>NC_090931.1:494325942-495575942 GCF_040938575.1 Ambystoma mexicanum | reverse complement strand
CTCTTCCGCCCGCCACCGCTCCGCACCTATGGCGTGGCCCAACCGCTGCCACACGGAAGACACTCTCTGTCCTGGGTCCCCCTGCCCTCCGGCCGATGCCTGCCCCTCCGATGTTGAAAGCCCTGAGCCTTCATGTCTCCCACCATCTTGCTGCTGCTGCTGCTCTGCCTCTGCCCGTGCACTGCCTCCTGCTGCCTGCACATCCTCCGCCGGCTGGGGTGCACTTGTTGATGTGGCCACCCCTGCTGGACCTCCGACTCCCGACTGTGGCAGGGATGCTTCCTCCACCAGCCTGGCCGCACTGTCAAAGGCAGCTCCACAGGGCACCCAGGTGACTGATGGGTGGGAAGATGGCACAGAGGACGACTGGCGCGTAGGGGGTCCAGTTGAGGAGGGGGTCGGAGCAAGCCCCATCAGACAGCGGAATCCGGCCTGGGTGACCTGTCCCAGCAGGCTGACGTGGTCAACGAGCCATTCGAGATGACGTGCAGTCTCTCCATGAAAAGACTGCAGGTCACCTCGCATGGCCCGTTGACGCAACGCCACACCAGCCAGGACAGGCTCAACCCGGACCTGGATGGCCACGTCCGCAGGCAGAGGAAGGCCAGTTGACGTCAGCTCATCCCCTGCCTGAAAACGGGTCTGGACGTAGGCATCCCTGCTGGTGCAAGATGATGCAGGAACAGGATCGGGGACAGGATTGCACACAGGCACCTCCGCGGCCGCCTGTGCTGCCTCCTGTCCCTGGTCCTGCACTGCACCACTAGCACCAGTGGGATCCCCACCTCCAGACCCTGTCTCTGGTGCTTGCGCGGCCCCCTCCTCCACCAAACCCCCCAACAACCTGGATGACTCTGTGCCATCTTCCGCTGTTGGGCCCTGTGGGGTCCCAGCTGCCCCTTCTGCTGCCGAGGAGTCCAACTGCAACCTCCGCCTCTTGGACCTCCCCCCGGCAGCTGCGGCCTGGGACGCGGCACCGGACTCCTCACTCCCCGACGAGATGACAACACGGGAGGGGAGCCGGGCCTTGCGTCTCCGGCTGGCGGTCGGATCCCCGCCGCTGTGCTCCACAGCACCTTCTCCGCCCTCTTCATCAGTTGACGCTGCAGACAGGGAGAAACAAAACACAGGCATCAGGGCACTGTACAATGGACACATACACGCATGACAGTTGCACATGAGTGGCATTGGCAAACCTCAGACATGTCATCACAATCCCCAACACACATGTCATTGCAACTGGCACACATGAGCCATACCACAGCCATATCGCAACTGCCAGCACCATCCCTACACATACAACAGCATCAGCAGCCAAAGGGGAGCCAGACATCACATGCAACACAGGAAGTGCACCACACATGTACACACACCACCACACTTGCATGCATGTCTACACCTCTGCCAAGTGTCGCACTGTTCAGACGGGCATCCATGTCACATCTGCCAATCAGGCTTCCACATACCGCTGTCACATGCATCCATGTAGCATCACTGTTGCACCCTTGACAAATACACACACATGCACATGTACACAGTGCTCATACATGCAGCCGAAAACAACATACATGCCTGACATCACGGACATGTCTACTTACATACACATTCATCCAAACATGTGTGCACGCACAACTGCATTTGCCATGCAAGCCCACACACACAAGCACCATCCATGTCTCACACATTACAGCCCTCGCATGTGTCAGCCCCACGGCCCTGTACACCCCCACCCATACTCCACCCCATACAAACAGATGTGCAACCGGCACAATGGCGAATGATCACCACACGCCCTGCTCGCAACCAGGATGCATGTACACTCACCGCTCGACTCCAGACGGCTCTGCTTCTCTAGGACCTGGACGTGGAGCGCTGGGGATATGCGTTCCAGGACCCCCATCTGTTCTTCCGACAAGAGGCCCCGGCGCCCCTTGGCATCCGCTGCCTTCAAGAGGCGCCGGGCCTTGTTCAGGGTCCTGGACCTGAAGTCCTCCCAGCGCTTCCTGACATGTTGTAAGTCCCGGACTGCCACCCCCTCCGCGTTGATGGCAGTCACGATGTCAGTCCAGATCCGAGTCCGTCCTTCCTTGTCGGCGCGGGAACTTCCAAAGAGGGCATCATACTGCCCCAGGACTTGCTCCACCAGGACACCAACTTCGGTGGCACTGAAGCTGGTGCCCCTCTGCCTCTCTGGCCGGGGGTTGTCAGTGGTCACAGATGGTGTTAGCCCCGACATGACAACCCCAGAGGCAGGAGTGGGTGGGCAACTGGGTCCTGGGGCTGGGCTGTGGAGCGATGGAATTCCAGTCGGGAGTCTTCTGTTCCAGCAGGGGTGGTCACAGCAACAACACCCCTGGCTGATGTGCAGGCAGCAAATGGCAGTGCACGTGGGCAGCAGGCAGTCAGGCAGCAGCAGATAGCAGGTGGGAGCGTGCTCGGGGCTCTGGGGGGCAGTAGTTCGGCCTTCTGGGCAGGAGCGTGGTCTTCCGTGTGCTTACGCGTGGCCAGCTTGGTACGGAGTGAATTGGCACGTGAAAATCCTGCACGTTAGCGTGAAAACCGAGGAAAGGCCCTTATCGCGTAAGCGCTTCAGCACGCATACGCGATTCTATTGGACCAAAGGCCCTCAGCGCGTAAGCGCGTCTGTGACGTGACCCGCACGGGTGTTTCCCACACAGCACGTGATGACAGAGCACACGTGGAAAGACTGCACGTCAGAGTCTCATCGCGTGTGATTGGTGGAAATGGCCGTACACGCATAAGTCACAAAGCGTGTAATTGGTGGAAATGGCCGTACACGCATAAGTCTCAAAGCGTGTAATTGGTGGAAATGGCCGTACACGCATAAGACACAAAGCGTGTAATTGGTGGAAATGGCCGTACACGCATAAGTCACAAAGCGTGTAATTGGTGCAAATGGCCGTACACGCATAAGTCACAAAGCGTGTAATTGGTGCAAATGGCCCTAGCGCGTACACGCCGCGTAAGTGACGTTGAACGTGTGGGCCTGTATAAAAGGTACGCGTAGAACACCATTTCCTTGTACGTGCTTTTCGTGGAGAGCGAGTGGGTGAATTCTGTACTTCTTGTCGGTTCACACGCGATTTACTTCACGGCGTTTCAAGTTCGTATTCCCTGTTACCTCTGACAGATATTTCTATTTTTTCTCTTTTACTGGTTTACCTGGGCCTGTTCCCTCAAACAGTGTTCCCTTCTACTGTTGTCCTGTCTCCTCAGACAGCGTACAAATCTTCTTTTGGCGGGGGTGTTGCTCACGCTCTTTTACCTGGCAGACGGTGAGTCACGCACGTATCTAACATCTGTGCTTGCCCCGTGTGTAGCCTACCCCTTCAGAGGTCATTCTAGGCTGCGTGTGACATGCATACGTTCATTCTTCTGTTACTGGGTGCCACAGCGTAGTGCAGGATTTTCTTTCTGCACACGTGGTCTAGGAGGGGTTGCGTGCACGTCATCTCCCTTTTTTGGGGCTCCTGTGCGTAGCGTGACCCGTCATCTTTCCCCAGGGGTTACAATCAGCCTTGCAAGAGCACTAGGGTACAATTACCATCTGGTACCCAACCCCTTTGACCCCCAATTGCCCAGGACAATATTTGACAGCCACTCCCATACGCACATCAACATCAGTGCCATGGTTGGGAGGCGAGGATTCCGTAAGGGTGGCAAAGGTGGAAGAGCCACAAGTGGTGGCCGTGGTGGATCCGGTAGGGGACGTGGTCGTTACTTGCAGGGTGAGCCTGTCTCCCCATGTGTGGAGGACCAGTCAAGGGCACCCTTAATCCCCCCCATCCCCCCCTCCCGTTGAGGCTGATGTGGCTGACACCATCCATGCTCAGCCCTTGTTGGACCAGCCCATTGTGGCACCAGACCTGGCTGACTCCATGGCTGACTTCAAGGTCAGCAGGCCTATGACACGTGCGCTGGTGCACGTTGATGTCACCATGCCATGTGCATCTGGGGCAGCAAGGTCATCTGCTGCACCAAGTAGGCAGGGCGGAGAGGCTGCAGGGGCAGCTGCGGCTCCATCGACCCCAGCCCTCACACACCCAGCCAGGACAGTGTCGGTCCTAGTCCATGCTGCTGATATTCCCCCTGACACCATCACACTAGAGCCAATGCCTGCACCAACTCCCATGCTGAGTGTGCAATCCCACACTCCTGATACAGAGTCCACCAGGGCTCCTGCCCCTAGTATCCAGAGCGGCGCAGGACACTCAGGATCACCACCACCTTCCAAGCGGAAGAGGAAGAGTGCTCGTCCGGCACAGGCTGATGCCCCAGACACGGCTACACAGTCCGGCCCGTCCAGGAAGCCCAGCTTCACGGATGACGAACTGAATGCACTTGTCGAGTATGTGTCCGGACATGATAACGAGATGGTCATTGTTGCAGGATCCAAGACCACACCTGCACAACGCCAGGCACACTGGCAGACCGTTGCGGACATCGTAAGTGCCCTTGGAATCGTGAGGAGCACAGCCTATGATTGCTATAAGCGCTGGAATTACCTAAAGCGCAGGGCAAAGAGTAAGCTGGCCTCAAGTCATGCCGCAACTCTAGTGACTGGAGGTGGGTCTCCAGTTGTAGACATGGAACTCACTCCACATGAGTCAGTCGCTGGGACCTACGTCACGGAGGAACAGATCCAAGGCGTGGGAGATCTCCCTGATTACGAGGCATTGTCCGGTGAGTGCACATGCATGTGTGTGTCATCCATGTGCATGGTGTGTGTGAGGGCTTCTGCTTGTGTGCCAGGTGAGAGTGTGTGCGCCTGAGTCGTATGGGTCATCCATGTGCTTCATGCAATACATCCAGCGCAGCTGCATTGGGCCATAGCAGTATCCCTTCTGCCAACAGTAGACATGTAGTCCAACTGCACGCCAGTTGCCCTTGAAGTGTCACCTTGCCACAACATTGTTGCAAAATTTAGCACTGTTCATTTAGTCAGATATTTACCATTCCACCACTTTTACTAGGCATGTCGCAGTCCTCTAGTCACATGTCTGACATGGCTATGGTAAAGTTGAGTGACTTAGTTACCTGGATATCATTAGTTCAAACATGTCCCTGTGCAATTGCACCATTTCGGACTGGCAGCTCCAGGTGAAGAATCTGACCTGTTAGAATTAGAAAAGCTATTACATGCAGGAACTGGACAGTATGCATAGGTGCTGCCCTCCTCTCCATCTTCACTCAACAGCAATGGTACATGCCATCTGTCTGATGGCATGTGTGTTTCACCTGCCAATCACAGGCCAATGTGTGATGCCACTGCCAGGCAGCATGCAGAAAATGTGTTCATCTCCAATCTTGGTGTCATCAGTGTGTGCCATTTGCCTGCCCTTCATACGCAGTGAGGCTGCATGCATGGGAGGGTTTTAGTCATGTGGGACATGTGTCAAACAAGTACTGTTTCTCTTGCTTCTCAGCCCTCATTGTGTGCCATGGTGCTAATGCCTGTTTCCATTTCTTTGTTTTTATGTCTTTGCAGGGGAAGACGCACCTGATACTGCTGGGGTTGTGGAGATGGTGCTGACCCAGGTGGGGCCCGAGGGCCGACCAACCACCAGTGAGGGACGTGGTGTGGTGGTGGGTGAGAACCCACAAGTGCTGCAGGTCCTGCTCTCAAGGGGTGTCTCTGGCTGCACCTCCCCCGAGCTGTACTCAGGTGTTGATTCGGATGAGACCTACGTGCCGTCGCAGGTGAGTGTTCCAGGGAGGGATTCTGTTCTGTCTCACCCACCTGCACCAGGGTCAGAACCCTCAATGGGGATGTCAGTGTTGGCAGCTACGCCTTTGGTGGTTACGGATGCAGGGTCACACTCCGCGACATCTGATCCTGTTCCTGGGCCAGCAGATCAGAGGGGGAATGCAGTCCTGCAGCCTCAGGCAGTGCCGGCACAGCAAAGCGCAGTTCCCCTTGCCCCAGACAGGTGTGGTGCCCGCCGACGTGGTGGTCGTACGCCACCTGGCAATACCGCATGGGAGCAATCCATTTACGGTATGGCAACCCAACAGGCAGCATCATCCGAGATGATGGCTCAGGCCATGGATAGGGTGGCCACTTCCATTGTCCCCCCTGAAAGGCTGATGGAGCGACTAGAGCAGGCAACCGAATCCATCTGCCAGTCACACAGGGAGGACATGTTGGGGTCCAACAGGGACAGGCGGGCGGCACTGGCGACTCTGCAGGAGGCCATCTCCATTGAGTCCCAGGGCCACAGGGAAGCCCTGAAGCAGGAGCTCCTTCACCTCAGGACGACTCTTGTTGAGCTTGAGGCTTCAACACACCAAAGGACAGAACAGCAGCTGGAGCGTCTCACCCGTACGCTCTCAGCTGAGATGCAGGCAACGAGGGCGGAGGTCCGGGCATCCCGTGAGTTGTTGCATGGGGACCTCCGCACACTCATCCTCCAGAACCAGACCTACCACACCCGCATGCTTGCAGCCATGGAGGAGCAGACTAGGGCCTTGCGTGGGCTGCCTCCCATAGTACAACCACCTCCGGATGCAGCTGCACAGGGTGATAATAGCGACAGCAGTGATACTCCCACAATAGGGTAGCCGTGTGGGCCATGAGCCCATGGAGGTGTTTTATTTTCCCAGGATCCACGCAGGTGGGTTCTGGTGTGCATCCTGTCCTCGGACCTCCTGGGTGGCCTCCCCAACCCCCCCGGGCCCTTCAATGGCCATTTTTGATTTTTTTTAAAAAAAAATTTTATTTTAATTTTTATTTCTTTTATTCCCAATTTTTTTGGGACAATTTGTTGGCTTCCGTGGTTCCTGTGGGCATACGCTGCATTGTGGCTGGGCACATGCAGGCTTGTAATGTATTTGGTTCAGATGCTTGGGTTTGAGTCACACACACCCCTCCTGCTTCCCGTTTCCATGGGCTTGCAAAGGGTGTGCCCAAGTGACAGTGAATTACACAGTGACGTTGGACTCCCATGAGCTGTGTGGGCAGTCTGTAGTCAATACTGTGTATACATTCCTAGTGCATACTGCTGTTGTGTTGTACACTGCATGTTGCATTGATGTGTAACTCATCTTCTGTGTCTTCCTCCTAATTTGCAGGTCCCTTCCTCATGTCTACACAAGGACCTCTAGTCTGGAGATGTGGTCCATGTTGGCAGCAGTGCACCTACAACTCTACAGGCGCCAACACTGCACAGTTGGTAGTGGTGGGAGTGCAGGCATTTCCAGGTGGTGAGACTCATAATATTATACATTAGTGATGTCATGTTAATGGTAGTACGTGCTCAAGTTTGTTGTTGGTCCGGCATTACTGTGAGCATTTCAGGTGTTGCAAGTTTCTAATAGGGACACCGTACATTGTGACACTAGTGTCATGTTGTGGGGATTAATTTGTGTACGTGCAAATAGCATGACATGGCACGGTGTGTCGTGTGGCGGTGCTGGGGTTGGGTTGGCTGACATGGCACTGTCCTCTTGTTGCATTTTGCAAGTGGGTATTCATTTCAGCTGCTTGAATTTGTAACTTCACAAAACTGCATTGGTGGTGTCAGTGTGGGTAGGGATGCACACATTGTGACACTTCCAGGTGAACAATCTCAGGCTGATATGGTTTTTACGGTTCTTTCTCCAGACATTCAGGATCAGTGTCAGGTTGAGTCATCATTGATTGTCAGATGGAATGTGCCAGGGCAGTGTGCACTCCACAGGGGTGTGATTTCTATGTGAAGTAATTAGCCACTAGCTATGTACGGGCTGCCTCCCCCCGTGCCCTTTCCCCTCCCATGCGCAGCGGCTGTGCATGTGGTTGGGGATGGGGGGGCACCACCATGTCCACGGCCAGGCCCCGGCGTGTTGCAACGTTGTGCAGGACACATGCTGCCACTATGATCCTGCACACTACTGGGGGAGCGTACAACAGCTGACCGCCAGAACGGTCAAGGGAGCGAAAGCGTGACTTCAGCACCCCAAATGTGCGCTCCACTATGCCCCGGGTTGTAATGTGGGCTGCGTTATATCTTACCTGGGGTGGCGTGGTGGGGTTCCGAATTGGTGTCATCATGTGGGGGCTGAGAGGGTAGGCACTGTCCCCTGTGGAGGTGGTGATTGGTATCATTGGTGGGGTTGTGACCTTGCTCAGTATCTGACATGCATGCATGTGCAGTGGCGTTCATACTCACCAAGCAGCCATGTATCGCCATGCCGGCCAGCTTCTAGGTCCCGGCTTAGGGTGGACATTCGGTAAATGAAGCTGTCGTGGGTTGACCCAGGATAGTTGGCATATAGTGAGGTGATGATTCCCTTGGCATTACATACTACCTGCACGTTGATGGAATGCCAGTGCTTGCGGTTCCTATAGATGTGCTCAGATGCCCTGGGGGGACGTAGAGCCACATGGGTGCAATCAATGGCACCTAGCACTTTGGGGAATCGTGCCACAGCGTAGAAATCCAGGGCGGCAGCATGCCTTTCTGCAGGTGTTCTGGGCAGGTATATGTGCCTGCGGACTGATGGGCGTGCAGTGATGATGTTCAAGACCTGGTGTAGGCACCGTGACTGGGTGGCCTGTGATACACCACCCACAATGGCACTTGTCCGCTGAAATGATCCAGTGGCTAAGAAGTGCAGTACATTGAGGACCTTCTCCAGGGGGCTGAGTGCTTGGGAGCACAGGGTGGGTGATGTGAGGTCGTCCTCCCACTCACTCACCAGGTCCAGTATGATGTGTGGTGGAAACCTGTACCTCCCATGCACCTGGTCATCAGGCATCCCAAAAAGGCTGGTTCTGGGTGTGAATATTCTGGCCCTGACTATCCTCCTCCTCCTCCTTTGGTAGGCCACGCCCACTGCTGCTAGGAACGGTATGTTCATCCTGGGTCTGAGCTAGTTATTTTGTTAGCGCGCAAATTAATGCGTTGCGCGTGTTGTAGGTGAGCGTGTGACCCGCGCACCCCTCCAATCCAGTGCCCAGTACAATAGCGTGTGGAAATTGGCGCGCACACCGGGATACAGGTGCGCTGATGTACTTGCATGTGTAAGTGTCCGCGCACACCTCATATACACGTACATAGGCCAATCGCGTGTACACGCACTTTTTTCCAATTACACGCGATGAGACTCTGACGTGCTGTCCAATTACACGCGATGAGACTCTGACATGCAGTCTTTCCACGTGTGCTCTGTCATCACGTGGTGTGTGGGAAACACCCGTGCGGGTCACGTCACAGACGCGCTTACGCGCTGAGGGCCTTTGGTCCAATGGATTCGCGTATGCGTGCTGACGCGCTTACGCGCTGAGGGCCTTTGGTCCAATGGATTCGCGTATGCGTGCTGACGCGCTTATGCGCTAAGGGCCTTTCCTCGGTTTTCACGCTGACGTGCAGGATTTTCACGTGCCAATTCACTCCGTACCAAGCTGGCCACGCGTAAGCACACGGAAGACCACGCTCCTGCCCAGAAGGCCGAACTACTGCCCCCCCAGAGCCCCGAGCACGCTCCCACCTGCCATCTGCTGCTGCCTGTCTGCCTGCTGCTCACGTGCACTGCCATTTGCTGCCTGCACATCAGCCAGGGGTGCTGTTGCTGTGACCACCCCTGCTGGAACCGAAGACTCCCGACTGGAATACCATCGCTCCACAGCCCAGCCCCATGACCCAGTTGCCCACAGACTCCTGCCTCTGGGGTTGTCATGTCGGGGCATACAACATCTGTGACCACTGACAACCCCCGGCCAGAGAGGCAGAGGGGCACCAGCTTCAGTGACACTGAAGTTGGTGTCCTGGTGGAGCAAGTCCTGGGGCATTATGATGCCCTCTTTGGAAGTTCCCGCGCCGACAAGGAAGGACGGACTCGGATCTGGACTGACATCGTGACTGCCATCAACGCGGAGGGGGTGGCAGTCCGGGACTTACAACATGTCAGGAAGCGCTGGGAGGACTTCAGGTCCAGGACCCTGAACAAGGCCCGGCGCCTCTTGAAGGCAGCGGATGCCAAGGGGCGCCGGGGCCACTTGTCGGAAGAACAGATGGGGGTCCTGGAACGCATATCCCCAGCGCTCCACGTCCAGGGACTAGAGAAGCAGAGCCGTCTGGAATCGAGCAGTGAGTGTACATGCATCCTGGTTGTGAGCAGGGCGTGTGGTGATCATTCGCCATTGTGCCGGTTGCACATCTGTTTGTATGGGGTGGAGTATGGGTGGGGGTGTACAGGGCCGTGGGGCTGACACATGCGAGGGCTGTAATGTGTGAGACATGGATGGTGCTTGTGTGTGTGGGCTTGCATGGCAAATGCAGTTGTGCGTGCACACATGTTTGGATGAATGTGTATGTAAGTAGACATGTCCGTGATGTCAGGCATGTATGTTGTTTTCGGCTGCATGTATGAGCACTGTGTACATGTGCATGTGTGTGTATTTGTCAAGGGTGCAACAGTGATGCTACATGGATGCATGTGACAGCGGTATGTGGAAGCCTGATTGGCAGATGTGACATGGATGCCCGTCTGAACAGTGCGACACTTGGCAGAGGTGTAGACATGCATGCAAGTGTGGTGGTGTGTGTACATGTGTGGTGCACTTCCTGTGTTGCATGTGATGTCTGGCTCCCCTTTGGCTGCTGATGCTGTTGTATGTGTAGGGATGGTGCTGGCAGTTGCGATATGGCTGTGGTATGGCTCATGTGTGCCAGTTGCAATGACATGTGTGTTGGGGATTGTGATGACATGTCTGAGGTTTGCCAATGCCACTCATGTGCAACTGTCATGCGTGTATGTGTCCATTGTACAGTGCCCTGATGCCTGTGTTTTGTTTCTCCCTGTCTGCAGCGTCAACTGATGAAGAGGGCGGAGAAGGTGCTGTGGAGCACAGCGGCGGGGATCCGACCGCCAGCCGGAGACGCAAGGCCCGGCTCCCCTCCCGTGTTGTCATCTCGTCGGGGAGTGAGGAGTCCGGTGCCGCGTCCCAGGCCGCAGCTGCCGGGGGGAGGTCCAAGAGGCGGAGGTTGCAGTTGGACTCCTCGGCAGCAGAAGGGGCAGCTGGGACCCCACATGGCCCAACAGGGGAAGATGGCACAGAGTCATCCAGGTTGGTGGGGGGTTTGGTGGAGGAGGGGGCCGCGCAAGCACCAGAGACGGGGTCTGGAGGTGGGGATCCCACTGGTGCTAGTGGTGCAGTGCAGGACCAGGGACAGGAGGCAGCACAGGAGGCCGCGGAGGTGCCTGTATGCAATTTTGTCCCCAATCCTGTCCCTGCATCATCTTGCACCAGCAGGGATGCCTACGTCCAGACCCGTTTTCAGGCAGGGGATGAGCTGACGTCAACTGGACTTCCTCTGCCTGCGGACGTGGCCATCCAGGTCTGGGTTGAGCCTGTCATGGCTGGTGTGGCGTTGCGTCAACGGGCCATGCGAGGTGACCTGCAGTCTTTTCATGGAGAGACTGCACGTCATCTCGAATGGCTCGTTGACCACGTCAGCCTGCTGGGACAGGTCACCCAGGCCGGATTCCTCGGTCTGATGGGGCTTGCTCCGACCCCCTCCTCAACTGGACCCCCTACGCGCCAGTCATCCTCTGTGCCATCTTCCCACCCATCAGTCACCTGGGTGCCCTGTGGAGCTGCCTCTGACGGTGCGGCCAGGCTGGTGGAGGAGGCATCCCTGCCACAGTCGGGAGTTGGAGGTCCAGCAGGGGTGGCCACATCAACAAGTGCACCCCAGCCGGCGGAGGATGTGCAGGCAGCAGGAGGCAGTGCATGGGCAGAGGCAGAGCAGCAGCAGCAGCAACATGGTGGGAGCCATGAAGGCTCGGGGCTTTCAACATCGGAGGGGCGGACATCGGCCGGAGGGCAGGGGGACCCAGGACAGAGAGTGTCTTCCGTGTGGCAGCGGTTGGGCCACGCCATAGGTGCGGAGCGGCGGCGGGCGGAAGAGGCGCGGCTCACAATGGTCAGGGCGGAGAACTCCATGCGGAGGGCCCTGAGGCAGGCCGAGTGCCTCGAGGCAATCCGCAGGGGGTTGGAGGAGGACACAGCGTCGTCCCTGCGGACCCTCGGCGCCATGGAACTGGACCGCCTCCCGGACATCAAACAGGAGTTCGATGATGCCCTGGCCCGGGACACCACGGAGTGAGCCACTGGACTAGCCCGCCGCCTTTGTATATAGTTATTTAGTTTTAGGTTTCCTTTCTTTCGAATTATGATTTGGAGTCGACGGACACTGCTCCACTTTTTGTATATAGTTGATTTTTATGTAGGTTTTTTTAGTAGGTTTCCTTTGTTCAGTTGGGCTCATGGACACTTGGTAGTTTTTTATACGGACATGCATGTTTTTTGTTCTCATTCACATTGTAGTAATTTTTCTTTCTTTTGCATTCTTAATTTTTTTTAATACAATTTAGTTAGCATACTTCACTGTGTGGTGTCATCTCATTGGTTTCATGCATGTCATGTTGTGTGTTTTCCCATTATATTGCAACCATTGTGTGTGACGGACATGGGTTCATTAGCTTCATGAACATTGGGGGTGTGACATGTGATTTCCATTTCCATGTGGGTGAATGGGTTACTTGGTAGGGCTTTTTGGATGTGGAGGCTGTCCATTACGCACATGATTGGGGATTGTGA
The DNA here is from genome assembly GCF_040938575.1 of Ambystoma mexicanum. Lineage (NCBI taxonomy): Eukaryota > Metazoa > Chordata > Amphibia > Caudata > Ambystomatidae > Ambystoma > Ambystoma mexicanum. The sequence continues at coordinate 495,563,335 of NC_090931.1, read as the reverse complement.
GCACCTGCTGGAGGGTGACCCTGCACTGCTGGGGGGTGGGGGTGGTGGGAGACATAAGTGGGGGCCTGGTGGAGGGTGACCCTGGATGCTGGGGGGTGGGGGTGGTGGGAGACATGAGAGGGGGCCTGCTGGAGGCTGCCCCTGCACTGCTGGGGGGTGGGGGTGGTGGGAGACATAAGTGGGGGCCTGGTGGAGGGTGACCCTGCACTGCCGGGGGGTGGGGGTGGTGGGAGACATGAGTGGGGGCCTGGTGGAGGGTGACCCTGCACTGCCAGGGGGTGGGGGTGGTGGGAGACATGAGTGGGGGCCTGGTGGAGGGTGACCCTGGATGCTGGGGGGTGGGGGTGGTGGGAGACATGAGTGGGGGCCTGCTGGAGGGTGACCCTGGATGCTGGGGGGTGGGGGTGGTGGGAGACATGAGTGGGGGCCTGGTGGAGGGTGACCCTGGATGCTGGGGGGTGGGGGTGCAGGAGGACATGAGTGGGGGCCTGGTGGAGGGTGACCCTGCACTGCCGGGGGGTGGGGGTGGTGGGAGACATGAGTGGGGGCCTGGTGGAGGCTGCCCCTGCACTGCTGGGGGGTGGGGGTGGTGGGAGACATGAGTGGGGGCCTGGTGGAGGGTGACCCTGCACTGCCGGGGGGTGGGGGTGGTGGGAGACATGAGTGGGGGCCTGGTGGAGGGTGACCCTGGATGCTGGGGGGTGGGGGTGGTGGGAGACATGAGTGGGGGCCTGCTGGAGGGTGACCCTGGATGCTGGGGGGTGGGGTGGTGGGAGACATGAGTGGGGGCCTGGTGGAGGGTGACCCTGGATGCTGGAGGGTGGGGGTGCAGGGGGACATGAGTGGGGGCCTGGTGGAGGGTGACCCTGCACTGCCGGGGGGTGGGGGTGGTGGGAGACATGAGTGGGGGCATGGTGGAGGCTGCCCCTGCACTGCTGGGGGGTGGGGGTGGTGGGAGACATGAGTGGGGGCCTGCTGGAGGCTGCCCCTGCACTGCTGGGGGGTGGGGGTGGTGGGAGACATGAGTGGGGGCCTGGTGGAGGCTGCCCCTGCACTGCTGGGGGGTGGGGGTGGTGGGAGACATGCATTGTTGATCAGTAGTGCAAGGTGACATGTGGGTTGGCTGGGGGCATGCCCATGGTGGATGTGCTGCCTGCGGGACATGAGCAGGGGTGCAGGGTAGTCCCCCGTGGTGTGGGCTGCCTGCAGGGGCCGTGGAGGTTGTGGAGCGTACACCTGGGAGGACCCACAAGGCCAATTCACGTGTAGTACTCCCCAGAACCCCCGAAATACACGTACCCTGATGGAATAGCGTGTGCAACTTCCCGCGCACCCATGTAATACACGTACCCTGCTCGCACTGGGACTATCGCGTGTGTAACTTCCCGCGCACCCCTGAAATACACGTACCCTGCTCGCACTGGGACTATCACGTGTGGAACTTCCCGCGCACCCATGTAATACACGTACCCTGCTCGCACTGGCCCATTCGCGTGTGGAACTTCCCGCGCACCCCTGAAATACACGTACCCTGATGGAATCGCGTGTGGAACTTCCCGCGAACCCATGTAATACACGTACCCTGCTCGCACTGGCCCATTCGCGTGTGGAACTTCCCACGCACCCCTGAAATGCACGTACCCTGCAGTATTCGCGTGTGGAACTTCCCGCCCACCCCTGAAATACACGTACCCTGATGGAATCGCGTGTGTAACTTCCCGCGCACCCCTGAAATACACATACCCTGCTCGCACTGGGACTATCGCGTGTGTAACTTCCCGCGCACCCCTGAAATACACGTACCCTGCTCGCACTGGGACTATCGCGTGTGGAACTTCCCGCGCACCCATGTAATACACGTACCCTGCTCGCACTGGCCCATTCGCGTGTGGAACTTCCCGCGCACCCCTGAAATACACGTACCCTGATGGAATCGCGTGTGGAACTTCCCGCGCACCCATGTAATACACGTACCCTGCTCGCACTGGCCCATTCGCGTGTGGAACTTCCCGCGCACCCCTGAAATGCACGTACCCTGATGGAATCACGTGTGGAACTTCCCGCGCACCCCTGAAATACACGTACCCAGATGGAATCGCGTGTGTAACTTCCCGCGCACCCCTGAAATACACGTACCCTGCTCGCACTGGGACTATCGCGTGTGTAACTTCCCGCGCACCCCTGAAATACACGTACCCTGCTCGCACTGGGACTATCGCGTGTGGAACTTCCAGCGCACCCATGTAATACACGTACCCTGCTCGCACTGGCCCATTCGCGTGTGGAACTTCCCGCGCACCCCTGAAATACACGTACCCTGATGGAATCGCGTGTGGAACTTCCCGCGCACCCATGTAATACACGTACCCTGCTCGCAGTGGCCCATTCGCGTGTGGAACTTCCCGCGCACCCCTGAAATACACGTACCCTGATGGAATCGCGTGTGGAACTTCCCGCGCACCCATGTAATACACGTACCCTGCTCGCAGTGGCCCATTCGCGTGTGGAACTTCCCGCGCACCTCTGAAATTCACGTACCCGGCCAAATCGCGTGTGAGACTTCCCGCGCACCCCGGTATACACGCACACGTATTTTTTGTCAGCGGGTCCGTGTTTGTGGGTACCCCTTTGCACGTCATTTGTCCTGGAGGGCCACAGTATAGGACATTCATCATGGCAGTATATAGGTGCTATTTGTTGGCGCACCTTTTGGCGCACATTTCTTACAGCCGCAGAGACGCTACCGCCTGCTTTCTTGTGGCGGTCGTGTTTGTGCCTGTGCGCTGGTTTGAGCGTGCGCTTTTTTGCCCTATTCTATTCCATGAATACGTGTTGTAGGCTAGCGTGTGGGCGTTCCGCGCACTTGTGCCCTGTACTTCCCCCGTGACGCCCACGTTTTGGCAAGGTGTTCCCCATTCCGAGTGTTACGCCTGTGTTCCGCCTACTTTTGTTGCGTGCGCCGCGCTATGTGCGATTTTCGCTCTGGCCTGTGCGATTTTCGCTGTGACCTGGCGCACGCTGTTTGATGGCCTGTGCGCCAACGTGCGCCGTGCACTTTTTTATCGCACATCCGCTGGTTTTCTCACGCACGGACTTCCATGAATCGATGTGCGCTGCTTTTCGTGCGATTTTCGCACTTGCACTGCGATTTTCGCTATTCCACTGCGATTCGCACGTTTTTGCCCACTTGCGCCGCGCAAATTATTCCATGAATCGGCCTGCAAATGCGCATAGTTATGCGAGCTGGAACCACCATTATGATGATTAAGTATGTTAGATCGTGTCTCTACATACAAGGCAGGGATATCAATAACTGGTATGGCAATTTTCTTGATATAAAGTATTCATGCCTGTTCACTAAATAATGGGCAGTAGACCTTTCTCTGGTATTTGCAAATGTAGCTCTAATAGGCTAACTTAAGCAGGTTTTAAATCCCTTTGCTGAGTCCCAAACTAAGAATAGAAGGGATTAGTGTTTCCAAAGTTGAACAAAACATTCGGTTTGATCGTGGTTAAATCAATACATCATGCTTAAATAAATGGAACGTCATTTTTCAAAACTAATATACACTAAGAGATAAACTGGGACCAAAAGGACAAAATTAAACAACAAAAACTCCAATACATTAAAGTAAATAACATGTCCACAATGTGCATCTGTATGTAGGTGATCATGTATTATCTGTACCCTACAGATAACAGGACCAATTGATCTCTTCATTAAGCCCTCTGGGGGCAAGTGTCCCAAGTTTTTCTATCCAGAAGCATTCTCTCCTATCAAGTCTTTGTTGAAGATTCTCATGAGGTTCGTATCGATGTATCACCTCCAGTATTTGGAACCGTATCTGTGCCAAGTTGTGCCCTTTCTCTGTCCAATGTTTGGCCACTGAAGAAGTCATATTCCGGTTGCGGATACATGACCGGTGTTCATTCCACCGCAATTTCGCCTTTCTCTTCGATTGTCCTACATAGTACAACCCGCATGGACATTTAATGGCGTAAATGATATTAGCTGTTTCGCATGTCGCAAAGTCTTTAATTGGCAATTTCTCACTGGTGTGTGGGTGGTTTATAATTTGTCCTTTCAATATGTATCCACAGTTGCTGCACTGCAGACATGGAAACGTCCCTTTACGTTTTGTCTCAAATCTTTTCTGAGGCGGACGTGTCTTTACCAAATGGTCTTTAAAATTCCTACTGCGTTGATATGCAAAAGTCGGTAAATCCTTGAATAAATGTTCTACTTTCTGGTCACATGATAAAATTTGCCAATGCTTCTTAATGATAGATTTGATGCGATTACTTTGTGTAGAATATTTTGTCACAAAAACCAAAGGTGGTTCAGATTTAGTTCTTCTAGACACTGTTAATAAATCCTCCCTATTAATTGTCTCGAGTCTGGTTTTTGCATTCGTAATTTCACATTCTTTGTAGCCTCTCTTGATAAATTTCTCACCCATTTTGTGTAGTTCGATGGTATAATCAGTAGGATCACTGATAATACGTTTAACACGTAGCATCTGGCTGTATGGGAGATTACGTATAAGGCTTGGCTGATGAAAGCTCAATCTATGAAGCAAATTGTTGCGATCGGTGGGTTTGGTATATATGTTCGTCCTGTATCCTTCTCCTGTAGTCTTGATTTCCACATCAAGAAAATGGATGTTTTCTTTTGAATACTCATGTGTAAACTGTATTCTGGCATCAATGGTGTTGAGATCTCTAAAGAATGTTAGCAAGCTTTCTTCACTCTGGGTCCAAATTCCAAAAATGTCATCAATGTACCTGATCCAGATAGCTAAGTTGATTTCCATATGGGATGGTTCAAAATATGGTCTGTCTCAAATTTGTACATAAAGGTATTCGCATATGTTGGTGCCATGGTGGCACCCATCGATGTTCCAGCAATCTGCTGATAATGTTGTTTCTGGTATTTAAAATATGAGTTTTTGGAAATAAATTCCAACAGGATGATCAAGAATTCTTTGCTTGCTTCTAATTCGCCAGTATTTAACAGTAGCCAATCAACTGCTTGTATTCCTAAATCATGTGGAATTGATGTGTATAGATTCTTAACATCCAAGGTGAACAAAAAGTTTGTTGGGACATGGGGTATGGTTTTAAGTTGTTTCAAAAAGTGAGTGGTGTCCTTGATGTAGGTGGGGGTATTCTGAATGAGTGGCTGGAGGAAAAAGTCGATGTACTTCCCAATCTGTTGCAATACACTGTTGACACCTGCTACGATAGGTCTGCCGGGAGGTTTAAGGGGATCTTTGTGGATCTTAGGCAGAGTGTAAAAGTTAGGTACACGTGGGTTGGTATTCTGTAGAAATATACGTGTATTGTGGCTGATCCAAGAGTTTTCTTCAGCATTCTCCAAGGTCTTCTCCAGATCCTGCATGATCCTTGCGGTAGGGTCATTCTCCAATTTTTTGTAAGTATCAGTGTCTGCTAATTGTCTCAAGCATTCTTCGTTGTAGTCTGTTGTATTTTGTATAACAAGTGCTCCTCCCTTATCCGCCGCTCTGATAGTTATAGATTCATCGCCATACAGATCTTTTAGTAGTTTAAGTTCATGAGGTTTAAGGTTCTTATGCTTGGTGTTTGAAAATTTAATCTTGTCTAAGTCTTTAAGTACCCGTTTCTCAAAGAACTCCACACCGGGGCTGCTGCATGGTGGTACGAATGTACTCCTGGATTTGAATTCTTTGTATGATGAACCATCCCTTCTGTCCCCTTGATCTTCCACTTCATCAAAGAAAATTTTAAGTTTCATCTTTCTCACCAATTTAAGTACCTCCACTTTTGTATCAAATAAAGAACTATCATATGTGGGCACAAAACTTAAACCTCTTTGTAAAGTGTGTATCTCTGATTCTGTTAGAACTCTGCTAGAGAGATTGATCACTAGGTTTTCCTCTGTTGATATCTTGTCTGCGGGCCTTCTCGCCCTTTTTCTTTTCCCCCGCCTTGTTCTCTTTGGCCTCTTCCTAAAAAAGAGATTCCTGAAACACCTGCTCTTGCTTCTGTTGGTCTTGAAGTTTCTGGTTGCTGTGTATCCCTTTCGGGTGGTGTTGCTGAGATTGTTTCTGATTCAGAGCTAGATGTATTGCTCGAGGTATTAGGTCGAGGTTTCCTCACAGGTGGTCCATATTTTTCCATCCAGGTGTACACCTCTTCATTAAGGTAATCGTAAGTGTCTCTTTTGAATTTTTTGATCTTCTTCGTTTCAAGTTCTGATTTATAATCCGCAAGTTTGTTATTAATATCTGTTAGTATTTCTTCCAAATCCTCCTTTTTCAGTTTTAGTGTGGTAGTAAGTTCTTGTTGTATTTCTTTGATCTCGGCATCAATTATGTTGAGATTAGCCGTTAATTCCTGGATGGTAAGTAAAATCAAGTCCAAAGAACATCTATTCAATATAGCTTCCCATTTTTTAACAAATTCTTTGCTTTCCTTGCATAAGGTGGGCCGCAATTGTATTCTTAGTCCTCTAGGGATCCTTTGATTCTTGTAATATCTTCCTAAAGTGATGGCGTGAAGCTTCCGATTAATTTCTTTCCTAATGAGGTACTCAAGTTGTTTGATCTTTTTTGTGGGATCTTGTGTCGTTGTGCTCTCTTTGGTAAAACCACTGTCATTAATCAATCCAAAGATGACGTTGGCTTCTTCGGGAGAGAAACCAAGTGTTTCTGCTCTTTTCGTAGTTAAAGCTTCTATATCTTCATATGACATGTTGCGAGAATTTCTTTGTTGTGATTGCTTTTATGTTTTCTGTAGCGTGCCTCCACCTTAATGGTGTCTAAGAAAAAACAGAAACTGTCAGAAGGCCAGATGAAAGGCGGGCACCACTTTATCAACGTGTCTTTTCTTTTGGTGCAAGTAACTAAATTACGTGCGGGGCATCCAGTCTGGTAGGTCCTAACGACACCAGGACCGTATGAGACTAAACAAAAAAGAAGAGGCTGGATGGACCATCCAGCCAAGACTGGTGCTCACGTTTGTGTTCCAAGAACTGCGTGGTGTGATTATTTTCTAAATAAAGTTAATTCGAGTTCCATTTGTACCGTATTTCTTCATAATTTAATGAATATTCAAAATATGTTTGATCATTGTGTTGATCAATATGCATAGTAAGCTCAACATCATCCAAGTTGATTGCCAAAAACATATGGTTAACAGTGCCTATGCATTTCGGAGTCTAGCTCCTTCCTCAGGGCAAAAACCATAACGTAATATGCTTTATCTAATGAACCACAAAAAATTAATAATTTAAACAAAATAAGTCCATCATATCATATACATGGAATGTTCACAATATATCACAAAGGGTGTAATCAAAGAAAGTATACATTACAGATACATACCGCATCCCGCGTGCACACAGGACGTAGTAAAACAGGAGTGCAAATCATGAAAATAAAAAAAGAGAAAAATGCAAATGAGGGAAAATAATTTATGTATAAAACCTCTTAAATAATCTTACAATGATGCCCCAACGGGATTGAAAAGAGCAAGTGTACCTGAAGTTCAACTTGGATATACCATGTATTTCTCATCCCAATCAAGTGTGTGGAGTAAAAACTGTCTCCCTCGAATGCTGCGTAGAAAAGTAAATACAAATGGGATATGAGTGTAACTAAATATAAGTAATCCATAATTAAAGTGAATCTTTTCGAATAACGTTACATATAACCACACGTACTGTAGTAGTTACCTTATTGCTCGAATGTGTGTCGGAGCACAAGAAGTACGTGAGTCCAAGGAGGTGAATGGCGTTCACTTCCTTGTTTTATTAGTTGCCATGGTTTCCTCGGCAGGGCGCTGCACAACGTCAATCAGCGTGTTGACGTGGCAGTGCCTCGCGTCCCGTATCTCCAAGGGAATCGGAGTATGGGAATGAGGAATAACTATTCAAATGAGCATTTAGTAATAGCAGTGTTGAAAACACCCGCTCGTATAGATCAAATGCGCATAGTTATGCGAGCTGGAACCACCATTATGATGATTAAGTATGTTAGATCGTGTCTCTACATACAAGGCAGGGATATCAATAACTGGTATGGCAATTTTCTTGATATAAAGTATTCATGCCTGTTCACTAAATAATGGGCAGTAGACCTTTCTCTGGTATTTGCAAATGTAGCTCTAATCGGCTAACTGATTTCCTATCAGGAATCAACTGATCCCAATGGCAGGGCCTGGGTATCCCAAAATGGAGGATACCCAGAGCACCTGTCAAATTCAGCATGGAGCTGCCACCAGCCCATACCCTGCTCTGTGGGCCACCCACAGGTGCCCAAAAACATACACTAGGGGCACAGGGTTGTACCCCTACCCATGGGTGCCATAAGGGTATCCCATGGGTCTGTTCACCAAACCAAAAGAGAGAGCTGCACTGCCAGGAGTCCCACATGGACTCCTGGGCAGAAAACACGACAGAACACACGATAAAAAGCAGTAAAGGACAAGGATTCAGAGGCCCTGTCCCTCTGATGCATTTCCAGCATCACACTGTGTTTCCAAGGACTGACCCAGAGAGGACCTGGTAAGGCACCCTCTTCCCAAGCTACGAGGGACCATCGTGCACAGCTGATCTTTGCCAACGCTCCCTGGTAGACAGACCTTCGACAGGCTGCCGACCCGATACGGGGACTGCTGCGAAACTCCAAGGAGAAGCACTTAGACTGTTGTCCACCACTGTCGACGACCGCCATCGCCGACTGGAGCCTCCGTCCTCCCGTTTGCTTAAGAACTTCAATTAATCATCAGACGCTCTCGTCTGCATCGTCACTCGCTTGTCTCCAGCTGGAGAAGGCCCGACCGTCGACGCGCCGAGGAGCATCCACCGGTGGGTTTCCCGCCACCTAAGGACCACAGAGACACTGACGACTCGACGCCTTTGCTGGGCCACAGTTCTTCATCATCTCTTTGCGGTCCAGAACTATCGTCACCGAGGTGCCCCGCACGCCTCTTCCTTGCAGGACATCTTCGCTCTGTCATCGACAAGCACCGCTAGGAACGAAGCTGTCACTTCCCTGCCGTAGTTCAACCTGTTCACCGTCGGACGTTCGACGACCCATGACTCCCGCCTTAAAGGGAGGGCCCTCAACAAGGGCCCGACACCAAACGCCAAATTCCCCGACACTATTCGACGATCCGTGGGCCCCACCTGAAAGGGAGTCACTCAAGAAGGATCGGTCGACGCATCGTCGGAGAACTCTACTCCACCAGGTACATTGGGGGGGTAAAACCTTAATAGGAAGAAGTGAGACTATTGAACATATGGACTGGGCCTGTGCGATATATCTTATTTTACAGGTTGCCCAGGTGGGGGGATCTCCACACAGAAGTGTGTCTGGGGTACGGGGCCAGTATTCTGCCTACTGTTTCAACCATCTTGCGTTCGTTCCTATCTCTATTGCTGGTTTCCTCGTTATTAATCTGTGTGACATTTTAACTGTACAGTTGATGCACTTTAATGAGATTTGATAACATTGGTGGTACCACTTTAGAATTGTATATATTTATCATTATTGACTTCCAAGTACAAAGTGCGTTATTGTGATCGTGTAGATACCCTTGAATATTATATAAAGACTATGTTTTCCGTAATACAGTGTGTGGACATTCCTTTGTGGGGGTTCGGGGACTACACTGTACTAAAGAAAAAGCCTGCATCACCTCCTGAGAAGCTAGGCCTTGATTGCTTGTCCATTGCTACTGTAATAGAGAATCTTGGCTGTGGTCTTCTGTGCCTCTCCTCTACCATATAGAGATCGGAAGTACAGACACCCACTATTGGGCCTAGGGTGTCGAACCAGCAAGGGAAACAGGGAACCCCATGCATTTCCCAAAAGAGGACAACCGTGGGAATCCACAGAGGTCTGCGCTGCGTAAATTTCTCCAGTTTTTATTAGCCACAATCCCCGACAAAGTGTGATATTTGGTGGGGAAAAAACACCACCAAGAAAAAGACACCTGTGGGGACGCGGGACGGTAGGCCATGTGTTGTTGGGGGCGTGTTTCGATGGGTGGCCGAGCGAAATCTGCAGAAAATGCATTTTTTTCCCCACATTTTGCACTTTGCGGGGGTGTCTGGGTAATAAATTCTGGGGCGATGTGCGCAAATCATACCTCTGCGGATTCCCACGGGTGTCCTCTTTTCAGAAATGCATGGGGTTCCCTGTTTTCCTTGGTGGCTTGGGCACCCGAGGCCCATATCTGTATGTTGTGCCGGTCGGCAGAGCGTCTGAAATTCCGGTCTGAAAACAGACTTGGGGTTACTTGTGTTTTAGGCTTTCCCCTTGGCGGCTAGGTAGGTGCACCCACACATGTGAGGTACCGTTTTCATTGGGACACCTGTGGGAACGCGGGACGGTAGGCCATGTGTTGTTGGGGGCGTGTTTCGATGGGTGAGCCGAGCGAAATATGCGGAAAATGCATTTTTTTTCCCACATTTCAGACTTTGTGGGGGTGTCTGGGTAATAAATTCTGGGACGATGTGCGCAAATCACACCTCTGGGGATTTCCACGGGTATCATTTTTTTGGAAATGCATGGGGTTCCCTGTTTTCCTTGGTGGCTTGGACACCCGAGGCCCATATCTGTATGTTGTGCCGGTCAGCAGAGCCTCTGAAATTCCGGTCTGAAAACAGACTTGGGGTTACTTGTGTTTTAGGCTTTCCCCTTGGCGGCCAGGTAGGTGCACCCACGCATGTGAGGTACCGTTTTCATCGGGACACTTGTGGGAAAGCGGGACGGTAGGCCATGTGTTGTTGGGGGCGTGTTTCGATGGGTGAGCCGAGCGAAATGTGCGGAAAATGCATTTTTTTCCCACATTTCAGACTTTGCGGGGGTGTCTGGGTAATAAATTCTGGGGCGATGTGCGCAAATCACACCTCTACGGATTCCCACGGGTGTCTTCTTTTCGGAAATGCATGGGGTTCCCTGTTTTCTTTGGTGGCTTGGACACCTGAGGCCCATATCTGTAGGTTGTGCCGGTCGGCAGAGCGTTTGAAATTCCGGTCTGAAAATAGACTTGTGGTTACTTGTGTTTTAGGCTTTCCCCTTGGCGGCCAGGTAGGTACACCCACACATGTGAGGTACCGTTTTCATTGTGACACCTGTGGGAACGCGGGACGGTAGGCCATGTGTTGTTGGGGGCGTGTTTCGATGGGTGAGCAGAGCGAAATGTGCGAAAATGGTTATTTTTTCCCACATTTCGGACTTTGCGGGGGTGTCTGGGTAATACATTCTGGGGCGATGTGCACAAATCATACCTCTGCGGATTCCCACGGGTGTCCTCTTTTCGGAAATGCATGGGGTCCCTATTTTCCTTGGTAGCTTGGACACCCAAAGCCCAGATCTGTATGTTGTGCCGGTTGGCAGAGCGTCTGAAATTCCAGTCTGAAAACAGACTTGGGGTTACTTGCGTTTTAGGCTTTCCCCTTGGCAGCCAGGTAGGTGCACCCATACATGTGAGGTACCCTTTTCATCGGGACACCGGTGGGAACGCCAGACAGTAGGCCATGTGTTGCTGGGGGCGTGTTTCGATGGGTGAGCCGAGCAAAATGTGCAGAAAATGTTTTTTTTTTCCCCACATTCGGACTTTGCAGGGGTGTCTGGGTAATACATTCTGGGGCGATGTGCACAAATCATACCTCTGCGGATTCCCACGGGTGTCCTCTTTTCGGAAATGCATGGGGTTTCCTGTTTTCCTTGGTGGCTTGGAGCCTTCCCAGTGACTGTATGTTGTGGGTACCTCCTGTGGGTGGGACCTGGGTGAATGGAGTGTGTGACCAATATGCACTCCTTGTTGTGGTTGTCTGGTTTCTGGCATGTGAGACAAAGACTGAGACAGCCCTGCCCGAAACTGGCCTGAATGGAAGTGTATAGTGTTGAATGGCTGGGTACTTGTCCCAATCCACATTCCTTGTTGTGAGTGTCTGAAAGGGAGGAGTGTGGCCTGAATGCACTGTGTGCCTGATTGGCTGACTGTGATGCTGGAAATGCATCAGAGGGACAGGGCCTCTGAATCCTTGTCCTTTTCTGCCTTTTATCGTGTGTTCTGTTATGTTTTCTGCCCCGGAGTCCATTTGGGACTCCTGGCAGTGCAGCTCTCTCTTTTGGTTTGGTGAACAGACCCATGGGATACCCTTATGGCACCCCTGGGTAGGGGTACAACCCTGTGCCCCTAGTGTATGTTTTTGGGCACCTGTGGGTGGCCCACAGAGCAGGGTATGGGCTGGTGGCAGCTCCATGCTGAATTGGACAGGTGCTCTGGGTGTCCTCCATTTTGGGATACCCAGGCCCTGCCATTGGGATCAGTTGATTCCTGATAGAAAACAAGATGGCCCCTGTGGCCTCTTGCTTTCTATTGCCTGTTGTCTTGTTTTTCCCAAAGTCCTGGGAAGCCCTGACTCTGTCCCTTCCCCCTGACTGGCTGTTGGGTGGAAGTTCCATATATGGTGTTGTTGTGAAGGCCCAGCTAGACTGACTGGAGCCTTCCCTTTGACTGTATGTTGTGGGTACCTCCTGTGGGTGGGACCTGGGTGAATGGAGTGTGTGACCAATATACACTTCTTGTTGTGGTTGTCTGGTTTCTGGCATGTGAGACAAAGACTGAGACAGCCCTGCCCGAAACTGGCCTGAATGCAGTGTGTAGTGTTGAATGGCTGGGTACTTGTCCCAATCCACATTCCTTGTTGTGAGTGTCTGAAAGGGAGGAGTGTGGCCTGAATGCACTGTGTGCCTGATTGGCTGACTGACTGCATGAATGCCCTTCTGTGTGATTGGCTGCTGTGTGTGTGCCAGCAGTGTGGATGAGAGACAGAATAGTATATCTGGGGACCTCTCACCACTGGAAATTGTTCAGAAGCATTCAGAAGCTGAGTCTCCACTCAAGAGTAACTGGATTTGCTGATCCTCGACGTCCAGCTGGAAGAAGAAGACTTGCTGTGGCATTTGCTTCGACAGAACTGAAGGTTGTCGAAATCGTCGAGGACTGACCCGAGAGAGGACCTGGCTAGGCGCCCTCTTCCCGTGCTCCGAGGGACCATCGAGCACCGCTGAATCTTCGCCGAAGCGCCCTGGAAGTCAGACCCTCGAAAGGCTGCCGACCCGAGACGGGACCGCCGAGGAGATCGAAGTGAAGCACCCGGACATCGACGCTGTCGAAGTCCATTGCCGTCGACCAGGGTTCGCAGGTCTGTGTAACCGCTGGAGGCCCGTCGAAGTTGTGTTGCCCAGCCGTGGGAACCACTTGACGCCGTGCCGCCGACGACCGGAGCCGTCCGCTCCTTGCCTAAGAACATTTGACTCGAAGGACTCCCTCGTCCGCACCGTCGACCGCTTTTGTCCTGCCGGAGAAAGTCGAGGACGACCAACGCGCCGAGGAGAATCCGCCGGTGGGTTTCCCGCCACCTCACGACCCCAAAGACTCAAGCGACTCGACGCCCTTGCTGGGCCACCGTCATTCACAATCTTTGCGGTCCAGAACTAGTGTCGCCGAGGTGCCCCGCACGCCTCTTCCTCGCAGGACGCCGACGTCTCGACGCCGACGAGCACCGCTCGGATCGAAGCCTGCCGCCTCATCGACGCCGTTCTACCTTGTTTGTTGTCGGACGTTCGACGCCCCGTGTCTCCCGCTTGAAAGGGGAGGCATTCAAGAAGGGCCGTCGATTCCCCGACACCGAACACCGAGTTCTTCGACGCTCCTCGACGCCTCTCGACGATCCGTGACTCCTGCTTTAAAGGGGGTCATTCAAGAAGGATCTGTCGACGCCTCTTCGAAGAACTCGACTCCACCAGGTACATTGGGGGGGTAAAAACATTGTAGGAGAGAATAAGACTATTGAACAATATATGGACTGGGCTTGTGTTATATCTCTTTATTTTACAGGTTGCCCAGGTGGGGGGATCTCCACACAGAACTGTGTCCAGTAGCTAGGGCCAGTATTCTGCCTATTGTTTCAACCATCTTTTATCTCTCCTCTCTCTATTGCTGGTTTCCTTCTTATTGATCTGTGTGCCATTTCTACAGTATTGTGAATGCACTTTAATGAGGTCTAATATTAGTGGTACCACTTTAGAATTGTAGATATTTACCATTATTGATTTTCCTGAGCACAAAGTGCGTTATTGTGATAAGTGTACATAACCCTTGAATATTAATTATATAAAGACTGTGTTTTCAGTAATACAGTGTGTGGACATTCCTTTGTGGGGGCTTGGGGATACACTGTACTTAAGAACCAGCCTGCATCACCTCCTGAGAAGCTAGGCCTTGATTGCTCGCCCATTGCTACCATATTAGAGAATCTTGGCTGGGGTCCTCTGTGCCTCTCCTCTACCATATAGAGAGCAGAAGCACAGACCCCCCCACCAGTCTTTACAAAGTCTGGTGGCAGCGGTGGGATGCTTATGGTTTTAAGACTCAGTGTATAACCGTGCCACTTACAAAATATCCGCACTTTTATTAGATTAAGGTTCGGGTGTGTTCCAAATAACTGCATTACAAGCAATGGAGTCCATTGCAAATGGTAAATTGACTCGGATGAGCTTAGAGGCTCTCCAGAGTGCTTGTGAAGCCAGGGAGTTAGACTTTGTGGATAAGTCTAGGGCTGAGCTGATAGCTGCCCTGGTGGATTACCAGACTGATGGTGAAACTCTTGAGGAAGGGGGGGATGCAACCAGTGAGGACTCTGCCCCTGGGGTTGTCGCTGAATCTGTTTCTGGGAATGCCACCATTCCTGCTGCCTCTGTTCCAAACCCCAGCAATTCCATGGAACTTGAGTTATTAAGGATGAAGTTAGCCTTTGAATATCGCAAGTTGGAAATAGAAGCTGAGCTTAAGAAAGAGGAGCTGGCACAGCAAGTGGAACTCAAGAATAGGGATCTTGCGCTCAAAGAAAAGGACACTGAATGTCAGAGAATCCAGTTAGAGAAAGCTCGAGTGGAGACTTCAGCTAGACCAATTGAGAGTGGCAGGTCCCCAGCCACCAAGTTTATGAAAGATTTGGTTGGTGTGTTTGTGGAGGGTTCAGATATCCTCCAATGGATTGAAGCGTTTGAAATGGCTTGTGCAATTCATGATGTAGATAAAAGAGATTGGGCTAAGTGTTTGTTAAGCAGAGTGCCTCAAACTGGATATGACTGTATTCTGAAGCTGAGTGTGGAAGAAAGGGGTCAGTATGAGTGTATGAAGTCTGCTTTGATTGCCAAGTTTGGCAAGACACCGGCCCAATACCTTAAAAGGTTCAGGGAATTTAAGAAAAGAGAGAATGTGTCTTGGGTTGACTGGGTGAGTACTGCGCACATGAACATGATGGGGTGGATTGATGGATACAAGGTGAAAACTTTTGTTGAGTTGTCCCACCTCTTGTTTTTTGAGCATTTTTCTGAAGCCTGTTCACCAGAGCTGCGTCAGTATGTGGCTGACCAGAACATTTTGGACCCCTTTAAGCTGGCTAGGTTGGCTGACAAGTGGGTCTCCCACCGGGTGTCCCCTAAGGACTCCAGTGGGAAGGACAAGGACAAAGAAAAGGGGGCCTCTCAGAAAGCTGAGGAGTCCCAAAAGCAGTCACAGTCGGGTAAACCAAAACCTTCCTCTCCTAAGACCCAAAAATCTAGTGGGGATAAGTCCTCTGTGGGTGGGAATAAGAGTAGTGGTCCACCTGCTGCAAAGCAGGTTCCCAGTGGTTCCAGTACCGTACCCCGCACTCCTGGCACTTGTTGGGATTGTGGGGCTCTGGATCACAAAAGGGGTGACCCCAAGTGTAAAGGTAAGGCACTTGGAGTACAGGCTGTCAGCCTGACCTACCCTTACCCCGTGTCTGAGGTGGAGGCCACTGTCCTCCCCTCCTCTACCGGAATCACCTTTGGTGCTCCGGTAGAGATTTCCTTAGTGTCCCTTGGGGCCTGGGACCAGTACGCAGAAGTACTGGCGACTATCCCACAGAACACCCGTAGGTTTTTGAGAAGTGTCCTCTTGAATGGCCAGCCTTCTACTGGTTTGAGAGACACTGGGGCAAGCATGACAGTGGTGGACAGGACCCTGCTCAAGCCAGAGGACTATGAAGGTGCTCCTCTGCAAACCACCAGATTAGCTGGTGGGCCTCCCAAATTATCACCTGTAGCCTTAGTCACACTCATGATTGGAGACAAGACAGCAAAGCTTCCTGTCCTGGTTCAGGACAATGTCCCTGCTAACATTCTGTTAGGTAATGATCTAGTGGAGTTGGGGTTGATCTCGGATGGTCTTCCCCTGACTGCTGCTGCGGTCACTAGGTCACAGGTGACACCGGGTCTGGCTGTGAGTCAGGTACCCGAGCCAAAGGCGAGGCCTAAGGCAAGAAGAAGGAAGACCAAGAAGGCCACCTCTGTGGAGGGAGCACCTTCTCTTCCTGCTGTTCCGACAGCACCCATTGGGATCCATGCTCCGGACGGGCTGGGTCCAGTGGAAAACCCAAACTCAACTCCTGTGGGAGAAGAGGCAGAAGACTCTCCTGTGGGAGAGGTTCTTAACCCGGAGGAGCACCCCGACCTTCAATGCTTGTTAGCTGAAGGGGGACCCTCCCGGGCAGACTTCTGTAAAGGACAGAGAGAGTGCCACTCTCTCGAGGGTCTGAGGAAACAGGCCCTGTCCCAGGCACAAGGTGAAGTGCCTAGGACATTCAAGATTTATTGGGAGGGTGAGCTCCTTGTTAGTGAGCCCACTAAGCCTGAACCTGGTGCCCGCAAGAGGTTGGTGGTACCCCAGGTTTACAGGCCCTTCCTACTGCAGTTGGCACATGAGGTGCCCTTGGCTGGTCATCTTGGGACTAAGAAGACTAAGCAGAGGCTCTCTGCCCATTTCTACTGGCCAAGGATGGGGGTAGAAGTGGAGTCCCACTGCAGGACCTGCCCCACTTGTCAGTTGTCTGGCAAGACTGGAGGCAGGATCATTGCCCCACTGCAGCCATTACCAGTGGTTGGCACACCATTTGAGAGGGTGGGCATCGACATCGTCGGTCCCCTTGACCCTCCCACTTCAGGTGGACATCGGTTCATCCTGGTCTTGGTAGATCATGCCACCAGGTACCCTGAGGCAATACCCCTTCGGACTGTTACTGCCAAGGTGGTTGCCAGGGCTCTCCTGGGCATTTTCACCCGTGTTGGATTCCCTAAGGAGGTTGTCTCTGACAGAGGATCCAACTTCATGTCTAGTTACATGAAAACCATGTGGAAAGAGTGCGGGGTAACCTACAAGTTCTCCACCTCTTACCACCCCCAGACCAATGGTCTGGTTGAGAGATTTAATAAAACTCTCAAGGGCATGCTAGGTGCTTTGGAAGAGCCCCTAAGGAGGAAATGGGATCTCCTCCTGCCATGCCTGCTGTTTGCTTACAGAGAGGTACCTCAAGAGGGTGTTGGTTTCAGCCCCTTTGAGTTACTCTTTGGACATCCCGTGAGGGGGCCCCTCGCCTTGATCCGAGAAGGCTTGGAAGCCACCCCTCCAGGTCCCGCCAAGCAAGTGGGGGACTATGTGTTAGGCCTCAGGCGGAGGATGACACAAATGATGGGTCAGGCAACAGCAAATCTCAAGGCCAGCCAGGAATTGAACAAGTACTGGCATGACCTTAAAGCTTCGCAAGTGGATTGGACTCTGGGACAGGAAATCCTTGTGATGGAGCCTACCAAGCCTAGAGCTTTGGCAGACAAGTGGACTGGACCCTTCAGGATCATCTCCAAGATGGGCGAAGTCAATTATCTGGTTGACATGGGAGCCTCTGGGGTAGCCCCCCAGGTATTCCATGTCAACAGGCTCAAGCCTTTCCACAGGCGAGCAGAGGTCTCATGTCTCTTGCTAGCTTCAGGGCAAGAAGAGGATGAGAGTGAGCCCCTTCCTGATTTGCTGCATAGCAACCCTCAGGATGGCTCAGTGGAGGGAGTACAACTCTCTCCCGATTTGACAACAGAGCAGCAGAGGGCCTGCTGGGCTTTGCTCCAGCAGTATGCCTCTCTGTTTTCACTGACACCGGGCCTTACACCGTGGTGTAAGCACGAAATTGACACTGGTGACAGTGTGCCTGTCAAGAGCAGGAGCTATCGTATGTCAGATACCGTCAAAAACCACATCCAGGCTGAGGTCGCCAAGATGTTGGATCTGGGTGTTATTGAACCCTCAACCAGTCCCTGGTCCAGTCCAGTGGTCCTTGTCCCCAAGGCAAGTTCCCAGGCGGGTACCAAGGATTGGAGATTCTGTGTGGACTACCGAGGAGTCAATGCCGTCACCAAAACTGACGCGCACCCATTGCCCAGGGCTGATGAGCTCGTGGACACCATAGGTGCTGCCAAATTTGTGAGCACCTTTGACCTTACCTCAGGCTATTGGCAAATAGCTCTGACGGACCATGCCAAGGAAAAGACGGCGTTCTCCACACCTGAGGGACTCTACCAGTTTAGGGTCATGCCCTTTGGGTTGAAGAATGCCCCTGCCACCTTCCAGAGATTGGTCAACCATGCGCTCAGTGGGCTGGAAGCCTTTTGTGTGGCTTACTTAGACGACATTGCCGTCTACAGTTCCACCTGGGAAGAGCATTTGACACATCTGGATAGGGTGTTGCAGGCCTTGAAAAGGGCTAACCTCACTATCAAGGCCACCAAGTGCCAGATAGCTCAGGGGAAAGTTACCTATCTTGGTCATGAGGTAGGAGGGGGTCAAATCCAACCTCTCTCCAGTAAAGTACAGGACGTACAGAACTGGGAGACTCCCACTACTCAAACCCAGGTGAGAGCCTTTTTGGGCCTCACTGGGTACTATCGCAATTTCATGGCAGACTATGGAACCATAGCTGCACCCCTGACAGCTCTAACTTCGCCCAAACAGCCTAGGAAGGTTAATTGGACTGAAGACTGTCAGAGGGCCTTTGATGGCTTGAAAGAAAGTCTGTGTAGGGCACCTGTGTTGTGTGCGCCTGACTACAGCCGACCCTTTATCGTCCAGACGGATGCCTGCGACACCGGAATTGGAGCTGTCTTGTCCCAGTTAGATGACAAAGGGAGAGAACACCCTATCATATTCATCAGTAGACAACTCAAGGGTAGAGAACTTAGGTGGGCTACTGTTGAAAAGGAGTGTTTTAGCATAGTTTGGAGCCTTAGGCGTTTTAGGCCCTACCTTACGGGGTCTACCTTCAAGGTCCAAACAGATCATAAGCCCCTGAAGTGGCTTATGCAGATGAAGGGTGAGAATCCGAAATTGCTCAGGTGGTCCATTAGCCTGCAAGGGCTAGACTTCACCCTAGAGCACAGACCAGGGAAGAGTCACGATAATGCGGATGGCCTTTCCAGAAGGTATGTTGACCGTCTGGATGAGGGTGTCTATCCCGTGGGAGATTAGACACCCTCCACCTCAGTCTGGGGGGGGCGACTGTGATGCTGGAAATGCATCAGAGGGACAGGGCCTCTGAATCCTTGTCCTTTTCTGCCTTTTATCGTGTGTTCTGTTATGTTTTCTGCCCCGGAGTCCATTTGGGACTCCTGGCAGTGCAGCTCTCTCTTTTGGTTTGGTGAACAGACCCATGGGATACCCTTATGGCACCCCTGGGTAGGGGTACAACCCTGTGCCCCTAGTGTATGTTTTTGGGCACCTGTGGGTGGCCCACAGAGCAGGGTATGGGCTGGTGGCAGCTCCATGCTGAATTGGACAGGTGCTCTGGGTGTCCTCCATTTTGGGATACCCAGGCCCTGCCATTGGGATCAGTTGATTCCTGATAGAAAACAAGATGGCCCCTGTGGCCTCTTGCTTTCTATTGCCTGTTGTCTTGTTTTTCCCAAAGTCCTGGGAAGCCCTGACTCTGTCCCTTCCCCCTGACTGGCTGTTGGGTGGAAGTTCCATATATGGTGTTGTTGTGAAGGCCCAGCTAGACTGACTGGAGCCTTCCCTTTGACTGTATGTTGTGGGTACCTCCTGTGGGTGGGACCTGGGTGAATGGAGTGTGTGACCAATATACACTTCTTGTTGTGGTTGTCTGGTTTCTGGCATGTGAGACAAAGACTGAGACAGCCCTGCCCGAAACTGGCCTGAATGCAGTGTGTAGTGTTGAATGGCTGGGTACTTGTCCCAATCCACATTCCTTGTTGTGAGTGTCTGAAAGGGAGGAGTGTGGCCTGAATGCACTGTGTGCCTGATTGGCTGACTGACTGCATGAATGCCCTTCTGTGTGATTGGCTGCTGTGTGTGTGCCAGCAGTGTGGATGAGAGACAGAATAGTATATCTGGGGACCTCTCACCACTGGAAATTGTTCAGAAGCATTCAGAAGCTGAGTCTCCACTCAAGAGTAACTGGATTTGCTGATCCTCGACGTCCAGCTGGAAGAAGAAGACTTGCTGTGGCATTTGCTTCGACAGAACTGAAGGTTGTCGAAATCGTCGAGGACTGACCCGAGAGTGGACCTGGCTAGGCGCCCTCTTCCCGTGCTCCGAGGGACCATCGAGCACCGCTGAATCTTCGCCGAAGCGCCCTGGAAGTCAGACCCTCGAAAGGCTGCCGACCCGAGACGGGACCGCCGAGGAGATCGAAGTGAAGCACCCGGACATCGACGCTGTCGAAGTCCATTGCCGTCGACCAGGGTTCGCAGGTCTGTGTAACCGCTGGAGGCCCGTCGAAGTTGTGTTGCCCAGCCGTGGGAACCACTTGACGCCGTGCCGCCGACGACCGGAGCCGTCCGCTCCTTGCCTAAGAACATTTGACTCGAAGGACTCCCTCGTCCGCACCGTCGACCGCTTTTGTCCTGCCGGAGAAAGTCGAGGACGACCAACGCGCCGAGGAGAATCCGCCGGTGGGTTTCCCGCCACCTCACGACCCCAAAGACTCGAGCGACTCGACGCCCTTGCTGGGCCACCGTCATTCACAATCTTTGCGGTCCAGAACTAGTGTCGCCGAGGTGCCCCGCACGCCTCTTCCTCGCAGGACGCCGACGTCTCGACGCCGACGAGCACCGCTCGGATCGAAGGCTGCCGCCTCATCGACGCCGTTCTACCTTGTTTGTTGTCGGACGTTCGACGCCCCGTGTCTCCCGCTTGAAAGGGGAGGCATTCAAGAAGGGCCGTCGATTCCCCGACACCGAACACCGAGTTCTTCGACGCTCCTCGACGCCTCTCGACGATCCGTGACTCCTGCTTTAAAGGGGGTCATTCAAGAAGGATCTGTCGACGCCTCTTCGAAGAACTCGACTCCACCAGGTACATTGGGGGGGTAAAAACATTGTAGGAGAGAATAAGACTATTGAACAATATATGGACTGGGCTTGTGTTATATCTCTTTATTTTACAGGTTGCCCAGGTGGGGGGATCTCCACACAGAACTGTGTCCAGTAGCTAGGGCCAGTATTCTGCCTATTGTTTCAACCATCTTTTATCTCTCCTCTCTCTATTGCTGGTTTCCTTCTTATTGATCTGTGTGCCATTTCTACAGTATTGTGAATGCACTTTAATGAGGTCTAATATTAGTGGTACCACTTTAGAATTGTAGATATTTACCATTATTGATTTTCCTGAGCACAAAGTGCGTTATTGTGATAAGTGTACATAACCCTTGAATATTAATTATATAAAGACTGTGTTTTCAGTAATACAGTGTGTGGACATTCCTTTGTGGGGGCTTGGGGATACACTGTACTTAAGAACCAGCCTGCATCACCTCCTGAGAAGCTAGGCCTTGATTGCTCGCCCATTGCTACCATATTAGAGAATCTTGGCTGGGGTCCTCTGTGCCTCTCCTCTACCATATAGAGAGCAGAAGCACAGACCCCCCCACCAGTCTTTACACTGACTGACTGCATGAATGCCCTGCAGTATGATTGGCTGCTGAGTGTGTGCCAGCAGTGTGGATGAGAGGCAGAATAGTATATCTGGGGACCTCTCACCACTGGTAGTTGGTTCAGGAACGTTCAAAAGCGTTCAGAAGCGTTCTGGAGTTGAGTCTCCACTCTAAGAGTAACCGGAACTGCTGATCCTCGACGTCCAGCTAGAAGATGAAGACTTGCTGTGGCATTTGCTTCGACTGATCCGAAGGCTGCCGAGATCGTCGAAGACTGACCCGAGAGAGGACCTGGTAAGGCGCCCTCTTCCCGTGCTCCGAGGGACCATCGAGCACCGCTCCATCTTTGCCGAAGCGCCCTGGAAGACAGACCCTCGAAAGGCTGCCGATCCGAGACGGGACCGCCGAGGAGATCGAAGTGAAGCACCCGGACATCGACGCCATCGAAGTCCATTGCCGTCGACCAGGGTTCGCAGGTTTGTGGAACCGCTGGAGGCCCGTCGAAGTTGTGTTGCCCAGCCGTGGGAACCACTTGACGCCGTGCCGCCGACGACCGGAGCCGTCCGCTCCTTTGCCTAAGAACATTCAATCGAAGGACTCTCTCGACCGCATCGTCGACCGCTTATCCTGCCGGAGAAAGTCGAGGCCGACCAACGCGCCGAGGAGAAACCTGCCGGTGGGTTTCCTGCCACCCGACGACCTCAAAGACTCGGACGACTCGACGCCCTTGCTGGGCTTCCGTCTCTACAATCTTTGCGGTCCAGAACTATTGTCATCGAGGTGCCCCGCACACCTCCGCCTTGCAGGACGCCGACGCCCCGACGCCGACGAGCACCACTCGGACGAAGCTGCCGCCTCTTCGACATCGTTCTTCCTCGTTTGTCGACGGACGTTCGACGCCCCATGCCCCCCATGCTTGATAGGGAAGGCATTCAAGAAGGGCCGTCGATTCCCCGTCGCCGACCAGCGAGTCCCTCGACGTTTGTCGACGCCTTTTCGAGGAACTCGACTCCACCAGGTACATTGGGGGGGTAAAAACATTATAGGAGAGAATAAGACTTGCAGAGCAATATATGGACTGGGCTTGTGCTATATCTTTCTTTACAGGTTGCCCAGGTGGGGGGATCTCCACACAGAACTGTGCCTAGTGGTAGGGGTCAGTATTCTGCCTATTGCTCAACCATCTTATTTTCTCTCCTCTCTCTATTGCTGGTTTCACTCTATTGGTCTGTGTGATATTGTACAGTATTGTTCATGCACTTCAATGAGATCTAGGGTGGTACCACTTTAGAATTGTAAATATTTGTCATTGTAGATTTTGCCAGAGTACAAAGTGAGTTATCATGATAAATGTACATAACCTTAACTTTTGATTATATAAAGACTGTGTTCTAACCAATACGGAGTGGGGATATTCCTTTGTGGGGGCTTGGGGGATACACTGTACTTAAGAACCAGCCTGCATCACCTCCTGAGAAGCTAGGCCTTGATTGCTCGACCATTGCTACCGAATAGAGAATCTTGGCTGGGGTCTCCTGTGCCTCTCCTCCACCATATAGGGAGTGGGAGTACAGACACCCCCCACCGGTCGTTGAGACCCGTCTCTCACACTGGTGGCAAGCGGTGGGATGCTTATGGTTTTAAGAATCAGTGTATAACCGTGCCACTTACAAAGGATATTTGCCCTTTATTGAATTAAGGTTTAGTTGTGTACAAGGTAACTGCATTACAATCAATGGAGTCTATTGCGAATGGCAAATTAACTCGGATGAGCTTGGAGGTTCTCCAGAGTGCTTGTGAAGCTAGGGAGTTAGACTTTGTGGATAAGTCTAGGGCTGAGCTGATAGCTGCCCTGGTGGACTACCAGACTGATAGTGAAACTCTTGATGAGGGGGGGAATGCAACCAATGAGGACTCTGCCCCTGGGGTTTCAGCTGAATCTGTTTCTGGGAATGCCGCCATTCCTGCTGCCTCTGTTCCAAACTCCAGCAATTCCTTAGAACTTGAGTTATTGAGGATGAAATTGGCCTTTGAATACCGCAAGTTGGAGATAGATGATGAGCTTAAGAAAGAGGAGTTGGCTCAACAAGTTGCACTCAAAAATAAGGACCTTGAACTCAAGAGCCAGGACACTGAATGTCAGAAGATCCAGCTAGAGAAAGCTAGAGTGGAGACTTCAGCTAGATCCAGTGAGAGTGTCAGGTCCCCAGCCACCAAGTTTATGAAAGATTTGGTTGGTGTATTTGTGGAGGGTTTGGATATCCTCCAATGGATTGAAGCGTTTGAAATGGCTTGTGAGATTCATGATGTGGATAAAAGAGATTGGGCGAAGTGTTTGTTAAGCAGAGTGCCTCAAACCGGGTATGACTGTATTCTGAAGCTGAGTGTGGAAGAAAGGGGTCAGTACGAGTGTATGAAGTCTGCTTTGATTGCCAAGTTCGGCAAGACACCTACCCAATACCTTAGAAGGTTCAGGGATTTTAAGAAAAAGGAGAATATGTCTTGGGTTGACTGGGTGAGTGCTGCGCACATGAACATGATGGGGTGGATCGATGGATACAAGGTTAAGACTTTTGTTGAATTGTCCCACCTCTTGTTTTTTGAGCATTTCTCTGAAGCCTGTTCACCAGAGCTGCGTCAGTATGTGGCTGACCTGAACATTTTGGACCCCTTTAAGCTGGCTAGGTTGGCTGACAAGTGGGTCTCCCACCGGGTGTCCCCTAAGGACTCCAGTGGGAAGGACAAGGACAAAGAGAAGGGGGCCTCTCAGAAAGCTGAGGAGTCCCCCAAGCAATCACAGTCGGGTAAACCAAAACCTTCCTCTCCTAAGACCCAAAAATCTAGTGGGGATAAGTCATCTGGGGGTGGGAATAAGAGTAGTGGTCCACCTGCTGCAAAGCAGGCTCCCAGTGGTTCCAGTACCGTACCCCGCACTCCTGGCGCTTGTTGGGACTGTGGGGCTCTGGATCACAAAAGGGGTGACCCCAAGTGTAAAGGTAAGGCACTTGGAGTACAGGCTGTCAGCCTGACCTACCCTTACCCCGTGTCTGAGGTGGAGGTCACTGTCCTCCCCTCCTCTGCCGGTATCACATTTGGTGCTCTGGTGGAGATTTCCTTAGTGTCCCTTCGGGCCTGGGACCAGTATGCGGAAGTACTGGCGACTATCCCACAGAACACCCGTAGATTTTTGAGAAGTGTCCTCTTGAATGGCCAGCCTTCTACTGGTTTGAGAGACACTGGGGCAAGCATGACAGTGGTGGACAGGACCCTGCTCAGGCCAGAGGACTATGAAGGTGCTCCTCTGCAAACCACCAGGTTAGCTGGTGGGCCTCCCAAATTATCCCCTGTAGCCTTAGTCACGCTCATGATTGGCGACAAGACAGCGAAGCTTCCTGTCCTGGTTCAGGACAATGTCCCTGCTAACATTTTGTTAGGGAATGATCTAGTAGAGTTGGGGTTGATCTCGGATGGTCTTCCCATGACTGCTGCTGCCGTCACTAGATCACAGGTGACATCGGGTCTGGCTGTGGGTCAGATACCCGAGCCAAAGGCGAGGCCTAAGGCAAGAAGGAGGAAGACCAAGAAGGCCACCTCTGTGGAGGGAGTGCCTTCTCTTCCTGCTGCACCCATTGGGATCCATGCTCCGGACGGGCTGGGTCCAGTGGAAAACCCGAACTCAACTCCTTTGGGAGAAGAGGCAGAAGACTCTCCTGTGGGAGAGGTTCTCAACCCGGAGGATCATCCCGACCTTCAATGCTTGTTAGCTGAAGGGGGACCCTCCCGGGCGGACTTCTGTAAGGGGCAGAGAGAGTGCCACTCTCTCGAGGGACTGAGGAAACAGGCCCTGGCCCAGGCACAAGGAGAGGTGCCTACGAATTTCCGGATTTATTGGGAGGGTGAGCTCCTTGTTAGTGAGCCCACTAAGCCTGAACCTGGTACCCGCAAGAGGTTGGTGGTACCCCAGGTTTACAGGCCCTTCCTACTGCACTTGGTGCATGAGGTGCCCTTGGCTGGTCATCTTGGGACCAAGAAGACTAAGCAGAGGCTCTCTGCCCATTTCTACTGGCCATGGATGGGAGTAGAGGTGGAGTCCCACTGCAGGACCTGCCCAACTTGTCAGTTGTCTGGCAAGACTGGAGGCAGTGTCATTGGCCCACTGCAGCCGTTGCCAGTGGTCGGCACCCCATTTGAGAGGGTGGGCATCGACATCGTCGGTCCCCTTGACCCTCCCACTTCAGGTGGACATCGGTTCATCCTGGTCTTGGTAGATCATGCCACCAGGTACCCTGAGGCGATACCCCTTCGGACTGTTACTGCCAAGGTGGTTGCCCGGGCTCTCCTGGGCATTTTTACCCGTGTTGGATTCCCCAAGGAGGTTGTCTCTGACAGAGGATCCAACTTCACGTCTAGTTACATGAAAACCATGTGGAAAGAGTGCGGGGTAACCTACAAGTTCTCCACCTCTTACCACCCCCAGACCAATGGTCCGGTTGAGAGATTTAATAAAACTCTCAAGGGCATGCTAGGGGCTTTGGAAGAACCCCTAAGGAGGAAATGGGATCTCCTCCTACCATGCCTGGTGTTTGCTTACAGAGAGGTACCTCAACAGGGTGTTGGTTTCAGCCCCTTTGAGTTACTCTTTGGACATCCCGTGAGGGGGCCCCTCGCCTTGATCAGAGAAGGCTTGGAAGCCACCCCTACAGGTCCCGCCAAGCAAGTGGGGGACTATGTGTTAGGCCTCAGGCAGAGGATGACACAGATGATGGGCCAGGCAACAGCAAATCTCAAGGCCAGCCAGGAATTGAATAAGTACTGGCATGACCTTAAAGCCTCGCAAGTGGATTGGACTCCGGGACAGGAAATCCTTGTGATGGAGCCTACCAAGCCTAGGGCTTTGGCAGACAAATGGACTGGACCCTTCAGGATCATCTCCAAGATGGGCGAAGTCAATTATCTGGTTGACATGGGAGCCCCTGGGGTAGCCCCTCAGATATTCCATGTCAACAGGCTCAAGCCTTTCCACAGGCGAGCAGAAGTCTCATGTCTCTTGCTAGCTTCTGGGCAAGAAGAGGATGAGAGTGAGCCCCTCCCTGATTTGCTGCATAGCAACCCTCAGGATGGCTCAGTGGAGGGAGTACATCTCTCTCCAGATTTGACAACAGAGCAACAGAGGGCCTGTAGGGCTTTGCTCCAACAGTACGCCTCTCTGTTTTCACTGAAGCCAGGCCTTACACCGTGGTGTAAGCACAAAATTGACCCTGGTGACAGTGTGCCTGTCAAAAGCAGGTGCTACCGTATGTCAGATACCGTTAAGAACCACATCCAGGCTGAGGTCGCCAAGATGTTGGATCTGGGTGTTATTGAACCCTCAACCAGTCCCTGGTCCAGTCCAGTGGTCCTTGTCCCCAAGGCAAGTTCGCAGGAGGGCACCAAGGATTGGAGGTTCTGTGTGGACTACCGAGGAGTCAATGCCGTCACCAAAACTGACGCGCACCCATTGCCCAGGGCTGATGAGCTCGTGGACACCATAGGTGCTGCCAAGTTTGTGAGCACATTTGACCTCACTTCAGGCTATTAGCAAATAGCTCTGACGGACCATGCCAAGGAAAAGACGGCCTTCTCAACACCTGAGGGACTCTACCAGTTTAGAGTCATGCCTTTTGGGTTGAAGAATGCCCCTGCCACCTTCCAGAGATTGGTCAACCATGCGCTCAGTGGGCTGGAAGCCCTTTGTGTGGCTTACTTAGACGACATTGCCGTCTACAGTTCCACCTGGGAAGAGCATTTGACACATCTGGATAAGGTGTTGCAGGCCTTAAAAAAGGGCTAACCTCACTATCAAGGCCACCAAGTGCCAGATAGCTCAGGGGAAAGTTACCTATCTTGGTCATGAGGTAGGAGGGGGTCAAATCCAACCTCTCGCCAGTAAAGTACAGGATGTACAGAACTGGGAGACTCCCACTACTCAAACCCAGGTGAGAGCCTTTTTGGGCTTCACTGGGTACTATCGCAATTTTATGGCAGACTATGGAACCATAGCTGCACCTCTGACAGCTCTAACGTCACCCAAGCAGCCTAGGAAGGTTACTTGGACCGAAGACTGTCAGAGGGCCTTTGATGGCTTGAAAGAAAGTCTGTGTAGGGCACCTGTGTTGAGTGCGCCTGACTACAGCCGACCCTTTATCGTCCAGACAGATGCCTGCGACACCGGAATTGGAGCTGTCTTGTCCCAGTTAGATGACAAAGGGAGAGAACACCCTATCATATTCATCAGTAGACAACTCAAGGGTAGAGAACTTAGGTGGGCTACTGTTGAAAAGGAGTGTTTTAGTATAGTTTGGAGCCTTAGGCGTTTTAGGCCCTACCTTACGGGGTCTACCTTCAAGGTCCAAACAGATCATAAGCCCCTGAAGTGGCTTATGCAGATGAAGGGTGAGAACCCGAAATTGCTCAGGTGGTCCATTAGCCTGCAAGGGCTAGACTTCACCATAGAGCAGAGACCAGGGAAGAGTCACGATAATGCAGATGGCCTTTCCAGAAGGTATGTTGACCGTCTGGATGAGGGTGTCTATCCCGTGGGAGATTAGACACCCTCCACCTCAGTCTGGGGGGGGCGACTCTGATGCTGAAATGCATCTGGGGACAGGGCCTCTGAATCCTTGTCCTTTTTCTGTTTCTACCGTGTGTTCTGTCATGTTTTCTGCCCAGGAGTCCATGTGGGACTCCTGGCAGTGCAGCTCTCTCTTTCGGTTTGGTGAACAGACCCATGGGATACCCTTATGGCACCCATGGGTAGGGGTACAACCCTGTGCCCCTAGTGCATGTTTTTGGGCACCTGTGGGTGGCCCACAGAGCAGGGTATGGGCTGGTGGCAGCTCCATGCTGAATTTGACAGGTGCTCTGGGTGTCCTCCATTTTGGGATACCCAGGCCCTGCCATTGGGATCAGTTGATTCCTGATAGAAAACAAGATGGCCCCTGTGGCCTCTTGCTTTCTATTGCCTGTTATCTTGTTTTCCCAAAGTCCTGGGAAGCCCTGCCTCTGTCCCTTCCCCCTGACTGGCTGTTGGGTGGAAGTTCCATATATGGTGTTGTTGTGAAGTCCAGTCCAGTCCAGACTGACTGGAGCCTTCCCAGTGACTGGATGTTGTGGGTACCTCCTGTGGGCAGGACCTGGGTGAATGGAGTGTGTGACCAATATGCACTTGTTGTGGCTGTCTGGTTTCTGGCATGTGAGACAAAGACTGAGACAGCCCTGCCCGAAACTGGCCTGAATGCAGTGTGTAGTGTTGAATGGCTGGGTACTTGTCCCAATCCACATTCCTTGTTGTGAGTGTCTGAAAGGGAGGAGTGTGGCCTGAATGCACTGTGTGCCTGATTGGCTGACTGACTGCATGAATGCCCTGCAGTATGATTGGCTGCTGAGTGTGTGCCAGCAGTGTGGATGAGAGGCAGAATAGTATATCTGGGGACCTCTCACCACTGGTAGTTGGTTCAGGAACGTTCAAAAGCGTTCAGAAGCGTTCTGGAGTTGAGTCTCCACTCTAAGAGTAACCGGAACTGCTGATCCTCGACGTCCAGCTGGAAGAAGAAGACTTGCTGTGGCATTTGCTTCGACTGATCCGAAGGCTGCCGAGATCGTCGAAGACTGACCCGAGAGAGGACCTGGTAAGGCGCCCTCTTCCCGTGCTCCGAGGGACCATCGAGCACCGCTCCATCTTCACCGAAGCGCCCTGGAAGACAGACCCTCGAAAGGCTGCCGACCCGAGACGGGACCGCCAAGGAGATCGAAGTGAAGCACCCGGACATCGACGCCGTCGAAGTCCATTGCCGTCGACCAGGGTTCGCAGGTTTGTGGAACCGCTGGAGGCCCGTCGAAGTTGTGTTGCCCAGCCGTGGGAACCACTTGACGCCGTGCCGCCGACGACCGGAGCCGTCCGCTCCTTTGCCTAAGAACATTCAATCGAAGGACTCTCTCGACCGCATCGTCGACCGCTTATCCTGCCGGAGAAAGTCAAGACCGACCAACGCGCCGAGGAGAAACCTGCCGGTGGGTTTCCCGCCACCCGACGACCTCAAAGACTCGGACGACTCGACGCCCTTGCTGGGCTTCCGTCTCTACAATCTTTGCGGTCCAGAACTATTGTCATCGAGGTGCCCCGCACACCTCCGCCTTGCAGGACGCCGACGCCCCGACGCCGACGAGCACCGCTCGGACGAAGCTGCCGCCTCTTCGACACCGTTCTTCCTCGTTTGTCGACGGACGTTCGACGCCCCGTGCCTCCCGCTTGAAAGGGAAGGCATTCAAGAAGGGCCGTCGATTCCCCGTCGCCGACCAGCGAGTCCCTCGACGTTTGTCGACGCCTTTTCGAGGAACTCGACTCCACCAGGTACATTGGGGGGGTAAAAACATTATAGGAGAGAATAAGACTTGCAGAGCAATATATGGACTGGGCTTGTGCTATATCTTTCTTTACAGGTTGCCCAGGTGGGGGGATCTCCACACAGAACTGTGCCTAGTGGTAGGGGTCAGTATTCTGCCTATTGCTCAACCATCTTATTTTCTCTCCTCTCTCTATTGCTGGTTTCACTCTATTGGTCTGTGTGATATTGTACAGTATTGTTCATGCACTTCAATGAGATCTAGGGTGGTACCACTTTAGAATTGTAAATATTTGTCATTGTAGATTTTGCCAGAGTACAAAGTGAGTTATCATGATAAATGTACATAACCTTAACTTTTGATTATATAAAGACTGTGTTCTAACCAATACGGAGTGTGGATATTCCTTTGTGGGGGCTTGGGGGATACACTGTACTTAAGAACCAGCCTGCATCACCTCCTGAGAAGCTAGGCCTTGATTGCTCGACCATTGCTACCGAATAGAGAATCTTGGCTGGGGTCTCCTGTGCCTCTCCTCCACCATATAGGGAGTGGGAGTACAGACACCCCCCACCGGTCGTTGAGACCCGTCTCTCACAGTCCTCTTTTCAGAAATGCATGGGATTCCCTGTTTTCCTTGGTGGCTTGGACACCTGAGGCCCATATCTGTATGTTGTGCCAGTCGGCAGATTGTCTGAAATTCCGGTCTGAAAACAATCTTGTGGTTGCTTGTGTTTTAGGCTTTCCCCTTGGTGGCCAGGTAGGTGCACCCACACATGTGAGGTACCGTTTTCATCGGGAAACCTGTGGGAACGCGGGACGGTAGGCCATGTGTTGTTGGGGGTGTGTTTCGATGGGTGAGCCGAGCTAAATGTGCGGAAAATGCATTTTTTTTCCCCACATTTCGGACTTTGTGGGGGTGTCTGGGTAATAAATTCTGGGGCGATGTGCGCAAATCACACCTCTGCGGATTCCCACGGGTGTCCTCTTTTCAGAAATGCATGGGGTCCTTTTTTCCTTGGTAGCTTGGACACCCGAAACCCATATTTGTATGTTGTGCCGGTCGGCAGAGCCTCTGAAATTCCTGTCTGAAAACAGACTTGGGGTTACTTGTGTTTTAGGCTTTCCCCTTGGCGGCCAGGTAGGTGTACCCACACATGTGAGGTACCGTTTTCATCAGAACACCTGTGGGAACGCGGGACGGTAGGCCATGTGTTGTTGGGGGTGTGTTTCGATGGGTGAGCTGAACGAAATGTGCGGAAAATGCGTTTTTTTCCCCACATTTCGGACTTTGTGGGGGTGTCTGGGTAATAAATTCTGGGGCGATGTGCGTAAATCATACCTCTGCGGATGCCCACCGGTGTCCTCTTTTCGGAAATGCATGGGATTCCCTGTTTTCCTTGGTGGCTTGGACACCTTAGGCCCATATCTGTATGTTGTGCCGGTCAGCAGAGCGTCTGAAATTCCGGTCTGAAAACAAACTTGGCGTTACTTGTGTTTTAGGCTTTCCCCTTGGCAGCCAGGTAGGTGCACCCACACATGTGAGGTACCGTTTTCATCAGGACACCTGTGGGAAAGCGGGACGGTAGGCCATGTGTTGTTGGGGGTGTGTTTCGATGGGTGAGCCGAGCGAAATGTGCGGAAAATGCATTTCTTTCCCCACATTTCGGACTTTGTGGGGGTGTCTGGGTAATAGATTCTGGGGCGATGTGCGCAAATCGCACCTCTGCGGATTCCCACGGGTGTCCTCTTTTCGGAAATGCATGGGGTCCCTTTTTTCCTTGGTAGCTTGGACACCCGAAGCCCATATTTGTATATTGTGCCGGTCGGCAGAGCCTCTGAAATTCCTGTCTGAAAACAGACTTGGGGTTACTTGTGTTTTAGGTTTTCCCCTTGGCGGCCAGGTAGGTGTACCCACACATGTGAGGTACCGTTTTCATCAGAACACCTGTGGGAACACGGGACGGTAGGCCATGTGTTGTTGGAGGTGTGTTTCGATGGGTGAGCTGAGCGAAATGTGCGGAAAATGCGTTTTTTTCCCCACATTTCGGACTTTACGGGGGTGTCTGGGTAATCAATTCTGGGGCGATGTGGGTAAATCATACCTCTGCGGATTCCCACGGTTGTCCTCTTTTCGGAAATGCATGGGATTCCCTGTTTTCCTTGGTGGCTTGGACACCTGAGGCCCATATCTGTATGTTGTGCCGGTCGGCAGAGTGTCTGAAATTCCGGTCTGAAAACAGACTTGGGGTTACTTGTGTTTTAGGTTTTCCCCTTGGCGGCCAGGTAGGTGTACCCACACATGTGAGGTACCGTTTTCATTGGGACACCTGTGGGAACGCGGGACGGTAGGCCATGTGTTGTTGGGGGCTTGTTTCGATGAGTGAGCAGAGCGAAATGTGCGGAAAATGCATTTTTTCCCTCATTTC
Source organism: Ambystoma mexicanum (assembly GCF_040938575.1). Taxonomy (NCBI): domain Eukaryota; kingdom Metazoa; phylum Chordata; class Amphibia; order Caudata; family Ambystomatidae; genus Ambystoma; species Ambystoma mexicanum. The sequence goes on along the minus strand of NC_090931.1, from coordinate 495,530,719 downwards.
GGATTTTGCGGGGGGGTCTGGGTAATGAAGTCTGGGGCGATGTGCGCAAATCATACCTCTGCGGATTCCCACAGGTATCCTCTTTTTCGGAAATGCATGGGGTTCCCTGTTTTCCTTGGTGGCTTGGACACCTGAGGCCCATATCTGTATGTTGTGCCGGTCGGCAGAGTGTCTGAAATTCCGGTCTGAAAACAGACTTGGGGTTACTTGTGTTTTAGGCTTTCCCCTTCGTGGCCAGGTAGATGCACCCACACATGTGAGGTACCGTTTTCATTGGGACACCTGTGGGAACACGGGACAGTAGGCCATGTGTTGTTGGGGGCGTGTTTCGATGGGTGAGCTGAGTGAAACGTGCGGAAAATGCGTTTTTTCCTCACATTTCGGACTGTGTGGGGGTGTCTGGGTAATAAATTCTGGGGCGATGTGCGCAAATCATACCTCTGCGGAATCCCACGGGTGTCCGCTTTTCGGAAATGCATGGGGTTTTCTGTTTTCCTTGGTGGCTTGGACACCTGAGGCCCATATCTGTATGTTGTGCCAGTCGGCAGAGCGTCTGAAATTCCGGTCTGAAAACAAACTTGGGGTTACTTGTGTTTTAGGCTTTCCCCTTGGTGGCCAGGTAGGTGCACCCACACATGTGAGGTACCGTTTTCATCGGGACACCTGTGGGAACGCGGGAAGAATAGGCCATGCGTTGTTGGGGGCATGTTTCGATGGGTGAGCCGAGTGAAATGTGCGGAAAATATGTTTTTTTCCCCACATTTCGGACTTTGCCGGGCTGTCTGGGTAATACATTCTGGGGCGATATGCACAAATCATACCTCTGCGGATTCCCACAGGTATCCTCTTTTCGGAAATGCATGGGGTTCCCTATTTTCCTTGGTGGCTTGGACACCCGAGGCCCATATCTGTATGTTGTGCCGGTCGGCAGAGTGTCTGAAATTCCGGTCTGAAAACAGACTTGGGGTTACTTGTGTTTTAGGCTTTCCCCTTCGTGGCCAGGTAGATGCACCCACACATGTGAGGTACCGTTTTCATTGGGACACCTGTGGGAACACGGGACAGTAGGCCATGTGTTGTTGGGGGCGTGTTTCGATGGGTGAGCTGAGTGAAACGTGCGGAAAATGCGTTTTTTCCTCACATTTCGGACTGTGTGGGGGTGTCTGGGTAATAAATTCTGGGGCGATGTGCGCAAATCATACCTCTGCGGAATCCCACGGGTGTCCGCTTTTCGGAAATGCATGGGGTTTTCTGTTTTCCTTGGTGGCTTGGACACCTGAGGCCCATATCTGTATGTTGTGCCAGTCGGCAGAGCGTCTGAAATTCCGGTCTGAAAACAAACTTGGGGTTACTTGTGTTTTAGGCTTTCCCCTTGGTGGCCAGGTAGGTGCACCCACACATGTGAGGTACCGTTTTCATCGGGGCACCTGTGGGAACGCGGGAAGAATAGGCCATGCGTTGTTGGGGGCATGTTTCGATGGGTGAGCAGAGCGAAATGTGCGGAAAATGCGTTTTTTCCTCACATTTCGGACTGTGTGGGGGTGTCTGGGTAATAAATTCTGGGGCGATGTGCGCAAATCATACCTCTGCGGAATCCCACGGGTGTCCGCTTTTCGGAAATGCATGGGGTTTTCTGTTTTCCTTGGTGGCTTGGACACCTGAGGCCCATATCTGTATGTTGTGCCAGTCGGCAGAGCGTCTGAAATTCCGGTCTGAAAACAAACTTGGGGTTACTTGTGTTTTAGGTTTTCCCCTTGGCGGCCAGGTAGGTGTACCCACACATGTGAGGTACCGTTTTCATTGGGACACCTGTGGGAACGCGGGACGGTAGGCCATGTGTTGTTGGGGGCTTGTTTCGATGAGTGAGCAGAGCGAAATGTGCGGAAAATGCATTTTTTCCCTCATTTCGGATTTTGCGGGGGTGTCTGGGTAATGAAGTCTGGGGCGATGTGCGCAAATCATACCTCTGCGGATTCCCACAGGTATCCTCTTTTCGGAAATGCATGGGGTTCCCTGTTTTCCTTGGTGGCTTGGACACCTGAGGCCCATATCTGTATGTTGTGCCGGTCGGCAGAGTGTCTGAAATTCCGGTCTGAAAACAGACTTGGGGTTACTTGTGTTTTAGGCTTTCCCCTTCGTGGCCAGGTAGATGCACCCACACATGTGAGGTACCGTTTTCATTGGGACACCTGTGGGAACACGGGACAGTAGGCCATGTGTTGTTGGGAGCGTGTTTCGATGGGTGAGCTGAGTTAAACGTGCGGAAAATGCGTTTTTTCCTCACATTTCGGACTGTGTGGGGGTGTCTGGGTAATAAATTCTGGGGCGATGTGCGCAAATCATACCTCTGCGGAATCCCACGGGTGTCCGCTTTTCGGAAATGCATGGGGTTTTCTGTTTTCCTTGGTGGCTTGGACACCTGAGGCCCATATCTGTATGTTGTGCCAGTCGGCAGAGCGTCTGAAATTCCGGTCTGAAAACAAACTTGGGGTTACTTGTGTTTTAGGCTTTCCCCTTGGTGGCCAGGTAGGTGCACCCACACATGTGAGGTATCGTTTTCATCGGGACACCTGTGGGAACGCGGGAAGAATAGGCCATGCGTTGTTGGGGGCATGTTTCGATGGGTGAGCCGAGTGAAATGTGCGGAAAATATGTTTTTTTCCCCACATTTCGGACTTTGCCGGGCTGTCTGGGTAATGAAGTCTGGGGCGATGTGCGCAAATCATACCTCTGCGGATTCCCACAGGTATCCTCTTTTCGGAAATGCATGGGGTTCCCTATTTTCCTTGGTGGCTTGGACACCCGAGGCCCATATCTGTATGTTGTGCCGGTCGGCAGAGTGTCTGAAATTCCGGTCTGAAAACAGACTTGGGGTTACTTGTGTTTTAGGCTTTCCCCTTCGTGGCCAGGTAGATGCACCCACACATGTGAGGTACCGTTTTCATTGGGACACCTGTGGGAACACGGGACAGTAGGCCATGTGTTGTTGGGGGCGTGTTTCGATGGGTGAGCTGAGTGAAACGTGCGGAAAATGCGTTTTTTCCTCACATTTCGGACTGTGTGGGGGTGTCTGGGTAATAAATTCTGGGGCGATGTGCGCAAATCATACCTCTGCGGAATCCCACGGGTGTCCGCTTTTCGGAAATGCATGGGGTTTTCTGTTTTCCTTGGTGGCTTGGACACCTGAGGCCCATATCTGTATGTTGTGCCAGTCGGCAGAGCGTCTGAAATTCCGGTCTGAAAACAAACTTGGGGTTACTTGTTTTTAGGCTTTCCCCTTGGTGGCCAGGTAGGTGCACCCACACATGTGAGGTACCGTTTTCATTGGGACACCTGTGGGAACGTGGGACGGTAGGCCATGTGTTGTTGCCGGCGTGTTTCGATGGGTGAGCCGAGCGAAACTTGCGGAAAATGTGTTTTTTTCCCCAAATTTCGGACTTTGTGGGGGTGTCTGGGTAATAAATTCTGGGGCGATGTGCGCAAATAATACCTCTGCGGATTTCCACTTGTGTCCGCTTTTCGGAAATGCATGGGGTTCCCTGTTTTCCTTGGTGGCTTGGACACCTGAGGCCCATATCTGTATGTTGTGCCGGTCGGCAGAGTGTCTGAAATTCCGGTCTGAAAACAGACTTGGGGTTACTTGTGTTTTAGGCTTTCCCCTTCGTGGCCAGGTAGATGCACCCACACATGTGAGGTACCGTTTTCATTGGGACACCTGTGGGAACACGGGACAGTAGGCCATGTGTTGTTGGGGGCGTGTTTCGATGGGTGAGCTGAGTGAAACGTGCGGAAAATGCGTTTTTTCCTCACATTTCGGACTGTGTGGGGGTGTCTGGGTAATAAATTCTGGGGCGATGTGCGCAAATCATACCTCTGCGGAATCCCACGGGTGTCCGCTTTTCGGAAATGCATGGGGTTTTCTGTTTTCCTTGGTGGCTTGGACACCTGAGGCCCATATCTGTATGTTGTGCCAGTCGGCAGAGCGTCTGAAATTCCGGTCTGAAAACAAACTTGGGGTTACTTGTGTTTTAGGCTTTCCCCTTGGTGGCCAGGTAGGTGCACCCACACATGTGAGGTATCGTTTTCATCGGGACACCTGTGGGAACGCGGGAAGAATAGGCCATGCGTTGTTGGGGGCATGTTTCGATGGGTGAGCCGAGTGAAATGTGCGGAAAATATGTTTTTTTCCCCACATTTCGGACTTTGCCGGGCTGTCTGGGTAATACATTCTGGGGCGATATGCACAAATCATACCTCTGCGGATTCCCACAGGTATCCTCTTTTCGGAAATGCATGGGGTTCCCTATTTTCCTTGGTGGCTTGGACACCCGAGGCCCATATCTGTATGTTGTGCCGGTCGGCAGAGTGTCTGAAATTCCGGTCTGAAAACAGACTTGGGGTTACTTGTGTTTTAGGCTTTCCCCTTCGTGGCCAGGTAGATGCACCCACACATGTGAGGTACCGTTTTCATTGGGACACCTGTGGGAACACGGGACAGTAGGCCATGTGTTGTTGGGGGCGTGTTTCGATGGGTGAGCTGAGTGAAACGTGCGGAAAATGCGTTTTTTCCTCACATTTCGGACTGTGTGGGGGTGTCTGGGTAATAAATTCTGGGGCGATGTGCGCAAATCATACCTCTGCGGAATCCCACGGGTGTCCGCTTTTCGGAAATGCATGGGGTTTTCTGTTTTCCTTGGTGGCTTGGACACCTGAGGCCCATATCTGTATGTTGTGCCAGTCGGCAGAGCGTCTGAAATTCCGGTCTGAAAACAAACTTGGGTTACTTGTGTTTTAGGCTTTCCCCTTGGTGGCCAGGTAGGTGCACCCACACATGTGAGGTACCATTTTCATTGGGACACCTGTGGGAACGTGGGACGGTAGGCCATGTGTTGTTGCCGGCGTGTTTCGATGGGTGAGCCGAGCGAAACTTGCGGAAAATGTGTTTTTTTCCCCAAATTTCGGACTTTGTGGGGGTGTCTGGGTAATAAATTCTGGGGCGATGTGCGCAAATAATACCTCTGCGGATTTCCACTTGTGTCCGCTTTTCGGAAATGCATGGGGTTCCCTGTTTTCCTTGGTGGCTTGGACACCCGAGGCCCATATCTGTATGTTGTGCCGGTCGGCAGAGCGTCTGAAATTCCGGTCTGAAAACAGACTTGGGGTTACTTATGTTTTAGGCTTTCCACTTGGTGGCCAGGTAGGTGCACCCACACATGTGAGGTACCATTTTCATTGGGACACCTGTGGGAACACGGGACGGTAGGCCATGTGTTGTTGGGGGCGTGTTTCGATAGGTGAGCCGAGCGAAACGTGCGGAAAATGCGTTTTTTCCCCACATTTCTGACTTTGCGGGGGTGTCTGGGTAATAAATTCTGGGGCGATGTGCGCAAATCATACCTCTGCGGATTTCCACTTGTGTCCGCTTTTCGGAAATGCATGGGGTTCCCTGTTTTCCTTGGTGGCTTGGACACCTGAGGCCCATATCTGTATGTTGTGCCGGTCGGCAGAGCGTCTGAAATTCCGGTCTGAAAACCAACTTGGGGTTACTTGTGTTTTAGGCTTTCCCCTTGGTGTCCAGGTAGGTGCACCCACACATGTGAGGTACCGTTTTCATCGGGACACCTGTGGGAACGCGGGAAGAATAGGCCATGCTTTGCTGGGGGCGTGTTTCGATGGGTGAGCCGAGCGAAACTTGCGGAAAATGTGTTTTTTTCCCCACATTTCAGACTTTGTGGGGGTGTCTGGGTAATAAATTCTGGGGCGATGTGCGCAAATCATACCTCTGCAGATTCCCACGGGTGTCCGCTTTTCGGAAATGCATGGGGTTCCCTGTTTTCCTTGGTGGCTTGGACACCTGAGGCCCATATCTGTATGTTGTGCCGGTCGGCAGAGCGTCTGAAATTCGGTCTGAAAACAAACTTGGGTTACTTGTGTTTTAGGCTTTCCCCTTGGTGTCCAGGTAGGTGCACCCACACATGTGAGGTACCGTTTTCATCAGGACACCTGTGGGAACGCGGGAAGAATAGGCCATGCGTTGTTGGGGGCGTGTTTCACTGGGTGAGCCGAGCGAAACTTGCGGAAAATGTGTTTTTTTCCCCACATTTCGGACTTTGTGGGGGTATCTGGGTAATAAATTCTGGGGCGATGTGCACAAATAATACCTCTGCGGATTCCCACGAGTGTCCACTTTTCGGAAATGCATGGGGTTCCCTGTTTTCCTTGGTGGCTTGGACACCTGAGGCCCATATCTGTATGTTGTGCCGGTCGGCAGAGCGTCTGAAATTCCGGTCTGAAAACAAACTTGGGGTTACTTGTGTTTTAGGCTTTCCCCTTGGTGGCCAGGTAGGTGCACCCACACATGTGAGGTACCATTTTCATCGGGACACCTGTGGGAACGCGGGAAGAATAGGCCATGCGTTGTTGGGGGTGTGTTTCGATGGGTGAGCCGAGCTAAATGTGCGGAAAATGCATTTTTTTTCCCCACATTTCGGACTTTGTGGGGGTGTCTGGGTAATAGATTCTGGGGCGATGTGCGCAAATCACATCTCTGCGGATTCCCACAGGTGTCCTCTTTTCAGAAATGCATGGGGTCCCTTTTTTCCTTGGTAGCTTGGACACCCGAAACCCATATTTGTATGTTGTGCCGGTCGGCAGAGCCTCTAAAATTCCTGTCTGAAAACAGACTTGGGGTTACTTGTGTTTTAGGCTTTCCCCTTGGCGGCCACGTTGGTGTACCCACACATGTGAGGTACCGTTTTCATCAGAACACCTGTGGGAACGCGGGACGGTAGGCCATGTGTTGTTGGGGGTGTGTTTCGATGGGTGAGCTGAGCGAAATGTGCGGAAAATGCGTTTTTTACCCCACATTTCGGACTTTGTGGGGGTGTCTGGGTAATAAATTCTGGGGCGATGTGCGTAAATCATACCTCTGCGGATGCCCACGGGTGTCCTCTTTTCGGAAATGCATGGGATTCCCTGTTTTCCTTGGTGGCTTGGACACCTGAGGCCCATATCTGTATGTTGTGCCGGTCGGCAGATTGTCTGAAATTCCGGTCTGAAAACAATCTTGTGGTTGCTTGTGTTTTAGGCTTTCCCCTTGGTGGCCAGGTAGGTGCACCCACACATGTGAGGTACCGTTTTCATCGGGAAACCTGTGGGAACGCGGGACGGTAGGCCATGTGTTGTTGGGGGTGTGTTTCAATGGGTGAGCCCAGCTAAATGTGCGGAAAATGCATTTTTTTTCCCCACATTTCGGACTTTGTGGGGGTGTCTGGGTAATAAATTCTGGGGTGATGTGCGCAAATCACACCTCTGCGGATTCCCACGGGTGTCCTCTTTTCAGAAATGCATGGGGTCCCTTTTTTCCTTGTTAGCTTGGACACCCGAAACCCATATTTGTATGTTGTGCCGGTCGGCAGAGGCTCTGAAATTCCTGTCTGAAAACAGACTTGGGGTTACTTGTGTTTTAGGCTTTCCCCTTGGCGGCCAGGTTGGTGTACCCACACATGTGAGGTACCGTTTTCATCAGAACACCTGTGGGAACGCGGGACGGTAGGCCATGTGTTGTTGGGGGTGTGTTTCGATGGGTGAGCTGAGCGAAATGTGCGGAAAATGCTTTTTTTACCCTACATTTCGGACTTTGTGGGGGTGTCTGTGTAATAAATTCTGGGGCGATGTGCGTAAATCATACCTCTCCGGATGCCCACGAGTGTCCTCTTTTCGGAAATGCATGGGAATCCCTGTTTTCCTTGGTGGCCTGGACACCTGAGGCCCATATCTGTATGTTGTGCCGGTCGGCAGAGCGTCTTAAAACAAACTTGGGGTTACTTCTGTTTTAGGCTCTCCCCTTGGTGGCCAGGTAGGTGCACTCACACATGTGAGGTACCGTTTTCATCGGGACACCTGTGGGAACGCGGGACGGTAGGCCATGTGTTGTTGGGGGTGTGTTTCGATGGATGAGCCGAGCGAAATGTGCGGAAAATGCATTTTTTTCCCCACATTTCGGACTTTGTGGGGGTGTCTGGGTAATAAATTCTGGGGCGATGGGCGCAAATCACACCTCTGCGGATTCCCACGGGTGTCCTCTTTTCAGAAATGCATGGGGTCCCTTTTTTCCTTGGTAGCTTGGACACCCGAAGCCCATATTTGTATGTTGTGCCGGTCGGCAGAGCCTCTGAAATTCCTGTCTGAAAACAGACTTGGGGTTACTTGTGTTTTAGGCTTTCGCCTTGGCGGCCAGGTAGGTGTACCCACACATGTGAGGTACCGTTTTCATCAGAACACATGTGGGAACACGGGACAGTAGGCCATGTGTTGTTGGGGTTGTGTTTCGATGGATGAGCTGAGCGAAATGTGCGGAAAATGCATTTTTTTCCCCACATTTCGGACTTTGCGGGGGTGTCTGGGTAATACATTCTGGGGCGATGTGCGTAAATCATACCTCTGCGGATTCCCACGGGTGTCCTCTTTTCGGAAATGCATGAGATGCCCTGTTTTCCTTGGTGGCTTGGACACCTGAGGCCCATATCTGTATGTTGTGCCGGTCAGCAGAGCGTCTGAAATTTCAGGTCTGAAAACAAACTTGGGGTTACTCGTGTTTTAGGCTTTCCCCTTGGTGGCCAGGTAGGTGCACCCACACATGTGAGGTACTGTTTTCATCGGGACACCTGTGGGAACGCGGGACGGTAGGCCATGTGTTTTTGGGCGCTTGTTTCGATGGGTGAGCCGAGCGAAATGTGCGAAAATGCATTTTTTCCCTCATTTCGGATTTTGCCGGGGTGTCTGGGTAATAAAGTCTGGGGCGATGTGCGCAAATCATACCTCTGCGGATTCCCACTGGTATTCTCTTTTCGGAAATGCATGGGGTTCCCTTTTTTCCTTGGTGGCTTGGACACCCGAGGCCCATATCTGTATGTTGTGCCGGTCGGCAGAGCGTCTGAAATTCCGGTCTGAAAACCAACTTGGGGTTACTTGCGTTTTAGGCTTTCCCCTTGGTGGCCAGGTAGGTGCACCCACACATGTGAGGTACCGTTTTCATCGGGACACCTGTGGGAACGTGGGAAGAATAGGCCATGCGTTGTTGGGGGCATGTTGCGATGGGTGAGCTGAGTGAAATGTGCGGAAAATGCGTTTTTTTCCCCACATTTCGGACTTTGCGGGGCTGTCTGGGTAATACATTCTGGGGCGGTGTGCGCAAATCATGCCTCTGCGGATTCCCAAGGGTGTCCTCTTTTCGGAAATGCATGGGGTTCCCTGTTTTCCTTGTTGGCTTGGACACCTGAGGCCCATATCTGTATGTTGTGCCGGTCGCAGAGCGTCTGAAATTTCAGGTCTGAAAACAAACTTGGGTTGTGTTTTAGGCTTTCCCCTTGGTGGCCAGGTAGGTGCACCCACACATGTGAGGTACCATTTTCATTGGGACACTTGTGGGAACACGGGACGATAGGCCATGTGTTGTTGGGGGCGTGTTTCGATGGGTGAGCCGAGCGAAATGTGCGGAAAATGCATTTTTTCCCACATTTCGGACTTTGCGGGGGTGTCTGGGTAATAAATTCTGGGGCGATGTGCGCAAATCATACCTCTGCGGATTCCCACGGGTATCCTTTTTTTGGAAATGCATGGAGTTCCCTGTTTTCCTTGGTGGCTTGGACACCCGAGGCCCATATCTGTATGTTGCGCTGGTCGGCAGAGTGTCAGAAATTCCAGTCTGAAAACAGACTTGGGCTTACTTGTGTTTTAGGCTTTCCCCTTGGGGGGCAGATAGGTGCACCCACACATGTGAGGTACCATTTTCATCGATACACCCGTGGGAACATGGGACAGTAGGCCATGTGTTGTTGGGGGCATGTTTCGATGGGTGAGCCGAGAAAAATGTGCAGAAAATGTTTTTTTTCACCACATTTCGAACTTTGCAGGGGTGTCTGGGCAATAAATTCAAGGGGCAATATCCGCAAATCACACCTCTGCGGATTCCCACGGGTGTCCTCTTTTTGGAAATGCATGGGGTTCCCTGTTTTGCTTAGTTGCTTGGACACCTGAGGCCCATAGCTGTATGTTGTGCCGGTCGGCAGAGCGTCTGAAATTCCGGTCTGAAAACAGACTTGGGGTTACTTGTGTTTAAGGCTTTCCCCTTGGCGGCCAGGTAGGTGTACCCACACATGTGAGGTACCGTTTTCATCGGAACACCTGTGGGAACGCGGAACAGTAGGCCATGTGTTGTTGGGGGTGTGTTTCGATGGGTGAGCTGAGCGAAATGTGCGGAAAATGTGTTTTTTTCCCCACATTTCGGACTTTGCGGGGGTGTCTGGGTAATAAATTCTGGGGAGATGTGCGTAAATCATACCTCTGCGGATGCCCACAGGTATCCTCTTTTCGGAAATGCATGGGGTTCCCTATTTTCCTTGGTGGCTTGGACACCCGAGGCCCATATCTGTACGTTGTGCCGGTCGGCAGAGTGTCTGAAATTCCGGTCTGAAAACAGACTTGGGGTTACTTGTGTTTTAGGCTTTCCCCTTCGTGGCCAGGTAGGTGCACCCACACATGTGTGGTACCGTTTTCATCGGGACACCTGTGGGAACGTGGGAAGAATAGGCCATGCGTTGTTGGGGGCATGTTGCGATGGGTGAGCTGAGTGAAATGTGCGGAAAATGCGTTTTTTTCCCCACATTTTGGACTTTGCGGGGCTGTCTGGGTAATACATTCTGGGGCTGTGTGCGCAAATCATGCCTCTGCGGATTCCCACGGGTGTCCTCTTTTCGGAAATGCATGGGGTTCCCTGTTTTCCTTGTTGGCTTGGACACCTGAGGCCCATATCTGTATGTTGTGCCGGTCGCAGAGCGTCTGAAATTCCGGTCTGACAACAGACTTGGGGTTGTGTTTTAGGCTTTCCCCTTGGTGGCCAGGTAGGTGCACCCACACATGTGAGGTACCGTTTTCATCGCGACACCTGTGGGAACGCGGGACGGTAGGCCATGTGTTGTTGGGGGTGTGTTTCGATGGGTGAGCTGAGCGAAATGTGCGGAAAATGCGTTTTTTTCCCCACATTTCGGACTTTGTGGGGGTGTCTGGGTAATAAATTCTGGGGCGATGTGCGTAAATCATACCTCTGCGGATTCCCACAGGTGTCCTCTTTTCGAAAATGCATGGGATTCCCTGTTTTCCTTGGTGGCTTGGACACCTGAGGCCCATATCTGTATGTTGTGCCGGTCGGCAGAGCATCTTAAAACAAACTTGGGGTTACTTCTGTTTTAGGCTCTCCCCTTTGTGGCCAGGTAGGTGCACTCACACATGTGAGGTTCCGTTTTCATTGGGACACCTGTGGGAACGCAGGACGGTAGGCCATGTGTTGTTGGAGGCGTTTTTCGATGGGTGAGCCGAGCGAAATGTGCAGAAAATGCATTTTTTTCCCACATTTCGGACTTTGCAGGGGTGTCTGGGTAATAAATTCTGGGGCGATGTGCGCAAATCATACCTCTGCGGATTCCCACGGGTATCCTTTTTTTGGAAATGAATGGGGTTCCCTGTTTTCCTTGGTGGCTTGGACACCCGAGGCCCATATCTGTATGTTGTGCCGGTCAGCAGAGCGTCTGAAATTCCGGTCTGAAAACAGACTTGGGGTTACTTGTGTTTTAGGCTTTCTCTTTGTGGCCAGGTAGGTGCACTCACACATGTGAGGTACCGTTTTCATCGGGACACCTGTGGGAACGCGGGACGGTAGGCCATGTGTTGTTGGGGGTGTGTTTCGATGGGTGAGCCCAGCTAAATATGCGGAAAATGCATTTTTTTCCCCACATTTCGGACTTTGTGGGGGTGTCTGGGTAATAAATTCTGGGGTGATGTGCGCAAATCACACCTCTGCGGATTCCCACGGGTGTCCTCTTTTCAGAAATGCATGGGGTCCCTTTTTTCCTTGGTAGCTTGGACACCCGAAACCCATATTTGTATGTTGTGCCGGTCGGCAGAGCCTCTGAAATTCCTGTCTGAAAACAGACTTGGGGTTATTTGTGTTTTAGGCTTTCCCCTTGGCGGCCAGGTAGGTGTACCCACACATGTGAGGTACCGTTTTCATCAGAACACCTGTGGGAACGCGGGACGGTAGGCCATGTGTTGTTGGGGGTGTGTTTCGATGGGTGAGCTGAGCGAAATATGCGGAAAATGCATTTTTTTCCCCACATTTCGGACTTTGTGGGGGTGTCTGGGTAATACATTCTGGGGCGATGTGCGTAAATCATACCTCTGCGGATGCCCACGGGTGTCCTCTTTTCGGAAATGCATGGGATTCCCTGTTTTCCTTGGTGGCTTGGACACCTGAGGCCCATATCTGTATGTTGTGCCGGTCGGCAGAGCGTCTTAAAACAAACTTGGGGTTACTTCTGTTTTAGGCTCTCCCCTTGGTGGCCAGGTAGGTGCACTCACACATGTGAGGTACCGTTTTCATCGGGACACCTGTGGGAACGCGGGACGGTAGGCCATGTGTTGTTGGGGGTGTGTTTCGATGGGTGAGCCGAGCGAAATGTGCGGAAAATGCATTTTTTTCCCCACATTTCGGACTTTGTGGGGGTGTCTGGGTAATAAATTCTGGGGCGATGGGCGCAAATCACACCTCTGCGGATTCCCACGGGTGTCCTCTTTTCAGAAATGCATGGGGTCCCTTTTTTCCTTGGTAGCTTGGACACCCGAAGCCCATATTTGTATGTTGTGCCGGTCGGCAGAGCCTCTGAAATTCCTGTCTGAAAACAGACTTGGGGTTACTTGTGTTTTAGGCTTTTGCCTTGGCGGCCAGGTAGGTGTACCCACACATGTGAGGTACCGTTTTCATCAGTACATATGTGGGAACACGGGACGGTAGGCCATGTGTTGTTGGGGGTGTGTTTCGATGGGTGAGCTGAGCGAAATGTGCGGAAAATGCATTTTTTTCCCCACATTTCGGACTTTGCGGGGGTGTCTGGGTAATACATTCTGGGGCGATGTGCGTAAATCATACCTCTGCGGATTCCCACGGGTGTCCTCTTTTCGGAAATGCATGGGATGCCCTGTTTTCCTTGGTGGCTTGGACACCTGAGGCCCATATCTGTATGTTGTGCCGGTCAGCAGAGCGTCTGAAATTTCAGGTCTGAAAACAAACTTGGGGTTACTCGTGTTTTAGGCTTTCCCCTTGGTGCCAAGGTAGATGCACCCACACATGTGAGGTACCGTTTTCATTGGGACACCTGTGGGAACACGGGACAGTAGGCCATGTGTTGTTGGGGGCGTGTTTCGATGGGTGAGCTGAGTGAAACGTGCGGAAAATGCGTTTTTTCCTCACATTTCGGACTGTGTGGGGGTGTCTGGGTAATAAATTCTGGGGCGATGTGCGCAAATCATACCTCTGCGGAATCCCACGGGTGTCCGCTTTTCGGAAATGCATGGGGTTTTCTGTTTTCCTTGGTGGCTTGGACACCTGAGGCCCATATCTGTATGTTGTGCCAGTCGGCAGAGCGTCTGAAATTCCGGTCTGAAAACAAACTTGGGGTTACTTGTGTTTTAGGCTTTCCCCTTGGTGGCCAGGTAGGTGCACCCACACATGTGAGGTACCGTTTTCATCGGGACACCTGTGGGAACGCGGGAAGAATAGGCCATGCGTTGTTGGGGGCATGTTTCGATGGGTGAGCCGAGTGAAATGTGCGGAAAATATGTTTTTTTCCCCACATTTCGGACTTTGCCGGGCTGTCTGGGTAATACATTCTGGGGCGATATGCACAAATCATACCTCTGCGGATTCCCACAGGTATCCTCTTTTCGGAAATGCATGGGGTTCCCTATTTTCCTTGGTGGCTTGGACACCCGAGGCCCATATCTGTATGTTGTGCCGGTCGGCAGAGTGTCTGAAATTCCGGTCTGAAAACAGACTTGGGGTTACTTGTGTTTTAGGCTTTCCCCTTCGTGGCCAGGTAGATGCACCCACACATGTGAGGTACCGTTTTCATTGGGACACCTGTGGGAACACGGGACAGTAGGCCATGTGTTGTTGGGGGCATGTTTCGATGGGTGAGCTGAGTGAAACGTGCGGAAAATGCGTTTTTTCCTCACATTTCGGACTGTGTGGGGGTGTCTGGGTAATAAATTCTGGGGCGATGTGCGCAAATCATACCTCTGCGGAATCCCACTGGTGTCCGCTTTTCGGAAATGCATGGGGTTTTCTGTTTTCCTTGGTGGCTTGGACACCTGAGGCCCATATCTGTATGTTGTGCCAGTCGGCAGAGCGTCTGAAATTCCGGTCTGAAAACAAACTTGGGGTTACTTGTGTTTTAGGCTTTCCCCTTGGTGGCCAGGTAGGTGCACCCACACATGTGAGGTACCGTTTTCATCGGGGCACCTGTGGGAACGCGGGAAGAATAGGCCATGCGTTGTTGGGGGCATGTTTCGATGGGTGAGCCGAGTGAAATGTGCGGAAAATATGTTTTTTTCCCCACATTTCGGACTTTGCCGGGCTGTCTGGGTAATACATTCTGGGGCGATATGCGCAAATCATACCTCTGCTGATTCCCACGGGTGTCCTCTTTTAGGAAATGCATGGGGTTACCTGTTTTCCTTGGTGGCTTGGACACCTGAGGCCCATTTCTGTATGTTGTGTCGGTCGGCAGAGCGTCTGAAATTCCGGTCTGAAAACAAACTTGGGGTTACTTGTGTTTTAGGCTTTCCCCTTTGTGGCCAGGTAGGTGCACCCACACATGTGAGGTACCATTTTCATTGGGACACCTGTGGGAACGTGGGACGGTAGGCCATGTGTTGTTGCCGGCGTGTTTCGATGGGTGAGCCGAGCGAAACTTGCGGAAAATGTGTTTTTTACCCCACATTTCGGACTTTGTGGGTGTCTGGGTAATAAATTCTGGGGCGATGTGCGCAAATAATACCTCTGCGGATTTCCACTTGTGTCCGCTTTTCGGAAATGCATGGGGTTCCCTGTTTTCCTTGGTGGCTTGGACACCCGAGGCCCATATCTGTATGTTGTGCCGGTCGGCAGAGCGTCTGAAATTCCGGTCTGAAAACAGACTTGGGGTTACTTATGTTTTAGGCTTTCCACTTGGTGGCCAGGTAGGTGCACCCACACATGTGAGGTACCATTTTCATTGGGACACCTGTGGGAACACGGGACGGTAGGCCATGTGTTGTTGGGGGCGTGTTTCGATAGGTGAGCCGAGCGAAACGTGCGGAAAATGCGTTTTTTCCCCACATTTCTGACTTTGCGGGGGTGTCTGGGTAATAAATTCTGGGGCGATGTGCGCAAATCATACCTCTGCGGATTTCCACTTGTGTCCGCTTTTCGGAAATGCATGGGGTTCCCTGTTTTCCTTGGTGGCTTGGACACCTGAGGCCCATATCTGTATGTTGTGCCGGTCGGCAGAGCGTCTGAAATTCCGGTCTGAAAACCAACTTGGGGTTACTTGTGTTTTAGGCTTTCCCCTTGGTGTCCAGGTAGGTGCACCCACACATGTGAGGTACCGTTTTCATCGGGACACCTGTGGGAACGCGGGAAGAATAGGCCATGCTTTGTTGGGGGCGTGTTTCGATGGGTGAGCCGAGCGAAACTTGCGGAAAATGTGTTTTTTTCCCCACATTTCAGACTTTGTGGGGGTGTCTGGGTAATAAATTCTGGGGCGATGTGCGCAAATCATACCTCTGCAGATTCCCACGGGTGTCCGCTTTTCGGAAATGCATGGAGTTCCCTGTTTTCCTTGGTGGCTTGGACACCTGAGGCCCATATCTGTATGTTGTGCCGGTCGGCAGAGCGTCTGAAATTCGGTCTGAAAACAAACTTGGGTTACTTGTGTTTTAGGCTTTCCCCTTGGTGTCCAGGTAGGTGCACCCACACATGTGAGGTACCGTTTTCATCAGGACACCTGTGGGAACGCGGGAAGAATAGGCCATGCGTTGTTGGGGGCGTGTTTCACTGGGTGAGCCGAGCGAAACTTGCGGAAAATGTGTTTTTTTCCCCACATTTTGGACTTTGTGGGGGTATCTGGGTAATAAATTCTGGGGCGATGTGCACAAATAATACCTCTGCGGATTCCCACGAGTGTCCACTTTTCGGAAATGCATGGGGTTCCCTGTTTTCCTTGGTGGCTTGGACACCTGAGGCCCATATCTGTATGTTGTGCCGGTCGGCAGAGCGTCTGAAATTCCGGTCTGAAAACAAACTTGGGGTTACTTGTGTTTTAGGCTTTCCCCTTGGTGGCCAGGTAGGTGCACCCACACATGTGAGGTACCATTTTCATCGGGACACCTGTGGGAACGCGGGACGGTAGGCCATGTGTTGTTGGGGGTGTGTTTCGATGGGTGAGCCGAGCGAAATGTGCGGAAAATGCATTTTTTTCCCCACATTTCGGACTTTGTGGGGGTGTCTGGGTAATAAATTCTGGGGCGATGTGCGCAAATCACACCTCTGCGGATTCCCACGGGTGTCCTCTTTTCAGAAATGCATGGGGTCCCTTTTTTCCTTGGTAGCTTGGACACCCGAAGCCCATAATTGTATGTTGTGCCGGTCGGCAGAGCCTCTGAAATTCCTGTCTGAAAACAAACTTGGGGTTACTTGTGTTTTAGGCTTTCCCCTTGGTGGCCAGGTAGGTGCACCCACACATGTGAGGTACCGTTTTCATCGGGACACCTGTGGGAACGTGGGAAGAATAGGCCATGCATTGTTGGGGGCATGTTGCGATGGGTGAGCTGAGTGAAATGTGCGGAAAATGCGTTTTTTTCCCCACATTTCAGACTTTGCGTTGCTGTCTGGGTAATACATTCTGGGGCGGTGTGCGCAAATCATGCCTCTGCAGATTCCCACGGGTGTCCTCTTTTCGGAAATGCATGGGGTTCCCTGTTTTCCTTGTTGGCTTGGACACCTTAGGCCCATATCTGTATGTTGTGCCGGTCGCAGAGCGTCTGAAATTCCGGTCTGACAACAAACTTGGGGTTACTTGTGTTTTAGGCTTTCCCCTTGGTGGCCAGGTAGGTGCACCCACACATGTGAGGTACCATTTTCATTGGGACACCTGTGCGAGCGTGGGACGGTAGGCCATGTGTTGTTGGGGGCGTGTTTCGATGGGTGAGCCGAGCGAAACTTGCGGAAAATGTGTTTTTTTCCCCACATTTCGGACTTTGTGGAGGTGTCTGGGTAATAAATTCTGCGGCGATGTGCGCAAATCATACCTCTGCGGATTCCCACGGGTGTCCTCTTTTCGGAAATGCATAGGGTCCCTGTTTTCCTTGGTAGCTTGGACACCCGAAGCCCATATCTGTATGTTGTGCCGGTCGGCAGAGCGTCTGAAATTCCGGTCTGAAAACAAAATTGGGGTTACTTGTGTTTTAGGCTCTCCC
This sequence comes from Ambystoma mexicanum, assembly GCF_040938575.1. Taxonomy (NCBI): domain Eukaryota; kingdom Metazoa; phylum Chordata; class Amphibia; order Caudata; family Ambystomatidae; genus Ambystoma; species Ambystoma mexicanum. Next base: position 495,513,370 of record NC_090931.1, on the reverse strand, counting down.
CTTGGTGGCCAGGTTGGTGCACTCACACATGTGTGGTACCGTTTTCATCGGGACACCTGTGGGAACGCAGGACGGTAGGCCATGTGTTGTTGGGGGTGTGTTTCGATGGGTGAGCTGAGCGAAATGTGCGGAAAATGCATTTTTTTCCCCACATTTCGGACTTTGTGGGGGTGTCTGGGTAATAAATTCTGGGGCGATGTGCGCAAATCATACCTCTGCGGATGCCCACGGGTGTCCTCTTTTCGGAAATGCATGGGATTCCCTGTTTTCCTTGGTGGCTTGGACACCTGAGGCCCATATCTGTATGTTGTGCCGGTCGGCAGATTGTCTGAAATTCCGGTCTGAAAACAATCTTGTGGTTGCTTGTGTTTTAGGCTTTCCCCTTGGTGGCCAGGTAGGTGCACCCACACATGTGAGGTACCGTTTTCATCGGGAAACCTGTGGGAACGCGGGACGGTAGGCCATGTGTTGTTGGGGGTGTGTTTCGATGGGTGAGCCGAGCTAAATGTGTGGAAAATGCATTTTTTTCCCCACATTTCGGACTTTGTGGGGGTGTCTGGGTAATAATTCTGGGGCGATGTGCGTAAATCACACCTCTGCGGATTCCCACGGGTGTCCTCTTTTCAGAAATGCATGGGGTCCCTTTTTTCCTTGGTAGCTTGGACACCCGAAACCCATATTTGTATGTTGTGCCGGTCGGCAGAGCCTCTGAAATTCCTGTCTGAAAACAGACTTGGGGTTACTTGTGTTTTAGGCTTTCCCCTTGGCGGCCAGGTAGGTGTACCCACACATGTGAGGTACCGTTTTTATCAGAACACCTGTGGGAACGCGGGACGGTAGGCCATGTGTTGTTGGGGGTGTGTTTCGATGGGTGAGCTGAGCGAAATGTGCGGAAAATGCGTTTTTTTCCCCACATTTCGGACTTTGTGGGGGTGTCTGGGTAATAAATTCTGGGGCGATGTGCGTAAATCATAACTCTGCGGATGCCCACGGGTGTCCTCTTTTCGGAAATGCATGGGATTCCCTGTTTTCCTTGGTGGCTTGGACACCTGAGGCCCATATCTGTATGTTGTGCCGGTCGGCAGATTGTCTGAAATTCCGGTCTGAAAACAATCTTGTGGTTGCTTGTGTTTTAGGCTTTCCTCTTGGTGGCCAGGTAGGTGCACCCACACATGTGAGGTACCGTTTTCATCGGGAAACCTGTGGGAACGTGGGACGGTAGGCCATGTGTTGTTGGGGGTGTGTTTCGATGGGTGAGCCGAGCTAAATGTGCGGAAAATGCATTTTTTTCCCCACATTTCGGACTTTGTGGGGGTGTCTGGGTAATAAATTCTGGGGCGATGTGCGCAAATCACATCTCTGCGGATTCCCACAGGTGTCCTCTTTTCAGAAATGCATGGGGTCCCTTTTTTCCTTGGTAGCTTGGACACCCGAAACCCATATTTGTATGTTGTGCCGGTCGGCAGAGCCTCTGAAATTCCTGTCTGAAAACAGACTTGGGGTTACTTGTGTTTTAGGCTTTCCCCTTGGCGGCCAGGTTGGTGTACCCACACATGTGAGGTACCGTTTTCATCAGAACACCTGTGGGAACGCGGGACGGTAGGCCATGTGTTGTTGGGGCTGTGTTTCGATGGGTGAGCTGAGCGAAATGTGCGGAAAATGCTTTTTTTACCCTACATTTCGGACTTTGTGGGGGTGTCTGTGTAATAAATTCTGGGGCGATGTGCGTAAATCATACCTCTCCGGATGCCCACGGGTGTCCTCTTTTCGGAAATGCATGGGATTCCCTGTTTTCCTTGGTGGCTTGGACACCTGAGGCCCATATCTGTATGTTGTGCCGGTCGGCAGATTGTCTGAAATTCCGGTCTGAAAACAATCTTGTGGTTGCTTGTGTTTTAGGCTTTCCCCTTGGTGGCCAGGTAGGTGCACCCACACATGTGAGGTACCGTTTTCATCGGGAAACCTGTGGGAACGCGGGACGGTAGGCCATGTGTTGTTGGGGGTGTGTTTCGATGGGTGAGCCCAGCTAAATGTGCGGAAAATGCATTTTTTTCCCCACATTTCGGACTTTGTGGGGGTGTCTGGGTAATAAATTCTGGGGTGATGTGCGCAAATCACACCTCTGCGGATTCCCACGGGTGTCCTCTTTTCAGAAATGCATGGGGTCCCTTTTTTCCTTGTTAGCTTGGACACCCGAAACCCATATTTGTATGTTGTGCCGGTCGGCAGAGCCTCTGAAATTCCTGTCTGAAAACAGACTTGGGGTTACTTGTGTTTTAGGCTTTCCCCTTGGCGGCCAGGTTGGTGTACCCACACATGTGAGGTACCGTTTTCATCAGAACACCTGTGGGAACGCGGGACGGTAGGCCATGTGTTGTTGGGGGTGTGTTTCGATGGGTGAGCTGAGCGAAATGTGCGGAAAATGCTTTTTTTACCCTACATTTCGGACTTTGTGGGGGTGTCTGTGTAATAAATTCTGGGGCGATGTGCGTAAATCATACCTCTCCGGATGCCCACGGGTGTCCTCTTTTCGGAAATGCATAGGAATCCCTGTTTCCCTTGGTGGCCTGGACACCTGAGGCCCATATCTGTATGTTGTGCCGGTCGGCAGAGCGTCTTAAAACAAACTTGGGGTTACTTCTGTTTTAGGCTCTCCCCTTGGTGGCCAGGTAGGTGCACTCACACATGTGAGGTACCGTTTTCATCGGGACACCTGTGGGAACGCGGGACGGTAGGCCATGTGTTGTTGGGGGTGTGTTTCGATGGGTGAGCCGAGCGAAATGTGCGGAAAATGCATTTTTTTCCCCACATTTCGGACTTTGTGGGGGTGTCTGGGTAATAAATTCTGGGGCGATGGGCGCAAATCACACCTCTGCGGATTCCCACGGGTGTCCTCTTTTCAGAAATGCATGGGGTCCCTTTTTTCCTTGGTAGCTTGGACACCCGAAGCCCATATTTGTATGTTGTGCCGGTCGGCAGAGCCTCTGAAATTCCTGTCTGAAAACAGACTTGGGGTTACTTGTGTTTTAGGCTTTCGCCTTGGCGGCCAGGTAGGTGTACCCACACATGTGAGGTACCGTTTTCATCAGAACACATGTGGGAACACGGGACAGTAGGCCATGTGTTGTTGGGGGTGTGTTTCGATGGATGAGCTGAGCGAAATGTGCGGAAAATGCATTTTTTTCCCCACATTTCGGACTTTGCGGGGGTGTCTGGGTAATACATTCTGGGGCGATGTGCGTAAATCATACCTCTGCGGATTCCCACGGGTGTCCTCTTTTCGGAAATGCATGAGATGCCCTGTTTTCCTTGGTGGCTTGGACACCTGAGGCCCATATCTGTATGTTGTGCCGGTCAGCAGAGCGTCTGAAATTTCAGGTCTGAAAACAAACTTGGGGTTACTCGTGTTTTAGGCTTTCCCCTTGGTGGCCAGGTAGGTGCACCCACACATGTGAGGTACTGTTTTCATCGGGACACCTGTGGGAACGCGGGACGGTAGGCCATGTGTTTTTGGGGGCTTGTTTCGATGGGTGAGCCGAGCGAAATGTGCGAAAATGCATTTTTTCCCTCATTTCGGATTTTGCCGGGGTGTCTGGGTAATAAAGTCTGGGGCGATGTGCGCAAATCATACCTCTGCGGATTCCCACGGGTATTCTCTTTTCGGAAATGCATGGGGTTCCCTTTTTTCCTTGGTGGCTTGGACACCCGAGGCCCATATCTGTATGTTGTGCCGGTCGGCAGAGCGTCTGAAATTCCGGTCTGAAAACCAACTTGGGGTTACTTGCGTTTTAGGCTTTCCCCTTGGTGGCCAGGTAGGTGCACCCACACATGTGAGGTACCGTTTTCATCGGGACACCTGTGGGAACGTGGGAAGAATAGGCCATGCGTTGTTGGGGGCATGTTGCGATGGGTGAGCTGAGTGAAATGTGCGGAAAATGCGTTTTTTTCCCCACATTTCGGACTTTGCGGGGCTGTCTGGGTAATACATTCTGGGGCGGTGTGCGCAAATCATGCCTCTGCGGATTCCCAAGGGTGTCCTCTTTTCGGAAATGCATGGGGTTCCCTGTTTTCCTTGTTGACTTGGACACCTGAGGCCCATATCTGTATGTTGTGCCGGTCGCAGAGCGTCTGAAATTTCAGGTCTGAAAACAAACTTGGGTTGTGTTTTAGGCTTTCCCCTTGGTGGCCAGGTAGGTGCACCCACACATGTGAGGTACCATTTTCATTGGGACACTTGTGGGAACACGGGACGATAGGCCATGTATTGTTGGGGCGTGTTTCGATGGGTGAGCCGAGCGAAATGTGCGGAAAATGCATTTTTTCCCACATTTCGGACTTTGCGGGGGTGTCTGGGTAATAAATTCTGGGGCGATGTGCGCAAATCATACCTCTGCGGATTCCCACGGGTATCCTTTTTTTGGAAATGCATGGAGTTCCCTGTTTTCCTTGGTGGCTTGGACACCCGAGGCCCATATCTGTATGTTGCGCTGGTCGGCAGAGTGTCAGAAATTCCAGTCTGAAAACAGACTTGGGCTTACTTGTGTTTTAGGCTTTCCCCTTGGGGGGCAGATAGGTGCACCCACACATGTGAGGTACCATTTTCATCGATACACCCGTGGGAACATGGGACAGTAGGCCATGTGTTGTTGGGGGCATGTTTCGATGGGTGAGCCGAGAAAAATGTGCAGAAAATGTTTTTTTTCACCACATTTCGAACTTTGCAGGGGTGTCTGGGCAATAAATTCAAGGGGCAATATCCGCAAATCACACCTCTGCGGATTCCCACGGGTGTCCTCTTTTTGGAAATGCATGGGGTTCCCTGTTTTGCTTGGTTGCTTGGACACCTGAGGCCCATAGCTGTATGTTGTGCCGGTCGGCAGAGCGTCTGAAATTCCGGTCTGAAAACAGACTTGGGGTTACTTGTGTTTAAGGCTTTCCCCTTGGCGGCCAGGTAGGTGTACCCACACATGTGAGGTACCGTTTTCATCGGAACACCTGTGGGAACGCGGAACAGTAGGCCATGTGTTGTTGGGGGTGTGTTTCGATGGGTGAGCTGAGCGAAATGTGCGGAAAATGTGTTTTTTTCCCCACATTTCGGACTTTGCGGGGGTGTCTGGGTAATAAATTCTGGGGAGATGTGCGTAAATCATACCTCTGCGGATGCCCACAGGTATCCTCTTTTCGGAAATGCATGGGGTTCCCTATTTTCCTTGGTGGCTTGGACACCCGAGGCCCATATCTGTACGTTGTGCCGGTCGGCAGAGTGTCTGAAATTCCGGTCTGAAAACAGACTTGGGGTTACTTGTGTTTTAGGCTTTCCCCTTCGTGGCCAGGTAGGTGCACCCACACATGTGTGGTACCGTTTTCATCGGGACACCTGTGGGAACGTGGGAAGAATAGGCCATGCGTTGTTGGGGGCATGTTGCGATGGGTGAGCTGAGTGAAATGTGCGGAAAATGCGTTTTTTTCCCCACATTTCGGACTTTGCGGGGCTGTCTGGGTAATACATTCTGGGGCTGTGTGCGCAAATCATGCCTCTGCGGATTCCCACGGGTGTCCTCTTTTCGGAAATGCATGGGGTTCCCTGTTTTCCTTGTTGGCTTGGACACCTGAGGCCCATATCTGTATGTTGTGCCGGTCGCAGAGCGTCTGAAATTCCGGTCTGACAACAGACTTGGGGTTGTGTTTTAGGCTTTCCCCTTGGTGGCCAGGTAGGTGCACCCACACATGTGAGGTACCGTTTTCATCGCGACACCTGTGGGAACGCGGGACGGTAGGCCATGTGTTGTTGGGGGTGTGTTTCGATGGGTGAGCTGAGCGAAATGTGCGGAAAATGCGTTTTTTTCCCCACATTTCGGACTTGGTGGGGGTGTCTGGGTAATAAATTCTGGGGCGATGTGCGTAAATCATACCTCTGCGGATTCCCACAGGTGTCCTCTTTTCGAAAATGCATGGGATTCCCTGTTTTCCTTGGTGGCTTGGACACCTGAGGCCCATATCTGTATGTTGTGCCGGTCGGCAGAGCATCTTAAAACAAACTTGGGGTTACTTCTGTTTTAGGCTCTCCCCTTGGTGGCCAGGTAGGTGCACTCACACATGTGAGGTTCCGTTTTCATTGGGACACCTGTGGGAACGCAGGACGGTAGGCCATGTGTTGTTGGAGGCGTTTTTCGATGGGTGAGCCGAGCGAAATGTGCAGAAAATGCATTTTTTTCCCACATTTCGGACTTTACAGGGGTGTCTGGGTAATAAATTCTGGGGCGATGTGCGCAAATCATACCTCTGCGGATTCCCACGGGTATCCTTTTTTTGGAAATGAATGGGGTTCCCTGTTTTCCTTGGTGGCTTGGACACCCGAGGCCCATATCTGTATGTTGTGCCGGTCAGCAGAGCGTCTGAAATTCCGGTCTGAAAACAGACTTGGGGTTACTTGTGTTTTAGGCTTTCCCCTTCGTGGCCAGGTAGGTGCACCCACACATGTGAGGTACCGTTTTCATTGGGACACCTGTGGGAACACGGGACAATAGGCCATGTGTTGTTGGGGGCGTGTTTCGATGGGTGAGCTGAGTGAAACGTGCGGAAAATGCGTTTTTTCCTCACATTTCGGACTGTGTGGGGGTGTCTGGGTAATAAATTCTGGGGCGATGTGCGCAAATCATACCTCTGCGGAATCCCACGGATGTCCGCTTTTCGGAAATGCATGGGGTTTTCTGTTTTCCTTGGTGGCTTGGACACCTGAGGCCCATTTTTGTATGTTGTGCCGGTCGGCAGAGCGTCTGAAATTCCGGTCTGAAAACAAACTTGGGGTTACTTGTGTTTTAGGCTTTCTCTTTGTGGCCAGGTAGGTGCACCCACACATGTGAGGTACCGTTTTCATCGGGACACCTGTGGGAACGCGGGACGGTAGGCCATGTGTTGTTGGGGGTGTATTTCGATGGGTGAGCCCAGCTAAATGTGCGGAAAATGCATTTTTTTTCCCCACATTTCAGACTTTGTGGGGGTGTCTGGGTAATAAATTCTGGGGCGATGTGCGCAAATCACACCTCTGCGGATTCCCACGGGTGTCCTCTTTTCAGAAATGCATGGGGTCCCTTTTTTCCTTGGTAGCTTGGACACCCGAAACCCATATTTGTATGTTGTGCCGGTCGGCAGAGCCTCTGAAATTCCTGTCTGAAAACAGACTTGGGGTTATTTGTGTTTTAGGCTTTCCCCTTGGCGGCCAGGTAGGTGTACCCACACATGTGAGGTACCGTTTTCATCAGAACACCTGTGGGAACGCGGGACGGTAGGCCATGTGTTGTTGGGGGTGTGTTTCGATGGGTGAGCTGAGCGAAATGTGTGGAAAATGCATTTTTTTCCCCACATTTCGGACTTTGTGGGGGTGTCTGGGTAATACATTCTGGGGCGATGTGCGTAAATCATACCTCTGCGGATGCCCACGGGTGTCCTCTTTTCGGAAATGCATGGGATTCCCTGTTTTCCTTGGTGGCTTGGACACCTGAGGCCCATATCTGTATGTTGTGCCGGTCGGCAGAGCGTCTTAAAACAAACTTGGGGTTACTTCTGTTTTAGGCTCTCCCCTTGGTGGCCAGGTAGGTGCACTCACACATGTGAGGTACCGTTTTCATCGGGACACCTGTGGGAACGCGGGACGGTAGGCCATGTGTTGTTGGGGGTGTGTTTCGATGGGTGAGCCGAGCGAAATGTGCGGAAAATGCATTTTTTTCCCCACATTTCGGACTTTGTGGGGGTGTCTGGGTAATAAATTCTGGGGCGATGGGCGCAAATCACACCTCTGCGGATTCCCACGGGTGTCTTCTTTTCAGAAATGCATGGGGTCCCTTTTTTCCTTGGTAGCTTGGACACCCGAAGCCCATATTTGTATGTTGTGCCGGTCGGCAGAGCCTCTGAAATTCCTGTCTGAAAACAGACTTGGGGTTACTTGTGTTTTAGGCTTTTGCCTTGGCGGCCAGGTAGGTGTACCCACACATGTGAGGTACCGTTTTCATCAGTACACATGTGGGAACACGGGACGGTAGGCCATGTGTTGTTGGGGGTATGTTTCGATGGGTGAGCTGAGCGAAATGTGCGGAAAATGCATTTTATTCCCCACATTTCGGACTTTGCGGGGGTGTCTGGGTAATACATTCTGGGGCGATGTGCGTAAATCATACCTCTGCGGATTCCCACGGGTGTCCTCTTTTCGGAAATGCATGGGATGCCCTGTTTTCCTTGGTGGCTTGGACACCTGAGGCCCATATCTGTATGTTGTGCCGGTCAGCAGAGCGTCTGAAATTTCAGGTCTGAAAACAAACTTGGGGTTACTCGTGTTTTAGGCTTTCCCCTTGGTGGCCAGGTAGGTGCACCCACACATGCGAGGTACCGTTTTTATCGGGACACCTGTGGGAACGCGGTACGGTAGGCCATGTGTTTTTGGGGGCTTGTTTCGATGGGTGAGCCGAGCGAAATGTGCGGAAAATGCATTTTTTCCCTCATTTCGGATTTTGCCGGGGTGTCTGGGTAATAAAGTCTGGGGCGATGTGCGCAAATCATACCTCTGCGGATTCCCACGGGTATTCTCTTTTCGGAAATGCATGGGGTTCCCTATTTTCCTTGGTGGCTTGGACACCCGAGGCCCATATCTGTATGTTGTGCCGGTCGGCAGAGTGTCTGAAATTCCGGTCTGAAAACAGACTTGGGGTTACTTGTGTTTTAGGCTTTCCCCTTGGTGGCCAGGTAGGTGCACCCACACATGTGAGGTACCGTTTTCATCGGGACACCTGTGGGAACGTGGGAAGAATAGGCCATGCGTTGTTGGGGGCATGTTGCGATGGGTGAGCTGAGTGAAATGTGCGGAAAATGCGTTTTTTTCCCCACATTTCGGACTTTGCGGGGCTGCTGGCTAATTCATTCTGGGGCGGTGTGCGCAAATCATGCCTCTGCGGATTCCCACGGGTGTCCTCTTTTCGGAAATGCATGGGGTTCCCTGTTTTCCTTGCTGGCTTGGACACCTGAGGCCCATATCTGTATGTTGTGCCGGTCGCAGAGCGTCTGAAATTCCGGTCTGACAACAGACTTGGGGTTGTGTTTAAGGCTTTCCCCTTGGTGGCCAGGTAGGTGCACCCACACATGTGAGGTACCGTTTTCATCGCGACACCTGTGGGAACGCGGGACGGTAGGCCATGTGTTGTTGGGGGTGTGTTTCGATGGGTGAGCTGAGCGAAATGTGCGGAAAATGCGTTTTTTTCCCCACATTTCGGACTTTGTGGGGGTGTCTGGGTAATAAATTCTGGGGCGATGTGCGTAAATCATACCTCTGCGGATTCCCACAGGTGTCCTCTTTTCGAAAATGCATGGGATTCCCTGTTTTCCTTGGTGGCTTGGACACCTGAGGCCCATATCTGTATGTTGTGCCGGTCGGCAGAGCCTCTGAAATTTCAGGTCTGACAACAAACTTGGGGTTACTTGTGTTTTAGGCTTTCCCCTTGGTGGCCAGGTAGGTGCACCCACACATGTGAGGTACCATTTTCATTGGGACACTTGTGGGAACACGGGACGATAGGCCATGTGTTGTTGGGGGCGTGTTTCGATGGGTGAGCCGAGCGAAATGTGCGGAAAATGCGTTTTTTCCCACATTTCGGACTTTGCGGGGGTGTCTGGGTAATAAATTCTGGGGCGATGTGCGCAAATCATACCTCTGCGGATTCCCACGGGTATCCTTTTTTTGGAAATGCATGGGGTTCCCTGTTTTCCTTGGTGGCTTGGACACCCGAGGCCCATATCTGTATGTTGCGCTGGTCGGCAGAGTGTCTGAAATTCCAGCCTGAAAACAGACTTGGGCTTACTTGTGTTTTAGGCTTTCCCCTTGGGGGGCAGATAGGTGCACCCACACATGTGAGGTACCATTTTCATCGATACACCCGTGGGAACATGGGACAGTAGGCCCTGTGTTGTTGGGGGCATGTTTCGATGGGTGAGCCGAGAAAAATGTGCAGAAAATGGTTTTTTTCACCACATTTCGAACTTTGCAGGGGTGTCTGGGTAATAAATTCTGGGGCGATGTGCGCAAATCATACCTCTGCGGATTCCCACGGGTGTCCTCTTTTCTGAAATGCATGGGATGCCCTGTTTTCATTGGTGGCTTGGACACCTGAGGCCCATATCTGTATGTTGTGCTGGTCAGCAGAGCGTCTGAAATTCCGGTCTGAAAACAGACTTGGGGTTACTTGTGTTTTAGGCTTTCCCCTTGGCGGCCAGGTAGGTGCACCCACACATGCGAGGTACCGTTTTCATCGGGACACCTGTGGGAACGCAGGACGGTAGTCCATGTGTTGTTGGGGGCGTGTTTTGATGGGTGAGCCGAGTGAAATGTGCAGAAAATGCATTTTTTCACACATTTTGGCCTTTGCAGGGGTGTCTGGGTAATAAATTCAAGGGCAATATCCGCAAATCATACCTCTGCGGATTCCCACGGGTGTCCTCTTTTTGGAATTGCATGGGGTTCCCTGTTTTCCTTGGTTGCTTGGACACCTGAGGCCCATAGCTGTATGTTGTGCCGGTCGGCGGAGCGTCTGAAATTCCGGTCTGAAAACAGACTTGGGGTTACTTGTGTTTAAGGCTTTCCCCTTGGCGGCCAGGTAGGTGTACCCACACATGTGAGGTACCGTTTTCATCGGAACACCTGTGGGAACGCGGGACAGTAGGCCATGTGTTGTTGGGGATGTGTTTCGATGGGTGAGCTGAGCGAAATGTGCGGAAAATGTGTTTTTTTCCCCACATTTTGGACTTTGCGGGGGTGTCTGGGTAATAAATTCTGTGACGATGTGCGTAAATCATACCTCTGCGGATGCCCACGGGTGTCCTCTTTTCGGAAATGCATGGGATTCCCTGTTTTCCTTGGTGGCTTGGACACCTGAGGCCCATATCTGTATGTTGTGCCGGTCGGCAGAGCATCTTAAAACAAACTTGGGGTTACTTCTGTTTTAGGCTCTCCCCTTGGTGGCCAGGTAGGTGCACTCACACATGTGAGGTACCGTTTTCATTGGGACACCTGTGGGAACGCAGGACGGTAGGCCATGTGTTGTTGGAGGCATGTTTCGATGGGTGAGCCGAGCGAAATGTGCAGAAAATGCATTTTTTTCCCACATTTCGGACTTTGCAGGGGTGTCTGTGTAATAAATTCTGGGGCGATGTGCGTAAATCATACCTCTCCGGATGCCCACGGGTGTCCTCTTTTCGGAAATGCATGGGATTCCCTGTTTTCCTTGGTGGCTTGGACACCTGAGGCCCATATCTGTATGTTGTGCCGGTCGGCAGATTGTCTGAAATTCCGGTCTGAAAACAATCTTGTGGTTGCTTGTGTTTTAGGCTTTCCCCTTGGTGGCCAGGTAGGTGCACCCACACATGTGAGGTACCGTTTTCATCGGGAAACCTGTGGGAACGCGGGACGGTAGGCCATGTGTTGTTGGGGGTGTGTTTCGATGGGTGAGCCGAGCTAAATGTGTGGAAAATGCATTTTTTTCCCCACATTTCGGACTTTGTGGGGGTGTCTGGGTAATAATTCTGGGGCGATGTGCGTAAATCACACCTCTGCGGATTCCCACGGGTGTCCTCTTTTCAGAAATGCATGGGGTCCCTTTTTTCCTTGGTAGCTTGGACACCCGAAACCCATATTTGTATGTTGTGCCGGTCGGCAGAGCCTCTGAAATTCCTGTCTGAAAACAGACTTGGGGTTACTTGTGTTTTAGGCTTTCCCCTTGGCGGCCAGGTAGGTGTACCCACACATGTGAGGTACCGTTTTTATCAGAACACCTGTGGGAACGCGGGACGGTAGGCCATGTGTTGTTGGGGGTGTGTTTCGATGGGTGAGCTGAGCGAAATGTGCGGAAAATGCGTTTTTTTCCCCACATTTCGGACTTTGTGGGGGTGTCTGGGTAATAAATTCTGGGGCGATGTGCGTAAATCATAACTCTGCGGATGCCCACGGGTGTCCTCTTTTCGGAAATGCATGGGATTCCCTGTTTTCCTTGGTGGCTTGGACACCTGAGGCCCATATCTGTATGTTGTGCCGGTCGGCAGATTGTCTGAAATTCCGGTCTGAAAACAATCTTGTGGTTGCTTGTGTTTTAGGCTTTCCTCTTGGTGGCCAGGTAGGTGCACCCACACATGTGAGGTACCGTTTTCATCGGGAAACCTGTGGGAACGTGGGACGGTAGGCCATGTGTTGTTGGGGGTGTGTTTCGATGGGTGAGCCGAGCTAAATGTGCGGAAAATGCATTTTTTTCCCCACATTTCGGACTTTGTGGGGGTGTCTGGGTAATAAATTCTGGGGCGATGTGCGCAAATCACATCTCTGCGGATTCCCACAGGTGTCCTCTTTTCAGAAATGCATGGGGTCCCTTTTTTCCTTGGTAGCTTGGACACCCGAAACCCATATTTGTATGTTGTGCCGGTCGGCAGAGCCTCTGAAATTCCTGTCTGAAAACAGACTTGGGGTTACTTGTGTTTTAGGCTTTCCCCTTGGCGGCCAGGTTGGTGTACCCACACATGTGAGGTACCGTTTTCATCAGAACACCTGTGGGAACGCGGGACGGTAGGCCATGTGTTGTTGGGGCTGTGTTTCGATGGGTGAGCTGAGCGAAATGTGCGGAAAATGCTTTTTTTACCCTACATTTCGGACTTTGTGGGGGTGTCTGTGTAATAAATTCTGGGGCGATGTGCGTAAATCATACCTCTCCGGATGCCCACGGGTGTCCTCTTTTCGGAAATGCATGGGATTCCCTGTTTTCCTTGGTGGCTTGGACACCTGAGGCCCATATCTGTATGTTGTGCCGGTCGGCAGATTGTCTGAAATTCCGGTCTGAAAACAATCTTGTGGTTGCTTGTGTTTTAGGCTTTCCCCTTGGTGGCCAGGTAGGTGCACCCACACATGTGAGGTACCGTTTTCATCGGGAAACCTGTGGGAACGCGGGACGGTAGGCCATGTGTTGTTGGGGGTGTGTTTCGATGGGTGAGCCCAGCTAAATGTGCGGAAAATGCATTTTTTTCCCCACATTTCGGACTTTGTGGGGGTGTCTGGGTAATAAATTCTGGGGTGATGTGCGCAAATCACACCTCTGCGGATTCCCACGGGTGTCCTCTTTTCAGAAATGCATGGGGTCCCTTTTTTCCTTGTTAGCTTGGACACCCGAAACCCATATTTGTATGTTGTGCCGGTCGGCAGAGCCTCTGAAATTCCTGTCTGAAAACAGACTTGGGGTTACTTGTGTTTTAGGCTTTCCCCTTGGCGGCCAGGTTGGTGTACCCACACATGTGAGGTACCGTTTTCATCAGAACACCTGTGGGAACGCGGGACGGTAGGCCATGTGTTGTTGGGGGTGTGTTTCGATGGGTGAGCTGAGCGAAATGTGCGGAAAATGCTTTTTTTACCCTACATTTCGGACTTTGTGGGGGTGTCTGTGTAATAAATTCTGGGGCGATGTGCGTAAATCATACCTCTCCGGATGCCCACGGGTGTCCTCTTTTCGGAAATGCATAGGAATCCCTGTTTCCCTTGGTGGCCTGGACACCTGAGGCCCATATCTGTATGTTGTGCCGGTCGGCAGAGCGTCTTAAAACAAACTTGGGGTTACTTCTGTTTTAGGCTCTCCCCTTGGTGGCCAGGTAGGTGCACTCACACATGTGAGGTACCGTTTTCATCGGGACACCTGTGGGAACGCGGGACGGTAGGCCATGTGTTGTTGGGGGTGTGTTTCGATGGGTGAGCCGAGCGAAATGTGCGGAAAATGCATTTTTTTCCCCACATTTCGGACTTTGTGGGGGTGTCTGGGTAATAAATTCTGGGGCGATGGGCGCAAATCACACCTCTGCGGATTCCCACGGGTGTCCTCTTTTCAGAAATGCATGGGGTCCCTTTTTTCCTTGGTAGCTTGGACACCCGAAGCCCATATTTGTATGTTGTGCCGGTCGGCAGAGCCTCTGAAATTCCTGTCTGAAAACAGACTTGGGGTTACTTGTGTTTTAGGCTTTCGCCTTGGCGGCCAGGTAGGTGTACCCACACATGTGAGGTACCGTTTTCATCAGAACACATGTGGGAACACGGGACAGTAGGCCATGTGTTGTTGGGGGTGTGTTTCGATGGATGAGCTGAGCGAAATGTGCGGAAAATGCATTTTTTTCCCCACATTTCGGACTTTGCGGGGGTGTCTGGGTAATACATTCTGGGGCGATGTGCGTAAATCATACCTCTGCGGATTCCCACGGGTGTCCTCTTTTCGGAAATGCATGAGATGCCCTGTTTTCCTTGGTGGCTTGGACACCTGAGGCCCATATCTGTATGTTGTGCCGGTCAGCAGAGCGTCTGAAATTTCAGGTCTGAAAACAAACTTGGGGTTACTCGTGTTTTAGGCTTTCCCCTTGGTGGCCAGGTAGGTGCACCCACACATGTGAGGTACTGTTTTCATCGGGACACCTGTGGGAACGCGGGACGGTAGGCCATGTGTTTTTGGGGGCTTGTTTCGATGGGTGAGCCGAGCGAAATGTGCGAAAATGCATTTTTTCCCTCATTTCGGATTTTGCCGGGGTGTCTGGGTAATAAAGTCTGGGGCGATGTGCGCAAATCATACCTCTGCGGATTCCCACGGGTATTCTCTTTTCGGAAATGCATGGGGTTCCCTTTTTTCCTTGGTGGCTTGGACACCCGAGGCCCATATCTGTATGTTGTGCCGGTCGGCAGAGCGTCTGAAATTCCGGTCTGAAAACCAACTTGGGGTTACTTGCGTTTTAGGCTTTCCCCTTGGTGGCCAGGTAGGTGCACCCACACATGTGAGGTACCGTTTTCATCGGGACACCTGTGGGAACGTGGGAAGAATAGGCCATGCGTTGTTGGGGGCATGTTGCGATGGGTGAGCTGAGTGAAATGTGCGGAAAATGCGTTTTTTTCCCCACATTTCGGACTTTGCGGGGCTGTCTGGGTAATACATTCTGGGGCGGTGTGCGCAAATCATGCCTCTGCGGATTCCCAAGGGTGTCCTCTTTTCGGAAATGCATGGGGTTCCCTGTTTTCCTTGTTGACTTGGACACCTGAGGCCCATATCTGTATGTTGTGCCGGTCGCAGAGCGTCTGAAATTTCAGGTCTGAAAACAAACTTGGGTTGTGTTTTAGGCTTTCCCCTTGGTGGCCAGGTAGGTGCACCCACACATGTGAGGTACCATTTTCATTGGGACACTTGTGGGAACACGGGACGATAGGCCATGTATTGTTGGGGCGTGTTTCGATGGGTGAGCCGAGCGAAATGTGCGGAAAATGCATTTTTTCCCACATTTCGGACTTTGCGGGGGTGTCTGGGTAATAAATTCTGGGGCGATGTGCGCAAATCATACCTCTGCGGATTCCCACGGGTATCCTTTTTTTGGAAATGCATGGAGTTCCCTGTTTTCCTTGGTGGCTTGGACACCCGAGGCCCATATCTGTATGTTGCGCTGGTCGGCAGAGTGTCAGAAATTCCAGTCTGAAAACAGACTTGGGCTTACTTGTGTTTTAGGCTTTCCCCTTGGGGGGCAGATAGGTGCACCCACACATGTGAGGTACCATTTTCATCGATACACCCGTGGGAACATGGGACAGTAGGCCATGTGTTGTTGGGGGCATGTTTCGATGGGTGAGCCGAGAAAAATGTGCAGAAAATGTTTTTTTTCACCACATTTCGAACTTTGCAGGGGTGTCTGGGCAATAAATTCAAGGGGCAATATCCGCAAATCACACCTCTGCGGATTCCCACGGGTGTCCTCTTTTTGGAAATGCATGGGGTTCCCTGTTTTGCTTGGTTGCTTGGACACCTGAGGCCCATAGCTGTATGTTGTGCCGGTCGGCAGAGCGTCTGAAATTCCGGTCTGAAAACAGACTTGGGGTTACTTGTGTTTAAGGCTTTCCCCTTGGCGGCCAGGTAGGTGTACCCACACATGTGAGGTACCGTTTTCATCGGAACACCTGTGGGAACGCGGAACAGTAGGCCATGTGTTGTTGGGGGTGTGTTTCGATGGGTGAGCTGAGCGAAATGTGCGGAAAATGTGTTTTTTTCCCCACATTTCGGACTTTGCGGGGGTGTCTGGGTAATAAATTCTGGGGAGATGTGCGTAAATCATACCTCTGCGGATGCCCACAGGTATCCTCTTTTCGGAAATGCATGGGGTTCCCTATTTTCCTTGGTGGCTTGGACACCCGAGGCCCATATCTGTACGTTGTGCCGGTCGGCAGAGTGTCTGAAATTCCGGTCTGAAAACAGACTTGGGGTTACTTGTGTTTTAGGCTTTCCCCTTCGTGGCCAGGTAGGTGCACCCACACATGTGTGGTACCGTTTTCATCGGGACACCTGTGGGAACGTGGGAAGAATAGGCCATGCGTTGTTGGGGGCATGTTGCGATGGGTGAGCTGAGTGAAATGTGCGGAAAATGCGTTTTTTTCCCCACATTTCGGACTTTGCGGGGCTGTCTGGGTAATACATTCTGGGGCTGTGTGCGCAAATCATGCCTCTGCGGATTCCCACGGGTGTCCTCTTTTCGGAAATGCATGGGGTTCCCTGTTTTCCTTGTTGGCTTGGACACCTGAGGCCCATATCTGTATGTTGTGCCGGTCGCAGAGCGTCTGAAATTCCGGTCTGACAACAGACTTGGGGTTGTGTTTTAGGCTTTCCCCTTGGTGGCCAGGTAGGTGCACCCACACATGTGAGGTACCGTTTTCATCGCGACACCTGTGGGAACGCGGGACGGTAGGCCATGTGTTGTTGGGGGTGTGTTTCGATGGGTGAGCTGAGCGAAATGTGCGGAAAATGCGTTTTTTTCCCCACATTTCGGACTTGGTGGGGGTGTCTGGGTAATAAATTCTGGGGCGATGTGCGTAAATCATACCTCTGCGGATTCCCACAGGTGTCCTCTTTTCGAAAATGCATGGGATTCCCTGTTTTCCTTGGTGGCTTGGACACCTGAGGCCCATATCTGTATGTTGTGCCGGTCGGCAGAGCATCTTAAAACAAACTTGGGGTTACTTCTGTTTTAGGCTCTCCCCTTGGTGGCCAGGTAGGTGCACTCACACATGTGAGGTTCCGTTTTCATTGGGACACCTGTGGGAACGCAGGACGGTAGGCCATGTGTTGTTGGAGGCGTTTTTCGATGGGTGAGCCGAGCGAAATGTGCAGAAAATGCATTTTTTTCCCACATTTCGGACTTTACAGGGGTGTCTGGGTAATAAATTCTGGGGCGATGTGCGCAAATCATACCTCTGCGGATTCCCACGGGTATCCTTTTTTTGGAAATGAATGGGGTTCCCTGTTTTCCTTGGTGGCTTGGACACCCGAGGCCCATATCTGTATGTTGTGCCGGTCAGCAGAGCGTCTGAAATTCCGGTCTGAAAACAGACTTGGGGTTACTTGTGTTTTAGGCTTTCCCCTTCGTGGCCAGGTAGGTGCACCCACACATGTGAGGTACCGTTTTCATTGGGACACCTGTGGGAACACGGGACAATAGGCCATGTGTTGTTGGGGGCGTGTTTCGATGGGTGAGCTGAGTGAAACGTGCGGAAAATGCGTTTTTTCCTCACATTTCGGACTGTGTGGGGGTGTCTGGGTAATAAATTCTGGGGCGATGTGCGCAAATCATACCTCTGCGGAATCCCACGGATGTCCGCTTTTCGGAAATGCATGGGGTTTTCTGTTTTCCTTGGTGGCTTGGACACCTGAGGCCCATTTTTGTATGTTGTGCCGGTCGGCAGAGCGTCTGAAATTCCGGTCTGAAAACAAACTTGGGGTTACTTGTGTTTTAGGCTTTCTCTTTGTGGCCAGGTAGGTGCACCCACACATGTGAGGTACCGTTTTCATCGGGACACCTGTGGGAACGCGGGACGGTAGGCCATGTGTTGTTGGGGGTGTATTTCGATGGGTGAGCCCAGCTAAATGTGCGGAAAATGCATTTTTTTTCCCCACATTTCAGACTTTGTGGGGGTGTCTGGGTAATAAATTCTGGGGCGATGTGCGCAAATCACACCTCTGCGGATTCCCACGGGTGTCCTCTTTTCAGAAATGCATGGGGTCCCTTTTTTCCTTGGTAGCTTGGACACCCGAAACCCATATTTGTATGTTGTGCCGGTCGGCAGAGCCTCTGAAATTCCTGTCTGAAAACAGACTTGGGGTTATTTGTGTTTTAGGCTTTCCCCTTGGCGGCCAGGTAGGTGTACCCACACATGTGAGGTACCGTTTTCATCAGAACACCTGTGGGAACGCGGGACGGTAGGCCATGTGTTGTTGGGGGTGTGTTTCGATGGGTGAGCTGAGCGAAATGTGTGGAAAATGCATTTTTTTCCCCACATTTCGGACTTTGTGGGGGTGTCTGGGTAATACATTCTGGGGCGATGTGCGTAAATCATACCTCTGCGGATGCCCACGGGTGTCCTCTTTTCGGAAATGCATGGGATTCCCTGTTTTCCTTGGTGGCTTGGACACCTGAGGCCCATATCTGTATGTTGTGCCGGTCGGCAGAGCGTCTTAAAACAAACTTGGGGTTACTTCTGTTTTAGGCTCTCCCCTTGGTGGCCAGGTAGGTGCACTCACACATGTGAGGTACCGTTTTCATCGGGACACCTGTGGGAACGCGGGACGGTAGGCCATGTGTTGTTGGGGGTGTGTTTCGATGGGTGAGCCGAGCGAAATGTGCGGAAAATGCATTTTTTTCCCCACATTTCGGACTTTGTGGGGGTGTCTGGGTAATAAATTCTGGGGCGATGGGCGCAAATCACACCTCTGCGGATTCCCACGGGTGTCTTCTTTTCAGAAATGCATGGGGTCCCTTTTTTCCTTGGTAGCTTGGACACCCGAAGCCCATATTTGTATGTTGTGCCGGTCGGCAGAGCCTCTGAAATTCCTGTCTGAAAACAGACTTGGGGTTACTTGTGTTTTAGGCTTTTGCCTTGGCGGCCAGGTAGGTGTACCCACACATGTGAGGTACCGTTTTCATCAGTACACATGTGGGAACACGGGACGGTAGGCCATGTGTTGTTGGGGGTATGTTTCGATGGGTGAGCTGAGCGAAATGTGCGGAAAATGCATTTTATTCCCCACATTTCGGACTTTGCGGGGGTGTCTGGGTAATACATTCTGGGGCGATGTGCGTAAATCATACCTCTGCGGATTCCCACGGGTGTCCTCTTTTCGGAAATGCATGGGATGCCCTGTTTTCCTTGGTGGCTTGGACACCTGAGGCCCATATCTGTATGTTGTGCCGGTCAGCAGAGCGTCTGAAATTTCAGGTCTGAAAACAAACTTGGGGTTACTCGTGTTTTAGGCTTTCCCCTTGGTGGCCAGGTAGGTGCACCCACACATGCGAGGTACCGTTTTTATCGGGACACCTGTGGGAACGCGGTACGGTAGGCCATGTGTTTTTGGGGGCTTGTTTCGATGGGTGAGCCGAGCGAAATGTGCGGAAAATGCATTTTTTCCCTCATTTCGGATTTTGCCGGGGTGTCTGGGTAATAAAGTCTGGGGCGATGTGCGCAAATCATACCTCTGCGGATTCCCACGGGTATTCTCTTTTCGGAAATGCATGGGGTTCCCTATTTTCCTTGGTGGCTTGGACACCCGAGGCCCATATCTGTATGTTGTGCCGGTCGGCAGAGTGTCTGAAATTCCGGTCTGAAAACAGACTTGGGGTTACTTGTGTTTTAGGCTTTCCCCTTGGTGGCCAGGTAGGTGCACCCACACATGTGAGGTACCGTTTTCATCGGGACACCTGTGGGAACGTGGGAAGAATAGGCCATGCGTTGTTGGGGGCATGTTGCGATGGGTGAGCTGAGTGAAATGTGCGGAAAATGCGTTTTTTTCCCCACATTTCGGACTTTGCGGGGCTGCTGGCTAATTCATTCTGGGGCGGTGTGCGCAAATCATGCCTCTGCGGATTCCCACGGGTGTCCTCTTTTCGGAAATGCATGGGGTTCCCTGTTTTCCTTGCTGGCTTGGACACCTGAGGCCCATATCTGTATGTTGTGCCGGTCGCAGAGCGTCTGAAATTCCGGTCTGACAACAGACTTGGGGTTGTGTTTAAGGCTTTCCCCTTGGTGGCCAGGTAGGTGCACCCACACATGTGAGGTACCGTTTTCATCGCGACACCTGTGGGAACGCGGGACGGTAGGCCATGTGTTGTTGGGGGTGTGTTTCGATGGGTGAGCTGAGCGAAATGTGCGGAAAATGCGTTTTTTTCCCCACATTTCGGACTTTGTGGGGGTGTCTGGGTAATAAATTCTGGGGCGATGTGCGTAAATCATACCTCTGCGGATTCCCACAGGTGTCCTCTTTTCGAAAATGCATGGGATTCCCTGTTTTCCTTGGTGGCTTGGACACCTGAGGCCCATATCTGTATGTTGTGCCGGTCGGCAGAGCCTCTGAAATTTCAGGTCTGACAACAAACTTGGGGTTACTTGTGTTTTAGGCTTTCCCCTTGGTGGCCAGGTAGGTGCACCCACACATGTGAGGTACCATTTTCATTGGGACACTTGTGGGAACACGGGACGATAGGCCATGTGTTGTTGGGGGCGTGTTTCGATGGGTGAGCCGAGCGAAATGTGCGGAAAATGCGTTTTTTCCCACATTTCGGACTTTGCGGGGGTGTCTGGGTAATAAATTCTGGGGCGATGTGCGCAAATCATACCTCTGCGGATTCCCACGGGTATCCTTTTTTTGGAAATGCATGGGGTTCCCTGTTTTCCTTGGTGGCTTGGACACCCGAGGCCCATATCTGTATGTTGCGCTGGTCGGCAGAGTGTCTGAAATTCCAGCCTGAAAACAGACTTGGGCTTACTTGTGTTTTAGGCTTTCCCCTTGGGGGGCAGATAGGTGCACCCACACATGTGAGGTACCATTTTCATCGATACACCCGTGGGAACATGGGACAGTAGGCCCTGTGTTGTTGGGGGCATGTTTCGATGGGTGAGCCGAGAAAAATGTGCAGAAAATGGTTTTTTTCACCACATTTCGAACTTTGCAGGGGTGTCTGGGTAATAAATTCTGGGGCGATGTGCGCAAATCATACCTCTGCGGATTCCCACGGGTGTCCTCTTTTCTGAAATGCATGGGATGCCCTGTTTTCATTGGTGGCTTGGACACCTGAGGCCCATATCTGTATGTTGTGCTGGTCAGCAGAGCGTCTGAAATTCCGGTCTGAAAACAGACTTGGGGTTACTTGTGTTTTAGGCTTTCCCCTTGGCGGCCAGGTAGGTGCACCCACACATGCGAGGTACCGTTTTCATCGGGACACCTGTGGGAACGCAGGACGGTAGTCCATGTGTTGTTGGGGGCGTGTTTTGATGGGTGAGCCGAGTGAAATGTGCAGAAAATGCATTTTTTCACACATTTTGGCCTTTGCAGGGGTGTCTGGGTAATAAATTCAAGGGCAATATCCGCAAATCATACCTCTGCGGATTCCCACGGGTGTCCTCTTTTTGGAATTGCATGGGGTTCCCTGTTTTCCTTGGTTGCTTGGACACCTGAGGCCCATAGCTGTATGTTGTGCCGGTCGGCGGAGCGTCTGAAATTCCGGTCTGAAAACAGACTTGGGGTTACTTGTGTTTAAGGCTTTCCCCTTGGCGGCCAGGTAGGTGTACCCACACATGTGAGGTACCGTTTTCATCGGAACACCTGTGGGAACGCGGGACAGTAGGCCATGTGTTGTTGGGGATGTGTTTCGATGGGTGAGCTGAGCGAAATGTGCGGAAAATGTGTTTTTTTCCCCACATTTTGGACTTTGCGGGGGTGTCTGGGTAATAAATTCTGTGACGATGTGCGTAAATCATACCTCTGCGGATGCCCACGGGTGTCCTCTTTTCGGAAATGCATGGGATTCCCTGTTTTCCTTGGTGGCTTGGACACCTGAGGCCCATATCTGTATGTTGTGCCGGTCGGCAGAGCATCTTAAAACAAACTTGGGGTTACTTCTGTTTTAGGCTCTCCCCTTGGTGGCCAGGTAGGTGCACTCACACATGTGAGGTACCGTTTTCATTGGGACACCTGTGGGAACGCAGGACGGTAGGCCATGTGTTGTTGGAGGCATGTTTCGATGGGTGAGCCGAGCGAAATGTGCAGAAAATGCATTTTTTTCCCACATTTCGGACTTTGCAGGGGTGTCTGGGTAATAAATTCTGGGGCGATGTGCGCAAATCATACCTCTGCGGATTCCCACGGGTATCCTTTTTTTGGAAATCGATGGGGTTCCCTGTTTTCCTTGGTGGCTTGGACACCCGAGGCCCATATCTGTATGTTGTGCCGGTCAGCAGAGCGTCTGAAATTCCGGTCTGAAAACAGACTTGGGGTTACTTGTGTTTTAGGCTTTCCCCTTGGCAGCCAGGTAGGTGCACCCACACATGTGAGGTACTGTTTTCATCGGAACACCTGTGGGAACGCGGGACGGTAGGCCATGTGTTGTTGGGGGTGTGTTTCGATGGGTGAGCCGAGCGAAATGTGCGGAAAATGCATTTCTTTCCCCACATTTCGGACTTTGTGGGGGTGTCTGGGTAATAGATTCTGGGGCGATGTGCGCAAATCGCACCTCTGCGGATTCCCACGGGTGTCCTCTTTTCAGAAATGCATGGGGTCCCTTTTTTCCTTGGTAGCTTGGACACCCGAAGCCCATATTTGTATGTTGTGCCGGTCGGCAGAGCCTCTGAAATTCCTGTCTGAAAACAGACTTGGGGTTACTTGTGTTTTAGGTTTTCCCCTTGGCGGCCAGGTAGGTGTACCCACACATGTGAGGTACCGTTTTCATCAGAACACCTGTGGGAACACGGGACGGTAGGCCATGTGTTGTTGGAGGTGTGTTTCGATGGGTGAGCTGAGCGAAATTTGCAGAAAATGCATTTTTTTCCCCACATTTAGGACTTTGCGGGGGTGTCTGGGTAATAAATTCTGGGGCGATCTGCGTAAATGATACCTCTGCGAATTCCCACGGGTGTCCTCTTTTCGGAAGTGCATGGGATTCCCTGTTTTCCTTGGTGGCTTGGACACCTGAGGCCCATATCTGTAAGTTGTGCCGATCAGCAGAGCGTCTGAAATTCCGGTCTGAAAACAGACTTGGGGTTACTTGTGTTTTAGGTTTTCCCCTTGGCGGCCAGGTAGGTGTACCCACACATGTGAGGTACCGTTTTCATCAGAACACCTGTGGTAACACGGGACGGTAGTCCATGTGTTGTTGGGGGGCGTGTTTTGATGGGTGAGCCTAGTGAAATGTGCGGAAAATGCATTTTTTCACACATTTTGGCCTTTTTAGGGGTGTCTGGCTAAAAAGTTCAAGGGGCAATATCCGCAAATCATACCTCTGCGGATTCCCACGGGTGTCCTCTTTTTGGAAATGCATGGGGTTCCCTGTTTTCCTTGGTTGCTTGGACACCTGAGGCCCATAGCTGTATGTTGTGCCGGTCGGCGGAGCGTCTGAAATTCCGGTCTGAAAACAGACTTGGGGTTACTTGTGTTTAAGGCTTTCCCCTTGGCGGCCAGGTAGGTGTACCCACACATGTGAGGTACCGTTTTCATCGGAACACCTGTGGGAACGCGGGACAGTAGGCCATGTGTTGTTGGCGGTTTGTTTCGATGGGTGAGCTGAGCAAAATGTGCGGAAAATGTGTTTTTTTCCCCACATTTCGGACTTGCGGGGGTGTCTGGGTAATAAATTCTGGGGCGATGTGCGTAAATCATACCTCTGCGGATGCCCACGGGTGTCCTCTTTTCGGAAATGCATGGGATTCCCTGTTTTCCTTGGTGGCTTGGACACCCGAGGCCCATATCTGTATGTTGTGCCGGTCGGCAGAGCATCTTAAAACAAACTTGGGGTTACTTCTGTTTTAGGCTCTCCCCTTGGTGGCCAGGTAGGTGCACTCACACATGTGAGGTACCGTTTTCATTGGGACACCTGTGGGAACGCAGGACGGTAGGCCATGTGTTGTTGGAGGCGTGTTTCGATGGGTGAGCTGAGCGAAATGTGCGGAAAATGCATTTTTTTCCCACATTTCGGACTTTGCAGGGGTGTCTGGGTAATAAATTCTGGGCCGATGTGCGCAAATCATACCTCTGCGGATTCCCACGGGTATCCTTTTTTTGGAAATGCATGGGGTTCCCTGTTTTCCTTGGTGGCTTGGACACCCGAGGCCCATATCTGTATGTTGTGCCGGTCAGCAGAGCGTCTGAAATTACGGTCTGAAAACAGACTTGGGGTTACTTGTGTTTTAGGCTTTCCCCTTGGCAGCCAGGTAGGTGCACCCACACATGTGAGGTACCGTTTTCATTGGGACACCTGTGGGAACGCGGGACGGTAGGCCATGTGTTGTTGGGGGTGTGTTTCGATGGGTGAGCCGAGCGAAATGTGCGGAAAATGCATTTCTTTCCCCACATTTCGGACTTTGTGGGGGTGTCTGGGTAATAGATTCTGGGGCGATGTGCGCAAATCGCACCTCTGCGGATTCCCACGGGTGTCCTCTTTTCAGAAATGCATGGGGTCCCTTTTTTCCTTGGTAGCTTGGACACCCGAAGCCCATATTTGTATGTTGTGCCGGTCGGCTGAGCCTCTGAAATTCCTGTCTGAAAACAGACTTGGGGTTACTTGTGTTTTAGGTTTTCCCCTTGGCGGCCAGGTAGGTGTACCCACACATGTGAGGTACCGTTTTCATCAGAACACCTGTGGGAACACGGGACGGTAGGCCATGTGTTGTTGGAGGTGTGTTTCAATGGGTGAGCTGAGCGAAATGTGCGGAAAATGCATTTTTTCCCTCATTTCGGATTTTGCGGGGGTGTCTGGGTAATAAAGTCTGGGGCGATGTGCGCAAATCATACCTCTGCGGATTCCCACAGGTATCCTCTTTTCAGAACTGCATGGGGTTCCCTATTTTCCTTGGTGGCTTGGACATCCGAGGCCCATATCTGTATGTTGTGCCGGTTGGCAGAGTGTCTGAAATTCCGGTCTGAAAACAGACTTGGGGTTACTTGTGTTTTAGGCTTTCCCCTTCGTGGCCAGGTAGGTGCACCCACACATGTGAGGTACCGTTTTCATTGGGACACCTGTGGGAACACGGGACAGTAGGCCATGTGTTGTTGGGGGCGTGTTTCGATGGGTGAGCTGAGTGAAACGTGCGGAAAATGCGTTTTTTCCTCACATTTCGGACTGTGTGGGGGTGTCTGGGCAATAAATTCTGGGGCAATGTGCGCAAATCATACCTCTGCGGAATCCCACGGGTGTCCGCTTTTCGGAAATGCATGGGGTTTTCTGTTTTCCTTGGTGGCTTGGACACCTGAGGCCCATTTCTGTATGTTGTGCCGGTCGGCAGAGCGTCTGAAATTCCGGTCTGAAAACAAACTTGGGGTTACTTGTGTTTTAGGCTTTCCCCTTTGTGGCCAGGTAGGTGCACCCACACATGTGAGGTACCGTTTTCATCGGGACACCTGTGGGAACACGGGACAATAGGCCATGTGTTGTTGGGGGCGTGTTTCGATGGGTGAGCTGAGTGAAACGTGCGGAAAATGCGTTTTTTCCTCACATTTCGGACTGTGTGGGGGTGTCTGGGTAATAAATTCTGGGGCGATGTGCGCAAATCATACCTCTGCGGAATCCCACGGATGTCCGCTTTTCGGAAATGCATGGGGTTTTCTGTTTTCCTTGGTGGCTTGGACACCTGAGGCCCATTTCTGTATGTTGTGCCGGTCGGCAGAGCGTCTGAAATTCCGGTCTGAAAACAAACTTGGGGTTACTTGTGTTTTAGGCTTTCTCTTTGTGGCCAGGTAGGTGCACCCACACATGTGAGGTACCGTTTTCATCGGGACACCTGTGGGAACGCGGGACGGTAGGCCATGTGTTGTTGGGGGTGGGTTTCGATGGGTGAGCCCAGCTAAATGTGCGGAAAATGCATTTTTTTTCCCCACATTTCAGACTTTGTGGGGGTGTCTGGGTAATAAATTCTGGGGCGATGTGCGCAAATCACACCTCTGCGGATTCCCACGGGTGTCCTCTTTTCAGAAATGCATGGGGTCCCTTTTTTCCTTGGTAGCTTGGACACCCGAAACCCATATTTGTATGTTGTGCCGGTCGGCAGAGCCTCTGAAATTCCTGTCTGAAAACAGACTTGGGGTTATTTGTGTTTTAGGCTTTCCCCTTGGCGGCCAGGTAGGTGTACCCACACATGTGAGGTACCGTTTTCATCAGAACACCTGTGGGAACGCGGGACGGTAGGCCATGTGTTGTTGGGGGTGTGTTTCGATGGGTGAGCTGAGCGAAATGTGTGGAAAATGCATTTTTTTCCCCACATTTCGGACTTTGTGGGGGTGTCTGGGTAATACATTCTGGGGCGATGTGCGTAAATCATACCTCTGCGGATGCCCACGGGTGTCCTCTTTTCGGAAATGCATGGGATTCCCTATTTTCCTTGGTGGCTTGGACACCTGAGGCCCATATCTGTATGTTGTGCCGGTCGGCAGAGCGTCTTAAAACAAACTTGGGGTTACTTCTGTTTTAGGCTCTCCCCTTGGTGGCCAGGTAGGTGCACTCACACATGTGAGGTACCGTTTTCATCGGGACACCTGTGGGAACGCGGGACGGTAGGCCATGTGTTGTTGGGGGTGTGTTTCGATGGGTGAGCCGAGCGAAATGTGCGGAAAATGCATTTTTTTCCCCACATTTCGGACTTTGTGGGGGTGTCTGGGTAATAAATTCTGGGGCGATGGGCGCAAATCACACCTCTGCGGATTCCCACGGGTGTCTTCTTTTCAGAAATGCATGGGGTCCCTTTTTTCCTTGGTAGCTTGGACACCCGAAGCCCATATTTGTATGTTGTGCCGGTCGGCAGAGCCTCTGAAATTCCTGTCTGAAAACAGACTTGGGGTTACTTGTGTTTTAGGCTTTTGCCTTGGCGGCCAGGTAGGTGTACCCACACATGTGAGGTACCGTTTTCATCAGTACACATGTGGGAACACGGGACGGTAGGCCATGTGTTGTTGGGGGTATGTTTCGATGGGTGAGCTGAGCGAAATGTGCGGAAAATGCATTTTATTCCCCACATTTCGGACTTTGCGGGGGTGTCTGGGTAATACATTCTGGGGCGATGTGCGTAAATCATACCTCTGCGGATTCCCACGGGTGTCCTCTTTTCGGAAATGCATGGGATGCCCTGTTTTCCTTGGTGGCTTGGACACCTGAGGCCCATATCTGTATGTTGTGCCGGTCAGCAGAGCGTCTGAAATTTCAGGTCTGAAAACAAACTTGGGGTTACTCGTGTTTTAGGCTTTCCCCTTGGTGGCCAGGTAGGTGCACCCACACATGCGAGGTACCGTTTTTATCGGGACACCTGTGGGAACGCGGTACGGTAGGCCATGTGTTTTTGGGGGCTTGTTTCGATGGGTGAGCCGAGCGAAATGTGCGGAAAATGCATTTTTTCCCTCATTTCGGATTTTGCCGGGGTGTCTGGGTAATAAAGTCTGGAGCGATGTGCGCAAATCATACCTCTGCGGATTCCCACGGGTATTCTCTTTTCGGAAATGCATGGGGTTCCCTATTTTCCTTGGTGGCTTGGACACCCGAGGCCCATATCTGTATGTTGTGCCGGTCGGCAGAGTGTCTGAAATTCCGGTCTGAAAACAGACTTGGGGTTACTTGTGTTTTAGGCTTTCCCCTTGGTGGCCAGGTAGGTGCACCCACACATGTGAGGTACCGTTTTCATCGGGACACCTGTGGGAACGTGGGAAGAATAGGCCATGCGTTGTTGGGGGCATGTTGCGATGGGTGAGCTGAGTGAAATGTGCGGAAAATGCGTTTTTTTCCCCACATTTCGGACTTTGCGGGGCTGCTGGCTAATACATTCTGGGGCGGTGTGCGCAAATCATGCCTCTGCGGATTCCCACGGGTGTCCTCTTTTCGGAAATGCATGGGGTTCCCTGTTTTCCTTGTTGGCTTGGACACCTGAGGCCCATATCTGTATGTTGTGCCGGTCGGCAGAGCCTCTGAAATTTCAGGTCTGACAACAAACTTGGGGTTACTTGTGTTTTAGGCTTTCCCCTTGGTGGCCAGGTAGGTGCACCCACACATGTGAGGTACCATTTTCATTGGGACACTTGTGGGAACACGGGACGATAGGCCATGTGTTGTTGGGGGCGTGTTTCGATGGGTGAGCCGAGCGAAATGTGCGGAAAATGCGTTTTTTCCCACATTTCGGACTTTGCGGGGGTGTCTGGGTAATAAATTCTGGGGCGATGTGCGCAAATCATACCTCTGCGGATTCCCACGGGTATCCTTTTTTTGGAAATGCATGGGGTTCCCTGTTTTCCTTGGTGGCTTGGACACCCGAGGCCCATATCTGTATGTTGCGCTGGTCGGCAGAGTGTCTGAAATTCCAGCCTGAAAACAGACTTGGGCTTACTTGTGTTTTAGGCTTTCCCCTTGGGGGGCAGATAGGTGCACCCACACATGTGAGGTACCATTTTCATCGATACACCCGTGGGAACATGGGACAGTAGGCCCTGTGTTGTTGGGGGCATGTTTCGATGGGTGAGCCGAGAAAAATGTGCAGAAAATGTTTTTTTTCACCACATTTCGAACTTTGCAGGGGTGTCTGGGTAATAAATTCTGGGGCGATGTGCGCAAATCATACCTCTGCGGATTCCCACGGGTGTCCTCTTTTCTGAAATGCATGGGATGCCCTGTTTTCATTGGTGGCTTGGACACCTGAGGCCCATATCTGTATGTTGTGCTGGTCAGCAGAGCGTCTGAAATTCCGGTCTGAAAACAGACTTGGGGTTACTTGTGTTTTAGGCTTTCCCCTTGGCGGCCAGGTAGGTGCACCCACACATGCGAGGTACCGTTTTCATCGGGACACCTGTGGGAACGCAGGACGGTAGTCCATGTGTTGTTGGGGGCGTGTTTTGATGGGTGAGCCGAGTGAAATGTGCAGAAAATGCATTTTTTCACACATTTTGGCCTTTGCAGGGGTGTCTGGGTAATAAATTCAAGGGCAATATCCGCAAATCATACCTCTGCGGATTCCCACGGGTGTCCTCTTTTTGGAATTGCATGGGGTTCCCTGTTTTCCTTGGTTGCTTGGACACCTGAGGCCCATAGCTGTATGTTGTGCCGGTCGGCGGAGCGTCTGAAATTCCGGTCTGAAAACAGACTTGGGGTTACTTGTGTTTAAGGCTTTCCCCTTGGCGGCCAGGTAGGTGTACCCACACATGTGAGGTACCGTTTTCATCGGAACACCTGTGGGAACGCGGGACAGTAGGCCATGTGTTGTTGGGGGTGTGTTTCGATGGGTGAGCTGAGCGAAATGTGCGGAAAATGTGTTTTTTTCCCCACATTTTGGACTTTGCGGGGGTGTCTGGGTAATAAATTCTGTGACGATGTGCGTAAATCATACCTCTGCGGATGCCCACGGGTGTCCTCTTTTCGGAAATGCATGGGATTCCCTGTTTTCCTTGGTGGCTTGGACACCTGAGGCCCATATCTGTATGTTGTGCCGGTCAGCAGAGCATCTTAAAACAAACTTGGGGTTACTTCTGTTTTAGGCTCTCCCCTTGGTGGCCAGGTAGGTGCACTCACACATGTGAGGTACCGTTTTCATTGGGACACCTGTGGGAACGCAGGACGGTAGGCCATGTGTTGTTGGAGGCATGTTTCGATGGGTGAGCCGAGCGAAATGTGCAGAAAATGCATTTTTTTCCCACATTTCGGACTTTGCAGGGGTGTCTGGGTAATAAATTCTGGGGCGATGTGCGCAAATCATACCTCTGCGGATTCCCACGGGTATCCTTTTTTTGGAAATCCATGGGGTTCCCTGTTTTCCTTGGTGGCTTGGACACCCGAGGCCCATATCTGTATGTTGTGCCGGTCAGCAGAGCGTCTGAAATTCCGGTCTGAAAACAGACTTGGGGTTACTTGTGTTTTAGGCTTTCCCCTTGGCAGCCAGGTAGGTGCACCCACACATGTGAGGTACCGTTTTCATCGGAACACCTGTGGGAACGCGGGACGGTAGGCCATGTGTTGTTGGGGGTGTGTTTCGATGGGTGAGCCGAGCGAAATGTGCGGAAAATGCATTTCTTTCCCCACATTTCGGACTTTGTGGGGGTGTCTGGGTAATAGATTCTGGGGCGATGTGCGCAAATCGCACCTCTGCGGATTCCCACGGGTGTCCTCTTTTCAGAAATGCATGGGGTCCCTTTTTTCCTTGGTAGCTTGGACACCCGAAGCCCATATTTGTATGTTGTGCCGGTCGGCAGAGCCTCTGAAATTCCTGTCTGAAAACAGACTTGGGGTTACTTGTGTTTTAGGTTTTCCCCTTGGCGGCCAGGTAGGTGTACCCACACATGTGAGGTACCGTTTTCATCAGAACACCTGTGGGAACACGGGACGGTAGGCCATGTGTTGTTGGAGGTGTGTTTCGATGGGTGAGCTGAGCGAAATTTGCAGAAAATGCGTTTTTTTCCCCACATTTAGGACTTTGCGGGGGTGTCTGGGTAATAAATTCTGGGGCGATGTGCGTAAATGATACCTCTGCGAATTCCCACGGGTGTCCTCTTTTCGGAAGTGCATGGGATTCCCTGTTTTCCTTGGTGGCTTGGACACCTGAGGCCCATATCTGTAAGTTGTGCCGATCAGCAGAGCGTCTGAAATTCCGGTCTGAAAACAGACTTGGGGTTACTTGTGTTTTAGGTTTTCCCCTTGGCGGCCAGGTAGGTGTACCCACACATGTGAGGTACCGTTTTCATCAGAACACCTGTGGTAACACGGGACGGTAGTCCATGTGTTGTTGGGGGGCGTGTTTTGATGGGTGAGCCGAGTGAAATGTTCGGAAAATGCATTTTTTCACACATTTTGGCCTTTTTAGGGGTGTCTGGCTAATAAGTTCAAGGGGCAATATCCGCAAATCATACCTCTGCGGATTCCCACGGGTGTCCTCTTTTTGGAAATGCATGGGGTTCCCTGTTTTCCTTGGTTGCTTGGACACCTGAGGCCCATAGCTGTATGTTGTGCCGGTCGGCGGAGCGTCTGAAATTCCGGTCTGAAAACAGACTTGGGGTTACTTGTGTTTAAGGCTTTCCCCTTGGCGGCCAGGTAGGTGTACCCACACATGTGAGGTACCGTTTTCATCGGAACACCTGTGGGAACGCGGGACAGTAGGCCATGTGTTGTTGGGGGTGTGTTTCGATGGGTGAGCTGAGCAAAATGTGCGGAAAATGTGTTTTTTTCCCCACATTTCGGACTTGCGGGGGTGTCTGGGTAATAAATTCTGGGGCGATGTGCGTAAATCATACCTCTGTGGATGCCCACGGGTGTCCTCTTTTCGGAAATGCATGGGATTCCCTGTTTTCCTTGGTGGCTTGGACACCCGAGGCCCATATCTGTATGTTGTGCCGGTCGGCAGAGCATCTTAAAACAAACTTGGGGTTACTTCTGTTTTAGGCTCTCCCCTTGGTGGCCAGGTAGGTGCACTCACACATGTGAGGTACCGTTTTCATTGGGACACCTGTGGGAACGCAGGACGGTAGGCCATGTGTTGTTGGAGGCGTGTTTCGATGGGTGAGCTGAGCGAAATGTGCAGAAAATGCATTTTTTTCCCACATTTCGGACTTTGCAGGGGTGTCTGGGTAATAAATTCTGGGCCGATGTGCGCAAATCATACCTCTGCGGATTCCCACGGGTATCCTTTTTTTGGAAATGCATGGGGTTCCCTGTTTTCCTTGGTGGCTTGGACACCCGAGGCCCATATCTGTATGTTGTGCCGGTCAGCAGAGCGTCTGAAATTACGGTCTGAAAACAGACTTGGGGTTACTTGTGTTTTAGGCTTTCCCCTTGGCAGCCAGGTAGGTGCACCCACACATGTGAGGTACCGTTTTCATTGGGACACCTGTGGGAACGCGGGACGGTAGGCCATGTGTTGTTGGGGGTGTGTTTCGATGGGTGAGCCGAGCGAAATGTGCGGAAAATGCATTTCTTTCCCCACATTTCGGACTTTGTGGGGGTGTCTGGGTAATAGATTCTGGGGCGATGTGCGCAAATCGCACCTCTGCGGATTCCCACGGGTGTCCTCTTTTCAGAAATGCATGGGGTCCATTTTTTCCTTGGTAGCTTGGACACCCGAAGCCCATATTTGTATGTTGTGCCGGTCGGCAGAGCCTCTGAAATTCCTGTCTGAAAACAGACTTGGGGTTACTTGTGTTTTAGGTTTTCCCCTTGGCGGCCAGGTAGGTGTACCCACACATGTGAGGTACCGTTTTCATCAGAACACCTGTGGGAACACGGGACGGTAGGCCATGTGTTGTTGGAGGTGTGTTTCAATGGGTGAGCTGAGCGAAATGTGCGGAAAATGCATTTTTTCCCTCATTTCGGATTTTGCGGGGGTGTCTGGGTAATAAAGTCTGGGGCGATGTGCGCAAATCATACCTCTGCGGATTCCCACAGGTATCCTCTTTTCAGAAATGCATGGGGTTCCCTATTTTCCTTGGTGGCTTGGACACCCGAGGCCCATATCTGTATGTTGTGCCGGTTGGCAGAGTGTCTGAAATTCCGGTCTGAAAACAGACTTGGGGTTACTTGTGTTTTAGGCTTTCCCCTTCGTGGCCAGGTAGGTGCACCCACACATGTGAGGTACCGTTTTCATTGGGACACCTGTGGGAACACGGGACAGTAGGCCATGTGTTGTTGGGGGCGTGTTTCGATGGGTGAGCTGAGTGAAACGTGCGGAAAATGCGTTTTTTCCTCACATTTCGGACTGTGTGGGGGTGTCTGGGTAATAAATTCTGGGGCAATGTGCGCAAATCATACCTCTGCGGAATCCCACGGGTGTCCGCTTTTCGGAAATGCATGGGGTTTTCTGTTTTCCTTGGTGGCTTGGACACCTGAGGCCCATTTCTGTATGTTGTGCCGGTCGGCAGAGCGTCTGAAATTCCGGTCTGAAAACAAACTTGGGGTTACTTGTGTTTTAGGCTTTCCCCTTTGTGGCCAGGTAGGTGCACCCACACATGTGAGGTACCGTTTTCATCGGGACACCTGTGGGAACGCGGGAAGAATAGGCTATGCGTTGTTGGGGGCGTGTTTCGATGGGTGAGCCGAGCGAAACTTGCGGAAAATGTGTTTTTTTCCCCATATTTCAGACTTTGTGGGGGTATCTGGGTAATAAAATCTGGGGCGATGTGCACAAATCATACCTCTGCGGATTCCCACGGGTGTCCTCTTTTTGGAAACGCATGGCGTTCCCTGTTTTCCTTGGTGGCTTGGACACCCGAGGCCCATATCTGTATGTTGTGCCGGTCGGCAGAGTGTCTGAAATTCCGGTCCGAAAACAATCTTGTGGTTACTTGTGTTTTAGGCTTTCCCCTTGGCGGCCAGGTAGGTGCACCCACACATGTGAGGTACCGTTTTCATCAGAACACCTGTGGGAATGCGGGACGGTAGGCCATGTGTTGTTGGGGTGTGTTTCGATGGGTGAGCTGAGCGAAATGTGCGGAAAATGTGTTTTTTTCCCCACATTTCGGACTTTGCGGGGGTGTCTGGGTAATAAATTCTGGGGCGATGTGCGCAAATCATACCTCTGTGGATTCCCACGGGTATCCGCTTTTCGGAAATGCATGGGGTTCCCTGTTTTCCTTGGTGGCTTGGGCACCTGAGGCCCATATCTGTATGTTGTGCCGGTCGGCAGAGCGTCTGAAATTCCGGGCTGAAAACTAACTTGGGGTTACTTGTGTTTTAGGCTTTCCCCTTGGTGTCCAGGTAGGTGCACCCAGACATGTGAGGTACCGTTTTCATCAGGACACCTGTGGGAACGCGGGACGGTAGGCCATGTGTTGTTGGGGGTGTGTTTCGATGGGTGAGCCGAGCGAAATGTGCGGAAAATGTATTTTTTTCCCCACATTTCGGACTTTGTGGGGGTGTCTGGGTAATAAATTCTGGGGCGAAGTGCGCAAATCACACCTCTGCGGATTCCCACGGGTGTCCTCTTTTCAGAAATGCATGGGGTCCCTTTTTTCCTTGGTAGCTTGGACACCCGAAGCCCATATCTGTATATTGTGCCGGTCGGCAGAGCGTCTGAAATTCCGGTCTGAAAACAATCTTGTGGTTGCTTGTGTTTTAGGCTTTCCCCTTGGTGGCCAGGTAGGTGCACCCACACATGTGAGGTACCGTTTTCATCGGGAAACCTGTGGGAACGCGGGACGGTAGGCCATGTGTTGTTGGGGGTGTGTTTCGATGGGTTAGCCGAGCTAAATGTGCAGAAAATGCATTTTTTTTCCCCACATTTCGGACTTTGTGGGGGTGTCTGGGTAATAAATTCTGGGGCGATGTGCGCAAATCACACCTCTGCGGATTCCCACGGGTGTCCTCTTTTCAGAAATGCATGGGGTCCCTTTTTTCCTTGGTAGCTTGGACACCCGAAACCCATATTTGTATGTTGTGCCGGTCGGCAGAGCCTCTGAAATTCCTGTCTGAAAACAGACTTGGGGTTTCTTGTGTTTTAGGCTTTCCCCTTGGCGGCCAGGTAGGTGTACCCACACATGTGAGGTACCGTTTTCATCAGAACACCTGTGGGAACGCGGGACGGTAGGCCATGTGTTGTTGGGGGTGTGTTTCGATGGGTGAGCTGAGCGAAATGTGCGGAAAATGCGTTTTTTTCCCCACATTTCGGACTTTGTGGGGGTGTCTGGGTAATAAATTCTGGGGCGATGTGCGTAAATCATACCTCTGCGGATGCCCACGGGTGTCCTCTTTTCGGAAATGCATGGGATTCCCTGTTTTCCTTGGTGGCTTGGACACCTGAGGCCCATATCTGTATGTTGTGCCGGTCGGCAGAGCGTCTTAAAACAAACTTGGGGTTACTTCTGTTTTAGGCTCTCCCCCTTGGTGGCCAGGTAGGTGCACTCACACATGTGAGGTACCGTTTTCATCGGGACACCTGTGGGAACGCGGGACGGTAGGCCATGTGTTGTTGGGGGTGTGTTTCGATGGGTGAGCCAAGCGAAATGTGCGGAAAATGCATTTTTTTCCCCACATTTCGGACTTTGTGGGGGTGTCTGGGTAATAAATTCTGGGGCGATGTGCGCAAATCACACCTCTGCGGATTCCCACGGGTGTCCTCTTTTCAGAAATGCATGGGGTCCCTTTTTTCCTTGGTAGCTTGGACACCCAAAGCCCATATTTGTATGTTGTGCCGGTCGGCAGAGCCTCTGAAATTCCTGTCTGAAAACAGACTTGGGGTTACTTGTGTTTTAGGCTTTCCCCTTGGCGGCCAGGTAGGTGTACCCACACATGTGAGGTACCGTTTTCATCAGAACACCTGTGGGAACACGGGACAGTAGGCTATGTGTTGTTGGGGGTGTGTTTCGATGGGTGAGCTGAGCGAAATGTGCTGAAAATGCATTTTTTTCCCCACATTTCGGATTTTGCCCGGGTGTCTGGGTAATAAAGTCTGGGGCGATTTGCGCAAATCATACCTCTGCGGATTCCCACGGGTATTCTCTTTTCGGAAATGAATGGGGTTCCCTTTTTTCCTTGGTGGCTTGGACACCCGAGGCCCATATCTGTATGTTGTGCCGGTCGGCAGACCGTCTGAAATTCCGGTCTGAAAACAGACTTGGGGTTACTTATGTTTTAGGCTTTCCCCTTGGTGGCCAGGTAGGTGCACCCACACATGTGAGGTACCATTTTCATTGGGACACCTGTGGGAACACGGGACGGTAGGCCATGTGTTGTTGGGGGCGTGTTTTGATGGGTGAGCTGAGCGAAACGTGCGG
Organism: Ambystoma mexicanum; assembly: GCF_040938575.1. NCBI lineage: Eukaryota > Metazoa > Chordata > Amphibia > Caudata > Ambystomatidae > Ambystoma > Ambystoma mexicanum. The sequence continues at coordinate 495,477,590 of NC_090931.1, read as the reverse complement.
AAAATGCGTTTTTTCCCCACATATCGGTCTTTGCGGGGGTGTCTGGGTAATAAATTCTGGGGCGATGTGCGCAAATCATACCTCTGCAGATTCCCACGGGTGTCCGCTTTTCGGAAATGCATGGGGTTCCCTGTTTTCCTTGGTGGCTTGGACACCTGAGGCCCATATCTGTATGTTGTGCTGGTCGGCAGAGCGTCTGAAATTCCGGTCTGAAAACCAACTTGGGGTTACTTGTGTTTTAGGCTTTCCCCTTGGCGGCCAGGTAGGTGTACGCACACATGTGAGGTACCGTTTTCATCAGAACACCTGTGGGAACACGGGACAGTAGGCCATGTGTTGTTGGGGGTGTGTTTCGATGGGTGAGCTGAGCGAAATGTGCGGGAAATGCATTTTTTTCCCCACATTTCGGACTTTGCGGGGGTGTCTGGGTAATAAATTCTGGGGCGATGTGCGTAAATCATACCTCTGCGGATTCCCACGGGTGTCCTCTTTTCGGAAATGCATGGGATGCCCTGTTTTCCTTGGTGGCTTGGACACCTGAGGCCCATATCTGTATGTTGTGCCGGTCAGCAGAGCGTCTGAAATTTCAGGTCTGAAAACAAACTTGGGGTTACTCGTGTTTTAGGCTTTCCCCTTGGTGGCCAGGTAGGTGCACCCACACATGCGAGGTACCGTTTTCATCGGGACACCTGTGGGAACGCGGGACGGTAGGCCATGTGTTTTTGGGGGCTTGTTTCGATGGGTGAGCCGAGCGAAATGTGCGGAAAATGCATTTTTTTCCCTCATTTCGGAATTTGCCGGGGTGTCTGGGTAATAAAGTCTGGGGCGATTTGCGCAAATCATACCTCTGCGGATTCCCACGGGTATTCTCTTTTCGGAAATGAATGGGGTTCCCTTTTTTCCTTGGTGGCTTGGACACCCGAGGCCCTTATCTGTATGTTGTGCCGGTCGGCAGAGCTTCTGAAATTCCGGTCTGAAAACAGACTTGGGGTTACTTATGTTTTAGGCTTTCCCCTTGGTGGCCAGGTGGGTGCACCCACACATGTGAGGTACCTTTTTCATCGGGACACCTGTGGGAACGTGGGAAGAATAGGCCATGCGTTGTTGGGGGCATGTTGCGATGGGTGAGCTGAGTGAAATGTGCGGAAAATGCGTTTTTTTCCCCACATTTCGGACTTTGCGGGGCTGTCTGGGTAATACATTCTGGGGCGGTGTGCGCAAATCATGGCTCTGCGGATTCCCACGGGTGTCCTCTTTTTGGAAATGCATGGGGTTCCCTGTTTTCCTTGTTGGCTTGGACACCTGAGGCCCATATCTGTATGTTGTGCCGGTCGCAGAGCGTCTGAAATTCCGGTCTGACAACAGACTTGGGGTTGTGTTTTAGGCTTTCCCCTTGGTGGCCAGGTAGGTGCACCCACACATGTGAGGTACCATTTTCATTGGGACACCTGTGGGAACGTGGGACGGTAGGCCATGTTTTGTTGGGGGCGTGTTTCGATGGGTGAGCCGAGCGAAACTTGCGGAAAATGTGTTTTTTTCCCCACATTTCGGACTTTGTGGGGGTGTCTGGGTAATAAATTCTGCGGCGATGTGCGCAAATCATACATCTGCGGATTCCCACGGGTGTCCTCTATTCGGAAATGCATAGGGTCCCTGTTTTCCTTGGTAGCTTGAAAACCCGAAGCCCATATCTGTATGTTGTGCCGGTCGGCAGAGCGTCTGAAATTCCGGTCTGAAAACAAACTTGGGGTTACTTGTGTTTTAGGCTCTCCCCTTGGCGGCCAGGTAGGTGTACCCACACATGTGAGGTACCGTTTTCATCAGAACACCTGTGGGAACGCGGTACGGTAGGCCATGTGTTGTTGGGGGTGTGTTTCGATGGGTGAGCTGAGCGAAATGTGCGGAAAATGCGTTTTTTTCCCCACATTTCGGACTTTGTGGGGGAGTCTGGGTAATAAATTCTGGGGCGATGTGCGTAAATCATAAATCTGCGGATGCCCACAGGTGTCCTCTTTTCGGAAATGCATGGGATTCCCTGTTTTCCTTGGTGGCTTGGACACCTGAGGCCCATATCTGTATGTTGTGCCGGTCGGCAGATTGTCTGAAATTCCGGTCTGAAAACAATCTTGTGGTTGCTTGCGTTTTAGGCTTTCCCCTTGGTGGCCAGGTAGGTGCACCCACACATGTGAGGTACCGTTTTCATCGGGAAACCTGTGGGAACGTGGGAAGAATAGGCCATGCGTTGTTGGGGGCATGTTGCGATGGGTGAGCTGAGTGAAATGTGCGGAAAATGCGTTTTTTTCCCCACATTTCGGACTTTGCGGGGCTGTCTGGGTAATACATTCTGGGGCGGTGTGCGCAAATCATGGCTCTGCGGATTCCCACGGGTGTCCTCTTTTTGGAAATGCATGGGGTTCCCTGTTTTCCTTGTTGGCTTGGACACCTGAGGCCCATATCTGTATGTTGTGCCGGTCGCTGAGCGTCTGAAATTCCGGTCTGACAACAGACTTGGGGTTGTGTTTTAGGCTTTCCCCTTGGTGGCCAGGTAGGTGCACCCACACATGTGAGGTACCATTTTCATTGGGACACCTGTGGGAACGTGGGACGGTAGGCCATGTTTTGTTGGGGGCGTGTTTCGATGGGTGAGCCGAGCGAAACTTGCGGAAAATGTGTTTTTTTCCCCACATTTCGGACTTTGTGGGGGTGTCTGGGTAATAAATTCTGCGGCGATGTGCGCAAATCATACATCTGCGGATTCCCACGGGTGTCCTCTATTCGGAAATGCATAGGGTCCCTGTTTTCCTTGGTAGCTTGAAAACCCGAAGCCCATATCTGTATGTTGTGCCGGTCGGCAGAGCGTCTGAAATTCCGGTCTGAAAACAAACTTGGGGTTACTTGTGTTTTAGGCTCTCCCCTTGGCGGCCAGGTAGGTGTACCCACACATGTGAGGTACCGTTTTCATCAGAACACCTGTGGGAACGCGGGACGGTAGGCCATGTGTTGTTGGGGGTGTGTTTCGATGGGTGAGCTGAGCGAAATGTGCGGAAAATGCGTTTTTTTCCCCACATTTCGGACTTTGTGGGGGAGTCTGGGTAATAAATTCTGGGGCGATGTGCGTAAATCATAAATCTGCGGATGCCCACAGGTGTCCTCTTTTCGGAAATGCATGGGATTCCCTGTTTTCCTTGGTGGCTTGGACACCTGAGGCCCATATCTGTATGTTGTGCCGGTCGGCAGATTGTCTGAAATTCCGGTCTGAAAACAATCTTGTGGTTGCTTGCGTTTTAGGCTTTCCCCTTGGTGGCCAGGTAGGTGCACCCACACATGTGAGGTACCGTTTTCATCAGGAAACCTGTGGGAACCCGGGACGGTAGGCCATGTGTTGTTGGGGGTGTGTTTCGATGGGTGAGCTGAGCGAAATGTGCGGAAAATGCGTTTTTTTCCCCACATTTTGGACTTTGTGGGGGTGTCTGGGTAATAAATTCTGGGGCGATGTGCGCAAATCATACCTCTGCGGATTCCCACGGGTGTCCTCTTTTCGGAAACGCATGGCGTTCCCTGCTTTCCTTGGTAGCTTGGACACCCGAAACCCATATTTGTATGTTGTGCCGGTCGGCAGAGCCTCTGAAATACCTGTCTGAAAACAGACTTGGGGTTACTTGTGTTTTAGGCTTTCCCCTTGGCGGCCAGGTAGGTGTACCCACACATGTGAGGTACCGTTTTCATCAGAACACCTGTGGGAACACGGGACGGTAGGCCATGTGTTGTTGGGGGTGTGTTTCGATGGGTGAGCTGAGCGAAATGTGCGGAAAATGCATTTTTTTCCCCTTATTTCGGATTTTGCCGGGGTGTCTGGGTAATAAAGTCTGGGGCGATTTGCGCAAATCATACCTCTGCGGATTCCCACGGGTATTCTTTTTTCGGAAATGAATGGGGTTCCCTTTTTTCCTTGGTGGCTTGGACACCCGAGGCCCATATCTGTATGTTGTGCCGGTCGGCAGAGCGTCTGAAATTCCGGTCTGAAAACAGACTTGGGGTTACTTATGTTTTAGGCTTTCCCCTTGGTGGCCAGGTAGGTGCACCCACACATGTGAGGTACCATTTTCATTGGGACACCTGTGGGAACACGGGACGGTAGGCCATGTGTTGTTGGGGGCGTGTTTTGATGGGTGAGCTGAGCGAAACGTGCGGAAAATGCGTTTTTTCCCCACATATCGGTCTTTGCGGGGGTGTCTGGGTAATAAATTCTGGGGCGATGTGCGCAAATCATACCTCTGCAGATTCCCACGAGTGTCCGCTTTTCGGAAATGCATGGGGTTCCCTGTTTTCCTTGGTGGCTTGGACACCTGAGGCCCATATCTGTATGTTGTGCTGGTCGGCAGAGCATCTCAAATTCCGGTCTGAAAACCAACTTGGGGTTACTTGTGTTTTAGGCTTTCCCCTTGGTGGCCAGGTAGGTGCACCCTGTAAAGACTGGTGGGGGGGGTCTGTACTTCTGCTCTCTATATGGTAGAGGAGAGGCACAGAGGACCCCAGCCAAGATTCTCTAATTTGGTAGCAATGGGCGAGCAATCAAGGCCTAGCTTCTCAGGAGGTGATGCAGGCTGGTTCTTAAGTACAGTGTATCCCCAAGCCCCCACAAAGGAATGTCCACACACTGTATTACTGAAAACACAGTCTTTATATAATTAATATTCAAGGGTTATGTACACTTATCACAATAACGCACTTTGTGCTCAGGAAAATCAATAATGGTAAATATCTACAATTCTAAAGTGGTACCACTAATATTAGACCTCATTAAAGTGCATTCACAATACTGTAGAAATGGCACACAGATCAATAAGAAGGAAACCAGCAATAGAGAGAGGAGAGATAAAAGATGGTTGAAACAATAGGCAGAATACTGGCCCCTACCACTGGACACAGTTCTGTGTGGAGATCCCCCCACCTGGGCAACCTGTAAAATAAAGAGACATAACACAAGCCCAGTCCATATATTGTTCAATAGTCTTATTCTCTCCTACAATGTTTTTACCCCCCCAATGTACCTGGTGGAGTCGAGTTCTTCGAAGAGGCGTCGACAGATCCTTCTTGAATGACCCCCTTTAAAGCAGGAGTCACGGATCGTCGAGAGGCGTCGAGAAGCGTCGAAGAACTCGGTGTTCGGTGTCGGGGAATCGACGGCCCTTCTTGAATGCCTCCCCTTTCAAGCGGGAGACACGGGGCGTCGAACGTCCGACAACAAACAAGGTAGAACGGCGTCGATGAGGCGGCAGGCTTCGATCCGAGCGGTGCTCGTCGGCGTCGAGACGTCGGCGTCCTGCGAGGAAGAGGCGTGCGGGGCACCTCGGCGACACTAGTTCTGGACCGCAAAGATTGTGAATGACGGTGGCCCAGCAAGGGCGTCGAGTCGCTCGAGTCTTTGGGGTCGTGAGGTGGCGGGAAACCCACCGGCGGATTCTCCTCGGCGCGTTGGTCGTCCTCGACTTTCTCCGGCAGGACAAAAGCGGTCGACGGTGCGGACGAGGGAGTCCTTCGAGTCAAATGTTCTTAGGCAAGGAGCAGACGGCTCCGGTCGTCGGTGGCACGGCGTCAAGTGGTTCCCACGCTGGGCAACACAACTTCGACGGGCCTCCAGCGGTTACACAGACCTGCGAACCCTGGTCGACGGCAATGGACTTCGACAGCGTCGATGTCCGGGTGCTTCACTTCGATCTCCTCGGCGGTCCCGTCTCGGGTCGGCAGCCTTTCGAGGGTCTGACTTCCAGGGCGCTTCGGCGAAGATTCAGCGGTGCTCGATGGTCCCTCGGAGCACGGGAAGAGGGCGCCTAGCCAGGTCCTCTCTCGGGTCAGTCCTCGACGATTTCGACAACCTTCAGTTTCTGTCGAAGCAAATGCCACAGCAAGTCTTCTTCTTCCAGCTGGACGTCGAGGATCAGCAAATCCAGTTACTCTTGAGTGGAGACTCAGCTTCTGAATGCTTCTGAACAATTTCCAGTGGTGAGAGGTCCCCAGATATACTATTCTGTCTCTCATCCACACTGCTGGCACACACACAGCAGCCAATCACACAGAAGGGCATTCATGCAGTCAGTCAGCCAATCAGGCACACAGTGCATTCAGGCCACACTCCTCCCTTTCAGACACTCACAACAAGGAATGTGGATTGGGACAAGTACCCAGCCATTCAACACTACACACTGCATTCAGGCCAGTTTCGGGCAGGGCTGTCTCGGTCTTTGTCTCACATGCCAGAAACCAGACAACCACAACAAGAAGTGCATATTGGTCACACACTCCATTCACCCAGGTCCCACCCACAGGAGGTACCCACAACATACAGTCAAAGGGAAGGCTCCAGTCAGTCTAGCTGGGCCTTCACAACAACACCATATATGGAACTTCCACCCAACAGCCAGTCAGGGGGAAGGGACAGAGTCAGGGCTTCCCAAGACTTTGGGAAAAACAAGACAACAGGCAATAGAAAGCAAGAGGCCACAGGGGCCATCTTGTTTTCTATCAGGAATCAACTGATCCCAATGGCAGGGCCTGGGTATCCCAAAATGGAGGACACCCAGAGCACCTGTCCAATTCAGCATGGAGCTGCCACCAGCCCATACCCTGCTCTGTGGGCCACCCACAGGTGCCCAAAAACATACACTAGGGGCACAGGGTTGTACCCCTACCCAGGGGTGCCATAAGGGTATCCCATGGGTCTGTTCACCAAACAAAAAGAGAGAGCTGCACTGCCAGGAGTCCCAAATGGACTCCTGGGCAGAAAACATAACAGAACACACGATAAAAGGCAGAAAAGGACAAGGATTCAGAGGCCCTGTCCCTCTGATGCATTTCCAGCATCACAGTCGCCCCCCCCAGACTGAGGTGGAGGGTGTCTAATCTCCCACGGGATAGACACCCTCATCCAGACGGTCAACATACCTTCTGGAAAGGCCATCCGCATTATCGTGACTCTTCCCTGGTCTGTGCTCTATGGTGAAGTCTAGCCCTTGCAGGCTAATGGACCACCTGAGCAATTTCGGATTCTCACCCTTCATCTGCATAAGCCACTTCAGGGGCTTATGATCTGTTTGGACCTTGAAGGTAGACCCCGTAAGGTAGGGCCTAAAACGCCTAAGGCTCCAAACTATGCTAAAACACTCCTTTTCAACAGTAGCCCACCTAAGTTCTCTACCCTTGAGTTGTCTACTGATGAATATGATAGGGTGTTCTCTCCCTTTGTCATCTAACTGGGACAAGACAGCTCCAATTACGGTGTCGCAGGCATCCGTCTGGACGATAAAGGGTCGGCTGTAGTCAGGCGCACACAACACAGGTGCCCTACACAGACTTTCTTTCAAGCCATCAAAGGCCCTCTGACAGTCTTCAGTCCAATTAACCTTCCTAGGCTGTTTGGGCGAAGTTAGAGCTGTCAGGGGTGCAGCTATGGTTCCATAGTCTGCCATGAAATTGCGATAGTACCCAGTGAGGCCCAAAAAGGCTCTCACCTGGGTTTGAGTAGTGGGAGTCTCCCAGTTCTGTACGTCCGGTACTTTACTGGAGAGAGGTTGGATTTGACCCCCTCCTACCTCATGACCAAGATAGGTAACTTTCCCCTGAGCTATCTGGCACTTGGTGGCCTTGATAGTGAGGTTAGCCCTTTTCAAGGCCTGCAACACCCTATCCAGATGTGTCAAATGCTCTTCCCAGGTGGAACTGTAGACGGCAATGTCGTCTAAGTAAGCCACACAAAAGGCTTCCAGCCCACTGAGCGCATGGTTGACCAATCTCTGGAAGGTGGCAGGGGCATTCTTCAACCCAAAGGGCATGACCCTAAACTGGTAGAGTCCCTCAGGTGTGGAGAACGCCGTTTTTTCCTTGGCATGGTCCGTCAGAGCTATTTGCCGATAGCCTGAGGTAAGGTCAAAGGTGCTCACAAATTTGGCAGCACCTATGGTGTCCACGAGCTCATCAGCCCTGGGCAATGGGTGCGCGTCAGTTTTGGTGATGGCATTGACTCCTCGGTAGTCCACACAGAACCTCCAATCCTTGGTACCCGCCTGGGAACTTGCCTTGGGGACAAGGACCACTGGACTGGACCAGGGACTGGTTGAGGGTTCAATAACACCCAGATCCAACATCTTGGCGACCTCAGCCTGGATGTGGTTTTTGACGGTATCTGACATACGATAGCTCCTGCTCTTGACAGGCACACTGTCACCAGTGTCAATTTCGTGCTTACACCACGGTGTAAGGCCCGGTGTCAGTGAAAACAGAGAGGCATACTGCTGGAGCAAAGCCCTGCAGGCCCTCTGCTGCTCTGTTGTCAAATCTGGAGAGAGTTGTACTCCCTCCACTGAGCCATCCTGAGGGTTGCTATGCAGCAAATCAGGAAGGGGCTCACTCTCATCCTCTTCTTGCCCTGAAGCTAGCAAGAGACATGAGACCTCTGCTCGCCTGTGGAAAGGCTTGAGCCTGTTGACATGGAATACCTGGGGGGCTACCCCAGAGGCTCCCATGTCAACCAGATAATTGACTTCGCCCATCTTGGAGATGATCCTGAAGGGTCCAGTCCACTTGTCTGCCAAAGCTCTAGGCTTGGTAGGCTCCATCACAAGGATTTCCTGTCCCGGAGTCCAATCCACTTGCGAAGCTTTAAGGTCATGCCAGTACTTGTTCAATTCCTGGCTGGCCTTGAGATTTGCTGTTGCCTGACCCATCATTTGTGTCATCCTCCGCCTGAGGCCTAACACATAGTCCCCCACTTGCTTGGCGGGACCTGGAGGGGTGGCTTCCAAGCCTTCTCGGATCAAGGCGAGGGGCCCCCTCACGGGATGTCCAAAGAGTAACTCAAAGGGGCTGAAACCAACACCCTCTTGAGGTACCTCTCTGTAAGCAAACAGCAGGCATGGCAGGAGGAGATCCCATTTCCTCCTTAGGGGCTCTTCCAAAGCACCTAGCATGCCCTTGAGAGTTTTATTAAATCTCTCAACCAGACCATTGGTCTGGGGGTGGTAAGAGGTGGAGAACTTGTAGGTTACCCCGCACTCTTTCCACATGGTTTTCATGTAACTAGACATGAAGTTGGATCCTCTGTCAGAGACAACCTCTTTGGGGAATCCAACACGGGTGAAAATGTCCAGGAGAGCCCTGGCAACCACCTTGGCAGTAACAGTCCGAAGGGGTATTGCCTCAGGGTACCTGGTGGCATGATCTACCAAGACCAGGATGAACCGATGTCCACCTGAAGTGGGAGGGTCAAGGGGACCGACGATGTCGATGCCCACCCTCTCAAATGGCGTGCCAACCACTCGTAATGGCTGCAGTGGGGCAATGATCCTGCCTCCAGTCTTGCCAGACAACTGACAAGTGGGGCAGGTCCTGCAGTGGGACTCCACTTCTACCCCCATCCTTGGCCAGTAGAAATGGGCAGAGAGCCTCTGCTTAGTCTTCTTAGTCCCAAGATGACCAGCCAAGGGCACCTCATGCGCCAACTGCAGTAGGAAGGGCCTGTAAACCTGGGGTACCACCAACCTCTTGCGGGCACCAGGTTCAGGCTTAGTGGGCTCACTAACAAGGAGCTCACCCTCCCAATAAATCTTGAATGTCCTAGGCACTTCACCTTGTGCCTGGGACAGGGCCTGTTTCCTCAGACCCTCGAGAGAGTGGCACTCTCTCTGTCCTTTACAGAAGTCTGCCCGGGAGGGTCCCCCTTCAGCTAACAAGCATTGAAGGTCGGGGTGCTCCTCCGGGTTAAGAACCTCTCCCACAGGAGAGTCTTCTGCCTCTTCTCCCACAGGAGTTGAGTTTGGGTTTTCCACTGGACCCAGCCCGTCCGGAGCATGGATCCCAATGGGTGCTGTCGGAACAGCAGGAAGAGAAGGTGTTCCCTCCACAGAGGTGGCCTTCTTGGTCTTCCTTCTTCTTGCCTTAGGCCTCGCCTTTGGCTCGGGTACCTGACTCACAGCCAGACCCGGTGTCACCTGTGACCTAGTGACCGCAGCAGCAGTCAGGGGAAGACCATCCGAGATCAACCCCAACTCCACTAGATCATTACCTAACAGAATGTTAGCAGGGACATTGTCCTGAACCAGGACAGGAAGCTTTGCTGTCTTGTCTCCAATCATGAGTGTGACTAAGGTTACAGGTGATAATTTGGGAGGCCCACCAGCTAATCTGGTGGTTTGCAGAGGAGCACCTTCATAGTCCTCTGGCTTGAGCAGGGTCCTGTCCACCACTGTCATGCTTGCCCCAGTGTCTCTCAAACCAGTAGAAGGCTGGCCATTCAAGAGGACACTTCTCAAAAACCTACGGGTGTTCTGTGGGATAGTCGCCAGTACTTCTGCGTACTGGTCCCAGGCCCCAAGGGACACTAAGGAAATCTCTACCGGAGCACCAAAGGTGATTCCGGTAGAGGAGGGGAGGACAGTGGCCTCCACCTCAGACACGGGGTAAGGGTAGGTCAGGCTGACAGCCTGTACTCCAAGTGCCTTACCTTTACACTTGGGGTCACCCCTTTTGTGATCCAGAGCCCCACAATCCCAACAAGTGCCAGGAGTGCGGGGTACGGTACTGGAACCACTGGGAACCTGCTTTGCAGCAGGTGGACCACTACTCTTATTCCCACCCACAGAGGACTTATCCCCACTAGATTTTTGGGTCTTAGGAGAGGAAGGTTTTGGTTTACCCGACTGTGACTGCTTTTGGGACTCCTCAGCTTTCTGAGAGGCCCCCTTTTCTTTGTCCTTGTCCTTCCCACTGGAGTCCTTAGGGGACACCCGATGGGAGACCCACTTGTCAGCCAACCTAGCCAGCTTAAAGGGGTCCAAAATGTTCTGGTCAGCCACATACTGACGCAGCTCTGGTGAACAGGCTTCAGAAAAATGCTCAAAAAACAAGAGGTGGGACAACTCAACAAAAGTTTTCACCTTGTATCCATCAATCCACCCCATCATGTTCATGTGCGCAGTACTCACCCAGTCAACCCAAGACACATTCTCTCTTTTCTTAAATTCCCTGAACCTTTTAAGGTATTGGGTAGGTGTTTTGCCAAACTTGGCAATCAAAGCAGACTTCATACACTCATACTGACCCCTTTCTTCCACACTCAGCTTCAGAATACAGTCATATCCAGTTTGAGGCACTCTGCTTAACAAACACTTAGCCCAATCTCTTTTATCTACATCATGAATTGCACAAGCCATTTCAAACGCTTCAATCCATTGGAGGATATCTGAACCCTCCACAAACACACCAACCAAATCTTTCATAAACTTGGTGGCTGGGGACCTGCCACTCTCAATTGGTCTAGCTGAAGTCTCCACTCGAGCTTTCTCTAACTGGATTCTCTGACATTCAGTGTCCTTTTCTTTGAGCGCAAGATCCCTATTCTTGAGTTCCACTTGCTGTGCCAGCTCCTCTTTCTTAAGCTCAGCTTCTATTTCCAACTTGCGATATTCAAAGGCTAACTTCATCCTTAATAACTCAAGTTCCATGGAATTGCTGGGGTTTGGAACAGAGGCAGCAGGAATGGTGGCATTCCCAGAAACAGATTCAGCGACAACCCCAGGGGCAGAGTCCTCACTGGTTGCATCCCCCCCTTCCTCAAGAGTTTCACCATCAGTCTGGTAATCCACCAGGGCAGCTATCAGCTCAGCCCTAGACTTATCCACAAAGTCTAACTCCCTGGCTTCACAAGCACTCTGGAGAGCCTCTAAGCTCATCCGAGTCAATTTACCATTTGCAATGGACTCCATTGCTTGTAATGCAGTTATTTGGAACACACCCGAACCTTAATCTAATAAAAGTGCGGATATTTTGTAAGTGGCACGGTTATACACTGAGTCTTAAAACCATAAGCATCCCACCGCTGGCCACCAGACTTTGTAAAGACTGGTGGGGGGGGTCTGTACTTCTGCTCTCTATATGGTAGAGGAGAGGCACAGAGCACCCCAGCCAAGATTCTCTAATTTGGTAGCAATGGGCGAGCAATCAAGGCCTAGCTTCTCAGGAGGTGATGCAGGCTGGTTCTTAAGTACAGTGTATCCCCAAGCCCCCACAAAGGAATGTCCACACACTGTATTACTGAAAACACAGTCTTTATATAATTAATATTCAAGGGTTATGTACACTTATCACAATAACGCACTTTGTGCTCAGGAAAATCAATAATGGTAAATATCTACAATTCTAAAGTGGTACCACTAATATTAGACCTCATTAAAGTGCATTCACAATACTGTAGAAATGGCACACAGATCAATAAGAAGGAAACCAGCAATAGAGAGAGGAGAGATAAAAGATGGTTGAAACAATAGGCAGAATACTGGCCCCTACCACTGGACACAGTTCTGTGTGGAGATCCCCCCACCTGGGCAACCTGTAAAATAAAGAGACATAACACAAGCCCAGTCCATATATTGTTCAATAGTCTTATTCTCTCCTACAATGTTTTTACCCCCCCAATGTACCTGGTGGAGTCGAGTTCTTCGAAGAGGCGTCGACAGATCCTTCTTGAATGACCCCCTTTAAAGCAGGAGTCACGGATCGTCGAGAGGCGTCGAGAAGTGTCGAAGAACTCGGTGTTCGGTGTCGGGGAATCGACGGCCCTTCTTGAATGCCTCCCCTTTCAAGCGGGAGACACGGGGCGTTGAACGTCCGACAACAAACAAGGTAGAACGGCGTCGATGAGGCGGCAGGCTTCGATCCGAGCGGTGCTCGTCGGCGTCGAGACGTCGGCGTCCTGCGAGGAAGAGGCGTGCGGGGCACCTCGGCGACACTAGTTCTGGACCGCAAAGATTGTGAATGACGGTGGCCCAGCAAGGGCGTCGAGTCGCTCGAGTCTTTGGGGTCGTGAGGTGGCGGGAAACCCACCGGCGGATTCTCCTCGGCGCGTTGGTCGTCCTCGACTTTCTCCGGCAGGACAAAAGCGGTCGACGGTGCGGACGAGGGAGTCCTTCGAGTCAAATGTTCTTAGGCAAGGAGCGGACGGCTCCGGTCGTCGGTGGCACGGCGTCAAGTGGTTCCCACGCTGGGCAACACAACTTCGACGGGCCTCCAGCGGTTACACAGACCTGCGAACCCTGGTCGACGGCAATGGACTTCGACAGCGTCGATGTCCGGGTGCTTCACTTCGATCTCCTCGGCGGTCCCGTCTCGGGTCGGCAGCCTTTCGAGGGTCTGACTTCCAGGGCGCTTCGGCGAAGATTCAGCGGTGCTCGATGGTCCCTCGGAGCACGGGAAGAGGGCGCCTAGCCAGGTCCTCTCTCGGGTCAGTCCTCGACGATTTCGACAACCTTCAGTTTCTGTCGAAGCAAATGCCACAGCAAGTCTTCTTCTTCCAGCTGGACGTCGAGGATCAGCAAATCCAGTTACTCTTGAGTGGAGACTCAGCTTCTGAATGCTTCTGAACAATTTCCAGTGGTGAGAGGTCCCCAGATATACTATTCTGTCTCTCATCCACACTGCTGGCACACACACAGCAGCCAATCACACAGAAGGGCATTCATGCAGTCAGTCAGCCAATCAGGCACACAGTGCATTCAGGCCACACTCCTCCCTTTCAGACACTCACAACAAGGAATGTGGATTGGGACAAGTACCCAGCCATTCAACACTACACACTGCATTCAGGCCAGTTTCGGGCAGGGCTGTCTCGGTCTTTGTCTCACATGCCAGAAACCAGACAACCACAACAAGAAGTGCATATTGGTCACACACTCCATTCACCCAGGTCCCACCCACAGGAGGTACCCACAACATACAGTCAAAGGGAAGGCTCCAGTCAGTCTAGCTGGGCCTTCACAACAACACCATATATGGAACTTCCACCCAACAGCCAGTCAGGGGGAAGGGACAGAGTCAGGGCTTCCCAGGACTTTGGGAAAAACAAGACAACAGGCAATAGAAAGCAAGAGGCCACAGGGGCCATCTTGTTTTCTATCAGGAATCAACTGATCCCAATGGCAGGGCCTAGGTATCCCAAAATGGAGGACACCCAGAGCACCTGTCCAATTCAGCATGGAGCTGCCACCAGCCCATACCCTGCTCTGTGGGCCACCCACAGGTGCCCAAAAACATACACTAGGGGCACAGGGTTGTACCCCTACCCAGGGGTGCCATAAGGGTATCCCATGGGTCTGTTCACCAAACAAAAAGAGAGAGCTGCACTGCCAGGAGTCCCAAATGGACTCCTGGGCAGAAAACATAACAGAACACACGATAAAAGGCAGAAAAGGACAAGGATTCAGAGGCCCTGTCCCTCTGATGCATTTCCAGCATCACACACCCACACATGTGAGGTACCGTTTTCATCGGGACACCTGTGGGAACATGGGAAGAATAGGCCATGCGTTGTTGGGGGCATGTTGCGATGGGTGAGCTGAGTGAAATGTGCGGAAAATGCGTTTTTTTCCCCACATTTCGGACTTTGCGGGGCTGTCTGGGTAATACATTCTGGGGCGGTGTGCGCAAATCATGCCTCTGCGGATTCCCACGGGTGTCCTCTTTTCGGAAATGCATGGGGTTCACTGTTTTCCTTGTTGGCTTGGACACCTGAGGCCCATATCTGTATGTTGTGCCGGTCGCAGAGCGTCTGAAATTCCGGTCTGACAACAGACTTGGGGTTGTGTTTTAGGCTTTCCCCTTGGTGGCCAGGTAGGTGCACCCACACATGTGAGGTACCATTTTCATTGGGACACCTGTGGGAACGTGGGACGGTAGGCCATGTTTTGTTGGGGGCGTGTTTCGATGGGTGAGCCGAGCAAAACTTGCGGAAAATGTGTTTTTTTCCCCACATTTCGGACTTTGTGGGGGTGTCTGGGTAATAAATTCTGCGGCGATGTGCGCAAATCATACATCTGCGGATTCCCACGGGTGTCCTCTATTCGGAAATGCATAGGGTCCCTGTTTTCCTTGGTAGCTTGAAAACCCGAAGCCCATATCTGTATGTTGTGCCGGTCGGCAGAGCGTCTGAAATTCGGGTATGAAAACAAACTTGGGGTTACTTGTGTTTTAGGCTCTCCCCTTGGCGGCCAGGTAGGTGCACTCACACATGTGAGGTACCGTTTTCATCGGGACACCTGTGGGAACGCAGGACGGTAGGCCATGTATTGTTGGGGGTGTGTTTCGATGGGTGAGCCGAGCGAAATGTGCAGAAAATGTGTTTTTTTCCCACATTTCGGGCTTTGCGGGGGTGTCTGGGTAATAAATTCTGGGGCGATGTGCGCAAATCATACCTCTGCGGATTCCCACGGGTGTCCTCTTTTCGGAAACGCATGGCGTTCCCTGTTTTCCTAGGTGGCTTTGACACCCGAGGCCCATATCTGTATGTTGTGCGGGTCGGCAGATTGTCTGAAATTCCGGTCTGAAAACAATCTTGTGGTTGCTTGTGTTTTAGGCTTTCCCCTTGGTGGCCAGGTAGGTGCACCCACAGATGTGAGGTACCGTTTTCATCGGGAAACCTGTGGGAACGCGGGACGGTAGGACATGTGTTGTTGGGGGTGTGTTTCGATGGGTGAGCCGAGCTAAATGTGCGGATGTGCATTTTTTTCCCCACATTTCGGACATTGTGGGGGTGTCTGGGTAATAAATTCTGGGGCGATGTGCGCAAATCACACCTCTGCGGATTCCCACGGGCGTCCTCTTTTCAGAAATGCATGAGGTCCCTTTTTTCCTTGGTAGCTTGGACACCCGAAACCCATATTTGTATGTTGTGCCGGTCGGCAGAGCCTCTGAAATTCCTGTCTGAAAACAGACTTGGGGTTACTTGTGTTTTAGGCTTTCCCCTTGGCGGCCAGGTAGGTGTACCCACACATGTGAGGTACCATTTTCATCAGAACACCTGTGGGAATGCGGGACGGTAGGCCATGTGTTGTTGGGGGTGTGTTTCGATGGGTGAGCCGAGCTAAATGTGCGGAAAATGCATTTTTTTCCCCACATTTCGGACATTGTGGGGGTGTCTGGGTAATAAATTCGGGGGCGATGTGCGCAAATCACACCTCTGCGGATGCCCACGGGTGTCCTCTTTTCGGAAATCCATGGGATTCCCTGTTTTCCTTGGTGGCTTGGACACCTGAGGCCCATATCTGTATGTTGTGCCGGTCGGCAGATTGTCTGAAATTCCTGTCTGAAAACAGACTTGGGGTTACTTGTGTTTTAGGCTTTCCCCTTGGTGGCCAGGTAGGTGCACCCACACATGTGAGGTACCATTTTCATCAGAACACCTGTGGGAATGCGGGACGGTAGGCCATGTGTTGTTGGGGGTGTGTTTCGATGGGTGAGCTGAGCGAAATGTGCGGAAAATGCATTTTTTTCCCCACATTTCGGACTTTGTGGGGGTGTCTGGGTAATAAATTCTGGGGCGATGTGCGTAAATCATACCTCTGCGGATGCCCACGGGTGTCCTCTTTTCGGAAATGCATGGGATTCCCTGTTTTCCTTGGTGGCTTGGACACCTGAGGCCCATATCTGTATGTTGTGCCGGTCGGCAGATTGTCTGAAATTCCGGTCTGAAAACAATCTTGTGGTTGCTTGTGTTTTAGGCTTTCCCCTTGGTGGCCAGGTAGGTGCACCCACACATGTGAGGTACCGTTTTCATCGGGAAACCTGTGGGAACGCGGGACGGTAGGCCATGTGTTGTTGGGGGTGTGTTTCGATGGGTGAGCCGAGCTAAATGTGCGGAAAATGCATTTTTTTTCCCCACATTTCGGACATTGTGGGGGTGTCTGGGTAATAAATTCTGGGGCGATGTGCGCAAATCACACCTCTGCGGATTCCCACGGGCGTCCTCTTTTCAGAAATGCATGGGGTCCCTTTTTTCCTTGGTAGCTTGGACACCCGAAACCCATATTTGTATGTTGTGCCGGTTGGCAGAGCCTCTGAAATTCCTGTCTGAAAACAGACTTGGGGTTACTTGTGTTTTAGGCTTTCCCCTTGGCGGCCAGGTAGGTGCACTCACACATGTGAGGTACCGTTTTCATCGGGACACCTGTGGGAACGCAGGACGGTAGGCCATGTATTGTTGGGGGTGTGTTTCGATGGGTGAGCCGAGCGAAATGTGCAGAAAATGTGTTTTTTTCCCACATTTCGGGCTTTGCGGGGGTGTCTGGGTAATAAATTCTGGGGCGATGTGCGCAAATCATACCTCTGCGGATTCCCACGGGTGTCCTCTTTTCGGAAACGCATGGCGTTCCCTGTTTTCCTTGGTGGCTTTGACACCCGAGGCCCATATCTGTATGTTGTGCGGGTCGGCAGATTGTCTGAAATTCCGGTCTGAAAACAATCTTGTGGTTGCTTGTGTTTTAGGCTTTCCCCTTGGTGGCCAGGTAGGTGCACCCACAGATGTGAGGTACCGTTTTCATCGGGAAACCTGTGGGAACGCGGGACGGTAGGCCATGTGTTGTTGGGGGTGTGTTTCGATGGGTGAGCCGAGCTAAATGTGCGGATGTGCATTTTTTTCCCCACATTTCGGACATTGTGGGGGTGTCTGGGTAATAAATTCTGGGGCGATGTGCGCAAATCACACCTCTGCGGATTCCCACGGGCGTCCTCTTTTCAGAAATGCATGAGGTCCCTTTTTTCCTTGGTAGCTTGGACACCCGAAACCCATATTTGTATGTTGTGCCGGTCGGCAGAGCCTCTGAAATTCCTGTCTGAAAACAGACTTGGGGTTACTTGTGTTTTAGGATTTCCCCTTGGCGGCCAGGTAGGTGTACCCACACATGTGAGGTACCATTTTCATCAGAACACCTGTGGGAATGCGGGACGGTAGGCCATGTGTTGTTGGGGGTGTGTTTCGATGGGTGAGCCGAGCTAAATGTGCGGAAAATGCATTTTTTTCCCCACATTTCGGACATTGTGGGGGTGTCTGGGTAATAAATTCTGGGGCGATGTGCGCAAATCACACCTCTGCGGATGCCCACGGGTGTCCTCTTTTCGGAAATCCATGGGATTCCCTGTTTTCCTTGGTGGCTTGGACACCTGAGGCCCATATCTGTATGTTGTGCCGGTCGGCAGATTGTCTGAAATTCCTGTCTGAAAACAGACTTGGGGTTACTTGTGTTTTAGGCTTTCCCCTTGGTGGCCAGGTAGGTGCACCCACACATGTGAGGTACCATTTTCATCAGAACACCTGTGGGAATGCGGGACGGTAGGCCATGTGTTGTTGGGGGTGTGTTTCGATGGGTGAGCTGAGCGAAATGTGCGGAAAATGCATTTTTTTCCCCACATTTCGGACTTTGTGGGGGTGTCTGGGTAATAAATTCTGGGGCGATGTGCGTAAATCATACCTCTGCGGATGCCCACGGGTGTCCTCTTTTCGGAAATGCATGGGATTCCCTGTTTTCCTTGGTGGCTTGGACACCTGAGGCCCATATCTGTATGTTGTGCCGGTCGGCAGATTGTCTGAAATTCCGGTCTGAAAACAATCTTGTGGTTGCTTGTGTTTTAGGCTTTCCCCTTGGTGGCCAGGTAGGTGCACCCACACATGTGAGGTACCATTTTCATCGGGAAACCTGTGGGAACGCGGGACGGTAGGCCATGTGTTGTTGGGGGTGTGTTTCGATGGGTGAGCCGAGCTAAATGTGCGGAAAATGCATTTTTTTTCCCCACATTTCGGACATTGTGGGGGTGTCTGGGTAATAAATTCTGGGGCGATGTGCGCAAATCACACCTCTGCGGATTCCCACGGGCGTCCTCTTTTCAGAAATGCATGGGGTCCCTTTTTTCCTTGGTAGCTTGGACACCCGAAACCCATATTTGTATGTTGTGCCGGTTGGCAGAGCCTCTGAAATTCCTGTCTGAAAACAGACTTGGGGTTACTTGTGTTTTAGGCTTTCCCCTTGGCGGCCAGGTAGGTGTACCCACACATGTGAGGTACCGTTTTCATCAGAACACCTGTGGGAACACGGGACGGTAGGCCATGTGTTGTTGGGGGTGTGCTTCGATGGGTGAGCTGAGCGAAATGTGCGGAAAATGCATTTTTTTCCCCACATTTCGGACTTTGCGGGGGTGTCTGGGTAATAAATTCTGGGGCGATGTGCGTAAATCATACCTCTGCGGATTCCCACGGGTGTCCTCTTTTCGGAAATGCATGGGATGCCCTGTTTTCCTTGGTGGCTTGGACACCTGAGGCCCATATCTGTATGTTGTGCCGGTCAGCAGAGCGTCTGAAATTTCAGGTCTGAAAACAAACTTGGGGTTACTCGTGTTTTAGGCTTTCCCCTTGGTGGCCAGGTAGGTGCACCCACACATGCGAGGTACCGTTTTCATCGGGACACCTGTGGGAACGCGGGACGGTAGGCCATGTGTTTTTGGGGGCTTGTTTCGATGGGTGAGCCGAGCGAAATGTGCGGAAAATGCATTTTTTTCCCTCATTTCGGATTTTGCCGGGGTGTCTGGGTAATAAAGTCTGGGGCGATTTGCGCAAATCATACCTCTGCGGATTCCCACGGGTATTCTCTTTTCGGAAATGAATGGGGTTCCCTTTTTTCCTTGGTGGCTTGGACACCCGAGGCCCATATCTGTATGTTGTGCCGGTCGGCAGAGCGTCTGAAATTCCGGTCTGAAAACAGACTTGGGGTTACTTATGTTTTAGGCTTTCCCCTTGGTGGCCAGGTAGGTGCACCCACACATGTGAGGTACCTTTTTCATCGGGACACCTGTGGGAACGTGGGAAGAATAGGCCATGCGTTGTTGGGGGCATGTTGCGATGGGTGAGCTGAGTGAAATGTGCGGAAAATGCATTTTTTTCCCCACATTTCGGACTTTGCGGGGCTGTCTGGGTAATACATTCTGGGGCGGTGTGCGCAAATCATGCCTCTGCGGATTCCCACTGGTGTCCTCTTTTCGGAAATGCATGGGGTTCCCTGTTTTCCTTGTTGGCTTGGACACCTGAGGCCCATATCTGTATGTTGTGCGGGTCGCAGAGCGTCTGAAATTCCGGTCTGACAACAGACTTGGGGTTGTGTTTTAGGCTTTCCCCTTGGTGGCCAGGTAGGTGCACCCACACATGTGAGGTACCATTTTCATTGGGACACCTGTGGGAACGTGGGACGGTAGGCCATGTTTTGTTGGGGGCGTGTTTCGATGGGTGAGCCGAGCGAAATTTGCGGAAAATGTGTTTTTTTCCCCACATTTCGGACTTTGTGGGGGTGTCTGGGTAATAAATTCTGCGGCGATGTGCGCAAATCATACATCTGCGGATTCCCACGGGTGTCCTCTATTCGGAAATGCATAGGGTCCCTGTTTTCCTTGGTAGCTTGAAAACCCGAAGCCCATATCTGTATGTTGTGCCGGTCTTCAGAGCGTCTGAAATTCCGGTCTGAAAACAAACTTGGGGTTACTTGTGTTTTAGGCTCTCCCCTTGGCGGCCAGGTAGGTGTACCCACACATGTGAGGTACCGTTTTCATCAGAACACCTGTGGGAACGCGGGACGGTAGGCCATGTGTTGTTGGCGGTGTGTTTCGATGGGTGAGCTGAGCGAAATGTACGGAAAATGCATTTTTTTCCCCACATTTCGGACTTTGTGGGGGTGTCTGGGTAATAAATTCTGGGGCGATGTGCGTAAATCATAACTCTGCGGATGCCCACGGGTGTCCTCTTTTCGGAAATGCATGAGATTCCCTGTTTTCCTTGGTGGCTTGGACACCTGAGGCCCATATCTGTATGTTGTGCCGGTCGGCAGATTGTCTGAAATTCCGGTCTGAAAACAATCTTGTGGTTGCTTGCGTTTTAGGCTTTCCCCTTGGTGGCCAGGTAGGTGCACCCACACATGTGAGGTACCGTTTTCATCGGGAAACCTGTGGGAACGAGGGACGGTAGGCCATGTGTTGTTGGGGGTGTGTTTCGATGGGTGAGCTGAGCGAAATGTGCGGAAAATGCGTTTTTTTCCCCACATTTCGGACTTTGTGGGGGTGTCTGGGTAATAAATTCTGGGGCGATGTGCGCAAATCATACCTCTGCGGATTCCCACCGGTGTCCTCTTTTCGGAAACGCATGGCGTTCCCTGTTTTCCTTGGTAGCTTGGACACCCGAAACCCATATTTGTATGTTGTGCCGGTCGGCAGAGCCTCTGAAATTCCTGTCTGAAAACAGACTTGGGGTTACTTGTGTTTTAGGCTTTCCCCTTGGCGGCCAGGTAGGTGTACCCACACATGTGAGGTACCGTTTTCACCAGAACACCTGTGGGAACGCGGGACGGTAGGCCATGTGTTGTTGGGGGTGTGTTTCGATGGGTGAGCTGAGCGAAATGTGCGGAAAATGCATTTTTTTCCCCACATTTCGGACTTTGTGGGGGTGTCTGGGTAATAAATTCTGGGGCGATGTGCGTAAATCATACCTCTGCGGATTCCCACGGGTGTCCTCTTTTCGGAAATGCATGGGATGCCCTGTTTTCCTTGGTGGCTTGGACACCTGAGGCCCATATCTGTATGTTGTGCCGGTCAGCAGAGCGTCTGAAATTTCAGGTCTGAAAACAAACTTGGGGTTACTCGTATTTTAGGCTTTCCCCTTGGTGGCCAGGTAGGTGCACCCACACATGCAAGGTACTGTTTTCATCGGGACACCTGTGGGAACGCGGGACGGTAGGCCATGTGTTTTTGGGGGCTTGTTTCGATGGGTGAGCCGAGCGAAATGTGCGGAAAATGCATTTTTTTCCCTCATTTCGGATTTTGCCGGGGTGTCTGGGTAATAAAGTCTGGGGCGATTTGCGCAAATCATACCTCTGCGGATTCCCACGGGTATTCTCTTTTCGGAAATGAATGGGGTTCCCTTTTTTCCTTGGTGGCTTGGACACCCGAGGCCCATATCTGTATGTTGTGCCGGTCGGCAGGCAGAGCGTCTGAAATTCCGGTCTGAAAACAGACTTGGGGTTACTTATGTTTTAGGCTTTCCCCTTGGTGGCCAGGTAGGTGCACCCACACATGTGAGGTACCATTTTCATTGGGACACCTGTGGGAACACGGGACGGTAGGCCATGTGTTGTTGGGGGCGTGTTTTGATGGGTGAGCTGAGCGAAACGTGCGGAAAATGTGTTTTTTCCCCACATATCGGTCTTTGCGGGGGTGTCTGGGTAATAAATTCTGGGGCGATGTGCGCAAATCATACCTCTGCGGATTCCCACGGGTGTCCGCTTTTCGGAAATGCATGGGGTTCCCTGTTTTCCTTGGTGGCTTGGACACCTGAGGCCCATATCTGTATGTTGTGCCGGTCGGCAGAGCGTCTGAAATTCCGGTCTGAAAACCAACTTGGGGTTACTTGTGTTTTAGGCTTTCCCCTTGGTGGCCAGGTAGGTGCACCCACACATGTGAGGTACCGTTTTCATCGGGACACCTGTGGGAACGTGGGAAGAATAGGCCATGCGTTGTTGGGGGCATGTTGCGATGGGTGAGCTGAGTGAAATGTGCAGAAAATGCGTTTTTTTACCCACATTTCGGACTTTGCGGGGCTGTCTGGGTAATACATTCTGGGGCGTTGTGCGCAAATCATGCCTCTGCGGATTCCCACGGGCGTCCTCTTTTCGGAAATGCATGGGGTTCCCTGTTTTCCTTGTTGGCTTGGACACCTGAGGCCCATATCTGTATGTTGTGCCGGTCGCAGAGCGTCTGAAATTCCGGTTTGACAATAGACTTGGGGTTGTGTTTTAGGCTTTCCCCTTGGTGGCCAGGTAGGTGCACCCACACATGTGAGGTACCATTTTCATTGGGACACCTGTGGGAACGTGGGACGGTAGGCCATGTTTTGTTGGGGGCGTGTTTCGATGGGTGAGCCGAGCGAAACTTGCGGAAAATGTGTTTTTTTCCCCACATTTCGGACTTTGTGGGGGTGTCTGGGTAATAAATTCTGCGGCGATGTGCACAAATCATACCTCTGCGGATTCCCACGGGTGTCCTCTATTCGGAAATGCATAGGGTCCCTGTTTTCCTTGGTAGCTTGAAAACCCGAAGCCCATATCTGTATGTTGTGCCGGTCGGCAGAGCGTCTGAAATTCCGGTCTGAAAACAAACTTGGGGTTACTTGTGTTTTAGGCTCTCCCCTTGGTGGCCAGGTAGGTGCACTCACACATGTGAGGTACCGTTTTCATCGGGACACCTGTGGGAACGCAGGACGGTAGGCCATGTTTTGTTGGGGGTGTGTTTCGATGGGTGAGCCGAGCGAAATGTGCAGAAAATGTGTTTTTTTCCCACATTTCGGGCTTTGCGGGGGTGTCTGGGTAATAAGTTCTGGGGCGATGTGCGCAAATCATACCTCTGCGGATTCCCACGGGTGTCCTCTTTTCAGAAACGCATGGCGTTCCCTGTTTTCCTTGGTGGCTTTGACACCCGAGGCCCATATCTGTATGTTGTGCCGGTCGGCAGATTGTCTGAAATTCCGGTCTGAAAACAATCTTGTGGTTGCTTGTGTTTTAGGCTTTCCCCTTGGTGTCCAGGTAGGTGCACCCACACATGTGAGGTACCGTTTTCATTGGGAAACCTGTGGGAACGCGGGACGGTAGGCCATGTGTTGTTGGGGGTGTGTTTCGATGGGTGAGCCGAGCTAAATGTGCGGAAAATGCATTTTTTTTCCCCACATTTCGGACATTGTGGGGGTGTCTGGGTAATAAATTCTGGGGCGATGTGCGCAAATCACACCTCTGCGGATTCCCACGGGCGTCCTCTTTTCAGAAATGCATGGGGTCCCTTTTTTCCTTGGTAGCTTGGACACCCAAAACCCATATTTGTATGTTGTGCCGGTCGGCAGAGCCTCTGAAATTCCTGTCTGAAAACAGACTTGGGGTTACTTGTGTTTTAGGCTTTCCCCTTGGCGGCCAGGTAGGTGTACCCACACATGTGAGGTACCATTTTCATCAGAACACCTGTGGGAATGCGGGACGGTAGGCCATGTGTAGTTGGGGGTGTGTTTCGATGGGTGAGCCGAGCTAAATGTGCGGAAAATGCATTTTTTTTCCCCACATTTCGGACATTGTGGGGGTGTCTGAGTAATAAATTCTGGGGCGATGTGCGCAAATCACACCTCTGCGGATGCCCACGGGTGTCTTCTTTTCGGAAATCCATGGGATTCCCTGTTTTCCTTGGTGGCTTGGACACCTGAGGCCCATATCTGTATGTTGTGCCAGTCGGCAGATTGTCTGAAATTCCTGTCTGAAAACAGACTTGGGGTTACTTGTGTTTTAGGCTTTCCCCTTGGTGGCCAGGTAGGTGCACCCACACATGTGAGGTACCATTTTCATCAGAACACCTGTGGGAATGCGGGACGGTAGGCCATGTGTTGTTGGGGGTGTGTTTCGATGGGTGAGCTGAGCGAAATGTGCGGAAAATGCATTTTTTTCCCCACATTTCGGACTTTGTGGGGGTGTCTGGGTAATAAATTCTGGGGCGATGTGCGTAAATCATACCTCTGCGGATGCCCACGGGTGTCCTCTTTTCGGAAATGCATGGGATTCCCTGTTTTCCTTGGTGGCTTGGACACCTGAGGCCTATATCTGTATGTTGTGCCGGTCGGCAGATTGTCTGAAATTCCGGTCTGAAAACAATCTTGTGGTTGCTTGTGTTTTAGGCTTTCCCCTTGGTGGCCAGGTAGGTGCACCCACACATGTGAGGTACCGTTTTCATCGGGAAACCTGTGGGAACGCGGGACGGTAGGCCATGTGTTGTTGGGGGTGTGTTTCGATGGGTGAGCCGAGCTAAATGTGCGGAAAATGCATTTTTTTTCCCCACATTTCGGACATTGTGGGGGTGTCTGGGTAATAAATTGTGGGGCGATGTGCGCAAATCACACCTCTGCGGATTCCCACGGGCGTCCTCTTTTCAGAAATGCATGGGGTCCCTTTTTTCCTTGGTAGCTTGGACACCCGAAACCCATATTTGTATGTTGTGCCGGTCGGCAGAGCCTCTGAAATTCCTGTCTGAAAACAGACTTGGGGTTACTTGTGTTTTAGGCTTTCCCCTTGGCGGCCAGGTAGGTGTACCCACACATGTGAGGTACCGTTTTCATCAGAACACCTGTGGGAACGCGGGACGGTAGGCCATGTGTTTTTGGGGGCTTTTTTCGATGGGTGAGCCGAGCGAAATGTGCGGAAAATGCATTTTTTCCCTCATTTCGGATTTTGCCGGGGTGTCTGGGTAATAAAGTCTGGGGCGATGTGCGCAAATCATACCTCTGCGGATTCCCACGGGTATTCTCTTTTCGGAAATACATGGGGTTCCCTTTTTTCCTTGGTGGCTTGGACACCCGAGGCCCATATCTGTATGTTGTGCCGGTCGGCAGAGCGTCTGAAATTCCGGTCTGAAAACAGACTTGGGGTTACTTATGTTTTAGGCTTTCCCCTTGGTGGCCAGGTAGGTGCACCCACACATGTGAGGTACCATTTTCATTGGGACACCTGTGGGAACACGGGACGGCAGGCCATGTGTTGTTGGGGGCGTGTTTTGATGGGTGAGCTGAGCGAAACGTGCGGAAAATGCGTTTTTTCCCCACATTTCGGACTTTGTGGGGGTGTCTGGGTAATAAATTCTGGGGCGATGTGCGCAAAAAATACCTCTGCGGATTCCCACGTGTGTCCGCTGTTCGGAAATGCATGGGGTTCCCTGTTTTCCTTGGTGGCTTGGACACCTGAGGCCCATATCTGTATGTTGTGCCGGTCGGCAGAGCGTCTGAAATTTCAGGTCTGAAAACAAACTTGGGGTTACTTGTGTTTTAGGCTTTCCCATTGGTGGCCAGGTAGGTGCACCCACACATGTGAGGTACCATTTTCATTGGGACACTTGTGGGAACACGGGACGATAGGCCATGTGTTGTTGGGGGCGTGTTTCGATGGGTGAGCCGAGCGAAATGTGCGGAAAATGCGTTTTTTCCCACATTTTGGACTTTGAAGGGGTGTCTGGGTAATAAATTCTGGGGCGATGTGCGCAAATCATACCTCTGCGGATTCCCACGGGTATCCTTTTTTTGGAAATGCATGGGGTTCCCTGTTTTCCTTGGTGGCTTGAACACCCGAGGCCCATATCTGTATGTTGCGCTGGTCGGCAGAGTGTCTGAAATTCCAGTCTGAAAACAGACTTGGGCTTACTTGTGTTTTAGGCTTTCCCCTTGGCGGGCAGATAGGTGCACCCACACATGTGAGGTACCATTTTCAACGATACACCCGTGGGAACATGGGACAGTAGGCCATGTGTTGTTGGGGGCATGTTTCGATGGGTGAGCCGAGAAAAATGTGCAGAAAATGTTTTTTTCACCACATTTCGGACTTTGCAGGGGTGTCTGGGTAATACATTCTGGGGCGTTGTGCGCAAATCATACCTCTGCGGATTCCCACGGGTATCCTCTTTTCGGAAATGCATGGGGTCCCTGTTTTCCTTGGTAGCTTGGACACCCGAAGCCCATATCTGTATGTTGTGCCGGTCGGCAGAGCGTCTGAAATTCCGGTCTGAAAACAGACTTGGGGTTACTTGTGTTTTAGGCTTTCCCCTTGGCGGCCAGGTAGGTGTACCCACACATGTGAGGTACCGTTTTCATCAGAACACCTGTGAGAACACGGGACGGTAGGCCATGTGTTGTTGGAGGTGTGTTTCGATGGGTGAGCTGAGCGAAATGTGCGGAAAATGCGTTTTTTTCCCCACATTTCGGACTTTGCGGGGGTGTCTGGGTAATAAATTCTGGGGCGATGTGCGTAAATCATACCTCTGCGGATTCCCACGGGTGTCCTCTTTTCGGAAATGCATGGGATTCCCTGTTTTCCTTGGTGGCTTGGACACCTGAGGCCCATATCTGTATGCTGTGAGGGTCGGCAGAGCGTCTGAAATTTCAGGTCTGAAGACA
This sequence comes from Ambystoma mexicanum, assembly GCF_040938575.1. Lineage (NCBI taxonomy): Eukaryota > Metazoa > Chordata > Amphibia > Caudata > Ambystomatidae > Ambystoma > Ambystoma mexicanum. The sequence continues at coordinate 495,450,775 of NC_090931.1, read as the reverse complement.
AACTTGGGGTTACTTGTGTTTAAGGCTTTCCCCTTGGTGGCCAGGTAGGTGCACCCATACATGCGAGGTACCGTTTTCATCGGGACACCTGTGGGAACGCAGGACGGTAGGCCATGTGTTGTTGGGGGCTTGTTTCGATGAGTGAGCCGAGCGAAATGTGCGGAAAATGCATTTTTTCCCTCATTTTGGATTTTGCGGGGGTGTCTGGGTAATAAAGTCTGGGGCGATGTGCGCAAATCATACCTCTGCGGATTCCCACGGGTATCCTCTTTTCGGAAATGCATGGGGTTCCCTTTTTTCCTTGATGGCTTGCACACCGAAGGCCCATATCTGTATGTTGTGCCGGTCGGCAGAGCGTCTGAAATTCTGGTCTGAAAACAGACTTGGGGTTATTTGTGTTTTAGGCTTTCCCCGTGGCGGCCAGGTAGGTGTACCCACACATGTGAGGTACCCTTTTCATCAGAACACCTGTGAGAACACGGGACGGTAGGCCATGTGTTGTTGGAGGTTTGTTTCGATGGGTGAGCTGAGCGAAATGTGCGGAAAATGCGTTTTTTCCCTCATTTCGGATTTTGCGGGGGTGTCTGGGTAATAAAGTCTGGGGCGATGTGCGTAAATCATACCTCTGTGGATTCCCACGGGTATCTTCTTTTTGGAAATGAATGGGGTTCCCTTTTTTCCTTGGTGGCTTGGACACCCGAGGCCCATATCTGTATGTTGTGCCGGTCGGCAGAGCGTCTGAAATTCCGGTCTGAAAACAGACTTGGGGTTACTTATGTTTTAGGCTTTCCCCTTGGTGGCCAGGTAGGTGCATCCACACATGTGAGGTACCATTTTCATTGGGACACCTGTGGGAACACGGGACGGTAGGCCATGTGTTGTTGGGGGGGTGTTTCGATGGGTGAGCTGAGCGAAACGTGCGGAAAATGCGTTTTTTCCCCACATTTCGGACTTTGCGGGGGTGTCTAGGTAATAAATTCTGGGGCGATGTGCGCAAATAATACCTCTGCGGATTCCCACGAGTGTCCCCTTTTCGGAAATGCATGGGGTTCCCTGTTTTCCTTGGTGGCTTGGACACCTGAGGCCCATATCTGTATGTTGTGCCGGTCGGCAGAGCGTCTGAAATTTCAGGTCTGAAAACAAACTTGGGGTTACTTGTGTTTTAGGCTTTCCCCTTGGTGGCCAGGTAGGTGCACCCACACATGTGAGGTACCATTTTCATTGGGACACTTGTGGGAACACGGGACGATAGGCCATGTGTTGTTGGGGGCGTGTTTCGATGGGTGAGCCGAGCGAAATGTGCGGAAAATGCGTTTTTTCCCACATTTCGGACTTTGCGGGGGTGTCTGGGTAATAAATTCTGGGGCGATGTGCGCAAATCATACCTCTGCGGATTCCCACGGGTATCCTTTTTTTGGAAATGCATGGGGTTCCCTGTTTTCCTTGGTGGCTTGAACACCCGAGGCCCATATCTGTATGTTGCGCTGGTCGGCAGAGTGTCTGAAATTCCGGTCTGAAAACAGACTTGGGCTTACTTGTGTTTTAGGCTTTCCCCTTGGCGGGCAGATAGGTGCACCCACACATGTGAGGTGAGGTACCATTTTCATCAATACACCCATGGGAACATGGGACAGTAGGCCATGTGTTGTTGGGGGCATGTTTCGATGGGTGAGCCGAGAAAAATGTGCAGAAAAATGTTTTTTTCACCACATTTCGGACTTTGCAGGGGTGTCTGGGTAATACATTCTGGGGCGTTGTGCGCAAATCATACCTCTGCGGATTCCCACGGGTGTCCTCTTTTCGGAAATGCATGGGGTCCCTGTTTTCCTTGGTAGCTTGGACACCCGAAGCCCATATCTGTATGTTGTGCCGGTCGGCAGAGCGTCTGAAATTCCGGTCTGAAAACAGACTTGGGGTTACTTGTGTTTTAGGCTTTCCCCTTGGCGGCCAGGTAGGTGCACCCACACATGCGAGGTACCGTTTTCATCGGGACACCTGTGGGAACGCAGGACGGTAGGCCATGTGTTGTTGGGGGCGTGTTTTGATGGGTGAGCCGAGTGAAATGTGCGGAAAATGCATTTTTTCACACATTTTGGCATTTGCAGGGGTGTCTGGGTAATAAATTCTGGGGCAATATCCGCAAATCATACCTCTGCGGATTCCCACGGGTGTCCTCTTTTTGGAAATGCATGGGGTTCCCTGTTTTCCTTGGTTGCTTGGACACCTGAAGCCCATAGCTGTATGTTGTGCCGGTCGGCGGAGCGTCTGAAATTCCGGTCTGAAAACAGACTTGGGGTTACTTGTGTTTTAGGCTTTCCCCTTGGCGGTAGGTGTACCCACACATGTGAGGTACCATTTTCATCGGAACACCTGTGGGAACGCGGGACGATAGGCCATGTGTTGTTGGGGGTGTGTTTCGATGCGTGAGCTGAGCGAAATGTGCAGAAAATGCGTTTTTTTCCCCACATTTCGGACTTTGCGGGGGTGTCTGGGTAATAAATTCTGGGGCGATGTGCGTAAATCATACCTCTGCGGATGCCCACGGGTGTCCTCTTTTTGGAAATGCATGGGATTCCCTGTTTTCCTTGGTGGCTTGGACACCTGAGGCCCATATCTGTATGTTGTGCCGGTCGGCAGAGCGTCTTAAAACAAACTTGGAGTTACTTCTGTTTTAGGCTCTCCCCTTGGTGGCCAGGTTGGTGCACTCACACATGTGAGGTACCGTTTTCATCGGGACACCTGTGGGAACGCAGGACGGTAGGCCATGTGTTGTTGGAGGTGTGTTTCGATGGGTGAGCCGAGCGAAATGTGTAGAAAATGCATTTTTTCCCACATTTCGGACTTTGCGGGGGTGTCTGGGTAATAAATTCTGGGGCGATGTGCACAAATCATACCTCTGCGGATTCCCACGAATATCCTTTTTTTGGAAATGCATGGGGTTCCCTGTTTTCCTTGGTGGCTTGGACACCCGAGGCCCATATCTGTATGTTGTGCCGGTCAGCAGTGCGTCTGAAATTCCGGTCTGAAAACAGTCTTGGGGTTACTTGTGTTTTAGGCTTTCCCCTTGGCAGCCAGGTAGGTGCACCCACACATGTGAGGTACCGTTTTCATCGGGACACCTGTGGGAACGCGGGACGGTAGGCCATGTAATGTTGGGGGTGTGTTTCGATGGGTGAGCCGAGCGAAATATGCGGAAAATGCATTTCTTTCCCCACATTTCGGACTTTGTGGGGGTGTCTGGGTAATAGATTCTGGGGCGATGTGCGCAAATCACACCTCTGCGGATTCCCACGGGTGTCCTCTTTTCAGAAATGCATGGGGTCCCTTTTTTCCTTGGTAGCTTGGACACCCGAAGCCCATATTTGTATGTTGTACCGGTCGGCAGAGCCTCTGAAATTCCGGTCTGAAAACAGTCTTGGGGTTACTTGTGTTTTAGGCTTTCCCCTTGGCGGCCAGGTAGGTGTACCCACACATGTGAGGTACCGTTTTCATCAGAACACCTGTGAGAACACGGGACGGTAGGCCATGTGTTGTTGGAGGTGTGTTTCGATGGGTGAGCTGAGCGAAATGTGCGGAAAATGCGTTTTTTTCCCCACATTTCGGACTTTGCGGGGGTGTCTGGGTAATAAATTCTGGGGCGATGTGCGTAAATCATACCTCTGCGGATTCCCACGGGTGTCCTCTTTTCAGAAATGCATGGGATTCCCTGTTTTCCTTGGTGGCTTGGACACCTGAGGCCCATATCTGTATGTTGTGAGGGTCGGCAGAGAGTCTGAAATTTCAGGTCTGAAGACAAACTTGGGGTTACTTGTGTTTTAGGCTTTCCCCTTGGTGGCCAGGTAGGTGCACCCACACATGCGAGGTACCGTTTTCATCGGGACACCTGTGGGAATGCAGGACGGTAGGCCATGTGTTGTTGGGGGCTTGTTTCGATGAGTGAGCCGAGCGAAATGTGCGGAAAATGCATTTTTTCCCTCATTTTGGATTTTGCGGGGGTGTCTGGGTAATAAAGTCTGGGGCGATGTGCGCAAATCATACCTCTGCGGATTCCCACGGGTATCCTCTTTTCGGAAATGCATGGGGTTCCCTTTTTTCCTTGAAGGCTTGGACACCCGAGGGCCATATCTGTATGTTGTGCCGGTCGGCAGAGCGTCTGAAATTCCGGTCTGAAAAAAGACTTGGGGTTATTTGTGTTTTAGGCTTTCCCCTTGGCGGCCAGGTAGGTGTACCCACACATGTGAGGTACCGTTTTCATCAGAACACCTGTGAGAACACGGGACGGTAGGCCATGTGTTGTTGGAGGTGTGTTTCGATGGGTGAGCTGAGCGAAACGTGCGGAAAATGCGTTTTTTCCCCACATTTCGGACTTTGCGGGGGTGTCTGGGTAATAAATTCTGGGGCGATGTGCGCAAATAGTACCTCTGCGGATTCCCACGAGTGTCCCCTTTTCGGAAATGCATGGGGTTCCCTGTTTTCCTTGGTGGCTTGGACACCTGAGGCCCATATCTGTATGTTGTGCCGGTCGGCAGAGCGTCTGAAATTTCAGGTCTGAAAACAAACTTGGGGTTACTTGTGTTTTAGGCTTTCCCCTTGGTGGCCAGGTAGGTGCACCCACACATGTGAGGTACCATTTTCATTGGGACACTTGTGGGAACACGGGACGATAGGCCATGTGTTGTTGGGGGCATGTTTCGATGGGTGAGCCGAGAAAAATGTGCAGAAAAATGTTTTTTTCACCACATTTTGGACTTTGCAGGGGTGTCTGGGTAATACATTCTGGGGCGTTGTGCGCAAATCATACCTCTGCGGATTCCCACGGGTGTCCTCTTTTCGGAAATGCATGGGGTCCCTGTTTTCCTTGGTAGCTTGGACACCCGAAGCCCATATCTGTATGTTGTGCCGGTCGGCAGAGCGTCTGAAATTCCGGTCTGAAAACAGACTTGGGGTTACTTGTGTTTTAGGCTTTCCCCTTGGCGGCCAGGTAGGTGCACCCACACATGCGAGGTACCGTTTTCATCGGGACACCTGTGGGAACGCAGGACGGTAGGGCATGTGTTGTTGGGGGCGTGTTTTGATGGGTGAGCCGAATGAAATGTGCGGAAAATGCATTTTTTCACACATTTTGGCATTTGCAGGGGTGTCTGGGTAATAAATTCTGGGGCAATATCCGCAAATCATACCTCTGCGGATTCCCACGGGTGTCCTCTTTTTGGAAATGCATGGGGTTCCCTGTTTTCCTTGGTTGCTTGGACACCTGAAGCCCATAGCTGTATGTTGTGCCGGTCGGCGGAGCGTCTGAAATTCCGGTCTGAAAACAGACTTGGGGTTACTTGTGTTTTAGGCTTTCCCCTTTGCGGTAGGTGTACCCACACATGTGAGGTACCATTTTCATCGGAACACCTGTGGGAACGCGGGACGATAGGCCATGTGTTGTTGAGGGTGTGTTTCGATGCGTGAGCTGAGCGAAATGTGCAGAAAATGCATTTTTTTCCCCACATTTCGGACTTTGCGGGGGTGTCTGGGTAATAAATTCTGGGGCGATGTGCGTAAATCATACCTCTGCGGATGCCCACGGGTGTCCTCTTTTCGGAAATGCATGGGATTCCCTGTTTTCCTTGGTGGCTTGGACACCTGAGGCCCATATCTGTATGTTGTGCCGGTCGGCAGAGCGTCTTAAAACAAACTTGGAGTTACTTCTGTTTTAGGCTCTCCCCTTGGTGGCCAGGTTGGTGCACTCACACATGTGAGGTACCGTTTTCATCGGAACACCTTTGGGAACGCGGGACGATAGGCCATGTGTTGTTGGGGGTGTGTTTCGATGCGTGAGCTGAGCGAAATGTGTAGAAAATGCATTTTTTTCCCACATTTCGGACTTTGCGGGGGTGTCTGGGTAATAAATTCTGGGGCGATGTGCACAAATCATACCTCTGCGGATTCCCACGGGTATCCTCTTTTTGGAAATGCATGGGGTTCCCTGTTTTCCTTGGTGGCTTGGACACCCGAGGCCCATATCTGTATGTTGTGACGGTCAGCAGAGCGTCTGAAATTCCAGTCTGAAAACAGTCTTGGGGTTACTTGTGTTTTAGGCTTTCCCCTTGGCAGCCAGGTAGGTGCACCCACACATGTGAGGTACCGTTTTCATCGGGACACCTGTGGGAACGCGGGACGGTAGGCCATGTGTTGTTGGGCGTGTGTTTCGATGGGTGAGCCGAGCGAAATGTGCGTAAAATGCATTTCTTTCCCCACATTTCGGACTTTGTGGGGGTGTCTGGGTAAAAGATTCTGGGGCGATGTGTGCAAATCACACCTCTGCGGATTCCCACGGGTGTCCTCTTTTCAGAAATGGATGGGGTCCCTTTTTTCCTTGGTAGCTTGGACACCCGAAGCCCATATTTGTATGTTGTGCCGGTCGGCAGAGCCTCTGAAATTCCTATCTGAAAACAGACTTGGGGTTACTTGTGTTTTAGGCTTTCCCCTTGGCGGCCAGGTAGGTGTACCCACACATGTGAGGTACCGTTTTCATCAGAACACCTGTGAGAACACGGGACGGTAGGCCATGTGTTGTTGGAGGTGTGTTTCGATGGGTGAGCTGAGCGAAATGTGCGGAAAATGCATTTTTTCCCTCATTTCGGATTTTGCGGGGGTGTCTGGGTAATAAAGTCTGGGGCGATGTGCGCAAATCATACCTCTGCGGATTCCCACGGGTATCTTCTTTTCGGGAATGCATGGGGTTCCCTTTTTTCCTTGGTGGCTTGGACACCCAAGGCCCATATCTGTATGTTGTGCCGGTCGGCAGAGCGTCTCAAATTCCGGTCTGAAAACAGACTTGGGGTTACTTATGTTTTAGGCTTTCCCCTTGGTGGCCAGGTAGGTGCATCCACACATGTGAGGTACCATTTTCATTGGGACACCTGTGGGAACACGGGACGGTAGGCCATGTGTTGTTGGGGGGTGTTTCGATGGGTGAGCTGAGCGAAACGTGCAGAAAATGCGTTTTTTCCCCACATTTCGGACTTTGCGGGGGTGTCTGGGTAATAAATTCTGGGGCGATGTGCGCAAATAATACCTCTGCGGATTCCCACGAGTGTCCCCTTTTCGGAAATGCATGGGGTTCCCTGTTTTCCTTGGTGGCTTGGACACCTGAGGCCCATATCTGTATGTTGTGCCGGTCGGCAGAGCGTCTGAAATTTCAGGTCTGAAAACAAACTTGGGGTTACTTGTGTTTTAGGCTTTCCCCTTGGTGGCCAGGTAGGTGCACCCACACATGTGAGGTACCATTTTCATTGGGACACTTGTGGGAACACGGGACGATAGGCCATGTGTTGTTGGGGGCATGTTTCGATGGGTGAGCCGAGCGAAATGTGCGGAAAATGCGTTTTTTCCCACATTTCGGACTTTGCGGGGGTGTCTGGGTAATAAATTCTGGGGCGATGTGCGCAAATCATACCTCTGCGGATTCCCACGGGTATCCTTTTTTTGGAAATGCATGGGGTTCCCTGTTTTCCTTGGTGGCTTGAACACCCGAGGCCCATATCTGTATGTTGCGCTGGTCGGCAGAGTGTCTGAAATTCCGGTCTGAAAACAGACTTGGGCTTACTTGTGTTTTAGGCTTTCCCCTTGGCGGGCAGATAGGTGCACCCACACATGTGAGGTACCATTTTCATCGATACACCCATGGGAACATGGGACAGTAGGCCATGTGTTGTTGGGGGCATGTTTCGATGGGTGAGCCGAGAAAAATGTGCAGAAAAATGTTTTTTTCACCACATTTTGGACTTTGCAGGGGTGTCTGGGTAATACATTCTGGGGCGTTGTGCGCAAATCATACCTCTGCGGATTCCCACGGGTGTCCTCTTTTCGGAAATGCATGGGGTCCCTGTTTTCCTTGGTAGCTTGGACACCCGAAGCCCATATCTGTATGTTGTGCCGGTCGGCAGAGCGTCTGAAATTCCGGTCTGAAAACAGACTTGGGGTTACTTGTGTTTTAGGCTTTCCCCTTGGCGGCCAGGTAGGTGCACCCACACATGCGAGGTACCGTTTTCATCGGGACACCTGTGGGAACGCAGGACGGTAGGGCATGTGTTGTTGGGGGCGTGTTTTGATGGGTGAGCCGAATGAAATGTGCGGAAAATGCATTTTTTCACACATTTTGGCCTTTGCAGGGGTGTCTGGGTAATAAATTCTGGGGCAATATCCGCAAATCATACCTCTGCGGATTCCCACGGGTGTCCTCTTTTTGGAAATGCATGGGGTTCCCTGTTTTCCTTGGTTGCTTGGACACCTGAAGCCCATAGCTGTATGTTGTGCCGGTCGGCGGAGCGTCTGAAATTCCGGTCTGAAAACAGACTTGGGGTTACTTGTGTTTTAGGCTTTCCCCTTTGCGGTAGGTGTACCCACACATGTGAGGTACCATTTTCATCGGAACACCTGTGGGAACGCGGGACGATAGGCCATGTGTTGTTGAGGGTGTGTTTCGATGCGTGAGCTGAGCGAAATGTGCAGAAAATGCATTTTTTCCCCACATTTCGGACTTTGCGGGGGTGTCTGGGTAATAAATTCTGGGGCGATGTGCGTAAATCATACCTCTGCGGATGCCCACGGGTGTCCTCTTTTCGGAAATGCATGGGATTCCCTGTTTTCCTTGGTGGCTTGGACACCTGAGGCCCATATCTGTATGTTGTGCCGGTCGGCAGAGCGTCTTAAAACAAACTTGGAGTTACTTCTGTTTTAGGCTCTCCCCTTGGTGGCCAGGTTGGTGCACTCACACATGTGAGGTACCGTTTTCATCGGAACACCTTTGGGAACGCGGGACGATAGGCCATGTGTTGTTGGGGGTGTGTTTCGATGCGTGAGCTGAGCGAAATGTGTAGAAAATGCATTTTTTTCCCACATTTCGGACTTTGCGGGGGTGTCTGGGTAATAAATTCTGGGGCGATGTGCACAAATCATACCTCTGCGGATTCCCACGGGTATCCTCTTTTTGGAAATGCATGGGGTTCCCTGTTTTCCTTGGTGGCTTGGACACCCGAGGCCCATATCTGTATGTTGTGACGGTCAGCAGAGCGTCTGAAATTCCAGTCTGAAAACAGTCTTGGGGTTACTTGTGTTTTAGGCTTTCCCCTTGGCAGCCAGGTAGGTGCACCCACACATGTGAGGTACCGTTTTCATCGGGACACCTGTGGGAACGCGGGACGGTAGGCCATGTGTTGTTGGGCGTGTGTTTCGATGGGTGAGCCGAGCGAAATGTGCGGAAAATGCATTTCTTTCCCCACATTTCGGACTTTGTGGGGGTGTCTGGGTAAAAGATTCTGGGGCGATGTGTGCAAATCACACCTCTGCGGATTCCCACGGGTGTCCTCTTTTCAGAAATGGATGGGGTCCCTTTTTTCCTTGGTAGCTTGGACACCCGAAGCCCATATTTGTATGTTGTGCCGGTCTGCAGAGCCTCTGAAATTCCTATCTGAAAACAGACTTGGGGTTACTTGTGTTTTAGGCTTTCCCCTTGGCGGCCAGGTAGGTGTACCCACACATGTGAGGTACCGTTTTCATCAGAACACCTGTGAGAACATGGGACGGTAGGCCATGTGTTGTTGGAGGTGTGTTTCGATGGGTGAGCTGAGCGAAATGTGCGGAAAATGCGTTTTTTTCCCCACATTTCGGACTTTGCGGGGGTGTCTGGGTAATAAATTCTGGGGCGATGTGCGTAAATCATACCTCTGCGGATTCCCACGGGGGTCCTCTTTTCAGAAATGCATGGGATTCCCTGTTTTCCTTGGTGGCTTGGACACCTGAGGCCCATATCTGTATGTTGTGAGGGTCGGCAGAGCGTCTGAAATTTCAGGTCTGAAGACAAACTTGGGGTTACTTGTGTTTTAGGCTTTCCCCTTGGTGGCCAGGTAGGTGCACCCACACATGCGAGGTACCGTTTTCATCGGGACACCTGTGGGAACGCGGGACGGTAGGCCATGTGTTGTTGGGTGCTTGTTTCGATGAGTTAGTCGAGCGAAATGTGCGGAAAATGCATTTTTTCCCTCATTTTGGATTTTGTGGGGGTGTCTGGGTAATAAAGTCTGGGGCGATGTGCGCAAATCATACCTCTGCGGATTCTCACGGGTATCCTCTTTTCGGAAATGCATGGGGTTCCCTGTTTTCCTTGGTGGCTTGGACATCTGAGGCCCATATCTGTATGTTGTGTCGGTCGGCAGAGCGTCTGAAATTCCGGTCTGAAAACAAACTTGGGGTTACTTGTGTTTTAGGCTTTCCCCTTGGTGGCCAGGTAGGTGCACCCACACATGTGAGGTACCGTTTTCATCGGGACACCTGTGGGAAGGCAGGACGGTAGGCCATGTGTTGTTGGGGGTGTGTTTCGATGGGTGAGCTGAGTGAAATGTGCGGAAAATGCGTTTTCTTCCCCACATTTCAGACTTTGTGGGGGTGTCTGGGTAATAAATTCTGGGGCGATGTGCGTAAATCATACCTCTGCGGATTCCCACAGGTGTCCTCTTTTCGGAAATGCATGGGATTCCCTGTTTTCCTTGGTGGCTTGGACACCTGAGGCCCATATCTGTATGTTGTGCCGGTCGGCAGAGCGTCTGAAATTTCAGGTCTGAAACCAAACTTGGGGTTACTTGTGTTTTAGGCTTTCCCATTGGTGGCCAGGTAGGTGCACCCACACATGTGAGGTACCATTTTCATTGGGACACTTGTGGGAACACGGGACGATAGGCCATGTGTTGTTGGGGGCGTGTTTCGATGGGTGAGCCGAGCGAAATGTGCGGAAAATGCGTTTTTTCTCACATTTTGGACTTTGCGGGGGTGTCTGGGTAATAAATTCTGGGGCGATGTGCGCAAATCATACCTCTGCGGATTCCCACGGGTATCCTTTTTTTGGAAATGCATGGGGTTCCCTGTTTTCCTTGGTGGCTTGAACACCCGAGGCCCATATCTGTATGTTGCGCTGGTCGGCAGAGTGTCTGAAATTCCGGTCTGAAAACAGACTTGGGCTTACTTGTGTTTTAGGCTTTCTCCTTGGCGGGCAGATAGGTGCACCAACACATGTGAGGTACCATTTTCATCGATACACCCGTGGGAACATGGGACAGTAGGCCATGTGTTGTTGGGGGCATGTTTCGATGGGTGAGCCGAGAAAAATGTGCAGAAAATGTTTTTTTTCACCACATTTCGGACTTTGCAGGGGTGTCTGGGTAATACATTATGGGGCGTTGTGCGCAAATCATACCTCTGCGGATTCCCACGGGTGTCCTCTTTTCGGAAATGCATGGGATTCCCTGTTTTCCTTGGTGGCTTGGACACCTGAGGCCCATATCTGTATGTTGTGCCGGTCGGCAGAGCGTCTTAAAACAAACTTGGGGTTACTTCTGTTTTAGGCTCTCCCCTTGGTGGCCAGGTTGGTGCACTCACACATGTGAGGTACCGTTTTCATCGGGACACCTGTGGGAACGCAGGACGCTAGGCCATGCGTTGTTGGAGGCGTGTTTCGATGGGTGAGCCGAGCGAAATGTGCAGAAAATGCATTTTTTTCCCACATTTCGGACTTTGCGGGGGTGTCTGGGTAATAAATTCTGGGGCGATGTGCGCAAATCATACCTCTGCGGATTCCCACGGGTATCCTTTTTTTGGAAATGCATGGGGTTCCCTGTTTTCCTTGGTGGCTTGGACACCTAAGGCCCATATCTGTATGTTGTGCCGGTCAGCAGAGCGTCTGAAATATCTGTCTGAAAACAGTCTTGGGGTTACTTGTGTTTTAGGCTTTCCCCTTGGCAGCCAGGTAGGTGCACCCACACATGTCAGGTACCATTTTCATCGGGACACCTGTGGGAACGCAGGACGGTAGGCCATGTGTTGTTGGGGGTGTGTTTCGATGGGTGAGCCGAGCGAAATGTGTGGAAAATGCATTTCTTTCCCCACATTTCGGACTTTGTGGGGGTGTCTGGGTAATAGATTCTGGGGCGATGTGCGCAAATCACACCTCTGCGGATTCCCACGGGTGTCCTCTTTTCAGAAATGCATGGGGTTCCTTTTTTCCTTGGTAGCTTGGACACCCGAAGCCCATATTTGTATGTTGTGCCGGTCGGCAGAGCCTCTGAAATTCCTGTCTGAAAACAGACTTGGGGTTACTTGTGTTTTAGGCTTTCCCCTTGGCGGCAAGGTAGGTGTACCCACACATGTGAGTTACCGTTTTCATCAGAACACCTGTGAGAACACGGGACGGTAGGCCATGTGTTGTTGGAGGTGTGTTTCGATGGGTGAGCTGAGCGAAATGTGCGGAAAATGCGTTTTTTTCCCCACATTTCGGACTTTGCGGGGGTGTCTGGGTAATAAATTCTGGGGCGATGTGCGTAAATCATACCTCTGCGGATTCCCACGGGTGTCCTCTTTTCGGAAATGCATGGGATTCCCTGTTTTCCTTGGTGGCTTGGACACCTGAGGCCCATATCTGTATGTTGTGAGGGTCGGCAGAGCGTCTGAAATTTCAGGTCTGAAGACAAACTTGGGGTTACTTGTGTTTTAGGCTTTCCCCTTGGTGGCCAGGTAGGTGCACCCACACATGCGAGGTACCGTTTTCATCAGGACACCTGTGGGAACGCAGGACGGTAGGCCATGTGTTGTTGGGGGCTTGTTTCGATGAGTGAGCCGAGCGAAATGTGCGGAAAATGCATTTTTTCCCTCATTTTGGATTTTGCGGGGGTGTCTGGGTAGTAAAGTCTGGGGCGATGTGCGCAAATCATACCTCTGCGGATTCCCACGGGTATCCTCTTTTCGGAAATGCATGGGGTTCCCTTTTTTCCTTGATGGCTTGGACACCCGAGGCCCATATCTGTATGTTGTGCCGGTCGGCAGAGCGTCTGAAATTCCGGTCTGAAAACAGACTTGGGGTTATTTGTGTTTTAGGCTTTCCCCTTGGCGGCCAGGTAGGTGTACCCACACATGTGAGGTACCGTTTTCATCAGAACACCTGTGAGAACACGGGACGGTAGGCCATGTGTTGTTGGAGGTGTGTTTCGATGGGTGAGCTGAGCGAAATGTGCGGAAAATGCGTTTTTTCCCTCATTTCGGATTTTGCGGGGGTGTCTGGGTAATAAAGTCTGGGGCGGTGTGCGCAAATCATACCTCTGCGGATTCCCACGGGTATCTTCTTTTCGGAAATGCATGGGGTTCCCTTTTTTCCTTGGTGGCTTGGACACCCGAGGCCCATATCTGTATGTTGTGCCGGTCGGCAGAGCGTCTGAAATTCCGGTCTGAAAACAGACTTGGGGTTACTTATGTTTTAGGCTTTCCCCTTGGTGGCCAGGTAGGTGCATCCACACATGTGAGGTACCATTTTCATTGGGACACCTGTGGGAACACGGGACGGTAGGCCATGTGTTGTTGTGGGGGTGTTTCGATGGGTGAGCTGAGCGAAACGTGCGGAAAATGCGTTTTTTCCCCACATTTCGGACTTTGCTGGGGTGTCTGGGTAATAAATTCTGGGGTTATGTGCGCAAATCATACCTCTGCGGATTCCCACGAGTGTCCCCTTTTCGGAAATGCATGGGGTCCCTGTTTTCCTTGGTAGCTTGGACACCCGAAGCCCATATCTGTATGTTGTGCCGGTCGGCAGAGCGTCTGAAATTCCGGTCTGAAAACAGACTTGGGGTTACTTGTGTTTTAGGCTTTCCCCTTGGCGGCCAGGTAGGTGCACCCACACATGCGAGGTACCGTTTTCATCGGGACACCTGTGGGAACGCAGGACGGGAGGCCATGTGTTGTTGGGGGCGTGTTTTGATGGGTGAGCCGAGTGAAATGTGCGGAAAATGCATTTTTTCACACATTTTGGCCTTTGCAGGGGTGTCTGGGTAATAAATTCTGGGGCAATATCCGCAAATCATACCTCTGCGGATTCCCACGGGTGTCCTCTTTTTGGAAATGTATGGGGTTCCCTGTTTTCCTTGGTTGCTTGGACACCTGAAGCCCATAGCTGTATGTTGTGCCGGTCGGCGGAGCGTCTGAAATTCCGGTCTGAAAACAGACTTGGGGTTACTTGTGTTTTAGGCTTTCCCCTTGGCGGTAGGTGTACCCACACATGTGAGGTACCGTTTTCATCGGAACACCTGTGGGAACGCGGGACGATAGGCCATGTGTCGTTGGGGGTGTGTTTCGATGCGTGAGCTGAGCGAAATGTGCAGAAAATGCGTTTGTTTCCCCACATTTCGGACTTTGCGGGGGTGTCTGGGTAATAAATTCTGGGGCGATGTGCGTAAATCATACCTCTGCGGATGCCCACGGGTGTCCTCTTTTCGGAAATGCATGGGATTCCCTGTTTTCCTTGGTGGCTTGGACACCTGAGGCCCATATCTGTATGTTGTGCCGGTCGGCAGAGCGTCTTAAAACAAACTTGGAGTTACTTCTGTTTTAGGCTCTCCCCTTGGTGGCCAGGTTGGTGCACTCACACATGTGAGGTACCGTTTTCATCGGGACACCTGTGGGAACGCAGGACGGTAGGCCATGTGTTGTTGGAGGCGTGTTTCGATGGGTGAGCCGAGCGAAATGTGTAGAAAATGCATTTTTTCCCACATTTCGGACTTTGATTGGGTGTCTGGGTAATAAATTCTGGGGCGATGTGCACAAATCATACCTCTGCGGATTCCCACGGGTATCCTTTTTTGGAAATGCATGGGGTTCCCTGTTTTCCTTGGTGGCTTGGACACCCGAGGCCCATATCTGTATGTTGTTCCGGTCAGCAGAGTGTCTGAAATTCCGATCTGAAAACAGTCTTGGGGTTACTAGTGTTTTAGGCTTTCCCCTTGGCAGCCAGGTAGGTGCACCCACACATGTGAGGTACCGTTTTCATCGGGACACCTGTGGGAACGCGGGACGGTAGGCCATGTGTTGTTGGGGGTGTGTTTCGATGGGTGAGCCGAGCGAAATGTGCGGAAAATGCATTTCTTTCCCCACATTTCAGACTTTGTGGGGGTGTCTGTGTAATAAATTCTGGGGCGATGTGCGCAAATCACACCTCTGCGGATTCCCACGGGTGTTCTCTTTTCAGAAATGCATGGGGTCCCTTTTTTCCTTGGTAGCTTGGACACCCGAAGCCCATATTTGTATGTTGTGCCGGTCGGCAGAGCCTCTGAAATTCCTGTCTGAAAACAGACTTGGGGTTACTTGTGTTTTAGGCTTTCCCCTTGGCGGCCAGGTAGGTGTACCCACACATGTGAGGTACCTTTTTCATCAGAACACCTGTGGAAACGGGGGACGGTAGGCCATGTGTTGTTGGGGGTGTGTTTCAATGGGTGAGCTGAGCGAAATGTGCGGAAAATGCGTTTTTTTCCCCACATTTCGGACTTTGCGGGGGTGTCTGGGTAATAAATTCTGGGGCGATGTGCGTAAATCATACCTCTGCGGATTCCCACGTGTGTCCTCTTTTCGGAAATGCATGGGATTCCCTGTTTTCCTTAGTGGCTTGGACACCTGAGGCCCATATCTGTATGTTGTGCCGGTCGGCAGAGCGTCTGAAATTTCAGGTCTGAAAACAAACTTGGGGTTACTTGTGTTTTAGGCTTTCCCCTTGGTGGCCAGGTAGGTGCACCCACACATGCGAGGTACCGTTTTCATCGGGACACCTGTGGGAACGCGGGACGGTAAGCCATGTGTTATTGGGGGCTTGTTTCGATGGGTGAGCCGAGCGAAATGTGCGGAAAATGCATTTTTTCCCTCATTTCGGATTTTGCGGGGGTGTCTGGGTAATAAAGTCTGGGGCGATGTGCGAAAATCATACCTCTGCGGATTCCAACGGGTATCCTCTTTTTGAAAATGCATGGGGTTCCCTTTTTTCCTTGGTGGCTTGGACACCCGAGGCCCATATCTGTATGTTGTGCCGGTCGGCAGAGCGTCTGAAATTCCGGTCTGAAAACAGACTTGGGGTTACTTATGTTTTAGGCTTTCCCCTTGGTGGCCAGGTAGGTGCACCCACACATGTGAGGTACCATTTTCATTGGGACACCTGTGGGAACACGGGACGGTAGGCCATGTGTTGTTGGGGGCGTGTTTCGATGGGTGAGCTGAGCGAAACGTGCGGAAAATGCGTTTTTTCCCCACATTTCGGACTTTGCGGGGGTGTCTGGGTAATAAATTCTGGGGCGATGTGCACAAATCATACCTCTGCGGATTCCCACGGGTATTCTTTTTTTGGAAATGCATGGGGTTCCCTGTTTTCCTTGGTGGCTTGGACACCCGAGGCCCATATCTGTATGTTGTGCAGGTCAGCAGAGCGTCTGAAATTCCGGTCTGAAAACAGTCTTGGGGTTACTTGTGTTTTAGGCTTTCCCCTTGGCAGCCAGGTAGGTGCACCCACACATGTGAGGTACCTTTTTCATCGGGACACCTGTGGGAACGCGGGACGGTAGGCCATGTGTTGTTGGGGGTGTGTTTCGATGGGTGAGCCGAGCGAAATGTGCGGAAAATGCATTTCTTTCCCCACATTTCGGACTTTGTGGGGGTGTCTGGGTAAAAGATTCTGGGGCGATGTGCGCAAATCACAACTCTGCCGATTCCCACGGGTGTCCTCTTTTCAGAAATGCATGGGGTCCCTTTTTTCCTTGGTAGCTTGGACACCCGAAGCCCATATTTCTATGTTGTGCCGGTCGGCAGAGCCTCTGAAATTCCTGTCTGAAAACAGACTTGGGGTTACTTGTGTTTTAGGCTTTCCCCTTGGCGGCCAGGTAGGTGTACCCACACATGTGAGGTACCATTTTCATCAGAACACCTGTGAGAACACGGGACGGTAGGCCATGTGTTGTTGGAGGTGTGTTTCGATGGGTGAGCTGAGCGAAATGTGTGGAAAATGCGTTTTTTTCCCCACATTTCGGACTTTGCGGGGGTGTCTGGGTAATAAATTCTGGGGCGATGTGCGTAAATCATACCTCTGCGGATTTCCACGTGTGTCCTCTTTTCGGAAATGCATGGGATTCCCTGTTTTCCTTGGTGGCTTGGACACCTGAGGCCCATATCTGTATGTTGTGCCGGTCGGCAGAGCGTCTGAAATTTCAGGTCTGAAAACAAACTTGGGGTTACTTGTGTTTTAGGCTTTCCCCTTGGTGGCCAGGTAGGTGCACCCACACATGCGAGGTACCGTTTTCATCGGGACACCTGTGGGAACGCGGGACGGTAAGCCATGTGTTATTGGGGGCTTGTTGCGATGGGTGAGCCGAGCGAAATGTGCGGAAAATGCATTTTTTCCCTCATTTCGGATTTTGCGGGGGTCTCTGGGTAATAAAGTCTGGGGCGATGTGCGCAAATCATACCTCTGCGGATTCCAACGGGTATCCTCTTTTCTAAAATGCATGGGGTTCCCTTTTTTCCTTGGTGGCTTGGACACCCGAGGCCCATATCTGTATGTTGTGCCCTTCGGCAGAGCGTCTGAAATTCCGGTCTGAAAACAGACTTGGGGTTACTTATGTTTTAGGCTTTCCCCTTGGCGGCCAGGTAGGTGTACCCACACATGTGAGGTACCGTTTTCATCAGAACACCTGTGAGAACACGGGACGGTAGGCCATGTGTTGTTGGAGGTGTGTTTCGATGGGTGAGCTGAGCGAAATGTGCGGAAAATGCGTTTTTTTCCCCACATTTCGGACTTTGCAGGGGTGTCTGGGTAATAAATTCTGGGGCGATGTGCGTAAATCATACCTCTGCGGATTCCCACGGGTGTCCTCTTTTCGGAAGGGTCTCAGGATTGGAATGGGAAGGAGTTGGATATCACATTGAATGGGAAGGAGTTTGATATCACATCTCAAGCTATAGGAAGGGTCTCAGGTTTGGAAAGGGAATGATTTGGATTTCACATCTCATGTTATAGGATGGTTCTCATGTTTGGTTTTAGAAGCATTGAGATATCACATCTCATGCTATCGGAAGGGTCTCAGGTTTGGAATGGGAAAGAGTTTGATATCACATCTCATGCTATAGGAAGGGTCTCAGGTTTGGTATAAGCATTGAGATATCCCATCTCATGCTATAGGACTGGTCTCAGGATTGGAATCTGAAGGAGTTGTATATGACATCTCATGCCATAGGAAGGGTCTCAGGTTTGGTGTAAGCATTGAGATATTACATCTCTGCTATCGGAAGGGTCTCAGGATTGGAATGGGAAGGAGTTGGATATCCCATCTCGTTATAGGAAGGGTCTCAGGTTTGGTATTATAAGCATTGAGATATCACATCTCATGCTATTGGGAGGGTCTAAGGTTTGGAAGGGGAAGGATTTGGATATCACATCTCATGTTATAGGACCGGTCTCAGGTTTGGTATTAGAAGCATTGAGATATCAAGTCTCATGGTATAGGACGGGTCTCAGAATTGGAATGGGAAGGAGTTGGATATCACATCTCAAGCTATAGGAAGGGTCTCAGGATTGGAATGGGAAGGACTTGGATATCACATCTCATGTTATAGGAAGGGTCTCAGGTTTGGTATTAGAAGCATTGAGAGATCAAGTCTCATGGTATAGGACGGGTCTCAGAAATGGAATGGGAAGGAGTTGGATATCACATCTCAAGCTATAGGAAGGGTCTCTGGATTGGAATGGGAAGGAGTTGGATATCACATCTCAAGCTATAGGAAGGGTCTGAGGATTGGAATGGGAAGGAGTTTGATATCACATCTCATGCCATGGTATGGGTCTCAGGTTTTGTAGAAGCATTGGGATATCACATCTCATGCTATCGGAAGGGTATCAGGATTGGATTTGGAAGGAGTTGGATATCCCATCTCATGCTATAGGAAGGGTCTAAGGTTGGAATGGGAAGGAGTTGGATATCACATCTCATGTTATAGGAAGGGACTCAGGATTGGAATGGGAAGGACTTGGATATCACATCTCATTCTATAGGAAGGCTCTCAGGGTTGGAAGGGGAAGGAGTTGGATATCACATTTCATGTTAGAGGTAGGATCTCAGGTTTGGTATTAGAGGCATTGAGATATCACATCTCATGCTATCAGAAGGGTCTCAGGATTGGAATGGGAAGGAGTTTGATATCACATCTCATGCTAAAGGGAGGGTCTACGGTTCGGAAGGGGAAGGATTTGGATATCACATATTATGTTATAGGAAGGATCTCAGGTTTGGTATTAGAAGCATTGAGATATCACATCTCATGCTATCGGAAGGGTTTCAGGTTTGGTATAAGCATTGAGATATCACATCTCTGCTATCGGAAGGGTCTCAGGATTGGAATGGGAAGGACTTGGATATCACAATTCATGTTATAGGAAGGGTCTCAGGTTTGGTATTAGAAGCATTGAGATATCACATCTCATGCTATAGGAAGGGTCTCAGGATTGGAATGGGAAGGACTTGGATATCACATCTCATGTTATTGGAAGGGTCTCAGGTTTGGTATTAGAAGCATTGAGATATCACATCTCATGCTATAGGAAGGGTCTCAGGAATGGAATGGGAAGGACTTGGATATCACATCTCATGATAAAGGAAGGGTCTGAGGTTTGGAAGGGGAAGGATTTGGATATCACATCTCATGTTATTGGATCGGTCTCAGGTTTGGTATTAGAAGCATTGAGATATCAAGTCTCATGGTATAGGACGGGAGTTTGATATCACATCTCATGCCATGGTATGGGTCTCAGGTTTTGTAGAAGCATTGGGATATCACATCTCATGCTATCGGAAAGGTATCAGGATTGGATTTGGAAGGAGTTCGATATCCCATCTCATGCTATAAGAAGGGTCTCAGGTTGGAATGGGAAGGAGTTGGATATCACATCTCATGTTATAGGAAGGGTCTCAGGATTGGAATGGGAAGGACTTGGATATCACATCTCATGCTGTAGGAAGGCCTCAGGTTTGGAAAGGGAAGGAGTTGGATATCACATTTCATGTTAGAGGTAGGATCTCAGGTTTGGTATTAGAGGCATTGAGATATCACATCTCATGCTATCAGACGGGTATCAGGATTGGAATGGGAAGGAGTTGGATATCACATCTCATGCTAAAGGGAGGGTCTCAGGTTTGGAAGGGGAAGGATTTGGATATCACATCTCATGTTATAGGAAGGATCTCAGGTTTGGTATTAGAAGCATTGAGATATCACATCTCATGCTATAGAAGGATCCCAGGTTTGGTATTAGAAGCATTGAGATATCACATCTCATGCTATAGGAAGGGTCTCAGGATTGGAATGGGAAGGAGTTGGATATCACATCTCATCCAATAAGAAGGGTCTCAGGTTTGGAATGGGAAGGAATTGGATATCACATCTCATGTTATAGGAAGGATCTCAGGTTTGGTATTAGAAGCATTGAGATATCACATCTCAGGCTATAGGAAGGGTCTCAGGATTGGAATGCGAAGGATTTGGATATCACATCTCATGCTAAAGGAAGGGTCTCAGGTTTGGTAGAAGCATTGAGATATCACATCTCATGCTATAGGAAGGGTCTCAGGATTTGAATGGCAAGGAGTTGGATATCACATCTCATGCCATAGGAAGGGTCTCAGGTTTGGTATAAGCATTGAGATATCACATCTCTTCTATCGGAAGGGTCTCAGGATTGGATTGGGAAGGAGTTGGATATCCCTTCTCATGCTATAGGAACGGTCTCAGGTTGGAATGGGAAGGAGTTGGATATCACATCTCATGTTATAGGAAGGGTCTCAGGATTGGAATGGGAAGGATTTGGATATCAAATCTCTTGCTATAGGAATGGTCTCAGGATTGGAATGGGTAGGAGTTGGATATTACATGCTTGCTATTGGGAGGGTCTCATGTTTGGAATGGGAAGGAGTTGGATATCACATATGCTATAGGAAGTGTGTCAGGTTTGGAACGGGAAGGAGTTGGATATCACATCTCATGTTATAGGAAGGGTCACAGGTTTGGTATAAGCATTGAGATATCACATCTCTGCTATCGGAAGTGGCTGAGGATTGGAATGGGAAGGAGTTGGATATCCCATCTCATGTTATAGGACGGGTCTCTGGTTTGGTATTAGAATCATTGAGATATCACATCGCATGCTGTAGGAAGGGTCTCTGGATTGGAATGGAAGGAGTTGGATATCACATCTCATGTTATAGGAAGGATCTCAGGTTTGGTATTAGAAGCATTGAGACATCACATCTCATGCTATAGGAAGGGTCTCAGGATTGGAATGGGAAGGAGTTGTATATCACATCTCAGGCTATAGGAAGGGTCTCAGGTTTGGTATAAGCATGGAGATATCACTTCTCATGCTATAGGAAGGGTCTCTCGATTGGAATGGGAAGGAGTTGGATATCACATCTCATGTTATAGGAAGGATCTCAGGTTTGGTATTAGAAGCATTGAGACTTCACATCTCATGCTATAGGAAGGGTCTCAGGATTGGAATGGGAAGGAGTTGGATATCACATCTCATGCTATAGGAAGGGTCTCAGATTTGGTATAAGCATTGAGATATCACATCTCATGCTATAGGAAGGGACTCAGGATTGGAATGGGAAGGAGTTGTATATGACATCTCAGGCCATAGGAAGGGTCTCAGGTTTGGTATAAGCATTGAGATATCACATCTCTGCTATAGGAAGGGTCTCAGGATTGGAATGGGAAGGAGTTGGATATCCCATCTCATGTTATAGGAAGGGTCTCAGGTTTGGTATTAGAAGCTTTGAGATATCACATTTCATGCTATAGGAAGGGTCTCAGGATTGGAATGGGAAGGACTTGGATGTCACATCTCATGCTATAGGGAGGGTCTCAAGTTTGATATTAGAAGCATTGAGATAACAAATCTCATGATATCGGAAGGGTCTCAGGATTGGAATGGGAAGGAGTTGGATATCATATCTCATGATAAAGGAAGGGTCTAAGGTTTGGAAGGGGAAGGATTTGGATATCACATCTCATGTTATAGGACGGGTCTCAGGTTTGGTATTAGAAGCATTGAGATATCAAGTCTCATGGTATAGGAAGGGTCTCAGAATTGGAATGGGAAGGAGTTGGATATCACATCTCAAGCTATAGGAAGGGTCTCAGGATTGGAATGGGAAGGAGTTTGATATCACATCTCATGCCATAGTATGGGTCTCAGGTTTGGTAGAAGCATTGGGATATCACATCTCATGCTATCGGAAGGGTATGAGAATTGGATTTGGAAGGAGTTGGATATCCCATCTCATGCTATAGGAAGGGTCTCAGGTTGAAATGGGAAGGAGTTGGATATCACATCTCATGTTATAGGAAGGGTCTCAGGATTGGTATTAGAGGCATTGAGATATCACATCTCATGCTATCAGAAGGGTCTCAGGATTGGAATGGGAAGGAGATGGATATCACATCTCATGCTAAAGGGAGGGTCTCAGGTTTGGAAGGGGAAGGATTTGGATATCACATCTCATGTTATAGGAAGGATCTCAGGTTTGGTATTAGAAGCATTGAGATATCACATCTCATGCTATCGGAAGGATCTCAGGTTTGGTATTAGAAGCATTGAGATATCACATCTCATGCTAGGAAGGGTCTCAGGATTGGAATGGGAAGGAGTTGGATATCACATCTCATGCTAAAGGAAGGGTCTCAGGTTTGGTAGAAGCATTGAGATATCACATCTCATGCTATAGGAAGGGTCTCAGGATTGGAATGGGAAGGACTTAGATATCACATATCATGCTATAGGGAGGGTCTCAGTTTTGATATTAGAAGCATTGAGATATCACATCTCATGCAATCGGAAAGGTCTCAGGATTGGAATGGGAAGGAGCTGGTTATCACATCTCATGCTAAAGGAAGGGTCTCAGGTTTGGAACGGGAAGGAGTTGGATATCACATCTCATGTTATAGGAAGGGTCTCAAGTTTGGTATAAGCATTGAGATATCATATCTCTGCTATCGGAAGTGTCTCAGGATTGGAATTGGAAGGAGTTGGATATCCCATCTCATGTTATAGGACGGGTCTCAGGTTTGTTATTAGAATCATTGAGATATCATATTGCATGCTGTAGGAAAGGTCTAAGTATTGGAATGGGAAGGACCTGGATATCACATCTCATGCTATAGATAGGCTCTCAGGTTTGGAAAGGGAAGGAGTTGGATATCACATTTCATGTTAGAGGAAGGATCTCAGGTTTGGTATTAGAGGCATTGAGATATCACATCTCATGCAATAGGAAGGGCCTCAGGATTGGAATGGGAAGGAGTTGGATATCACATCTCATGCTATAGGAAGGGTCTCAGGTTTGGTATAAGCATTGAGATATCACATCTCATGCTATAGGAAGGGTCTCTGGATTGGAATGGAAGGAGTTGGATATCACATCTCATGTTATAGGAAGGATCTCAGGTTTGGTATTAGAAGCATTGAGACATCACATCTCATGCTATAGGAAGGGTCTCAGGATTGGAATGGGAAGGAGTTGGATATCACATCTCAGGCTATAGGAAGGGTCTCAGGTTTGGTATAAGCATTGAGATATCACATCTCATGCTATAGGAAGGGTCTCAGGATTGGAATGGGAAGGAGTTGTATATGACATCTCATGCCGTAGGAAGGGTCTCAGGTTTGGTATAAGCATTGAGATATCACATCTCTGCAATCGAAAGGGTCTCAGGATTGGAATGGGAAGGAGTTGGATATCCCATCTCATGTTTTAGGAAGAGTCTCAGGTTTGGTATTAGAAGCATTGAGATATCACATCTCATGCTATAGGAAGTGTCTCAGGATTGGAATCGGAAGGACTTGGATATCACATCTCATGCTATAGGGAGGGTCTCAGGATTGGAATGGGAAGGAGTTGGATATCACATCTCATGTTATAGGAAGGATCTCAGGTTTATATAAGCATTGAGATATCACATCTCTGCTATCGGAATGGTCTGAGGATTGGAATGGGAAGGAGTTGGATATTCCCATCTCATGTTATAGGAAGGGTCTCAAGTTTGGTATTAGAAGCATTGAGATATCACTTCTCATGCTATAGGAAGGGTCTCAGTATTGGAATGGGAAGGACTTGGATATCACATCTCATGCTATAGGGAGGGTCTCAAGTTTGATATTAGAAGCATTGAGATATCACATCTCATGATATCGGAAGGGTCTCAGGATTGGAATGGGAAGGAGTTGGATATCACATCTCATGATAAAGGAAGGGTCTAAGGTTTGGAAGGGGAAGGATTTGGATATCACATCTCATGTTATAGGACGGGTCTCAGGTTTGGTATTAGAAGCATTGAGATATCAAGTCTCATGGTATAGGAAGGGTCTCAGAATTGGAATGGGAAGGAGTTGGATATCACATCTCAAGCTATAGGAAGGGTCTCAGGATTGGAATGGGAAGGAGTTTGATATCAAATCTCATGCCATAGTATGGGTCTCAGGTTTGGTAGAAGCATTGGGATATCACATCTCATGCTATCGGAAGGGTATCAGTATTGGATTTGGAAGGAGTTGGATGTCCCATCTCATGCTATAGGAAGGGTCTCAGGTTGGAATGGGAAGGAGTTGGATATCACATCTCATGTTATAGGAAGGGTCTCAGGATTGGAATGGGAAGGACTTGGATATCATATCTCATGCTATAGGAAGGCTCTCAGGTTTGTAAGGGGAAGGAGTTGGATATCACATTTCATGTTAGAGGAAGGATCTCAGGTTTGGTATAAGAGGCATTGAGATATCACATCTCATGCTATAGGAAGGGTCTCAGGATTGGAATGGGAAGGAGTTGGATATCACATCTCAAGCTATAGGAAGGGTCTCAGGTTTGGTATAAGCATTGAGATATCACATCTCATGCTATAGGAAGGGTCTCAGAATTGGAATGGGAAGGAGTTGGATATCACATCTCATGTTATAGGAAAGATCTCAGGTTTGATATTAGAAGCAATGAGACATCACATCTCAAGTTATAGGAAGGGTCTCAGGATTGGAATGGGAAGAAGTTGGATATCACAACTCATGCTATAGGAAGGGTCTCAGGTTTGGTATAAGCATTGAGATATCACATCTCATGCTATAGGAAGGGTCTCAGGATTGGAATGGGAACGAATTGTATATGACATCTCATGCCATAGGAAGGGTCTCAGGTTTGGTATAAGCATTGAGATATCACATCACATGCTATAGGAAGGATCTCAGGTTTGGTATTAGAAGCATTGAGATATTCCATATCATGCTATCGGAAGTATCTCAGGTTTGGTATTTGAGGCATTGAGATATCACATCTCATGCTATCATAAGGGTCTCAGGATTGGAATGGGAAGGAGTTGGATATCACATCTCATGCTAAAAGGAGGGTCTCAGGTTTGGAAGGGGAAGGATTTGGATATCACATCACATGTTATAGGAAGTTCTCAGGTTTGGTATTAGAAGCATTGAGATATCACATCTCATGCTATAGGAAGGGTCTCAGGTTTGAAACGGGAAGGAGTTGGATATCACATCTCATGTTATAGGAAGAGTCGCAGGTTTGGTATAAGCATTGAGATATCACATCTCTGCAATCGGAAGTGTCTCAGGATTGGGATGGGAAGGAGTTGGATATCACATCTCATGCTATAGGAAGGGTCTCAGGTTTGGAAGGGGAAGGAGTTGGATATCCCATCTCATGTTATAGGACTGGTCTCAGGTTTGGTATTAGAAGCATTGAGATATCACATTGCATGCTGTAGGAAGGGTCTCAGGTTTGGAATGGGAAGGAATTGGATATCACATCTCATGTCATAGGAACGATCTCAGGTTTGGTATTAGAAGCATTGAGATATCACATCTCATGCTATAGGAATGGTCTCAGGATTGGAATGGGAAGGAGTTGGAAATTACATTCTGGCTATAGGAAGGGTCTCATGTTTGGAATGGGAAGGAGTTGGATATCACATATGCTATAGGAAGGGTCTCAGGATTGGAATGGGAAGGAGTTGGATATTACATTCTGGCTATAGGAAGGGTCTCATGTTTGGAATGGGAAGGAGTTGGATATCACATATGCTATAGGAAGGGTCTCAGGATTGGAATGGGAAGGAGTTGGATATCCCATCTCATGTTATAGGACGGGTCTCAGGTTTGTTATTAGAATCATTGAGATATCATATTGCATGCTGTAGGAAGGGTCTAAGTATTGGAATGGGAAGGACCTGGATATCACATCTCATGCTATAGATAGGCTCTCAGGTTTGGAAAGGGAAGGAGTTGGATATCACATGTCATGTTAGAGGAAGGATCTCAGGTTTGGTATTAGAGGCATTGAGATATCACATCTCATGCAATAGGAAGGGCCTCAGGATTGGAATGGGAAGGAGTTGGATATCACATCTCATGCTATAGGAAGGGTCTCAGGTTTGGTATAAGCATTGAGATATCACATCTCATGCTATAGGAAGGGTCTCTGGATTGGAATGGAAGGAGTTGGATATCACATCTCATGTTATAGGAAGGATCTCAGGTTTGGTATTAGAAGCATTGAGACATCACATCTCATGCTATAGAAAGGGTCTCAGGATTGGAATGGGAAGGAGTTGGATATCACATCTCAGGCTATAGGAAGGGTCTCAGGTTTGGTATAAGCATTGAGATATCACATCTCATGCTATAGGAAGGGTCTCAGGATTGGAATGGGAAGGAGTTGTATATGACATCTCATGCCGTAGGAAGGGTCTCAGGTTTGGTATAAGCATTGAGATATCACATCTCTGCAATCGAAAGGGTCTCAGGATTGGAATGGGAAGGAGTTGGATATCCCATCTCATGTTTTAGGAAGAGTCTCAGGTTTGGTATTAGAAGCATTGAGATATCACATCTCATGCTATAGGAAGTGTCTCAGGATTGGAATGGGAAGGACTTGGATATCACATCTCATGCTATAGGGAGGGTCTCAGGATTGGAATGGGAAGGAGTTGGATATCACATCTCATGCTAGAGGAAGGGTCTCAGGTTTGGTATAAGCAGTGAGATATCACATCTCATGCTATAGGAAGTGTCTCAGGATTGGAATGGGAAGGAGTTGGATATCACATCTCATGTTATAGGAAGGATCTCAGGTTTATATAAGCATTGAGATATCACATCTCTGCTATCGGAATGGTCTCAGGATTGGAATGGGAAGGAGTTGGATATTCCCATCTCATGTTATAGGAAGGGTCTCAAGTTTGGTATTAGAAGCATTGAGATATCACTTATCATGCTATAGGAAGGGTCTCAGGATTGGAATGGGAAGGACTTGGATATCACATCTCATGCTATAGGGAGGGTCTCAAGTTTGATATTAGAAGCATTGAGATATCACATCTCATGATATCGGAAGGGTCTCAGGATTGGAATGGGAAGGAGTTGGATATCACATCTCATGATAAAGGAAGGGTCTAAGGTTTGGAAGGGGAAGGATTTGGATATCACATCTCATGTTATAGGACGGGTCTCAGGTTTGGTATTAGAAGCATTGAGATATCAAGTCTCATGGTATAGGAAGGGTCTCAGAATTGGAATGGGAAGGAGTTGGATATCACATCTCAAGCTATAGGAAGGGTCTCAGGATTGGAATGGGAAGGAGTTTGATATCAAATCTCATGCCATAGTATGGGTCTCAGGTTTGGTAGAAGCATTGGGATATCACATCTCATGGTATAGGAAGGGTATCAGTATTGGATTTGGAAGGAGATGGATATCCCATCTCATGCTATAGGAAGGGTCTCAGGTTGGAATGGGAAGGAGTTGGATATCACATCTCATGTTATAGGAAGGGTCTCAGGATTGGAATGGGAAGGACTTGGATATCATATCTCATGCTATAGGAAGGCTCTCAGGTTTGTAAGGGGAAGGAGTTGGATATCACATTTCATGTTAGAGGAAGGATCTCAGGTTTGGTATAAGAGGCATTGAGATATCACATCTCATGCTATAGGAAGGGTCTCAGGATTGGAATGGGAAGGAGTTGGATATCACATCTCAAGCTATAGGAAGGGTCTCAGGTTTGGTATAAGCATTGAGATATCACATCTCATGCTATAGGAAGGGTCTCAGAATTGGAATGGGAAGGAGTTGGATATCACATCTCATGTTATAGGAAAGATCTCAGGTTTGGTATTAGAAGCAATGAGACTTCACATCTCAAGTTATAGGAAGGGTCTCAGGATTGGAATGGGAAGAAGTTGGATATCACAACTCATGCTATAGGAAGGGTCTCAGGTTTGGTATAAGCATTGAGATATCACATCTCATGCTATAGGAAGGGTCTCAGGATTGGAATGGGAACGAATTGTATATGACATCTCATGCCATAGGAAGGGTCTCAGGTTTGGTATAAGCATTGAGATATCACATCACATGCTATAGGAAGGATCTCAGGTTTGGTATTAGAAGCATTGAGATATCACATATCATGCTATCGGAAGTATCTCAGGTTTGGTATTTGAGGCATTGAGATATCACATCTCATGCTATCATAAGGGTCTCAGGATTGGAATGGGAAGGAGTTGGATATCACATCTCATGCTAAAAGGAGGGTCTCAGGTTTGGAAGGGGAAGGATTTGGATATCACATCACATGTTATAGGAAGTCCTCAGGTTTGGTATTAGAAGCATTGAGATATCACATCTCATGCTATAGGAAGGGTCTCAGGTTTGAAACGGGAAGGAGTTGGATATCACATCTCATGTTATAGGAAGAGTCGCAGGTTTGGTATAAGCATTGAGATATCACATCTCTGCAATCGGAAGTGTCTCAGGATTGGGATGGGAAGGAGTTGGATATCACATCTCATGCTATAGGAAGGGTCTCAGGTTTGGAAGGGGAAGGAGTTGGATATCCCATCTCATGTTATAGGACTGGTCTCAGGTTTGGTATTAGAAGCATTGAGATATCACATTGCATGCTGTAGGAAGGGTCTCAGGTTTGGAATGGGAAGGAATTGGATATCACATCTCATGTCATAGGAACGATCTCAGGTTTGGTATTAGAAGCATTGAGATATCACATCTCATGCTATAGGAATGGTCTCAGGATTGGAATGGGAAGGAGTTGGAAATTACATTCTGGCTATAGGAAGGGTCTCATGTTTGGAATGGGAAGGAGTTGGATATCACATATGCTATAGGAAGGGTCTCAGGATTGGAATGGGAAGGAGTTGGATATTACATTCTGGCTATAGGAAGGGTCTCATGTTTGGAATGGGAAGGAGATGGATATCACATATGCTATAGGAAGGGTCTCAGGATTGGAATGGGAAGGAGTTGGATATCCCATCTCATGTTATAGGACGGGTCTCAGGTTTGTTATTAGAATCATTGAGATATCATATTGCATGCTGTAGGAAGGGTCTAAGGATTGGAATGGGAAGGACTTGGATATCACATCTCAAGCTATAGGTAGGCTCTCAGGTTTGGAAAGGGAAGGAGTTGGATATCACATTTCATGTTAGAGCAAGGATCTCAGGTTTGGTATTAGAGGAATTGAGATATCACATCTCATGCTATAGGAAGGGTCTCAGGATTGGAATGGGAAGGAGTTGGATATCACATCTCATGCTATAGGAAGGGTCTCAGGTTTGGTATAAGCATTGAGATATCACATCTCATGCTATAGAAAGGGTCTCAGGATTGGAATGGGAAGGAGTTGGATATCACATCTCATGTTATAGGAAGGATCTCAGGTTTGGTATTAGAAGCATTGAGACATCACATTTCATGCTATAGGAAGGGTCTCAGGATTGGAATGGGAAGGAGTTGGATATCACATCTCATGCTATAGGAATGGTCTCAGGTTTGGTATAAGCATTGAGATATCACATCTCATGCTATAGGAAGGGTCTCAGGATTGGAATGGGAAGGAGTTGTATATGACATCTCATGCCATAGGAAGGGTCTCAGGTTTGGTATAAGCATTGAGATATCACATCTCTGCTATCGGAAGGGTCTCAGGATTGGAATGGGAAGGAGTTGGATATCCCATCTCATGTTACAGGAAGAGTCTCAGGTTTGGTATTAGAAGCATTGAGATATCACATCTCATGCGATAGGAAGTGTCTCAGGATTGGAATGGGAAGGACTTGGATATCACATCTCATGCTAATGGAAGGGTCTCAGGTTTGGTATAAGCAGTGAGATATCACATCTCATGCTATAGGAAGTGTCTCAGGATTGGAATGGGAAGGAGTTGGATATCACATCTCACGCTAAAGGAAGGGTCTCAGGTTTGGTATAAGCAGTGAGATATCACATCTCATGCTATAGGAAGTGTCTCAGGATTGGAATGGGAAGGAATTGGATATCACATCTCATGTTAAAGGAAGGGTCTCAGGTTTGGTATAAGCAGTGAGATATCACATCTCATGCTATAGGAAGTGTCTCAGGATTGGAATGGGAAGGAGTTGGATATCACATCTCATGTTAAAGGAAGTGTCTCATGTTTGGTATAAGCATTGAGATATCACATCTCATGCTATAGGAAGGGTCTCAGGATTGGAATGGGAAGGAATTGTATATGACATCTCATGCCATAGGAAGGGTCTCAGGTTTGGTATAAGCATTGAGATATCACATCTCATGCTATAGGAAGAGTCTCAGGATTGGAATGGGAAGGAATTGTATATGACATCTCATGCCATAGGAAGGGTCTCAGGTTTGGTATAAGCATTGAGATATCACGACACATGCTATAGGAAGGATCTCAGGTTTGGTATTAGAAGCATTGAGATATCACATATCATGCTATCGGAAGTATCTCAGGTTTGGTATTTGAGGCATTGAGATATCACATCTCATGCTATCATAAGGGTCTCAGGATTGGAATGGAAAGGAGTTGGATATCACATCTCATGCTAAAGGGAGGGTCTCAGGTTTGGAAGGGGAAGGATTTGGATATCACATCACATGTTATAGGAAGTTCTCAGGTTTGGTATTAGAAGCATTGAGATATCACATCTCATGCTATCAGAAGGGTCTCAGGATTGGAATGGGAAGGAGTTGGATATCACATCTCATGCTATAGGAAGGGTCTCAGGTTTGAAACGGGAAGGAGTTGGATATCACATCTCATGTTATAGGAAGAGTCGCAGGTTTGGAATAAGCATTGAGATATCACATCTCTGCAATCGGAAGTGTCTCAGGATTGGGATGGGAAGGAGTTGGATATCACATCTCATGCTATAGGAAGGGTCTCAGGTTTGGAAGGGGAAGGAGTTGGATATCCCATCTCATGTTATAGGAGTGGTCTCAGGTTTGGTATTAGAAGCATTGAGATATCACATTGCATGCTGTAGGAAGGGTCTCAGATTTGGAATGGGAAGGAATTGGATATCACATCTCATGTCATAGGAACGATCTCAGGTTTGGTATTAGAAGCATTGAGATATCACATCTCATGCTATAGGAATGGTCTCAGGATTGGAATGGGAAGGAGTTGGAAATTACATTCTAGCTATAGGAAGGGTCTCATGTTTGGAATGGGAAGGAGTTGGATATCACATATGCTATAGGAAGGGTCTCAGGATTGGAATGGGAAGGAGTTGGATATCCCATCTCATGTTATAGGACGGGTCTCAGGTTTGTTATTAGAATCATTGAGATATCATATTGCATGCTGTAGGAAGGGTCTAAGGATTGGAATGGGAAGGACTTGGATATCACATCTCAAGCTATAGGTAGGCTCTCAGGTTTGGAAAGGGAAGGAGTTGGATATCACATTTCATGTTAGAGGAAAGATCTCAGGTTTGGTATTAGAGGAATTGAGATATCACATCTCATGCTATAGGAAGGGTCTCAGGATTGGAATGGGAAGGAGTTGGATATCACATCTCATGCTATAGGAAGGGTCTCGGGTTTGGTATAAGCATTGAGATATCACATCTCATGCTATAGGAAGGGTCTCGGGATTGGAATGGGAAGGAGTTGGATATCACATCTCATGTTATAGGAAGGATCTCAGGTTTGGCATTAGAAGCATTGAGACATCACATTTCATGCTATAGGAAGGGTCTCAGGATTGGAATGGGAAGGAGTTGGATATCACATCTCATGCTATAGGAATGGTCTCAGGTTTGGTATACGCATTGAGATATCACATCTCATGCTATAGGAAGGGTCTCAGGATTGGAATGGGAAGGAGTTGTACATGACATCTCATGCCATAGGAAGGGTCTCAGGTTTGGTATTAGCATTGAGATATCACATCTCTGCTATCGGAAGGGTCTCAGGATTGGAATGGGAAGGAGTTGGATATCCCATCTCATGTTACAGGAAGAGTCTCAGGTTTGGTATTAGAAGCATTGAGATATCACATCTCATGCTATAGGAAGTGTCTCAGGATTGGAATGGGAAGGACTTGGATATCACATCTCATGCTAAAGGAAGGGTCTCAGGTTTGGTATAAGCAGTGAGATATCACATCTCATGCTATAGGAAGTGTCTCAGGATTGGAATGGGAAGGAGTTGGATATCACATCTCACGCTAAAGGAAGGGTCTCAGGTTTGGTATAAGCAGTGAGATATCACATCTCATGCTATAGGAAGTGTCTCAGGATTGGAATGGGAAGGAGTTGGATATCACATCTCACGTTAAAGGAAGGGTCTCAGGTTTGGTATAAGCAGTGAGATATCACATCTCATGCTATAGGAAGTGTCTCAGGATTGGAATGGGAAGGAGTTGGATATCATATCTCATGTTAAAGGAAGGGTCTCAGGTTTGGTATAAGCATTGAGATATCACATCTCATGCTATAGGAAGGGTCTCAGGATTGGAATGGGAAGGAGTTGGATATCACATCTCATGTTATAGGAAGGATCTCAGGTTTGGTATTAGAAGCATTGAGACATCACATTTCATGCTATAGGAAGGGTCTCAGGATTGTAATGGGAAGGAGTTGGATATCACATCTCATGCTATAGGAATGGTCTCAGGTTTGGTATAAGCATTGAGATATCACATCTCATGCTATAGGAAGGGTCTCAGGATTGGAATGGGAAGGAGTTGTATATGACATCTCATGCAATAGGAAGGGACTCAGGTTTGGTATAAGCATTGAGATATCACATCTCTGCTATCGGAAGGGTCTTAGGATTGGAATGGGAAGGAGTTGGATATCCCATCTCATGTTACAGGAAGAGTCTCAGGTTTGGTATTAGAAGGATTGAGATATCACATCTCATGCTATAGGAAGTGTCTCAGGATTGGAATGGGAAGGACTTGGATATCACATCTCATGCTAAAGGAAGGGTCTCAGGTTTGGTATAAGCAGTGAGATATCACATCTCATGCTATAGGAAGTGTCTCAGGATTGGAATGGGAAGGAGTTGGATATCACATCTCATGTTATAGGAAGGATCTCAGGTTTGGTATAAGCATTGAGATATCACATCTCTGCTATCGGAAGGGTCTCAGGATTGGAATGGGAAGGAGTTGGATATTCCCATCTCATGTTATAGGAAGGGTCTCAGGTTTGGTATTAGAAGCATTGAGACATCACATCTCATGTTATAGGAAGGGTCTCAGGATTGGAATGGGAAGAAGTTGGATATCACAACTCATGCTATAGGAAGGGTCTCAGGTTTGGTATAAGCATTGAGATATCACATCTCATGCTATAGGAAGGGTCTCAGGATTGGAATGGGAAGAAGTTGGATATCACATCTCATGTCATAGGAAGGATCTCAGGTTTGGTATTAGAAGCATTGATATATCACATCTCATGCTATAGGAATGGTCGCAGGATTGGAATGGGTAGGAGTTGGATATTACATTCTTGCTATAGGAAGGGTCTCATGTTTAGAATGGGAAGGAGTTGGATATCACATATGCTATAGGAAGTGTCTCAGGTTTGGAACGGGAAGGAGTTGGATATCACATCTCATGTTATAGGAAGGGTCTCAGGTTTGGTATAAGCATTGAGATATCACATCTCTGCTATCGGAAGTGGCTCAGGATTAGAATGGGAAGGAGTTGGATATCCCATCTCATGTTATAGGACGGGTCTCTGGTTTGGTATTAGAATCATTGAGATATCACATCGCATGCTGTAGGAAGGGTCTAAGGATTGGAATGGGATGGACTTGGATATCACATCTCATGCTATAGGTAGGCTCTCAGGTTTGGTATAAGCATTGAGATATCACATCTCATGCTATAGGAAGGATCTCAGGATTGGAATGGGAAGGATTTGGATATCACATCTCATGCTATAGGAAGGGTCCCAGGTTTGGTATAAGCATGGAGATATCACTTCTCATGCTATAGGAAGGGTCTCAGGATTGGAATGGGAAGGAGTTGGATATCACATCTCATGTTATAGGTAGGATCTCAGGTTTGGTATTAGAAGCATTGAGACATCACATCTCATGCTATAGGAAGGGTCTCAGGATTGGAATGGGAAGGAATTGGATATCACATCTCAGCTATAGGTAGGCTCTCAGGTTTGGAAAGGGAAGGAGTTGGATATCACATTTCATGTTAGAGGAAGGATCACAGGTTTGGTATTAGAGGAATTGAGATATCACATCTCATGCTATAGGAAGGGTCTCAGGATTGGAATGGGAAGGAGTTGGATATCACATCTCATGCTATAGGAAGGGTCTCAGGTTTGGTATAAGCATTGAGATATCACATCTCAGGCTATAGGAAGGGTCTCAGGATTGGAATGGGAAGGAGTTGGATATCACATCTCATGTTATAGGAAGGATCTCAGGTTTGGTATTAGAAGCATTGAGACATCACATTTCATGCTATAGGAAGGGTCTCAGGATTGGAATGGGAAGGAGTTGGATATCACATCGCATGCTATAGGAATGGTCTCAGGTTTGGTATAAGCATTGAGATATCACATCTCATGCTATAGGAAGGGTCTCAGGATTGGAATGGGAAGGAGTTGGATATCACATCTCATGTTAAAGGAAGGGTCTCAGGTTTGGTATAAGCAGTGAGATATCACATCTCATGCTATAGGAAGTGTCTCAGGATTGGAATGGGAAGGAGTTGGATATCACATCTCATGTTAAAGGAAGGGTCTCAGGTTTGGTATAAGCATTGAGATAGCACATCTCATGCTATAGGAAGGGTCTCAGGATTGGAATGGGAAGGAGTTGGATATCACATCTCATGTTATAGGAAGGATCTCAGGTTTGGTATTAGAAGCATTGAGACCTCACATTTCATGCTATAGGAAGGGTCTCAGGATTGGAATGGGAAGGAGTTGGATATCACATCTCATGTTATAGGAAGAGTCGCAGGTTTGGAATAAGCATTGAGATATCACATCTCTGCAATCGGAAGTGTCTCAGGATTGGGATGGGAAGGAGTTGGATATCACATCTCATGCTATAGGAAGGGTCTCAGGTTTGGAAGGGGAAGGAGTTGGATATCCCATCTCATGTTATAGGAGTGGTCTCAGGTTTGGTATTAGAAGCATTGAGATATCACATTGCATGCTGTAGGAAGGGTCTCAGATTTGGAATGGGAAGGAATTGGATATCACATCTCATGTCATAGGAACGATCTCAGGTTTGGTATTAGAAGCATTGAGATATCACATCTCATGCTATAGGAATGGTCTCAGGATTGGAATGGGAAGGAGTTGGAAATTACATTCTAGCTATAGGAAGGGTCTCATGTTTGGAATGGGAAGGAGTTGGATATCACATATGCTATAGGAAGGGTCTCAGGATTGGAATGGGAAGGAGTTGGATATCCCATCTCATGTTATAGGACGGGTCTCAGGTTTGTTATTAGAATCATTGAGATATCATATTGCATGCTGTAGGAAGGGTCTAAGGATTGGAATGGGAAGGACTTGGATATCACATCTCAAGCTATAGGTAGGCTCTCAGGTTTGGAAAGGGAAGGAGTTGGATATCACATTTCATGTTAGAGGAAGGATCTCAGGTTTGGTATTAGAGGAATTGAGATATCACATCTCATGCTATAGGAAGGGTCTCAGGATTGGAATGGGAAGGAGTTGGATATCACATCTCATGCTATAGGAAGGGTCTCGGGTTTGGTATAAGCATTGAGATATCACATCTCATGCTATAGGAAGGGTCTCAGGATTGGAATGGGAAGGAGTTGGATATCACATCTCATGTTATAGGAAGGATCTCAGGTTTGGCATTAGAAGCATTGAGACATCACATTTCATGCTATAGGAAGGGTCTCAGGATTGGAATGGGAAGGAGTTGGATATCACATCTCATGCTATAGGAATGGTCTCAGGTTTGGTATAAGCATTGAGATATCACATCTCATGCTATAGGAAGGGTCTCAGGATTGGAATGGGAAGGAGTTGTACATGACATCTCATGCCATAGGAAGGGTCTCAGGTTTGGTATAAGCATTGAGATATCACATCTCTGCTATCGGAAGGGTCTCAGGATTGGAATGGGAAGGAGTTGGATATCCCATCTCATGTTACAGGAAGAGTCTCAGGTTTGGTATTAGAAGCATTGAGATATCACATCTCATGCTATAGGAAGTGTCTCAGGATTGGAATGGGAAGGACTTGGATATCACATCTCATGCTAAAGGAAGGGTCTCAGGTTTGGTATAAGCAGTGAGATATCACATCTCATGCTATAGGAAGTGTCTCAGGATTGGAATGGGAAGGAGTTGGATATCACATCTCACGCTAAAGGAAGGGTCTCAGGTTTGGTATAAGCAGTGAGATATCACATCTCATGCTATAGGAAGTGTCTCAGGATTGGAATGGGAAGGAGTTGGATATCACATCTCACGTTAAAGGAAGGGTCTCAGGTTTGGTATAAGCAGTGAGATATCACATCTCATGCTATAGGAAGTGTCTCAGGATTGGAATGGGAAGGAGTTGGATATCATATCTCATGTTAAAGGAAGGGTCTCAGGTTTGGTATAAGCATTGAGATATCACATCTCATGCTATAGGAAGGGTCTCAGGATTGGAATGGGAAGGAGTTGTATATGACATCTCATGCAATAGGAAGGGACTCAGGTTTGGTATAAGCATTGAGATATCACATCTCTGCTATCGGAAGGGTCTTAGGATTGGAATGGGAAGGAGTTGGATATCCCATCTCATGTTACAGGAAGAGTCTCAGGTTTGGTATTAGAAGGATTGAGATATCACATCTCATGCTATAGGAAGTGTCTCAGGATTGGAATGGGAAGGACTTGGATATCACATCTCATGCTAAAGGAAGGGTCTCAGGTTTGGTATAAGCAGTGAGATATCACATCTCATGCTATAGGAAGTGTCTCAGGATTGGAATGGGAAGGAGTTGGATATCACATCTCATGTTATAGGAAGGATCTCAGGTTTGGTATAAGCATTGAGATATCACATCTCTGCTATCGGAAGGGTCTCAGGATTGGAATGGGAAGGAGTTGGATATTCCCATCTCATGTTATAGGAAGGGTCTCAGGTTTGGTATTAGAAGCATTGAGACATCACATCTCATGTTATAGGAAGGGTCTCAGGATTGGAATGGGAAGAAGTTGGATATCACAACTCATGCTATAGGAAGGGTCTCAGGTTTGGTATAAGCATTGAGATATCACATCTCATGCTATAGGAAGGGTCTCAGGATTGGAATGGGAAGAAGTTGGATATCACATCTCATGTCATAGGAAGGATCTCAGGTTTGGTATTAGAAGCATTGATATATCACATCTCATGCTATAGGAATGGTCGCAGGATTGGAATGGGTAGGAGTTGGATATTACATTCTTGCTATAGGAAGGGTCTCATGTTTAGAATGGGAAGGAGTTGGATATCACATATGCTATAGGAAGTGTCTCAGGTTTGGAACGGGAAGGAGTTGGATATCACATCTCATGTTATAGGAAGGGTCTCAGGTTTGGTATAAGCATTGAGATATCACATCTCTGCTATCGGAAGTGGCTCAGGATTAGAATGGGAAGGAGTTGGATATCCCATCTCATGTTATAGGACGGGTCTCTGGTTTGGTATTAGAATCATTGAGATATCACATCGCATGCTGTAGGAAGGGTCTAAGGATTGGAATGGGATGGACTTGGATATCACATCTCATGCTATAGGTAGGCTCTCAGGTTTGGTATAAGCATTGAGATATCACATCTCATGCTATAGGAAGGATCTCAGGATTGGAATGGGAAGGATTTGGATATCACATCTCATGCTATAGGAAGGGTCCCAGGTTTGGTATAAGCATGGAGATATCACTTCTCATGCTATAGGAAGGGTCTCAGGATTGGAATGGGAAGGAGTTGGATATCACATCTCATGTTATAGGAAGGATCTCAGGTTTGGTATTAGAAGCATTGAGACATCACATCTCATGCTATAGGAAGGGTCTCAGGATTGGAATGGGAAGGAATTGGATATCACATCTCAGCTATAGGTAGGCTCTCAGGTTTGGAAAGGGAAGGAGTTGGATATCACATTTCATGTTAGAGGAAGGATCACAGGTTTGGTATTAGAGGAATTGAGATATCACATCTCATGCTATAGGAAGGGTCTCAGGATTGGAATGGGAAGGAGTTGGATATCACATCTCATGCTATAGGAAGGGTCTCAGGTTTGGTATAAGCATTGAGATATCACATCTCAGGCTATAGGAAGGGTCTCAGGATTGGAATGGGAAGGAGTTGGATATCACATCTCATGTTATAGGAAGGATCTCAGGTTTGGTATTAGAAGCATTGAGACATCACATTTCATGCTATAGGAAGGGTCTCAGGATTGGAATGGGAAGGAGTTGGATATCACATCGCATGCTATAGGAATGGTCTCAGGTTTGGTATAAGCATTGAGATATCACATCTCATGCTATAGGAAGGGTCTCAGGATTGGAATGGGAAGGAGTTGGATATCACATCTCATGTTAAAGGAAGGGTCTCAGGTTTGGTATAAGCAGTGAGATATCACATCTCATGCTATAGGAAGTGTCTCAGGATTGGAATGGGAAGGAGTTGGATATCACATCTCATGTTAAAGGAAGGGTCTCAGGTTTGGTATAAGCATTGAGATAGCACATCTCATGCTATAGGAAGGGTCTCAGGATTGGAATGGGAAGGAGTTGGATATCACATCTCATGTTATAGGAAGGATCTCAGGTTTGGTATTAGAAGCATTGAGACCTCACATTTCATGCTATAGGAAGGGTCTCAGGATTGGAATGGGAAGGAGTTGGATATCACATCTCATGTTATAGGAAGAGTCGCAGGTTTGGAATAAGCATTGAGATATCACATCTCTGCAATCGGAAGTGTCTCAGGATTGGGATGGGAAGGAGTTGGATATCACATCTCATGCTATAGGAAGGGTCTCAGGTTTGGAAGGGGAAGGAGTTGGATATCCCATCTCATGTTATAGGAGTGGTCTCAGGTTTGGTATTAGAAGCATTGAGATATCACATTGCATGCTGTAGGAAGGGTCTCAGATTTGGAATGGGAAGGAATTGGATATCACATCTCATGTCATAGGAACGATCTCAGGTTTGGTATTAGAAGCATTGAGATATCACATCTCATGCTATAGGAATGGTCTCAGGATTGGAATGGGAAGGAGTTGGAAATTACATTCTAGCTATAGGAAGGGTCTCATGTTTGGAATGGGAAGGAGTTGGATATCACATATGCTATAGGAAGGGTCTCAGGATTGGAATGGGAAGGAGTTGGATATCCCATCTCATGTTATAGGACGGGTCTCAGGTTTGTTATTAGAATCATTGAGATATCATATTGCATGCTGTAGGAAGCGTCTAAGGATTGGAATGGGAAGGACTTGGATATCACATCTCAAGCTATAGGTAGGCTCTCAGGTTTGGAAAGGGAAGGAGTTGGATATCACATTTCATGTTAGAGGAAGGATCTCAGGTTTGGTATTAGAGGAATTGAGATATCACATCTCATGCTATAGGAAGGGTCTCAGGATTGGAATGGGAAGGAGTTGGATATCACATCTCATGCTATAGGAAGGGTCTCGGGTTTGGTATAAGCATTGAGATATCACATCTCATGCTATAGGAAGGGTCTCAGGATTGGAATGGGAAGGAGTTGGATATCACATCTCATGTTATAGGAAGGATCTCAGGTTTGGCATTAGAAGCATTGAGACATCACATTTCATGCTATAGGAAGGGTCTCAGGATTGGAATGGGAAGGAGTTGGATATCACATCTCATGCTATAGGAATGGTCTCAGGTTTGGTATAAGCATTGAGATATCACATCTCATGCTATAGGAAGGGTCTCAGGATTGGAATGGGAAGGAGTTGTACATGACATCTCATGCCATAGGAAGGGTCTCAGGTTTGGTATAAGCATTGAGATATCACATCTCTGCTATCGGAAGGGTCTCAGGATTGGAATGGGAAGGAGTTGGATATCCCATCTCATGTTACAGGAAGAGTCTCAGGTTTGGTATTAGAAGCATTGAGATATCACATCTCATGCTATAGGAAGTGTCTCAGGATTGGAATGGGAAGGACTTGGATATCACATCTCATGCTAAAGGAAGGGTCTCAGGTTTGGTATAAGCAGTGAGATATCACATCTCATGCTATAGGAAGTGTCTCAGGATTGGAATGGGAAGGAGTTGGATATCACATCTCACGCTAAAGGAAGGGTCTCAGGTTTGGTATAAGCAGTGAGATATCACATCTCATGCTATAGGAAGTGTCTCAGGATTGGAATGGGAAGGAGTTGGATATCACATCTCACGTTAAAGGAAGGGTCTCAGGTTTGGTATAAGCAGTGAGATATCACATCTCATGCTATAGGAAGTGTCTCAGGATTGGAATGGGAAGGAGTTGGATATCATATCTCATGTTAAAGGAAGGGTCTCAGGTTTGGTATAAGCATTGAGATATCACATCTCATGCTATAGGAAGGGTCTCAGGATTGGAATGGGAAGGAGTTGGATATCACATCTCATGTTATAGGAAGGATCTCAGGTTTGGTATTAGAAGCATTGAGACATCACATTTCATGCTATAGGAAGGGTCTCAGGATTGTAATGGGAAGGAGTTGGATATCACATCTCATGCTATAGGAATGGTCTCAGGTTTGGTATAAGCATTGAGATATCACATCTCATGCTATAGGAAGGGTCTCAGGATTGGAATGGGAAGGAGTTGTATATGACATCTCATGCCATAGGAAGGGACTCAGGTTTGGTATAAGCATTGAGATATCACATCTCTGCTATCGGAAGGGTCTTAGGATTGGAATGGGAAGGAGTTGGATATCCCATATCATGTTACAGGAAGAGTCTCAGGTTTGGTATTAGAAGCATTGAGATATCACATCTCATGCTATAGGAAGTGTCTCAGGATTGGAATGGGAAGGACTTGGATATCACATCTCATGCTAAAGGAAGGGTCTCAGGTTTGGTATAAGCAGTGAGATATCACATCTCATGCTATAGGAAGTGTCTCAGGATTGGAATGGGAAGGAGTTGGATATCACATCTCATGTTATAGGAAGGATCTCAGGTTTGGTATAAGCATTGAGATATCACATCTCTGCTATCGGAAGGGTCTCAGGATTGGAATGGGAAGGAGTTGGATATTCCCATCTCATGTTATAGGAAGGGTCTCAGGTTTGGTATTAGAAGCATTGAGACATCACATCTCATGTTATAGGAAGGGTCTCAGGATTGGAATGGGAAGAAGTTGGATATCACAACTCATGCTATAGGAAGGGTCTCAGGTTTGGTATAAGCATTGAGATATCACATCTCATGCTATAGGAAGGGTCTCAGGATTGGAATGGGAAGAAGTTGGATATCACATCTCATGTCATAGGAAGGATCTCAGGTTTGGCATTAGAAGCATTGATATATCACATCTCATGCTATAGGAATGGTCGCAGGATTGGAATGGGTAGGAGTTGGATATTACATTCTTGCTATAGGAAGGGTCTCATGTTTAGAATGGGAAGGAGTTGGATATCACATATGCTATAGGAAGTGTCTCAGGTTTGGAACGGGAAGGAGTTGGATATCACATCTCATGTTATAGGAAGGGTCTCAGGTTTGGTATAAGCATTGAGATATCACATCTCTGCTATCGGAAGTGGCTCAGGATTAGAATGGGAAGGAGTTGGATATCCCATCTCATGTTATAGGACGGGTCTCTGGTTTGGTATTAGAATCATTGAGATATCACATCGCATGCTGTAGGAAGGGTCTAAGGATTGGAATGGGATGGACTTGGATATCACATCTCATGCTATAGGTAGGCTCTCAGGTTTGGTATAAGCATTGAGATATCACATCTCATGCTATAGGAAGGATCTCAGGATTGGAATGGGAAGGATTTGGATATCACATCTCATGCTATAGGAAGGGTCCCAGGTTTGGTATAAGCATGGAGATATCACTTCTCATGCTATAGGAAGGGTCTCAGGATTGGAATGGGAAGGAGTTGGATATCACATCTCATGTTATAGGAAGGATCTCAGGTTTGGTATTAGAAGCATTGAGACATCACATCTCATGCTATTGGAAGGGTCTCAGGATTGGAATGGGAAGGAATTGGATATCACATCTCAGCTATAGGTAGGCTCTCAGGTTTGGAAAGGGAAGGAGTTGGATATCACATTTCATGTTAGAGGAAGGATCTCAGGTTTGGTATTAGAGGAATTGAGATATCACATCTCATGCTATAGGAAGGGTCTCAGGATTGGAATGGGAAGGAGTTGGATATCACATCTCATGCTATAGGAAGGGTCTCAGGTTTGGTATAAGCATTGAGATATCACATCTCAGGCTATAGGAAGGGTCTCAGGATTGGAATGGGAAGGAGTTGGATATCACATCTCATGTTATAGGAAGGATCTCAGGTTTGGTATTAGAAGCATTGAGACATCACATTTCATGCTATAGGAAGGGTCTCAGGATTGGAATGGGAAGGAGTTGGATATCACATCGCATGCTATAGGAATGGTCTCAGGTTTGGTATAAGCATTGAGATATCACATCTCATGCTATAGGAAGGGTCTCAGGATTGGAATGGGAAGGAGTTGGATATCACATCTCATGCTATAGGAATGGTCTCAGGTTTGGCATAAGCATTGAGATATCACATCTCTGCTATCGGAAGGGTCTCAGGATTGGAATGGGAAGGAGTTGGATATCCCATCTCATGTTACAGGAAGAGTCTCAGGTTTGGTATTAGAAGCATTGAGATATCACATCTCATGCTATAGGAAGTGTCTCAGGATTGGAATGGGAAGGACTTGGATATCACATCTCATGCTAAAGGAAGGGTCTCAGGTTTGGTATAAGCAGTGAGATATCACATCTCATGCTATAGGAAGTGTCTCAGGATTGGAATGGGAAGGAGTTGGATATCACATCTCACGCTAAAGGAAGGGTCTCAGGTTTGGTATACGCAGTGAGATATCACATCTCATGCTATAGGAAGTGTCTCAGGATTGGAATGGGAAGGAGTTGGATATCACATCTCATGTTAAAGGAAGGGTCTCAGGTTTGGTATAAGCAGTGAGATATCACATCTCATGCTATAGGAAGTGTCTCAGGATTGGAATGGGAAGGAGTTGGATATCACATCTCATGTTAAAGGAAGGGTCTCAGGTTTGGTATAAGCATTGAGATAGCACATCTCATGCTATAGGAAGGGTCTCAGGATTGGAATGGGAAGGAGTTGGATATCACATCTCATGTTATAGGAAGGATCTCAGGTTTGGTATTAGAAGCATTGAGACCTCACATTTCATGCTATAGGAAGGGTCTCAGGATTGGAATGGGAAGGAGTTGGATATCACATCTCATGCTATAGGAATGGTCTCAGGTTTGGTATAAGCATTGAGATATCACATCTCATGCTATAGGAAGGGTCTCAGGATTGGAATGGGAAGGAGTTGTATATGACATCTCATGCCATAGGAAGGGTCTCAGGTTTGGTATAAGCATTGAGATATCACATCTATGCTATCGGAAGGGTCTCAGGATTGGAATGGGAAGGAGTTGGATATCCCATCTCATGTTACAGGAAGAGTCTCAGGTTTGGTATTAGAAGCATTGAGATATCACATCGCATGCTCTAGGAAGTGTCTCAGGATTGGAATGGGAAGGACTTGGATATCACATCTCATGCTAAAGGAAGGGTCTCAGGTTTGGTATAAGCAGTGAGATATCACATCTCATGCTATAGGAAGTGTCTCAGGATTGGAATGGTAAGGAGTTGGATATCACATCTCATGTTATAGGAAGGATCTCAGGTTTGGTATAAGCATTGAGATATCACATCTCTGCTATCGGAAGGGTCTCAGGATTGGAATGGGAAGGAGTTTGATATCACATCTCATGCCATAGTATGGGTCTCAGGTTTGGTAGAAGCATTGGGATATCACATCTCATGCTATCTGAAGGGTATCAGAATTGGATTTGGAAGGAGTTGGATATCCCATCTCATGCTATAGGAAGGGTCTCAGGTTGAAATGGGAAGGAGTTGGATATCACATCTCATGTTATAGGAAGGGTCTCAGGATTGGTATTAGAGGCATTGAGATATCACATCTCATGCTATCAGAAGGGTCTCAGGATTGGAATGGGAAGGAGTTGGATATCAC
The DNA here is from genome assembly GCF_040938575.1 of Ambystoma mexicanum. NCBI lineage: Eukaryota > Metazoa > Chordata > Amphibia > Caudata > Ambystomatidae > Ambystoma > Ambystoma mexicanum. Next base: position 495,406,263 of record NC_090931.1, on the reverse strand, counting down.
ATCTCATGCTAAAGGGAGGGTCTCAGGTTTGGAAGGGGAAGGATTTGGATATCACATCTCATGTTATAGGAAGGATCTCAGGTTTGGTATTAGAAGCATTGAGATATCACATCTCATGCTATCGGAAGGATCTCAGGTTTGGTATTAGAAGCATTGAGATATCACATCTCATGCTATCAGAAGTGTCTCAGGATTGGAATGGGAAGGAGTTGGATATCACATCTCATGCTAAAGGGAGGGTCTCAGGTTTGGAAGGGGAAGGATTTGGATATCACATCTCATGTTATCGGAATGATCTCAGGTTTGGTATTAGAAGTATTGAGATATCACATCTCATGCTATAGGAAGGGTCTCAGGATTGGAATGGAAAGGAGTTGGATATCACATCTCATGCTAAAGGAAGGGTCTCAGGTTTGGTAGAAGCATTGAGATATCACATCTCATGCTATAGGAAGGGTCTCAGGATTGGAATGGGAAGGACTTAGATATCACATATCATGCTATAGGGAGGGTCTCAGTTTTGATATTAGAAGCATTGAGATATCACATCTCATGCTATCGGAAAGGTCTCAGGATTGGAATGGGAAGGAGCTGGTTATCACATCTCATGCTAAAGGAAGGGTCTCAGGTTTGGAACGGGAAGGAGTTGGATATCACATCTCATGTTATAGGAAGGGTCTCAAGTTTGGTATAAGCATTGAGATATCATATCTCTGCTATCGGAAGTGTCTCAGGATTGGAATGGGAAGGAGTTGGATATCCCATCTCATGTTATAGGACGGGTCTCAGGTTTGTTATTAGAATCATTGAGATATCATATTGCATGCTGTAGGAAGGGTCTAAGTATTGGAATGGGAAGGACCTGGATATCACATCTCATGCTATAGATAGGCTCTCAGGTTTGGAAAGGGAAGGAGTTGGATATCACATTTCATGTTAGAGGAAGGATCTCAGGTTTGGTATTAGAGGCATTGAGATATCACATCTCATGCAATAGGAAGGGCCTCAGGATTGGAATGGGAAGGAGTTGGATATCACATCTCATGCTATAGGAAGGGTCTCAGGTTTGGTATAAGCATTGAGATATCACATCTCATGCTCTAGGAAGGGTCTCTGGATTGGAATGGAAGGAGTTGGATATCACATCTCATGTTATAGGAAGGATCTCAGGTTTGGTATTAGAAGCATTGAGACATCACATCTCATGCTATAGGAAGGGTCTCAGGTTTGGAAGGGGAAGGATTTGGATATCACATCTCATGTTATCGGAATGATCTCAGGTTTGGTATTAGAAGTATTGAGATATCACATCTCATGCTATAGGAAGGGTCTCAGGATTGGAATGGAAAGGAGTTGGATATCACATCTCATGCTAAAGGAAGGGTCTCAGGTTTGGTAGAAGCATTGAGATATCACATCTCATGCTATAGGAAGGGTCTCAGGATTGGAATGGGAAGGACTTAGATATCACATATCATGCTATAGGGAGGGTCTCAGTTTTGATATTAGAAGCATTGAGATATCACATCTCATGCTATCGGAAAGGTCTCAGGATTGGAATGGGAAGGAGCTGGTTATCACATCTCATGCTAAAGGAAGGGTCTCAGGTTTGGAACGGGAAGGAGTTGGATATCACATCTCATGTTATAGGAAGGGTCTCAGGTTTGGAAGGGGAAGGATTTGGATATCACATCTCATGTTATCGGAATGATCTCAGGTTTGGTATTAGAAGTATTGAGATATCACATCTCATGCTATAGGAAGGGTCTCAGGATTGGAATGGAAAGGAGTTGGATATCACATCTCATGCTAAAGGAAGGGTCTCAGGTTTGGTAGAAGCATTGAGATATCACATCTCATGCTATAGGAAGGGTCTCAGGATTGGAATGGGAAGGACTTAGATATCACATATCATGCTATAGGGAGGGTCTCAGTTTTGATATTAGAAGCATTGAGATATCACATCTCATGCTATCGGAAAGGTCTCAGGATTGGAATGGGAAGGAGCTGGTTATCACATCTCATGCTAAAGGAAGGGTCTCAGGTTTGGAACGGGAAGGAGTTGGATATCACATCTCATGTTATAGGAAGGGTCTCAAGTTTGGTATAAGCATTGAGATATCATATCTCTGCTATCGGAAGTGTCTCAGGATTGGAATGGGAAGGAGTTGGATATCCCATCTCATGTTATAGGACGGGTCTCAGGTTTGTTATTAGAATCATTGAGATATCATATTGCATGCTGTAGGAAGGGTCTAAGTATTGGAATGGGAAGGACCTGGATATCACATCTCATGCTATAGATAGGCTCTCAGGTTTGGAAAGGGAAGGAGTTGGATATCATATTTCATGTTAGAGGAAGGATCTCAGGTTTGGTATTAGAGGCATTGAGATATCACATCTCATGCAATAGGAAGGGCCTCAGGATTGGAATGGGAAGGAGTTGGATATCACATCTCATGCTATAGGAAGGGTCTCAGGTTTGGTATAAGCATTGAGATATCACATCTCATGCTCTAGGAAGGGTCTCTGGATTGGAATGGAAGGAGTTGGATATCACATCTCATGTTATAGGAAGGATCTCAGGTTTGGTATTAGAAGCATTGAGACATCACATCTCATGCTATAGGAAGGGTCTCAGGATTGGAATGGGAAGGAGTTGGATATCACATCTCAGGCTATAGGAAGGGTCTCAGGTTTGGTATAAGCATTGAGATATCACATCTCATGCTATAGGAAGGGTCTCAGGATTGGAATGGGAAGGAGTTGTATATGACATCTCATGCCGTAGGAAGGGTCTCAGGTTTGGTATAAGCATTGAGATATCACATCTCTGCAATCGAAAGGGTCTCAGGATTGGAATGGGAAGGAGTTGGATATCCCATCTCATGTTTTAGGAAGAGTCTCAGGTTTGGTATTAGAAGCATTGAGATATCACATCTCATGCTATAGGAAGTGTCTCAGGATTGGAATGGGAAGGACTTGGATATCACATCTCATGCTATAGGGAGGGTCTCAGGATTGGAATGGGAAGGAGTTGGATATCACATCTCATGCTATAGGAAGGGTCTCAGGTTTGGTATAAGCAGTGAGATATCACATCTCATGCTATAGGAAGTGTCTCAGGATTGGAATGGGAAGGAGTTGGATATCACATCTCATGTTATAGGAAGGATCTCAGGTTTATATAAGCATTGAGATATCACATCTCTGCTATCGGAATGGTCTCAGGATTGGAATGGGAAGGAGTTGGATATTCCCATCTCATGTTATAGGAAGGGTCTCAAGTTTGGTATTAGAAGCATTGAGATATCACTTCTCATGCTATAGGAAGGGTCTCAGGATTGGAATGGGAAGGACTTGGATATCACATCTCATGCTATAGGGAGGGTCTCAAGTTTGATATTAGAAGCATTGAGATATCACATCTCATGATATCGGAAGGTTCTCAGGATTGGAATGGGAAGGAGTTGGATATCACATCTCATGATAAAGGAAGGGTCTAAGGTTTGGAAGGGGAAGGATTTGGATATCACATCTCATGTTATAGGACGGGTCTCAGGTTTGGTATTAGAAGCATTGAGATATCAAGTCTCATGGTATAGGAAGGGTCTCAGAATTGGAATGGGAAGGAGTTGGATATCACATCTCAAGCTATAGGAAGGGTCTCAGGATTGGAATGGGAAGGAGTTTGATATCAAATCTCATGTTATAGGAAGGATCTCAGGTTTGGTATTAGAAGCATTGAGACATCACATCTCATGCTATAGGAAGGGTCTCAGGATTGGAATGGGAAGGAATTGGATATCACATCTCAGCTATAGGTAGGCTCTCAGGTTTGGAAAGGGAAGGAGTTGGATATCACATTTCATGTTAGAGGAAGGATCTCAGGTTTGGTATTAGAGGAATTGAGATATCACATCTCATGCTATAGGAAGGGTCTCAGGATTGGAATGGGAAGGAGTTGGATATCACATCTCATGCTATAGGAAGGGTCTCAGGTTTGGTATAAGCATTGAGATATCACATCTCAGGCTATAGGAAGGGTCTCAGGATTGGAATGGGAAGGAGTTGGATATCACATCTCATGTTATAGGAAGGATCTCAGGTTTGGTATTAGAAGCATTGAGACATCACATTTCATGCTATAGGAAGGGTCTCAGGATTGGAATGGGAAGGAGTTGGATATCACATCGCATGCTATAGGAATGGTCTCAGGTTTGGTATAAGCATTGAGATATCACATCTCATGCTATAGGAAGGGTCTCAGGATTGGAATGGGAAGGAGTTGGATATCACATCTCATGCTATAGGAATGGTCTCAGGTTTGGCATAAGCATTGAGATATCACATCTCTGCTATCGGAAGGGTCTCAGGATTGGAATGGGAAGGAGTTGGATATCCCATCTCATGTTACAGGAAGAGTCTCAGGTTTGGTATTAGAAGCATTGAGATATCACATCTCATGCTATAGGAAGTGTCTCAGGATTGGAATGGGAAGGACTTGGATATCACATCTCATGCTAAAGGAAGGGTCTCAGGTTTGGTATAAGCAGTGAGATATCACATCTCATGCTATAGGAAGTGTCTCAGGATTGGAATGGGAAGGAGTTGGATATCACATCTCACGCTAAAGGAAGGGTCTCAGGTTTGGTATACGCAGTGAGATATCACATCTCATGCTATAGGAAGTGTCTCAGGATTGGAATGGGAAGGAGTTGGATATCACATCTCATGTTAAAGGAAGGGTCTCAGGTTTGGTATAAGCAGTGAGATATCACATCTCATGCTATAGGAAGTGTCTCAGGATTGGAATGGGAAGGAGTTGGATATCACATCTCATGTTAAAGGAAGGGTCTCAGGTTTGGTATAAGCATTGAGATAGCACATCTCATGCTATAGGAAGGGTCTCAGGATTGGAATGGGAAGGAGTTGGATATCACATCTCATGTTATAGGAAGGATCTCAGGTTTGGTATTAGAAGCATTGAGACCTCACATTTCATGCTATAGGAAGGGTCTCAGGATTGGAATGGGAAGGAGTTGGATATCACATCTCATGCTATAGGAATGGTCTCAGGTTTGGTATAAGCATTGAGATATCACATCTCATGCTATAGGAAGGGTCTCAGGATTGGAATGGGAAGGAGTTGTATATGACATCTCATGCCATAGGAAGGGTCTCAGGTTTGGTATAAGCATTGAGATATCACATCTATGCTATCGGAAGGGTCTCAGGATTGGAATGGGAAGGAGTTGGATATCCCATCTCATGTTACAGGAAGAGTCTCAGGTTTGGTATTAGAAGCATTGAGATATCACATCGCATGCTCTAGGAAGTGTCTCAGGATTGGAATGGGAAGGACTTGGATATCACATCTCATGCTAAAGGAAGGGTCTCAGGTTTGGTATAAGCAGTGAGATATCACATCTCATGCTATAGGAAGTGTCTCAGGATTGGAATGGTAAGGAGTTGGATATCACATCTCATGTTATAGGAAGGATCTCAGGTTTGGTATAAGCATTGAGATATCACATCTCTGCTATCGGAAGGGTCTCAGGATTGGAATGGGAAGGAGTTTGATATCACATCTCATGCCATAGTATGGGTCTCAGGTTTGGTAGAAGCATTGGGATATCACATCTCATGCTATCTGAAGGGTATCAGAATTGGATTTGGAAGGAGTTGGATATCCCATCTCATGCTATAGGAAGGGTCTCAGGTTGAAATGGGAAGGAGTTGGATATCACATCTCATGTTATAGGAAGGGTCTCAGGATTGGTATTAGAGGCATTGAGATATCACATCTCATGCTATCAGAAGGGTCTCAGGATTGGAATGGGAAGGAGTTGGATATCACATCTCATGCTAAAGGGAGGGTCTCAGGTTTGGAAGGGGAAGGATTTGGATATCACATCTCATGTTATAGGAAGGATCTCAGGTTTGGTATTAGAAGCATTGAGACATCACATCTCATGCTATAGGAAGGGTCTCAGGATTGGAATGGGAAGGAGTTGGATATCACATCTCAGGCTATAGGAAGGGTCTCAGGTTTGGTATAAGCATTGAGATATCACATCTCATGCTATAGGAAGGGTCTCAGGATTGGAATGGGAAGGAGTTGTATATGACATCTCATGCCGTAGGAAGGGTCTCAGGTTTGGTATAAGCATTGAGATATCACATCTCTGCAATCGAAAGGGTCTCAGGATTGGAATGGGAAGGAGTTGGATATCCCATCTCATGTTTTAGGAAGAGTCTCAGGTTTGGTATTAGAAGCATTGAGATATCACATCTCATGCTATAGGAAGTGTCTCAGGATTGGAATGGGAAGGACTTGGATATCACATCTCATGCTATAGGGAGGGTCTCAGGATTGGAATGGGAAGGAGTTGGATATCACATCTCATGCTATAGGAAGGGTCTCAGGTTTGGTATAAGCAGTGAGATATCACATCTCATGCTATAGGAAGTGTCTCAGGATTGGAATGGGAAGGAGTTGGATATCACATCTCATGTTATAGGAAGGATCTCAGGTTTATATAAGCATTGAGATATCACATCTCTGCTATCGGAATGGTCTCAGGATTGGAATGGGAAGGAGTTGGATATTCCCATCTCATGTTATAGGAAGGGTCTCAAGTTTGGTATTAGAAGCATTGAGAAATCACTTCTCATGCTATAGGAAGGGTCTCAGGATTGGAATGGGAAGGACTTGGATATCACATCTCATGCTATAGGGAGGGTCTCAAGTTTGATATTAGAAGCATTGAGATATCACATCTCATGATATCGGAAGGTTCTCAGGATTGGAATGGGAAGGAGTTGGATATCACATCTCATGATAAAGGAAGGGTCTAAGGTTTGGAAGGGGAAGGATTTGGATATCACATCTCATGTTATAGGACGGGTCTCAGGTTTGGTATTAGAAGCATTGAGATATCAAGTCTCATGGTATAGGAAGGGTCTCAGAATTGGAATGGGAAGGAGTTGGATATCACATCTCAAGCTATAGGAAGGGTCTCAGGATTGGAATGGGAAGGAGTTTGATATCAAATCTCATGTTATAGGAAGGATCTCAGGTTTGGTATTAGAAGCATTGAGACATCACATCTCATGCTATAGGAAGGGTCTCAGGATTGGAATGGGAAGGAATTGGATATCACATCTCAGCTATAGGTAGGCTCTCAGGTTTGGAAAGGGAAGGAGTTGGATATCACATTTCATGTTAGAGGAAGGATCTCAGGTTTGGTATTAGAGGAATTGAGATATCACATCTCATGCTATAGGAAGGGTCTCAGGATTGGAATGGGAAGGAGTTGGATATCACATCTCATGCTATAGGAAGGGTCTCAGGTTTGGTATAAGCATTGAGATATCACATCTCAGGCTATAGGAAGGGTCTCAGGATTGGAATGGGAAGGAGTTGGATATCACATCTCATGTTATAGGAAGGATCTCAGGTTTGGTATTAGAAGCATTGAGACATCACATTTCATGCTACAGGAAGGGTCTCAGGATTGGAATGGGAAGGAGTTGGATATCACATCGCATGCTATAGGAATGGTCTCAGGTTTGGTATAAGCATTGAGATATCACATCTCATGCTATAGGAAGGGTCTCAGGATTGGAATGGGAAGGAGTTGGATATCACATCTCATGCTATAGGAATGGTCTCAGGTTTGGCATAAGCATTGAGATATCACATCTCTGCTATCGGAAGGGTCTCAGGATTGGAATGGGAAGGAGTTGGATATCCCATCTCATGTTACAGGAAGAGTCTCAGGTTTGGTATAAGCAGTGAGATATCACATCTCATGCTATAGGAAGTGTCTCAGGATTGGAATGGGAAGGAGTTGGATATCACATCTCACGCTAAAGGAAGGGTCTCAGGTTTGGTATACGCAGTGAGATATCACATCTCATGCTATAGGAAGTGTCTCAGGATTGGAATGGGAAGGAGTTGGATATCACATCTCATGTTAAAGGAAGGGTCTCAGGTTTGGTATAAGCAGTGAGATATCACATCTCATGCTATAGGAAGTGTCTCAGGATTGGAATGGGAAGGAGTTGGATATCACATCTCATGTTAAAGGAAGGGTCTCAGGTTTGGTATAAGCATTGAGATAGCACATCTCATGCTATAGGAAGGGTCTCAGGATTGGAATGGGAAGGAGTTGGATATCACATCTCATGTTATAGGAAGGATCTCAGGTTTGGTATTAGAAGCATTGAGACCTCACATTTCATGCTATAGGAAGGGTCTCAGGATTGGAATGGGAAGGAGTTGGATATCACATCTCATGCTATAGGAATGGTCTCAGGTTTGGTATAAGCATTGAGATATCACATCTCATGCTATAGGAAGGGTCTCAGGATTGGAATGGGAAGGAGTTGTATATGACATCTCATGCCATAGGAAGGGTCTCAGGTTTGGTATAAGCATTGAGATATCACATCTATGCTATCGGAAGGGTCTCAGGATTGGAATGGGAAGGAGTTGGATATCCCATCTCATGTTACAGGAAGAGTCTCAGGTTTGGTATTAGAAGCATTGAGATATCACATCGCATGCTCTAGGAAGTGTCTCAGGATTGGAATGGGAAGGACTTGGATATCACATCTCATGCTAAAGGAAGGGTCTCAGGTTTGGTATAAGCAGTGAGATATCACATCTCATGCTATAGGAAGTGTCTCAGGATTGGAATGGTAAGGAGTTGGATATCACATCTCATGTTATAGGAAGGATCTCAGGTTTGGTATAAGCATTGAGATATCACATCTCTGCTATCGGAAGGGTCTCAGGATTGGAATGGGAAGGAGTTTGATATCACATCTCATGCCATAGTATGGGTCTCAGGTTTGGTAGAAGCATTGGGATATCACATCTCATGCTATCTGAAGGGTATCAGAATTGGATTTGGAAGGAGTTGGATATCCCATCTCATGCTATAGGAAGGGTCTCAGGTTGAAATGGGAAGGAGTTGGATATCACATCTCATGTTATAGGAAGGGTCTCAGGATTGGTATTAGAGGCATTGAGATATCACATCTCATGCTATCAGAAGGGTCTCAGGATTGGAATGGGAAGGAGTTGGATATCACATCTCATGCTAAAGGGAGGGTCTCAGGTTTGGAAGGGGAAGGATTTGGATATCACATCTCATGTTATAGGAAGGATCTGAGGTTTGGTATTAGAAGCATTGAGATATCACATCTCATGCTATCGGAAGGATCTCAGGTTTGGTATTAGAAGCATTGAGATATCACATCTCATGCTATCAGAAGTGTCTCAGGATTGGAATGGGAAGGAGTTGGATATCACATCTCATGCTAAAGGGAGGGTCTCAGGTTTGGAAGGGGAAGGATTTGGATATCACATCTCATGTTATCGGAATGATCTCAGGTTTGGTATTAGAAGTATTGAGATATCACATCTCATGCTATAGGAAGGGTCTCAGGATTGGAATGGAAAGGAGTTGGATATCACATCTCATGCTAAAGGAAGGGTCTCAGGTTTGGTAGAAGCATTGAGATATCACATCTCATGCTATAGGAAGGGTCTCAGGATTGGAATGGGAAGGACTTAGATATCACATATCATGCTATAGGGAGGGTCTCAGTTTTGATATTAGAAGCATTGAGATATCACATCTCATGCTATCGGAAAGGTCTCAGGATTGGAATGGGAAGGAGCTGGTTATCACATCTCATGCTAAAGGAAGGGTCTCAGGTTTGGAACGGGAAGGAGTTGGATATCACATCTCATGTTATAGGAAGGGTCTCAAGTTTGGTATAAGCATTGAGATATCATATCTCTGCTATCAGAAGTGTCTCAGGATTGGAATGGGAAGGAGTTGGATATCCCATCTCATGTTATAGGACGGGTCTCAGGTTTGTTATTAGAATCATTGAGATATCATATTGCATGCTGTAGGAAGGGTCTAAGTATTGGAATGGGAAGGACCTGGATATCACATCTCATGCTATAGATAGGCTCTCAGGTTTGGAAAGGGAAGGAGTTGGATATCACATTTCATGTTAGAGGAAGGATCTCAGGTTTGGTATTAGAGGCATTGAGATATCACATCTCATGCAATAGGAAGGGCCTCAGGATTGGAATGGGAAGGAGTTGGATATCACATCTCATGCTATAGGAAGGGTCTCAGGTTTGGTATAAGCATTGAGATATCACATCTCATGCTCTAGGAAGGGTCTCTGGATTGGAATGGAAGGAGTTGGATATCACATCTCATGTTATAGGAAGGATCTCAGGTTTGGTATTAGAAGCATTGAGACATCACATCTCATGCTATAGGAAGGGTCTCAGGTTTGGAAGGGGAAGGATTTGGATATCACATCTCATGTTATCGGAATGATCTCAGGTTTGGTATTAGAAGTATTGAGATATCACATCTCATGCTATAGGAAGGGTCTCAGGATTGGAATGGAAAGGAGTTGGATATCACATCTCATGCTAAAGGAAGGGTCTCAGGTTTGGTAGAAGCATTGAGATATCACATCTCATGCTATAGGAAGGGTCTCAGGATTGGAATGGGAAGGACTTAGATATCACATATCATGCTATAGGGAGGGTCTCAGTTTTGATATTAGAAGCATTGAGATATCACATCTCATGCTATCGGAAAGGTCTCAGGATTGGAATGGGAAGGAGCTGGTTATCACATCTCATGCTAAAGGAAGGGTCTCAGGTTTGGAACGGGAAGGAGTTGGATATCACATCTCATGTTATAGGAAGGGTCTCAGGTTTGGAAGGGGAAGGATTTGGATATCACATCTCATGTTATCGGAATGATCTCAGGTTTGGTATTAGAAGTATTGAGATATCACATCTCATGCTATAGGAAGGGTCTCAGGATTGGAATGGAAAGGAGTTGGATATCACATCTCATGCTAAAGGAAGGGTCTCAGGTTTGGTAGAAGCATTGAGATATCACATCTCATGCTATAGGAAGGGTCTCAGGATTGGAATGGGAAGGACTTAGATATCACATATCATGCTATAGGGAGGGTCTCAGTTTTGATATTAGAAGCATTGAGATATCACATCTCATGCTATCGGAAAGGTCTCAGGATTGGAATGGGAAGGAGCTGGTTATCACATCTCATGCTAAAGGAAGGGTCTCAGGTTTGGAACGGGAAGGAGTTGGATATCACATCTCATGTTATAGGAAGGGTCTCAAGTTTGGTATAAGCATTGAGATATCATATCTCTGCTATCGGAAGTGTCTCAGGATTGGAATGGGAAGGAGTTGGATATCCCATCTCATGTTATAGGACGGGTCTCAGGTTTGTTATTAGAATCATTGAGATATCATATTGCATGCTGTAGGAAGGGTCTAAGTATTGGAATGGGAAGGACCTGGATATCACATCTCATGCTATAGATAGGCTCTCAGGTTTGGAAAGGGAAGGAGTTGGATATCACATTTCATGTTAGAGGAAGGATCTCAGGTTTGGTATTAGAGGCATTGAGATATCACATCTCATGCAATAGGAAGGGCCTCAGGATTGGAATGGGAAGGAGTTGGATATCACATCTCATGCTATAGGAAGGGTCTCAGGTTTGGTATAAGCATTGAGATATCACATCTCATGCTCTAGGAAGGGTCTCTGGATTGGAATGGAAGGAGTTGGATATCACATCTCATGTTATAGGAAGGATCTCAGGTTTGGTATTAGAAGCATTGAGACATCACATCTCATGCTATAGGAAGGGTCTCAGGATTGGAATGGGAAGGAGTTGGATATCACATCTCAGGCTATAGGAAGGGTCTCAGGTTTGGTATAAGCATTGAGATATCACATCTCATGCTATAGGAAGGGTCTCAGGATTGGAATGGGAAGGAGTTGTATATGACATCTCATGCCGTAGGAAGGGTCTCAGGTTTGGTATAAGCATTGAGATATCACATCTCTGCAATCGAAAGGGTCTCAGGATTGGAATGGGAAGGAGTTGGATATCCCATCTCATGTTTTAGGAAGAGTCTCAGGTTTGGTATTAGAAGCATTGAGATATCACATCTCATGCTATAGGAAGTGTCTCAGGATTGGAATGGGAAGGACTTGGATATCACATCTCATGCTATAGGGAGGGTCTCAGGATTGGAATGGGAAGGAGTTGGATATCACATCTCATGCTATAGGAAGGGTCTCAGGTTTGGTATAAGCAGTGAGATATCACATCTCATGCTATAGGAAGTGTCTCAGGATTGGAATGGGAAGGAGTTGGATATCACATCTCATGTTATAGGAAGGATCTCAGGTTTATATAAGCATTGAGATATCACATCTCTGCTATCGGAATGGTCTCAGGATTGGAATGGGAAGGAGTTGGATATTCCCATCTCATGTTATAGGAAGGGTCTCAAGTTTGGTATTAGAAGCATTGAGATATCACTTCTCATGCTATAGGAAGGGTCTCAGGATTGGAATGGGAAGGACTTGGATATCACATCTCATGCTATAGGGAGGGTCTCAAGTTTGATATTAGAAGCATTGAGATATCACATCTCATGATATCGGAAGGTTCTCAGGATTGGAATGGGAAGGAGTTGGATATCACATCTCATGATAAAGGAAGGGTCTAAGGTTTGGAAGGGGAAGGATTTGGATATCACATCTCATGTTATAGGACGGGTCTCAGGTTTGGTATTAGAAGCATTGAGATATCAAGTCTCATGGTATAGGAAGGGTCTCAGAATTGGAATGGGAAGGAGTTGGATATCACATCTCAAGCTATAGGAAGGGTCTCAGGATTGGAATGGGAAGGAGTTTGATATCAAATCTCATGCCATAGTATGGGTCTCAGGTTTGGTAGAAGCATTGGGATATCACATCTCATGCTATCGGAAGGGTATCAGTATTGGATTTGGAAGGAGTTGGATATCCCATCTCATGCTATAGGAAGGGTCTCAGGTTGGAATGGGAAGGAGTTGGATATCACATCTCATGTTATAGGAAGGGTCTCAGGATTGGAATGGGAAGGACTTGGATATCATATCTCATGCTATAGGAAGGCTCTCAGGTTTGTAAGGGGAAGGAGTTGGATATCACATTTCATGTTAGAGGAAGGATCTCAGGTTTGGTATTAGAAGCATTGAGACATCACATCTCATGCTATAGGAAGGGTCTCAGGATTGGAATGGGAAGGAGTTGGATATCACATCTCAGGCTATAGGAAGGGTCTCAGGTTTGGTATAAGCATTGAGATATCACATCTCATGCTATAGGAAGGGTCTCAGGATTGGAATGGGAAGGAGTTGTATATGACATCTCATGCCGTAGGAAGGGTCTCAGGTTTGGTATAAGCATTGAGATATCACATCTCTGCAATCGAAAGGGTCTCAGGATTGGAATGGGAAGGAGTTGGATATCCCATCTCATGTTTTAGGAAGAGTCTCAGGTTTGGTATTAGAAGCATTGAGATATCACATCTCATGCTATAGGAAGTGTCTCAGGATTGGAATGGGAAGGACTTGGATATCACATCTCATGCTATAGGGAGGGTCTCAGGATTGGAATGGGAAGGAGTTGGATATCACATCTCATGCTATAGGAAGGGTCTCAGGTTTGGTATAAGCAGTGAGATATCACATCTCATGCTATAGGAAGTGTCTCAGGATTGGAATGGGAAGGAGTTGGATATCACATCTCATGTTATAGGAAGGATCTCAGGTTTATATAAGCATTGAGATATCACATCTCTGCTATCGGAATGGTCTCAGGATTGGAATGGGAAGGAGTTGGATATTCCCATCTCATGTTATAGGAAGGGTCTCAAGTTTGGTATTAGAAGCATTGAGATATCACTTCTCATGCTATAGGAAGGGTCTCAGGATTGGAATGGGAAGGACTTGGATATCACATCTCATGCTATAGGGAGGGTCTCAAGTTTGATATTAGAAGCATTGAGATATCACATCTCATGATATCGGAAGGGTCTCAGGATTGGAATGGGAAGGAGTTGGATATCACATCTCATGATAAAGGAAGGGTCTAAGGTTTGGAAGGGGAAGGATTTGGATATCACATCTCATGTTATAGGACGGGTCTCAGGTTTGGTATTAGAAGCATTGAGATATCAAGTCTCATGGTATAGGAAGGGTCTCAGAATTGGAATGGGAAGGAGTTGGATATCACATCTCAAGCTATAGGAAGGGTCTCAGGATTGGAATGGGAAGGAGTTTGATATCAAATCTCATGCCATAGTATGGGTCTCAGGTTTGGTAGAAGCATTGGGATATCACATCTCATGCTATCGGAAGGGTATCAGTATTGGATTTGGAAGGAGTTGGATATCCCATCTCATGCTATAGGAAGGGTCTCAGGTTGGAATGGGAAGGAGTTGGATATCACATCTCATGTTATAGGAAGGGTCTCAGGATTGGAATGGGAAGGACTTGGATATCATATCTCATGCTATAGGAAGGCTCTCAGGTTTGTAAGGGGAAGGAGTTGGATATCACATTTCATGTTAGAGGAAGGATCTCAGGTTTGGTATAAGAGGCATTGAGATATCACATCTCATGCTATAGGAAGGGTCTCAGGATTGGAATGGGAAGGAGTTAGATATCACATCTCAAGCTATAGGAAGGGTCTCAGGTTTGGTATAAGCATTGAGATATCACATCTCATGCTATAGGAAGGGTCTCAGAATTGGAATGGGAAGGAGTTGGATATCACATCTCATGTTATAGGAAAGATCTCAGGTTTGGTATTAGAAGCAATGAGACATCACATCTCAAGTTATAGGAAGGGTCTCAGGATTGGAATGGGAAGGAGTTGGATATCACATCTCATGTTAAAGGAAGGGTCTCAGGTTTGGTATAAGCATTGAGATAGCACATCTCATGCTATAGGAAGGGTCTCAGGATTGGAATGGGAAGGAGTTGGATATCACATCTCATGTTATAGGAAGGATCTCAGGTTTGGTATTAGAAGCATTGAGACATCACATTTCATGCTATAGGAAGGGTCTCAGGATTGGAATGGGAAGGAGTTGGATATCACATCTCATGCTATAGGAATGGTCTCAGGTTTGGTATAAGCATTGAGATATCACATCTCATGCTATAGGAAGGGTCTCAGGATTGGAATGGGAAGGAGTTGTATATGACATCTCATGCCATAGGAAGGGTCTCAGGTTTGGTATAAGCATTGAGATATCACATCTATGCTATCGGAAGGGTCTCAGGATTGGAATGGGAAGGCGTTGGATATCCCATCTCATGTTACAGGAAGAGTCTCAGGTTTGGTATTAGAAGCATTGAGATATCACATCTCATGCTCTAGGAAGTGTCTCAGGATTGGAATGGGAAGGACTTGGATATCACATCTCATGCTAAAGGAAGGGTCTCAGGTTTGGTATAAGCAGTGAGATATCACATCTCATGCTATAGGAAGTGTCTCAGGATTGGAATGGGAAGGAGTTGGATATCACATCTCATGTTATAGGAAGGATCTCAGGTTTGGTATAAGCATTGAGATATCACATCTCTGCTATCAGAAGGGTCTCAGGATTGGAATGGGAAGGAGTTTGATATCACATCTCATGCCATAGTATGGGTCTCAGGTTTGGTAGAAGCATTGGGATATCACATCTCATGCTATCGGAAGGGTATCAGAATTGGATTTGGAAGGAGTTGGATATCCCATCTCATGCTATAGGAAGGGTCTCAGGTTGAAATGGGAAGGAGTTGGAGATCACATCTCATGTTATAGGAAGGGTCTCAGGATTGGTATTAGAGGCATTGAGATATCACATCTCATGCAATAGGAAGGGCCTCAGGATTGGAATGGGAAGGAGTTGGATATCACATCTCATGCTATAGGAAGGGTCTCAGGTTTGGTATAAGCATTGAGATATCACATCTCATGCTCTAGGAAGGGTCTCTGGATTGGAATGGAAGGAGTTGGATATCACATCTCATGTTATAGGAAGGATCTCAGGTTTGGTATTAGAAGCATTGAGACATCACATCTCATGCTATAGGAAGGGTCTCAGGTTTGGAAGGGGAAGGATTTGGATATCACATCTCATGTTATCGGAATGATCTCAGGTTTGGTATTAGAAGTATTGAGATATCACATCTCATGCTATAGGAAGGGTCTCAGGATTGGAATGGAAAGGAGTTGGATATCACATCTCATGCTAAAGGAAGGGTCTCAGGTTTGGTAGAAGCATTGAGATATCACATCTCATGCTATAGGAAGGGTCTCAGGATTGGAATGGGAAGGACTTAGATATCACATATCATGCTATAGGGAGGGTCTCAGTTTTGATATTAGAAGCATTGAGATATCACATCTCATGCTATCGGAAAGGTCTCAGGATTGGAATGGGAAGGAGCTGGTTATCACATCTCATGCTAAAGGAAGGGTCTCAGGTTTGGAACGGGAAGGAGTTGGATATCACATCTCATGTTATAGGAAGGGTCTCAGGTTTGGAAGGGGAAGGATTTGGATATCACATCTCATGTTATCGGAATGATCTCAGGTTTGGTATTAGAAGTATTGAGATATCACATCTCATGCTATAGGAAGGGTCTCAGGATTGGAATGGAAAGGAGTTGGATATCACATCTCATGCTAAAGGAAGGGTCTCAGGTTTGGTAGAAGCATTGAGATATCACATCTCATGCTATAGGAAGGGTCTCAGGATTGGAATGGGAAGGACTTAGATATCACATATCATGCTATAGGGAGGGTCTCAGTTTTGATATTAGAAGCATTGAGATATCACATCTCATGCTATCGGAAAGGTCTCAGGATTGGAATGGGAAGGAGCTGGTTATCACATCTCATGCTAAAGGAAGGGTCTCAGGTTTGGAACGGGAAGGAGTTGGATATCACATCTCATGTTATAGGAAGGGTCTCAAGTTTGGTATAAGCATTGAGATATCATATCTCTGCTATCGGAAGTGTCTCAGGATTGGAATGGGAAGGAGTTGGATATCCCATCTCATGTTATAGGACGGGTCTCAGGTTTGTTATTAGAATCATTGAGATATCATATTGCATGCTGTAGGAAGGGTCTAAGTATTGGAATGGGAAGGACCTGGATATCACATCTCATGCTATAGATAGGCTCTCAGGTTTGGAAAGGGAAGGAGTTGGATATCACATTTCATGTTAGAGGAAGGATCTCAGGTTTGGTATTAGAGGCATTGAGATATCACATCTCATGCAATAGGAAGGGCCTCAGGATTGGAATGGGAAGGAGTTGGATATCACATCTCATGCTATAGGAAGGGTCTCAGGTTTGGTATAAGCATTGAGATATCACATCTCATGCTCTAGGAAGGGTCTCTGGATTGGAATGGAAGGAGTTGGATATCACATCTCATGTTATAGGAAGGATCTCAGGTTTGGTATTAGAAGCATTGAGACATCACATCTCATGCTATAGGAAGGGTCTCAGGATTGGAATGGGAAGGAGTTGGATATCACATCTCAGGCTATAGGAAGGGTCTCAGGTTTGGTATAAGCATTGAGATATCACATCTCATGCTATAGGAAGGGTCTCAGGATTGGAATGGGAAGGAGTTGTATATGACATCTCATGCCGTAGGAAGGGTCTCAGGTTTGGTATAAGCATTGAGATATCACATCTCTGCAATCGAAAGGGTCTCAGGATTGGAATGGGAAGGAGTTGGATATCCCATCTCATGTTTTAGGAAGAGTCTCAGGTTTGGTATTAGAAGCATTGAGATATCACATCTCATGCTATAGGAAGTGTCTCAGGATTGGAATGGGAAGGACTTGGATATCACATCTCATGCTATAGGGAGGGTCTCAGGATTGGAATGGGAAGGAGTTGGATATCACATCTCATGCTATAGGAAGGGTCTCAGGTTTGGTATAAGCAGTGAGATATCACATCTCATGCTATAGGAAGTGTCTCAGGATTGGAATGGGAAGGAGTTGGATATCACATCTCATGTTATAGGAAGGATCTCAGGTTTATATAAGCATTGAGATATCACATCTCTGCTATCGGAATGGTCTCAGGATTGGAATGGGAAGGAGTTGGATATTCCCATCTCATGTTATAGGAAGGGTCTCAAGTTTGGTATTAGAAGCATTGAGATATCACTTCTCATGCTATAGGAAGGGTCTCAGGATTGGAATGGGAAGGACTTGGATATCACATCTCATGCTATAGGGAGGGTCTCAAGTTTGATATTAGAAGCATTGAGATATCACATCTCATGATATCGGAAGGGTCTCAGGATTGGAATGGGAAGGAGTTGGATATCACATCTCATGATAAAGGAAGGGTCTAAGGTTTGGAAGGGGAAGGATTTGGATATCACATCTCATGTTATAGGACGGGTCTCAGGTTTGGTATTAGAAGCATTGAGATATCAAGTCTCATGGTATAGGAAGGGTCTCAGAATTGGAATGGGAAGGAGTTGGATATCACATCTCAAGCTATAGGAAGGGTCTCAGGATTGGAATGGGAAGGAGTTTGATATCAAGTCTCATGCCATAGTATGGGTCTCAGGTTTGGTAGAAGCATTGGGATATCACATCTCATGCTATCGGAAGGGTATCAGTATTGGATTTGGAAGGAGTTGGATATCCCATCTCATGCTATAGGAAGGGTCTCAGGTTGGAATGGGAAGGAGTTGGATATCACATCTCATGTTATAGGAAGGGTCTCAGGATTGGAATGGGAAGGACTTGGATATCATATCTCATGCTATAGGAAGGCTCTCAGGTTTGTAAGGGGAAGGAGTTGGATATCACATTTCATGTTAGAGGAAGGATCTCAGGTTTGGTATAAGAGGCATTGAGATATCACATCTCATGCTATAGGAAGGGTCTCAGGATTGGAATGGGAAGGAGTTGGATATCACATCTCAAGCTATAGGAAGGGTCTCAGGTTTGGTATAAGCATTGAGATATCACATCTCATGCTATAGGAAGGGTCTCAGAATTGGAATGGGAAGGAGTTGGATATCACATCTCATGTTATAGGAAAGATCTCAGGTTTGGTATTAGAAGCAATGAGACATCACATCTCAAGTTATAGGAAGGGTCTCAGGATTGGAATGGGAAGGAGTTGGATATCACATCTCATGTTAAAGGAAGGGTCTCAGGTTTGGTATAAGCATTGAGATAGCACATCTCATGCTATAGGAAGGGTCTCAGGATTGGAATGGGAAGGAGTTGGATATCACATCTCATGTTATAGGAAGGATCTCAGGTTTGGTATTAGAAGCATTGAGACATCACATTTCATGCTATAGGAAGGGTCTCAGGATTGGAATGGGAAGGAGTTGGATATCACATCTCATGCTATAGGAATGGTCTCAGGTTTGGTATAAGCATTGAGATATCACATCTCATGCTATAGGAAGGGTCTCAGGATTGGAATGGGAAGGAGTTGTATATGACATCTCATGCCATAGGAAGGGTCTCAGGTTTGGTATAAGCATTGAGATATCACATCTATGCTATCGGAAGGGTCTCAGGATTGGAATGGGAAGGCGTTGGATATCCCATCTCATGTTACAGGAAGAGTCTCAGGTTTGGTATTAGAAGCATTGAGATATCACATCTCATGCTCTAGGAAGTGTCTCAGGATTGGAATGGGAAGGACTTGGATATCACATCTCATGCTAAAGGAAGGGTCTCAGGTTTGGTATAAGCAGTGAGATATCACATCTCATGCTATAGGAAGTGTCTCAGGATTGGAATGGGAAGGAGTTGGATATCACATCTCATGTTATAGGAAGGATCTCAGGTTTGGTATAAGCATTGAGATATCACATCTCTGCTATCAGAAGGGTCTCAGGATTGGAATGGGAAGGAGTTTGATATCACATCTCATGCCATAGTATGGGTCTCAGGTTTGGTAGAAGCATTGGGATATCACATCTCATGCTATCGGAAGGGTATCAGAATTGGATTTGGAAGGAGTTGGATATCCCATCTCATGCTATAGGAAGGGTCTCAGGTTGAAATGGGAAGGAGTTGGATATCACATCTCATGTTATAGGAAGGGTCTCAGGATTGGTATTAGAGGCATTGAGATATCACATCTCATGCTATCAGAAGGGTCTCAGGATTGGAATGGGAAGGAGTTGGATATCACATCTCATGCTAAAGGGAGGGTCTCAGGTTTGGAAGGGGAAGGATTTGGATATCACATCTCATGTTATAGGAAGGATCTCAGGTTTGGTATTAGAAGCATTGAGATATCACATCTCATGCTATCGGAAGGATCTCAGGTTTGGTATTAGAAGCATTGAGATATCACATCTCATGCTATCAGAAGTGTCTCAGGATTGGAATGGGAAGGAGTTGGATATCACATCTCATGCTAAAGGGAGGGTCTCAGGTTTGGAAGGGGAAGGATTTGGATATCACATCTCATGTTATCGGAATGATCTCAGGTTTGGTATTAGAAGTATTGAGATATCACATCTCATGCTATAGGAAGGGTCTCAGGATTGGAATGGGAAGGAGTTGGATATCACATCTCATGCTAAAGGAAGGGTCTCAGGTTTGGTAGAAGCATTGAGATATCACATCTCATGCTATAGGAAGGGTCTCAGGATTGGAATGGGAAGGACTTAGATATCACATATCATGCTATAGGGAGGGTCTCAGTTTTGATATTAGAAGCATTGAGATATCACATCTCATGCTATCGGAAAGGTCTCAGGATTGGAATGGGAAGGAGCTGGTTATCACATCTCATGCTAAAGGAAGGGTCTCAGGTTTGGAACGGGAAGGAGTTGGATATCACATCTCATGGTATAGGAAGGGTCTCAAGTTTGGTATAAGCATTGAGATATCATATCTCTGCTATCGGAAGTGTCTCAGGATTGGAATGGGAAGGAGTTGGATATCCCATCTCATGTTATAGGACGGGTCTCAGGTTTGTTATTAGAATCATTGAGATATCATATTGCATGCTGTAGGAAGGGTCTAAGTATTGGAATGGGAAGGACCTGTATATCACATCTCATGCTATAGATAGGCTCTCAGGTTTGGAAAGGGAAGGAGTTGGATATCACATTTCATGTTAGAGGAAGGATCTCAGGTTTGGTATTAGAGGCATTGAGATATCACATCTCATGCAATAGGAAGGGCCTCAGGATTGGAATGGGAAGGAGTTGGATATCACATCTCATGCTATAGGAAGGGTCTCAGGTTTGGTATAAGCATTGAGATATCACATCTCATGCTATAGAAAGGGTCTCTGGATTGGAATGGAAGGAGTTGGATATCACATCTCATGTTATAGGAAGGATCTCAGGTTTGGTATTAGAAGCATTGAGACATCACATCTCATGCTATAGGAAGGGTCTCAGGATTGGAATGGGAAGGAGTTGGATATCACATCTCAGGCTATAGGAAGGGTCTCAGGTTTGGTATAAGCATTAAGATATCACATCTCATGCTATAGGAAGGGTCTCAGGATTGGAATGGGAAGGAGTTGTATATGACATCTCATGCCGTAGGAAGGGTCTCAGGTTTGGTATAAGCATTGAGATATCACATCTCTGCAATCGAAAGGGTCTCAGGATTGGAATGGGAAGGAGTTGGATATCCCATCTCATGTTTTAGGAAGAGTCTCAGGTTTGGTATTAGAAGCATTGAGATATCACATCTCATGCTATAGGAAGTGTCTCAGGATTGGAATGGGAAGGACTTGGATATCACATCTCATGCTATAGGGAGGGTCTCAGGATTGGAATGGGAAGGAGTTGGATATCACATCTCATGCTATAGGAAGGGTCTCAGGTTTGGTATAAGCAGTGAGATATCACATCTCATGCTATAGGAAGTGTCTCAGGATTGGAATGGGAAGGAGTTGGATATCACATCTCATGTTATAGGAAGGATCTCAGGTTTATATAAGCATTGAGATATCACATCTCTGCTATCGGAATGGTCTCAGGATTGGAATGGGAAGGAGTTGGATATTCCCATCTCATGTTATAGGAAGGGTCTCAAGTTTGGTATTAGAAGCATTGAGATATCACTTCTCATGCTGTAGGAAGGGTCTCAGGATTGGAATGGGAAGGACTTGGATATCACATCTCATGCTATAGGGAGGGTCTCAAGTTTGATATTAGAAGCATTGAGATATCACATCTCATGATATCGGAAGGGTCTCAGGATTGGAATGGGAAGGAGTTGGATATCACATCTCATGATAAAGGAAGGGTCTAAGGTTTGGAAGGGGAAGGATTTGGATATCACATCTCATGTTATAGGACGGGTCTCAGGTTTGGTATTAGAAGCATTGAGATATCAAGTCTCATGGTATAGGAAGGGTCTCAGAATTGGAATGGGAAGGAGTTGGATATCACATCTCAAGCTATAAGAAGGGTCTCAGGATTGGAATGGGAAGGAGTTTGATATCAAATCTCATGCCATAGTATGGGTCTCAGGTTTGGTAGAAGCATTGGGATATCACATCTCATGCTATCGGAAGGGTATCAGTATTGGATTTGGAAGGAGTTGGATATCCCATCTCATGCTATAGGAAGGGTCTCAGGTTGGAATGGGAAGGAGTTGGATATCACATCTCATGTTATAGGAAGGGTCCCAGGATTGGAATGGGAAGGACTTGGATATCATATCTCATGCTATAGGAAGGCTCTCAGGTTTGTAAGGGGAAGGAGTTGGATATCACATTTCATGTTAGAGGAAGGATCTCAGGTTTGGTATAAGAGGCATTGAGATATCACATCTCATGCTATAGGAAGGGTCTCAGGATTGGAATGGGAAGGAGTTGGATATCACATCTCAAGCTATAGGAAGGGTCTCAGGTTTGGTATAAGCATTGAGATATCACATCTCATGCTATAGGAAGGGTCTCAGAATTGGAATGGGAAGGAGTTGGATATCACATCTCATGTTATAGGAAAGATCTCAGGTTTGGTATTAGAAGCAATGAGACTTCACATCTCAAGTTATAGGAAGGGTCTCAGGATTGGAATGGGAAGAAGTTGGATATCACAACTCATGCTATAGGAAGGGTCTCAGGTTTGGTATAAGCATTGAGATATCACATCTCATGCTATAGGAAGGGTCTCAGGATTGGAATGGGAACAAATTGTATATGACATCTCATGCCATAGGAAGGGTCTCAGGTTTGGTATAAGCATTGAGATATCACATCACATGCTATAGGAAGGATCTCAGGTTTGGTATTAGAAGCATTGAGATATCACATATCATGCTATCGGAAGTATCTCAGGTTTGGTATTTGAGGCATTGAGATATCACATCTCATGCTATCATAAGGGTCTCAGGATTGGAATGGGAAGGAGTTGGATATCACATCTCATGCTAAAAGGAGGGTCTCAGGTTTGGAAGGGGAAGGATTTGGATATCACATCACATGTTATAGGAAGTCCTCAGGTTTGGTATTAGAAGCATTGAGATATCACATCTCATGCTATAGGAAGGGTCTCAGGTTTGAAACGGGAAGGAGTTGGATATCACATCTCATGTTATAGGAAGAGTCGCAGGTTTGGTATAAGCATTGAGATATCACATCTCTGCAATCGGAAGTGTCTCAGGATTGGGATGGGAAGGAGTTGGATATCACATCTCATGCTATAGGAAGGGTCTCAGGTTTGGAAGGGGAAGGAGTTGGATATCCCATCTCATGTTATGGGACTGGTCTCAGGTTTGGTATTAGAAGCATTGAGATATCACATTGCATGCTGTAGGAAGGGTCTCAGGTTTGGAATGGGAAGGAATTGGATATCACATCTCATGTCATAGGAACGATCTCAGGTTTGGTATTAGAAGCATTGAGATATCACATCTCATGCTATAGGAATGGTCTCAGGATTGGAATGGGAAGGAGTTGGAAATTACATTCTGGCTATAGGAAGGGTCTCATGTTTGGAATGGGAAGGAGTTGGATATCACATATGCTATAGGAAGGGTCTCAGGATTGGAATGGGAAGGAGTTGGATATTACATTCTGGCTATAGGAAGGGTCTCATGTTTGGAATGGGAAGGAGATGGATATCACATATGCTATAGGAAGGGTCTCAGGATTGGAATGGGAAGGAGTTGGATATCCCATCTCATGTTATAGGACGGGTCTCAGGTTTGTTATTAGAATCATTGAGATATCATATTGCATGCTGTAGGAAGGGTCTAAGGATTGGAATGGGAAGGACTTGGATATCACATCTCAAGCTATAGGTAGGCTCTCAGGTTTGGAAAGGGAAGGAGTTGGATATCACATTTCATGTTAGAGCAAGGATCTCAGGTTTGGTATTAGAGGAATTGAGATATCACATCTCATGCTATAGGAAGGGTCTCAGGATTGGAATGGGAAGGAGTTGGATATCACATCTCATGCTATAGGAAGGGTCTCAGGTTTGGTATAAGCATTGAGATATCACATCTCATGCTATAGAAAGGGTCTCAGGATTGGAATGGGAAGGAGTTGGATATCACATCTCATGTTATAGGAAGGATCTCAGGTTTGGTATTAGAAGCATTGAGACATCACATTTCATGCTATAGGAAGGGTCTCAGGATTGGAATGGGAAGGAGTTGGATATCACATCTCATGCTATAGGAATGGTCTCAGGTTTGGTATAAGCATTGAGATATCACATCTCATGCTATAGGAAGGGTCTCAGGATTGGAATGGGAAGGAGTTGTATATGACATCTCATGCCATAGGAAGGGTCTCAGGTTTG
The DNA here is from genome assembly GCF_040938575.1 of Ambystoma mexicanum. NCBI lineage: Eukaryota > Metazoa > Chordata > Amphibia > Caudata > Ambystomatidae > Ambystoma > Ambystoma mexicanum. The sequence goes on along the minus strand of NC_090931.1, from coordinate 495,381,544 downwards.
GTATAAGCATTGAGATATCACATCTCTGCTATCGGAAGGGTCTCAGGATTGGAATGGGAAGGAGTTGGATATCCCATCTCATGTTACAGGAAGAGTCTCAGGTTTGGTATTAGAAGCATTAAGATATCACATCTCATGCGATAGGAAGTGTCTCAGGATTGGAATGGGAAGGACTTGGATATCACATCTCATGCTAATGGAAGGGTCTCAGGTTTGGTATAAGCAGTGAGATATCACATCTCATGCTATAGGAAGTGTCTCAGGATTGGAATGGGAAGGAGTTGGATATCACATCTCACGCTAAAGGAAGGGTCTCAGGTTTGGTATAAGCAGTGAGATATCACATCTCATGCTATAGGAAGTGTCTCAGGATTGGAATGGGAAGGAATTGGATATCACATCTCATGTTAAAGGAAGGGTCTCAGGTTTGGTATAAGCAGTGAGATATCACATCTCATGCTATAGGAAGTGTCTCAGGATTGGAATGGGAAGGAGTTGGATATCACATCTCATGTTAAAGGAAGTGTCTCATGTTTGGTATAAGCATTGAGATATCACATCTCATGCTATAGGAAGGGTCTCGGGATTGGAATGGGAAGGAATTGTATATGACATCTCATGCCATAGGAAGGGTCTCAGGTTTGGTATAAGCATTGAGATATCACATCTCATGCTATAGGAAGAGTCTCAGGATTGGTATTAGAAGCAATGAGACTTCACATCTCAAGTTATAGGAAGGGTCTCAGGATTGGAATGGGAAGAAGTTGGATATCACAACTCATGCTATAGGAAGGGTCTCAGGTTTGGTATAAGCATTGAGATATCACATCTCATGCTATAGGAAGGGTCTCAGGATTGGAATGGGAACAAATTGTATATGACATCTCATGCCATAGGAAGGGTCTCAGGTTTGGTATAAGCATTGAGATATCACATCACATGCTATAGGAAGGATCTCAGGTTTGGTATTAGAAGCATTGAGATATCACATATCATGCTATCGGAAGTATCTCAGGTTTGGTATTTGAGGCATTGAGATATCACATCTCATGCTATCATAAGGGTCTCAGGATTGGAATGGGAAGGAGTTGGATATCACATCTCATGCTAAAAGGAGGGTCTCAGGTTTGGAAGGGGAAGGATTTGGATATCACATCACATGTTATAGGAAGTCCTCAGGTTTGGTATTAGAAGCATTGAGATATCACATCTCATGCTATAGGAAGGGTCTCAGGTTTGAAACGGGAAGGAGTTGGATATCACATCTCATGTTATAGGAAGAGTCGCAGGTTTGGTATAAGCATTGAGATATCACATCTCTGCAATCGGAAGTGTCTCAGGATTGGGATGGGAAGGAGTTGGATATCACATCTCATGCTATAGGAAGGGTCTCAGGTTTGGAAGGGGAAGGAGTTGGATATCCCATCTCATGTTATAGGACTGGTCTCAGGTTTGGTATTAGAAGCATTGAGATATCACATTGCATGCTGTAGGAAGGGTCTCAGGTTTGGAATGGGAAGGAATTGGATATCACATCTCATGTCATAGGAACGATCTCAGGTTTGGTATTAGAAGCATTGAGATATCACATCTCATGCTATAGGAATGGTCTCAGGATTGGAATGGGAAGGAGTTGGAAATTACATTCTGGCTATAGGAAGGGTCTCATGTTTGGAATGGGAAGGAGTTGGATATCACATATGCTATAGGAAGGGTCTCAGGATTGGAATGGGAAGGAGTTGGATATTACATTCTGGCTATAGGAAGGGTCTCATGTTTGGAATGGGAAGGAATTGTATATGACATCTCATGCCATAGGAAGGGTCTCAGGTTTGGTATAAGCATTGAGATATCACATCTCATGCTATAGGAAGAGTCTCAGGATTGGAATGGGAAGGAATTGTATATGACATCTCATGCCATAGGAAGGGTCTCAGGTTTGGTATAAGCATTGAGATATCACATCACATGCTATAGGAAGGATCTCAGGTTTGGTATTAGAAGCAATGAGATATCACATATCATGCTATCGGAAGTATCTCAGGTTTGGTATTTGAGGCATTGAGATATCACATCTCATGCTATCATAAGGGTCTCAGGATTGGAATGGAAAGGAGTTGGATATCACATCTCATGCTAAAGGGAGGGTCTCAGGTTTGGAAGGGGAAGGATTTGGATATCACATCACATGTTATAGGAAGTTCTCAGGTTTGGTATTAGAAGCATTGAGATATCACATCTCATGCTATCAGAAGGGTCTCAGGATTGGAATGGGAAGGAGTTGGATATCACATCTCATGCTATAGGAAGGGTCTCAGGTTTGAAACGGGAAGGAGTTGGATATCACATCTCATGTTATAGGAAGAGTCGCAGGTTTGGAATAAGCATTGAGATATCACATCTCTGCAATCGGAAGTGTCTCAGGATTGGGATGGGAAGGAGTTGGATATCACATCTCATGCTATTGGAAGGGTCTCAGGTTTGGAAGGGGAAGGAGTTGGATATCCCATCTCATGTTATAGGAGTGGTCTCAGGTTTGGTATTAGAAGCATTGAGATATCACATTGCATGCTGTAGGAAGGGTCTCAGATTTGGAATGGGAAGGAATTGGATATCACATCTCATGTCATAGGAACGATCTCAGGTTTGGTATTAGAAGCATTGAGATATCACATCTCATGCTATAGGAATGGTCTCAGGATTGGAATGGGAAGGAGTTGGAAATTACATTCTGGCTATAGGAAGGGTCTCATGTTTGGAATGGGAAGGAGTTGGATATCACATATGCTATAGGAAGGGTCTCAGGATTGGAATGGGAAGGAGTTGGATATCCCATCTCATGTTATAGGACGGGTCTCAGGTTTGTTATTAGAATCATTGAGATATCATATTGCATGCTGTAGGAAGGGTCTAAGGATTGGAATGGGAAGGACTTGGATATCACATCTCAAGCTATAGGTAGGCTCTCAGGTTTGGAAAGGGAAGGAGTTGGATATCACATTTCATGTTAGTGGAAGGATCTCAGGTTTGGTATTAGAGGAATTGAGATATCACATCTCATTGCTATAGGAAGGGTCTCAGGATTGGAATGGGAAGGAGTTGGATATCACATCTCATGCTATAGGAAGGGTCTCGGGTTTGGTATAAGCATTGAGATATCACATCTCATGCTATAGGAAGGGTCTCAGGATTGGAATGGGAAGGAGTTGGATATCACATCTCATGTTATAGGAAGGATCTCAGGTTTGGTATTAGAAGCATTGAGACATCACATTTCATGCTATAGGAAGGGTCTCAGGATTGGAATGGGAAGGAGTTGGATATCACATCTCATGCTATAGGAATGGTCTCAGGTTTGGTATAAGCATTGAGATATCACATCTCATGCTATAGGAAGGGTCTCAGGATTGGAATGGGAAGGAGTTGTACATGACATCTCATGCCATAGGAAGGGTCTCAGGTTTGGTATAAGCATTGAGATATCACATCTCTGCTATCGGAAGGGTCTCAGGATTGGAATGGGAAGGAGTTGGATATCCCATCTCATGTTACAGGAAGAGTCTCAGGTTTGGTATTAGAAGCATTGAGATATCACATCTCATGCTATAGGAAGTGTCTCAGGATTGGAATGGGAAGGACTTGGATATCACATCTCATGCTAAAGGAAGGGTCTCAGGTTTGGTATAAGCAGTGAGATATCACATCTCATGCTATAGGAAGTGTCTCAGGATTGGAATGGGAAGGAGTTGGATATCACATCTCATGCTAAAGGAAGGGTCTCAGGTTTGGTATAAGCAGTGAGATATCACATCTCATGCTATAGGAAGTGTCTCAGGATTGGAATGGGAAGGAGTTGGATATCACATCTCACGTTAAAGGAAGGGTCTCAGGTTTGGTATAAGCAGTGAGATATCACATCTCATGCTATAGGAAGTGTCTCAGGATTGGAATGGGAAGGAGTTGGATATCACATCTCATGTTCAAGGAAGGGTCTCAGGTTTGGTATAAGCATTGAGATATCACATCTCATGCTATAGGAAGGGTCTCAGGATTGGAATGGGAAGGAGTTGGATATCACATCTCATGTTATAGGAAGGATCTCAGGTTTGGTATTAGAAGCATTGAGACATCACATTTCATGCTATAGGAAGGGTCTCAGGATTGTAATGGGAAGGAGTTGGATATCACATCTCATGCTATAGGAATGGTCTCAGGTTTGGTATAAGCATTGAGATATCACATCTCATGCTATAGGAAGGGTCTCAGGATTGGAATGGGAAGGAGTTGTATATGACATCTCATGCCATAGGAAGGGACTCAGGTTTGGTATAAGCATTGAGATATCACATCTCTGCTATCGGAAGGGTCTTAGGATTGGAATGGGAAGGAGTTGGATATCCCATCTCATGTTACAGGAAGAGTCTCAGGTTTGGTATTAGAAGCATTGAGATATCACATCTCATGCTATAGGAAGTGTCTCAGGATTGGAATGGGAAGGACTTGGATATCACATCTCATGCTAAAGGAAGGGTCTCAGGTTTGGTATAAGCAGTGAGATATCACATCTCATGCTATAGGAAGTGTCTCAGGATTGGAATGGGAAGGAGTTGGATATCACATCTCATGTTATAGGAAGGATCTCAGGTTTGGTATAAGCATTGAGATATCACATCTCTGCTATCGGAAGGGTCTCAGGATTGGAATGGGAAGGAGTTGGATATTCCCATCTCATGTTATAGGAAGGGTCTCAGGTTTGGTATTAGAAGCATTGAGACATCACATCTCATGTTATAGGAAGGGTCTCAGGATTGGAATGGGAAGAAGTTGGATATCACAACTCATGCTATAGGAAGGGTCTCAGGTTTGGTATAAGCATTGAGATATCACATCTCATGCTATAGGAAGGGTCTCAGGATTGAAATGGGAAGAAGTTGGATATCACATCTCATGTCATAGGAAGGATCTCAGGTTTGGTATTAGAAGCATTGATATATCACATCTCATGCTATAGGAATGGTCGCAGGATTGGAATGGGTAGGAGTTGGATATTACATTCTTGCTATAGGAAGGGTCTCATGTTTAGAATGGGAAGGAGTTGGATATCACATATGCTATAGGAAGTGTCTCAGGTTTGGAACGGGAAGGAGTTGGATATCACATCTCATGTTATAGGAAGGGTCTCAGGTTTGGTATAAGCATTGAGATATCACATCTCTGCTATCGGAAGTGGCTCAGGATTAGAATGGGAAGGAGTTGGATATCCCATCTCATGTTATAGGACGGGTCTCTGGTTTGGTATTAGAATCATTGAGATATCACATCGCATGCTGTAGGAAGGGTCTAAGGATTGGAATGGGATGGACTTGGATATCACATCTCATGCTATAGGTAGGCTCTCAGGTTTGGTATAAGCATTGAGATATCACATCTCATGCTATAGGAAGGATCTCAGGATTGGAATGGGAAGGATTTGGATATCACATCTCATGCTATAGGAAGGGTCCCAGGTTTGGTATAAGCATGGAGATATCACTTCTCATGCTATAGGAAGGGTCTCAGGATTGGAATGGGAAGGAGTTGGATATCACATCTCATGTTATAGGAAGGATCTCAGGTTTGGTATTAGAAGCATTGAGACATCACATCTCATGCTATAGGAAGGGTCTCAGGATTGGAATGGGAAGGAATTGGATATCACATCTCAGCTATAGGTAGGCTCTCAGGTTTGGAAAGGGAAGGAGTTGGATATCACATTTCATGTTAGAGGAAGGATCTCAGGTTTGGTATTAGAGGAATTGAGATATCACATCTCATGCTATAGGAAGGGTCTCAGGATTGGAATGGGAAGGAGTTGGATATCACATCTCATGCTATAGGAAGGGTCTCAGGTTTGGTATAAGCATTGAGATATCACATCTCAGGCTATAGGAAGGGTCTCAGGATTGGAATGGGAAGGAGTTGGATATCACATCTCATGTTATAGGAAGGATCTCAGGTTTGGTATTAGAAGCATTGAGACATCACATTTCATGCTATAGGAAGGGTCTCAGGATTGGAATGGGAAGGAGTTGGATATCACATCGCATGCTATAGGAATGGTCTCAGGTTTGGTATAAGCATTGAGATATCACATCTCATGCTATAGGAAGGGTCTCAGGATTGGAATGGGAAGGAGTTGGATATCACATCTCATGCTATAGGAATGGTCTCAGGTTTGGTATAAGCATTGAGATATCACATCTCTGCTATCGGAAGGGTCTCAGGATTGGAATGGGAAGGAGTTGGATATCCCATCTCATGTTACAGGAAGAGTCTCAGGTTTGGTATTAGAAGCATTGAGATATCACATCTCATGCTATAGGAAGTGTCTCAGGATTGGAATGGGAAGGACTTGGATATCACATCTCATGCTAAAGGAAGGGTCTCAGGTTTGGTATAAGCAGTGAGATATCACATCTCATGCTATAGGAAGTGTCTCAGGATTGGAATGGGAAGGAGTTGGATATCACATCTCACGCTAAAGGAAGGGTCTCAGGTTTGGTATACGCAGTGAGATATCACATCTCATGCTATAGGAAGTGTCTCAGGATTGGAATGGGAAGGAGTTGGATATCACATCTCATGTTAAAGGAAGGGTCTCAGGTTTGGTATAAGCAGTGAGATATCACATCTCATGCATAGGAAGTGTCTCAGGATTGGAATGGGAAGGAGTTGGATATCACATCTCATGTTAAAGGAAGGGTCTCAGGTTTGGTATAAGCATTGAGATAGCACATCTCATGCTATAGGAAGGGTCTCAGGATTGGAATGGGAAGGAGTTGGATATCACATCTCATGTTATAGGAAGGATCTCAGGTTTGGTATTAGAAGCATTGAGACCTCACATTTCATGCTATAGGAAGGGTCTCAGGATTGGAATGGGAAGGAGTTGGATATCACATCTCATGCTATAGGAATGGTCTCAGGTTTGGTATAAGCATTGAGATATCACATCTCATGCTATAGGAAGGGTCTCAGGATTGGAATGGGAAGGAGTTGTATATGACATCTCATGCCATAGGAATGGTCTCAGGTTTGGTATAAGCATTGAGATATCACATCTATGCTATCGGAAGGGTCTCAGGATTGGAATGGGAAGGAGTTGGATATCCCATCTCATGTTACAGGAAGAGTCTCAGGTTTGGTATTAGAAGCATTGAGATATCACATCGCATGCTATAGGAAGGGTCTCAGGATTGGAATGGGAAGGACTTGGATGCTGTAGGAAGGGTCTAAGTATTGGAATGGGAAGGACCTGGATATCACATCTCATGCTATAGATAGGCTCTCAGGTTTGGAATGGAAAGGAGTTGGATATCACATCTCATGCTAAAGGAAGGGTCTCAGGTTTGGTAGAAGCATTGAGATATCACATCTCATGCTATAGGAAGGGTCTCAGGATTGGAATGGGAAGGACTTAGATATCACATATCATGCTATAGGGAGGGTCTCAGTTTTGATATTAGAAGCATTGAGATATCACATCTCATGCTATCGGAAAGGTCTCAGGATTGGAATGGGAAGGAGCTGGTTATCACATCTCATGCTAAAGGAAGGGTCTCAGGTTTGGAACGGGAAGGAGTTGGATATCACATCTCATGTTATAGGAAGGGTCTCAAGTTTGGTATAAGCATTGAGATATCATATCTCTGCTATCGGAAGTGTCTCAGGATTGGAATGGGAAGGAGTTGGATATCCCATCTCATGTTATAGGACGGGTCTCAGGTTTGTTATTAGAATCATTGAGATATCATATTGCATGCTGTAGGAAGGGTCTAAGTATTGGAATGGGAAGGACCTGGATATCACATCTCATGCTATAGATAGGCTCTCAGGTTTGGAAAGGGAAGGAGTTGGATATCACATTTCATGTTAGAGGAAGGATTTCAGGTTTGGTATTAGAGGCATTGAGATATCACATCTCATGCAATAGGAAGGGCCTCAGGATTGGAATGGGAAGGAGTTGGATATCACATCTCATGCTATAGGAAGGGTCTCAGGTTTGGTATAAGCATTGAGATATCACATCTCATGCTCTAGGAAGGGTCTCTGGATTGGAATGGAAGGAGTTGGATATCACATCTCATGTTATAGGAAGGATCTCAGGTTTGGTATTAGAAGCATTGAGACATCACATCTCATGCTATAGGAAGGGTCTCAGGATTGGAATGGGAAGGAGTTGGATATCACATCTCAGGCTATAGGAAGGGTCTCAGGTTTGGTATAAGCATTGAGATATCACATCTCATGCTATAGGAAGGGTCTCAGGATTGGAATGGGAAGGAGTTGTATATGACATCTCATGCCGTAGGAAGGGTCTCAGGTTTGGTATAAGCATTGAGATATCACATCTCTGCAATCGAAAGGGTCTCAGGATTGGAATGGGAAGGAGTTGGATATCCCATCTCATGTTTTAGGAAGAGTCTCAGGTTTGGTATTAGAAGCATTGAGATATCACATCTCATGCTATAGGAAGTGTCTCAGGATTGGAATGGGAAGGACTTGGATATCACATCTCATGCTATAGGGAGGGTCTCAGGATTGGAATGGGAAGGAGTTGGATATCACATCTCATTCTATAGGAAGGGTCTCAGGTTTGGTATAAGCAGTGAGATATCACATCTCATGCTATAGGAAGTGTCTCAGGATTGGAATGGGAAGGAGTTGGATATCACATCTCATGTTATAGGAAGGATCTCAGGTTTATATAAGCATTGAGATATCACATCTCTGCTATCGGAATGGTCTCAGGATTGGAATGGGAAGGAGTTGGATATTCCCATCTCATGTTATAGGAAGGGTCTCAAGTTTGGTATTAGAAGCATTGAGATATCACTTCTCATGCTATAGGAAGGGTCTCAGGATTGGAATGGGAAGGACTTGGATATCACATCTCATGCTATAGGGAGGGTCTCAAGTTTGATATTAGAAGCATTGAGATATCACATCTCATGATATCGGAAGGGTCTCAGGATTGGAATGGGAAGGAGTTGGATATCACATCTCATGATAAAGGAAGGGTCTAAGGTTTGGAAGGGGAAGGATTTGGATATCACATCTCATGTTATAGGACGGGTCTCAGGTTTGGTATTAGAAGCATTGAGATATCAAGTCTCATGGTATAGGAAGGGTCTCAGAATTGGAATGGGAAGGAGTTGGATATCACATCTCAAGCTATAGGAAGGGTCTCAGGATTGGAATGGGAAGGAGTTTGATATCAAATCTCATGCCATAGTATGGGTCTCAGGTTTGGTAGAAGCATTGGGATATCACATCTCATGCTATCGGAAGGGTATCAGTATTGGATTTGGAAGGAGTTGGATATCCCATCTCATGCTATAGGAAGGGTCTCAGGTTGGAATGGGAAGGAGTTGGATATCACATCTCATGTTATAGGAAGGGTCTCAGGATTGGAATGGGAAGGACTTGGATATCATATCTCATGCTATAGGAAGGCTCTCAGGTTTGTAAGGGGAAGGAGTTGGATATCACATTTCATGTTAGAGGAAGGATCTCAGGTTTGGTATTAGAAGCATTGAGACATCACATCTCATGCTATAGGAAGGGTCTCAGGATTGGAATGGGAAGGAGTTGGATATCACATCTCAGGCTATAGGAAGGGTCTCAGGTTTGGTATAAGCATTGAGATATCACATCTCATGCTATAGGAAGGGTCTCAGGATTGGAATGGGAAGGCGTTGTATATGACATCTCATGCCGTAGGAAGGGTCTCAGGTTTGGTATAAGCATTGAGATATCACATCTCTGCAATCGAAAGGGTCTCAGGATTGGAATGGGAAGGAGTTGGATATCCCATCTCATGTTTTAGGAAGAGTCTCAGGTTTGGTATTAGAAGCATTGAGATATCACATCTCATGCTATAGGAAGTGTCTCAGGATTGGAATGGGAAGGACTTGGATATCACATCTCATGCTATAGGGAGGGTCTCAGGATTGGAATGGGAAGGAGTTGGATATCACATCTCATGCTATAGGAAGGGTCTCAGGTTTGGTATAAGCAGTGAGATATCACATCTCATGCTATAGGAAGTGTCTCAGGATTGGAATGGGAAGGAGTTGGATATCACATCTCATGTTATAGGAAGGATCTCAGGTTTATATAAGCATTGAGATATCACATCTCTGCTATCGGAATGGTCTCAGGATTGGAATGGGAAGGAGTTGGATATTCCCATCTCATGTTATAGGAAGGGTCTCAAGTTTGGTATTAGAAGCATTGAGATATCACTTCTCATGCTATAGGAAGGGTCTCAGGATTGGAATGGGAAGGACTTGGATATCACATCTCATGCAATAGGGAGGGTCTCAAGTTTGATATTAGAAGCATTGAGATATCACATCTCATGATATCGGAAGGGTCTCAGGATTGGAATGGGAAGGAGTTGGATATCACATCTCATGATAAAGGAAGGGTCTAAGGTTTGGAAGGGGAAGGATTTGGATATCACATCTCATGTTATAGGACGGGTCTCAGGTTTGGTATTAGAAGCATTGAGATATCAAGTCTCATGGTATAGGAAGGGTCTCAGAATTGGAATGGGAAGGAGTTGGATATCACATCTCAAGCTATAGGAAGGGTCTCAGGATTGGAATGGGAAGGAGTTTGATATCAAATCTCATGCCATAGTATGGGTCTCAGGTTTGGTAGAAGCATTGGGATATCACATCTCATGCTATCGGAAGGGTATCAGTATTGGATTTGGAAGGAGTTGGATATCCCATCTCATGCTATAGGAAGGGTCTCAGGTTGGAATGGGAAGGAGTTGGATATCACATCTCATGTTATAGGAAGGGTCTCAGGATTGGAATGGGAAGGACTTGGATATCATATCTCATGCTATAGGAAGGCTCTCAGGTTTGTAAGGGGAAGGAGTTGGATATCACATTTCATGTTAGAGGAAGGATCTCAGGTTTGGTATAAGAGGCATTGAGATATCACATCTCATGCTATAGGAAGGGTCTCAGGATTGGAATGGGAAGGAGTTGGATATCACATCTCAAGCTATAGGAAGGGTCTCAGGTTTGGTATAAGCATTGAGATATCACATCTCATGCTATAGGAAGGGTCTCAGAATTGGAATGGGAAGGAGTTGGATATCACATCTCATGTTATAGGAAAGATCTCAGGTTTGGTATTAGAAGCAATGAGACATCACATCTCAAGTTATAGGAAGGGTCTCAGGATTGGAATGGGAAGGAGTTGGATATCACATCTCATGTTAAAGGAAGGGTCTCAGGTTTGGTATAAGCATTGAGATAGCACATCTCATGCTATAGGAAGGGTCTCAGGATTGGAATGGGAAGGAGTTGGATATCACATCTCATGTTATAGGAAGGATCTCAGGTTTGGTATTAGAAGCATTGAGACATCACATTTCATGCTATAGGAAGGGTCTCAGGATTGGAATGGGAAGGAGTTGGATATCACATCTCATGCTATAGGAATGGTCTCAGGTTTGGTATAAGCATTGAGATATCACATCTCATGCTATAGGAAGGGTCTCAGGATTGGAATGGGAAGGAGTTGTATATGACATCTCATGCCATAGGAAGGGTCTCAGGTTTGGTATAAGCATTGAGATATCACATCTATGCTATCGGAAGGGTCTCAGGATTGGAATGGGAAGGCGTTGGATATCCCATCTCATGTTACAGGAAGAGTCTCAGGTTTGGTATTAGAAGCATTGAGATATCACATCTCATGCTCTAGGAAGTGTCTCAGGATTGGAATGGGAAGGACTTGGATATCACATCTCATGCTAAAGGAAGGGTCTCAGGTTTGGTATAAGCAGTGAGATATCACATCTTATGCTATAGGAAGTGTCTCAGGATTGGAATGGGAAGGAGTTGGATATCACATCTCATGTTATAGGAAGGATCTCAGGTTTGGTATAAGCATTGAGATATCACATCTCTGCTATCGGAAGGGTCTCAGGATTGGAATGGGAAGGAGTTTGATATCACATCTCATGCCATAGTATGGGTCTCAGGTTTGGTAGAAGCATTGGGATATCACATCTCATGCTATCGGAAGGGTATCAGAATTGGATTTGGAAGGAGTTGGATATCCCATCTCATGCTATAGGAAGGGTCTCAGGTTGAAATGGGAAGGAGTTGGATATCACATCTCATGTTATAGGAAGGGTCTCAGGATTGGTATTAGAGGCATTGAGATATCACATCTCATGCTATCAGAAGGGTCTCAGGATTGGAATGGGAAGGAGTTGGATATCACATCTCATGCTAAAGGGAGGGTCTCAGGTTTGGAAGGGGAAGGATTTGGATATCACATCTCATGTTATAGGAAGGATCTCAGGTTTGGTATTAGAAGCATTGAGATATCACATCTCATGCTATCGGAAGGATCTCAGGTTTGGTATTAGAAGCATTGAGATATCACATCTCATGCTATCAGAAGTGTCTCAGGATTGGAATGGGAAGGAGTTGGATATCACATCTCATGCTAAAGGGAGGGTCTCAGGTTTGGAAGGGGAAGGATTTGGATATCACATCTCATGTTATCGGAATGATCTCAGGTTTGGTATTAGAAGTATTGAGATATCACATCTCATGCTATAGGAAGGGTCTCAGGATTGGAATGGGAAGGAGTTGGATATCACATCTCATGCTAAAGGAAGGGTCTCAGGTTTGGTAGAAGCATTGAGATATCACATCTCATGCTATAGGAAGGGTCTCAGGATTGGAATGGGAAGGACTTAGATATCACATATCATGCTATAGGGAGGGTCTCAGTTTTGATATTAGAAGCATTGAGATATCACATCTCATGCTATCGGAAAGGTCTCAGGATTGGAATGGGAAGGAGCTGGTTATCACATCTCATGCTAAAGGAAGGGTCTCAGGTTTGGAACGGGAAGGAGTTGGATATCACATCTCATGTTATAGGAAGGGTCTCAAGTTTGGTATAAGCATTGAGATATCATATCTCTGCTATCGGAAGTGTCTCAGGATTGGAATGGGAAGGAGTTGGATATCCCATCTCATGTTATAGGACGGGTCTCAGGTTTGTTATTAGAATCATTGAGATATCATATTGCATGCTGTAGGAAGGGTCTAAGTATTGGAATGGGAAGGACCTGTATATCACATCTCATGCTATAGATAGGCTCTCAGGTTTGGAAAGGGAAGGAGTTGGATATCACATTTCATGTTAGAGGAAGGATCTCAGGTTTGGTATTAGAGGCATTGAGATATCACATCTCATGCAATAGGAAGGGCCTCAGGATTGGAATGGGAAGGAGTTGGATATCACATCTCATGCTATAGGAAGGGTCTCAGGTTTGGTATAAGCATTGAGATATCACATCTCATGCTATAGAAAGGGTCTCTGGATTGGAATGGAAGGAGTTGGATATCACATCTCATGTTATAGGAAGGATCTCAGGTTTGGTATTAGAAGCATTGAGACATCACATCTCATGCTATAGGAAGGGTCTCAGGATTGGAATGGGAAGGAGTTGGATATCACATCTCAGGCTATAGGAAGGGTCTCAGGTTTGGTATAAGCATTAAGATATCACATCTCATGCTATAGGAAGGGTCTCAGGATTGGAATGGGAAGGAGTTGTATATGACATCTCATGCCGTAGGAAGGGTCTCAGGTTTGGTATAAGCATTGAGATATCACATCTCTGCAATCGAAAGGGTCTCAGGATTGGAATGGGAAGGAGTTGGATATCCCATCTCATGTTTTAGGAAGAGTCTCAGGTTTGGTATTAGAAGCATTGAGATATCACATCTCATGCTATAGGAAGTGTCTCAGGATTGGAATGGGAAGGACTTGGATATCACATCTCATGCTATAGGGAGGGTCTCAGGATTGGAATGGGAAGGAGTTGGATATCACATCTCATGCTATAGGAAGGGTCTCAGGTTTGGTATAAGCAGTGAGATATCACATCTCATGCTATAGGAAGTGTCTCAGGATTGGAATGGGAAGGAGTTGGATATCACATCTCATGTTATAGGAAGGATCTCAGGTTTATATAAGCATTGAGATATCACATCTCTGCTATCGGAATGGTCTCAGGATTGGAATGGGAAGGAGTTGGATATTCCCATCTCATGTTATAGGAAGGGTCTCAAGTTTGGTATTAGAAGCATTGAGATATCACTTCTCATGCTGTAGGAAGGGTCTCAGGATTGGAATGGGAAGGACTTGGATATCACATCTCATGCTATAGGGAGGGTCTCAAGTTTGATATTAGAAGCATTGAGATATCACATCTCATGATATCGGAAGGGTCTCAGGATTGGAATGGGAAGGAGTTGGATATCACATCTCATGATAAAGGAAGGGTCTAAGGTTTGGAAGGGGAAGGATTTGGATATCACATCTCATGTTATAGGACGGGTCTCAGGTTTGGTATTAGAAGCATTGAGATATCAAGTCTCATGGTATAGGAAGGGTCTCAGAATTGGAATGGGAAGGAGTTGGATATCACATCTCAAGCTATAGGAAGGGTCTCAGGATTGGAATGGGAAGGAGTTTGATATCAAATCTCATGCCATAGTATGGGTCTCAGGTTTGGTAGAAGCATTGGGATATCACATCTCATGCTATCGGAAGGGTATCAGTATTGGATTTGGAAGGAGTTGGATATCCCATCTCATGCTATAGGAAGGGTCTCAGGTTGGAATGGGAAGGAGTTGGATATCACATCTCATGTTATAGGAAGGGTCTCAGGATTGGAATGGGAAGGACTTGGATATCATATCTCATGCTATAGGAAGGCTCTCAGGTTTGTAAGGGGAAGGAGTTGGATATCACATTTCATGTTAGAGGAAGGATCTCAGGTTTGGTATAAGAGGCATTGAGATATCACATCTCATGCTATAGGAAGGGTCTCAGGTTTGGAATGGGAAGGAGTTGAATATCACATCTCAAGCTATAGGAAGGGTCTCAGGTTTGGTATAAGCATTGAGATATCACATCTCATGCTATAGGAAGGGTCTCAGAATTGGAATGGGAAGGAGTTGGATATCACATCTCATGTTATAGGAAAGATCTCAGGTTTGGTATTAGAAGCAATGAGACATCACATCTCAAGTTATAGGAAGGGTCTCAGGATTGGAATGGGAAGAAGTTGGATATCACAACTCATGCTATAGGAAGGGTCTCAGGTTTGGTATAAGCATTGAGATATCACATCTCATGCTATAGGAAGGGTCTCAGGATTGGAATTGGAACGAATTGTATATGACATCTCATGCCATAGGAAGGGTCTCAGGTTTGGTATAAGCATTGAGATATCACATCACATGCTATAGGAAGGATCTCAGGTTTGGTATTAGAAGCATTGAGATATCACATATCATGCTATCGGAAGTATCTCAGGTTTGGTATTTGAGGCATTGAGATATCACATCTCATGCTATCATAAGGGTCTCAGGATTTGAATGGGAAGGAGCTGGATATCACATCTCATGCTAAAAGGAGGGTCTCAGGTTTGGAAGGGGAAGGATTTGGATATCACATCACATGTTATAGGAAGTTCTCAGGTTTTGTATTAGAAGCATTGAGATATCACATCTCATGCTATAGGAAGGGTCTCAGGTTTGAAACGGGAAGGAGTTGGATATCACATCTCATGTTATAGGAAGAGTCGCAGGTTTGGTATAAGCATTGAGATATCACATCTCTGCAATCGGAAGTGTCTCAGGATTGGGATGGGAAGGAGTTGGATATCACATCTCATGCTATAGGAAGGGTCTCAGGTTTGGAAGGGGAAGGAGTTGGATATCCCATCTCATGTTATAGGACTGGTCTCAGGTTTGGTATTAGAAGCATTGAGATATCACATTGCATGCTGTAGGAAGGGTCTCAGGTTTGGAATGGGAAGGAATTGGATATCACATCTCATGTCATAGGAACGATCTCAGGTTTGGTATTAGAAGCATTGAGATATCACATCTCATGCTATAGGAATGGTCTCAGGATTGGAATGGGAAGGAGTTGGAAATTACATTCTGGCTATAGGAAGGGTCTCATGTTTGGAATGGGAAGGAGTTGGATATCACATATGCTATAGGAAGGGTCTCAGGATTGGAATGGGAAGGAGTTGGATATTACATTCTGGCTATAGGAAGGGTCTCATGTTTGGAATGGGAAGGAGTTGGATATCACATATGCTATAGGAAGGGTCTCAGGATTGGAATGGGAAGGAGTTGGATATCCCATCTCATGTTATAGGACGGGTCTCAGGTTTGTTATTAGAATCATTGAGATATCATATTGCATGCTGTAGGAAGGGTCTAAGGATTGGAATGGGAAGGACTTGGATATCACATCTCAAGCTATAGGTAGGCTCTCAGGTTTGGAAAGGGAAGGAGTTGGATATCACATTTCATGTTAGAGGAAGGATCTCAGGTTTGGTATTAGAGGAATTGAGATATCACATCTCATTGCTATAGGAAGGGTCTCAGGATTGGAATGGGAAGGAGTTGGATATCACATCTCATGCTATAGGAAGGGTCTCGGGTTTGGTATAAGCATTGAGATATCACATCTCATGCTATAGGAAGGGTCTCAGGATTGGAATGGGAAGGAGTTGGATATCACATCTCATGTTATAGGAAGGATCTCAGGTTTGGTATTAGAAGCATTGAGACATCACATTTCATGCTATAGGAAGGGTCTCAGGATTGGAATGGGAAGGAGTTGGATATCACATCTCATGCTATAGGAATGGTCTCAGGTTTGGTATAAGCATTGAGATATCACATCTCATGCTATAGGAAGGGTCTCAGGATTGGAATGGGAAGGAGTTGTACATGACATCTCATGCCATAGGAAGGGTCTCAGGTTTGGTATAAGCATTGAGATATCACATCTCTGCTATCGGAAGGGTCTCAGGATTGGAATGGGAAGGAGTTGGATATCCCATCTCATGTTACAGGAAGAGTCTCAGGTTTGGTATTAGAAGCATTGAGATATCACATCTCATGCTATAGGAAGTGTCTCAGGATTGGAATGGGAAGGACTTGGATATCACATCTCATGCTAAAGGAAGGGTCTCAGGTTTGGTATAAGCAGTGAGATATCACATCTCATGCTATAGGAAGTGTCTCAGGATTGGAATGGGAAGGAGTTGGATATCACATCTCACGCTAAAGGAAGGGTCTCAGGTTTGGTATAAGCAGTGAGATATCACATCTCATGCTATAGGAAGTGTCTCAGGATTGGAATGGGAAGGAGTTGGATATCACATCTCACGTTAAAGGAAGGGTCTCAGGTTTGGTATAAGCAGTGAGATATCACATCTCATGCTATAGGAAGTGTCTCAGGATTGGAATGGGAAGGAGTTGGATATCACATCTCATGTTCAAGGAAGGGTCTCAGGTTTGGTATAAGCATTGAGATATCACATCTCATGCTATAGGAAGGGTCTCGGGATTGGAATGGGAAGGAGTTGGATATCACATCTCATGTTATAGGAAGGATCTCAGGTTTGGTATTAGAAGCATTGAGACATCACATTTCATGCTATAGGAAGGGTCTCAGGATTGTAATGGGAAGGAGTTGGATATCACATCTCATGCTATAGGAATGGTCTCAGGTTTGGTATAAGCATTGAGATATCACATCTCATGCTATAGGAAGGGTCTCAGGATTGGAATGGGAAGGAGTTGTATATGACATCTCATGCCATAGGAAGGGACTCAGGTTTGGTATAAGCATTGAGATATCACATCTCTGCTATCGGAAGGGTCTTAGGATTGGAATGGGAAGGAGTTGGATATCCCATCTCATGTTACAGGAAGAGTCTCAGGTTTGGTATTAGAAGCATTGAGATATCACATCTCATGCTATAGGAAGTGTCTCAGGATTGGAATGGGAAGGACTTGGATATCACATCTCATGCTAAAGGAAGGGTCTCAGGTTTGGTATAAGCAGTGAGATATCACATCTCATGCTATAGGAAGTGTCTCAGGATTGGAATGGGAAGGAGTTGGATATCACATCTCATGTTATAGGAAGGATCTCAGGTTTGGTATAAGCATTGAGATATCACATCTCTGCTATCGGAAGGGTCTCAGGATTGGAATGGGAAGGAGTTGGATATTCCCATCTCATGTTATAGGAAGGGTCTCAGGTTTGGTATTAGAAGCATTGAGACATCACATCTCATGTTATAGGAAGGGTCTCAGGATTGGAATGGGAAGAAGTTGGATATCACAACTCATGCTATAGGAAGGGTCTCAGGTTTGGTATAAGCATTGAGATATCACATCTCATGCTATAGGAAGGGTCTCCGGATTGAAATGGGAAGAAGTTGGATATCACATCTCATGTCATAGGAAGGATCTCAGGTTTGGTATTAGAAGCATTGATATATCACATCTCATGCTATAGGAATGGTCGCAGGATTGGAATGGGTAGGAGTTGGATATTACATTCTTGCTATAGGAAGGGTCTCATGTTTAGAATGGGAAGGAGTTGGATATCACATATGCTATAGGAAGTGTCTCAGGTTTGGAACGGGAAGGAGTTGGATATCACATCTCATGTTATAGGAAGGGTCTCAGGTTTGGTATAAGCATTGAGATATCACATCTCTGCTATCGGAAGTGGCTCAGGATTAGAATGGGAAGGAGTTGGATATCCCATCTCATGTTATAGGACGGGTCTCTGGTTTGGTATTAGAATCATTGAGATATCACATCGCATGCTGTAGGAAGGGTCTAAGGATTGGAATGGGATGGACTTGGATATCACATCTCATGCTATAGGTAGGCTCTCAGGTTTGGTATAAGCATTGAGATATCACATCTCATGCTATAGGAAGGATCTCAGGATTGGAATGGGAAGGATTTGGATATCACATCTCATGCTATAGGAAGGGTCCCAGGTTTGGTATAAGCATGGAGATATCACTTCTCATGCTATAGGAAGGGTCTCAGGATTGGAATGGGAAGGAGTTGGATATCACATCTCATGTTATAGGAAGGATCTCAGGTTTGGTATTAGAAGCATTGAGACATCACATCTCATGCTATAGGAAGGGTCTCAGGATTGGAATGGGAAGGAATTGGATATCACATCTCAGCTATAGGTAGGCTCTCAGGTTTGGAAAGGGAAGGAGTTGGATATCACATTTCATGTTAGAGGAAGGATCTCAGGTTTGGTATTAGAGGAATTGAGATATCACATCTCATGCTATAGGAAGGGTCTCAGGATTGGAATGGGAAGGAGTTGGATATCACATCTCATGCTATAGGAAGGGTCTCAGGTTTGGTATAAGCATTGAGATATCACATCTCAGGCTATAGGAAGGGTCTCAGGATTGGAATGGGAAGGAGTTGGATATCACATCTCATGTTATAGGAAGGATCTCAGGTTTGGTATTAGAAGCATTGAGACATCACATTTCATGCTATAGGAAGGGTCTCAGGATTGGAATGGGAAGGAGTTGGATATCACATCGCATGCTATAGGAATGGTCTCAGGTTTGGTATAAGCATTGAGATATCACATCTCATGCTATAGGAAGGGTCTCAGGATTGGAATGGGAAGGAGTTGGATATCACATCTCATGCTATAGGAATGGTCTCAGGTTTGGTATAAGCATTGAGATATCACATCTCTGCTATCGGAAGGGTCTCAGGATTGGAATGGGAAGGAGTTGGATATCCCATCTCATGTTACAGGAAGAGTCTCAGGTTTGGTATTAGAAGCATTGAGATATCACATCTCATGCTATAGGAAGTGTCTCAGGATTGGAATGGGAAGGACTTGGATATCACATCTCATGCTAAAGGAAGGGTCTCAGGTTTGGTATAAGCAGTGAGATATCACATCTCATGCTATAGGAAGTGTCTCAGGATTGGAATGGGAAGGAGTTGGATATCACATCTCACGCTAAAGGAAGGGTCTCAGGTTTGGTATACGCAGTGAGATATCACATCTCATGCTATAGGAAGTGTCTCAGGATTGGAATGGGAAGGAGTTGGATATCACATCTCATGTTAAAGGAAGGGTCTCAGGTTTGGTATAAGCAGTGAGATATCACATCTCATGCATAGGAAGTGTCTCAGGATTGGAATGGGAAGGAGTTGGATATCACATCTCATGTTCAAGGAAGGGTCTCAGGTTTGGTATAAGCATTGAGATATCACATCTCATGCTATAGGAAGGGTCTCAGGATTGGAATGGGAAGGAGTTGGATATCACATCTCATGTTATAGGAAGGATCTCAGGTTTGGTATTAGAAGCATTGAGACATCACATTTCATGCTATAGGAAGGGTCTCAGGATTGTAATGGGAAGGAGTTGGATATCACATCTCATGCTATAGGAATGGTCTCAGGTTTGGTATAAGCATTGAGATATCACATCTCATGCTATAGGAAGGGTCTCAGGATTGGAATGGGAAGGAGTTGTATATGACATCTCATGCCATAGGAAGGGACTCAGGTTTGGTATAAGCATTGAGATATCACATCTCTGCTATCGGAAGGGTCTTAGGATTGGAATGGGAAGGAGTTGGATATCCCATCTCATGTTACAGGAAGAGTCTCAGGTTTGGTATTAGAAGCATTGAGATATCACATCTCATGCTATAGGAAGTGTCTCAGGATTGGAATGGGAAGGACTTGGATATCACATCTCATGCTAAAGGAAGGGTCTCAGGTTTGGTATAAGCAGTGAGATATCACATCTCATGCTATAGGAAGTGTCTCAGGATTGGAATGGGAAGGAGTTGGATATCACATCTCATGTTATAGGAAGGATCTCAGGTTTGGTATAAGCATTGAGATATCACATCTCTGCTATCGGAAGGGTCTCAGGATTGGAATGGGAAGGAGTTGGATATTCCCATCTCATGTTATAGGAAGGGTCTCAGGTTTGGTATTAGAAGCATTGAGACATCACATCTCATGTTATAGGAAGGGTCTCAGGATTGGAATGGGAAGAAGTTGGATATCACAACTCATGCTATAGGAAGGGTCTCAGGTTTGGTATAAGCATTGAGATATCACATCTCATGCTATAGGAAGGGTCTCCGGATTGAAATGGGAAGAAGTTGGATATCACATCTCATGTCATAGGAAGGATCTCAGGTTTGGTATTAGAAGCATTGATATATCACATCTCATGCTATAGGAATGGTCGCAGGATTGGAATGGGTAGGAGTTGGATATTACATTCTTGCTATAGGAAGGGTCTCATGTTTAGAATGGGAAGGAGTTGGATATCACATATGCTATAGGAAGTGTCTCAGGTTTGGAACGGGAAGGAGTTGGATATCACATCTCATGTTATAGGAAGGGTCTCAGGTTTGGTATAAGCATTGAGATATCACATCTCTGCTATCGGAAGTGGCTCAGGATTAGAATGGGAAGGAGTTGGATATCCCATCTCATGTTATAGGACGGGTCTCTGGTTTGGTATTAGAATCATTGAGATATCACATCGCATGCTGTAGGAAGGGTCTAAGGATTGGAATGGGATGGACTTGGATATCACATCTCATGCTATAGGTAGGCTCTCAGGTTTGGTATAAGCATTGAGATATCACATCTCATGCTATAGGAAGGATCTCAGGATTGGAATGGGAAGGATTTGGATATCACATCTCATGCTATAGGAAGGGTCCCAGGTTTGGTATAAGCATGGAGATATCACTTCTCATGCTATAGGAAGGGTCTCAGGATTGGAATGGGAAGGAGTTGGATATCACATCTCATGTTATAGGAAGGATCTCAGGTTTGGTATTAGAAGCATTGAGACATCACATCTCATGCTATAGGAAGGGTCTCAGGATTGGAATGGGAAGGAATTGGATATCACATCTCAGCTATAGGTAGGCTCTCAGGTTTGGAAAGGGAAGGAGTTGGATATCACATTTCATGTTAGAGGAAGGATCTCAGGTTTGGTATTAGAGGAATTGAGATATCACATCTCATGCTATAGGAAGGGTCTCAGGATTGGAATGGGAAGGAGTTGGATATCACATCTCATGCTATAGGAAGGGTCTCAGGTTTGGTATAAGCATTGAGATATCACATCTCAGGCTATAGGAAGGGTCTCAGGATTGGAATGGGAAGGAGTTGGATATCACATCTCATGTTATAGGAAGGATCTCAGGTTTGGTATTAGAAGCATTGAGACATCACATTTCATGCTATAGGAAGGGTCTCAGGATTGGAATGGGAAGGAGTTGGATATCACATCGCATGCTATAGGAATGGTCTCAGGTTTGGTATAAGCATTGAGATATCACATCTCATGCTATAGGAAGGGTCTCAGGATTGGAATGGGAAGGAGTTGGATATCACATCTCATGCTATAGGAATGGTCTCAGGTTTGGTATAAGCATTGAGATATCACATCTCTGCTATCGGAAGGGTCTCAGGATTGGAATGGGAAGGAGTTGGATATCCCATCTCATGTTACAGGAAGAGTCTCAGGTTTGGTATTAGAAGCATTGAGATATCACATCTCATGCTATAGGAAGTGTCTCAGGATTGGAATGGGAAGGACTTGGATATCACATCTCATGCTAAAGGAAGGGTCTCAGGTTTGGTATAAGCAGTGAGATATCACATCTCATGCTATAGGAAGTGTCTCAGGATTGGAATGGGAAGGAGTTGGATATCACATCTCACGCTAAAGGAAGGGTCTCAGGTTTGGTATACGCAGTGAGATATCACATCTCATGCTATAGGAAGTGTCTCAGGATTGGAATGGGAAGGAGTTGGATATCACATCTCATGTTAAAGGAAGGGTCTCAGGTTTGGTATAAGCAGTGAGATATCACATCTCATGCATAGGAAGTGTCTCAGGATTGGAATGGGAAGGAGTTGGATATCACATCTCATGTTAAAGGAAGGGTCTCAGGTTTGGTATAAGCATTGAGATAGCACATCTCATGCTATAGGAAGGGTCTCAGGATTGGAATGGGAAGGAGTTGGATATCACATCTCATGTTATAGGAAGGATCTCAGGTTTGGTATTAGAAGCATTGAGACCTCACATTTCATGCTATAGGAAGGGTCTCAGGATTGGAATGGGAAGGAGTTGGATATCACATCTCATGCTATAGGAATGGTCTCAGGTTTGGTATAAGCATTGAGATATCACATCTCATGCTATAGGAAGGGTCTCAGGATTGGAATGGGAAGGAGTTGTATATGACATCTCATGCCATAGGAATGGTCTCAGGTTTGGTATAAGCATTGAGATATCACATCTATGCTATCGGAAGGGTCTCAGGATTGGAATGGGAAGGAGTTGGATATCCCATCTCATGTTACAGGAAGAGTCTCAGGTTTGGTATTAGAAGCATTGAGATATCACATCGCATGCTATAGGAAGGGTCTCAGGATTGGAATGGGAAGGACTTGGATGCTGTAGGAAGGGTCTAAGTATTGGAATGGGAAGGACCTGGATATCACATCTCATGCTATAGATAGGCTCTCAGGTTTGGAATGGAAAGGAGTTGGATATCACATCTCATGCTAAAGGAAGGGTCTCAGGTTTGGTAGAAGCATTGAGATATCACATCTCATGCTATAGGAAGGGTCTCAGGATTGGAATGGGAAGGACTTAGATATCACATATCATGCTATAGGGAGGGTCTCAGTTTTGATATTAGAAGCATTGAGATATCACATCTCATGCTATCGGAAAGGTCTCAGGATTGGAATGGGAAGGAGCTGGTTATCACATCTCATGCTAAAGGAAGGGTCTCAGGTTTGGAACGGGAAGGAGTTGGATATCACATCTCATGTTATAGGAAGGGTCTCAAGTTTGGTATAAGCATTGAGATATCATATCTCTGCTATCGGAAGTGTCTCAGGATTGGAATGGGAAGGAGTTGGATATCCCATCTCATGTTATAGGACGGGTCTCAGGTTTGTTATTAGAATCATTGAGATATCATATTGCATGCTGTAGGAAGGGTCTAAGTATTGGAATGGGAAGGACCTGGATATCACATCTCATGCTATAGATAGGCTCTCAGGTTTGGAAAGGGAAGGAGTTGGATATCACATTTCATGTTAGAGGAAGGATTTCAGGTTTGGTATTAGAGGCATTGAGATATCACATCTCATGCAATAGGAAGGGCCTCAGGATTGGAATGGGAAGGAGTTGGATATCACATCTCATGCTATAGGAAGGGTCTCAGGTTTGGTATAAGCATTGAGATATCACATCTCATGCTCTAGGAAGGGTCTCTGGATTGGAATGGAAGGAGTTGGATATCACATCTCATGTTATAGGAAGGATCTCAGGTTTGGTATTAGAAGCATTGAGACATCACATCTCATGCTATAGGAAGGGTCTCAGGATTGGAATGGGAAGGAGTTGGATATCACATCTCAGGCTATAGGAAGGGTCTCAGGTTTGGTATAAGCATTGAGATATCACATCTCATGCTATAGGAAGGGTCTCAGGATTGGAATGGGAAGGAGTTGTATATGACATCTCATGCCGTAGGAAGGGTCTCAGGTTTGGTATAAGCATTGAGTTATCACATCTCTGCAATCGAAAGGGTCTCAGGATTGGAATGGGAAGGAGTTGGATATCCCATCTCATGTTTTAGGAAGAGTCTCAGGTTTGGTATTAGAAGCATTGAGATATCACATCTCATGCTATAGGAAGTGTCTCAGGATTGGAATGGGAAGGACTTGGATATCACATCTCATGCTATAGGGAGGGTCTCAGGATTGGAATGGGAAGGAGTTGGATATCACATCTCATTCTATAGGAAGGGTCTCAGGTTTGGTATAAGCAGTGAGATATCACATCTCATGCTATAGGAAGTGTCTCAGGATTGGAATGGGAAGGAGTTGGATATCACATCTCATGTTATAGGAAGGATCTCAGGTTTATATAAGCATTGAGATATCACATCTCTGCTATCGGAATGGTCTCAGGATTGGAATGGGAAGGAGTTGGATATTCCCATCTCATGTTATAGGAAGGGTCTCAAGTTTGGTATTAGAAGCATTGAGATATCACTTCTCATGCTATAGGAAGGGTCTCAGGATTGGAATGGGAAGGACTTGGATATCACATCTCATGCTATAGGGAGGGTCTCAAGTTTGATATTAGAAGCATTGAGATATCACATCTCATGATATCGGAAGGGTCTCAGGATTGGAATGGGAAGGAGTTGGATATCACATCTCATGATAAAGGAAGGGTCTAAGGTTTGGAAGGGGAAGGATTTGGATATCACATCTCATGTTATAGGACGGGTCTCAGGTTTGGTATTAGAAGCATTGAGATATCAAGTCTCATGGTATAGGAAGGGTCTCAGAATTGGAATGGGAAGGAGTTGGATATCACATCTCAAGCTATAGGAAGGGTCTCAGGATTGGAATGGGAAGGAGTTTGATATCAAATCTCATGCCATAGTATGGGTCTCAGGTTTGGTAGAAGCATTGGGATATCACATCTCATGCTATCGGAAGGGTATCAGTATTGGATTTGGAAGGAGTTGGATATCCCATCTCATGCTATAGGAAGGGTCTCAGGTTGGAATGGGAAGGAGTTGGATATCACATCTCATGCTATAGGAAGGGTCTCAGGATTGGAATGGGAAGGACTTGGATATCATATCTCATGCTATAGGAAGGCTCTCAGGTTTGTAAGGGGAAGGAGTTGGATATCACATTTCATGTTAGAGGAAGGATCTCAGGTTTGGTATTAGAAGCATTGAGACATCACATCACATGCTATAGGAAGGGTCTCAGGATTGGAATGGGAAGGAGTTGGATATCACATCTCAGGCTATAGGAAGGGTCTCAGGTTTGGTATAAGCATTGAGATATCACATCTCATGCTATAGGAAGGGTCTCAGGATTGGAATGGGAAGGCGTTGTATATGACATCTCATGCCGTAGGAAGGGTCTCAGGTTTGGTATAAGCATTGAGATATCACATCTCTGCAATCGAAAGGGTCTCAGGATTGGAATGGGAAGGAGTTGGATATCCCATCTCATGTTTTAGGAAGAGTCTCAGGTTTGGTATTAGAAGCATTGAGATATCACATCTCATGCTATAGGAAGTGTCTCAGGATTGGAATGGGAAGGACTTGGATATCACATCTCATGCTATAGGGAGGGTCTCAGGATTGGAATGGGAAGGAGTTGGATATCACATCTCATGCTATAGGAAGGGTCTCAGGTTTGGTATAAGCAGTGAGATATCACATCTCATGCTATAGGAAGTGTCTCAGGATTGGAATGGGAAGGAGTTGGATATCACATCTCATGTTATAGGAAGGATCTCAGGTTTATATAAGCATTGAGATATCACATCTCTGCTATCGGAATGGTCTCAGGATTGGAATGGGAAGGAGTTGGATATTCCCATCTCATGTTATAGGAAGGGTCTCAAGTTTGGTATTAGAAGCATTGAGATATCACTTCTCATGCTATAGGAAGGGTCTCAGGATTGGAATGGGAAGGACTTGGATATCACATCTCATGCTATAGGGAGGGTCTCAAGTTTGATATTAGAAGCATTGAGATATCACATCTCATGATATCGGAAGGGTCTCAGGATTGGAATGGGAAGGAGTTGGATATCACATCTCATGATAAAGGAAGGGTCTAAGGTTTGGAAGGGGAAGGATTTGGATATCACATCTCATGTTATAGGACGGGTCTCAGGTTTGGTATTAGAAGCATTGAGATATCAAGTCTCATGGTATAGGAAGGGTCTCAGAATTGGAATGGGAAGGAGTTGGATATCACATCTCAAGCTATAGGAAGGGTCTCAGGATTGGAATGGGAAGGAGTTTGATATCAAATCTCATGCCATAGTATGGGTCTCAGGTTTGGTAGAAGCATTGGGATATCACATCTCATGCTATCGGAAGGGTATCAGTATTGGATTTGGAAGGAGTTGGATATCCCATCTCATGCTATAGGAAGGGTCTCAGGTTGGAATGGGAAGGAGTTGGATATCACATCTCATGTTATAGGAAGGGTCTCAGGATTGGAATGGGAAGGACTTGGATATCATATCTCATGCTATAGGAAGGCTCTCAGGTTTGTAAGGGGAAGGAGTTGGATATCACATTTCATGTTAGAGGAAGGATCTCAGGTTTGGTATAAGAGGCATTGAGATATCACATCTCATGCTATAGGAAGGGTCTCAGGATTGGAATGGGAAGGAGTTGGATATCACATCTCAAGCTATAGGAAGGGTCTCAGGTTTGGTATAAGCATTGAGATATCACATCTCATGCTATAGGAAGGGTCTCAGAATTGGAATGGGAAGGAGTTGGATATCACATCTCATGTTATAGGAAAGATCTCAGGTTTGGTATTAGAAGCAATGAGACATCACATCTCAAGTTATAGGAAGGGTCTCAGGATTGGAATGGGAAGGAGTTGGATATCACATCTCATGTTAAAGGAAGGGTCTCAGGTTTGGTATAAGCATTGAGATAGCACATCTCATGCTATAGGAAGGGTCTCAGGATTGGAATGGGAAGGAGTTGGATATCACATCTCATGTTATAGGAAGGATCTCAGGTTTGGTATTAGAAGCATTGAGACATCACATTTCATGCTATAGGAAGGGTCTCAGGATTGGAATGGGAAGGAGTTGGATATCACATCTCATGCTATAGGAATGGTCTCAGGTTTGGTATAAGCATTGAGATATCACATCTCATGCTATAGGAAGGGTCTCAGGATTGGAATGGGAAGGAGTTGTATATGACATCTCATGCCATAGGAAGGGTCTCAGGTTTGGTATAAGCATTGAGATATCACATCTATGCTATCGGAAGGGTCTCAGGATTGGAATGGGAAGGCGTTGGATATCCCATCTCATGTTACAGGAAGAGTCTCAGGTTTGGTATTAGAAGCATTGAGATATCACATCTCATGCTCTAGGAAGTGTCTCAGGATTGGAATGGGAAGGACTTGGATATCACATCTCATGCTAAAGGAAGGGTCTCAGGTTTGGTATAAGCAGTGAGATATCACATCTCATGCTATAGGAAGTGTCTCAGGATTGGAATGGGAAGGAGTTGGATATCACATCTCATGTTATAGGAAGGATCTCAGGTTTGGTATAAGCATTGAGATATCACATCTCTGCTATCGGAAGGGTCTCAGGATTGGAATGGGAAGGAGTTTGATATCACATCTCATGCCATAGTATGGGTCTCAGGTTTGGTAGAAGCATTGGGATATCACATCTCATGCTATCGGAAGGGTATCAGAATTGGATTTGGAAGGAGTTGGATATCCCATCTCATGCTATAGGAAGGGTCTCAGGTTGAAATGGGAAGGAGTTGGATATCACATCTCATGTTATAGGAAGGGTCTCAGGATTGGTATTAGAGGCATTGAGATATCACATCTCATGCTATCAGAAGGGTCTCAGGATTGGAATGGGAAGGAGTTGGATATCACATCTCATGCTAAAGGGAGGGTCTCAGGTTTGGAAGGGGAAGGATTTGGATATCACATCTCATGTTATAGGAAGGATCTCAGGTTTGGTATTAGAAGCATTGAGATATCACATCTCATGCTATCGGAAGGATCTCAGGTTTGGTATTAGAAGCATTGAGATATCACATCTCATGCTATCAGAAGTGTCTCAGGATTGGAATGGGAAGGAGTTGGATATCACATCTCATGCTAAAGGGAGGGTCTCAGGTTTGGAAGGGGAAGGATTTGGATATCACATCTCATGTTATCGGAATGATCTCAGGTTTGGTATTAGAAGTATTGAGATATCACATCTCATGCTATAGGAAGGGTCTCAGGATTGGAATGGGAAGGAGTTGGATATCACATCTCATGCTAAAGGAAGGGTCTCAGGTTTGGTAGAAGCATTGAGATATCACATCTCATGCTATAGGAAGGGTCTCAGGATTGGAATGGGAAGGACTTAGATATCACATATCATGCTATAGGGAGGGTCTCAGTTTTGATATTAGAAGCATTGAGATATCACATCTCATGCTATCGGAAAGGTCTCAGGATTGGAATGGGAAGGAGCTGGTTATCACATCTCATGCTAAAGAAAGGGTCTCAGGTTTGGAACGGGAAGGAGTTGGATATCACATCTCATGTTATAGGAAGGGTCTCAAGTTTGGTATAAGCATTGAGATATCATATCTCTGCTATCGGAAGTGTCTCAGGATTGGAATGGGAAGGAGTTGGATATCCCATCTCATGTTATAGGACGGGTCTCAGGTTTGTTATTAGAATCATTGAGATATCATATTGCATGCTGTAGGAAGGGTCTAAGTATTGGAATGGGAAGGACCTGTATATCACATCTCATGCTATAGATAGGCTCTCAGGTTTGGAAAGGGAAGGAGTTGGATATCACATTTCATGTTAGAGGAAGGATCTCAGGTTTGGTATTAGAGGCATTGAGATATCACATCTCATGCAATAGGAAGGGCCTCAGGATTGGAATGGGAAGGAGTTGGATATCACATCTCATGCTATAGGAAGGGTCTCAGGTTTGGTATAAGCATTGAGATATCACATCTCATGCTATAGAAAGGGTCTCTGGATTGGAATGGAAGGAGTTGGATATCACATCTCATGTTATAGGAAGGATCTCAGGTTTGGTATTAGAAGCATTGAGACATCACATCTCATGCTATAGGAAGGGTCTCAGGATTGGAATGGGAAGGAGTTGGATATCACATCTCAGGCTATAGGAAGGGTCTCAGGTTTGGTATAAGCATTAAGATATCACATCTCATGCTATAGGAAGGGTCTCAGGATTGGAATGGGAAGGAGTTGTATATGACATCTCATGCCGTAGGAAGGGTCTCAGGTTTGGTATAAGCATTGAGATATCACATCTCTGCAATCGAAAGGGTCTCAGGATTGGAATGGGAAGGAGTTGGATATCCCATCTCATGTTTTAGGAAGAGTCTCAGGTTTGGTATTAGAAGCATTGAGATATCACATCTCATGCTATAGGAAGTGTCTCAGGATTGGAATGGGAAGGACTTGGATATCACATCTCATGCTATAGGGAGGGTCTCAGGATTGGAATGGGAAGGAGTTGGATATCACATCTCATGCTATAGGAAGGGTCTCAGGTTTGGTATAAGCAGTGAGATATCACATCTCATGCTATAGGAAGTGTCTCAGGATTGGAATGGGAAGGAGTTGGATATCACATCTCATGTTATAGGAAGGATCTCAGGTTTATATAAGCATTGAGATATCACATCTCTGCTATCGGAATGGTCTCAGGATTGGAATGGGAAGGAGTTGGATATTCCCATCTCATGTTATAGGAAGGGTCTCAAGTTTGGTATTAGAAGCATTGAGATATCACTTCTCATGCTGTAGGAAGGGTCTCAGGATTGGAATGGGAAGGACTTGGATATCACATCTCATGCTATAGGGAGGGTCTCAAGTTTGATATTAGAAGCATTGAGATATCACATCTCATGATATCGGAAGGGTCTCAGGATTGGAATGGGAAGGAGTTGGATATCACATCTCATGATAAAGGAAGGGTCTAAGGTTTGGAAGGGGAAGGATTTGGATATCACATCTCATGTTATAGGACGGGTCTCAGGTTTGGTATTAGAAGCATTGAGATATCAAGTCTCATGGTATAGGAAGGGTCTCAGAATTGGAATGGGAAGGAGTTGGATATCACATCTCAAGCTATAGGAAGGGTCTCAGGATTGGAATGGGAAGGAGTTTGATATCAAATCTCATGCCATAGTATGGGTCTCAGGTTTGGTAGAAGCATTGGGATATCACATCTCATGCTATCGGAAGGGTATCAGTATTGGATTTGGAAGGAGTTGGATATCCCATCTCATGCTATAGGAAGGGTCTCAGGTTGGAATGGGAAGGAGTTGGATATCACATCTCATGTTATAGGAAGGGTCTCAGGATTGGAATGGGAAGGACTTGGATATCATATCTCATGCTATAGGAAGGCTCTCAGGTTTGTAAGGGGAAGGAGTTGGATATCACATTTCATGTTAGAGGAAGGATCTCAGGTTTGGTATAAGAGGCATTGAGATATCACATCTCATGCTATAGGAAGGGTCTCAGGTTTGGAATGGGAAGGAGTTGAATATCACATCTCAAGCTATAGGAAGGGTCTCAGGTTTGGTATAAGCATTGAGATATCACATCTCATGCTATAGGAAGGGTCTCAGAATTGGAATGGGAAGGAGTTGGATATCACATCTCATGTTATAGGAAAGATCTCAGGTTTGGTATTAGAAGCAATGAGACATCACATCTCAAGTTATAGGAAGGGTCTCAGGATTGGAATGGGAAGAAGTTGGATATCACAACTCATGCTATAGGAAGGGTCTCAGGTTTGGTATAAGCATTGAGATATCACATCTCATGCTATAGGAAGGGTCTCAGGATTGGAATTGGAACGAATTGTATATGACATCTCATGCCATAGGAAGGGTCTCAGGTTTGGTATAAGCATTGAGATATCACATCACATGCTATAGGAAGGATCTCAGGTTTGGTATTAGAAGCATTGAGATATCACATATCATGCTATCGGAAGTATCTCAGGTTTGGTATTTGAGGCATTGAGATATCACATCTCATGCTATCATAAGGGTCTCAGGATTTGAATGGGAAGGAGTTGGATATCACATCTCATGCTAAAAGGAGGGTCTCAGGTTTGGAAGGGGAAGGATTTGGATATCACATCACATGTTATAGGAAGTTCTCAGGTTTTGTATTAGAAGCATTGAGATATCACATCTCATGCTATAGGAAGGGTCTCAGGTTTGAAACGGGAAGGAGTTGGATATCACATCTCATGTTATAGGAAGAGTCGCAGGTTTGGTATAAGCATTGAGATATCACATCTCTGCAATCGGAAGTGTCTCAGGATTGGGATGGGAAGGAGTTGGATATCACATCTCATGCTATAGGAAGGGTCTCAGGTTTGGAAGGGGAAGGAGTTGGATATCCCATCTCATGTTATAGGACTGGTCTCAGGTTTGGTATTAGAAGCATTGAGATATCACATTGCATGCTGTAGGAAGGGTCTCAGGTTTGGAATGGGAAGGAATTGGATATCACATCTCATGTCATAGGAACGATCTCAGGTTTGGTATTAGAAGCATTGAGATATCACATCTCATGCTATAGGAATGGTCTCAGGATTGGAATGGGAAGGAGTTGGAAATTACATTCTGGCTATAGGAAGGGTCTCATGTTTGGAATGGGAAGGAGTTGGATATCACATATGCTATAGGAAGGGTCTCAGGATTGGAATGGGAAGGAGTTGGATATTACATTCTGGCTATAGGAAGGGTCTCATGTTTGGAATGGGAAGGAGTTGGATATCACATATGCTATAGGAAGGGTCTCAGGATTGGAATGGGAAGGAGTTGGATATCCCATCTCATGTTATAGGACGGGTCTCAGGTTTGTTATTAGAATCATTGAGATATCATATTGCATGCTGTAGGAAGGGTCTAAGGATTGGAATGGGAAGGACTTGGATATCACATCTCAAGCTATAGGTAGGCTCTCAGGTTTGGAAAGGGAAGGAGTTGGATATCACATTTCATGTTAGAGGAAGGATCTCAGGTTTGGTATTAGAGGAATTGAGATATCACATCTCATGCTATAGGAAGGGTCTCAGGATTGGAATGGGAAGGAGTTGGATATCACATCTCATGCTATAGGAAGGGTCTCAGGTTTGGTATAAGCATTGAGATATCACATCTCCTGCTATAGAAAGGGTCTCAGGATTGGAATGGGAAGGAGTTGGATATCACATCTCATGTTATAGGAAGGATCTCAGGTTTGGTATTAGAAGCATTGAGACATCACATTTCATGCTATAGGAAGGGTCTCAGGATTGGAATGGGAAGGAGTTGGATATCACATCTCATGCTATAGGAATGGTCTCAGGTTTGGTATAAGCATTGAGATATCACATCTCATGCTATAGGAAGGGTCTCAGGATTGGAATGGGAAGGAGTTGTATATGACATCTCATGCCATAGGAAGGGTCTCAGGTTTGGTATAAGCATTGAGATATCACATCTCTGCTATCGGAAGGGTCTCAGGATTGGAATGGGAAGGAGTTGGATATCCCATCTCATGTTAGAGGAAGAGTCTCAGGTTTGGTATTAGAAGCATTGAGATATCACATCTCATGCTATAGGAGGTGTCTCAGGATTGGAATGGGAAGGACTTGGATATCACATCTCATGCTAATGGAAGGGTCTCAGGTTTGGTATAAGCAGTGAGATATCACATCTCATGCTATAGGAAGTGTCTCAGGATTGGAATGGGAAGGAGTTGGATATCACATCTCACGCTAAAGGAAGGGTCTCAGGTTTGGTATAAGCAGTGAGATATCACATCTCATGCTATAGGAAGTGTCTCAGGATTGGAATGGGAAGGAATTGGATATCACATCTCATGTTAAAGGAAGGGTCTCAGGTTTGGTATAAGCAGTGAGATATCACATCTCATGCTATAGGAAGTGTCTCAGGATTGGAATGGGAAGGAGTTGGATATCACATCTCATGTTAAAGGAAGTGTCTCATGTTTGGTATAAGCAATGAGATATCACATCTCATGCTATAGGAAGGGTCTCAGGATTGGAATGGGAAGGAATTGTATATGACATCTCATGCCATAGGAAGGGTCTCAGGTTTGGTATAAGGATTGAGATATCACATCTCATGCTATAGGAAGAGTCTCAGGATTGGAATGGGAAGGAATTGTATATGACATCTCATGCCATAGGAAGGGTCTCAGGTTTGGTATAAGCATTGAGATATCACATCACATGCTATAGGAAGGATCTCAGGTTTGGTATTAGAAGCATTGAGATATCACATATCATGCTATCGGAAGTATCTCAGGTTTGGTATTTGAGGCATTGAGATATCACATCTCATGCTATCATAAGGGTCTCAGGATTGGAAAGGAAAGGATTTGGATATCACATCTCATGCTAAAGGGAGGGTCTCAGGTTTGGAAGGGGAAGGATTTGGATATCACATCACATGTTATAGGAAGTTCTCAGGTTTGGTATTAGAAGCATTGAGATATCACATCTCATGCTATCAGAAGGGTCTCAGGATTGGAATGGGAAGGAGTTGGATATCACATCTCATGCTATAGGAAGGGTCTCAGGTTTGAAACGGGAAGGAGTTGGATATCACATCTCATGTTATAGGAAGAGTCGCAGGTTTGGAATAAGCATTGAGATATCACATCTCTGCAATCGGAAGTGTCTCAGGATTGGGATGGGAAGGAGTTGGATATCACATCTCATGCTATAGGAAGGGTCTCAGGTTTGGAAGGGGAAGGAGTTGGATATCCCATCTCATGTTATAGGAGTGGTATCAGGTTTGGTATTAGAAGCATTGAGATATCACATTGCATGCTGTAGGAAGGGTCTCAGGTTTGGAATGGGAAGGAATTGGATATCACATCTCATGTCATAGGAACGATCTCAGGTTTGGTATTAGAAGCATTGAGATATCACATCTCATGCTATAGGAATGGTCTCAGGATTGGAATGGGAAGGAGTTGGAAATTACATTCTGGCTATAGGAAGGGTCTCATGTTTGGAATGGGAAGGAGTTGGATATCACATATGCTATAGGAAGGGTCTCAGGATTGGAATGGGAAGGAGTTGGATATCCCATCTCATGTTATAGGACGGGTCTCAGGTTTGTTATTAGAATCATTGAGATATCATATTGCATGCTGTAGGAAGGGTCTAAGGATTGGAATGGGAAGGACTTGGATATCACATCTCAAGCTATAGGTAGGCTCTCAGGTTTGGAAAGGGAAGGAGTTGGATATCACATTTCATGTTAGAGGAAGGATCTCAGGTTTGGTATTAGAGGAATTGAGATATCACATCTCATGCTATAGGAAGGGTCTCAGGATTGGAATGGGAAGGAGTTGGATATCACATCTCATGCTATAGGAAGGGTCTCAGGTTTGGTACAAGCATTGAGATATCACATCTCATGCTATAGGAAGGGTCTCAGGATTGGAATGGGAAGGAGTTGGATATCACATCTCATGTTATAGGAAGGATCTCAGGTTTGGTATTAGAAGCATTGAGACATCACATTTCATGCTATAGGAAGGGTCTCAGGATTGGAATGGGAAGGAGTTGGATATCACATCTCATGCTATAGGAATGGTCTCAGGTTTGGTATAAGCATTGAGATATCACATCTCATGCTATAGGAAGGGTCTCAGGGTTGGAATGGGAAGGAGTTGTATATGACATCTCATGCCATAGGAGGGGTCTCAGGTTTGGTATAAGCATTGAGATATCACATCTCTGCTATCGGAAGGGTCTCAGGATTGGAATGGGAAGGAGTTGGATATCCCATCTCATGTTACAGGAATAGTCTCAGGTTTGGTATTAGAAGCATTGAGATATCACATCTCATGCTATAGGAAGTGTCTCAGGATTGGAATGGGAAGGACTTGGATATCACATCTCATGCTAAAGGAAGGGTCTCAGGTTTGGTATACGCAGTGAGATATCACATCTCATGCTATAGGAAGTGTCTCAGGATTGGAATGGGAAGGAGTTGGATATCACATCTCACGCTAAAGGAAGGGTCTCAGGTTTGGTATAAGCAGTGAGATATCACATCTCATGCTATAGGAAGTGTCTCAGGATTGGAATGGGAAGGAGTTGGATATCACATCTCATGTTAAAGGAAGGGTCTCAGGTTTGGTATAAGCAGTGAGATATCACATCTCATGCTATAGGAAGTGTCTCAGGATTGGAATGGGAAGGAGTTGGATATCACATCTCATGTTAAAGGAAGGGTCTCAGGTTTGGTATAAGCATTGAGATATCACATCTCATGCAATAGGAAGGGTCTCAGGATTGGAATGGGAAGGAGTTGGATATCACATCTCATGTTATAGGAAGGATCTCAGGTTTGGTATTAGAAGCATTGAGACATCACATTTCATGCTATAGGAAGGGTCTCAGGATTGGAATGGGAAGGAGTTGGATATCACATCTCATGCTATAGGAATGGTCTCAGGTTTGGTATAAGCATTGAGATATCACATCTCATGCTATAGGAAGGGTCTCAGGATTGGAATGGGAAGGAGTTGTATATGACATCTCATGCCATAGGAAGGGACTCAGGTTTGGTATAAGCATTGAGATATCACATCTCTGCTATCGGAAGGGTCTTAGGATTGGAATGGGAAGGAGTTGGATATCCCATCTCATGTTACAGGAAGAGTCTCAGGTTTGGTATTAGAAGCATTGAGATATCACATCTCATGCTATAGGAAGTGTCTCAGGATTGGAATGGGAAGGACTTGGATATCACATCTCATGCTAAAGGAAGGTTCTCAGGTTTGGTATAAGCAGTGAGATATCACATCTCATGCTATAGGAAGTGTCTCAGGATTGGAATGGGAAGGAGTTGGATATCACATCTCATGTTATAGGAAGGATCTCAGGTTTGGTATAAGCATTGAGATATCACATCTCTGCTATCGGAAGGGTCTCAGGATTGGAATGGGAAGGAGTTGGATATTCCCATCTCATGTTATAGGAAGGGTCTCAGTTTTGGTATTAGAAGCATTGAGACATCACATCTCATGTTATAGGAAGGGTCTCAGGATTGGAATGGGAAGAAGTTGGATATCACAACTCATGCTATAGGAAGGGTCTCAGGTTTGGTATAAGCATTGAGATATCACATCTCATGCTATAGGAAGGGTCTCAGGATTGGAATGGGAAGAAGTTGGATATCACATCTCATGTCATAGGAAGGATCTCAGGTTTGGTATTAGAAGCATTGATATATCACATCTCATGCTATAGGAATGGTCGCAGGATTGGAATGGGTAGGAGTTGGATATTACATTCTTGCTATAGGAAGGGTCTCATGTTTAGAATGGGAAGGAGTTGGATATCACATATGCTATAGGAAGTGTCTCAGGTTTGGAACGGGAAGGAGTTGGATATCACATCTCATGTTATAGGAAGGGTCTCAGGTTTGGTATAAGCATTGAGATATCACATCTCTGCTATCGGAAGTGGCTCAGGATTAGAATGGGAAGGAGTTGGATATCCCATCTCATGTTATAGGACGGGTCTCTGGTTTGGTATTAGAATCATTGAGATATCACATCGCATGCTGTAGGAAGGGTCTAAGGATTGGAATGGGATGGACTTGGATATCACATCTCATGCTATAGGTAGGCTCTCAGGTTTGGTATAAGCATTGAGATATCACATCTCATGCTATAGGAAGGATCTCAGGATTGGAATGGGAAGGATTTGGATATCACATCTCATGCTATAGGAAGGGTCTCAGGTTTGGTATAAGCATGGAGATATCACTTCTCATGCTATAGGAAGGGTCTCAGGATTGGAATGGGTAGGAGTTGGATATCACATCTCATGTTATAGGAAGGATCTCAGGTTTGGTATTAGAAGCATTGAGACATCACATCTCATGCTATAGGAAGGGTCTCAGGATTGGAATGGGAAGGAATTGGATATCACATCTCAGCTATAGGTAGGCTCTCAGGTTTGGAAAGGGAAGGAGTTGGATATCACATTTCATGTTAGAGGAAGGATCTCAGGTTTGGTATTAGAGGAATTGAGATATCACATCTCATGCTATAGGAAGGGTCTCAGGATTGGAATGGGAAGGAGTTGGATATCACATCTCATGCTATAGGAAGGGTCTCAGGTTTGGTATAAGCATTGAGATATCACATCTCATGCTATAGGAAGGGTCTCAGGATTGGAATGGGAAGGAGTTGGATATCACATCTCATGTTATAGGAAGGATCTCAGGTTTGGTATTAGAAGCATTGAGACATCACATTTCATGCTATAGGAAGGGTCTCAGGATTGGAATGGGAAGGAGTTGGATATCACATCTCATGCTATAGGAATGGTCTCAGGTTTGGTATAAGCATTGAGATATCACAACTCATGCTATAGGAAGGGTCTCAGGATTGGAATGGGAAGGAGTTGGATATCACATCTCATGCTATAGGAATGGTCTCAGGTTTGGTATAAGCATTGAGATATCACATCTCTGCTATCGGAAGGGTCTCAGGATTGGAATGGGAAGGAGTTGGATATCCCATCTCATGTTACAGGAAGAGTCTCAGGTTTTTTATTAGAAGCATTGAGATATCACATCTCATGCTATAGGAAGTGTCTCAGGATTGGAATGGGAAGGACTTGGATATCACATCTCATGCTAAAGGAAGGGTCTCAGGTTTGGTATAAGCAGTGAGATATCACATCTCATGCTATAGGAAGTGTCTCAGGATTGGAATGGGAAGGAGTTGGATATCACATCTCACGCTAAAGGAAGGGTCTCAGGTTTGGTATACGCAGTGAGATATCACATCTCATGCTATAGGAAGTGTCTCAGGATTGGAATGGGAAGGAGTTGGATATCACATCTCATGTTAAAGGAAGGGTCTCAGGTTTGGTATAAGCAGTGAGATATCACATCTCATGCTATAGGAAGTGTCTCAGGATTGGAATGGGAAGGAGTTGGATATCACATCTCATGTTAAAGGAAGGGTCTCAGGTTTGGTATAAGCATTGAGATAGCACATCTCATGCTATAGGAAGGGTCTCAGGATTGGAATGGGAAGGAGTTGGATATCACATCTCATGTTATAGGAAGGATCTCAGGTTTGGTATTAGAAGCATTGAGACATCACATTTCATGCTATAGGAAGGGTCTCAGGATTGGAATGGGAAGGAGTTGGATATCACATCTCATGCTATAGGAATGGTCTCAGGTTTGGTATAAGCATTGAGATATCACATCTCATGCTATAGGAAGGGTCTCAGGATTGGAATGGGAAGGAGTTGTATATGACATCTCATGCCATAGGAAGGGTCTCAGGTTTGGTATAAGCATTGAAATATCACATCTATGCTATCGGAAGGGTCTCAGGATTGGAATGGGAAGGAGTTGGATATCCCATCTCATGTTACAGGAAGAGTCTCAGGTTTGGTATTAGAAGCATTGAGATATCACATCTCATGCTCTAGGAAGTGTCTCAGGATTGGAATGGGAAGGACTTGGATATCACATCTCATGCTAAAGGAAGGGTCTCAGGTTTGGTATAAGCAGTGAGATATCACATCTCATGCTATAGGAAGTGTCTCAGGATTGGAATGGGAAGGAGTTGGATATCACATCTCATGTTATAGGAAGGATCTCAGGTTTGGTATAAGCATTGAGATATCACATCTCTGCTATCGGAAGGGTCTCAGGATTGGAATGGGAAGGAGTTTGATATCACATCTCATGCCATAGTATGGGTCTCAGGTTTGGTAGAAGCATTGGGATATCACATCTCATGCTATCGGAAGGGTATCAGAATTGGATTTGGAAGGAGTTGGATATCCCATCTCATGTTATAGGAAGGGTCTCAAGATTGGTATTAGAGGCATTGAGATATCACATCTCATGCTATCAGAAGGGTCTCAGGATTGGAATGGGAAGGAGTTGGATATCACATCTCATGATAAAGGGAGGGTCTCAGGTTTGGAAGGGGAAGGATTTGGATATCACATCTCATGTTATAGGAAGGATCTCAGGTTTGGTATTAGAAGCATTGAGATATCACATCTCATGCTATCGGAAGGATCTCAGGTTTGGTATTAGAAGCATTGAGATATCACATCTCATGCTATCAGAAGTGTCTCAGGATTGGAATGGGAAGTAGTTGGATATCACATCTCATGCTAAAGGGTAGGGTCTCAGGTTTGGAAGGGGAAGGATTTGGATATCACATCTCATGTTATCGGAATGATCTCAGGTTTGGTATTAGAAGTATTGAGATATCACATCTCATGCTATAGGAAGGGTCTCAGGATTGGAATGGGAAGGAGTTGGATATCACATCTCATGCTAAAGGAAGGGTCTCAGGTTTGGTAGAAGCATTGAGATATCACATCTCATGCTATAGGAAGGGTCTCAGGATTGGAATGGGAAGGACTTAGATATCACATATCATGCTATAAGGAGGGTCTCAGTTTTGATATTAGAAGCATTGAGATATCACATCTCATGCTATCGGAAAGGTCTCAGGATTGGAATGGGAAGGAGCTGGTTATCACATCTCATGCTAAAGGAAGGGTCTCGGGTTTGGAACAGGAAGGAGTTGGATATCACATCTCATGTTATAGGAAGGGTCTCAAGTTTGGTATAAGCATTGAGATATCATATCTCTGCTATCGGAAGTGTCTCAGGATTGGAATGGGAAGGAGTTGGATATCCCATCTCATGTTATAGGACGGGTCTCAGGTTTGTTATTAGAATCATTGAGATATCATATTGCATGCTGTAGGAAGGGTCTAAGTATTGGAATGGGAAGGACCTGGATATCACATCTCATGCTATAGATAGGCTCTCAGGTTTGGAAAGGGAAGGAGTTGGATATCACATTTCATGTTAGAGGAAGGATCTCAGGTTTGGTATTAGAGGCATTGAGATATCACATCTCATGCAATAGGAAGGGCCTCAGGATTGGAATGGGAAGGAGTTGGATATCACATCTCATGCTATAGGAAGGGTCTCAGGTTTGGTATAAGCATTGAGATATCACATCTCATGCTATAGGAAGGGTCTCTGGATTGGAATGGAAGGAGTTGGATATCACATCTCATGTTATAGGAAGGATCTCAGGTTTGGTATTAGAAGCATTGAGACATCACATCTCATGCTATAGGAAGGGTCTCAGGATTGGAATGGGAAGGAGTTGGATATCACATCTCAGGCTATAGGAAGGGTCTCAGGTTTGGTATAAGCATTGAGATATCACATCTCATGCTATAGGAAGGGTCTCAGGATTGGAATGGGAAGGAGTTGTATATGACATCTCATGCCGTAGGAAGGGTCTCAGGTTTGGTATAAGCATTGAGATATCACATCTCTGCAATCGAAAGGGTCTCAGGATTGGAATGGGAAGGAGTTGGATATCCCATCTCATGTTTTAGGAAGAGTCTCAGGTTTGGTATTAGAAGCATTGAGATATCACATCTCATGCTATAGGAAGTGTCTCAGGATTGGAATGGGAAGGACTTGGATATCACATCTCATGCTATAGGAAGTGTCTCAGGATTGGAATGGGAAGGAGTTGGATATCACATCTCATGCTATAGGAAGGGTCTCAGGTTTGGTATAAGCAGTGAGATATCACATCTCATGCTATAGGAAGTGTCTCAGGATTGGAATGGGAAGGAGTTGGATATCACATCTCATGTTAAAGGAAGGGTCTCAGGTTTGGTATAAGCATTGAGATATCACATCTCATGCTATAGGAAGGGTCTCAGGATTGGAATGGGAAGGAGTTGGATATCACATCTCATGTTATAGGAAGGATCTCAGGTTTGGTATTAGAAGCATTGAGACATCACATTTCATGCTATAGGAAGGGTCTCAGGATTGTAATGGGAAGGAGTTGGATATCACATCTCATGCTATAGGAATGGTCTCAGGTTTGGTATAAGCATTGAGATATCACATCTCATGCTATAGGAAGGGTCTCAGGATTGGAATGGGAAGGAGTTGTATATGACATCTCATGCCATAGGAAGGGACTCAGGTTTGGTATAAGCATTGAGATATCACATCTCTGCTATCGGAAGGGTCTTAGGATTGGAATGGGAAGGAGTTGGATATCCCATCTCATGTTACAGGAAGAGTCTCAGGTTTGGTATTAGAAGCATTGAGATATCACATCTCATGCTATAGGAAGTGTCTCAGGATTGGAATGGGAAGGACTTGGATATCACATCTCATGCTAAAGGAAGGGTCTCAGGTTTGGTATAAGCAGTGAGATATCACATCTCATGCTATAGGAAGTGTCTCAGGATTGGAATGGGAAGGAGTTGGATATCACATCTCATGTTATAGGAAGGATCTCAGGTTTGGTATAAGCATTGAGATATCACATCTCTGCTATCGGAAGGGTCTCAGGATTGGAATGGGAAGGAGTTGGATATTCCCATCTCATGTTATAGGAAGGGTCTCAGGTTTGGTATTAGAAGCATTGAGACATCACATCTCATGTTATAGGAAGGGTCTCAGGATTGGAATGTGAAGAAGTTGGATATCACAACTCATGCTATAGGAAGGGTCTCAGGTTTGGTATAAGCATTGAGATATCACATCTCATGCTATAGGAAGGGTCTCAGGATTGGAATGGGAAGAAGTTGGATATCACATCTCATGTCATAGGAAGGATCTCAGGTTTGGTATTAGAAGCATTGATATATCACATCTCATGCTATAGGAATGGTCGCAGGATTGGAATGGGTAGGAGTTGGATATTACATTCTTGCTATAGGAAGGGTCTCATGTTTAGAATGGGAAGGAGTTGGATATCACATATGCTATAGGAAGTGTCTCAGGTTTGGAACGGGAAGGAGTTGGATATGACATCTCATGTTATAGGAAGGGTCTCAGGTTTGGTATAAGCATTGAGATATCACATCTCTGCTATCGGAAGTGGCTCAGGATTAGAATGGGAAGGAGTTGGATATCCCATCTCATGTTATAGGACGGGTCTCTGGTTTGGTATTAGAATCATTGAGATATCACATCGCATGCTGTAGGAAGGGTCTAAGGATTGGAATGGGATGGACTTGGATATCACATCTCATGCTATAGGTAGGCTCTCAGGTTTGGTATAAGCATTGAGATATCACATCTCATGCTATAGGAAGGATCTCAGGATTGGAATGGGAAGGATTTGGATATCACATCTCATGCTATAGGAAGGGTCTCAGGTTTGGTATAAGCATGGAGATATCACTTCTCATGCTATAGGAAGGGTCTC
Organism: Ambystoma mexicanum; assembly: GCF_040938575.1. NCBI lineage: Eukaryota > Metazoa > Chordata > Amphibia > Caudata > Ambystomatidae > Ambystoma > Ambystoma mexicanum. The sequence goes on along the minus strand of NC_090931.1, from coordinate 495,338,654 downwards.
AGGATTGGAATGGGAAGGAGTTGGATATCACATCTCATGTTATAGGAAGGATCTCAGGTTTGGTATTAGAAGCATTGAGACATCACATCTCATGCTATAGGAAGGGTCTCAGGATTGGAATGGGAAGGAATTGGATATCACATCTCAGCTATAGGTAGGCTCTCAGGTTTGGAAAGGGAAGGAGTTGGATATCACATTTCATGTTAGAGGAAGGATCTCAGGTTTGGTATTAGAGGAATTGAGATATCACATCTCATGCTATAGGAAGGGTCTCAGGATTGGAATGGGAAGGAGTTGGATATCACATCTCATGCTATAGGAAGGGTCTCAGGTTTGGTATAAGCATTGAGATATCACATCTCATGCTATAGGAAGGGTCTCAGGATTGGAATGGGAAGGAGTTGGATATCACATCTCATGTTATAGGAAGGATCTCAGGTTTGGTATTAGAAGCATTGAGACATCACATTTCATGCTATAGGAAGGGTCTCAGGATTGGAATGGGAAGGAGTTGGATATCACATCTCATGCTATAGGAATGGTCTCAGGTTTGGTATAAGCATTGAGATATCACATCTCATGCTATAGGAAGGGTCTCGGGATTGGAATGGGAAGGAGTTGGATATCACATCTCATGCTATAGGAATGGTCTCAGGTTTGGTATAAGCATTGAGATATCAAATCTCTGCTATCGGAAGGGTCTCAGGATTGGAATGGGAAGGAGTTGGATATCCCATCTCATGTTACAGGAAGAGTCTCAGGTTTGGTATTAGAAGCATTGAGATATCACATCTCATGCTATAGGAAGTGTCTCAGGATTGGAATGGGAAGGACTTGGATATCACATCTCATGCTAAAGGAAGGGTCTCAGGTTTGGTATAAGCAGTGAGATATCACATCTCATGCTATAGGAAGTGTCTCAGGATTGGAATGGGAAGGAGTTGGATATCACATCTCATGCTAAAGGAAGGGTCTCAGGTTTGGTATACGCAGTGAGATATCACATCTCATGCTATAGGAAGTGTCTCAGGATTGGAATGGGAAGGAGTTGGATATCACATCTCATGTTAAAGGAAGGGTCTCAGGTTTGGTATAAGCAGTGAGATATCACATCTCATGCTATAGGAAGTGTCTCAGGATTGGAATGGGAAGGAGTTGGATATCACATCTCATGTTAAAGGAAGGGTCTCAGGTTTGGTATAAGCATTGAGATAGCACATCTCATGCTATAGGAAGGGTCTCAGGATTGGAATGGGAAGGAGTTGGATATCACATCTCATGTTATAGGAAGGATCTCAGGTTTGGTATTAGAAGCATTGAGACATCACATTTCATGCTATAGGAAGGGTCTCAGGATTGGAATGGGAAGGAGTTGGATATCACATCTCATGCTATAGGAATGGTCTCAGGTTTGGTATAAGCAATGAGATATCACATCTCATGCTATAGGAAGGGTCTCAGGATTGGAATGGGAAGGAGTTGTATATGACATCTCATGCCATAGGAAGGGTCTCAGGTTTGGTATAAGCATTGAGATATCACATCTATGCTATCGGAAGGGTCTCAGGATTGGAATGGGAAGGAGTTGGATATCCCATCTCATGTTACAGGAAGAGTCTCAGGTTTGGTATTAGAAGCATTGAGATATCACATCGCATGCTCTAGGAAGTGTCTCAGGATTGGAATGGGAAGGACTTGGATATCACATCTCATGCTAAAGGAAGGGTCTCAGGTTTGGTATAAGCAGTGAGATATCACATCTCATGCTATAGGAAGTGTCTCAGGATTGGAATGGGAAGGAGTTGGATATCACATCTCATGTTATAGGAAGGATCTCAGGTTTGGTATAAGCATTGAGATATCACATCTCTGCTATCGGAAGGGTCTCAGGATTGGAATGGGAAGGAGTTTGATATCACATCTCATGCCATAGTATGGGTCTCAGGTTTGGTAGAAGCATTGGGATATCACATCTCATGCTATCGGAAGGGTATCAGAATTGGATTTGGAAGGAGTTGGATATCCCATCTCATGCTATAGGAAGGGTCTCAGGTTGAAATGGGAAGGAGTTGGATATCACATCTCATGTTATAGGAAGGGTCTCAGGATTGGTATTAGAGGCATTGAGATATCACATCTCATGCTATCAGAAGGGTCTCAGGATTGGAATGGGAAGGAGTTGGATATCACATCTCATGCTAAAGGGAGGGTCTCAGGTTTGGAAGGGGAAGGATTTGGATATCACATCTCATGTTATAGGACGGATCTCAGGTTTGGTATTAGAAGCATTGAGATATCACATCTCATGCTATCGGAAGGGTCTCAGGTTTAGTATTAGAAGCATTGAGATATCACATCTCATGCTATCAGAAGTGTCTCAGGATTGGAATGGGAAGGAGTTGGATATCACATCTCATGCTAAAGGGAGGGTCTCAGGTTTGGAAGGGGAAGGATTTGGATATCACATCTCATGTTATCGGAATGATCTCAGGTTTGGTATTAGAAGTATTGAGATATCACATCTCATGCTATAGGAAGGGTCTCAGGATTGGAATGGGAAGGAGTTGGATATCACATCTCATGCTAAAGGAAGGGTCTCAGGTTTGGTAGAAGCATTGAGATATCACATCTCATGCTATAGGAAGGGTCTCAGGATTGGAATGGGAAGGACTTAGATATCACATATCATGCTATAGGGAGGGTCTCAGTTTTGATATTAGAAGCATTGAGATATCACATCTCATGCTATCGGAAAGGTCTCAGGATTGGAATGGGAAGGAGCTGGTTATCACATCTCATGCTAAAGGAAGCGTCTCAGGTTTGGAACGGGAAGGAGTTGGATATCACATCTCATGTTATAGGAAGGGTCTCAAGTTTGGTATAAGCATTGAGATATCATATCTCTGCTATCGGAAGTGTCTCAGGATTGGAATGGGAAGGAGTTGGATATCCCATCTCATGTTATAGGACGGGTCTCAGGTTTGTTATTAGAATCATTGAGATATCATATTGCATGCTGTAGGAAGGGTCTAAGTATTGGAATGGGAAGGACCTGGATATCACATCTCATGCTATAGATAGGCTCTCAGGTTTGGAAAGGGAAGGAGTTGGATATCACATTTCATGTTAGAGGAAGGATCTCAGGTTTGGTATTAGAGGCATTGAGATATCACATCTCATGCAATAGGAAGGGCCTCAGGATTGGAATGGGAAGGAGTTGGATAACACATCTCATGCTATAGGAAGGGTCTCAGGTTTGGTATAAGCATTGAGATATCACATCTCATGCTATAGGAAGGGTCTCTGGATTGGAATGGAAGGAGTTGGATATCACATCTCATGTTATAGGAAGGATCTCAGGTTTGGTATTAGAAGCATTGAGACATCACATCTCATGCTATAGGAAGGGTCTCAGGATTGGAATGGGAAGGAGTTGGATATCACATCTCAGGCTATAGGAAGGGTCTCAGGTTTGGTATAAGCATTGAGATATCACATCTCATGCTATAGGAAGGGTCTCATTATTGGAATGGGAAGGAGTTGTATATGACATCTCATGCCGTAGGAAGGGTCTCAGGTTTGGTATAAGCATTGAGATATCACATCTCTGCAATCGAAAGGGTCTCAGGATTGGAATGGGAAGGAGTTGGATATCCCATCTCATGTTTTAGGAAGAGTCTCAGGTTTGGTATTAGAAGCATTGAGATATCACATCTCATGCTATAGGAAGTGTCTCAGGATTGGAATGGGAAGGACTTGGATATCACATCTCATGCTATAGGGAGGGTCTCAGGATTGGAATGGGAAGGAGTTGGATATCACATCTCATGCTATAGGAAGGGTCTCAGGTTTGGTATAAGCAGTGAGATATCACATCTCATGCTATAGGAAGTGTCTCAGGATTGGAATGGGAAGGAGTTGGATATCACATCTCATGTTATAGGAAGGATCTCAGGTTTATATAAGCATTGAGATATCACATCTCTGCTATCGGAATGGTCTCAGGATTGGAATGGGAAGGAGTTGGATATTCCCATCTCATGTTATAGGAAGGGTCTCAAGTTTGGTATTAGAAGCATTGAGATATCACTTCTCATGCTATAGGAAGGGTCTCAGGATTGGAATGGGAAGGACTTGGATATCACATCTCATGCTATAGGGAGGGTCTCAAGTTTGATATTAGAAGCATTGAGATATCACATCTCATGATATCGGAAGGGTCTCAGGATTGGAATGGGAAGGAGTTGGATATCACATCTCATGATAAAGGAAGGGTCTAAGGTTTGGAAGGGGAAGGATTTGGATATCACATCTCATGTTATAGGACGGGTCTCAGGTTTGGTATTAGAAGCATTGAGATATCAAGTCTCATGGTATAGGAAGGGTCTCAGAATCGGAATGGGAAGGAGTTGGATATCACATCTCAAGCTATAGGAAGGGTCTCAGGATTGGAATGGGAAGGAGTTTGATATCAAATCTCATGCCATAGTATGGGTCTCAGGTTTGGTAGAAGCATTGGGATATCACATCTCATGCTATCGGAAGGGTATCAGTATTGGATTTGGAAGGAGTTGGATATCCCATCTCATGCTATAGGAAGGGTCTCAGGTTGGAATGGGAAGGAGTTGGATATCACATCTCATGTTATAGGAAGGGTCTCAGGATTGGAATGGGAAGGACTTGGATATCATATCTCATGCTATAGGAAGGCTCTCAGGTTTGTAAGGGGAAGGAGTTGGATATCACATTTCATGTTAGAGGAAGGATCTCAGGTTTGGTATAAGAGGCATTGAGATATCACATCTCATGCTATAGGAAGGGTCTCAGGATTGGAATGGGAAGGAGTTGGATATCACATCTCAAGCTATAGGAAGGGTCTCAGGTTTGGTATAAGCATTGAGATATCACATCTCATGCTATAGGAAGGGTCTCAGAATTGGAATGGGAAGGAGTTGGATATCACATCTCATGTTATAAGAAAGATCTCAGGTTTGGTATTAGAAGCAATGAGACATCACATCTCAAGTTATAGGAAGGGTCTCAGGATTGGAATGGGAAGGAGTTGGATATCACATCTCATGTTAAAGGAAGGGTCTCAGGTTTGGTATAAGCATTGAGATAGCACATCTCATGCTATAGGAAGGGTCTCAGGATTGGAATGGGAAGGAGTTGGATATCACATCTCATGTTATAGGAAGGATCTCAGGTTTGGTATTAGAAGCATTGAGACATCACATTTCATGCTATAGGAAGGGTCTCAGGATTGGAATGGGAAGGAGTTGGATATCACATCTCATGCTATAGGAATTTTCTCAGGTTTGGTATAAGCATTGAGATATCACATCTCATGCTATAGGAAGGGTCTCAGGATTGGAATGGGAAGGAGTTGTATATGACATCTCATGCCATAGGAAGGGTCTCAGGTTTGGTATAAGCATTGAGATATCACATCTATGCTATCGGAAGGGTCTCAGGATTGGAATGGGAAGGAGTTGGATATCCCATCTCATGTTACAGGAAGAGTCTCAGGTTTGGTATTAGAAGCATTGAGATATCACATCTCATGCTCTAGGAAGTGTCTCAGGATTGGAATGGGAAGGACTTGGATATCACATCTCATGCTAAAGGAAGGGTCTCAGGTTTGGTATAAGCAGTGAGATATCACATCTCATGCTATAGGAAGTGTCTCAGGATTGGAATGGGAAGGAGTTGGATATCACATCTCATGTTATAGGAAGGATCTCAGGTTTGGTATAAGCATTGAGATATCACATCTCTGCTATCGGAAGGGTCTCAGGATTGGAATGGGAAGGAGTTTGATATCACATCTCATGCCATAGTATGGGTCTCAGGTTTGGTAGAAGCATTGGGATATCACATCTCATGCTATCGGAAGGGTATCAGAATTGGATTTGGAAGGAGTTGGATATCCCATCTCATGTTATAGGAAGGGTCTCAGGTTGAAATGGGAAGGAGTTGGATATCACATCTCATGTTATAGGAAGGGTCTCAGGATTGGTATTAGAGGCATTGAGATATCACATCTCATGCTATCAGAAGGGTCTCAGGATTGGAATGGGAAGGAGTTGGATATCACATCTCATGCTAAAGGGAGGGTCTCAGGTTTGGAAGGGGAAGGATTTGGATATCACATCTCATGTTATAGGAAGGATCTCAGGTTTGGTATTAGAAGCATTGAGATATCACATCTCATGCTATCGGAAGGATCTCGGGTTTGGTATTAGAAGCATTGAGATATCAAATCTCATGCTATCAGAAGTGTCTCAGGATTGGAATGGGAAGGAGTTGGATATCACATCTCATGCTAAAGGGAGGGTCTCAGGTTTGGAAGGGGAAGGATTTGGATATCACATCTCATGTTATCGGAATGATCTCAGGTTTGGTATTAGAAGTATTGAGATATCACATCTCATGCTATAGGAAGGGTCTCAGGATTGGAATGGGAAGGAGTTGGATATCACATCTCATGCTAAAGGAAGGGTCTCAGGTTTGGTAGAAGCATTGAGATATCACATCTCATGCTATAGGAAGGGTCTCAGGATTGGAATGGGAAGGACTTAGATATCACATATCATGCTATAGGGAGGGTCTCAGTTTTGATATTAGAAGCATTGAGATATCACATCTCATGCTATCGGAAAGGTCTCAGGATTGGAATGGGAAGGAGCTGGTTATCACATCTCATGCTAAAGGAAGCGTCTCAGGTTTGGAACGGGAAGGAGTTGGATATCACATCTCATGTTATAGGAAGGGTCTCAAGTTTGGTATAAGCATTGAGATATCATATCTCTGCTATCGGAAGTGTCTCAGGATTGGAATGGGAAGGAGTTGGATATCCCATCTCATGTTATAGGACGGGTCTCAGGTTTGTTATTAGAATCATTGAGATATCATATTGCATGCTGTAGGAAGGGTCTAAGTATTGGAATGGGAAGGACCTGGATATCACATCTCATGCTATAGATAGGCTCTCAGGTTTGGAAAGGGAAGGAGTTGGATATCACATTTCATGTTAGAGGAAGGATCTCAGGTTTGGTATTAGAGGCATTGAGATATCACATCTCATGCAATAGGAAGGGCCTCAGGATTGGAATGGGAAGGAGTTGGATATCACATCTCATGCTATAGGAAGGGTCTCAGGTTTGGTATAAGCATTGAGATATCACATCTCATGCTATAGGAAGGGTCTATGGATTGGAATGGAAGGAGTTGGATATCACATCTCATGTTATAGGAAGGATCTCAGGTTTGGTATTAGAAGCATTGAGACATCACATCTCATGCTATAGGAAGGGTCTCAGGATTGGAATGGGAAGGAGTTGGATATCACATCTCAGGCTATAGGAAGGGTCTCAGGTTTGGTATAAGCATTGAGATATCACATCTCATGCTATAGGAAGGGTCTCAGGATTGGAATGGGAAGGAGTTGTATATGACATCTCATGCCGTAGGAAGGGTCTCAGGTTTGGTATAAGCATTGAGATATCACATCTCTGCAATCGAAAGGGTCTCAGGATTGGAATGGGAAGGAGTTGGATATCCCATCTCATGTTTTAGGAAGAGTCTCAGGTTTGGTATTAGAAGCATTGAGATATCACATCTCATGCTATAGGAAGTGTCTCAGGATTGGAATGGGAAGGACTTGGATATCACATCTCATGCTATAGGGAGGGTCTCAGGATTGGAATGGGAAGGAGTTGGATATCACATCTCATGCTATAGGAAGGGTCTCAGGTTTGGTATAAGCAGTGAGATATCACATCTCATGCTATAGGAAGTGTCTCAGGATTGGAATGGGAAGGAGTTGGATATCACATCTCATGTTATAGGAAGGATCTCAGGTTTATATAAGCATTGAGATATCACATCTCTGCTATCGGAATGGTCTCAGGATTGGAATGGGAAGGAGTTGGATATTCCCATCTCATGTTATAGGAAGGGTCTCAAGTTTGGTATTAGAAGCATTGAGATATCACTTCTCATGCTATAGGAAGGGTCTCAGGATTGGAATGGGAAGGACTTGGATATCACATCTCATGCTATAGGGAGGGTCTCAAGTTTGATATTAGAAGCATTGAGATATCACATCTCATGATATCGGAAGGGTCTCAGGATTGGAATGGGAAGGAGTTGGATATCACATCTCATGATAAAGGAAGGGTCTAAGGTTTGGAAGGGGAAGGATTTGGATATCACATCTCATGTTATAGGACGGGTCTCAGGTTTGGTATTAGAAGCATTGAGATATCAAGTCTCATGGTATAGGAAGGGTCTCAGAATTGGAATGGGAAGGAGTTGGATATCACATCTCAAGCTATAGGAAGGGTCTCAGGATTGGAATGGGAAGGAGTTTGATATCAAATCTCATGCCATAGTATGGGTCTCAGGTTTGGTAGAAGCATTGGGATATCACATCTCATGCTATCGGAAGGGTATCAGTATTGGATTTGGAAGGAGTTGGATATCCCATCTCATGCTATAGGAAGGGTCTCAGGTTGGAATGGGAAGGAGTTGGATATCACATCTCATGTTATAGGAAGGGTCTCAGGATTGGAATGGGAAGGACTTGGATATCATATCTCATGCTATAGGAAGGCTCTCAGGTTTGTAAGGGGAAGGAGTTGGATATCACATTTCATGTTAGAGGAAGGATCTCAGGTTTGGTATAAGAGGCATTGAGATATCACATCTCATGCTATAGGAAGGGTCTCAGGATTGGAATGGGAAGGAGTTGGATATCACATCTCAAGCTATAGGAAGGGTCTCAGGTTTGGTATAAGCATTGAGATATCACATCTCATGCTATAGGAAGGGTCTCAGAATTGGAATGGGAAGGAGTTGGATATCACATCTCATGTTATAGGAAAGATCTCAGGTTTGGTATTAGAAGCAATGAGACATCACATCTCAAGTTATAGGAAGGGTCTCAGGATTGGAATGGGAAGAAGTTGGATATCACAACTCATGCTATAGGAAGGGTCTCAGGTTTGGTATAAGCATTGAGATATCACATCTCATGCTATAGGAAGGGTCTCAGGATTGGAATGGGAACAAATTGTATATGACATCTCATGCCATAGGAAGGGTCTCAGGTTTGGTATAAGCATTGAGATATCACATCACATGCTATAGGAAGGATCTCAGGTTTGGTATTAGAAGCATTGAGATATCACATATCATGCTATCGGAAGTATCTCAGGTTTGGTATTTGAGGCATTGAGATATCACATCTCATGCTATCATAAGGGTCTCAGGATTGGAATGGGAAGGAGTTGGATATCACATCTCATGCTAAAAGGAGGGTCTCAGGTTTGGAAGGGGAAGGATTTGGATATCACATCACATGTTATAGGAAGTTCTAAGGTTTGGTATTAGAAGCATTGAGATATCACATCTCATGCTATAGGAAGGGTCTCAGGTTTGAAACGGGAAGGAGTTGGATATCACATCTCATGTTATAGGAAGAGTCGCAGGTTTGGTATAAGCATTGAGATATCACATCTCTGCAATCGGAAGTGTCTCAGGTTGGAATGGGAAGGAGTTGGATATCACATCTCATGTTATAGGAAGGGTCTCAGGATTGGAATGGGAAGGACTTGGATATCATATCTCATGCTATAGGAAGGCTCTCAGGTTTGTAAGGGGAAGGAGTTGGATATCACATTTCATGTTAGAGGAAGGATCTCAGGTTTGGTATAAGAGGCATTGAGATATCACATCTCATGCTATAGGAAGGGTCTCAGGATTGGAATCGGAAGGAGTTGGATATCACATCTCAAGCTATAGGAAGGGTCTCAGGTTTGGTATAAGCATTGAGATATCACATCTCATGCTATAGGAAGGGTCTCAGAATTGGAATGGGAAGGAGTTGGATATCACATCTCATGTTATAGGAAAGATCTCAGGTTTGGTATTAGAAGCAATGAGACATCACATCTCAAGTTATAGGAAGGGTGTCAGGATTGGAATGGGAAGAAGTTGAATATCACAACTCATGCTATAGGAAGGGTCTCAGGTTTGGTATAAGCATTGAGATATCACATCTCATGCTATAGGAAGGGTCTCAGGATTGGAATGGGAACGAATTGTATATGACATCTCATGCCATAGGAAGGGTCTCAGGTTTGGTATAAGCATTGAGATATCACATCACATGCTATAGGAAGGATCTCAGGTTTGGTATTAGAAGCATTGAGATATCACATATCATGCTATCGGAAGTATCTCAGGTTTGGTATTTGAGGCATTGAGATATCACATCTCATGCTATCATAAGGGTCTCAGGATTGGAATGGGAAGGAGTTGGATATCACATCTCATGCTAAAAGGAGGGTCTCAGGTTTGGAAGGGGAAGGATTTGGATATCACATCACATGTTATAGGAAGTACTCAGGTTTGGTATTAGAAGCATTGAGATATCACATCTCATGCTATAGGAAGGGTCTCAGGTTTGAAACGGGAAGGAGTTGGATATCACATCTCATGTTATAGGAAGAGTCGCAGGTTTGGTATAAGCATTGAGATATCACATCTCTGCAATCGGAAGTGTCTCAGGATTGGGATGGGAAGGAGTTGGATATCACATCTCATGCTATAGGAAGGGTCTCAGGTTTGGAAGGGGAAGGAGTTGGATATCCCATCTCATGTTATAGGACTGGTCTCAGGTTTGGTATTAGAAGCATTGAGATATCACATTGCATGCTGTAGGAAGGGTCTCAGGTTTGGAATGGGAAGGAATTGGATATCACATCTCATGTCATAGGAACGATCTCAGGTTTGGTATTAGAAGCATTGAGATATCACATCTCATGCTATAGGAATGGTCTCAGGATTGGAATGGGAAGGAGTTGGAAATTACATTCTGGCTATAGGAAGGGTCTCATGTTTGGAATGGGAAGGAGTTGGATATCACATATGCTATAGGAAGGGTCTCAGGATTGGAATGGGAAGGAGTTGGATATTACATTCTGGCTATAGGAAGGGTCTCATGTTTGGAATGGGAAGGAGTTGGATATCACATATGCTATAGGAAGGGTCTCAGGATTGGAATGGGAAGGAGTTGGATATCCCATCTCATGTTATAGGACGGGTCTCAGGTTTGTTATTAGAATCATTGAGATATCATATTGCATGCTGTAGGAAGGGTCTAAGGATTGGAATGGGAAGGACTTGGATATCACATCTCAAGCTATAGGTAGGCTCTCAGGTTTGGAAAGGGAAGGAGTTGGATATCACATTTCATGTTAGAGGAAGGATCTCAGGTTTGGTATTAGAGGAATTGAGATATCACATCTCATGCTATAGGAAGGGTCTCAGGATTGGAATGGGAAGGAGTTGGATATCACATCTCATGCTATAGGAAGGGTCTCAGGTTTGGTATAAGCATTGAGATATCACATCTCATGCTATAGAAAGGGTCTCAGGATTGGAATGGGAAGGAGTTGGATATCACATCTCATGTTATAGGAAGGATCTCAGGTTTGGTATTAGAAGCATTGAGACATCACATTTCATGCTATAGGAAGGGTCTCAGGATTGGAATGGGAAGGAGTTGGATATCACATCTCATGCTATAGGAATGGTCTCAGGTTTCGTATAAGCATTGAGATATCACATCTCATGCTATAGGAAGGGTCTCAGGATTGGAATGGGAAGGAGTTGTATATGACATCTCATGCCATAGGAAGGGTCTCAGGTTTGGTATAAGCATTGAGATATCACATCTCTGCTATCGGAAGGGTCTCAGGATTGGAATGGAAAGGAGTTGGATATCCCATCTCATGTTACAGGAAGAGTCTCAGGTTTGGTATTAGAAGCATTGAGATATCACATCTCATGCTATAGGAAGTGTCTCAGGATTGGAATGGGAAGGACTTGGATATCACATCTCATGCTAATGGAAGGGTCTCAGGTTTGGTATAAGCAGTGAGATATCACATCTCATGCTATAGGAAGTGTCTCAGGATTGGAATGGGAAGGAGTTGGATATCACATCTCACGCTAAAGGAAGGGTCTCAGGTTTGGTATAAGCAGTGAGATATCACATCTCATGCTATAGGAAGTGTCTCAGGATTGGAATGGGAAGGAATTGGATATCACATCTCATGTTAAAGGAAGGGTCTCAGGTTTGGTATAAGCAGTGAGATATCACATCTCATGCTATAGGAAGTGTCTCAGGATTGGAATGGGAAGGAGTTGGATATCACATCTCATGTTAAAGGAAGTGTCTCATGTTTGGTATAAGCATTGAGATATCACATCTCATGCTATAGGAAGGGTCTCAGGATTGGAATGGGAAGGAATTGTATATGACATCTCATGCCATAGGAAGGGTCTCAGGTTTGGTATAAGCATTGAGATATCACATCTCATGCTATAGGAAGAGTCTCAGGATTGGAATGGGAAGGAATTGTATATGACATCTCATGCCATAGGAAGGGTCTCAGGTTTGGTATAAGCATTGAGATATCACATCACATGCTATAGGAAGGATCTCAGGTTTGGTATTAGAAGCATTGAGATATCACATATCATGCTATCGGAAGTATCTCAGGTTTGGTATTTGAGGCATTGAGATATTACATCTCATGCTATTATAAGGGTCTCAGGATTGGAATGGAAAGGAGTTGGATATCACATCTCATGCTAAAGGGAGGGTCTCAGGTTTGGAAGGGGAAGGATTTGGATATCACATCACATGTTATAGGAAGTTCTCAGGTTTGGTATTAGAAGCATTGAGATATCACATCTCATGCTATCAGAAGGGTCTCAGGATTGGAATGGGAAGGAGTTGGATATAACATCTCATGCTATAGGAAGGGTCTCAGGTTTGAAACGGGAAGGAGTTGGATATCACATCTCATGTTATAGGAAGAGTCGCAGATTTGGAATAAGCATTGAGATATCACATCTCTGCAATCGGAAGTGTCTCAGGATTGGGATGGGAAGGAGTTGGATATCACATCTCATGCTATAGGAAGGGTCTCAGGTTTGGAAGGGGAAGGAGTTGGATATCCCATCTCATGTTATAGGAGTGGTCTCAGGTTTGGTATTAGAAGCATTGAGATATCACATTGCATGCTGTAGGAAGGGTCTCAGGTTTGGAATGGGAAGGAATTGGATATCACATCTCATGTCATAGGAACGATCTCAGGTTTGGTATTAGAAGCATTGAGATATCACATCTCATGCTATAGGAATGGTCTCAGGATTGGAATGGGAAGGAGTTGGAAATTACATTCTGGCTATAGGGAGGGTCTCATGTTTGGAATGGGAAGGAGTTGGATATCACATATGCTATAGGAAGGGTCTCAGGATTGGAATGGGAAGGAGTTGGATATCCCATCTCATGTTATAGGACGGGTCTCAGGTTTGTTATTAGAATCATTGAGATATCATATTGCATGCTGTAGGAAGGGTCTAAGGATTGGAATGGGAAGGACTTGGATATCACATCTCAAGCTATAGGTAGGCTCTCAGGTTTGGAAAGGGAAGGAGTTGGATATCACATTTCATGTTAGAGGAAGGATCTCAGGTTTGGTATTAGAGGAATTAAGATATCACATCTCATGCTATAGGAAGGGTCTCAGGATTGGAATGGGAAGGAGTTGGATATCACATCTCATGCTATAGGAAGGGTCTCAGGTTTGGTATAAGCATTGAGATACCACATCTCATGCTATAGGATGGGTCTCAGGATTGGAATGGGAAGGAGTTGGATATCACATCTCATGTTATAGGAAGGATCTCAGGTTTGGTATTAGAAGCATTGAGACATCACATTTCATGCTATAGGAAGGGTCTCAGGATTGGAATGGGAAGGAGTTGGATATCACATCTCATGCTATAGGAATGGTCTCAGGTTTGGTATAAGCATTGAGATATCACATCTCATGCTATAGGAAGGGTCTCAGGGTTGGAATGGGAAGGAATTGTATATGACATCTCATGCCATAGGAAGGGTCTCAGGTTTGGTATAAGCATTGAGATATCACATCTCTGCTATCGGAAGGGTCTCAGGATTGGAATGGGAAGGAGTTGGATATCCCATCTCATGTTACAGGAAGAGTCTCAGGTTTGGTATTAGAAGCATTGAGATATCACATCTCATGCTATAGGAAGTGTCTCAGGATTGGAATGGGAAGGACTTGGATATCACATCTCATGCTAAAGGAAGGGTCTCAGGTTTGGTATAAGCAGTGAGATATCACATCTCATGCTATAGGAAGTGTCTCAGGATTGGAATGGGAAGGAGTTGGATATCACATCTCACGCTAAAGGAAGGGTCTCAGGTTTGGTATAAGCAGTGAGATATCACATCTCATGCTATAGGAAGTGTCTCAGGATTGGAATGGGAAGGAGTTGGATATCACATCTCATGTTAAAGGAAGGGTCTCAGGTTTGGTATAAGCAGTGAGATATCACATCTCATGCTATAGGAAGTGTCTCAGGATTGGAATGGGAAGGAGTTGGATATCACATCTCATGTTAAAGGAAGGGTCTCAGGTTTGGTATAAGCATTGAGATATCACATCTCATGCTATAGGAAGGGTCTCAGGATTGGAATGGGAAGGAGTTGGATATCACATATCATGTTATAGGAAGGATCTCAGGTTTGGTATTAGAAGCATTGAGACATCACATTTCATGCTATAGGAAGGGTCTCAGGATTGGAATGGGAAGGAGTTGGATATCACATCTCATGCTATAGGAATGGTCTCAGGTTTGGTATAAGCATTGAGATATCACATCTCATGCTATAGGAAGGGTCTCAGGATTGGAATGGGAAGGAGTTGTATATGACATCTCATGCCATAGGAAGGGACTCAGGTTTGGTATAAGCATTGAGATATCACATCTCTGCTATCGGAAGGGTCTTAGGATTGGAATGGGAAGGAGTTGGATATCCCATCTCATGTTACAGGAAGAGTCTCAGGTTTGGTATTACAAGCATTGAGATATCACATCTCATGCTATAGGAAGTGTCTCAGGATTGGAATAGGAAGGACTTGGATATCACATCTCATGCTAAAGGAAGGGTCTCAGGTTTGGTATAAGCAGTGAGATATCACATCTCATGCTATAGGAAGTGTCTCAGGATTGGAATGGGAAGGAGTTGGATATCACATCTCATGTTATAGGAAGGATCTCAGGTTTGGTATAAGCATTGAGATATCACATATCTGCTATCGGAAGGGTCTCAGGATTGGAATGGGAAGGAGTTGGATATTCCCATCTCATGTTATAGGAAGGGTCTCAGGTTTGGTATTAGAAGCATTGAGACATCACATCTCATGTTATAGGAAGGGTCTCAGGATTGGAATGGGAAGAAGTTGGATATCACAACTCATGCTATAGGAAGGGTCTCAGGTTTGGTATAAGCATTGAGATATCACATCTCATGCTATAGGAAGGGTCTCAGGATTGGAATGGGAAGAAGTTGGATATCACATCTCATGTCATAGGAAGGATCTCAGGTTTGGTATTAGAAGCATTGATATATCACATCTCATGCTATAGGAATGGTCGCAGGATTGGAATGGGTAGGAGTTGGATATTACATTCTTGCTATAGGAAGGGTCTCATGTTTAGAATGGGAAGGAGTTGGATATCACATATGCTATAGGAAGTGTCTCAGGTTTGGAACGGGAAGGAGTTGGATATCACATCTCATGTTATAGGAAGGGTCTCAGGTTTGGTATAAGCATTGAGATATCACATCTCTGCTATCGGAAGTGGCTCAGGATTAGAATGGGAAGGAGTTGGATATCCCATCTCATGTTATAGGACGGGTCTCTGGTTTGGTATTAGAATCATTGAGATATCACATCGCATGCTGCAGGAAGGGTCTAAGGATTGGAATGGGATGGACTTGGATATCACATCTCATGCTATAGGTAGGCTCTCAGGTTTGGTATAAGCATTGAGATATCACATCTCATGCTATAGGAAGGATCTCAGGATTGGAATGGGAAGGATTTGGATATCACATCTCATGCTATAGGAAGGGTCTCAGGTTTGGTATAAGCATGGAGATATCACTTCTCATGCTATAGGAAGGGTCTCAGGATTGGAATGGGTAGGAGTTGGATATCACATCTCATGTTATAGGAAGGATCTCAGGTTTGGTATTAGAAGCATTGAGACATCACATATCATGCTATAGGAAGGGTCTCAGGATTGGAATGGGAAGGAATTGGATATCACATCTCAGCTATAGGTAGGCTCTCAGGTTTGGAAAGGGAAGGAGTTGGATATCACATTTCATGTTAGAGGAAGGATCTCAGGTTTGGTATTAGAGGAATTGAGATATCACATCTCATGCTATAGGAAGGGTCTCAGGATTGGAATGGGAAGGAGTTGGATATCACATCTCATGCTATAGGAAGGGTCTCAGGTTTGGTATAAGCATTGAGATATCACATCTCATGCTATAGGAAGGGTCTCAGGATTGGAATGGGAAGGAGTTGGATATCACATCTCATGTTATAGGAAGGATCTCAGGTTTGGTATTAGAAGCATTGAGACATCACATTTCATGCTATAGGAAGGGTCTCAGGATTGGAATGGGAAGGAGTTGGATATCACATCTCATGCTATAGGAATGGTCTCAGGTTTGGTATAAGCATTGAGATATCACAACTCATGCTATAGGAAGGGTCTCAGGATTGGAATGGGAAGGAGTTGGATATCACATCTCATGCTATAGGAATGGTCTCAGGTTTGGTATAAGCATTGAGATATCACATCTCTGCTATCGGAAGGGTCTCAGGATTGGAATGGGAAGGAGTTGGATATCCCATCTCATGTTACAGGAAGAGTCTCAGGTTTGGTATTAGAAGCATTGAGATATCACATCTCATGCTATAGGAAGTGTCTCAGGATTGGAATGGGAAGGACTTGGATATCACATCTCATGCTAAAGGAAGGGTCTCAGGTTTGGTATAAGCAGTGAGATATCACATCTCATCCTATAGGAAGTGTCTCAGGATTGGAATGGGAAGGAGTTGGATATCACATCTCACGCTAAAGGAAGGGTCTCAGGTTTGGTATACGCAGTGAGATATCACATCTCATGCTATAGGAAGTGTCTCAGGATTGGAATGGGAAGGAGTTGGATATCACATCTCATGTTAAAGGAAGGGTCTCAGGTTTGGTATAAGCAGCGAGATATCACATCTCATGCTATAGGAAGTGTCTCAGGATTGGAATGGGAAGGAGTTGGATATCACATCTCATGTTAAAGGAAGGGTCTCAGGTTTGGTATAAGCATTGAGATAGCACATCTCATGCTATAGGAAGGGTCTCAGGATTGGAATGGGAAGGAGTTGGATATCACATCTCATGTTATAAGAAGGATCTCAGGTTTGGTATTAGAAGCATTGAGACATCACATTTCATGCTATAGGAAGGGTCTCAGGATTGGAATGGGAAGGAGTTGGATATCACATCTCATGCTATAGGAATGGTCTCAGGTTTGGTATAAGCATTGAGATATCACATCTCATGCTATAGGAAAGGGTCTCAGGATGGGAATGGGAAGGAGTTGTATATGACATCTCATGCCATAGGAAGGGTCTCAGGTTTGGTATAAGCATTGAGATATCACATCTATGCTATCGGAAGGGTCTCAGGATTGGAATGGGAAGGAGTTGGATATCCCATCTCATGTTACAGGAAGAGTCTCAGGTTTGGTATTAGAAGCATTGAGATATCACATCTCATGCTCTAGGAAGTGTCTCAGGATTGGAATGGGAAGGACTTGGATATCACATCTCATGCTAAAGGAAGGGTCTCAGGTTTGGTATAAGCAGTGAGATATCACATCTCATGCTATAGGAAGTGTCTCAGGATTGGAATGGGAAGGAGTTGGATATCACATCTCATGTTATAGGAAGGATCTCAGGTTTGGTATAAGCATTGAGATATCACATCTCTGCTATCGGAAGGGTCTCAGGATTGGAATGGGAAGGAGTTTGATATCACATCTCATGCCATAGTATGGGTCTCAGGTTTGGTAGAAGCATTGGGATATCACATCTCATGCTATCGGAAGGGTATCAGAATTGGATTTGGAAGGAGTTGGATATCCCATCTCATGCTATAGGAAGGGTCTCAGGTTGAAATGGGAAGGAGTTGGATATCACATCTCATGTTATAGGAAGGGTCTCAGGATTGGTATTAGAGGCATTGAGATATCACATCTCATGCTATCAGAAGGGTCTCAGGATTGGAATGGGAAGGAGTTGGATATCACATCTCATGCTAAAGGGAGGGTCTCAGGTTTGGAAGGGGAAGGATTTGGATATCACATCTCATGTTATAGGAAGGATCTCAGGTTTGGTATTAGAAGCATTGAGATATCACATCTCATGCTATCGGAAGGATCTCAGGTTTGGTATTAGAAGCATTGAGATATCACATCTCATGCTATCAGAAGTGTCTCAGGATTGGAATGGGAAGTAGTTGGATATCACATCTCATGCTAAAGGGAGGGTCTCAGGTTTGGAAGGGGAAGGATTTGGATATCACATCTCATGTTATCGGAATGATCTCAGGTTTGGTATTAGAAGTATTGAGATATCACATCTCATGCTATAGGAAGGGTCTCAGGATTGGAATGGGAAGGAGTTGGATATCACATCTCATGCTAAAGGAAGGGTCTCAGGTTTGGTAGAAGCATTGAGATATCACATCTCATGCTATAGGAAGGGTCTCAGGATTGGAATGGGAAGGACTTAGATATCACATATCATGCTATAGGGAGGGTCTCAGTTTTGATATTAGAAGCATTGAGATATCACATCTCATGCTATCGGAAAGGTCTCAGGATTGGAATGGGAAGGAGCTGGTTATCACATCTCATGCTAAAGGAAGGGTCTCAGGTTTGGAACGGGAAGGAGTTGGATATCACATCTCATGTTATAGGAAGGGTCTCAAGTTTGGTATAAGCATTGAGATATCATATCTCTGCTATCGGAAGTGTCTCAGGATTGGAATGGGAAGGAGTTGGATATCCCATCTCATGTTATAGGACGGGTCTCAGGATTGTTATTAGAATCATTGAGATATCATATTGCATGCTGTAGGAAGGGTCTAAGTATTGGAATGGGAAGGACCTGGATATCACATCTCATGCTATAGATAGGCTCTCAGGTTTGGAAAGGGAAGGAGTTGGATATCACATTTCATGTTAGAGGAAGGATCTCAGGTTTGGTATTAGAGGCATTGAGATATCACATCTCATGCAATAGGAAGGACCTCAGGATTGGAATGGGAAGGAGTTGGATATCACATCTCATGCTATAGGAAGGGTCTCAGGTTTGGTATAAGCATTGAGATATCACATCTCATGCTATAGGAAGGGTCTCTGGATTGGAATGGAAGGAGTTGGATATCACATCTCATGTTATAGGAAGGATCTCAGGTTTGGTATTAGAAGCATTGAGACATCACATCTCATGCTATAGGAAGGGTCTCAGGATTGGAATGGGAAGGAGTTGGATAGCACATCTCAGGCTATAGGAAGGGTCTCAGGTTTGGTATAAGCATTGAGATATCACATCTCATGCTATAGGAAGGGTCTCAGGATTGGAATGGGAAGGAGTTGTAAATGACATCTCATGCCGTAGGAAGGGTCTCAGGTTTGGTATAAGCATTGAGATATCACATCTCTGCAATCGAAAGGGTCTCAGGATTGGAATGGGAAGGAGTTGGATATCCCATCTCATGTTTTAGGAAGAGTCTCAGGTTTGGTATTAGAAGCATTGAGATATCACATCTCATGCTATAGCAAGTGTCTCAGGATTGGAATGGGAAGGACTTGGATATCACATTTCATGCTATAGGAAGGGTCTCAGGATTGGAATGGGAAGGAGTTGGATATCACATCTCATGTTATAGGAATGGTCTCAGGTTTGGTATAAGCATTGAGATATCACATCTCATGCTATAGGAAGGGTCTCAGGATTGGAATGGGAAGGAGTTGGATATCACATCTCATGCTATAGGAAGGGTCTCAGGTTTGGTATAAGCAGTGAGATATCACATCTCATGCTATAGGAAGTGTCTCAGGATTGGAATGGGAAGGAGTTGGATATCACATCTCATGTTATAGGAAGGATCTCAGGTTTATATAAGCATTGAGATATCACATCTCTGCTATCGGAATGGTCTCAGGATTGGAATGGGAAGGAGTTGGATATTCCATCTCATGTTATAGGAAGGGTCTCAAGTTTGGTATTAGAAGCATTGAGATATCACTTCTCATGCTATAGGAAGGGTCTCAGGATTGGAATGGGAAGGACTTGGATATCACATCTCATGCTATAGGGAGGGTCTCAAGTTTGATATTAGAAGCATTGAGATATCACATCTCATGATATCGGAAGGGTCTCAGGATTGGAATGGGAAGGAGTTGGATATCACATCTCATGATAAAGGAAGGGTCTAAGGTTTGGAAGGGGAAGGATTTGGATATCACATCTCATGTTATAGGACGGGTCTCAGGTTTGGTATTAGAAGCATTGAGATATCAAGTCTCATGGTATAGGAAGGGTCTCAGAATTGGAATGGGAAGGAGTTGGATATCACATCTCAAGCTATAGGAAGGGTCTCAGGATTGGAATGGGAAGGAGTTTGATATCAAATCTCATGCCATAGTATGGGTCTCAGGTTTGGTAGAAGCATTGGGATATCACATCTCATGCTATCGGAAGGGTATCAGTATTGGATTTGGAAGGAGTTTGATATCCCATCTCATGCTATAGGAAGGGTCTGAGGTTGGAATGGGAAGGAGTTGGATATCACATCTCATGTTATAGGAAGGGTCTCAGGATTGGAATGGGAAGGACTTGGATATCATATCTCATGCTATAGGAAGGCTCTCAGGTTTGTAAGGGGAAGGAGTTGGATATCACATTTCATGTTAGAGGAAGGATCTCAGGTTTGGTATAAGAGGCATTGAGATATCACATCTCATGCTATAGGAAGGGTCTCAGGATTGGAATGGGAAGGAGTTGGATATCACATCTCAAGCTATAGGAAGGGTCTCAGGTTTGGTATAAACATTGAGATATCACATCTCATGCTATAGGAAGGGTCTCAGAATTGGAATGGGAAGGAGTTGGATATCACATCTCATGTTATAGGAAAGATCTCAGGTTTGGTATTAGAAGCAATGAGACATCACATCTCAAGTTATAGGAAGGGTCTCAGGATTGGAATGGGAAGAAGTTGGATATCACAACTCATGCTATAGGAAGGGTCTCAGGTTTGGTATAAGCATTGAGATATCACATCTCATGCTATAGGAAGGGTCTCAGGATTGGAATGGGAACGAATTGTATATGACATCTCATGCCATAGGAAGGGTCTCAGGTTTGGTATAAGCATTGAGATATCACATCACATGCTATAGGAAGGATCTCAGGTTTGGTATTTGAGGCATTGAGATATCACATCTCATGCTATCATAAGGGTCTCAGGATTGGAATGGGAAGGAGTTGGATATCACATCTCATGCTAAAAGGAGGGTCTCAGGTTTGGAAGGGGAAGGATTTGGATATCACATCACATGTTATAGGAAGTTCTCAGGTTTGGTATTAGAAGCATTGAGATATCACATCTCATGCTATAGGAAGGGTCTCAGGTTTGAAACGGGAAGGAGTTGGATATCACATCTCATGTTATAGGAAGAGTCGCAGGTTTGGTATAAGCATTGAGATATCACATCTCTGCAATCGGAAGTGTCTCAGGATTGGGATGGGAAGGAGTTGGATATCACATCTCATGCTATAGGAAGGGTCTCAGGTTTGGAAGGGGAAGGAATTGGATATCCCATCTCATGTTATAGGACTGGTCTCAGGTTTGGTATTAGAAGCATTGAGATATCACATTGCATGCTGTAGGAAGGGTCTCAGGTTTGGAATGGGAAGGAATTGGATATCACATCTGATGTCATAGGAACGATCTCAGGTTTGGTATTAGAAGCATTGAGATATCACATCTCATGCTATAGGAATGGTCTCAGGATTGGAATGGGAAGGAGTTGGAAATTACATTCTGGCTATAGGAAGGGTCTCATGTTTGGAATGGGAAGGAGTTGGATATCACATATGCTATAGGAAGGGTCTCAGGATTGGAATGGGAAGGAGTTGGATATTACATTCTGGCTATAGGAAGGGTCTCATGTTTGGAATGGGAAGGAGTTGGATATCACATATGCTATAGGAAGGGTCTCAGGATTGGAATGGGAAGGAGTTGGATATCCCATCTCATGTTATAGGACGGGTCCCAGGTTTGTTATTAGAATCATTGAGATATCATATTGCATGCTGTAGGAAGGGTCTAAGGATTGGAATGGGAAGGACTTGGATATCACATCTCAAGCTATAGGTAGGCTCTCAGGTTTGGAAAGGGAAGGAGTTGGATATCACATTTCATGTTAGAGGAAGGATCTCAGGTTTGGTATTAGAGGAATTGAGATATCACATCTCATGCTATAGGAAGGGTCTCAGGATTGGAATGGGAAGGAGTTGAATATCACATCTCATGCTATAGGAAGGGTCTCAGGTTTGGTATAAGCATTGAGATATCACATCTCATGCTATAGAAAGGGTCTCAGGATTGGAATGGGAAGGAGTTGGATATCACATCTCATGTTATAGGAAGGATCTCAGGTTTGGTATTAGAAGCATTGAGACATCACATTTCATGCTATAGGAAGGGTCTCAGGATTGGAATGGGAAGGAGTTGGATATCACATCTCATGCTATAGGAATGGTCTCAGGTTTGGTATAAGCATTGAGATATCACATCTCATGCTATAGGAAGGGTCTCAGGATTGGAATGGGAAGGAGTTGTATATGACATCTCATGCCATAGGAAGGGTCTCAGGTTTGGTATAAGCATTGAGATATCACATCTCTGCTATCGGAAGGGTCTCAGGATTGGAATGGGAAGGAGTTGGATATCCCATCCCATGTTACAGGAAGAGTCTCAGGTTTGGTATTAGAAGCACTGAGATATCACATCTCATGCTATAGGAAGTGTCTCAGGATTGGAATGGGAAGGACTTGGATATCACATCTCATGCTAATGGAAGGGTCTCAGGTTTGGTATAAGCAGTGAGATATCACATCTCATGCTATAGGAAGTGTCTCAGGATTGGAATGGGAAGGAGCTGGATATCACATCTCACGCTAAAGGAAGGGTCTCAGGTTTGGTATAAGCAGTGAGATATCACATCTCATGCTATAGGAAGTGTCTCAGGATTGGAATGGGAAGGAATTGGATATCACATCTCATGTTAAAGGAAGGGTCTCAGGTTTGGTATAAGCAGTGAGATATCACATCTCATGCTATAGGAAGTGTCTCAGGATTGGAATGGGAAGGAGTTGGATATCACATCTCATGTTAAAGGAAGTGTCTCATGTTTGGTATAAGCATTGAGATATCACATCTCATGCTATAGGAAGGGTCTCAGGATTGGAATGGGAAGGAATTGTATATGACATCTCATGCCATAGGAAGGGTCTCAGGTTTGGTATAAGCATTGAGATATCACATCTCATGCTATAGGAAGAGTCTCAGGATTGGAATGGGAAGGAATTGTATATGACATCTCATGCCATAGGAAGGGTCTCAGGTTTGGTATAAGCATTGAGATATCACATCACATGCTATAGGAAGGATCTCAGGTTTGGTATTAGAAGCATTGAGATATCACATATCATGCTATCGGAAGTATCTCAGGTTTGGTATTTGAGGCATTGAGATATCACATCTCATGCTATCATAAGGGTCTCAGGATTGGAATGGAAAGGAGTTGGATATCACATCTCATGCTAAAGGGAGGGTCTCAGGTTTGGAAGGGGAAGGATTTGGATATCACATCACATGTTATAGGAAGTTCTCAGGTTTGGTATTAGAAGCATTGAGATATCACATCTCATGCTATCAGAAGGGTCTCAGGATTGGAATGGGAAGGAGTTGGATATCACATCTCATGCTATAGGAAGGGTCTCAGGTTTGAAACGGGAAGGAGTTGGATATCACATCTCATGTTATAGGAAGAGTCGCAGATTTGGAATAAGCATTGAGATATCACATCTCTGCAATCGGAAGTGTCTCAGGATTGGGATGGGAAGGAGTTGGATATCACATCTCATGCTATAGGAAGGGTCTCAGGTTTGGAAGGGGAAGGAGTTGGATATCCCATCTCATGTTATAGGAGTGGTCTCAGGTTTGGTATTAGAAGCATTGAGATATCACATTGCATGCTGTAGGAAGTGTCTCAGGTTTGGAATGGGAAGGAATTGGATATCACATCTCATGTCATAGGAACGATCTCAGGTTTGGTATTAGAAGCATTGAGATATCACATCTCATGCTATAGGAATGGTCTCAGGATTGGAATGGGAAGGAGTTGGAAATCACATTCTGGCTATAGGAAGGGTCTCATGTTTGGAATGGGAAGGAGTTGGATATCAGATATGCTATAGGAAGGGTCTCAGGATTGGAATGGGAAGGAGTTGGATATCCCATCTCATGTTATAGGACGGGTCTCAGGTTTGTTATTAGAATCATTGAGATATCATATTGCATGCTGTAGGAAGGGTCTAAGGATTGGAATGGGAAAGACTTGGATATCACATCTCAAGCTATAGGTAGGCTCTCAGGTTTGGAAAGGGAAGGAGTTGGATATCACATTTCATGTTAGAGGAAGGATCTCAGGTTTGGTATTAGAGGAATTGAGATATCACATCTCATGCTATAGGAAGGGTCTCAGGATTGGAATGGGAAGGAGTTGGATATCACATCTCATGCTATAGGAAGGGTCTCAGGTTTGGTATAAGCATTGAGATATCACATCTCATACTATAGGAAGGGTCTCAGGATTGGAATGGGAAGGAGTTGGATATCACATCTCATGTTATAGGAAGGATCTCAGGTTTGGTATTAGAAGCATTGAGACATCACATTTCATGCTATAGGAAGGGTCTCAGGATTGGAATGGGAAGGAGTTGGATATCACATCTCATGCTATAGGAATGGTCTCAGGTTTGGTATAAGCATTGAGATATCACATCTCATGCTATAAGAAGGGTCTCAGGATTGGAATGGGAAGGAGTTGTATATGACATCTCATGCCATAGGAAGGGTCTCAGGTTTGGTATAAGCATTGAGATATCACATCTCTGCTATCGGAAGGGTCTCAGGATTGGAATGGGAAGGAGTTGGATATCCCATCTCATGTTACAGGAAGAGTCTCAAGTTTGGTATTAGAAGCATTGAGATATCACATCTCATGCTATAGGAAGTGTCTCAGGATTGGAATGGGAAGGACTTGGATATCACATCTCATGCTAAAGGAAGGGTCTCAGGTTTGGTATAAGCAGTGAGATATCACATCTCATGCTATAGGAAGTGTCTCAGGATTGGAATGGGAAGGAGTTGGATATCACATCTCACGCTAAAGGAAGGGTCTCAGGTTTGGTATAAGCAGTGAGATATCACATCTCATGCTATAGGAAGTGTCTCAGGATTGGAATGGGAAGGAGTTGGATATCACATCTCATGTTAAAGGAAGGGTCTCAGGTTTGGTATAAGCAGTGAGATATCACATCTCATGCTATAGGAAGTGTCTCAGGATTGGAATGGGAAGGAGTTGGATATCACATCTCATGTTAAAGGAAGGGTCTCAGGTTTGGTATAAGCATTGAGATATCACATCTCATGCTATAGGAAGGGTCTCAGGATTGGAATGGGAAGGAGTTGGATATCACATCTCATGTTATAGGAAGGATCTCAGGTTTGGTATTAGAAGCATTGAGACATCACATTTCATGCTATAGGAAGGGTCTCAGGATTGGAATGGGAAGGAGTTGGATATCACATCTCATGCTATAGGAATGGTCTCAGGTTTGGTATAAGCATTGAGATATCACATCTCATGCTATAGGAAGGGTCTCAGGATTGGAATGGGAAGGAATTGTATATGACATCTCATGCCATAGGAAGGGACTCAGGTTTGGTATAAGCATTGAGATATCACATCTCTGCTATCGGAAGGGTCTTAGGATTGGAATGGGAAGGAGTTGGATATCCCATCTCATGTTACAGGAAGAGTCTCAGGTTTGGTATTAGAAGCATTGAGATATCACATCTCATGCTATAGGAAGTGTCTCAGGATTGGAATGGGAAGGACTTGGATATCACATCTCATGCTAAAGGAAGGGTCTCAGGTTTGGTATAAGCAGTGAGATATCACATCTCATGCTATAGGAAGTGTCTCAGGATTGGAATGGGAAGGAGTTGGATATCACATCTCATGTTATAGGAAGGATCTCAGGTTTGGTATAAGCATTCAGATATCACATCTCTGCTATCGGAAGGGTCTCAGGATTGGAATGGGAAGGAGTTGGATATTCCCATCTCATGTTATAGGAAGGGTCTCAGGTTTGGTATTAGAAGCATTGAGACATCACATCTCATGTTATAGGAAGGGTCTCAGGATTGGAATGGGAAGAAGTTGGATATCACAACTCATGCTATAGGAAGGGTCTCAGGTTTGGTATAAGCATTGAGATATCACATCTCATGCTATAGGAAGGGTCTCAGGATTGGAATGGGAAGAAGTTGGATATCACATCTCATGTCATAGGAAGGATCTCAGGTTTGGTATTAGAAGCATTGATATATCACATCTCATGCTATAGGAATGGTCGCAGGATTGGAATGGGTAGGAGTTGGATATTACATTCTTGCTATAGGAAGGGTCTCATGTTTAGAATGGGAAGGAGTTGGATATCACATATGCTATAGGAAGTGTCTCAGGTTTGGAACGGGAAGGAGTTGGATATCACATCTCATGTTATAGGAAGGGTCTCAGGTTTGGTATAAGCATTGAGATATCACATCTCTGCTATCGGAAGTGGCTCAGGATTAGAATGGGAAGGAGTTGGATATCCCATCTCATGTTATAGGACGGGTCTCTGGTTTGGTATTAGAATCATTGAGATATCACATCGCATGCTGTAGGAAGGGTCTAAGGATTGGAATGGGATGGACTTGGATATCACATCTCATGCTATAGGTAGGCTCTCAGGTTTGGTATAAGCATTGAGATATTACATCTCATGCTATAGGAAGGATCTCAGGATTGGAATGGGAAGGATTTGGATATCACATCTCATGCTATAGGAAGGGTCTCAGGTTTGGTATAAGCATGGAGATATCACTTCTCATGCTATAGGAAGGGTCTCAGGATTGGAATGGGAAGGAGTTGGATATCACATCTCATGTTATAGGAAGGATCTCAGGTTTGGTATTAGAAGCATTGAGACATCACATCTCATGCTATAGGAAGGGTCTCAGGATTGGAATGGGAAGGAATTGGATATCACATCTCAGCTATAGGTAGGCTCTCAGGTTTGGAAAGGGAAGGAGTTGGATATCACATTTCATGTTAGAGGAATTATCTCAGGTTTGGTATTAGAGGAATTGAGATATCACATCTCATGCTATAGGAAGGGTCTCAGGATTGGAATGGGAAGGAGTTGGATATCACATCTCATGCTATAGGAATTGTCTCAGGTTTGGTATAAGCATTGAGATATCACATTTCATGCTATAGGAAGGGTCTCAGGATTGGAATGGGAAGGAGTTGGATATCACATCTCATCTTATAGGAAGGATCTCAGGTTTGGTATTAGAAGCATTGAGACATCACATTTCATGCTATAGGAAGGGTCTCAGGATTGGAATGGGAAGGAGTTGGATATCACATCTCATGCTATAGGAATGGTCTCAGGTTTGGTATAAGCATTGAGATATCACATCTCATGCTATAGGAAGGGTCTCAGGATTGGAATGGGAAGGAGTTGGATATCACATCTCATGCTATAGGAATGGTCTCAGGTTTGGTATAAGCATTGAGATATCACATCTCTGCTATCGGAAGGGTCTCAGGATTGGAATGGGAAGGAGTTGGATATCCCATCTCATGTTACAGGAAGAGTCTCAGGTTTGGTATTAGAAGCATTGAGATATCACATCTCATGCTATAGGAAGTGTCTCAGGATTGGAATGGGAAGGACTTGGATATCACATCTCGTGCTAAAGGAAGGGTCTCAGGTTTGGTATAAGCAGTGAGATATCACATCTCATGCTATAGGAAGTGTCTCAGGATTGGAATGGGAAGGAGTTGGATATCACATCTCACGTTAAAGGAAGGGTCTCAGGTTTGGTATACGCAGTGAGATATCACATCTCATGCTATAGGAAGTGTCTCAGGATTGGAATGGGAAGGAGTTGGATATCACATCTCATGTTAAAGGAAGGGTCTCAGGTTTGGTATAAGCAGTGAGATATCACATCTCATGCTATAGGAAGTGTCTCAGGATTGGAATGGGAAGGAGTTGGATATCACATATCATGTTAAAGGAAGGGTCTCAGGTTTGGTATAAGCATTGAGATAGCACATCTCATGCTATAGGAAGGGTCTCAGGATTGGAATGGGAAGGAGTTGGATATCACATCTCATGTTATAGGAAGGATCTCAGGTTTGGTATTAGAAGCATTGAGACATCACATTTCATGCTATAGGAAGGGTCTCAGGATTGGAATGGGAAGGAGTTGGATATCACATCTCATGCTATAGGAATGGTCTCAGGTTTGGTATAAGCATTGAGATATCACATCTCATGCTATAGGAAGGGTCTCAGGATTGGAATGGGAAGGAGTTGTATATGACATCTCATGCCATAGGAAGGGTCTCAGGTTTGGTATAAGCATTGAGATATCACATCTATGCTATAGGAAGGGTCTCAGGATTGGAATGGGAAGGAGTTGGATATCCCATCTCATGTTACAGGAAGAGTCTCAGGTTTGGTATTAGAAGCATTGAGATATCACATCTCATGCTCTAGGAAGTGTCTCAGGATTGGAATGGGAAGGACTTGGATATCACATCTCATGCTAAAGGAAGGGTCTCAGGTTTGGTATAAGCAGTGAGATATCACATCTCATGCTATAGGAAGTGTCTCAGGATTGGAATGGGAAGGAGTTGGATATCACATCTCATGTTATAGGAAGGATCTCAGGTTTGGTATAAGCATTGAGATATCACATCTCTGCTATCGGAAGGGTCTCAGGATTGGAATGGGAAGGAGTTGGACATTCCCATCTCATGTTATAGGAAGGGTCTCAGGTTTGGTATTAGAAGCATTGAGACATCACATCTCATGTTATAGGAAGGGTCTCAGGATTGGAATGGGAAGAAGTTGGATATCACATCTTTATTTATTTATTTATTTATTTCACATTTATAAAGCGCTCACACAGCCCGCAGGCATCGAGGCGCTGTTACAGGAATTGTCTTTTTTGTTTTTCTTAGTTGCGTAATTGTGTGTGTTTTTTTTTTTTCTTAGTTACGTATTTATAACGCGCTTAAACACCCAAAGGTTTCTAAGCGCGGACCCGGGGATCGAACCTGTTGTTGCTACGTGTCGTCTTGCTTCCAAGACGCGCACGCTGCCGCTGAGCTATCCTCCCGGGTCTCATGCTATAGGAAGGGTCTCAGGTTTGGTATAAGCATTGAGATATCACATCTCATGCTATAGGAAGGGTCTCAGGATTGGAATGGGAAGAAGTTGGATATCACATCTCATGTCATAGGAAGGATCTCAGGTTTGGTATTAGAAGCATTGATATATCACATCTCATGCTATAGGAATGGTCGCAGGATTGGAATGGGTAGGAGTTGGATATTACATTCTTGCTATAGGAAGGGTCTCATGTTTAGAATGGGAAGGAGTTGGATATCACATATGCTATAGGAAGTGTCTCAGGTTTGGAACGGGAAGGAGTTGGATATCACATCTCATGTTATAGGAAGGGTCTCAGGTTTGGTATAAGCATTGAGATATCACATCTCTGCTATCGGAAGTGGCTCAGTATTAGAATGGGAAGGAGTTGGATAATCCCATCTCATGTTATAGGACGGGTCTCTGGTTTGGTATTAGAATCATTGAGATATCACATCGCATGCTGTAGGAAGGGTCTAAGGATTGGAATGGGATGGACTTGGATATCACATCTCATGCTATAGGTAAGCTCTCAGGTTTGGTATAAGCATTGAGATATCACATCTCATGCTATAGGAAGGATCTCAGGATTGGAATGGGAAGGATTTGGATATCACATCTCAAGCTATAGGAAGGGTCTCAGGTTTGGTATAAGCATGGAGATATCACTTTTCATGCTATAGGAAGGGTCTCAGGATTGGAATGGGAAGGAGTTGGATATCACATCTCATGTTATAGGAAGTATCTCAGGTTTGGTATTAGAAGCATTGAGACATCACATCTCATGCTATAGGAAGGGTCTCAGGATTGGATTGGGAAGGAGTTGGATATCACATCTCATGCTATAGGAAGGGTCTGAGATTTGGTATAAGCATTGAGATATCACATCTCATGCTATAGGAAGGGTCTCAGAATTGGAATGGGAAGGAGTTGTATATGACATCTCAGGCCATAGGAAGGGTCTCGGGTTTGGTATAAGCATTGAGATATCACATCTCTGCTATCGGAAGGGTCTCAGGATTGGAATGAGAAGGACTTGGATGTCCATCTCATGCTATAGGGAGGGTCTCAAGTTTGATATTAGAAACATTGAGATAACAAATATCGTGATATCGGAAGGGTCTCATTATTGGAATGGGAAGGAGTTGGATATCACATCTCATGATAAAGGAAGGGTCTAAGGTTTGGAAGGGGAAGGATTTGCATATCACATCTCATTTTATAGGACGGGTCTCAGGTTTGGTATAAGCATTGAGATATCACATCTCATGCTATAGGAAGGGTATCAGAATTGGAAGGGGAAGGAGTTGGATATCACATCTCATGTGATAGGAAAGATCTCAGGTTTGGTATTAGAAGCATTGAGACATCACATCTCATGTTATAGGAAGGGTCTCAGGATTGGAATGGGAAGAAGTTGGATATCACATCTCATGCTATAGGAAGGGTCTCAGGTTTGGTATAAGCATTGAGATATCACATCTCATGATATAGGAAGGGTCTCAGGATTGGAATGGGAAGGAGTTGTATATGACATCTCATGCCATAGGAAGGGTCTCAGGTTTGGTATAAGCATTGAGATATCACATCACATGCTATAGGAAGGGTCTCAAGATTGGAATGGGAAGGACTTGGATATCACATCTCATGCTATAGGCAAGGTCTCAGATTTGGAAAGGGAAGCAGTTGGATATCACATTTCATGTTAGAGGTAGGATCTCAGGTTTGGTATTAGAGGCATTGAGATATCACATCTCATGCTATCAGAAGGGTCTCAGGATTGGAATGGGAAGGAGTTGGATATCACATCTCATGCTAAAGGGAGGGTCTCAGGTTTCGAATGGGAAGGACTTGGATATCACAATTCATGTTATAGGAAGGGTCTCAGGTTTGGTATTAGAAGCATTGAGATATCACATCTCATGCTATAGGAAGGGTCTCAGGATTGGAATGGGAAGGACTTGGATATCACATCTCATGTTATTGGAAGGGTCTCAGGTTTGGTATTAGAAGCATTGAGATATCACATCTCATGCTATAGGAAGGGTCTCAGGAATGGAATGGGAAGGACTTGGATATCACATCTCATGATAAAGGAAGGGTCTGAGGTTTGGAAGGGGAAGGATTTGGATATCACATCTAATGTTATTGGATCGGTCTTAGGTTTGGTATTAGAAGCATTGAGATATCAAGTCTCATGGTATAGGACGGGAGTTTGATATCACATCTCATGCCATGGTATGGGTCTCAGGTTTTGTAGAAGCATTGGGATATCACATCTCATGCTATCGGAAGGGTATCAGGATTGGATTTGGAAGGAGTTCGATATCCCATCTCATGCTATAAGAAGGGTCTCAGGTTGGAATGGGAAGGAGTTGGATATCACATCTCATGTTATAGGAAGGGTCTCAGGATTGGAATGGGAAGGACTTGGATATCACATCTCATGCTGTAGGAAGGCTCTCAGGTTTGGAAAGGGAAGGAGTTGGATATCACATTTCATGTTAGAGGTAGGATCTCAGGTTTGGTATTAGAGGCATTGAGATATCACATCTCATGCTATCAGACGGGTATCAGGATTGGAATGGGAAGGAGTTGGTTATCACATCTCATGCTAAAGGGAGGGTCTCAGGTTTGGAAGGGGAAGGATTTGGATATCACATCTCATGTTATAGGAAGGATCTCAGGTTTGGTATTAGAAGCATTGAGATATCACATCTCATGCTATAGAAGGATCTCAGGTTTGGTATTAGAAGCATTGAGATATCACATCTCATGCTATAGGAAGGGTCTCAGGATTGGAATGGGAAGGAGTTGGATATCACATCTCATCCAATAAGAAGGGTCTCAGGTTTGGAATGGGAAGGAATTGGATATCACATCTCATGTTATAGGAAGGATCTCAGGTTTGGTATTAGAAGCATTGAGATATCACATCTCAGGCTATAGGAAGGGTCTCAGGATTGGAATGTGAAGGATTTGGATATCACATCTCATGCTAAAGGAAGAGTCTCAGGTTTGGTAGAAGCATTGAGATATCACATCTCATGCTATAGGAAGGGTCTCAGGATTGGAATGGGAAGGAGTTGGATATCACATCTCATGCTAAAGGAAGGGTCTCAGGTTTGGTAGAAGCATTGAGATATCACATCTCATGCTATAGGAAGGGTCTCAGGATTGGAATGGGAAGGACTTAGATATCACATATCATGCTATAGGGAGGGTCTCAGTTTTGATATTAGAAGCATTGAGATATCACATCTCATGCTATCGGAAAGGTCTCAGGATTGGAATGGGAAGGAGCTGGTTATCACATCTCATGCTAAAGGAAGGGTCTCAGGTTTGGAACGGGAAGGAGTTGGATATCACATCTCATGTTATAGGAAGGGTCTCAAGTTTGGTATAAGCATTGAGATATCATATCTCTGCTATCGGAAGTGTCTCAGGATTGGAATGGGAAGGAGTTGGATATCCCATCTCATGTTATAGGACGGGTCTCAGGATTGTTATTAGAATCATTGAGATATCATATTGCATGCTGTAGGAAGGGTCTAAGTATTGGAATGGGAAGGACCTGGATATCACATCTCATGCTATAGATAGGCTATCAGGTTTGGAAAGGGAAGGAGTTGGATATCACATTTCATGTTAGAGGAAGGATCTCAGGTTTGGTATTAGAGGCATTGAGATATCACATCTCATGCAATAGGAAGGACCTCAGGATTGGAATGGGAAGGAGTTGGATATCACATCTTATGCTATAGGAAGGGTCTCAGGTTTGGTATAAGCATTGAGATATCACATCTCATGCTATAGGAAGGGTCTCTGGATTGGAATGGAAGGAGTTGGATATCACATCTCATGTTATAGGAAGGATCTCAGGTTTGGTATTAGAAGCATTGAGACATCACATCTCATGCTATAGGAAGGGTCTCAGGATTGGAATGGGAAGGAGTTGGATAGCACATCTCAGGCTATAGGAAGGGTCTCAGGTTTGGTATAAGCATTGAGATATCACATCTCATGCTATAGGAAGGGTCTCAGGATTGGAATGGGAAGGAGTTGTAAATGACATCTCATGCCGTAGGAAGGGTCTCAGGTTTGGTATAAGCATTGAGATATCACATCTCTGCAATCGAAAGGGTCTCAGGATTGGAATGGGAAGGAGTTGGATATCCCATCTCATGTTTTAGGAAGAGTCTCAGGTTTGGTATTAGAAGCATTGAGATATCACATCTCATGCTATAGCAAGTGTCTCAGGATTGGAATGGGAAGGACTTGGATATCACATTTCATGCTATAGGAAGGGTCTCAGGATTGGAATGGGAAGGAGTTGGATATCACATCTCATGCTATAGGAATGGTCTCAGGTTTGGTATAAGCATTGAGATATCACATCTCATGCTATAGGAAGGGTCTCAGGATTGGAATGGGAAGGAGTTGGATATCACATCTCATGCTATAGGAAGGGTCTCAGGTTTGGTATAAGCAGTGAGATATCACATCTCATGCTATAGGAAGTGTCTCAGGATTGGAATGGGAAGGAGTTGGATATCACATCTCATGTTATAGGAAGGATCTCAGGTTTATATAAGCATTGAGATATCACATCTCTGCTATCGGAATGGTCTCAGGATTGGAATGGGAAGGAGTTGGATATTCCCATCTCATGTTATAGGAAGGGTCTCAAGTTTGGTATTAGGAGCATTGAGATATCACTTCTCATGCTATAGGAAGGGTCTCAGGATTGGAATGGGAAGGACTTGGATATCACATCTCATGCTATAGGGAGGGTCTCAAGTTTGATATTAGAAGCATTGAGATATCACATCTCATGATATCGGAAGGGTCTCAGGATTGGAATGGGAAGGAGTTGGATATCACATCTCATGATAAAGGAAGGGTCTAAGGTTTGGAAGGGGAAGGATTTGGATATCACATCTCATGTTATAGGACGGGTCTCAGGTTTGGTATTAGAAGCATTGAGATATCAAGTCTCATGGTATAGGAAGGGTCTCAGAATTGGAATGGGAAGGAGTTGGATATCACATCTCAAGCTATAGGAAGGGTCTCAGGATTGGAATGGGTAGGAGTTTGATATCAAATCTCATGCCATAGTATGGGTCTCAGGTTTGGTAGAAGCATTGGGATATCACATCTCATGCTATCGGAAGGGTATCAGTATTGGATTTGGAAGGAGTTTGATATCCCATCTCATGCTATAGGAAGGGTCTGAGGTTGGAATGGGAAGGAGTTGGATATCACATCTCATGTTATAGGAAGGGTCTCAGGATTGGAATGGGAAGGACTTGGATATCATATCTCATGCTATAGGAAGGCTCTCAGGTTTGTAAGGGGAAGGAGTTGGATATCACATTTCATGTTAGAGGAAGGATCTCAGGTTTGGTATAAGAGGCATTGAGATATCACATCTCATGCTATAGGAAGGGTCTCAGGATTGGAATGGGAAGGAGTTGGATATCACATCTCAAGCTATAGGAAGGGTCTCAGGTTTGGTATAAGCATTGAGATATCACATCTCATGCTATAGGAAGGGTCTCAGAATTGGAATGGGAAGGAGTTGGATATCACATCTCATGTTATAGGAAAGATCTCAGGTTTGGTATTAGAAGCAATGAGACATCACATCTCAAGTTATAGGAAGGGTCTCAGGATTGGAATGGGAAGAAGTTGGATATCACAACTCATGCTATAGGAAGGGTCTCAGGTTTGGTATAAGCATTGAGATATCACATCTCATGCTATAGGAAGGGTCTCAGGATTGGAATGGGAACGAATTGTATATGACATCTCATGCCATAGGAAGGGTCTCAGGTTTGGTATAAGCATTGAGATATCACATCACATGCTATAGGAAGGATCTCAGGTTTGGTATTTGAGGCATTGAGATATCACATCTCATGCTATCATAAGGGTCTCAGGATTGGAATGGGAAGGAGTTGGATATCACATCTCATGCTAAAAGGAGGGTCTCAGGTTTGGAAGGGGAAGGATTTGGATATCACATCACATGTTATAGGAAGTTCTCAGGTTTGGTATTAGAAGCATTGAGATATCACATCTCATGCTATAGGAAGGGTCTCAGGTTTGAAACGGGAAGGAGTTGGATATCACATCTCATGTTATAGGAAGAGTCGCAGGTTTGGTATAAGCATTGAGATATCACATCTCTGCAATCGGAAGTGTCTCAGGATTGGGATGGGAAGGAGTTGGATATCACATCTCATGCTATAGGAAGGGTCTCAGGTTTGGAAGGGGAAGGAATTGGATATCCCATCTCATGTTATAGGACTGGTCTCAGGTTTGGTATTAGAAGCATTGAGATATCACATTGCATGCTGTAGGAAGGGTCTCAGGTTTGGAATGGGAAGGAATTGGATATCACATCTGATGTCATAGGAACGATCTCAGGTTTGGTATTAGAAGCATTGAGATATCACATCTCATGCTATAGGAATGGTCTCAGGATTGGAATGGGAAGGAGTTGGAAATTACATTCTGGCTATAGGAAGGGTCTCATGTTTGGAATGGGAAGGAGTTGGATATCACATATGCTATAGGAAGGGTCTCAGGATTGGAATGGGAAGGAGTTGGATATTACATTCTGGCTATAGGAAAGGTCTCATGTTTGGAATGGGAAGGAGTTGGATATCACATATGCTATAGGAAGGGTCTCAGGATTGGAATGGGAAGGAGTTGGATATCCCATCTCATGTTATAGGACGGGTCCCAGGTTTGTTATTAGAATCATTGAGATATCATATTGCATGCTGTAGGAAGGGTCTAAGGATTGGAATGGGAAGGACTTGGATATCACATCTCAAGCTATAGGTAGGCTCTCAGGTTTGGAAAGGGAAGGAGTTGGATATCACATTTCATGTTAGAGGAAGGATCTCAGGTTTGGTATTAGAGGAATTGAGATATCACATCTCATGCTATAGGAAGGGTCTCAGGATTGGAATGGGAAGGAGTTGAATATCACATCTCATGCTATAGGAAGGGTCTCAGGTTTGGTATAAGCATTGAGATATCACATCTCATGCTATAGAAAGGGTCTCAGGATTGGAATGGGAAGGAGTTGGATATCACATCTCATGTTATAGGAAGGATCTCAGGTTTGGTATTAGAAGCATTGAGACATCACATTTCATGCTATAGGAAGAGTCTCAGGATTGGAATGGGAAGGAGTTGGATATAACATCTCATGCTATAGGAATGGTCTCAGGTTTGGTATAAGCATTGAGATATCACATCTCATGCTATAGGAAGGGTCTCAGGATTGGAATGGGAAGGAGTTGTATATGACATCTCATGCCATAGGAAGGGTCTCAGGTTTGGTATAAGCATTGAGATATCACATCTCTGCTATCGGAAGGGTCTCAGGATTGGAATGGGAAGGAGTTGGATATCCCATCCCATGTTACAGGAAGAGTCTCAGGTTTGGTATTAGAAGCACTGAGATATCACATCTCATGCTATAGGAAGTGTCTCAGGATTGGAATGGGAAGGACTTGGATATCACATCTCATGCTAATGGAAGGGTCTCAGGTTTGGTATAAGCAGTGAGATATCACATCTCATGCTATAGGAAGTGTCTCAGGATTGGAATGGGAAGGAGTTGGATATCACATCTCACGCTAAAGGAAGGGTCTCAGGTTTGGTATAAGCAGTGAGATATCACATCTCATGCTATAGGAAGTGTCTCAGGATTGGAATGGGAAGGAATTGGATATCACATCTCATGTTAAAGGAAGGGTCTCAGGTTTGGTATAAGCAGTGAGATATCACATCTCATGCTATAGGAAGTGTCTCAGGATTGGAATGGGAAGGAGTTGGATATCACATCTCATGTTAAAGGAAGTGTCTCATGTTTGGTATAAGCATTGAGATATCACATCTCATGCTATAGGAAGGGTCTCAGGATTGGAATGGGAAGGAATTGTATATGACATCTCATGCCATAGGAAGGGTCTCAGGTTTGGTATAAGCATTGAGATATCACATCTCATGCTATAGGAAGAGTCTCAGGATTGGAATGGGAAGGAATTGTATATGACATCTCATGCCATAGGAAGGGTCTCAGGTTTGGTATAAGCATTGAGATATCACATCACATGCTATAGGAAGGATCTCAGGTTTGGTATTAGAAGCATTGAGATATCACATATCATGCTATCGGAAGTATCTCAGGTTTGGTATTTGAGGCATTGAGATATCACATCTCATGCTATCATAAGGGTCTCAGGATTGGAATGGAAAGGAGTTGGATATCACATCTCATGCTAAAGGGAGGGTCTCAGGTTTGGAAGGGGAAGGATTTGGATATCACATCACATGTTATAGGAAGTTCTCAGGTTTGGTATTAGAAGCATTGAGATATCACATCTCATGCTATCAGAAGGGTCTCAGGATTGGAATGGGAAGGAGTTGGATATCACATCTCATGCTATAGGAAGGGTCTCAGGTTTGAAACGGGAAGGAGTTGGATATCACATCTCATGTTATAGGAAGAGTCGCAGATTTGGAATAAGCATTGAGATATCACATCTCTGCAATCGGAAGTGTCTCAGGATTGGGATGGGAAGGAGTTGGATATCACATCTCATGCTATAGGAAGGGTCTCAGGTTTGGAAGGGGAAGGAGTTGGATATCCCATCTCATGTTATAGGAGTGGTCTCAGGTTTGGTATTAGAAGCATTGAGATATCACATTGCATGCTGTAGGAAGGGTCTCAGGTTTGGAATGGGAAGGAATTGGATATCACATCTCATGTCATAGGAACGATCTCAGGTTTGGTATTAGAAGCATTGAGATGTCACATCTCATGCTATAGGAATGGTCTCAGGATTGGAATGGGAAGGAGTTGGAAATCACATTCTGGCTATAGGAAGGGTCTCATGTTTGGAATGGGAAGGAGTTGGATATCAGATATGCTATAGGAAGGGTCTCAGGATTGGAATGGGAAGGAGTTGGATATCCCATCTCATGTTATAGGACGGGTCTCAGGTTTGTTATTAGAATCATTGAGATATCATATTGCATGCTGTAGGAAGGGTCTAAGGATTGGAATGGGAAGGACTTGGATATCACATCTCAAGCTATAGGTAGGCTCTCAGGTTTGGAAAGGGAAGGAGTTGGATATCACATTTCATGTTAGAGGAAGGATCTCAGGTTTGGTATTAGAGGAATTGAGATATCACATCTCATGCTATAGGAAGGGTCTCAGGATTGGAATGGGAACGAGTTGGATATCACATCTCATGCTATAGGAAGGGTCTCAGGTTTGGTATAAGCATTGAGATATCACATCTCATACTATAGGAAGGGTCTCAGGATTGGAATGGGAAGGAGTTGGATATCACATCTCATGTTATAGGAAGGATCTCAGGTTTGGTATTAGAAGCATTGAGACATCACATTTCATGCTATAGGAAGGGTCTCAGGATTGGAATGGGAAGGAGTTGGATATCACATCTCATGCTATAGGAATGGTCTCAGGTTTGGTATAAGCATTGAGATATCACATCTCATGCTATAAGAAGGGTCTCAGGATTGGAATGGGAAGGAGTTGTATATGACATCTCATGCCATAGGAAGGGTCTCAGGTTTGGTATAAGCATTGAGATATCACATCTCTGCTATCGGAAGGGTCTCAGGATTGGAATGGGAAGGAGTTGGATATCCCATCTCATGTTACAGGAAGAGTCTCAGGTTTGGTATTAGAAGCATTGAGATATCACATCTCATGCTATAGGAAGTGTCTCAGGATTGGAATGGGAAGGACTTGGATTTCACATCTCATGCTAAAGGAAGGGTCTCAGGTTTGGTATAAGCAGTGAGATATCACATCTCATGCTATAGGAAGTGTCTCAGGATTGGAATGGGAAGGAGTTGGATATCACATCTCACGCTAAAGGAAGGGTCTCAGGTTTGGTATAAGCAGTGAGATATCACATCTCATGCTATAGGAAGTGTCTCAGGATTGGAATGGGAAGGAGTTGGATATCACATCTCATGTTAAAGGAAGGGTCTCAGGTTTGGTATAAGCAGTGAGATATCACATCTCATGCTATAGGAAGTGTCTCAGGATTGGAATGGGAAGGAGTTGGATATCACATCTCATGTTAAAGGAAGGGTCTCAGGTTTGGTATAAGCATTGAGATATCACATCTCATGCTATAGGAAGGGTCTCAGGATTGGAATGGGAAGGAGTTGGATATCACATCTCATGTTATAGGAAGGATCTCAGGTTTGGTATTAGAAGCATTGAGACATCACATTTCATGCTATAGGAAGGGTCTCAGGATTGGAATGGGAAGGAGTTGGATATCACATCTCATGCTATAGGAATGGTCTCAGGTTTGGTATAAGCATTGAGATATCACATCTCATGCTTTAGGAAGGGTCTCAGTTTTGGAATGGGAAGGAATTGTATATGACATCTCATGCCATAGGAAGGGACTCAGGTTTGGTATAAGCATTGAGATATCACATCTCTGCTATCGGAAGGGTCTTAGGATTGGAATGGGAAGGAGTTGGATATCCCATCTCATGTTACAGGAAGAGTCTCAGGTTTGGTATTAGAAGCATTGAGATATCACATCTCATGCTATAGGAAGTGTCTCAGGATTGGAATGGGAAGGACTTGGATATCACATCTCATGCTAAAGGAAGGGTCTCAGGTTTGGTATAAGCAGTGAGATATCACATCTCATGCTATAGGAAGTGTCTCAGGATTGGAATGGGAAGGAGTTGGATATCACATCTCATGTTATAGGAAGGATCTCAGGTTTGGTATAAGCATTCAGATATCACATCTCTGCTATCGGAAGGGTCTCAGGATTGGAATGGGAAGGAGTTGGATATTCCCATCTCATGTTATAGGAAGGGTCTCAGGTTTGGTATTAGAAGCATTGAGACATCACATCTCATGTTATAGGAAGGGTCTCAGGATTGGAATGGGAAGAAGTTGGATATCACAACTCATGCTATAGGAAGGGTCTCAGGTTTGGTATAAGCATTGAGATATCACATCTCATGCTATAGGAAGGGTCTCAGGATTGGAATGGGAAGAAGTTGGATATCACATCTCATGTCATAGGAAGGATCTCAGGTTTGGTATTAGAAGCATTGATATATCACATCTCATGCTATAGGAATGGTCGCAGGATTGGAATGGGTAGGAGTTGGATATTACATTCTTGCTATAGGAAGGGTCTCATGTTTAGAATGGGAAGGAGTTGGATATCACATATGCTATAGGAAGTGTCTCAGGTTTGGAACGGGAAGGAGTTGGATATCACATCTCATGTTATAGGAAGGGTCTCAGGTTTGGTATAAGCATTGAGATATCACATCTCTGCTATCGGAAGTGGCTCAGGATTAGAATGGGAAGGAGTTGGATATCCCATCTCATGTTATAGGACGGGTCTCTGGTTTGGTATTAGAGTCATTGAGATATCACATCGCATGCTGTAGGAAGGGTCTAAGGATTGGAATGGGATGGACTTGGATATCACATCTCATGCTATAGGTAGGCTCTCAGGTTTGGTATAAGCATTGAGATATCACATCTCATGCTATAGGAAGGATCTCAGGATTGGAATGGGAAGGATTTGGATATCACATCTCATGCTATAGGAAGGGTCTCAGGTTTGGTATAAGCATGGAGATATCACTTCTCATGCTATAGGAAGGGTCTCAGGATTGGAATGGGAAGGAGTTGGATATCACATCTCATGTTATAGGAAGGATCTCAGGTTTGGTATTAGAAGCATTGAGACATCACATCTCATGCTATAGGAAGGGTCTCAGGATTGGAATGGGAAGGAATTGGATATCACATCTCAGCTATAGGTAGGCTCTCAGGTTTGGAAAGGGAAGGAGTTGGATATCACATTTCATGTTAGAGGAATTATCTCAGGTTTGGTATTAGAGGAATTGAGATATCACATCTCATGCTATAGGAAGGGTCTCAGGATTGGAATGGGAAGGAGTTGGATATCACATCCCATGCTATAGGAAGGGTCTCAGGTTTGGTATAAGCATTGAGATATCACATTTCATGCTATAGGAAGGGTCTCAGGATTGGAATGGGAAGGAGTTGGATATCACATCTCATCTTATAGGAAGGATCTCAGGTTTGGTATTAGAAGCATTGAGACATCACATTTCATGCTATAGGAAGGGTCTCAGGATTGGGATGGGAAGGAGTTGGATATCACATCTCATGCTATAGGAAGGGTCTCAGGTTTGGAAGGGGAAGGAATTGTATATCCCATCTCATGTTATAGGACTGGTCTCAGGTTTGGTATTAGAAGC
Source organism: Ambystoma mexicanum (assembly GCF_040938575.1). Classification (NCBI taxonomy): domain Eukaryota; kingdom Metazoa; phylum Chordata; class Amphibia; order Caudata; family Ambystomatidae; genus Ambystoma; species Ambystoma mexicanum. The sequence continues at coordinate 495,296,703 of NC_090931.1, read as the reverse complement.
ATTGAGATATCACATTGCATGCTGTAGGAAGGGTCTCAGGTTTGGAATGGGAAGGAATTGGATATCACATCTGATGTCATAGGAACGATCTCAGGTTTGGTATTAGAAGCATTGAGATATCACATCTCATGCTATAGGAATGGTCTCAGGATTGGAATGGGAAGGAGTTGGAAATTACATTCTGGCTATAGGAAGGGTCTCATGTTTGGAATGGGAAGGAGTTGGATATCACATATGCTATAGGAAGGGTCTCAGGATTGGAATGGGAAGGAGTTGGATATTACATTCTGGCTATAGGAAGGGTCTCATGTTTGGAATGGGAAGGAGTTGGATATCACATATGCTATAGGAAGGGTCTCAGGATTGGAATGGGAAGGAGTTGGATATCCCATCTCATGTTATAGGACGGGTCCCAGGTTTGTTATTAGAATCATTGAGATATCATATTGCATGCTGTAGGAAGGGTCTAAGGATTGGAATGGGAAGGACTTGGATATCACATCTCAAGCTATAGGTAGGCTCTCAGGTTTGGAAAGGGAAGGAGTTGGATATCACATTTCATGTTAGAGGAAGGATCTCAGGTTTGGTATTAGAGGAATTGAGATATCACATCTCATGCTATAGGAAGGGTCTCAGGATTGGAATGGGAAGGAGTTGAATATCACATCTCATGCTATAGGAAGGGTCTCAGGTTTGGTATAAGCATTGAGATATCACATCTCATGCTATAGAAAGGGTCTCAGGATTGGAATGGGAAGGAGTTGGATATCACATCTCATGTTATAGGAAGGATCTCAGGTTTGGTATTAGAAGCATTGAGACATCACATTTCATGCTATAGGAAGGGTCTCAGGATTGGAATGGGAAGGAGTTGGATATAACATCTCATGCTATAGGAATGGTCTCAGGTTTGGTATAAGCATTGAGATATCACATCTCATGCTATAGGAAGGGTCTCAGGATTGGAATGGGAAGGAGTTGTATATGACATCTCATGCCATAGGAAGGGTCTCAGGTTTGGTATAAGCATTGAGATATCACATCTCTGCTATCGGAAGGGTCTCAGGATTGGAATGGGAAGGAGTTGGATATCCCATCCCATGTTACAGGAAGAGTCTCAGGTTTGGTATTAGAAGCACTGAGATATCACATCTCATGCTATAGGAAGTGTCTCAGGATTGGAATGGGAAGGACTTGGATATCACATCTCATGCTAATGGAAGGGTCTCAGGTTTGGTATAAGCAGTGAGATATCACATCTCATGCTATAGGAAGTGTCTCAGGATTGGAATGGGAAGGAGTTGGATATCACATCTCACGCTAAAGGAAGGGTCTCAGGTTTGGTATAAGCAGTGAGATATCACATCTCATGCTATAGGAAGTGTCTCAGGATTGGAATGGGAAGGAATTGGATATCACATCTCATGTTAAAGGAAGGGTCTCAGGTTTGGTATAAGCAGTGAGATATCACATCTCATGCTATAGGAAGTGTCTCAGGATTGGAATGGGAAGGAGTTGGATATCACATCTCATGTTAAAGGAAGTGTCTCATGTTTGGTATAAGCATTGAGATATCACATCTCATGCAATAGGAAGGGTCTCAGGATTGGAATGGGAAGGAATTGTATATGACATCTCATGCCATAGGAAGGGTCTCAGGTTTGGTATAAGCATTGAGATATCACATCTCATGCTATAGGAAGAGTCTCAGGATTGGAATGGGAAGGAATTGTATATGACATCTCATGCCATAGGAAGGGTCTCAGGTTTGGTATAAGCATTGAGATATCACATCACATGCTATAGGAAGGATCTCAGGTTTGGTATTAGAAGCATTGAGATATCACATATCATGCTATCGGAAGTATCTCAGGTTTGGTATTTGAGGCATTGAGATATCACATCTCATGCTATCATAAGGGTCTCAGGATTGGAATGGAAAGGAGTTGGATATCACATCTCATGCTAAAGGGAGGGTCTCAGGTTTGGAAGGGGAAGGATTTGGATATCACATCACATGTTATAGGAAGTTCTCAGGTTTGGTATTAGAAGCATTGAGATATCACATCTCATGCTATCAGAAGGGTCTCAGGATTGGAATGGGAAGGAGTTGGATATCACATCTCATGCTATAGGAAGGGTCTCAGGTTTGAAACGGGAAGGAGTTGGATATCACATCTCATGTTATAGGAAGAGTCGCAGATTTGGAATAAGCATTGAGATATCACATCTCTGCAATCGGAAGTGTCTCAGGATTGGGATGGGAAGGAGTTGGATATCACATCTCATGCTATAGGAAGGGTCTCAGGTTTGGAAGGGGAAGGAGTTGGATATCCCATCTCATGTTATAGGAGTGGTCTCAGGTTTGGTATTAGAAGCATTGAGATATCACATTGCATGCTGTAGGAAGGGTCTCAGGTTTGGAATGGGAAGGAATTGGATATCACATCTCATGTCATAGGAACGATCTCAGGTTTGGTATTAGAAGCATTGAGATGTCACATCTCATGCTATAGGAATGGTCTCAGGATTGGAATGGGAAGGAGTTGGAAATCACATTCTGGCTATAGGAAGGGTCTCATGTTTGGAATGGGAAGGAGTTGGATATCAGATATGCTATAGGAAGGGTCTCAGGATTGGAATGGGAAGGAGTTGGATATCCCATCTCATGTTATAGGACGGGTCTCAGGTTTGTTATTAGAATCATTGAGATATCATATTGCATGCTGTAGGAAGGGTCTAAGGATTGGAATGGGAAGGACTTGGATATCACATCTCAAGCTATAGGTAGGCTCTCAGGTTTGGAAAGGGAAGGAGTTGGATATCACATTTCATGTTAGAGGAAGGATCTCAGGTTTGGTATTAGAGGAATTGAGATATCACATCTCATGCTATAGGAAGGGTCTCAGGATTGGAATGGGAAGGAGTTGGATATCACATCTCATGCTATAGGAAGGGTCTCAGGTTTGGTATAAGCATTGAGATATCACATCTCATACTATAGGAAGGGTCTCAGGATTGGAATGGGAAGGGGTTGGATATCACATCTCATGTTATAGGAAGGATCTCAGGTTTGGTATTAGAAGCATTGAGACATCACATTTCATGCTATAGGAAGGGTCTCAGGATTGGAATGGGAAGGAGTTGGATATCACATCTCATGCTATAGGAATGGTCTCAGGTTTGGTATAAGCATTGAGATATCACATCTCATGCTATAAGAAGGGTCTCAGGATTGGAATGGGAAGGAGTTGTATATGACATCTCATGCCATAGGAAGGGTCTCAGGTTTGGTATAAGCATTGAGATATCACATCTCTGCTATCGGAAGGGTCTCAGGATTGGAATGGGAAGGAGTTGGATATCCCATCTCATGTTACAGGAAGAGTCTCAGGTTTGGTATTAGAAGCATTGAGATATCACATCTCATGCTATAGGAAGTGTCTCAGGATTGGAATGGGAAGGACTTGGATATCACATCTCATGCTAAAGGAAGGGTCTCAGGTTTGGTACAAGCAGTGAGATATCACATCTCATGCTATAGGAAGTGTCTCAGGATTGGAATGGGAAGGAGTTGGATATCACATCTCACGCTAAAGGAAGGGTCTCAGGTTTGGTATAAGCAGTGAGATATCACATCTCATGCTATAGGAAGTGTCTCAGGATTGGAATGGGAAGGAGTTGGATATCACATCTCATGTTAAAGGAAGGGTCTCAGGTTTGGTATAAGCAGTGAGATATCACATCTCATGCTATAGGAAGTGTCTCAGGATTGGAATGGGAAGGAGTTGGATATCACATCTCATGTTAAAGGAAGGGTCTCAGGTTTGGTATAAGCATTGAGATATCACATCTCATGCTATAGGAAGGGTCTCAGGATTGGAATGGGAAGGAGTTGGATATCACATCTCATGTTATAGGAAGGATCTCAGGTTTGGTATTAGAAGCATTGAGACATCACATTTCATGCTATAGGAAGGGTCTCAGGATTGGAATGGGAAGGAGTTGGATATCACATCTCATGCTATAGGAATGGTCTCAGGTTTGGTATAAGCATTGAGATATCACATCTCATGCTATAGGAAGGGTCTCAGTTTTGGAATGGGAAGGAATTGTATATGACATCTCATGCCATAGGAAGGGACTCAGGTTTGGTATAAGCATTGAGATATCACATCTCTGCTATCGGAAGGGTCTTAGGATTGGAATGGGAAGGAGTTGGATATCCCATCTCATGTTACAGGAAGAGTCTCAGGTTTGGTATTAGAAGCATTGAGATATCACATCTCATGCTATAGGAAGTGTCTCAGGATTGGAATGGGAAGGACTTGGATATCACATCTCATGCTAAAGGAAGGGTCTCAGGTTTGGTATAAGCAGTGAGATATCACATCTCATGCTATAGGAAGTGTCTCAGGATTGGAATGGGAAGGAGTTGGATATCACATCTCATATTATAGGAAGGATCTCAGGTTTGGTATAAGCATTCAGATATCACATCTCTGCTATCGGAAGGGTCTCAGGATTGGAATGGGAAGGAGTTGGATATTCCCATCTCATGTTATAGGAAGGGTCTCAGGTTTGGTATTAGAAGCATTGAGACATCACATCTCATGTTATAGGAAGGGTCTCAGGATTGGAATGGGAAGAAGTTGGATATCACAACTCATGCTATAGGAAGGGTCTCAGGTTTGGTATAAGCATTGAGATATCACATCTCATGCTATAGGAAGGGTCTCAGGATTGGAATGGGAAGAAGTTGGATATCACATCTCATGTCATAGGAAGGATCTCAGGTTTGGTATTAGAAGCATTGATATATCACATCTCATGCTATAGGAATGGTCGCAGGATTGGAATGGGTAGGAGTTGGATATTACATTCTTGCTATAGGAAGGGTCTCATGTTTAGAATGGGAAGGAGTTGGATATCACATATGCTATAGGAAGTGTCTCAGGTTTGGAACGGGAAGGAGTTGGATATCACATCTCATGTTATAGGAAGGGTCTCAGGTTTGGTATAAGCATTGAGATATCACATCTCTGCTATCGGAAGTGGCTCAGGATTAGAATGGGAAGGAGTTGGATATCCCATCTCATGTTATAGGACGGGTCTCTGGTTTGGTATTAGAATCATTGAGATATCACATCGCATGCTGTAGGAAGGGTCTAAGGATTGGAATGGGATGGACTTGGATATCACATCTCATGCTATAGGTAGGCTCTCAGGTTTGGTATAAGCATTGAGATATCACATCTCATGCTATAGGAAGGATCTCAGGATTGGAATGGGAAGGATTTGGATATCACATCTCATGCTATAGGAATGGTCTCAGGTTTGGTATAAGCATTGAGATATCACAACTCATGCTATAGGAAGGGTCTCAGGATTGGAATGGGAAGGAGTTGGATATCACATCTCATGCTATAGGAATGGTCTCAGGTTTGGTATAAGCATTGAGATATCACATCTCTGCTATCGGAAGGGTCTCAGGATTGGAATGGGAAGGAGTTGGATATCCCATCTCATGTTACAGGAAGAGTCTCAGGTTTGGTATTAGAAGCATTGAGATATCACATCTCATGCTATAGGAAGTGTCTCAGGATTGGAATGGGAAGGACTTGGATATCACATCTCATGCTAAAGGAAGGGTCTCAGGTTTGGTATAAGCAGTGAGATATCACATCTCATCCTATAGGAAGTGTCTCAGGATTGGAATGGGAAGGAGTTGGATATCACATCTCACGCTAAAGGAAGGGTCTCAGGTTTGGTATACGCAGTGAGATATCACATCTCATGCTATAGGAAGTGTCTCAGGATTGGAATGGGAAGGAGTTGGATATCACATCTCATGTTAAAGGAAGGGTCTCAGGTTTGGTATAAGCAGCGAGATATCACATCTCATGCTATAGGAAGTGTCTCAGGATTGGAATGGGAAGGAGTTGGATATCACATCTCATGTTAAAGGAAGGGTCTCAGGTTTGGTATAAGCATTGAGATAGCACATCTCATGCTATAGGAAGGGTCTCAGGATTGGAATGGGAAGGAGTTGGATATCACATCTCATGTTATAGGAAGGATCTCAGGTTTGGTATTAGAAGCATTGAGACATCACATTTCATGCTATAGGAAGGGTCTCAGGATTGGAATGGGAAGGAGTTGGATATCACATCTCATGCTATAGGAATGGTCTCAGGTTTGGTATAAGCATTGAGATATCACATCTCATGCTATAGGAAAGGGTCTCAGGATGGGAATGGGAAGGAGTTGTATATGACATCTCATGCCATAGGAAGGGTCTCAGGTTTGGTATAAGCATTGAGATATCACATCTATGCTATCGGAAGGGTCTCAGGATTGGAATGGGAAGGAGTTGGATATCCCATCTCATGTTACAGGAAGAGTCTCAGGTTTGGTATTAGAAGCATTGAGATATCACATCTCATGCTCTAGGAAGTGTCTCAGGATTGGAATGGGAAGGACTTGGATATCACATCTCATGCTAAAGGAAGGGTCTCAGGTTTGGTATAAGCAGTGAGATATCACATCTCATGCTATAGGAAGTGTCTCAGGATTGGAATGGGAAGGAGTTGGATATCACATCTCATGTTATAGGAAGGATCTCAGGTTTGGTATAAGCATTGAGATATCACATCTCTGCTATCGGAAGGGTCTCAGGATTGGAATGGGAAGGAGTTTGATATCACATCTCATGCCATAGTATGGGTCTCAGGTTTGGTAGAAGCATTGGGATATCACATCTCATGCTATCGGAAGGGTATCAGAATTGGATTTGGAAGGAGTTGGATATCCCATCTCATGCTATAGGAAGGGTCTCAGGTTGAAATGGGAAGGAGTTGGATATCACATCTCATGTTATAGGAAGGGTCTCAGGATTGGTATTAGAGGCATTGAGATATCACATCTCATGCTATCAGAAGGGTCTCAGGATTGGAATGGGAAGGAGTTGGATATCACATCTCATGCTAAAGGGAGGGTCTCAGGTTTGGAAGGGGAAGGATTTGGATATCACATCTCATGTTATAGGAAGGATCTCAGGTTTGGTATTAGAAGCATTGAGATATCACATCTCATGCTATCGGAAGGATCTCAGGTTTGGTATTGGAAGCATTGAGATATCACATCTCATGCTATCAGAAGTGTCTCAGGATTGGAATGGGAAGTTGTTGGATATCACATCTCATGCTAAAGGGAGGGTCTCAGGTTTGGAAGGGGAAGGATTTGGATATCACATCTCATGTTATCGGAATGATCTCAGGTTTGGTATTAGAAGTATTGAGATATCACATCTCATGCTATAGGAAGGGTCTCAGGATTGGAATGGGAAGGAGTTGGATATCACATCTCATGCTAAAGGAAGGGTCTCAGGTTTGGTAGAAGCATTGAGATATCACATCTCATGCTATAGGAAGGGTCTCAGGATTGGAATGGGAAGGACTTAGATATCACATATCATGCTATAGGGAGGGTCTCAGTTTTGATATTAGAAGCATTGAGATATCACATCTCATGCTATCGGAAAGGTCTCAGGATTGGAATGGGAAGGAGCTGGTTATCACATCTCATGCTAAAGGAAGGGTCTCAGGTTTGGAACGGGAAGGAGTTGGATATCACATCTCATGTTATAGGAAGGGTCTCAAGTTTGGTATAAGCATTGAGATATCATATCTCTGCTATCGGAAGTGTCTCAGGATTGGAATGGGAAGGAGTTGGATATCCCATCTCATGTTATAGGACGGGTCTCAGGATTGTTATTAGAATCATTGAGATATCATATTGCATGCTGTAGGAAGGGTCTAAGTATTGGAATGGGAAGGACCTGGATATCACATCTCATGCTATAGATAGGCTCTCAGGTTTGGAAAGGGAAGGAGTTGGATATCACATTTCATGTTAGAGGAAGGATCTCAGGTTTGGTATTAGAGGCATTGAGATATCACATCTCATGCAATAGGAAGGACCTCAGGATTGGAATGGGAAGGAGTTGGATATCACATCTCATGCTATAGGAAGGGTCTCAGGTTTGGTATAAGCATTGAGATATCACATCTCATGCTATAGGAAGGGTCTCTGGATTGGAATGGAAGGAGTTGGATATCACATCTCATGTTATAGGAAGGATCTCAGGTTTGGTATTAGAAGCATTGAGACATCACATCTCATGCTATAGGAAGGGTCTCAGGATTGGAATGGGAAGGAGTTGGATAGCACATCTCAGGCTATAGGAAGGGTCTCAGGTTTGGTATAAGCATTGAGATATCACATCTCATGCTATAGGAAGGGTCTCAGGATTGGAATGGGAAGGAGTTGTAAATGACATCTCATGCCGTAGGAAGGGTCTCAGGTTTGGTATAAGCATTGAGATATCACATCTCTGCAATCGAAAGGGTCTCAGGATTGGAATGGGAAGGAGTTGGATATCCCATCTCATGTTTTAGGAAGAGTCTCAGGTTTGGTATTAGAAGCATTGAGATATCACATCTCATGCTATAGCAAGTGTCTCAGGATTGGAATGGGAAGGACTTGGATATCACATTTCATGCTATAGGAAGGGTCTCAGGATTGGAATGGGAAGGAGTTGGATATCACATCTCATGCTATAGGAATGGTCTCAGGTTTGGTATAAGCATTGAGATATCACATCTCATGCTATAGGAAGGGTCTCAGGATTGGAATGGGAAGGAGTTGGATATCACATCTCATGCTATAGGAAGGGTCTCAGGTTTGGTATAAGCAGTGAGATATCACATCTCATGCTATAGGAAGTGTCTCAGGATTGGAATGGGAAGGAGTTGGATATCACATCTCATGTTATAGGAAGGATCTCAGGTTTATATAAGCATTGAGATATCACATCTCTGCTATCGGAATGGTCTCAGGATTGGAATGGGAAGGAGTTGGATATTCCCATCTCATGTTATAGGAAGGGTCTCAAGTTTGGTATTAGAAGCATTGAGATATCACTTCTCATGCTATAGGAAGGGTCTCAGGATTGGAATGGGAAGGACTTGGATATCACATCTCATGCTATAGGGAGGGTCTCAAGTTTGATATTAGAAGCATTGAGATATCACATCTCATGATATCGGAAGGGTCTCAGGATTGGAATGGGAAGGAGTTGGATATCACATCTCATGATAAAGGAAGGGTCTAAGGTTTGGAAGGGGAAGGATTTGGATATCACATCTCATGTTATAGGACGGGTCTAAGGTTTGGTATTAGAAGCATTGAGATATCAAGTCTCATGGTATAGGAAGGGTCTCAGAATTGGAATGGGAAGGAGTTGGATATCACATCTCAAGCTATAGGAAGGGTCTCAGGATTGGAATGGGAAGGAGTTTGATATCAAATCTCATGCCATAGTATGGGTCTCAGGTTTGGTAGAAGCATTGGGATATCACATCTCATGCTATCGGAAGGGTATCAGTATTGGATTTGGAAGGAGTTTGATATCCCATCTCATGCTATAGGAAGGGTCTGAGGTTGGAATGGGAAGGAGTTGGATATCACATCTCATGTTATAGGAAGGGTCTCAGGATTGGAATGGGAAGGACTTGGATATCATATCTCATGCTATAGGAAGGCTCTCAGGTTTGTAAGGGGAAGGAGTTGGATATCACATTTCATGTTAGAGGAAGGATCTCAGGTTTGGTATAAGAGGCATTGAGATATCACATCTCATGCTATAGGAAGGGTCTCAGGATTGGAATGGGAAGGAGTTGGATATCACATCTCAAGCTATAGGAAGGGTCTCAGGTTTGGTATAAGCATTGAGATATCACATCTCATGCTATAGGAAGGGTCTCAGAATTGGAATGGGAAGGAGTTGGATATCACATCTCATGTTATAGGAAAGATCTCAGGTTTGGTATTAGAAGCAATGAGACATCACATCTCAAGTTATAGGAAGGGTCTCAGGATTGGAATGGGAAGAAGTTGGATATCACAACTCATGCTATAGGAAGGGTCTCAGGTTTGGTATAAGCATTGAGATATCACATCTCATGCTATAGGAAGGGTCTCAGGATTGGAATGGGAACGAATTGTATATGACATCTCATGCCATAGGAAGGGTCTCAGGTTTGGTATAAGCATTGAGATATCACATCACATGCTATAGGAAGGATCTCAGGTTTGGTATTTGAGGCATTGAGATATCACATCTCATGCTATCATAAGGGTCTCAGGATTGGAATGGGAAGGAGTTGGATATCACATCTCATGCTAAAAGGAGGGTCTCAGGTTTGGAAGGGGAAGGATTTGGATATCACATCACATGTTATAGGAAGTTCTCAGGTTTGGTATTAGAAGCATTGAGATATCACATCTCATGCTATAGGAAGGGTCTCAGGTTTGAAACGGGAAGGAGTTGGATATCACATCTCATGTTATAGGAAGAGTCGCAGGTTTGGTATAAGCATTGAGATATCACATCTCTGCAATCGGAAGTGTCTCAGGATTGGGATGGGAAGGAGTTGGATATCACATCTCATGCTATAGGAAGGGTCTCAGGTTTGGAAGGGGAAGGAATTGGATATCCCATCTCATGTTATAGGACTGGTCTCAGGTTTGGTATTAGAAGCATTGAGATATCACATTGCATGCTGTAGGAAGGGTCTCAGGTTTGGAATGGGAAGGAATTGGATATCACATCTGATGTCATAGGAACGATCTCAGGTTTGGTATTAGAAGCATTGAGATATCACATCTCATGCTATAGGAATGGTCTCAGGATTGGAATGGGAAGGAGTTGGAAATTACATTCTGGCTATAGGAAGGGTCTCATGTTTGGAATGGGAAGGAGTTGGATATCACATATGCTATAGGAAGGGTCTCAGGATTGGAATGGGAAGGAGTTGGATATTACATTCTGGCTATAGGAAGGGTCTCATGTTTGGAATGGGAAGGAGTTGGATATCACATATGCTATAGGAAGGGTCTCAGGATTGGAATGGGAAGGAGTTGGATATCCCATCTCATGTTATAGGACGGGTCCCAGGTTTGTTATTAGAATCATTGAGATATCATATTGCATGCTGTAGGAAGGGTCTAAGGATTGGAATGGGAAGGACTTGGATATCACATCTCAAGCTATAGGTAGGCTCTCAGGTTTGGAAAGGGAAGGAGTTGGATATCACATTTCATGTTAGAGGAAGGATCTCAGGTTTGGTATTAGAGGAATTGAGATATCACATCTCATGCTATAGGAAGGGTCTCAGGATTGGAATGGGAAGGAGTTGAATATCACATCTCATGCTATAGGAAGGGTCTCAGGTTTGGTATAAGCATTGAGATATCACATCTCATGCTATAGAAAGGGTCTCAGGATTGGAATGGGAAGGAGTTGGATATCACATCTCATGTTATAGGAAGGATCTCAGGTTTGGTATTAGAAGCATTGAGACATCACATTTCATGCTATAGGAAGGGTCTCAGGATTGGAATGGGAAGGAGTTGGATATCACATCTCATGCTATAGGAATGGTCTCAGGTTTGGTATAAGCATTGAGATATCACATCTCATGCTATAGGAAGGGTCTCAGGATTGGAATGGGAAGGAGTTGTATATGACATCTCATGCCATAGGAAGGGTCTCAGGTTTGGTATAAGCATTGAGATATCACATCTCATGCTATAGGAAGGGTCTCAGGATTGGAATGGGAAGGAGTTGTAAATGACATCTCATGCCGTAGGAAGGGTCTCAGGTTTGGTATAAGCATTGAGATATCACATCTCTGCAATCGAAAGGGTCTCAGGATTGGAATGGGAAGGAGTTGGATATCCCATCTCATGTTTTAGGAAGAGTCTCAGGTTTGGTATTAGAAGCATTGAGATATCACATCTCATGCTATAGGAAGGGTCTCAGGATTGGAATGGGAAGGAGTTGGATAGCACATCTCAGGCTATAGGAAGGGTCTCAGGTTTGGTATAAGCATTGAGATATCACATCTCATGCTATAGGAAGGGTCTCAGGATTGGAATGGGAAGGAGTTGTAAATGACATCTCATGCCGTAGGAAGGGTCTCAGGTTTGGTATAAGCATTGAGATATCACATCTCTGCAATCGAAAGGGTCTCAGGATTGGAATGGGAAGGAGTTGGATATCCCATCTCATGTTTTAGGAAGAGTCTCAGGTTTGGTATTAGAAGCATTGAGATATCACATCTCATGCTATAGCAAGTGTCTCAGGATTGGAATGGGAAGGACTTGGATATCACATTTCATGCTATAGGAAGGGTCTCAGGATTGGAATGGGAAGGAGTTGGATATCACATCTCATGCTATAGGAATGGTCTCAGGTTTGGTATAAGCATTGAGATATCACATCTCATGCTATAGGAAGGGTCTCAGGATTGGAATGGGAAGGAGTTGGATATCACATCTCATGCTATAGGAAGGGTCTCAGGTTTGGTATAAGCAGTGAGATATCACATCTCATGCTATAGGAAGTGTCTCAGGATTGGAATGGGAAGGAGTTGGATATCACATCTCATGTTATAGGAAGGATCTCAGGTTTATATAAGCATTGAGATATCACATCTCTGCTATCGGAATGGTCTCAGGATTGGAATGGGAAGGAGTTGGATATTCCCATCTCATGTTATAGGAAGGGTCTCAAGTTTGGTATTAGAAGCATTGAGATATCACTTCTCATGCTATAGGAAGGGTCTCAGGATTGGAATGGGAAGGACTTGGATATCACATCTCATGCTATAGGGAGGGTCTCAAGTTTGATATTAGAAGCATTGAGATATCACATCTCATGATATCGGAAGGGTCTCAGGATTGGAATGGGAAGGAGTTGGATATCACATCTCATGATAAAGGAAGGGTCTAAGGTTTGGAAGGGGAAGGATTTGGATATCACATCTCATGTTATAGGACGGGTCTAAGGTTTGGTATTAGAAGCATTGAGATATCAAGTCTCATGGTATAGGAAGGGTCTCAGAATTGGAATGGGAAGGAGTTGGATATCACATCTCAAGCTATAGGAAGGGTCTCAGGATTGGAATGGGAAGGAGTTTGATATCAAATCTCATGCCATAGTATGGGTCTCAGGTTTGGTAGAAGCATTGGGATATCACATCTCATGCTATCGGAAGGGTATCAGTATTGGATTTGGAAGGAGTTTGATATCCCATCTCATGCTATAGGAAGGGTCTGAGGTTGGAATGGGAAGGAGTTGGATATCACATCTCATGTTATAGGAAGGGTCTCAGGATTGGAATGGGAAGGACTTGGATATCATATCTCATGCTATAGGAAGGCTCTCAGGTTTGTAAGGGGAAGGAGTTGGATATCACATTTCATGTTAGAGGAAGGATCTCAGGTTTGGTATAAGAGGCATTGAGATATCACATCTCATGCTATAGGAAGGGTCTCAGGATTGGAATGGGAAGGAGTTGGATATCACATCTCAAGCTATAGGAAGGGTCTCAGGTTTGGTATAAGCATTGAGATATCACATCTCATGCTATAGGAAGGGTCTCAGAATTGGAATGGGAAGGAGTTGGATATCACATCTCATGTTATAGGAAAGATCTCAGGTTTGGTATTAGAAGCAATGAGACATCACATCTCAAGTTATAGGAAGGGTCTCAGGATTGGAATGGGAAGAAGTTGGATATCACAACTCATGCTATAGGAAGGGTCTCAGGTTTGGTATAAGCATTGAGATATCACATCTCATGCTATAGGAAGGGTCTCAGGATTGGAATGGGAACGAATTGTATATGACATCTCATGCCATAGGAAGGGTCTCAGGTTTGGTATAAGCATTGAGATATCACATCACATGCTATAGGAAGGATCTCAGGTTTGGTATTTGAGGCATTGAGATATCACATCTCATGCTATCATAAGGGTCTCAGGATTGGAATGGGAAGGAGTTGGATATCACATCTCATGCTAAAAGGAGGGTCTCAGGTTTGGAAGGGGAAGGATTTGGATATCACATCACATGTTATAGGAAGTTCTCAGGTTTGGTATTAGAAGCATTGAGATATCACATCTCATGCTATAGGAAGGGTCTCAGGTTTGAAACGGGAAGGAGTTGGATATCACATCTCATGTTATAGGAAGAGTCGCAGGTTTGGTATAAGCATTGAGATATCACATCTCTGCAATCGGAAGTGTCTCAGGATTGGGATGGGAAGGAGTTGGATATCACATCTCATGCTATAGGAAGGGTCTCAGGTTTGGAAGGGGAAGGAATTGGATATCCCATCTCATGTTATAGGACTGGTCTCAGGTTTGGTATTAGAAGCATTGAGATATCACATTGCATGCTGTAGGAAGGGTCTCAGGTTTGGAATGGGAAGGAATTGGATATCACATCTGATGTCATAGGAACGATCTCAGGTTTGGTATTAGAAGCATTGAGATATCACATCTCATGCTATAGGAATGGTCTCAGGATTGGAATGGGAAGGAGTTGGAAATTACATTCTGGCTATAGGAAGGGTCTCATGTTTGGAATGGGAAGGAGTTGGATATCACATATGCTATAGGAAGGGTCTCAGGATTGGAATGGGAAGGAGTTGGATATTACATTCTGGCTATAGGAAGGGTCTCATGTTTGGAATGGGAAGGAGTTGGATATCACATATGCTATAGGAAGGGTCTCAGGATTGGAATGGGAAGGAGTTGGATATCCCATCTCATGTTATAGGACGGGTCCCAGGTTTGTTATTAGAATCATTGAGATATCATATTGCATGCTGTAGGAAGGGTCTAAGGATTGGAATGGGAAGGACTTGGATATCACATCTCAAGCTATAGGTAGGCTCTCAGGTTTGGAAAGGGAAGGAGTTGGATATCACATTTCATGTTAGAGGAAGGATCTCAGGTTTGGTATTAGAGGAATTGAGATATCACATCTCATGCTATAGGAAGGGTCTCAGGATTGGAATGGGAAGGAGTTGAATATCACATCTCATGCTATAGGAAGGGTCTCAGGTTTGGTATAAGCATTGAGATATCACATCTCATGCTATAGAAAGGGTCTCAGGATTGGAATGGGAAGGAGTTGGATATCACATCTCATGTTATAGGAAGGATCTCAGGTTTGGTATTAGAAGCATTGAGACATCACATTTCATGCTATAGGAAGGGTCTCAGGATTGGAATGGGAAGGAGTTGGATATCACATCTCATGCTATAGGAATGGTCTCAGGTTTGGTATAAGCATTGAGATATCACATCTCATGCTATAGGAAGGGTCTCAGGATTGGAATGGGAAGGAGTTGTATATGACATCTCATGCCATAGGAAGGGTCTCAGGTTTGGTATAAGCATTGAGATATCACATCTCTGCTATCGGAAGGGTCTCAGGATTGGAATGGGAAGGAGTTGGATATCCCATCCCATGTTACAGGAAGAGTCTCAGGTTTGGTATTAGAAGCACTGAGATATCACATCTCATGCTATAGGAAGTGTCTCAGGATTGGAATGGGAAGGACTTGGATATCACATCTCATGCTAATGGAAGGGTCTCAGGTTTGGTATAAGCAGTGAGATATCACATCTCATGCTATAGGAAGTGTCTCAGGATTGGAATGGGAAGGAGTTGGATATCACATCTCACGCTAAAGGAAGGGTCTCAGGTTTGGTATAAGCAGTGAGATATCACATCTCATGCTATAGGAAGTGTCTCAGGATTGGAATGGGAAGGAATTGGATATCACATCTCATGTTAAAGGAAGGGTCTCAGGTTTGGTATAAGCAGTGAGATATCACATCTCATGCTATAGGAAGTGTCTCAGGATTGGAATGGGAAGGAGTTGGATATCACATCTCATGTTAAAGGAAGTGTCTCATGTTTGGTATAAGCATTGAGATATCACATCTCATGCTATAGGAAGGGTCTCAGGATTGGAATGGGAAGGAATTGTATATGACATCTCATGCCATAGGAAGGGTCTCAGGTTTGGTATAAGCATTGAGATATCACATCTCATGCTATAGGAAGAGTCTCAGGATTGGAATGGGAAGGAATTGTATATGACATCTCATGCCATAGGAAGGGTCTCAGGTTTGGTATAAGCATTGAGATATCACATCACATGCTATAGGAAGGATCTCAGGTTTGGTATTAGAAGCATTGAGATATCACATATCATGCTATCGGAAGTATCTCAGGTTTGGTATTTGAGGCATTGAGATATCACATCTCATGCTATCATAAGGGTCTCAGGATTGGAATGGAAAGGAGTTGGATATCACATCTCATGCTAAAGGGAGGGTCTCAGGTTTGGAAGGGGAAGGATTTGGATATCACATCACATGTTATAGGAAGTTCTCAGGTTTGGTATTAGAAGCATTGAGATATCACATCTCATGCTATCAGAAGGGTCTCAGGATTGGAATGGGAAGGAGTTGGATATCACATCTCATGCTATAGGAAGGGTCTCAGGTTTGAAACGGGAAGGAGTTGGATATCACATCTCATGTTATAGGAAGAGTCGCAGATTTGGAATAAGCATTGAGATATCACATCTCTGCAATCGGAAGTGTCTCAGGATTGGGATGGGAAGGAGTTGGATATCACATCTCATGCTATAGGAAGGGTCTCAGGTTTGGAAGGGGAAGGAGTTGGATATCCCATCTCATGTTATAGGAGTGGTCTCAGGTTTGGTATTAGAAGCATTGAGATATCACATTGCATGCTGTAGGAAGTGTCTCAGGTTTGGAATGGGAAGGAATTGGATATCACATCTCATGTCATAGGAACGATCTCAGGTTTGGTATTAGAAGCATTGAGATATCACATCTCATGCTATAGGAATGGTCTCAGGATTGGAATGGGAAGGAGTTGGAAATCACATTCTGGCTATAGGAAGGGTCTCATGTTTGGAATGGGAAGGAGTTGGATATCAGATATGCTATAGGAAGGGTCTCAGGATTGGAATGGGAAGGAGTTGGATATCCCATCTCATGTTATAGGACGGGTCTCAGGTTTGTTATTAGAATCATTGAGATATCATATTGCATGCTGTAGGAAGGGTCTAAGGATTGGAATGGGAAAGACTTGGATATCACATCTCAAGCTATAGGTAGGCTCTCAGGTTTGGAAAGGGAAGGAGTTGGATATCACATTTCATGTTAGAGGAAGGATCTCAGGTTTGGTATTAGAGGAATTGAGATATCACATCTCATGCTATAGGAAGGGTCTCAGGATTGGAATGGGAAGGAGTTGGATATCACATCTCATGCTATAGGAAGGGTCTCAGGTTTGGTATAAGCATTGAGATATCACATCTCATACTATAGGAAGGGTCTCAGGATTGGAATGGGAAGGAGTTGGATATCACATCTCATGTTATAGGAAGGATCTCAGGTTTGGTATTAGAAGCATTGAGACATCACATTTCATGCTATAGGAAGGGTCTCAGGATTGGAATGGGAAGGAGTTGGATATCACATCTCATGCTATAGGAATGGTCTCAGGTTTGGTATAAGCATTGAGATATCACATCTCATGCTATAAGAAGGGTCTCAGGATTGGAATGGGAAGGAGTTGTATATGACATCTCATGCCATAGGAAGGGTCTCAGGTTTGGTATAAGCATTGAGATATCACATCTCTGCTATCGGAAGGGTCTCAGGATTGGAATGGGAAGGAGTTGGATATCCCATCTCATGTTACAGGAAGAGTCTCAGGTTTGGTATTAGAAGCATTGAGATATCACATCTCATGCTATAGGAAGTGTCTCAGGATTGGAATGGGAAGGACTTGGATATCACATCTCATGCTAAAGGAAGGGTCTCAGGTTTGGTATAAGCAGTGAGATATCACATCTCATGCTATAGGAAGTGTCTCAGGATTGGAATGGGAAGGAGTTGGATATCACATCTCACGCTAAAGGAAGGGTCTCAGGTTTGGTATAAGCAGTGAGATATCACATCTCATGCTATAGGAAGTGTCTCAGGATTGGAATGGGAAGGAGTTGGATATCACATCTCATGTTAAAGGAAGGGTCTCAGGTTTGGTATAAGCAGTGAGATATCACATCTCATGCTATAGGAAGTGTCTCAGGATTGGAATGGGAAGGAGTTGGATATCACATCTCATGTTAAAGGAAGGGTCTCAGGTTTGGTATAAGCATTGAGATATCACATCTCATGCTATAGGAAGGGTCTCAGGATTGGAATGGGAAGGAGTTGGATATCACATCTCATGTTATAGGAAGGATCTCAGGTTTGGTATTAGAAGCATTGAGACATCACATTTCATGCTATAGGAAGGGTCTCAGGATTGGAATGGGAAGGAGTTGGATATCACATCTCATGCTATAGGAATGGTCTCAGGTTTGGTATAAGCATTGAGATATCACATCTCATGCTATAGGAAGGGTCTCAGGATTGGAATGGGAAGGAATTGTATATGACATCTCATGCCATAGGAAGGGACTCAGGTTTGGTATAAGCATTGAGATATCACATCTCTGCTATCGGAAGGGTCTTAGGATTGGAATGGGAAGGAGTTGGATATCCCATCTCATGTTACAGGAAGAGTCTCAGGTTTGGTATTAGAAGCATTGAGATATCACATCTCATGCTATAGGAAGTGTCTCAGGATTGGAATGGGAAGGACTTGGATATCACATCTCATGCTAAAGGAAGGGTCTCAGGTTTGGTATAAGCAGTGAGATATCACATCTCATGCTATAGGAAGTGTCTCAGGATTGGAATGGGAAGGAGTTGGATATCACATCTCATGTTATAGGAAGGATCTCAGGTTTGGTATAAGCATTCAGATATCACATCTCTGCTATCGGAAGGGTCTCAGGATTGGAATGGGAAGGAGTTGGATATTCCCATCTCATGTTATAGG
Organism: Ambystoma mexicanum; assembly: GCF_040938575.1. Classification (NCBI taxonomy): domain Eukaryota; kingdom Metazoa; phylum Chordata; class Amphibia; order Caudata; family Ambystomatidae; genus Ambystoma; species Ambystoma mexicanum. Next base: position 495,277,847 of record NC_090931.1, on the reverse strand, counting down.
AAGGGTCTCAGGTTTGGTATTAGAAGCATTGAGACATCACATCTCATGTTATAGGAAGGGTCTCAGGATTGGAATGGGAAGAAGTTGGATATCACAACTCATGCTATAGGAAGGGTCTCAGGTTTGGTATAAGCATTGAGATATCACATCTCATGCTATAGGAAGGGTCTCAGGATTGGAATGGGAAGAAGTTGGATATCACATCTCATGTCATAGGAAGGATCTCAGGTTTGGTATTAGAAGCATTGATATATCACATCTCATGCTATAGGAATGGTCGCAGGATTGGAATGGGTAGGAGTTGGATATTACATTCTTGCTATAGGAAGGGTCTCATGTTTAGAATGGGAAGGAGTTGGATATCACATATGCTATAGGAAGTGTCTCAGGTTTGGAACGGGAAGGAGTTGGATATCACATCTCATGTTATAGGAAGGGTCTCAGGTTTGGTATAAGCATTGAGATATCACATCTCTGCTATCGGAAGTGGCTCAGGATTAGAATGGGAAGGAGTTGGATATCCCATCTCATGTTATAGGACGGGTCTCTGGTTTGGTATTAGAATCATTGAGATATCACATCGCATGCTGTAGGAAGGGTCTAAGGATTGGAATGGGATGGACTTGGATATCACATCTCATGCTATAGGTAGGCTCTCAGGTTTGGTATAAGCATTGAGATATCACATCTCATGCTATAGGAAGGATCTCAGGATTGGAATGGGAAGGATTTGGATATCACATCTCATGCTATAGGAAGGGTCTCAGGTTTGGTATAAGCATGGAGATATCACTTCTCATGCTATAGGAAGGGTCTCAGGATTGGAATGGGAAGGAGTTGGATATCACATCTCATGTTATAGGAAGGATCTCAGGTTTGGTATTAGAAGCATTGAGACATCACATCTCATGCTATAGGAAGGGTCTCAGGATTGGAATGGGAAGGAATTGGATATCACATCTCAGCTATAGGTAGGCTCTCAGGTTTGGAAAGGGAAGGAGTTGGATATCACATTTCATGTTAGAGGAATTATCTCAGGTTTGGTATTAGAGGAATTGAGATATCACATCTCATGCTATAGGAAGGGTCTCAGGATTGGAATGGGAAGGAGTTGGATATCACATCTCATGCTATAGGAATTGTCTCAGGTTTGGTATAAGCATTGAGATATCACATTTCATGCTATAGGAAGGGTCTCAGGATTGGAATGGGAAGGAGTTGGATATCACATCTCATCTTATAGGAAGGATCTCAGGTTTGGTATTAGAAGCATTGAGACATCACATTTCATGCTATAGGAAGGGTCTCAGGATTGGAATGGGAAGGAGTTGGATATCACATCTCATGCTATAGGAATGGTCTCAGGTTTGGTATAAGCATTGAGATATCACATCTCATGCTATAGGAAGGGTCTCAGGATTGGAATGGGAAGGAGTTGGATATCACATCTCATGCTATAGGAATGGTCTCAGGTTTGGTATAAGCATTGAGATATCACATCTCTGCTATCGGAAGGGTCTCAGGATTGGAATGGGAAGGAGTTGGATATCCCATCTCATGTTACAGGAAGAGTCTCAGGTTTGGTATTAGAAGCATTGAGATATCACATCTCATGCTATAGGAAGTGTCTCAGGATTGGAATGGGAAGGACTTGGATATCACATCTCGTGCTAAAGGAAGGGTCTCAGGTTTGGTATAAGCAGTGAGATATCACATCTCATGCTATAGGAAGTGTCTCAGGATTGGAATGGGAAGGAGTTGGATATCACATCTCACGTTAAAGGAAGGGTCTCAGGTTTGGTATACGCAGTGAGATATCACATCTCATGCTATAGGAAGTGTCTCAGGATTGGAATGGGAAGGAGTTGGATATCACATCTCATGTTAAAGGAAGGGTCTCAGGTTTGGTATAAGCAGTGAGATATCACATCTCATGCTATAGGAAGTGTCTCAGGATTGGAATGGGAAGGAGTTGGATATCACATATCATGTTAAAGGAAGGGTCTCAGGTTTGGTATAAGCATTGAGATAGCACATCTCATGCTATAGGAAGGGTCTCAGGATTGGAATGGGAAGGAGTTGGATATCACATCTCATGTTATAGGAAGGATCTCAGGTTTGGTATTAGAAGCATTGAGACATCACATTTCATGCTATAGGAAGGGTCTCAGGATTGGAATGGGAAGGAGTTGGATATCACATCTCATGCTATAGGAATGGTCTCAGGTTTGGTATAAGCATTGAGATATCACATCTCATGCTATAGGAAGGGTCTCAGGATTGGAATGGGAAGGAGTTGTATATGACATCTCATGCCATAGGAAGGGTCTCAGGTTTGGTATAAGCATTGAGATATCACATCTATGCTATAGGAAGGGTCTCAGGATTGGAATGGGAAGGAGTTGGATATCCCATCTCATGTTACAGGAAGAGTCTCAGGTTTGGTATTAGAAGCATTGAGATATCACATCTCATGCTCTAGGAAGTGTCTCAGGATTGGAATGGGAAGGACTTGGATATCACATCTCATGCTAAAGGAAGGGTCTCAGGTTTGGTATAAGCAGTGAGATATCACATCTCATGCTATAGGAAGTGTCTCAGGATTGGAATGGGAAGGAGTTGGATATCACATCTCATGTTATAGGAAGGATCTCAGGTTTGGTATAAGCATTGAGATATCACATCTCTGCTATCGGAAGGGTCTCAGGATTGGAATGGGAAGGAGTTGGATATTCCCATCTCATGTTATAGGAAGGGTCTCAGGTTTGGTATTAGAAGCATTGAGACATCACATCTCATGTTATAGGAAGGGTCTCAGGATTGGAATGGGAAGAAGTTGGATATCACATCTCATGCTATAGGAAGGGTCTCAGGTTTGGTATAAGCATTGAGATATCACATCTCATGCTATAGGAAGGGTCTCAGGATTGGAATGGGAAGAAGTTGGATATCACATCTCATGTCATAGGAAGGATCTCAGGTTTGGTATTAGAAGCATTGATATATCACATCTCATGCTATAGGAATGGTCGCAGGATTGGAATGGGTAGGAGTTGGATATTACATTCTTGCTATAGGAAGGGTCTCATGTTTAGAATGGGAAGGAGTTGGATATCACATATGCTATAGGAAGTGTCTCAGGTTTGGAACGGGAAGGAGTTGGATATCACATCTCATGTTATAGGAAGGGTCTCAGGTTTGGTATAAGCATTGAGATATCACATCTCTGCTATCGGAAGTGGCTCAGTATTAGAATGGGAAGGAGTTGGATAATCCCATCTCATGTTATAGGACGGGTCTCTGGTTTGGTATTAGAATCATTGAGATATCACATCGCATGCTGTAGGAAGGGTCTAAGGATTGGAATGGGATGGACTTGGATATCACATCTCATGCTATAGGTAAGCTCTCAGGTTTGGTATAAGCATTGAGATATCACATCTCATGCTATAGGAAGGATCTCAGGATTGGAATGGGAAGGATTTGGATATCACATCTCAAGCTATAGGAAGGGTCTCAGGTTTGGTATAAGCATGGAGATATCACTTTTCATGCTATAGGAAGGGTCTCAGGATTGGAATGGGAAGGAGTTGGATATCACATCTCATGTTATAGGAAGTATCTCAGGTTTGGTATTAGAAGCATTGAGACATCACATCTCATGCTATAGGAAGGGTCTCAGGATTGGATTGGGAAGGAGTTGGATATCACATCTCATGCTATAGGAAGGGTCTGAGATTTGGTATAAGCATTGAGATATCACATCTCATGCTATAGGAAGGGTCTCAGAATTGGAATGGGAAGGAGTTGTATATGACATCTCAGGCCATAGGAAGGGTCTCGGGTTTGGTATAAGCATTGAGATATCACATCTCTGCTATCGGAAGGGTCTCAGGATTGGAATGAGAAGGACTTGGATGTCCATCTCATGCTATAGGGAGGGTCTCAAGTTTGATATTAGAAACATTGAGATAACAAATATCGTGATATCGGAAGGGTCTCATTATTGGAATGGGAAGGAGTTGGATATCACATCTCATGATAAAGGAAGGGTCTAAGGTTTGGAAGGGGAAGGATTTGCATATCACATCTCATTTTATAGGACGGGTCTCAGGTTTGGTATAAGCATTGAGATATCACATCTCATGCTATAGGAAGGGTATCAGAATTGGAAGGGGAAGGAGTTGGATATCACATCTCATGTGATAGGAAAGATCTCAGGTTTGGTATTAGAAGCATTGAGACATCACATCTCATGTTATATGAAGGGTCTCAGGATTGGAATGGGAAGAAGTTGGATATCACATCTCATGCTATAGGAAGGGTCTCAGGTTTGGTATAAGCATTGAGATATCACATCTCATGATATAGGAAGGGTCTCAGGATTGGAATGGGAAGGAGTTGTATATGACATCTCATGCCATAGGAAGGGTCTCAGGTTTGGTATAAGCATTGAGATATCACATCACATGCTATAGGAAGGGTCTCAAGATTGGAATGGGAAGGACTTGGATATCACATCTCATGCTATAGGCAAGGTCTCAGATTTGGAAAGGGAAGCAGTTGGATATCACATTTCATGTTAGAGGTAGGATCTCAGGTTTGGTATTAGAGGCATTGAGATATCACATCTCATGCTATCAGAAGGGTCTCAGGATTGGAATGGGAAGGAGTTGGATATCACATCTCATGCTAAAGGGAGGGTCTCAGGTTTCGAATGGGAAGGACTTGGATATCACAATTCATGTTATAGGAAGGGTCTCAGGTTTGGTATTAGAAGCATTGAGATATTACATCTCATGCTATAGGAAGGGTCTCAGGATTGGAATGGGAAGGACTTGGATATCACATCTCATGTTATTGGAAGGGTCTCAGGTTTGGTATTAGAAGCATTGAGATATCACATCTCATGCTATAGGAAGGGTCTCAGGAATGGAATGGGAAGGACTTGGATATCACATCTCATGATAAAGGAAGGGTCTGAGGTTTGGAAGGGGAAGGATTTGGATATCACATCTAATGTTATTGGATCGGTCTTAGGTTTGGTATTAGAAGCATTGAGATATCAAGTCTCATGGTATAGGACGGGAGTTTGATATCACATCTCATGCCATGGTATGGGTCTCAGGTTTTGTAGAAGCATTGGGATATCACATCTCATGCTATCGGAAGGGTATCAGGATTGGATTTGGAAGGAGTTCGATATCCCATCTCATGCTATAAGAAGGGTCTCAGGTTGGAATGGGAAGGAGTTGGATATCACATCTCATGTTATAGGAAGGGTCTCAGGATTGGAATGGGAAGGACTTGGATATCACATCTCATGCTGTAGGAAGGCTCTCAGGTTTGGAAAGGGAAGGAGTTGGATATCACATTTCATGTTAGAGGTAGGATCTCAGGTTTGGTATTAGAGGCATTGAGATATCACATCTCATGCTATCAGACGGGTATCAGGATTGGAATGGGAAGGAGTTGGTTATCACATCTCATGCTAAAGGGAGGGTCTCAGGTTTGGAAGGGGAAGGATTTGGATATCACATCTCATGTTATAGGAAGGATCTCAGGTTTGGTATTAGAAGCATTGAGATATCACATCTCATGCTATAGAAGGATCTCAGGTTTGGTATTAGAAGCATTGAGATATCACATCTCATGCTATAGGAAGGGTCTCAGGATTGGAATGGGAAGGAGTTGGATATCACATCTCATCCAATAAGAAGGGTCTCAGGTTTGGAATGGGAAGGAATTGGATATCACATCTCATGTTATAGGAAGGATCTCAGGTTTGGTATTAGAAGCATTGAGATATCACATCTCAGGCTATAGGAAGGGTCTCAGGATTGGAATGTGAAGGATTTGGATATCACATCTCATGCTAAAGGAAGAGTCTCAGGTTTGGTAGAAGCATTGAGATATCACATCTCATGCTATAGGAAGGGTCTCAGGATTGGAATGGGAAGGAGTTGGATATCACATCTCATGCTAAAGGAAGGGTCTCAGGTTTGGTAGAAGCATTGAGATATCACATCTCATGCTATAGGAAGGGTCTCAGGATTGGAATGGGAAGGACTTAGATATCACATATCATGCTATAGGGAGGGTCTCAGTTTTGATATTAGAAGCATTGAGATATCACATCTCATGCTATCGGAAAGGTCTCAGGATTGGAATGGGAAGGAGCTGGTTATCACATCTCATGCTAAAGGAAGGGTCTCAGGTTTGGAACGGGAAGGAGTTGGATATCACATCTCATGTTATAGGAAGGGTCTCAAGTTTGGTATAAGCATTGAGATATCATATCTCTGCTATCGGAAGTGTCTCAGGATTGGAATGGGAAGGAGTTGGATATCCCATCTCATGTTATAGGACGGGTCTCAGGATTGTTATTAGAATCATTGAGATATCATATTGCATGCTGTAGGAAGGGTCTAAGTATTGGAATGGGAAGGACCTGGATATCACATCTCATGCTATAGATAGGCTATCAGGTTTGGAAAGGGAAGGAGTTGGATATCACATTTCATGTTAGAGGAAGGATCTCAGGTTTGGTATTAGAGGCATTGAGATATCACATCTCATGCAATAGGAAGGACCTCAGGATTGGAATGGGAAGGAGTTGGATATCACATCTTATGCTATAGGAAGGGTCTCAGGTTTGGTATAAGCATTGAGATATCACATCTCATGCTATAGGAAGGGTCTCTGGATTGGAATGGAAGGAGTTGGATATCACATCTCATGTTATAGGAAGGATCTCAGGTTTGGTATTAGAAGCATTGAGACATCACATCTCATGCTATAGGAAGGGTCTCAGGATTGGAATGGGAAGGAGTTGGATAGCACATCTCAGGCTATAGGAAGGGTCTCAGGTTTGGTATAAGCATTGAGATATCACATCTCATGCTATAGGAAGGGTCTCAGGATTGGAATGGGAAGGAGTTGTAAATGACATCTCATGCCGTAGGAAGGGTCTCAGGTTTGGTATAAGCATTGAGATATCACATCTCTGCAATCGAAAGGGTCTCAGGATTGGAATGGGAAGGAGTTGGATATCCCATCTCATGTTTTAGGAAGAGTCTCAGGTTTGGTATTAGAAGCATTGAGATATCACATCTCATGCTATAGCAAGTGTCTCAGGATTGGAATGGGAAGGACTTGGATATCACATTTCATGCTATAGGAAGGGTCTCAGGATTGGAATGGGAAGGAGTTGGATATCACATCTCATGCTATAGGAATGGTCTCAGGTTTGGTATAAGCATTGAGATATCACATCTCATGCTATAGGAAGGGTCTCAGGATTGGAATGGGAAGGAGTTGGATATCACATCTCATGCTATAGGAAGGGTCTCAGGTTTGGTATAAGCAGTGAGATATCACATCTCATGCTATAGGAAGTGTCTCAGGATTGGAATGGGAAGGAGTTGGATATCACATCTCATGTTATAGGAAGGATCTCAGGTTTATATAAGCATTGAGATATCACATCTCTGCTATCGGAATGGTCTCAGGATTGGAATGGGAAGGAGTTGGATATTCCCATCTCATGTTATAGGAAGGGTCTCAAGTTTGGTATTAGGAGCATTGAGATATCACTTCTCATGCTATAGGAAGGGTCTCAGGATTGGAATGGGAAGGACTTGGATATCACATCTCATGCTATAGGGAGGGTCTCAAGTTTGATATTAGAAGCATTGAGATATCACATCTCATGATATCGGAAGGGTCTCAGGATTGGAATGGGAAGGAGTTGGATATCACATCTCATGATAAAGGAAGGGTCTAAGGTTTGGAAGGGGAAGGATTTGGATATCACATCTCATGTTATAGGACGGGTCTCAGGTTTGGTATTAGAAGCATTGAGATATCAAGTCTCATGGTATAGGAAGGGTCTCAGAATTGGAATGGGAAGGAGTTGGATATCACATCTCAAGCTATAGGAAGGGTCTCAGGATTGGAATGGGTAGGAGTTTGATATCAAATCTCATGCCATAGTATGGGTCTCAGGTTTGGTAGAAGCATTGGGATATCACATCTCATGCTATCGGAAGGGTATCAGTATTGGATTTGGAAGGAGTTTGATATCCCATCTCATGCTATAGGAAGGGTCTGAGGTTGGAATGGGAAGGAGTTGGATATCACATCTCATGTTATAGGAAGGGTCTCAGGATTGGAATGGGAAGGACTTGGATATCATATCTCATGCTATAGGAAGGCTCTCAGGTTTGTAAGGGGAAGGAGTTGGATATCACATTTCATGTTAGAGGAAGGATCTCAGGTTTGGTATAAGAGGCATTGAGATATCACATCTCATGCTATAGGAAGGGTCTCAGGATTGGAATGGGAAGGAGTTGGATATCACATCTCAAGCTATAGGAAGGGTCTCAGGTTTGGTATAAGCATTGAGATATCACATCTCATGCTATAGGAAGGGTCTCAGAATTGGAATGGGAAGGAGTTGGATATCACATCTCATGTTATAGGAAAGATCTCAGGTTTGGTATTAGAAGCAATGAGACATCACATCTCAAGTTATAGGAAGGGTCTCAGGATTGGAATGGGAAGAAGTTGGATATCACAACTCATGCTATAGGAAGGGTCTCAGGTTTGGTATAAGCATTGAGATATCACATCTCATGCTATAGGAAGGGTCTCAGGATTGGAATGGGAACGAATTGTATATGACATCTCATGCCATAGGAAGGGTCTCAGGTTTGGTATAAGCATTGAGATATCACATCACATGCTATAGGAAGGATCTCAGGTTTGGTATTTGAGGCATTGAGATATCACATCTCATGCTATCATAAGGGTCTCAGGATTGGAATGGGAAGGAGTTCGATATCACATCTCATGCTAAAAGGAGGGTCTCAGGTTTGGAAGGGGAAGGATTTGGATATCACATCACATGTTATAGGAAGTTCTCAGGTTTGGTATTAGAAGCATTGAGATATCACATCTCATGCTATAGGAAGGGTCTCAGGTTTGAAACGGGAAGGAGTTGGATATCACATCTCATGTTATAGGAAGAGTCGCAGGTTTGGTATAAGCATTGAGATATCACATCTCTGCAATCGGAAGTGTCTCAGGATTGGGATGGGAAGGAGTTGGATATCACATCTCATGCTATAGGAAGGGTCTCAGGTTTGGAAGGGGAAGGAATTGGATATCCCATCTCATGTTATAGGACTGGTCTCAGGTTTGGTATTAGAAGCATTGAGATATCACATTGCATGCTGTAGGAAGGGTCTCAGGTTTGGAATGGGAAGGAATTGGATATCACATCTGATGTCATAGGAACGATCTCAGGTTTGGTATTAGAAGCATTGAGATATCACATCTCATGCTATAGGAATGGTCTCAGGATTGGAATGGGAAGGAGTTGGAAATTACATTCTGGCTATAGGAAGGGTCTCATGTTTGGAATGGGAAGGAGTTGGATATCACATATGCTATAGGAAGGGTCTCAGGATTGGAATGGGAAGGAGTTGGATATTACATTCTGGCTATAGGAAGGGTCTCATGTTTGGAATGGGAAGGAGTTGGATATCACATATGCTATAGGAAGGGTCTCAGGATTGGAATGGGAAGGAGTTGGATATCCCATCTCATGTTATAGGACGGGTCCCAGGTTTGTTATTAGAATCATTGAGATATCATATTGCATGCTGTAGGAAGGGTCTAAGGATTGGAATGGGAAGGACTTGGATATCACATCTCAAGCTATAGGTAGGCTCTCAGGTTTGGAAAGGGAAGGAGTTGGATATCACATTTCATGTTAGAGGAAGGATCTCAGGTTTGGTATTAGAGGAATTGAGATATCACATCTCATGCTATAGGAAGGGTCTCAGGATTGGAATGGGAAGGAGTTGAATATCACATCTCATGCTATAGGAAGGGTCTCAGGTTTGGTATAAGCATTGAGATATCACATCTCATGCTATAGAAAGGGTCTCAGGATTGGAATGGGAAGGAGTTGGATATCACATCTCATGTTATAGGAAGGATCTCAGGTTTGGTATTAGAAGCATTGAGACATCACATTTCATGCTATAGGAAGGGTCTCAGGATTGGAATGGGAAGGAGTTGGATATAACATCTCATGCTATAGGAATGGTCTCAGGTTTGGTATAAGCATTGAGATATCACATCTCATGCTATAGGAAGGGTCTCAGGATTGGAATGGGAAGGAGTTGTATATGACATCTCATGCCATAGGAAGGGTCTCAGGTTTGGTATAAGCATTGAGATATCACATCTCTGCTATCGGAAGGGTCTCAGGATTGGAATGGGAAGGAGTTGGATATCCCATCCCATGTTACAGGAAGAGTCTCAGGTTTGGTATTAGAAGCACTGAGATATCACATCTCATGCTATAGGAAGTGTCTCAGGATTGGAATGGGAAGGACTTGGATATCACATCTCATGCTAATGGAAGGGTCTCAGGTTTGGTATAAGCAGTGAGATATCACATCTCATGCTATAGGAAGTGTCTCAGGATTGGAATGGGAAGGAGTTGGATATCACATCTCACGCTAAAGGAAGGGTCTCAGGTTTGGTATAAGCAGTGAGATATCACATCTCATGCTATAGGAAGTGTCTCAGTATTGGAATGGGAAGGAATTGGATATCACATCTCATGTTAAAGGAAGGGTCTCAGGTTTGGTATAAGCAGTGAGATATCACATCTCATGCTATAGGAAGTGTCTCAGGATTGGAATGGGAAGGAGTTGGATATCACATCTCATGTTAAAGGAAGTGTCTCATGTTTGGTATAAGCATTGAGATATCACATCTCATGCTATAGGAAGGGTCTCAGGATTGGAATGGGAAGGAATTGTATATGACATCTCATGCCATAGGAAGGGTCTCAGGTTTGGTATAAGCATTGAGATATCACATCTCATGCTATAGGAAGAGTCTCAGGATTGGAATGGGAAGGAATTGTATATGACATCTCATGCCATAGGAAGGGTCTCAGGTTTGGTATAAGCATTGAGATATCACATCACATGCTATAGGAAGGATCTCAGGTTTGGTATTAGAAGCATTGAGATATCACATATCATGCTATCGGAAGTATCTCAGGTTTGGTATTTGAGGCATTGAGATATCACATCTCATGCTATCATAAGGGTCTCAGGATTGGAATGGAAAGGAGTTGGATATCACATCTCATGCTAAAGGGAGGGTCTCAGGTTTGGAAGGGGAAGGATTTGGATATCACATCACATGTTATAGGAAGTTCTCAGGTTTGGTATTAGAAGCATTGAGATATCACATCTCATGCTATCAGAAGGGTCTCAGGATTGGAATGGGAAGGAGTTGGATATCACATCTCATGCTATAGGAAGGGTCTCAGGTTTGAAACGGGAAGGAGTTGGATATCACATCTCATGTTATAGGAAGAGTCGCAGATTTGGAATAAGCATTGAGATATCACATCTCTGCAATCGGAAGTGTCTCAGGATTGGGATGGGAAGGAGTTGGATATCACATCTCATGCTATAGGAAGGGTCTCAGGTTTGGAAGGGGAAGGAGTTGGATATCCCATCTCATGTTATAGGAGTGGTCTCAGGTTTGGTATTAGAAGCATTGAGATATCACATTGCATGCTGTAGGAAGGGTCTCAGGTTTGGAATGGGAAGGAATTGGATATCACATCTCATGTCATAGGAACGATCTCAGGTTTGGTATTAGAAGCATTGAGATGTCACATCTCATGCTATAGGAATGGTCTCAGGATTGGAATGGGAAGGAGTTGGAAATCACATTCTGGCTATAGGAAGGGTCTCATGTTTGGAATGGGAAGGAGTTGGATATCAGATATGCTATAGGAAGGGTCTCAGGATTGGAATGGGAAGGAGTTGGATATCCCATCTCATGTTATAGGACGGGTCTCAGGTTTGTTATTAGAATCATTGAGATATCATATTGCATGCTGTAGGAAGGGTCTAAGGATTGGAATGGGAAGGACTTGGATATCACATCTCAAGCTATAGGTAGGCTCTCAGGTTTGGAAAGGGAAGGAGTTGGATATCACATTTCATGTTAGAGGAAGGATCTCAGGTTTGGTATTAGAGGAATTGAGATATCACATCTCATGCTATAGGAAGGGTCTCAGGATTGGAATGGGAAGGAGTTGGATATCACATCTCATGCTATAGGAAGGGTCTCAGGTTTGGTATAAGCATTGAGATATCACATCTCATACTATAGGAAGGGTCTCAGGATTGGAATGGGAAGGAGTTGGATATCACATCTCATGTTATAGGAAGGATCTCAGGTTTGGTATTAGAAGCATTGAGACATCACATTTCATGCTATAGGAAGGGTCTCAGGATTGGAATGGGAAGGAGTTGGATATCACATCTCATGCTATAGGAATGGTCTCAGGTTTGGTATAAGCATTGAGATATCACATCTCATGCTATAAGAAGGGTCTCAGGATTGGAATGGGAAGGAGTTGTATATGACATCTCATGCCATAGGAAGGGTCTCAGGTTTGGTATAAGCATTGAGATATCACATCTCTGCTATCGGAAGGGTCTCAGGATTGGAATGGGAAGGAGTTGGATATCCCATCTCATGTTACAGGAAGAGTCTCAGGTTTGGTATTAGAAGCATTGAGATATCACATCTCATGCTATAGGAAGTGTCTCAGGATTGGAATGGGAAGGACTTGGATATCACATCTCATGCTAAAGGAAGGGTCTCAGGTTTGGTATAAGCAGTGAGATATCACATCTCATGCTATAGGAAGTGTCTCAGGATTGGAATGGGAAGGAGTTGGATATCACATCTCACGCTAAAGGAAGGGTCTCAGGTTTGGTATAAGCAGTGAGATATCACATCTCATGCTATAGGAAGTGTCTCAGGATTGGAATGGGAAGGAGTTGGATATCACATCTCATGTTAAAGGAAGGGTCTCAGGTTTGGTATAAGCAGTGAGATATCACATCTCATGCTATAGGAAGTGTCTCAGGATTGGAATGGGAAGGAGTTGGATATCACATCTCATGTTAAAGGAAGGGTCTCAGGTTTGGTATAAGCATTGAGATATCACATCTCATGCTATAGGAAGGGTCTCAGGATTGGAATGGGAAGGAGTTGGATATCACATCTCATGTTATAGGAAGGATCTCAGGTTTGGTATTAGAAGCATTGAGACATCACATTTCATGCTATAGGAAGGGTCTCAGGATTGGAATGGGAAGGAGTTGGATATCACATCTCATGCTATAGGAATGGTCTCAGGTTTGGTATAAGCATTGAGATATCACATCTCATGCTATAGGAAGCGTCTCAGTTTTGGAATGGGAAGGAATTGTATATGACATCTCATGCCATAGGAAGGGACTCAGGTTTGGTATAAGCATTGAGATATCACATCTCTGCTATCGGAAGGGTCTTAGGATTGGAATGGGAAGGAGTTGGATATCCCATCTCATGTTACAGGAAGAGTCTCAGGTTTGGTATTAGAAGCATTGAGATATCACATCTCATGCTATAGGAAGTGTCTCAGGATTGGAATGGGAAGGACTTGGATATCACATCTCATGCTAAAGGAAGGGTCTCAGGTTTGGTATAAGCAGTGAGATATCACATCTCATGCTATAGGAAGTGTCTCAGGATTGGAATGGGAAGGAGTTGGATATCACATCTCATGTTATAGGAAGGATCTCAGGTTTGGTATAAGCATTCAGATATCACATCTCTGCTATCGGAAGGGTCTCAGGATTGGAATGGGAAGGAGTTGGATATTCCCATCTCATGTTATAGGAAGGGTCTCAGGTTTGGTATTAGAAGCATTGAGACATCACATCTCATGTTATAGGAAGGGTCTCAGGATTGGAATGGGAAGAAGTTGGATATCACAACTCATGCTATAGGAAGGGTCTCAGGTTTGGTATAAGCATTGAGATATCACATCTCATGCTATAGGAAGGGTCTCAGGATTGGAATGGGAAGAAGTTGGATATCACATCTCATGTCATAGGAAGGATCTCAGGTTTGGTATTAGAAGCATTGATATATCACATCTCATGCTATAGGAATGGTCGCAGGATTGGAATGGGTAGGAGTTGGATATTACATTCTTGCTATAGGAAGGGTCTCATGTTTAGAATGGGAAGGAGTTGGATATCACATATGCTATAGGAAGTGTCTCAGGTTTGGAACGGGAAGGAGTTGGATATCACATCTCATGTTATAGGAAGGGTCTCAGGTTTGGTATAAGCATTGAGATATCACATCTCTGCTATCGGAAGTGGCTCAGGATTAGAATGGGAAGGAGTTGGATATCCCATCTCATGTTATAGGACGGGTCTCTGGTTTGGTATTAGAATCATTGAGATATCACATCGCATGCTGTAGGAAGGGTCTAAGGATTGGAATGGGATGGACTTGGATATCACATCTCATGCTATAGGTAGGCTCTCAGGTTTGGTATAAGCATTGAGATATCACATCTCATGCTATAGGAAGGATCTCAGGATTGGAATGGGAAGGATTTGGATATCACATCTCATGCTATAGGAAGGGTCTCAGGTTTGGTATAAGCATGGAGATATCACTTCTCATGCTATAGGAAGGGTCTCAGGATTGGAATGGGAAGGAGTTGGATATCACATCTCATGTTATAGGAAGGATCTCAGGTTTGGTATTAGAAGCATTGAGACATCACATCTCATGCTATAGGAAGGGTCTCAGGATTGGAATGGGAAGGAATTGGATATCACATCTCAGCTATAGGTAGGCTCTCAGGTTTGGAAAGGGAAGGAGTTGGATATCACATTTCATGTTAGAGGAATTATCTCAGGTTTGGTATTAGAGGAATTGAGATATCACATCTCATGCTATAGGAAGGGTCTCAGGATTGGAATGGGAAGGAGTTGGATATCACATCCCATGCTATAGGAAGGGTCTCAGGTTTGGTATAAGCATTGAGATATCACATTTCATGCTATAGGAAGGGTCTCAGGATTGGAATGGGAAGGAGTTGGATATCACATCTCATCTTATAGGAAGGATCTCAGGTTTGGTATTAGAAGCATTGAGACATCACATTTCATGCTATAGGAAGGGTCTCAGGATTGGGATGGGAAGGAGTTGGATATCACATCTCATGCTATAGGAAGGGTCTCAGGTTTGGAAGGGGAAGGAATTGTATATCCCATCTCATGTTATAGGACTGGTCTCAGGTTTGGTATTAGAAGCATTGAGATATCACATTGCATGCTGTAGGAAGGGTCTCAGGTTTGGAATGGGAAGGAATTGGATATCACATCTGATGTCATAGGAACGATCTCAGGTTTGGTATTAGAAGCATTGAGATATCACATCTCATGCTATAGGAATGGTCTCAGGATTGGAATGGGAAGGAGTTGGAAATTACATTCTGGCTATAGGAAGGGTCTCATGTTTGGAATGGGAAGGAGTTGGATATCACATATGCTATAGGAAGGGTCTCAGGATTGGAATGGGAAGGAGTTGGATATTACATTCTGGCTATAGGAAGGGTCTCATGTTTGGAATGGGAAGGAGTTGGATATCACATATGCTATAGGAAGGGTCTCAGGATTGGAATGGGAAGGAGTTGGATATCCCATCTCATGTTATAGGACGGGTCCCAGGTTTGTTATTAGAATCATTGAGATATCATATTGCATGCTGTAGGAAGGGTCTAAGGATTGGAATGGGAAGGACTTGGATATCACATCTCAAGCTATAGGTAGGCTCTCAGGTTTGGAAAGGGAAGGAGTTGGATATCACATTTCATGTTAGAGGAAGGATCTCAGGTTTGGTATTAGAGGAATTGAGATATCACATCTCATGCTATAGGAAGGGTCTCAGGATTGGAATGGGAAGGAGTTGAATATCACATCTCATGCTATAGGAAGGGTCTCAGGTTTGGTATAAGCATTGAGATATCACATCTCATGCTATAGAAAGGGTCTCAGGATTGGAATGGGAAGGAGTTGGATATCACATCTCATGTTATAGGAAGGATCTCAGGTTTGGTATTAGAAGCATTGAGACATCACATTTCATGCTATAGGAAGGGTCTCAGGATTGGAATGGGAAGGAGTTGGATATAACATCTCATGCTATAGGAATGGTCTCAGGTTTGGTATAAGCATTGAGATATCACATCTCATGCTATAGGAAGGGTCTCAGGATTGGAATGGGAAGGAGTTGTATATGACATCTCATGCCATAGGAAGGGTCTCAGGTTTGGTATAAGCATTGAGATATCACATCTCTGCTATCGGAAGGGTCTCAGGATTGGAATGGGAAGGAGTTGGATATCCCATCCCATGTTACAGGAAGAGTCTCAGGTTTGGTATTAGAAGCACTGAGATATCACATCT
This sequence comes from Ambystoma mexicanum, assembly GCF_040938575.1. Classification (NCBI taxonomy): domain Eukaryota; kingdom Metazoa; phylum Chordata; class Amphibia; order Caudata; family Ambystomatidae; genus Ambystoma; species Ambystoma mexicanum. The sequence goes on along the minus strand of NC_090931.1, from coordinate 495,261,474 downwards.
CATGCTATAGGAAGTGTCTCAGGATTGGAATGGGAAGGACTTGGATATCACATCTCATGCTAATGGAAGGGTCTCAGGTTTGGTATAAGCAGTGAGATATCACATCTCATGCTATAGGAAGTGTCTCAGGATTGGAATGGGAAGGAGTTGGATATCACATCTCACGCTAAAGGAAGGGTCTCAGGTTTGGTATAAGCAGTGAGATATCACATCTCATGCTATAGGAAGTGTCTCAGGATTGGAATGGGAAGGAATTGGATATCACATCTCATGTTAAAGGAAGGGTCTCAGGTTTGGTATAAGCAGTGAGATATCACATCTCATGCTATAGGAAGTGTCTCAGGATTGGAATGGGAAGGAGTTGGATATCACATCTCATGTTAAAGGAAGTGTCTCATGTTTGGTATAAGCATTGAGATATCACATCTCATGCTATAGGAAGGGTCTCAGGATTGGAATGGGAAGGAATTGTATATGACATCTCATGCCATAGGAAGGGTCTCAGGTTTGGTATAAGCATTGAGATATCACATCTCATGCTATAGGAAGAGTCTCAGGATTGGAATGGGAAGGAATTGTATATGACATCTCATGCCATAGGAAGGGTCTCAGGTTTGGTATAAGCATTGAGATATCACATCACATGCTATAGGAAGGATCTCAGGTTTGGTATTAGAAGCATTGAGATATCACATATCATGCTATCGGAAGTATCTCAGGTTTGGTATTTGAGGCATTGAGATATCACATCTCATGCTATCATAAGGGTCTCAGGATTGGAATGGAAAGGAGTTGGATATCACATCTCATGCTAAAGGGAGGGTCTCAGGTTTGGAAGGGGAAGGATTTGGATATCACATCACATGTTATAGGAAGTTCTCAGGTTTGGTATTAGAAGCATTGAGATATCACATCTCATGCTATCAGAAGGGTCTCAGGATTGGAATGGGAAGGAGTTGGATATCACATCTCATGCTATAGGAAGGGTCTCAGGTTTGAAACGGGAAGGAGTTGGATATCACATCTCATGTTATAGGAAGAGTCGCAGATTTGGAATAAGCATTGAGATATCACATCTCTGCAATCGGAAGTGTCTCAGGATTGGGATGGGAAGGAGTTGGATATCACATCTCATGCTATAGGAAGGGTCTCAGGTTTGGAAGGGGAAGGAGTTGGATATCCCATCTCATGTTATAGGAGTGGTCTCAGGTTTGGTATTAGAAGCATTGAGATATCACATTGCATGCTGTAGGAAGGGTCTCAGGTTTGGAATGGGAAGGAATTGGATATCACATCTCATGTCATAGGAACGATCTCAGGTTTGGTATTAGAAGCATTGAGATGTCACATCTCATGCTATAGGAATGGTCTCAGGATTGGAATGGGAAGGAGTTGGAAATCACATTCTGGCTATAGGAAGGGTCTCATGTTTGGAATGGGAAGGAGTTGGATATCAGATATGCTATAGGAAGGGTCTCAGGATTGGAATGGGAAGGAGTTGGATATCCCATCTCATGTTATAGGACGGGTCTCAGGTTTGTTATTAGAATCATTGAGATATCATATTGCATGCTGTAGGAAGGGTCTAAGGATTGGAATGGGAAGGACTTGGATATCACATCTCAAGCTATAGGTAGGCTCTCAGGTTTGGAAAGGGAAGGAGTTGGATATCACATTTCATGTTAGAGGAAGGATCTCAGGTTTGGTATTAGAGGAATTGAGATATCACATCTCATGCTATAGGAAGGGTCTCAGGATTGGAATGGGAAGGAGTTGGATATCACATCTCATGCTATAGGAAGGGTCTCAGGTTTGGTATAAGCATTGAGATATCACATCTCATACTATAGGAAGGGTCTCAGGATTGGAATGGGAAGGAGTTGGATATCACATCTCATGTTATAGGAAGGATCTCAGGTTTGGTATTAGAAGCATTGAGACATCACATTTCATGCTATAGGAAGGGTCTCAGGATTGGAATGGGAAGGAGTTGGATATCACATCTCATGCTATAGGAATGGTCTCAGGTTTGGTATAAGCATTGAGATATCACATCTCATGCTATAAGAAGGGTCTCAGGATTCGAATGGGAAGGAGTTGTATATGACATCTCATGCCATAGGAAGGGTCTCAGGTTTGGTATAAGCATTGAGATATCACATCTCTGCTATCGGAAGGGTCTCAGGATTGGAATGGGAAGGAGTTGGATATCCCATCTCATGTTACAGGAAGAGTCTCAGGTTTGGTATTAGAAGCATTGAGATATCACATCTCATGCTATAGGAAGTGTCTCAGGATTGGAATGGGAAGGACTTGGATATCACATCTCATGCTAAAGGAAGGGTCTCAGGTTTGGTACAAGCAGTGAGATATCACATCTCATGCTATAGGAAGTGTCTCAGGATTGGAATGGGAAGGAGTTGGATATCACATCTCACGCTAAAGGAAGGGTCTCAGGTTTGGTATAAGCAGTGAGATATCACATCTCATGCTATAGGAAGTGTCTCAGGATTGGAATGGGTAGGAGTTGGATATCACATCTCATGTTAAAGGAAGGGTCTCAGGTTTGGTATAAGCAGTGAGATATCACATCTCATGCTATAGGAAGTGTCTCAGGATTGGAATGGGAAGGAGTTGGATATCACATCTCATGTTAAAGGAAGGGTCTCAGGTTTGGTATAAGCATTGAGATATCACATCTCATGCTATAGGAAGGGTCTCAGGATTGGAATGGGAAGGAGTTGGATATCACATCTCATGTTATAGGAAGGATCTCAGGTTTGGTATTAGAAGCATTGAGACATCACATTTCATGCTATAGGAAGGGTCTCAGGATTGGAATGGGAAGGAGTTGGATATCACATCTCATGCTATAGGAATGGTCTCAGGTTTGGTATAAGCATTGAGATATCACATCTCATGCTATAGGAAGGGTCTCAGTTTTGGAATGGGAAGGAATTGTATATGACATCTCATGCCATAGGAAGGGACTCAGGTTTGGTATAAGCATTGAGATATCACATCTCTGCTATCGGAAGGGTCTTAGGATTGGAATGGGAAGGAGTTGGATATCCCATCTCATGTTACAGGAAGAGTCTCAGGTTTGGTATTAGAAGCATTGAGATATCACATCTCATGCTATAGGAAGTGTCTCAGGATTGGAATGGGAAGGACTTGGATATCACATCTCATGCTAAAGGAAGGGTCTCAGGTTTGGTATAAGCAGTGAGATATCACATCTCATGCTATAGGAAGTGTCTCAGGATTGGAATGGGAAGGAGTTGGATATCACATCTCATATTATAGGAAGGATCTCAGGTTTGGTATAAGCATTCAGATATCACATCTCTGCTATCGGAAGGGTCTCAGGATTGGAATGGGAAGGAGTTGGATATTCCCATCTCATGTTATAGGAAGGGTCTCAGGTTTGGTATTAGAAGCATTGAGACATCACATCTCATGTTATAGGAAGGGTCTCAGGATTGGAATGGGAAGAAGTTGGATATCACAACTCATGCTATAGGAAGGGTCTCAGGTTTGGTATAAGCATTGAGATATCACATCTCATGCTATAGGAAGGGTCTCAGGATTGGAATGGGAAGAAGTTGGATATCACATCTCATGTCATAGGAAGGATCTCAGGTTTGGTATTAGAAGCATTGATATATCACATCTCATGCTATAGGAATGGTCGCAGGATTGGAATGGGTAGGAGTTGGATATTACATTCTTGCTATAGGAAGGGTCTCATGTTTAGAATGGGAAGGAGTTGGATATCACATATGCTATAGGAAGTGTCTCAGGTTTGGAACGGGAAGGAGTTGGATATCACATCTCATGTTATAGGAAGGGTCTCAGGTTTGGTATAAGCATTGAGATATCACATCTCTGCTATCGGAAGTGGCTCAGGATTAGAATGGGAAGGAGTTGGATATCCCATCTCATGTTATAGGACGGGTCTCTGGTTTGGTATTAGAATCATTGAGATATCACATCGCATGCTGTAGGAAGGGTCTAAGGATTGGAATGGGATGGACTTGGATATCACATCTCATGCTATGGGTAGGCTCTCAGGTTTGGTATAAGCATTGAGATATCACATCTCATGCTATAGGAAGGATCTCAGGATTGGAATGGGAAGGATTTGGATATCACATCTCATGCTATAGGAAGGGTCTCAGGTTTGGTATAAGCATGGAGATATCACTTCTCATGCTATAGGAAGGGTCTCAGGATTGGAATGGGAAGGAGTTGGATATCACATCTCATGTTATAGGAAGGATCTCAGGTTTGGTATTAGAAGCATTGAGACATCACATCTCATGCTATAGGAAGGGTCTCAGGATTGGAATGGGAAGGAATTGGATATCACATCTCAGCTATAGGTAGGCTCTCAGGTTTGGAAAGGGAAGGAGTTGGATATCACATTTCATGTTAGAGGAATTATCTCAGGTTTGGTATTAGAGGAATTGAGATATCACATCTCATGCTATAGGAAGGGTCTCAGGATTGGAATGGGAAGGAGTTGGATATCACATCCCATGCTATAGGAAGGGTCTCAGGTTTGGTATAAGCATTGAGATATCACATTTCATGCTATAGGAAGGGTCTCAGGATTGGAATGGGAAGGAGTTGGATATCACATCTCATCTTATAGGAAGGATCTCAGGTTTGGTATTAGAAGCATTGAGACATCACATTTCATGCTATAGGAAGGGTCTCAGGATTGGAATGGGAAGGAGTTGGATATCACATCTCATGCTATAGGAATGGTCTCAGGTTTGGTATAAGCATTGAGATATCACATCTCATGCTATAGGAAGGGTCTCAGGATTGGAATGGGAAGGAGTTGGATATCACATCTCATGCTATAGGAATGGTCTCAGGTTTGGTATAAGCATTGAGATATCACATCTCTGCTATCGGAAGGGTCTCAGGATTGGAATGGGAAGGAGTTGGATATCCCATCTCATGTTACAGGAAGAGTCTCAGGTTTGGTATTAGAAGCATTGAGATATCACATCTCATGCTATAGGAAGTGTCTCAGGATTGGAATGGGAAGGACTTGGATATCACATCTCGTGCTAAAGGAAGGGTCTCAGGTTTGGTATAAGCAGTGAGATATCACATCTCATGCTATAGGAAGTGTCTCAGGATTGGAATGGGAAGGAGTTGGATATCACATCTCACGTTAAAGGAAGGGTCTCAGGTTTGGTATACGCAGTGAGATATCACATCTCATGCTATAGGAAGTGTCTCAGGATTGGAATGGGAAGGAGTTGGATATCACATCTCATGTTAAAGGAAGGGTCTCAGGCTTGGTATAAGCAGTGAGATATCACATCTCATGCTATAGGAAGTGTCTCAGGATTGGAATGGGAAGGAGTTGGATATCACATCTCATGTTATAGGAAGGATCTCAGGTTTGGTATTAGAAGCATTGAGACATCACATTTCATGCTATAGGAAGGGTCTCAGGATTGGAATGGGAAGGAGTTGGATATCACATCTCATGCTATAGGAATGGTCTCAGGTTTGGTATAAGCATTGAGATATCACATCTCATGCTATAGGAAGGGTCTCAGGATTGGAATGGGAAGGAGTTGTATATGACATCTCATGCCATAGGAAGGGTCTCAGGTTTGGTATAAGCACTGAGATATCACATCTCATGCTATAGGAAGGGTCTCAGGATTGGAATGGGAAGGAGTTGTATATGACATCTCATGCCATAGGAAGGGTCTCAGGTTTGGTATAAGCACTGAGATATCACATCTCATGCTATAGGAAGGGTCTCAGGATTGGAATGGGAAGGAGTTGGATATCACATCTCATGTTATAGGAAGTATCTCAGGTTTGGTATTAGAAGCATTGAGACATCACATCTCATGCTATAGGAAGGGTCTCAGGATTGGATTGGGAAGGAGTTGGATATCACATCTCATGCTATAGGAAGGGTCTGAGATTTGGTATAAGCATTGAGATATCACATCTCATGCTATAGGAAGGGTCTCAGGTTTGGTATTAGAAGCATTGAGACATCACATTTCATGCTATAGGAAGGGTCTCAGGATTGGAATGGGAAGGAGTTGGATATCACATCTCATGCTATAGGAATGGTCTCAGGTTTGGTATAAGCATTGAGATATCACATCTCATGCTATAGGAAGGGTCTCAGGATTGGAATGGGAAGGAGTTGTATATGACATCTCATGCCATAGGAAGGGTCTCAGGTTTGGTATAAGCACTGAGATATCACATCTATGCTATAGGAAGGGTCTCATGATTGGAATGGGAAGGAGTTGGATATCCCATCTCATGTTACAGGAAGAGTCTCAGGTTTGGTATTAGAAGCATTGAGATATCACATCTCATGCTCTAGGAAGTGTCTCAGGATTGGAATGGTAAGGACTTGGATATCACATCTCATGCTAAAGGAAGGGTCTCAGGTTTGGTATAAGCAGTGAGATATCACATCTCATGCTATAGGAAGTGTCTCAGGATTGGAATGGGAAGGAGTTGGATATCACATCTCATGTTATAGGAAGGATCTCAGGTTTGGTATAAGCATTGAGATATCACATCTCTGCTATCGGAAGGGTCTCAGGATTGGAATGGGAAGGAGTTGGATATTCCCATCTCATGTTATAGGAAGGGTCTCAGGTTTGGTATTAGAAGCATTGAGACATCACATCTCATGTTATAGGAAGGGTCTCAGGATTGGAATGGGAAGAAGTTGGATATCACATCTCATGCTATAGGAAGGGTCTCAGGTTTGGTATAAGCATTGAGATATCACATCTCATGCTATAGGAAGGGTCTCAGGATTGGAATGGGAAGAAGTTGGATATCACATCTCATGTCATAGGAAGGATCTCAGGTTTGGTATTAGAAGCATTGATATATCACATCTCATGCTATAGGAATGGTCGCAGGATTGGAATGGGTAGGAGTTGGATATTACATTCTTGCTATAGGAAGGGTCTCATGTTTAGAATGGGAAGGAGTTGGATATCACATATGCTATAGGAAGTGTCTCAGGTTTGGAACGGGAAGGAGTTGGATATCACATCTCATGTTATAGGAAGGGTCTCAGGTTTGGTATAAGCATTGAGATATCACATCTCTGCTATCGGAAGTGGCTCAGTATTAGAATGGGAAGGAGTTGGATAATCCCATCTCATGTTATAGGACGGGTCTCTGGTTTGGTATTAGAATCATTGAGATATCACATCGCATGCTGTAGGAAGGGTCTAAGGATTGGAATGGGATGGACTTGGATATCACATCTCATGCTATAGGTAAGCTCTCAGGTTTGGTATAAGCATTGAGATATCACATCTCATGCTATAGGAAGGATCTCAGGATTGGAATGGGAAGGATTTGGATATCACATCTCATGCTATAGGAAGGGTCTCAGGTTTGGTATAAGCATGGAGATATCACTTTTCATGCTATAGGAAGGGTCTCAGGATTGGAATGGGAAGGAGTTGGATATCACATCTCATGTTATAGGAAGTATCTCAGGTTTGGTATTAGAAGCATTGAGACATCACATCTCATGCTATAGGAAGGGTCTCAGGATTGGATTGGGAAGGAGTTGGATATCACATCTCATGCTATAGGAAGGGTCTGAGATTTGGTATAAGCATTGAGATATCACATCTCATGCTATAGGAAGGGTCTCAGAATTGGAATGGGAAGGAGTTGTATATGACATCTCAGGCCATAGGAAGGGTCTCGGGTTTGGTATAAGCATTGAAATATCACATCTCTGCTATCGGAAGGGTCTCAGGATTGGAATGAGAAGGACTTGGATGTCCATCTCATGCTATAGGGAGGGTCTCAAGTTTGATATTAGAAACATTGAGATAACAAATATCGTGATATCGGAAGGGTCTCATTATTGGAATGGGAAGGAGTTGGATATCACATCTCATGATAAAGGAAGGGTCTAAGGTTTGGAAGGGGAAGGATTTGCATATCACATCTCATTTTATAGGACGGGTCTCAGGTTTGGTATAAGCATTGAGATATCACATCTCATGCTATAGGAAGGGTATCAGAATTGGAAGGGGAAGGAGTTGGATATCACATCTCATGTGATAGGAAAGATCTCAGGTTTGGTATTAGAAGCATTGAGACATCACATCTCATGTTATAGGAAGGGTCTCAGGATTGGAATGGGAAGAAGTTGGATATCACATCTCATGCTATAGGAAGGGTCTCAGGTTTGGTATAAGCATTGAGATATCACATCTCATGATATAGGAAGGGTCTCAGGATTGGAATGGGAAGGAGTTGTATATGACATCTCATGCCATAGGAAGGGTCTCAGGTTTGGTATAAGCATTGAGATATCACATCACATGCTATAGGAAGGGTCTCAAGATTGGAATGGGAAGGACTTGGATATCACATCTCATGCTATAGGCAAGGTCTCAGATTTGGAAAGGGAAGCAGTTGGATATCACATTTCATGTTAGAGGTAGGATCTCAGGTTTGGTATTAGAGGCATTGAGATATCACATCTCATGCTATCAGAAGGGTCTCAGGATTGGAATGGGAAGGAGTTGGATATCACATCTCATGCTAAAGGGAGGGTCTCAGGTTTCGAATGGGAAGGACTTGGATATCACAATTCATGTTATAGGAAGGGTCTCAGGTTTGGTATTAGAAGCATTGAGATATCACATCTCATGCTATAGGAAGGGTCTCAGGATTGGAATGGGAAGGACTTGGATATCACATCTCATGTTATTGGAAGGGTCTCAGGTTTGGTATTAGAAGCATTGAGATATCACATCTCATGCTATAGGAAGGGTCTCAGGAATGGAATGGGAAGGACTTGGATATCACATCTCATGATAAAGGAAGGGTCTGAGGTTTGGAAGGGGAAGGATTTGGATATCACATCTAATGTTATTGGATCGGTCTTAGGTTTGGTATTAGAAGCATTGAGATATCAAGTCTCATGGTATAGGACGGGAGTTTGATATCACATCTCATGCCATGGTATGGGTCTCAGGTTTTGTAGAAGCATTGGGATATCACATCTCATGCTATCGGAAGGGTATCAGGATTGGATTTGGAAGGAGTTCGATATCCCATCTCATGCTATAAGAAGGGTCTCAGGTTGGAATGGGAAGGAGTTGGATATCACATCTCATGTTATAGGAAGGGTCTCAGGATTGGAATGGGAAGGACTTGGATATCACATCTCATGCTGTAGGAAGGCTCTCAGGTTTGGAAAGGGAAGGAGTTGGATATCACATTTCATGTTAGAGGTAGGATCTCAGGTTTGGTATTAGAGGCATTGAGATATCACATCTCATGCTATCAGACGGGTATCAGGATTGGAATGGGAAGGAGTTGGTTATCACATCTCATGCTAAAGGGAGGGTCTCAGGTTTGGAAGGGGACGGATTTGGATATCACATCTCATGTTATAGGAAGGATCTCAGGTTTGGTATTAGAAGCATTGAGATATCACATCTCATGCTATAGAAGGATCTCAGGTTTGGTATTAGAAGCATTGAGATATCACATCTCATGCTATAGGAAGGGTCTCAGGATTGGAATGGGAAGGAGTTGGATATCACATCTCATCCAATAAGAAGGGTCTCAGGTTTGGAATGGGAAGGAATTGGATATCACATCTCATGTTATAGGAAGGATCTCAGGTTTGGTATTAGAAGCATTGAGATATCACATCTCAGGCTATAGGAAGGGTCTCAGGATTGGAATGTGAAGGATTTGGATATCACATCTCATGCTAAAGGAAGAGTCTCAGGTTTGGTAGAAGCATTGAGATATCACATCTCATGCTATAGGAAGGGTCTCAGGATTTGAATGGCAAGGAGTTGGATATCACATCTCATGCCATAGGAAGGGTCTCAGGTTTGGTATAAGCATTGAGATATCACATCTCTTCTATCGGAAGGGTCTCAGGATTGGATTGGGAAGGAGTTGGATATCCCTTCTCATGCTACAGCAAGGGTCTCAGGTTGGAATGGGAAGGAGTTGGATATCACATCTCATGTTATAGGAAGGGTCTCAGGATTGGAATGGGAAGGATTTGGATATCAAATCTCTAGCTATAGGAATGGTCTCAGGATTGGAATGGGTAGGAGTTGGATATTACATTCTTGCTATTGGGAGGGTCTCATGTTTGGAATGGGAAGGAGTTGGATATCACATATGCTATAGGAAGTGTCTCAGGTTTGGAACGGGAAGGAGTTGGATATCACATCTCATGTTATAGGAAGGGTCACAGGTTTGGTATAAGCATTGAGATATCACATCTCTGCTATCGGAAGTGGCTGAGGATTGGAATGGGAAGGAGTTGGATATCCCATCTCATGTTATAGGACGGGTCTCTGGTTTGGTATTAGAATCATTGAGATATCACATCGGATGCTGTAGGAAGGGTCTAAGGATTGGAATGGGATGAACTTGGATATCACATCTCATGCTATAGGTAGGCTCTCAGGTTTGGTATAAGCATTGAGATATCACATCTCATGCTATAGGAAGGGTCTCATGATTGGAATCAGAAGGATTTGGATATCACATCTCATGCTACAGGAAGAGTCTCAGGTTTGGTATAAGCATGGAGATATCACTTCTCATGCTATAGGAAGGGTCTCTCGATTGGAATGGGAAGGAGTTTGATATCACATCTCATGTTATAGGAAGGATCTCAGGTTTGGTATTAGAAGCATTGAGACTTCACATCTCATGCTATAGGAAGGGTCTCAGGATTGGAATGGGAAGGAGTTGGATATCACATCTCATGCTATAGGAAGGGTCTCAGATTTGGTATAAGCATTGAGATATCACATCTCATGCTATAGGAAGGGTCTCAGGATTGGAATGGGAAGGAGTTGTATATGACATCTCAGGCCATAGGAAGGGTCTCAGGTTTGGTATAAGCATTGAGATATCACATCTCTGCTATAGGAAGGGTCTCAGGATTGGAATGGGAAGGAGTTGGATATCCCATCTCATGTTATAGGAAGGGTCTCAGGTTTGGTATTAGAAGCTTTGAGATGTCACATTTCATGCTATAGGAAGGGTCTCAGGATTGGAATGGGAAGGACTTGGATGTCACATCTCATGCTATAGGGAGGGTCTCAAGTTTGATATTAGAAGCATTGAGATAACAAATCTCATGTTATCGGAAGGGTCTCAGGATTGGAATGGGAAGGAGTTGGATATCATATCTCATGATAAAGGAAGGGTCTAAGGTTTGGAAGGGGAAGGATTTGGATATCACATCTCATGTTATAGGACGGGTCTCAGGTTTGGTATTAGAAGCATTGAGATATCAAGTCTCATGGTATAGGAAGGGTCTCAGAATTGGAATGGGAAGGAGTTGGATATCACATCTCAAGCTATAGGAAGGGTCTCAGGATTGGAATGGGAAGGAGTTTGATATCACATCTCATGCCATAGTATGGGTCTCAGGTTTGGTAGAAGCATTGGGATATCACATCTCATGCTATCGGAAGGGTATCAGAATTGGATTTGGAAGGAGTTGGATATCCCATCTCATGCTATAGGAAGGGTCTCAGGTTGAAATGGGAAGGAGTTGGATATCACATCTCATGTTATAGGAAGGGTCTCAGGATTGGTATTAGAGGCATTGAGATATCACATCTCATGCTATCAGAAGGGTCTCAGGATTGGAATGGGAAGGAGTTGGATATCACATCTCATGCTAAAGGGAGGGTCTCAGGTTTGGAAGGGGAAGGATTTGGATATCACATCTCATGTTATAGGAAGGATCTCAGGTTTGGTATTAGAAGCATTGAGATATCACATCTCATGCTATCGGAAGGATCTCAGGTTTGGTATTAGAAGCATTGAGATATCACATCTCATGCTATCAGAAGTGTCTCAGGATTGGAATGGGAAGGAGTTGGATATCACATCTCATGCTAAAGGGAGGGTCTCAGGTTTGGAAGGGGAAGGATTTGGATATCACATCTCATGTTATCGGAATGATCTCAGGTTTGGTATTAGAAGTATTGAGATATCACATCTCATGCTATAGGAAGGGTCTCAGGATTGGAATGGGAAGGAGTTGGATATCACATCTCATGCTAAAGGAAGGGTCTCAGGTTTGGTAGAAGCATTGAGATATCACATCTCATGCTATAGGAAGGGTCTCAGGATTGGAATGGGAAGGACTTAGATATCACATATCATGCTATAGGGAGGGTCTCAGTTTTGATATTAGAAGCATTGAGATATCACATCTCATGCTATCGGAAAGGTCTCAGGATTGGAATGGGAAGTAGCAGGATATCACATCTCATGCTAAAGGAAGGGTCTCAGGTTTGGAACGGGAAGGAGTTGGATATCACATCTCATGTTATAGGAAGGGTCTCAAGTTTGGTATAAGCATTGAGATTTCATATCTCTGCTATCGGAAGTGTCTCAGGATTGGAATGGGAAGGAGTTGGATATCCCATCTCATGTTGTAGGACGGGTCTCAGGTTTGTTATTAGAATCATTGAGATATCATATTGCATGCTGTAGGAAGGGTCTAAGTATTGTAATGGGAAGGACCTGGATATCACATCTCATGCTATAGATAGGCTCTCAGGTTTGGAAAGGGAAGGAGTTGGATATCACATTTCATGTTAGAGGAAGGATCTCAGGTTTGGTATTAGAGGCATTGAGATATCACATCTCATGCAATAGGAAGGACCTCAGGATTGGAATGGGAAGGAGTTGGATATCACATCTCATGCTATAGGAAGGGTCTCAGGTTTGGTATAAGCATTGAGATATCACATCTCATGCTATAGGAAGGGTCTCTGGATTGGAATGGAAGGAGTTGGATATCACATCTCATGTTATAGGAAGGATCTCAGGTTTGGTATTAGAAGCATTGAGACATCACATCTCATGCTATAGGAAGGGTCTCAGGATTGGAATGGGAAGGAGTTGGATATCACATCTCAGGCTATAGGAAGGGTCTCAGGTTTGGTATAAGCATTGAGATATCACATCTCATGCTATAGGAAGGGTCTCAGGATTGGAATGGGAAGGAGTTGTATATGACATCTCATGCCGTAGGAAGGGTCTCAGGTTTGGTATAAGCATTGAGATATCACATCTCTGCAATCGAAAGGGTCTCAGGATTGGAATGGGAAGGAGTTGGATATCCCATCTCATGTTTTAGGAAGAGTCTCAGGTTTGGTATTAGAAGCATTGAGATATCACATCTCATGCTATAGGAAGTGTCTCAGGATTGGAATGGGAAGGACTTGGATATCACATCTCATGCTATAGGGAGGGTCTCAGGATTGGAATGGGAAGGAGTTGGATATCACATCTCATGCTATAGTAAGGGTCTCAGGTTTGGTATAAGCAGTGAGATATCACATCTCATGCTATAGGAAGTGTCTCAGGATTGGAATGGGAAGGAGTTGGATATCACATCTCATGTTATAGGAAGGATCTCAGGTTTATATAAGCATTGAGATATCACATCTCTGCTATCGGAATGGTCTCAGGATTGGAATGGGAAGGAGTTGGATATTCCCATCTCATGTTATAGGAAGGGTCTCAAGTTTGGTATTAGAAGCATTGAGATATCACTTCTCATGCTATAGGAAGGGTCTCAGGATTGGAATGGGAAGGACTTGGATATCACATCTCATGCTATAGGGAGGGTCTCAAGTTTGATATTAGAAGCATTGAGATATCACTTCTCATGCTATAGGAAGGGTCTCAGGATTGGAATGGGAAGGAGTTGGATATCACATCTCATGATAAAGGAATGGTCTAAGGTTTGGAAGGGGAAGGATTTGGATATCACATCTCATGTTATAGGACGGGTCTCAGGTTTGGTATTAGAAGCATTGAGATATCAAGTCTCATGGTATAGGAAGGGTCTCAGAATTGGAATGGGAAGGAGTTGGATATCACATCTCAAGCTATAGGAAGGGTCTCAGGATTGGAATGGGAAGGAGTTTGATATCAAATCTCATGCCATAGTATGGGTCTCAGGTTTGGTAGAAGCATTGGGATATCACATCTCATGCTATCGGAAGGGTATCAGTGTTGGATTTGGAAGGAGTTGGATATCCCATCTCATGCTATAGGAAGGGTCTCAGGTTGGAATGGGAAGGAGTTGGATATCACATCTCATGTTATAGGAAGGGTCTCAGGATTGGAATGGGAAGGACTTGGATATCATATCTCATGCAATAGGAAGGCTCTCAGGTTTGTAAGGGGAAGGAGTTGGATATCACATTTCATGTTAGAGGAAGGATCTCAGGTTTGGTATAAGAGGCATTGAGATATCACATCTCATGCTATAGGAAGGGTCTCAGGATTGGAATGGGAAGGAGTTGGATATCACATCTCAAGCTATAGGAAGGGTCTCAGGTTTGGTATAAGCATTGAGATATCACATCTCATGCTATAGGAAGGGTCTCAGAATTGGAATGGGAAGGAGTTGGATATCACATCTCATGTTATAGGAAAGATCTCAGGTTTGGTATTAGAAGCAATGAGACATCACATCTCAAGTTATAGGAAGGGTCTCAGGATTGGAATGGGAAGAAGTTGGATATCACAACTCATGCTATAGGAAGGGTCTCAGGTTTGGTATAAGCATTGAGATATCACATCTCATGCTATAGGAAGGGTCTCAGGATTGGAATGGGAACGAATTGTATATGACATCTCATGCCATAGGAAGGGTCTCAGGTTTGGTATAAGCATTGAGATATCACATCACATGCTATAGGAAGGATCTCAGGTTTGGTATTAGAAGCATTGAGATATCACATATCATGCTATCGGAAGTATCTCAGGTTTGGTATTTGAGGCATTGAGATATCACATCTCATGCTATCATAAGGGTCTCAGGATTGGAATGGGAAGGAGTTGGATATCACATCTCATGCTAAAAGGAGGGTCTCAGGTTTGGAAGGGGAAGGATTTGGATATCACATCACATGTTATAGGAAGTTCTCAGGTTTGGTATTAGAAGCATTGAGATATCACATCTCATGCTATAGGAAGGGTCTCAGGTTTGAAACGGGAAGGAGTTGGATATCACATCTCATGTTATAGGAAGAGTCGCAGGTTTGGTATAAGCATTGAGATATCACATCTCTGCAATCGGAAGTGTCTCAGGATTGGGATGGGAAGGAGTTGGATATCACATCTCATGCTATAGGAAGGGTCTCAGGTTTGGAAGGGGAAGGAGTTGGATATCCCATCTCATGTTATAGGACTGGTCTCAGGTTTGGTATTAGAAGCATTGAGATATCACATTGCATGCTGTAGGAAGGGTCTCAGGTTTGGAATGGGAAGGAATTGGATATCACATCTCATGTCATAGGAACGATCTCAGGTTTGGTATTAGAAGCATTGAGATATCACATCTCATGCTATAGGAATGGTCTCAGGATTGGAATGGGAACGAGTTGGAAATTACATTCTGGCTATAGGAAGGGTCTCATGTTTGGAATGGGAAGGAGTTGGATATCACATATGCTATAGGAAGGGTCTCAGGATTGGAATGGGAAGGAGTTGGATATTACATTCTGGCTATAGGAAGGGTCTCAGGATTGGAATGGGAAGGAGTTGGATATCCCATCTCATGTTATAGGACGGGTCTCAGGTTTGTTATTAGAATCATTGAGATATCATATTGCATGCTGTAGGAAGGGTCTAAGGATGGGAATGGGAAGGACTTGGATATCCCATCTCAAGCTATAGGTAGGCTCTCAGGTTGGAATGGGAAGGAGTTGGATATCACATCTCATGTTATAGGAAGGGTCTCAGGATTGGAATGGGAAGGACTTGGATATCATATCTCATGCAATAGGAAGGCTCTCAGGTTTGTAAGGGGAAGGAGTTGGATATCACATTTCATGTTAGAGGAAGGATCTCAGGTTTGGTATAAGAGGCATTGAGATATCACATCTCATGCTATAGGAAGGGTCTCAGGATTGGAATGGGAAGGAGTTGGATATCACATCTCAAGCTATAGGAAGGGTCTCAGGTTTGGTATAAGCATTGAGATATCACATCTCATGCTATAGGAAGGGTCTCAGAATTGGAATGGGAAGGAGTTGGATATCACATCTCATGTTATAGGAAAGATCTCAGGTTTGGTATTAGAAGCAATGAGACATCACATCTCAAGTTATAGGAAGGGTCTCAGGATTGGAATGGGAAGAAGTTGGATATCACAACTCATGCTATAGGAAGAGTCTCAGGTTTGGTATAAGCATTGAGATATCACATCTCATGCTATAGGAAGGGTCTCAGGATTGGAATGGGAACGAATTGTATATGACATCTCATGCCATAGGAAGGGTCTCAGGTTTGGTATAAGCATTGAGATATCACATCACATGCTATAGGAAGGATCTCAGGTTTGGTATTAGAAGCATTGAGATATCACATATCATGCTATCGGAAGTATCTCAGGTTTGGTATTTGAGGCATTGAGATATCACATCTCATGCTATCATAAGGGTCTCAGGATTGGAATGGGAAGGAGTTGGATATCACATCTCATGCTAAAAGGAGGGTCTCAGGTTTGGAAGGGGAAGGATTTGGATATCACATCACATGTTATAGGAAGTTCTCAGGTTTGGTATTAGAAGCATTGAGATATCACATCTCATGCTATAGGAAGGGTCTCAGGTTTGAAACGGGAAGGAGTTGGATATCACATCTCATGTTATAGGAAGAGTCGCAGGTTTGGTATAAGCATTGAGATATCACATCTCTGCAATCGGAAGTGTCTCAGGATTGGGATGGGAAGGAGTTGGATATCACATCTCATGCTATAGGAAGGGTCTCAGGTTTGGAAGGGGAAGGAGTTGGATATCCCATCTCATGTTATAGGACTGGTCTCAGGTTTGGTATTAGAAGCATTGAGATATCACATTGCATGCTGTAGGAAGGGTCTCAGGTTTGGAATGGGAAGGAATTGGATATCACATCTCATGTCATAGGAACGATCTCAGGTTTGGTATTAGAAGCATTGAGATATCACATCTCATGCTATAGGAATGGTCTCAGGATTGGAATGGGAACGAGTTGGAAATTACATTCTGGCTATAGGAAGGGTCTCATGTTTGGAATGGGAAGGAGTTGGATATCACATATGCTATAGGAAGGGTCTCAGGATTGGAATGGGAAGGAGTTGGATATTACATTCTGGCTATAGGAAGGGTCTCAGGATTGGAATGGGAAGGAGTTGGATATCCCATCTCATGTTATAGGACGGGTCTCAGGTTTGTTATTAGAATCATTGAGATATCATATTGCATGCTGTAGGAAGGGTCTAAGGATGGGAATGGGAAGGACTTGGATATCACATCTCAAGCTATAGGTAGGCTCTCAGGTTTGGAAAGGGAAGGAGTTGGATATCACATTTCATGTTAGAGGAAGGATCTCAGGTTTGGTATTAGAGGAATTGAGATATCACATCTCATGCTATAGGAAGGGTCTCAGGATTGGAATGGGAAGGAGTTGGATATCACATCTCTTGCTATAGGAAGGGTCTCAGGTTTGGTATAAGCATTGAGATATCACATCTCATGCTATAGAAAGGGTCTCAGGATTGGAATGGGAAGGAGTTGGATATCACATCTCATGTTATAGGAAGGATCTCAGGTTTGGTATTAGAAGCATTGAGACATCACATTTCATGCTATAGGAAGGGTCTCAGGATTGGAATGGGAAGGAGTTGGATATCACATCTCATGCTATAGGAATGGTCTCAGGTTTGGTATAAGCATTGAGATATCACATCTCATGCTATAGGAAGGGTCTCAGGATTGGAATGGGAAGGAGTTGTATATGACATCTCATGCCATAGGAAGGGTCTCAGGTTTGGTATAAGCATTGAGATATCACATCTCTGCTATCGGAAGGGTCTCAGGATTGGAATGGGAAGGAGTTGGATATCCCATCTCATGTTACAGGAAGAGTCTCAGGTTTGGTATTAGAAGCATTGAGATATCACATCTCATGCTATAGGAAGTGTCTCAGGATTGGAATGGGAAGGACTTGGATATCACATCTCATGCTAATGGAAGGGTCTCAGGTTTGGTATAAGCAGTGAGATATCACATCTCATGCTATAGGAAGTGTCTCAGGATTGGAATGGGAAGGAGTTGGATATCACATCTCACGCTAAAGGAAGGGTCTCAGGTTTGGTATAAGCAGTGAGATATCACATCTCATGCTATAGGAAGTGTCTCAGGATTGGAATGGGAAGGAATTGGATATCACATCTCATGTTAAAGGAAGGGTCTCAGGTTTGGTATAAGCAGTGAGATATCACATCTCATGCTATAGGAAGTGTCTCAGGATTGGAATGGGAAGGAGTTGGATATCACATCTCATGTTAAAGGAAGTGTCTCATGTTTGGTATAAGCATTGACATATCACATCTCATGCTATAGGAAGGGTCTCAGGATTGGAATGGGAAGGAATTGTATATGACATCTCATGCCATAGGAAGGGTCTCAGGTTTGGTATAAGCATTGAGATATCACATCTCATGCTATAGGAAGAGTCTCAGGATTGGAATGGGAAGGAATTGTATATGACATCTCATGCCATAGGAAGGGTCTCAGGTTTGGTATAAGCATTGAGATATCACATCACATGCTATAGGAAGGATCTCAGGTTTGTATTAGAAGCATTGAGATATCACATATCATGCTATCGGAAGTATCTCAGGTTTGGTATTTGAGGCATTGAGATATCACATCTCATGCTATCATAAGGGTCTCAGGATTGGAATGGAAAGGAGTTGGATATCACATCTCATGCTAAAGGGAGGGTCTCAGGTGTGGAAGGGGAAGGATTTGGATATCACATCACATGTTATAGGAAGTTCTCAGGTTTGGTATTAGAAGCATTGAGATATCACATCTCATGCTATCAGAAGGGTCTCAGGATTGGAATGGGAAGGAGTTGGATATCACATCTCATGCTATAGGAAGGGTCTCAGGTTTGAAAAGGGAAGGAGTTGGATATCACATCTCATGTTATAGGAAGAGTCGCAGGTTTGGAATAAGCATTGAGATATCACATCTCTGCAATCGGAAGTGTCTCAGGATTGGGATGGGAAGGAGTTGGATATCACATCTCATGCTATAGGAAGGGTCTCAGGTTTGGAAGGGGAAGGAGTTGGATATCCCATCTCATGTTATAGGAGTGGTCTCAGGTTTGGTATTAGAAGCATTGAGATATCACATTGCATGCTGTAGGAAGGGTCTCAGGTTTGGAATGGGAAGGAATTGGATATCACATCTCATGTCATAGGAACGATCTCAGGTTTGGTATTAGAAGCATTGAGATATCACATCTCATGCTATAGGAATGGTCTCAGGATTGGAATGGGAAGGAGTTGGAAATTACATTCTGGCTATAGGAAGGGTCTCATGTTTGGAATGGGAAGGAGTTGGATATCACATATGCTATAGGAAGGGTCTCAGGATTGGAATGGGAAGGAGTTGGATATCCCATCTCATGTTATAGGACGGGTCTCAGGTTTGTTATTAGAATCATTGAGATATCATATTGCATGCTGTAGGAAGGGTCTAAGGATTGGAATGGGAAGGACTTGGATATCACATCTCAAGCTATAGGTAGGCTCTCAGGTTTGGAAAGGGAAGGAGTTGGATATCACATTTCATGTTAGAGGAAGGATCTCAGGTTTGGTATTAGAGGAATTGAGATATCACATCTCATGCTATAGGAAGGGTCTCAGGATTGGAATGGGAAGGAGTTGGATATCACATCTCATGCTATAGGAAGGGTCTCAGGTTTGGTATAAGCATTGAGATATCACATCTCATGCTATAGGAAGGGTCTCAGGATTGGAATGGGAAGGAGTTGGATATCACATCTCATGTTATAGGAAGGATCTCAGGTTTGGTTTTAGAAGCATTGAGACATCACATTTCATGCTATAGGAAGGGTCTCAGGATTGGAATGGGAAGGAGTTGGATATCACATCTCATGCTATAGGAATGGTCTCAGGTTTGGTATAAGCATTGAGATATCACATCTCATGCTATAGGAAGGGTCTCAGGATTGGAATGGGAAGGAGTTGTATATGACATCTCATGCCATAGGAAGGGTCTCAGGTTTGGTATAAGCATTGAGATATCACATCTCTGCTATCGGAAGGGTCTCAGGATTGGAATGGGAAGGAGTTGGATATCCCATCTCATGTTACAGGAAGAGTCTCAGGTTTGGTATTAGAAGCATTGAGATATCACATCTCATGCTATAGGAAGTGTCTCAGGATTGGAATGGGAAGGACTTGGATATCACATCTCATGCTAAAGGAAGGGTCTCAGGTTTGGTATAAGCAGTGAGATATCACATCTCATGCTATAGGAAGTGTCTCAGGATTGGAATGGGAAGGAGTTGGATATCACATCTCACGCTAAAGGAAGGGTCTCAGGTTTGGTATAAGCAGTGAGATATCACATCTCATGCTATAGGAAGTGTCTCAGGATTGGAATGGGAAGGAGTTGGATATCACATCTCATGTTAAAGGAAGTGTCTCAGGTTTGGTATAAGCAGTGAGATATCACATCTCATGCTATAGGAAGTGTCTCAGGATTGGAATGGGAAGGAGTTGGATATCACATCTCATGTTAAAGGAAGGGTCTCAGGTTTGGTATAAGCATTGAGATATCACATCTCATGCTATAGGAAGGGTCTCAGGATTGGAATGGGAAGGAGTTGGATATCACATCTCATGTTATAGGAAGGATCTCAGGTTTGGTATTAGAAGCATTGAGGCATCACATTTCATGCTATAGGAAGGGTCTCAGGATTGGAATGGGAAGGAGTTGGATATCACATCTCATGCTATAGGAATGGTCTCAGGTTTGGTATAAGCATTGAGATATCACATCTCATGCTATAGTAAGGGTCTCAGGATTGGAATGGGAAGGAGTTGTATATGACATCTCATGCCATAGGAAGGGACTCAGGTTTGGTATAAGCATTGAGATATCACAACTCTGCTATCGGAAGGGTCGTAGGATTGGAATGGGAAGGAGTTGGATATCCCATCTCATGTTACAGGAAGAGTCTCAGGTTTGGTATTAGAAGCATTGAGATATCACATCTCATGCTATAGGAAGTGTCTCAGGATTGGAATGGGAAGGACTTGGATATCACATCTCATGCTAAAGGAAGGGTCTCAGGTTTGGTATAAGCAGTGAGATATCACATCTCATGCTATAGGAAGTGTCTCAGGATTGGAATGGGAAGGAGTTGGATATTCCCATCTCATGTTATAGGAAGGGTCTCAGGTTTGGTATTAGAAGCATTGAGACATCACATCTCATGTTATAGGAAGGGTCTCAGGATTGGAATGGGAAGAAGTTGGATATCACAACTCATGCTATAGGAAGGGTCTCAGGTTTGGTATAAGCATTGAGATATCACATCTCATGCTATAGGAAGGGTCTCAGGATTGGAATGGGAAGAAGTTGGATATCACATCTCATGTCATAGGAAGGATCTCAGGTTTGGTATTAGAAGCATTGATATATCACATCTCATGCTATAGGAATGGTCGCAGGATTGGAATGGGTAGGAGTTGGATATTACATTCTTGCTATAGGAAGGGTCTCATGTTTAGAATGGGAAGGAGTTGGATATCACATATGCTATAGGAAGTGTCTCAGGTTTGGAACGGGAAGGAGTTGGATATCACATCTCATGTTATAGGAAGGGTCTCAGGTTTGGTATAAGCATTGAGATATCACATCTCTGCTATCGGAAGTGGCTCAGGATTAGAATGGGAAGGAGTTGGATATCCCATCTCATGTTATAGGACGGGTCTCTGGTTTGGTATTAGAATCATTGAGATATCACATCGCATGCTGTAGGAAGGGTCTAAGGATTGGAATGGGATGGACTTGGATATCACATCTCATGCTATAGGTAGGCTCTCAGGTTTGGTATAAGCATTGAGATATCACATCTCATGCTATAGGAAGGATCTCAGGATTGGAATGGGAAGGATTTGGATATCACATCTCATGCTATATGAAGGGTCTCAGGTTTGGTATAAGCATGGAGATATCACTTCTCATGCTATAGGAAGGGTCTCAGGATTGGAATGGGAAGGAGTTGGATATCACATCTCATGTTATAGGAAGGATCTCAGGTTTGGTATTAGAAGCATTGAGACATCACATCTCATGCTATAGGAAGGGTCTCAGGATTGGAATGGGAAGGAGTTGGATATCACATCTCAGCTATAGGTAGGCTCTCAGGTTTGGAAAGGGAAGGAGTTGGATATCACATTTCATGTTAGAGGAAGGATCTCAGGTTTGGTATTAGAGGAATTGAGATATCACATCTCATGCTATAGGAAGGGTCTCAGGATTGGAATGGGAAGGAGTTGGATATCACATCTCATGCTATAGGAAGGGTCTCAGGTTTGGTATAAGCATTGAGATATCACATCTCATGCTATAGGAAGTGTCTCAGGATTGGAATGGGAAGGAGTTGGATATCACATCTCATGTTATAGGAAGGATCTCAGGTTTGGTATTAGAAGCATTGAGACATCACATTTCATGCTATAGGAAGGGTCTCAGGATTGGAATGGGAAGGAGTTGGATATCACATCTCATGCTATAGGAATGGTCTCAGGTTTGGTATAAGCATTGAGATATCACATCTCATGCTATAGGAAGGGTCTCAGGATTGGAATGGGAAGGAGTTGGATATCACATCTCATGCTATAGGAATGGTCTCAGGTTTGGTATAAGCATTGAGATATCACACCTCTGCTATCGGAAGGGTCTCAGGATTGGAATGGGAAGGAGTTGGATATCCCATCTCATGTTACAGGAAGAGTCTCAGGTTTGGTATTAGAAGCATTGAGATATCACATCTCATGCTATAGGAAGTGTCTCAGGATTGGAATGGGAAGGACTTGGATATCACATCTCATGCTAAAGGAAGGGTCTCAGGTTTGGTATAAGCAGTGAGATATCACATCTCATGCTATAGGAAGTGTCTCAGGATTGGAATGGGAAGGAGTTGGATATCACATCTCACGCTAAAGGAAGGGTCTCAGGTTTGGTATACGCAGTGAGATATCACATCTCATGCTATAGGAAGTGTCTCAGGATTGGAATGGGAAGGAGTTGGATATCACATCTCATGTTAAAGGAAGGGTCTCAGGTTTGGTATAAGCAGTGAGATATCACATCTCATGCTATAGGAAGTGTCTCAGGATTGGAATGGGAAGGAGTTGGATATCACATCTCATGTTAAAGGAAGGGTCTCAGGTTTGGTATAAGCATTGAGATAGCACATCTCATGCTATAGGAAGGGTCTCAGGATTGGAATGGGAAGGAGTTGGATATCACATCTCATGTTATAGGAAGGATCTCAGGTTTGGTATTAGAAGCATTGAGACATCACATTTCATGCTATAGGAAGGGTCTCAGGATTGGAATGGGAAGGAGTTGGATATCACATCTCATGCTATAGGAATGGTCTCAGTTTTGGTATAAGCATTGAGATATCACATCTCATTCTATAGGAAGGGTCTCAGGATTGGAATGGGAAGGAGTTGTATATGACATCTCATGCCATAGGAAGGGTCTCAGGTTTGGTATAAGCATTGAGATATCACATCTATGCTATCGGAAGGGTCTCAGGATTGGAATGGGAAGGAGTTGGATATCCCATCTCATGTTACAGGAAGAGTCTCAGGTTTGGTGTTAGAAGCATTGAGACATCACATCTCATGTTATAGGAAGGGTCTCAGGATTGGAATGGGAAGAAGTTGGATATCACATCTCATGCTATAGGAAGGGTCTCAGGTTTGGTATAAGCATTGAGATATCACATCTCATGCTATAGGAAGGGTCTCAGGATTGGAATGGGAAGAAGTTGGATATCACATCTCATGTCATAGGAAGGATCTCAGGTTTGGTATTAGAAGCATTGATATATCACATCTCATGCTATAGGAATGGTCGCAGGATTGGAATGGGTAGGAGTTGGATATTACATTCTTGCTATAGGAAGGGTCTCATGTTTAGAATGGGAAGGAGTTGGATATCACATATGCTATAGGAAGTGTCTCAGGTTTGGAACGGGAAGGAGTTGGATATCACATCTCATGTTATAGGAAGGGTCTCAGGTTTGGTATAAGCATTGAGATATCACATCTCTGCTATCGGAAGTGGCTCAGTATTAGAATGGGAAGGAGTTGGATAATCCCATCTCATGTTATAGGACGGGTCTCTGGTTTGGTATTAGAATCATTGAGATATCACATCGCATGCTGTAGGTAGGGTCTAAGGATTGGAATGGGATGGACTTGGATATCACATCTCATGCTATAGGTAAGCTCTCAGGTTTGGTATAAGCATTGAGATATCACATCTCATGCTATAGGAGGGATCTCAGGATTGGAATGGGAAGGATTTGGATATCACATCTCATGCAATAGGAAGGGTCTCAGGTTTGGTATAAGCATGGAGATATCACTTTTCATGCTACAGGAAGGGTCTCAGGATTGGAATGGGAAGGAGTTGGATATCACATCTCATGTTATAGGAAGGATCTCAGGTTTGGTATTAGAAGCATTGAGGCATCACATCTCATGCTATAGGAAGGGTCTCAGGATTGGATTGGGAAGGAGTTGGATATCACATCTCATGATATAGGAAGGGTCTGAGATTTGGTATAAGCATTGAGATATCACATCTCATGCTATAGGAAGGGTCTCAGAATTGGAATGGGAAGGAGTTGTATATGACATCTCAGGCCATAGGAAGGGTCTCGGGTTTGGTATAAGCATTGAGATATCACATCTCTGCTATCGGAAGGGTCTCAGGATTGAAATGAGAAGGACTTGGATGTCCATCTCATGCTATAGGGAGGGTCTCAAGTTTGATATTAGAAACATTGAGATAACAAATCTCGTGATATCGGAAGGGTCTCATTATTGGAATGGGAAGGAGTTGGATATCACATCTCATGATAAAGGAAGGGTCTAAGGTTTGGAAGGGGAAGGATTTGCATATCACATCTCATTTTATAGGACGGGTCTCAGGTTTGGTATAAGCATTGAGATATCACATCTCATGCTATAGGAAGGGTATCAGAATTGGAAGGGGAAGGAGTTGGATATCACATCTCATGTGATAGGAAAGATCTCAGGTTTGGTATTAGAAGCATTGAGACATCACATCTCATGTTATAGGAAGGGTCTCAGGATTGGAATGGGAAGAAGTTGGATATCACATCTCATGCTATAGGAAGGGTCTCAGGTTTGGTATAAGCATTGAGATATCACATCTCATGATATAGGAAGGGTCTCAGGATTGGAATGGGAAGGAGTTGTAAATGACATCTCATGCCATAGGAAGGGTCTCAGGTTTGGTATAAGCATTGAGATATCACATCACATGCTATAGGAAGGGTCTCAAGATTGGAATGGGAAGGACTTGGATATCACATCTCATGCTATAGGCAGGGTCTCAGATTTGGAAAGGGAAGCAGTTGGATATCACATTTCATGTTAGAGGTAGGATCTCAGGTTTGGTATTAGAGGCATTGAGATATCACATCTCATGCTATCAGAAGGGTCTCAGGATTGGAATGGGAAGGAGTTGGATATCACATCTCATGCTAAAGGGAGGGTCTCAGGTTTGGAAGGGGAAGGATTTGGATATCACATCTCATGTTATAGGAAGGATCTCAGGTTTGGTGTTCGAAGCATTGAGATATCACACCTCATGCTATCGGAAGTATCTCAGGTTTGGTATTAGAGGCATGGAGATATCACATCTCATGCTATCATAAGGGTCTCAGGATTGGAATGGGAAGGAGTTGGATATCACATCTCATGCTAAAGGGAGGGTCTCAGGTTTGGAAGGGGAAGGATTTGGATATCACATCACATGTTATAGGAAGGATCTCAGGTTTGGTATTAGAAGCATTGAGATATCACATCTCATGCTATTGGAAGGGTCTCAGGATTGGAATGGAAAGGAGTTGGATATCACATCTCATGCTATAGGAAGGGTCTCAGGTTTGGAACGGGAAGGAGTTGGATATCACATCTCATGTTATAGGAAGTGTCTCAGGTTTGGTATAAGCATTGAGATATCACATCTCTGCAATCGGAAGTGTCTCAGGATTGGGATGGGAAGTAGTTGGATATCACATCTCATGCTATAGGAAGGGTCTCCGGTTTGGAAGGGGAAGGAGTTGGATATCCCATCTCATGTTATAGGACTGGTCTCAGGTTTGGTATTAGAAGCATTGAGGTATCACATTGCATGCTGTAGGAAGGGTCTCAGGTTTGGAATGGGAAGGAATTGGATATCACATCTCATGTCATAGGAAGGATCTCAGGTTTGGTATTAGAAGCATTGAGATATCACATCTCATGCTATAGGAATGGTCTCAGGATTGAAATGGGAAGGAGTTGGATATTACATTCTTGCTATAGGAAGGGTCTCATGTTTGGAATGGGAAGGAGTTGGATATCACATATGCTATAGGAAGGGTCTCAGGTTTGGAACGGGAAGGAGTTGGATATCACATCTCATGTTATAGGAAGGGTCTCAGGTTTGGTAAAAGCATTGAGATATCACATCTCTGCTATCGGAAGTGTCTCAGGATTGGAATTTGAAGGAGTTGGATATCCCATCTCATGTTATAGGACGGGTCTCAGGTTTGTTATTAGAATCATTGAGATATCATATTGCATGCTGTAGGAAGGGTCTAAGGATTGGAATGGGAAGGACTTGTATATCACATCTCATGCTATAGGTAGGCTCTCAGGTTTGGAAAGGGAAGGAGTTGGATATCACATTTCATGTTAGAGGAAGGATCTCAGGTTTGGTATTAGAGGCATTGAGCTATCACATCTCATGCTATAGGAAGGGTCTCAGGATTGGAATGGGAAGGAGTTGGATATCACATCTCATGCTATAGGAAGGGTCTCAGGTTGGTATAAGCATTGAGATATCACATCCCATGCTATAGGAAAGGTCTCAGGATTGGAATGGGAAGGAGTTGGATATCACATCTCATGTTATAGGAAGGATCTCAGGTTTGGTATTAGAAGCATTGAGACATCACATCTCATGCTATAGGAAGGTTCTCAGGATTGGAATGGGAAGGAGTTGGATATCACATCTCATGCGATAGGAAGGGTCTCAGGTTTGGTATAAGCATTGAGATATCACATCTCATGCTATAGGAAGGGTCTCAGGATTGGAATGGGAAGGAGTTGTATATGACATCTCATGCCATAGGAAGGGTCTCAGGTTTGGTATAAGCATTGAGATATCACATCTCTGCTATCGGAAGGGTCTCAGGATTGGAATGGGAAGGAGTTGGATATCCCATCTCATGTTATAGGAAGAGTCTCAGGTTTGGTATTAGAAGCATTGAGATAGCACATCTCATGCTATAGGAAGTGTCTCAGGATTGGAATGGGAAGGACTTGGATATCACATCTCATGCTATAGGGAGGGTCTCAAGTTTGATATTAGAAGCATTGAGATATCACATCTCATGCTATAGGAAGGGTCTCAGGATTGGAATGGGAAGGAGTTGGATATCACATCTCATGCTATAGGAAGGGTCTCAGGTTTGGTATAAGCAGTGAGATATCACATCTCATGCAATAGGAAGGGTCTCAGGATTGGAATGGGAAGGAGCTGGATATCACATCTCATGCTAAAGGAAGGGTCTCAGGTTTGGAACGGGAAGGAGTTGGATATCACATCTCATGTTATAGGAAGGGTCTCAGGTTTGGTATAAGCAATGAGATATCATATCTCTGCTATCGGAAGTGTCTCAGGATTGGAATGGGAAGGAGTTGGATATCCCATCTCATGTTATAGAACGGGTCTCAGGTTTGTTATTAGAATCATTGAGATATCATATTGCATGCTGTAGGAAGGGTCTAAGTATTGGAATGGGAAGGACTTGGATATCACATCTCATGCTATAGATAGGCTCTCAGGTTTGGAAAGGGAAGGAGTTGGATATCACATTTCATGTTAGAGGAAGGATCTCAGGTTTGGTATTAGAGGCATTGAGATATCACATCTCATGCTATAGGAAGGGTCTCAGGATTGGAATGGGAAGGAGTTGGATATCACATCTCATGCTATAGGAAGGGTCCCAGCTTTTGGTATAAGCATTGAGATATCACATCTCATGCTATAGGAAGGGTCTCTGGATTGGAATGGAAGGAGTTGGATATCACATCTCATGTTATATGAAGGATCTCAGGTTTGGTATTAGAAGCATTGAGACATCACATCTCATGCTATAGGAAGGGTCTCAGGATTGGAATGGGAAGGAGTTGGATATCACATCTCATGCTATAGGAAGGGTCTCAGGTTTGGTATAAGCATTGAGATATCACATCTCATGCTATAGGAAGGGTCTCAGGATTGGAATGGGAAGGAGTTGTATATGACATCTCATGCCGTAGGAAGGGTCTCAGGTTTGGTATAAGCATTGAGATATCACATCTCTGCAATCGAAAGGGTCTCAGGATTGGAATGGGAAGGAGTTGGATATCCCATCTCATGTTATAGGAAGAGTCTCAGGTTTGGTATTAGAAGCATTGAGATATCACATCTCATGCTATAGGAAGTGTCTCAGGATTGGAATGGGAAGGACTTGGATATCACATCTCATGCTATAGGAAGGGTCTCAGGTTTGGTATAAGCAGTGAGATATCACATCTCATGCTATAGGAAGTGTCTCAGGATTGGAATGGGAAGGAGTTGGATATCACATCTCATGTTATAGGAAGGATCTCAGGTTTGGTATAAGCATTGAGATATCACATCTCTGCCATCGGAATGGTCTCAGGATTGGAATGGGAAGGAGTTGGATATCACATCTCATGATAAAGGAAGGGTCTAAGGTTTTGAAGGGGAAGGATTTGGATATCACATCTCATGTTATAGGACGGGTCTCAGGTTTGGTATTAGAAGCATTGAGATATCAAGTCTCATGGTATAGGAAGGGTCTCAGAATTGGAATGGGAAGGAGTTGGATATCACATCTCGAGCTATAGGAAGGGTCTCAGGATTGGAATTGGAAGTAGTTTGATATCACATCTCATGCCATAGTATGGGTCTCAGGTTTGGTAGAAGCATTGGGATATCACATCTCATGCTATCGGAAGGGTATCAGTATTGGATTTGGAAGGAGTTGGATATCCCATCTCATGCTATAGGAAGGGTCTCAGGTTGGAATGGGAAGGAGTTGGATATCACATCTCATGTTATAGGAAGGGTCTCAGGATTGGAATGGGAAGGACTTGGATATCATGTCTCATGCTATAGGAAGGCTCTCAGGTTTGGAAGGGGAAGGAGTTGGATATCACATTTCATGTTAGAGGAAGGATCTCAGGTTTGGTATAAGAGGCATTGAGATATCACCTCTCATGCTATAGGAAGAGTCTCAGGATTGGAATGGGAAGGAGTTGGATATCACATCTCAAGCTATAGGAAGGGTCTCAGAATTGAAATGGGAAGGAGTTGGATATCACATCTCATGTTATAGGAAAGATCTCAGGTTTGTTATTAGAAGCATTGAGACATCACATCTCATGTTATAGGAAGGGTCCCAGGATTGGAATGGGAAGAAGTTGGATATCACATCTCATGCTATAGGAAGGGTCTCAGAATTGGAATGGGAAGGAGTTGGATATCACATCTCATGCTATAGGAAGGGTCCCAGCTTTTGGTATAAGCATTGAGATATCACATCTCATGCTATAGGAAGGGTCTCAGAATTGAAATGGGAAGGAGTTGGATATCACATCTCATGTTATAGGAAAGATCTCAGGTTTGGTATTAGAAGCATTGAGACATCACATCTCATGTTATAGGAAGGGTCCCAGGATTGGAATGGGAAGAAGTTGGATATCACATCTCATGCTATAGGAAGGGTCTCAGGTTTGGTATAAGCATTGAGATATCACATCTCATGCTATAGGAAGGGTCTCAGGATTGGAATGGGAAGGAATTGTATATGACATCTCATGCCATAGGAAGGGTCTCAGGTTTGGTATTAGAAGCATTGAGATATCACATCTCATGCTATCGGAAGTATCTCAGGTTTGGTATTTGAGGCATTGAGATATCACATCTCATGCTATCATAAGGGTCTCAGGATTGGAATGGGAAGGAGTTGGATATCACATCTCAT
The DNA here is from genome assembly GCF_040938575.1 of Ambystoma mexicanum. Lineage (NCBI taxonomy): Eukaryota > Metazoa > Chordata > Amphibia > Caudata > Ambystomatidae > Ambystoma > Ambystoma mexicanum. The sequence continues at coordinate 495,231,216 of NC_090931.1, read as the reverse complement.
GCTAAAGGGAGGGTCTCAGGTTTGGAAGGGGAAGGATTTGGATATCACATCACATGTTATAGGAAGGATCTCAGGTTTGGTATTAGAAGCATTGAGATATCACATCTCATGCTATCAGAAGGGTCTCAGGATTGGAATGGGAAGGAGTTGGATATCACATCTCATGCTATAGGAAGGGTCTCAGGTTTGAAACGGGAAGGAGTTGGATATCACATCTCATGTTATAGGAAGAGTCGCAGGTTTGGTTTAAGCATTGAGATATCACATCTCTGCAATCGGAAGTGTCTCAGGATTGGGATGGGAAGGAATTGGATATCACATCTCATGCTATAGGAAGGGTCTCAGGTTTGGAAGGGGAAGGAGTTGGATATCCCATCTCATGTTATAGGACTGGTCTCAGGTTTGGTATTAGAAGCATTGAGATATCACATTGCATGCTGTAGGAAGGGTCTTAGGTTTGGAATGGGAAGGAATTGGATATCACATCTCATGTCATAGGAACGATCTCAGGTTTGGTATTAGAAGCATTGAGATATCACATCTCATGCTATAGGAATGGTCTCAGGATTGGAATGGGAAGGAGTTGGAAATTACATTCTGGCTATAGGAAGGGTCTCATGTTTGGAATGGGAAGGAGTTGGATATCACATATGCTATAGGAAGGGTCTCAGGATTGGAATGGGAAGGAGTTGGATATCCCATCTCATGTTATAGGACGGGTCTCAGGTTTGTTATTAGAATCATTGAGATATCATATTGCATGCTGTAGGAAGGGTCTAAGGATTGGAATGGGAAGGACTTGGATATCACATCTCAAGCTATAGGTAGGCTCTCAGGTTTGGAAAGGGAAGGAGTTGGATATCACATTTCATGTTAGAGGAAGGATCTCAGGTTTGGTATTAGAGGAATTGAGATATCACATCTCATGCTATAGGAAGGGTCTCAGGATTGGAATGGGAAGGAGTTGGATATCACATCTCATGCTATAGGAAGGGTCTCAGGTTTGGTATAAGCATTGAGATGTCACATCTCATGCTATAGGAAGGGTCTCAGGTTGGAATGGGAAGGAGTTGGATATCACATCTCATGTTATAGGAAGGGTCTCAGGATTGGAATGGGAAGGACTTGGATATCATGTCTCATGCTATAGGAAGGCTCTCAGGTTTGGAAGGGGAAGGAGTTGGATATCACATTTCATGTTAGAGGAAGGATCTCAGGTTTGGTATAAGAGGCATTGAGATATCACATCTCATGCTATAGGAAGAGTCTCAGGATTGGAATGGGAAGGAGTTGGATATCACATCTCAAGCTATAGGAAGGGTCTCAGGTTTGGTATAAGCATTGAGATATCACATCTCATGCTATAGGAAGGGTCTCAGAATTGAAATGGGAAGGAGTTGGATATCACATCTCATGTTATAGGAAAGATCTCAGGTTTGGTATTAGAAGCATTGAGACATCACATCTCATGTTATAGGAAGGGTCCCAGGATTGGAATGGGAAGAAGTTGGATATCACATCTCATGCTATAGGAAGGGTCTCAGGTTTGGTATAAGAATTGAGATATCACATCTCATGCTATAGGAAGGGTCTCAGGATTGGAATGGGAAGGAATTGTATATGACATCTCATGCCATAGGAAGGGTCTCAGGTTTGGTATTAGAAGCATTGAGATATCACATCTCATGCTATCGGAAGTATCTCAGGTTTGGTATTTGAGGCATTGAGATATCACATCTCATGCTATCATAAGGGTCTCAGGATTGGAATGGGAAGGAGTTGGATATCACATCTCATGCTAAAGGGAGGGTCTCAGGTTTGGAAGGGGAAGGATTTGGATATCACATCACATGTTATAGGAAGGATCTCAGGTTTGGTATTAGAAGCATTGAGATATCACATCTCATGCTATCAGAAGGGTCTCAGGATTGGAATGGGAAGGAGTTGGATATCACATCTCATGCTATAGGAAGGGTCTCAGGTTTGAAACGGGAAGGAGTTGGATATCACATCTCATGTTATAGGAAGAGTCGCAGGTTTGGTATAAGCATTGAGATATCACATCTCTGCAATCGGAAGTGTCTCAGGATTGGGATGGGAAGGAGTTGGATATCACATCTCATGCTATAGGAAGGGTCTCAGGTTTGGAAGGGGAAGGAGTTGGATATCCCATCTCATGTTATAGGACTGGTCTCAGGTTTGGTATTAGAAGCATTGAGATATCACATTGCATGCTGTAGGAAGGGTCTCAGGTTTGGAATGGGAAGGAATTGGATATCACATCTCATGTCATAGGAACGATCTCAGGTTTGGTATTAGAAGCATTGAGATATCACATCTCATGCTATAGGAATGGTCTCAGGATTGGAATGGGAAGGAGTTGGAAATTACATTCTGGCTATAGGAAGGGTCTCATGTTTGGAATGGGAAGGAGTTGGATATCACATATGCTATAGGAAGGGTCTCAGGATTGGAATGGGAAGGAGTTGGATATCCCATCTCATGTTATAGGACGGCTCTCAGGTTTGGAAGGGGAAGGAGTTGGATATCACATTTCATGTTAGAGGAAGGATCTCAGGTTTTGTATAAGAGGCATTGAGATATCACATCTCATGCTATAGGAAGAGTCTCAGGATTGGAATGGGAAGGAGTTGGATATCACATCTCAAGCTATAGGAAGGGTCTCAGGTTTGGTATAAGCATTGAGATATCACATCTCATGCTATAGGAAGGGTCTCAGAATTGAAATGGGAAGGAGTTGGATATCACATCTCATGTTATAGGAAAGATCTCAGGTTTGGTATTAGAAGCATTGAGACATCACATCTCATGTTATAGGAAGGGTCCCAGGATTGGAATGGGAAGAAGTTGGATATCACATCTCATGCTATAGGAAGGGTCTCAGGTTTGGTATAAGAATTGAGATATCACATCTCATGCTATAGGAAGGGTCTCAGGATTGGAATGGGAAGGAATTGTATATGACATCTCATGCCATAGGAAGGGTCTCAGGTTTGGTATTAGAAGCATTGAGATATCACATCTCATGCTATCGGAAGTATCTCAGGTTTGGTATTTGAGGCATTGAGATATCACATCTCATGCTATCATAAGGGTCTCAGGATTGGAATGGGAAGGAGTTGGATATCACATCTCATGCTAAAGGGAGGGTCTCAGGTTTGGAAGGGGAAGGATTTGGATATCACATCACATGTTATAGGAAGGATCTCAGGTTTGGTATTAGAAGCATTGAGATATCACATCTCATGCTATCAGAAGGGTCTCAGGATTGGAATGGGAAGGAGTTGGATATCACATCTCATGCTATAGGAAGGGTCTCAGGTTTGAAACGGGAAGGAGTTGGATATCACATCTCATGTTATAGGAAGAGTCGCAGGTTTGGTATAAGCATTGAGATATCACATCTCTGCAATCGGAAGTGTCTCAGGATTGGGATGGGAAGGAGTTGGATATCACATCTCATGCTATAGGGAGGGTCTCAAGTTTGATATTAGAAGCATTGAGATATCACATCTCATGCTATAGGAAGGGTCTCAGGATTGGAATGGGAAGGAGTTGGATATCACATCTCATGCTATAGGAAGGGTCTCAGGTTTGGTATAAGCAGTGAGATATCACATCTCATGCAATAGGAAGGGTCTCAGGATTGGAATGGGAAGGAGCTGGATATCACATCTCATGCTAAAGGAAGGGTCTCAGGTTTGGAACGGGAAGGAGTTGGATATCACATCTCATGTTATAGGAAGGGTCTCAGGTTTGGTATAAGCAATGAGATATCATATCTCTGCTATCGGAAGTGTCTCAGGATTGGAATGGGAAGGAGTTGGATATCCCATCTCATGTTATAGAACGGGTCTCAGGTTTGTTATTAGAATCATTGAGATATCATATTGCATGCTGTAGGAAGGGTCTAAGTATTGGAATGGGAAGGACTTGGATATCACATCTCATGCTATAGATAGGCTCTCAGGTTTGGAAAGGGAAGGAGTTGGATATCACATTTCATGTTAGAGGAAGGATCTCAGGTTTGGTATTAGAGGCATTGAGATATCACATCTCATGCTATAGGAAGGGTCTCAGGATTGGAATGGGAAGGAGTTGGATATCACATCTCATGCTATAGGAAGGGTCCCAGCTTTTGGTATAAGCATTGAGATATCACATCTCATGCTATAGGAAGGGTCTCTGGATTGGAATGGAAGGAGTTGGATATCACATCTCATGTTATATGAAGGATCTCAGGTTTGGTATTAGAAGCATTGAGACATCACATCTCATGCTATAGGAAGGGTCTCAGGATTGGAATGGGAAGGAGTTGGATATCACATCTCATGCTATAGGAAGGGTCTCAGGTTTGGTATAAGCATTGAGATATCACATCTCATGCTATAGGAAGGGTCTCAGGATTGGAATGGGAAGGAGTTGTATATGACATCTCATGCCGTAGGAAGGGTCTCAGGTTTGGTATAAGCATTGAGATATCACATCTCTGCAATCGAAAGGGTCTCAGGATTGGAATGGGAAGGAGTTGGATATCCCATCTCATGTTATAGGAAGAGTCTCAGGTTTGGTATTAGAAGCATTGAGATATCACATCTCATGCTATAGGAAGTGTCTCAGGATTGGAATGGGAAGGACTTGGATATCACATCTCATGCTATAGGAAGGGTCTCAGGTTTGGTATAAGCAGTGAGATATCACATCTCATGCTATAGGAAGTGTCTCAGGATTGGAATGGGAAGGAGTTGGATATCACATCTCATGTTATAGGAAGGATCTCAGGTTTGGTATAAGCATTGAGATATCACATCTCTGCCATCGGAATGGTCTCAGGATTGGAATGGGAAGGAGTTGGATATCACATCTCATGATAAAGGAAGGGTCTAAGGTTTTGAAGGGGAAGGATTTGGATATCACATCTCATGTTATAGGACGGGTCTCAGGTTTGGTATTAGAAGCATTGAGATATCAAGTCTCATGGTATAGGAAGGGTCTCAGAATTGGAATGGGAAGGAGTTGGATATCACATCTCGAGCTATAGGAAGGGTCTCAGGATTGGAATTGGAAGTAGTTTGATATCACATCTCATGCCATAGTATGGGTCTCAGGTTTGGTAGAAGCATTGGGATATCACATCTCATGCTATCGGAAGGGTATCAGTATTGGATTTGGAAGGAGTTGGATATCCCATCTCATGCTATAGGAAGGGTCTCAGGTTGGAATGGGAAGGAGTTGGATATCACATCTCATGTTATAGGAAGGGTCTCAGGATTGGAATGGGAAGGACTTGGATATCATGTCTCATGCTATAGGAAGGCTCTCAGGTTTGGAAGGGGAAGGAGTTGGATATCACATTTCATGTTAGAGGAAGGATCTCAGGTTTGGTATAAGAGGCATTGAGATATCACCTCTCATGCTATAGGAAGAGTCTCAGGATTGGAATGGGAAGGAGTTGGATATCACATCTCAAGCTATAGGAAGGGTCTCAGAATTGAAATGGGAAGGAGTTGGATATCACATCTCATGTTATAGGAAAGATCTCAGGTTTGTTATTAGAAGCATTGAGACATCACATCTCATGTTATAGGAAGGGTCCCAGGATTGGAATGGGAAGAAGTTGGATATCACATCTCATGCTATAGGAAGGGTCTCAGAATTGGAATGGGAAGGAGTTGGATATCACATCTCATGCTATAGGAAGGGTCCCAGCTTTTGGTATAAGCATTGAGATATCACATCTCATGCTATAGGAAGGGTCTCAGAATTGAAATGGGAAGGAGTTGGATATCACATCTCATGTTATAGGAAAGATCTCAGGTTTGGTATTAGAAGCATTGAGACATCACATCTCATGTTATAGGAAGGGTCCCAGGATTGGAATGGGAAGAAGTTGGATATCACATCTCATGCTATAGGAAGGGTCTCAGGTTTGGTATAAGCATTGAGATATCACATCTCATGCTATAGGAAGGGTCTCAGGATTGGAATGGGAAGGAATTGTATATGACATCTCATGCCATAGGAAGGGTCTCAGGTTTGGTATTAGAAGCATTGAGATATCACATCTCATGCTATCGGAAGTATCTCAGGTTTGGTATTTGAGGCATTGAGATATCACATCTCATGCTATCATAAGGGTCTCAGGATTGGAATGGGAAGGAGTTGGATATCACATCTCATGCTAAAGGGAGGGTCTCAGGTTTGGAAGGGGAAGGATTTGGATATCACATCACATGTTATAGGAAGGATCTCAGGTTTGGTATTAGAAGCATTGAGATATCACATCTCATGCTATCAGAAGGGTCTCAGGATTGGAATGGGAAGGAGTTGGATATCACATCTCATGCTATAGGAAGGGTCTCAGGTTTGAAACGGGAAGGAGTTGGATATCACATCTCATGTTATAGGAAGAGTCGCAGGTTTGGTTTAAGCATTGAGATATCACATCTCTGCAATCGGAAGTGTCTCAGGATTGGGATGGGAAGGAATTGGATATCACATCTCATGCTATAGGAAGGGTCTCAGGTTTGGAAGGGGAAGGAGTTGGATATCCCATCTCATGTTATAGGACTGGTCTCAGGTTTGGTATTAGAAGCATTGAGATATCACATTGCATGCTGTAGGAAGGGTCTTAGGTTTGGAATGGGAAGGAATTGGATATCACATCTCATGTCATAGGAACGATCTCAGGTTTGGTATTAGAAGCATTGAGATATCACATCTCATGCTATAGGAATGGTCTCAGGATTGGAATGGGAAGGAGTTGGAAATTACATTCTGGCTATAGGAAGGGTCTCATGTTTGGAATGGGAAGGAGTTGGATATCACATATGCTATAGGAAGGGTCTCAGGATTGGAATGGGAAGGAGTTGGATATCCCATCTCATGTTATAGGACGGGTCTCAGGTTTGTTATTAGAATCATTGAGATATCATATTGCATGCTGTAGGAAGGGTCTAAGGATTGGAATGGGAAGGACTTGGATATCACATCTCAAGCTATAGGTAGGCTCTCAGGTTTGGAAAGGGAAGGAGTTGGATATCACATTTCATGTTAGAGGAAGGATCTCAGGTTTGGTATTAGAGGAATTGAGATATCACATCTCATGCTATAGGAAGGGTCTCAGGATTGGAATGGGAAGGAGTTGGATATCACATCTCATGCTATAGGAAGGGTCTCAGGTTTGGTATAAGCATTGAGATGTCACATCTCATGCTATAGGAAGGGTCTCAGGTTGGAATGGGAAGGAGTTGGATATCACATCTCATGTTATAGGAAGGGTCTCAGGATTGGAATGGGAAGGACTTGGATATCATGTCTCATGCTATAGGAAGGCTCTCAGGTTTGGAAGGGGAAGGAGTTGGATATCACATTTCATGTTAGAGGAAGGATCTCAGGTTTGGTATAAGAGGCATTGAGATATCACATCTCATGCTATAGGAAGAGTCTCAGGATTGGAATGGGAAGGAGTTGGATATCACATCTCAAGCTATAGGAAGGGTCTCAGGTTTGGTATAAGCATTGAGATATCACATCTCATGCTATAGGAAGGGTCTCAGAATTGAAATGGGAAGGAGTTGGATATCACATCTCATGTTATAGGAAAGATCTCAGGTTTGGTATTAGAAGCATTGAGACATCACATCTCATGTTATAGGAAGGGTCCCAGGATTGGAATGGGAAGAAGTTGGATATCACATCTCATGCTATAGGAAGGGTCTCAGGTTTGGTATAAGAATTGAGATATCACATCTCATGCTATAGGAAGGGTCTCAGGATTGGAATGGGAAGGAATTGTATATGACATCTCATGCCATAGGAAGGGTCTCAGGTTTGGTATTAGAAGCATTGAGATATCACATCTCATGCTATCGGAAGTATCTCAGGTTTGGTATTTGAGGCATTGAGATATCACATCTCATGCTATCATAAGGGTCTCAGGATTGGAATGGGAAGGAGTTGGATATCACATCTCATGCTAAAGGGAGGGTCTCAGGTTTGGAAGGGGAAGGATTTGGATATCACATCACATGTTATAGGAAGGATCTCAGGTTTGGTATTAGAAGCATTGAGATATCACATCTCATGCTATCAGAAGGGTCTCAGGATTGGAATGGGAAGGAGTTGGATATCACATCTCATGCTATAGGAAGGGTCTCAGGTTTGAAACGGGAAGGAGTTGGATATCACATCTCATGTTATAGGAAGAGTCGCAGGTTTGGTATAAGCATTGAGATATCACATCTCTGCAATCGGAAGTGTCTCAGGATTGGGATGGGAAGGAGTTGGATATCACATCTCATGCTATAGGAAGGGTCTCAGGTTTGGAAGGGGAAGGAGTTGGATATCCCATCTCATGTTATAGGACTGGTCTCAGGTTTGGTATTAGAAGCATTGAGATATCACATTGCATGCTGTAGGAAGGGTCTCAGGTTTGGAATGGGAAGGAATTGGATATCACATCTCATGTCATAGGAACGATCTCAGGTTTGGTATTAGAAGCATTGAGATATCACATCTCATGCTATAGGAATGGTCTCAGGATTGGAATGGGAAGGAGTTGGAAATTACATTCTGGCTATAGGAAGGGTCTCATGTTTGGAATGGGAAGGAGTTGGATATCACATATGCTATAGGAAGGGTCTCAGGATTGGAATGGGAAGGAGTTGGATATCCCATCTCATGTTATAGGACGGCTCTCAGGTTTGGAAGGGGAAGGAGTTGGATATCACATTTCATGTTAGAGGAAGGATCTCAGGTTTTGTATAAGAGGCATTGAGATATCACATCTCATGCTATAGGAAGAGTCTCGGGATTGGAATGGGAAGGAGTTGGATATCACATCTCAAGCTATAGGAAGGGTCTCAGGTTTGGTATAAGCATTGAGATATCACATCTCATGCTATAGGAAGGGTCTCAGAATTGAAATGGGAAGGAGTTGGATATCACATCTCATGTTATAGGAAAGATCTCAGGTTTGGTATTAGAAGCATTGAGACATCACATCTCATGTTATAGGAAGGGTCCCAGGATTGGAATGGGAAGAAGTTGGATATCACATCTCATGCTATAGGAAGGGTCTCAGGTTTGGTATAAGAATTGAGATATCACATCTCATGCTATAGGAAGGGTCTCAGGATTGGAATGGGAAGGAATTGTATATGACATCTCATGCCATAGGAAGGGTCTCAGGTTTGGTATTAGAAGCATTGAGATATCACATCTCATGCTATCGGAAGTATCTCAGGTTTGGTATTTGAGGCATTGAGATATCACATCTCATGCTATCATAAGGGTCTCAGGATTGGAATGGGAAGGAGTTGGATATCACATCTCATGCTAAAGGGAGGGTCTCAGGTTTGGAAGGGGAAGGATTTGGATATCACATCACATGTTATAGGAAGGATCTCAGGTTTGGTATTAGAAGCATTGAGATATCACATCTCATGCTATCAGAAGGGTCTCAGGATTGGAATGGGAAGGAGTTGGATATCACATCTCATGCTATAGGAAGGGTCTCAGGTTTGAAACGGGAAGGAGTTGGATATCACATCTCATGTTATAGGAAGAGTCGCAGGTTTGGTATAAGCATTGAGATATCACATCTCTGCAATCGGAAGTGTCTCAGGATTGGGATGGGAAGGAGTTGGATATCACATCTCATGCTATAGGAAGGGTCTCAGGTTTGGAAGGGGAAGGAGTTGGATATCCCATCTCATGTTATAGGACTGGTCTCAGGTTTGGTATTAGAAGCATTGAGATATCACATTGCATGCTGTAGGAAGGGTCTCAGGTTTGGAATGGGAAGGAATTGGATATCACATCTCATGTCATAGGAACGATCTCAGGTTTGGTATTAGAAGCATTGAGATATCACATCTCATGCTATAGGAATGGTCTCAGGATTGGAATGGGAAGGAGTTGGAAATTACATTCTGGCTATAGGAAGGGTCTCATGTTTGGAATGGGAAGGAGTTGGATATCACATATGCTATAGGAAGGGTCTCAGGATTGGAATGGGAAGGAGTTGGATATCCCATCTCATGTTATAGGACGGGTCTCAGGTTTGTTATTAGAATCATTGAGATATCATATTGCATGCTGTAGGAAGGGTCTAAGGATTGGAATGGGAAGGACTTGGATATCACATCTCAAGCTATAGGTAGGCTCTCAGGTTTGGAAAGGGAAGGAGTTGGATATCACATTTCATGTTAGAGGAAGGATCTCAGGTTTGGTATTAGAGGAATTGAGATATCACATCTCATGCTATAGGAAGGGTCTCAGGATTGGAATGGGAAGGAGTTGGATATCACATCTCATGCTATAGGAAGGGTCTCAGGTTTGGTATAAGCATTGAGATATCACATCTCATGCTATAGGAAGGGTCTCAGGATTGGAATGGGAAGGAGTTGGATATCACTTCTCATGTTATAGGAAGGATCTCAGGTTTGGTATTAGAAGCATTGAGACATCACATTTCATGCTATAGGAAGGGTCTCAGGATTGGAATGGGAAGGAGTTGGAAATCACATCTCATGCTATAGGAATGGTCTCAGGTTTGGTATAAGCATTGAGATATCACATCTCATGCTATAGGAAGGGTCTCAGGATTGGAATGGGAAGGAGTTGTATATGACATCTCATGCCATAGGAAGGGTCTCAGGTTTGGTATAAGCATTGAGATATCACATCTCTGCTATCGGAAGGGTCTCAGGATTGGAATGGGAAGGAGTTGGATATCCCATCTCATGTTACAGGAAGAGTCTCAGGTTTGGTATTAGATGCATTGAGATATCACATCTCATGCTATAGGAAGGGTCTCAGAATTGAAATGGGAAGGAGTTGGATATCACATCTCATGTTATAGGAAAGATCTCAGGTTTGGTATTAGAAGCATTGAGACATCACATCTCATGTTATAGGAAGGGTCCCAGGATTGGAATGGGAAGAAGTTGGATATCACATCTCATGCTATAGGAAGGGTCTCAGGTTTGGTATAAGAATTGAGATATCACATCTCATGCTATAGGAAGGGTCTCAGGATTGGAATGGGAAGGAATTGTATATGACATCTCATGCCATAGGAAGGGTCTCAGGTTTGGTATTAGAAGCATTGAGATATCACATCTCATGCTATCGGAAGTATCTCAGGTTTGGTATTTGAGGCATTGAGATATCACATCTCATGCTATCATAAGGGTCTCAGGATTGGAATGGGAAGGAGTTGGATATCACATCTCATGCTAAAGGGAGGGTCTCAGGTTTGGAAGGGGAAGGATTTGGATATCACATCACATGTTATAGGAAGGATCTCAGGTTTGGTATTAGAAGCATTGAGATATCACATCTCATGCTATCAGAAGGGTCTCAGGATTGGAATGGGAAGGAGTTGGATATCACATCTCATGCTATAGGAAGGGTCTCAGGTTTGAAACGGGAAGGAGTTGGATATCACATCTCATGTTATAGGAAGAGTCGCAGGTTTGGTATAAGCATTGAGATATCACATCTCTGCAATCGGAAGTGTCTCAGGATTGGGATGGGAAGGAGTTGGATATCACATCTCATGCTATAGGAAGGGTCTCAGGTTTGGAAGGGGAAGGAGTTGGATATCCCATCTCATGTTATAGGACTGGTCTCAGGTTTGGTATTAGAAGCATTGAGATATCACATTGCATGCTGTAGGAAGGGTCTCAGGTTTGGAATGGGAAGGAATTGGATATCACATCTCATGTCATAGGAACGATCTCAGGTTTGGTATTAGAAGCATTGAGATATCACATCTCATGCTATAGGAATGGTCTCAGGATTGGAATGGGAAGGAGTTGGAAATTACATTCTGGCTATAGGAAGGGTCTCATGTTTGGAATGGGAAGGAGTTGGATATCACATATGCTATAGGAAGGGTCTCAGGATTGGAATGGGAAGGAGTTGGATATCCCATCTCATGTTATAGGACGGGTCTCAGGTTTGTTATTAGAATCATTGAGATATCATATTGCATGCTGTAGGAAGGGTCTAAGGATTGGAATGGGAAGGACTTGGATATCACATCTCAAGCTATAGGTAGGCTCTCAGGTTTGGAAAGGGAAGGAGTTGGATATCACATTTCATGTTAGAGGAAGGATCTCAGGTTTGGTATTAGAGGAATTGAGATATCACATCTCATGCTATAGGAAGGGTCTCAGGATTGGAATGGGAAGGAGTTGGATATCACATCTCATGCTATAGGAAGGGTCTCAGGTTTGGTATAAGCATTGAGATATCACATCTCATGCTATAGGAAGGGTCTCAGGATTGGAATGGGAAGGAGTTGGATATCACTTCTCATGTTATAGGAAGGATCTCAGGTTTGGTATTAGAAGCATTGAGACATCACATTTCATGCTATAGGAAGGGTCTCAGGATTGGAATGGGAAGGAGTTGGAAATCACATCTCATGCTATAGGAATGGTCTCAGGTTTGGTATAAGCATTGAGATATCACATCTCATGCTATAGGAAGGGTCTCAGGATTGGAATGGGAAGGAGTTTTATATGACATCTCATGCCATAGGAAGGGTCTCAGGTTTGGTATAAGCATTGAGATATCACATCTCTGCTATCGGAAGGGTCTCAGGATTGGAATGGGAAGGAGTTGGATATCCCATCTCATGTTACAGGAAGAGTCTCAGGTTTGGTATTAGATGCATTGAGATATCACATCTCATGCTATAGGAAGTGTCTCTGGATTGGAATGGGAAGGTCTTGGATATCACATCTCATGCTAAAGGAAGGGTCTCAGGTTTGGTATAAGCAGTGAGATATCACATCTCATGCTATAGGAAGTGTCTCGGGATTGGAATGGGAAGGAGTTGGATATCACATCTCACGCTAAAGGAAGGGTCTCAGGTTTGGTATAAGCAGTGAGATATCACATCTCATGCTATAGGAAGTGTCTCAGGATTGGAATGGGAAGGAGTTGGATATCACATCTCATGTTAAAGGAAGGGTCTCAGGTTTGGTATAAGCAGTGAGATATCACATCTCATGCTATAGGAAGTGTCTCAGGATTGGAATGGGAAGGAGTTGGATATCACATCTCATGTTAAAGGAAGGGTCTCAGGTTTGGTATAAGCATTGAGATATCACATCTCATGCTATAGGAAGGGTCTCAGGATTGGAATGGGAAGGAGTTGGATATCACATCTCATGTTATAGGAAGGATCTCAGGTTTGGTATTAGAAGCATTGAGACATCACATTTCATGCTATAGGAAGGGTCTCAGGATTGGAATGGGAAGGAGTTGGATATCACATCTCATGCTATAGGAAGGGTCTCAGGATTGGAATGGGAAGGAGTTGTATATGACATCTCATGCCATAGGAAGGGTCTCAGGTTTGGTATAAGCATTGAGATATCACATCTCTGCTATCGGAAGGGTCTCAGGATTGGAATGGGAAGGAGTTGGATATCCCATCTCATGTTACAGGAAGAGTCTCAGGTTTGGTATTAGAAGCATTGAGATATCACATCTCATGCTATAGGAAGGGTCTCAGGATTGGAATGGGAAGAAGTTAGATAATACATCTCATGCTATAGGAAGGGTCTCAGGTTTGGTATAAGCATTGAGATATCACATCTCATGCTATAGGAAGTGTCTCAGGATTGGAATGGGAAGGAGTTGGATATCACATCTCATGTTATAGGAAGGATCTCAGGTTTGGTATAAGCATTGAGATATCACATCTCTGCTATCGGAAGGGTCTCAGGATTGGAATGGGAAGGAGTTGGATATTCCCATCTCATGTTATAGGAAGGTTCTCAGGTTTGGTATTAGAAGCATTGAGACATCACATCTCATGTTATAGGAAGGGTCTCAGGATTGGAATGGGAAGAAGTTAGATAATACATCTCATGCTATAGGAAGGGTCTCAGGTTTGGTATAAGCATTGAGATATCACATCTCATGCTATAGGAAGGGTCTCAGGATTGGAATGGGAAGAAGTTGGATATCACATCTCATACTATAGGAAGGATCTCAGGTTTGGTATTAGAAGCATTGAGATATCACATCTCATGCTATCGGAAGGGTCTCAGGATTGGAATGGGAAGGATTTGGATATCACATCTCATGTCATAGGAAGGATCTCAGGTTTGGTATTAGAAGCATTGATATATCACATCTCATGCTATAGGAATGGTCGCAGGATTGGAATGGGTAGGAGTTGGATATTACATTCTTGCTATAGGAAGGGTCTCATGTTTGGAACGGGAAGGAGTTGGATATCACATCTCATGTTATAGGAAGGGTCTCAGGTTTGGTATAATCATTGAGATATCACATCTCTGCTATCGGAAGTGGCTCAGGATTAGAATGGGAAGGAGTTGGATATCCCATCTCATGTTATAGGACGGGTCTCTGGTTTGGTATTAGAATCATTGAGATATCACATTGCATGCTGTAGGAAGGGTCTAAGGATTGGAATGGGATGGACTTGGATATCACATCTCATGCTATAGGTAGGCTCTCAGGTTTGGTATAAGCATTGAGATATCACATCTCATGCTATAGGAAGGATCTCAGGATTGGAATGGGAAGGATTTGGATATCACATCTCATGCTATAGGAAGGGTCTCAGGTTTGGTATAAGCATGGAGATATCACTTCTCATGCTATAGGAAGGGTCTCAGGATTGGAATGGGAAGGAGTTGGATATCACATCTCATGTTATAGGAAGGATCTCAGGATTGGAATGGGAAGGAGTTGGATATCACATCTCATGCTATAGGAAGGGTCTCAGGATTGGAATGAGAAGGACTTGGATGTCCATCTCATGCTATAGGGAGGGTCTCAAGTTTGATATTAGAAACATTGAGATAACAAATTTCGTGATATCGGAAGGGTCTCATTATTGGAATGGGAAGGAGTTGGATATCACATCTCATGATAAAGGAAGGGTCTAAGGTTTGGAAGGGGAAGGATTTGCATATCACATCTCATTTTATAGGACGGGTCTCAGGTTTGGTATTAGAATCATTGAGATATCACATTGCATGCTGTAGGAAGGGTCTATGGATTGGAATGGGATGGACTTGGATATCACATCTCATGCTATAGGTAGGCTCTCAGGTTTGGTATAAGCATTGAGACATCACATCTCATGCTATAGGAAGGGTCTCAGGATTGGAATGGGAAGGAGTTGGATATCACATCTCATGCTATAGGAAGGGTCTGAGATTTGGTATAAGCATTGAGATATCACATCTCATGCTATAGGAAGGGTCTCAGGATTGGAATGGGAAGGAGTTGTATATGACATCTCAGGCCATAGGAAGGGTCTCGGGTTTGGTATAAGCATTGAGATATCACATCTCTGCTATCGGAAGGGTCTCAGGATTGGAATGAGAAGGACTTGGATGTCCATCTCATGCTATAGGGAGGGTCTCAAGTTTGATATTAGAAACATTGAGATAACAAATCTCGTGATATCGGAAGGGTCTCATTATTGGAATGGGAAGGAGTTGGATATCACATCTCATGATAAAGGAAGGGTCTAAGGTTTGGAAGGGGAAGGATTTGCATATCACATCTCATTTTATAGGACGGGTCTCAGGTTTGGTATAAGCATTGAGACATCACATCTCATGTTATAGGAAGGGTCTCAGGATTGGAATGGGAAGAAGTTGGATATCACATCTCATGCTATAGGAAGGGTCTCAGGTTTGGTATAAGCATTGAGATATCACATCTCATGCTATAGGAAGGGTCTCAGGATTGGAATGGGAAGGAGTTGTATATGACATCTCATGCCATAGGAAGGGTCTCAGGTTTGGTATAAGCATTGAGATATCACATCACATGCTATAGGAAGGGTCTCAAGATTGGAATGGGAAGGACTTGGATATCACATCTCATGCTATAGGCAGGGTCTCAGATTTGGAAAGGGAAGCAGTTCGATATCACATTTCATGTTAGAGGTAGGATCTCAGGTTTGGTATTAGAGGCATTGAGATATCACATCTCATGCTATCAGAAGGGTCTCAGGATTGGAATGGGAAGGAGTTGGATATCACATCTCATGCTAAAGGGAGGGTCTCAGGTTTGGAAGGGGAAGGATTTGGATATCACATCTCATGTTATAGGAAGGATCTCAGGTTTGGTATTCGAAGCATTGAGATATCACATCTCATGCTATCATAAGGGTCTCAGGATTGGAATGGGAAGGAGTTGGATATCACATCTCATGCTAAAGGGAGGGTCTCAGGTTTGGAAGGGGAAGGATTTGGATATCACATCACATGTTATAGGAAGGATCTCAGGTTTGGTATTAGAAGCATTGAGATATCACATCTCATGCTATCGGAAGGGTCTCAGGATTGGAATGGAAAGGAGTTGGATATCACATCTCATGCTATAGGAAGGGTCTAAGGTTTGGAACGGGAAGGAGTTGGATATCACATCTCATGTTATAGGAAGTGTCTCAGGTTTGGTATAAGCATTGAGATATCACATCTCTGCAATCGGAAGTGTCTCAGGATTGGGATGGGAAGTAGTTGGATATCACATCTCATGCTATAGGAAGGGTCTCCGGTTTGGAAGGGGAAGGAGTTGGATATCCCATCTCATGTTATAGGACTGGTCTCAGGTTTGGTATTAGAAGCATTGAGATATCACATTGCATGCTGTAGGAAGGGTCTCAGGTTTGGAATGGGAAGGAATTGGATATCACATCTCATGTCATAGGAAGGATCTCAGGTTTGGTATTAGAAGCATTGAGATATCACATCTCATGCTATAGGAATGGTCTCAGGATTGAAATGGGAAGGAGTTGGATATTACATTCTTGCTATAGGAAGGGTCTCATGTTTGGAATGGGAAGGAGTTGGATATCACATATGCTATAGGAAGGGTCTCAGGTTTGGAACGGGAAGGAGTTGGATATCACATCTCATGTTATAGGAAGGGTCTCAGGTTTGGTAAAAGCATTGAGATATCACATCTCTGCTATCGGAAGTGTCTCAGGATTGGAATTTGAAGGAGTTGGATATCCCATCTCATGTTATAGGACGGGTCTCAGGTTTGTTATTAGAATCATTGAGATATCATATTGCATGCTGTAGGAAGGGTCTAAGGATTGGAATGGGAAGGACTTGGATATCACATCTCATGCTATAGGTAGGCTCTCAGGTTTGGAAAGGGAAGGAGTTGGATATCACATTTCATGTTAGAGGAAGGATCTCAGGTTTGGTATTAGAGGCATTGAGATATCACATCTCATGCTATAGGAAGGGTCTCAGGATTGGAATGGGAAGGAGTTGGATATCACATCTCATGCTATAGGAAGGGTCTCAGGTTTGGTATAAGCATTGAGATATCACATCTCATGCTATAGGAAGGGTCTCAGGATTGGAATGGGAAGGAGTTGTATATGACATCTCATGCCATAGGAAGGGTCTCAGGTTTGGTATAAGCATTCAGATATCACATCTCTGCTTTCGGAAGGGTCTCAGGATTGGAATGGGAAGGAGTTGGATATCCCATCTCATGTTATAGGAAGAGTCTCAGGTTTGGTATTAGAAGCATTGAGATATCACATCTCATGATATAGGAAGTGTCTCAGGATTGGAATGGGAAGGACTTGGATATCACATCTCATGCTATAGGGAGGGTCTCAAGTTTGATATTAGAAGCATTGAGATATCACATCTCATGCTATAGGAAGGGTCTCAGGATTGGAATGGGAAGGAGTTGGATATCACACCTCATGCTATAGGAAGGGTCTCAGGTTTGGTATAAGCAGTGAGATATCACATCTCATGCTATAGGAAGGGTCTCAGGATTGGAATGGGAAGGACTTGTATATCACATCTCATGCTATAGGGATGGTCTCAAGTTTGATACTAGAAGCATTGAGATATCACATCTCATGATATCGGAAGGGTCTCAGGATTGGAATGGGAAGGAGTTGGATATCACATCTCATGATAAAGGAAGGGTCTAAGGTTTGGAAGGGGAAGGATTTGGATATCACATCTCATGTTATAGGGCGGGTCTCAGGGTTGGTATTAGAAGCATTGAGATATCAAGTCTGAGTTGGAAGGGTCTCAGAATTGGAATGGGAAGAAGTTGGATATCACATCTCAAGCTATAGGAAGGGTCTCAGGATTGCAATGGGAAGGAGTTTGATATCACATCTCATGCCATAGTATGGGTCTCAGGTTTGGTAGAAGCATTGGGATATCACATCTCATGCTATCGGAAGGGTGTCAGAATTGGATTTGGAAGGAGTTGGATATCCCATCTCATGCTATAGGAAGGGTCTCAGGTTGAAATGGGAAGGAGTTGGATATCACATCTCATGTTATAGGAAGGGTCTCAGGATTGGTATTAGAGGCATTGAGATATCACATCTCATGCTATCATAAGGGTCTCAGGATTGGAATGGGAAGGAGTTGAATATCACATCTCATGCTAAAGGGAGGGTCTCAGGTTTGGAAGGGGAAGGATTTGGATATCACATCTCATGTTATAGGAAGGATCTCAGGTTTGGTATTAGAAGCATTGAGATATCACATCTCATGCTATCGGAAGGATCTCAGGTTTGGTATTAGAAGCATTGAGATATCACATCTCATGCTATCAGAAGGGTCTCAGGATTGGAATGGGAAGGAGTTGGATATCACATCTCATGCTAAAGGGAGGGTCTCAGGTTTGGAAGTTGAAGGATTTGGATATCACATCTCATGTTATCGGAAGGATCTCAGGTTTGGTATTAGAAGTATTGAGATATCACATTTCATGCTATAGGAAGGGTCTCAGGATTGGAATGGGAAGGAGTTGGATATCACATCTCATGTTATAGGAAGGATCTCAGGTTTGGTATAAGCATTGAGATATCACATCCCTGCTATCGGAAGGGTCTCAGGATTGGAATGGGAAGGAGTTGGATATTCCCATCTCATGTCATAGGAAGGGTCTCAGGTTTGGTATTAGAAGCATTGAGATATCACATCTCATGCTATAGGAAGGGTCTCAGGATTGGAATGGGAAGGACTTGGATATCACATCTCATGCTATAGGGATGGTCTCAAGTTTGATACTAGAAGCATTGAGATATCACATCTCATGATATCGGAATTGTCTCAGGATTGGAATGGGAAGGAGTTGGATATCACATCTCATGATAAAGGAAGGGTCTAAGGTTTGGAAGGGGAAGGATTTGGATATCACATCTCATGTTATAGGACAGGTCTCAGGTTTGGTATTAGAAGCATTGAGATATCAAGTCTCATGGTATAGGAAGGGTCTCAGAATTGGAATGGGAAGGAGTTGGATATCACATCTCAAGCTATAGGAAGGGTCTCAGGATTGGAATGGGAAGGAGTTTGATATCACATCTCATGCCATAGTATGGGTCTCAGGTTTGGTAGAAACATTGGGATATCACATCTCATGCTATCGGAAGGGTATCAGAATTGGATTTGGAAGGAGTTGGATATCCCATCTCATGCTATAGGAAGGGTCTCAGGTTGAAATGGGAAGGAGTTGGATATCATATCTCATGTTATAGGAAGGGTCTCAGGATTGGTATTAGAGGCATTGAGATATCACATCTCATGCTATCAGAAGGGTCTCAGGATTGGAATGGGAAGGAGTTGGATATCACATCTCATGCTAAAGGGAGGGTCTCAGGTTTGGAAGAGGAAGGATTTGGATATCACAACTCATGTTATCGGAAGGATCTCAGGTTTGGTATTAGAAGTATTGAGATATCACATCTCATACTATAGGAAGGGTCTCAGGATTGGAATGGGAAGGAGTTGGATATCACATCTCATGCTAAAGGAAGGGTCTCAGGTTTGGTAGAAGCATTGAGATATCACATCTCATGCTATAGGAAGGGTCTCAGGATTGGAATGGGAAGGACTTAGATATCACATATCATGCTATAGGGAGGGTCTCAGTTTTGATATTAGAAGCATTGAGATATCACATCTCATGCTATGGGAAATGTCTCAGGATTGGAATGGGAAGGAGCTGGATATCACATCTCATGCTAAAGGAAGGGTCTCAGGTTTGGAACGGGAAGGAGTTGGATATCACATCTCATGTTATAGGAAGGGTCTCAGGTTTGGTATAAGAGGCATTGAGATATCACATCTCATGCTATAGGAAGGGTCTCAGGATTGGAATGGGAAGGAGTTGGATATCCCATCTCATGTTATAGAACAGGTCTCAGGTCTGTTATTAGAATCATTGAGATATCATATTGCATGCTGTAGGAAGGGTCTAAGTATTGAAATGGGAAGGACTTGGATATCACATCTCATGCTATAGATAGGCTCTCAGGTTTGGAAAGGGATGGAGATGGATATCACATTTCATGTTAGAGGAAGGATCTCAGGTTTGGTATTAGAGGCATTGAGATATCACATCTCATGCTATAGGAAGGGTCTCAGGATTGGAATGGGAAAGAGTTGGATATCACATCTCATGCTATAGGAAGGGTCTCAGCTTTTGGTATAAGCATTGAGATATCACATCTCATGCTATAGGAAGGGTCTCTGGATTGGAATGGAAGGAGTTGGATATCACATCTCATGTTATAGGAAGGATCTCAGGTTTGGTATTAGAAGCATTGAGACATCACATCTCGTGATATAGGAAGGGTCTCAGGATTGGAATGGGAAGGAGTTGGATATCACATCTCATGCTATAGGAAGGGTCTCAGGTTTGGTATAAGCATTGAGATATCACATCTCATGCTATAGGAAGGGTCTCAGGATTGGAATGGGAAGGAGTTGTATATGACATCTCATGCCGTAGGAAGGGTCTCAGGTTTGGTATAAGCATTGAGATATCACATCTCTGCAATCGAAAGGGTCTCAGGATTGGAATGGGAAGGAGTTGGATATCCCATCTCATGTTATAGGAAGAGTCTCAGGTTTGGTATTAGAAGCATTGAGATATCACATCTCATGCTATAGGAAGTGTCTCAGGATTGGAATGGGAAGGACTTGGATATCACATCTCATGCTATAGGAAGGATCTCAGGTTTGGTATAAGCAGTGAGATATCACATCTCATGCTATAGGAAGTGTCTCAGGATTGGAATGGGAAGGAGTTGGATATCACATCTCATGTTATAGGAAGGATCTCAGGTTTGGTATAAGCATTGAGATATCACATCTCTGCTATCGGAATGGTCTCAGGATTGGAATGGGAAGGAGTTGGATATTCCCATCTCATGTTATAGGAAGGGTCTCAAGTTTGGTATTAGAAGCATTGAGATATCGCATCTCATGATATCGGAAGGGTCTCAGGATTGGAATGGGAAGGAGTTGGATATCACATCTCATGATAAAGGAAGGGTCTAAGGTTTTGAAGGGGAAGGATTTGGATATCACATCTCATGTTATAGGACGGGTCTCAGGTTTGGTATTAGAAGCATTGAGATATGAAGTCTCATGGTATAGGAAGGGTCTCAGAATTGGAATGGGAAGGAGTTGGATATCACATCTCAAGCTATAGGAAGGGTCTCAGGATTGGAATTGGAAGTAGTTTGATATCACATCTCAAGCCATAGTATGGGTCTCAGGTTTGGTAGAAGCATTGGGATATCACATCTCATGCTATCGGAAGGGTATCAGTATTGGATTTGGAAGGAGTTGGATATCCCATCTCATGCTATAGGAAGGGTCTCATGTTGGAATGGGAAGGAGTTGGATATCACATCTAATGTTATAGGAAGGGTCTCAGGATTGGAATGGGAAGGACTTGGATATCATATCTCATGCTATAGGAAGGCTCTCAGGTTTGGAAGGGGAAGGAGTTGGATATCACATTTCATGTTAGAGGAAGGATCTCAGGTTTGGTATAAGAGGCATTGAGATATCACATCTCATGCTATAGGAAGGGTCTCAGGATTGGAATGGGAAGGAGTTGGATATCACATCTCAAGCTATAGGATGGGTCTCAGGTTTGGTGTAAGCATTGAGATATCACATCTCATGCTATACGAAGGGTCTCAGAATTGAAATGGGAAGGAGTTGGATATCACATCTCATGTTATAGGAAAGATCTCAGGTTTGGTATTAGAAGAATTGAGACATCACATCTCATGTTATAGGAAGGGTCCCAGGATTGGAATGGGAAGAAGTTGGATATCACATCTCATGCTATAGGAAGGGTCTCAGGTTTGGTATAAGCATTGAGATATCACATCTCATGCTATAGGAAGGGTCTCAGGATTGGAATGGGAAGGAATTGTATATGACATCTCATGCCATAGGAAGGGTCTCAGGTTTGGTATTAGAAGCATTGAGATATCACATCTCATGCTATCGGAAGTATCTCAGGTTTGGTATTTGAGGCATTGAGATATCACATCTCATGCTATCATAAGGGTCTCAGGATTGGAATGGGAAGGAGTTGGATATCACATCTCATGCTAAAGGGAGGGTCTCAGGTTTGGAAGGGGAAGGATTTGGATATCACATCACATGTTATAGGAAGGATCTCAGGTTTGGTATTAGAAGCATTGAGATATCACATCTCATGCTATCAGAAGGGTCTCAGGATTGGAATGGGAAGGAGTTGGATATCACATCTCATGCTATAGGAAGGGTCTCAGGTTTGAAACGGGAAGGAGTTGGATATCACATCTCATGTTATAGGAAGAGTCTCGGGTTTGGTATAAGCATTGAGATATCACATCTCTGCAATCGGAACTGTCTCAGGATTGGGATGGGAAGGAGTTGGATATCACATCTCATGCTATAGGAAGGGTCTCAGGTTTGTAAGGGGAAGGAGTTGGATATCCCATCTCATGTTATAGGACTGGTCTCAGGTTTGGTATTAGAAGCATTGAGATATCACATTGCATGCTGTAGGAAGGGTCTCAGGTTTGGAATGGGAAGGAATTGGATATCACATCTCATGCCATAGTATGGGTCTCAGGTTTGGTAGAAGCATTGGGATATCACATCTCATGCTATCGGAAGGGTATCAGTATTGGATTTGGAAGGAGTTGGATATCCCATCTCATGCTATAGGAAGGGTCTCAGGTTGGAATGGGAAGGAGTTGGATATCACATCTCATGTTATAGGAAGGGTCTCAGGATTGGAATGGGAAGGACTTGGATATCATATCTCATGCTATAGGAAGGCTCTCAGGTTTGGAAGGGGAAGGAGTTGGATATCACATTTCATGTTAGAGGAAGGATCTCAGGTTTGGTATAAGAGGCATTGAGATATCACATCTCATGCTATAGGAAGGGTCTCAGGATTGGAATGGGAAGGAGTTGGATATCCCATCTCAAGCTATAGGAAGGGTCTCAGGTTTGGTATAAGCATTGAGATATCACATCTCATGCTATAGGAAGGGTCTCAGAATTGAAATGGGAAGGAGTTGGATATCACATCTCATGTTATAGGAAAGATCTCAGGTTTGGTATTATAAGCATTGAGACATCACATCTCATGTTATAGGAAGGGTCCCAGGATTGGAATGGGAAGAAGTTGGATATCACATCTCATGCTATAGGAAGGGTCTCAGGTTTGGTATAAGCATTGAGATATCACATCTCATGCTATAGGAAGGGTCTCAGGATTGGAATGGGAAGGAATTGTATATGACATCTCATGCCATAGGAAGGGTCTCAGGTTTGGTATTAGAAGCATTGAGATATCACATCTCATGCTATCGGAAGTATCTCAGGTTTGGTATTTGAGGCATTGAGATATCACATCTCATGCTATGATAAGGGTCTCAGGATTGGAATGGGAAGGAGTTGGATATCACATCTCATGCTAAAGGGAGGGTCTCAGGTTTGGAAGGGTAAGGATTTGGATATCACATCACATGTTATAGGAAGGATCTCAAGTTTGGTATTAGAAGCATTGAGATATCACTTCTCATGCTATAGGAAGGGTCTCAGGATTGGAATGGGAAGGACTTGGATATCACATCTCATGCTATAGGGAGGTCTCAAGTTTGATATTAGAAGCATTGAGATATCACATCTCATGATATCGGAAGGGTCTCAGAATTGGAATGGGAAGGAGTTGGATATCACATCTCAAGCTATAGGAAGGGTCTCAGGATTGGAATTGGAAGTAGTTTGATATCACATCTCATGCCATAGTATGGGTCTCAGGTTTGGTAGAAGCATTGGGATTTCACATCTCATGCTATCGGAAGGGTATCAGTATTGGATTTGGAAGGAGTTGGATATCCCATCTCATGCTATAGGAAGGGTCTCATGTTGGAATGGGAAGGAGTTGGATATCACATCTAATGATATAGGAAGGGTCTCAGGATTGGAATGGGAAGGACTTGGATATCATATCTCATGCTATAGGAAGGCTCTCAGGTTTGAAAGGGGAAGGAGTTGGATATCACATTTCATGTTAGAGGAAGGATCTCAGGTTTGGTATAAGAGGCATTGAGATATCACAACTCATGCTATAGGAAGGGTCTCAGGATTGAAATGGGAAGGAGTTGGATATCACATCTCAAGCTATAGGATGGGTCTCAGGTTTGGTATAAGCATTGAGATATCACATCTCATGCTATAGGAAGGGTCTCAGAATTGAAATGGGAAGGAGTTGGATATCACATCTCATGTTATAGGAAAGATCTCAGGTTTGGTATTAAAAGCATTGAGACATTACATCTCAGGTTCTGGGGAGGGTCCCAGGATTGGAATGGGAAGAAGTTGGATATCACATCTCATGCTATAGGAAGGGTCTCAGGTTTGGTATACGCATTGAGATATCACATCTCATGCTATAGGAAGGGTCTCAGGATTGGAATGGGAAGGAATTGTATATGACATCTCATGCCATAGGAAGGGTCTCAGGTTTGGTATTAGAAGCATTGAGATATCACATCTCATGCTATCGGAAGTATCTCAGGTTTGGTATTTGAGGCATTGAGGTATCACATCTCATGCTATCATAAGGGTCTCAGGATTGGAATGGGAAGGAGTTGGATATCACATCTCATGCTAAAGGGAGGGTCTCAGGTTTGGAAGGGGAAGGATTTGGATATCACATCACATGTTATAGGAAGGATCTCAGGTTTGGTATTAGAAGCATTGAGATATCACATCTCATGCTATCAGAAGGGTCTCAGGATTGGAATGGGAAGGAGTTGGATATCACATCTCATGCTATAGGAAGGGTCTCAGGTTTGAAACGGGAAGGAGTTGGATATCACATCTCATGTTATAGGAAGAGTCTCAGGTTTGGTATAAGCATTGAGATATCACATCTCTGCAATCGGAACTGTCTCAGGATTGGGATGGGAAGGAGTTGGATATCACATCTCATGCTATAGGAAGGGTCTCAGGTTTGGAAGGGGAAGGAGTTGGATATCCCATCTCATGTTATAGGACTGGTCTCAGGTTTGGTATTAGAAGCATTGAGATATCACATTGCATGCTGTAGGAAGGGTCTCAGGTTTGGAATGGGAAGGAATTGGATATCACATCTCATGCCATAGTATGGGTCTCAGGTTTGGTAGAAGCATTGGGATATCACATCTCATGCTATCGGAAGGGTATCACTATTGGATTTGGAAGGAGTTGGATATCCCATCTCATGCTATAGGAAGGGTCTCAGGTTGGAATGGGAAGGAGTTGGATATCACATCTCATGCTATAGGAAGGGTCTCAGGTTTGGTATAAGCATTGAGATATCACATCTCATGCTATAGGAAGGGTCTCAGGATTGGAATGGGAAGGAGTTGTATATGACATCTCATGCCGTAGGAAGGGTCTCAGGTTTGGTATAAGCATTGAGATATCACATCTCTGCAATCGAAAGGGTCTCAGGATTGGAATGGGAAGGAGTTGGATATCCCATCTCATGTTATAGGAAGAGTCTCAGGTTTGGTATTAGAAGCATTGAGATATCACATCTCATGCTATAGGAAGTGTCTCAGGATTGGAATGGGAAGGACTTGGATATCACATCTCATGCTATAGGAAGGATCTCAGGTTTGGTATAAGCAGTGAGATATCACATCTCATGCTATAGGAAGTGTCTCAGGATTGGAATGGGAAGGAGTTGGATATCACATCTCATGTTATAGGAAGGATCTCAGGTTTGGTATAAGCATTGAGATATCACATCTCTGCTATCGGAATGGTCTCAGGATTGGAATGGGAAGGAGTTGGATATTCCCATCTCATGTTATAGGAAGGGTCTCAAGTTTGGTATTAGAAGCATTGAGATATCACTTCTCATGCTATAGGAAGGGTCTCAGGATTGGAATGGGAAGGACTTGGATATCACATCTCATGCTATAGGGAGGTCTCAAGTTTGATATTAGAAGCATTGAGATATCGCATCTCATGATATCGGAAGGGTCTCAGGATTGGAATGGGAAGGAGTTGGATATCACATCTCATGATAAAGGAAGGGTCTAAGGTTTTGAAGGGGAAGGATTTGGATATCACATCTCATGTTATAGGACGGGTCTCAGGTTTGGTATTAGAAGCATTGAGATATGAAGTCTCATGGTATAGGAAGGGTCTCAGAATTGGAATGGGAAGGAGTTGGATATCACATCTCAAGCTATAGGAAGGGTCTCAGGATTGGAATTGGAAGTAGTTTGATATCACATCTCAAGCCATAGTATGGGTCTCAGGTTTGGTAGAAGCATTGGGATATCACATCTCATGCTATCGGAAGGGTATCAGTATTGGATTTGGAAGGAGTTGGATATCCCATCTCATGCTATAGGAAGGGTCTCATGTTGGAATGGGAAGGAGTTGGATATCACATCTAATGTTATAGGAAGGGTCTCAGGATTGGAATGGGAAGGACTTGGATATCATATCTCATGCTATAGGAAGGCTCTCAGGTTTGGAAGGGGAAGGAGTTGGATATCACATTTCATGTTAGAGGAAGGATCTCAGGTTTGGTATAAGAGGCATTGAGATATCACATCTCATGCTATAGGAAGGGTCTCAGGATTGGAATGGGAAGGAGTTGGATATCACATCTCAAGCTATAGGATGGGTCTCAGGTTTGGTGTAAGCATTGAGATATCACATCTCATGCTATACGAAGGGTCTCAGAATTGAAATGGGAAGGAGTTGGATATCACATCTCATGTTATAGGAAAGATCTCAGGTTTGGTATTAGAAGCATTGAGACATCACATCTCATGTTATAGGAAG
This sequence comes from Ambystoma mexicanum, assembly GCF_040938575.1. Taxonomy (NCBI): domain Eukaryota; kingdom Metazoa; phylum Chordata; class Amphibia; order Caudata; family Ambystomatidae; genus Ambystoma; species Ambystoma mexicanum. Next base: position 495,204,022 of record NC_090931.1, on the reverse strand, counting down.
GGTCCCAGGATTGGAATGGGAAGAAGTTGGATATCACATCTCATGCTATAGGAAGGGTCTCAGGTTTGGTATAAGCATTGAGATATCACATCTCATGCTATAGGAAGGGTCTCAGGATTGGAATGGGAAGGAATTGTATATGACATCTCATGCCATAGGAAGGGTCTCAGGTTTGGTATTAGAAGCATTGAGATATCACATCTCATGCTATCGGAAGTATCTCAGGTTTGGTATTTGAGGCATTGAGATATCACATCTCATGCTATCATAAGGGTCTCAGGATTGGAATGGGAAGGAGTTGGATATCACATCTCATACTAAAGGGAGGGTCTCAGGTTTGGAAGGGGAAGGATTTGGATATCACATCACATGTTATAGGAAGGATCTCAGGTTTGGTATTAGAAGCATTGAGATATCACATCTCATGCTATCAGAAGGGTCTCAGGATTGGAATGGGAAGGAGTTGGATATCACATCTCATGCTATAGGAAGGGTCTCAGGTTTGAAACGGGAAGGAGTTGGATATCACATCTCATGTTATAGGAAGAGTCTCAGGTTTGGTATAAGCATTGAGATATCACATCTCTGCAATCGGAACTGTCTCAGGATTGGGATGGGAAGGAGTTGGATATCACATCTCATGCTATAGGAAGGGTCTCAGGTTTGTAAGGGGAAGGAGTTGGATATCCCATCTCATGTTATAGGACTGGTCTCAGGTTTGGTATTAGAAGCATTGAGATATCACATTGCATGCTGTAGGAAGGGTCTCAGGTTTGGAATGGGAAGGAATTGGATATCACATCTCATGCCATAGTATGGGTCTCAGGTTTGGTAGAAGCATTGGGATATCACATCTCATGCTATCGGAAGGGTATCACTATTGGATTTGGAAGGAGTTGGATATCCCATCTCATGCTATAGGAAGGGTCTCAGGTTGGAATGGGAAGGAGTTGGATATCACATCTCATGCTATAGGAAGGGTCTCAGGTTTGGTATAAGCATTGAGATATCACATCTCATGCTATAGGAAGGGTCTCAGGATTGGAATGGGAAGGAGTTGTATATGACATCTCATGCCGTAGGAAGGGTCTCAGGTTTGGTATAAGCATTGAGATATCACATCTCTGCAATCGAAAGGGTCTCAGGATTGGAATGGGAAGGAGTTGGATATCCCATCTCATGTTATAGGAAGAGTCTCAGGTTTGGTATTAGAAGCATTGAGATATCACATCTCATGCTATAGGAAGTGTCTCAGGATTAGAATGGGAAGGTCTTGGATATCACATCTCATGCTATAGGAAGGATCTCAGGTTTGGTATAAGCAGTGAGATATCACATCTCATGCTATAGGAAGTGTCTCAGGATTGGAATGGGAAGGAGTTGGATATCACATCTCATGTTATAGGAAGGATCTCAGGTTTGGTATAAGCATTGAGATATCACATCTCTGCTATCGGAATGGTCTCAGGATTGGAATGGGAAGGAGTTGGATATTCCCATCTCATGTTATAGGAAGGGTCTCAAGTTTGGTATTAGAAGCATTGAGATATCACTTCTCATGCTATAGGAAGGGTCTCAGGATTGGAATGGGAAGGACTTGGATATCACATCTCATGCTATAGGGAGGTCTCAAGTTTGATATTAGAAGCATTGAGATATCGCATCTCATGATATCGGAAGGGTCTCAGGATTGGAATGGGAAGGAGTTGGATATCACATCTCATGATAAAGGAAGGGTCTAAGGTTTTGAAGGGGAAGGATTTGGATATCACATCTCATGTTATAGGACGGGTCTCAGGTTTGGTATTAGAAGCATTGAGATATGAAGTCTCATGGTATAGGAAGGGTCTCAGAATTGGAATGGGAAGGAGTTGGATATCACATCTCAAGCTATAGGAAGGGTCTCAGGATTGGAATTGGAAGTAGTTTGATATCACATCTCAAGCCATAGTATGGGTCTCAGGTTTGGTAGAAGCATTGGGATATCACATCTCATGCTATCGGAAGGGTATCAGTATTGGATTTGGAAGGAGTTGGATATCCCATCTCATGCTATAGGAAGGGTCTCATGTTGGAATGGGAAGGAGTTGGATATCACATCTAATGTTATAGGAAGGGTCTCAGGATTGGAATGGGAAGGACTTGGATATCATATCTCATGCTATAGGAAGGCTCTCAGGTTTGGAAGGGGAAGGAGTTGGATATCACATTTCATGTTAGAGGAAGGATCTCAGGTTTGGTATAAGAGGCATTGAGATATCACATCTCATGCTATAGGAAGGGTCTCAGGATTGGAATGGGAAGGAGTTGGATATCACATCTCAAGCTATAGGATGGGTCTCAGGTTTGGTGTAAGCATTGAGATATCACATCTCATGCTATACGAAGGGTCTCAGAATTGAAATGGGAAGGAGTTGGATATCACATCTCATGTTATAGGAAAGATCTCAGGTTTGGTATTAGAAGCATTGAGACATCACATCTCATGTTATAGGAAGGGTCCCAGGATTGGAATGGGAAGAAGTTGGATATCACATCTCATGCTATAGGAAGGGTCTCAGGTTTGGTATAAGCATTGAGATATCACATCTCATGCTATAGGAAGGGTCTCAGGATTGGAATGGGAAGGAATTGTATATGACATCTCATGCCATAGGAAGGGTCTCAGGTTTGGTATTAGAAGCATTGAGATATCACATCTCATGCTATCGGAAGTATCTCAGGTTTGGTATTTGAGGCATTGAGATATCACATCTCATGCTATCATAAGGGTCTCAGGATTGGAATGGGAAGGAGTTGGATATCACATCTCATACTAAAGGGAGGGTCTCAGGTTTGGAAGGGGAAGGATTTGGATATCACATCACATGTTATAGGAAGGATCTCAGGTTTGGTATTAGAAGCATTGAGATATCACATCTCATGCTATCAGAAGGGTCTCAGGATTGGAATGGGAAGGAGTTGGATATCACATCTCATGCTATAGGAAGGGTCTCAGGTTTGAAACGGGAAGGAGTTGGATATCACATCTCATGTTATAGGAAGAGTCTCAGGTTTGGTATAAGCATTGAGATATCACATCTCTGCAATCGGAACTGTCTCAGGATTGGGATGGGAAGGAGTTGGATATCACATCTCATGCTATAGGAAGGGTCTCAGGTTTGTAAGGGGAAGGAGTTGGATATCCCATCTCATGTTATAGGACTGGTCTCAGGTTTGGTATTAGAAGCATTGAGATATCACATTGCATGCTGTAGGAAGGGTCTCAGGTTTGGAATGGGAAGGAATTGGATATCACATCTCATGCCATAGTATGGGTCTCAGGTTTGGTAGAAGCATTGGGATATCACATCTCATGCTATCGGAAGGGTATCAGTATTGGATTTGGAAGGAGTTGGATATCCCATCTCATGCTATAGGAAGGGTCTCAGGTTGGAATGGGAAGGAGTTGGATATCACATCTCATGTTATAGGAAGGGTCTCAGGATTGGAATGGGAAGGACTTGGATATCATATCTCATGCTATAGGAAGGCTCTCAGGTTTGGAAGGGGAAGGAGTTGGATATCACATTTCATGTTAGAGGAAGGATCTCAGGTTTGGTATAAGAGGCATTGAGATATCACATCTCATGCTATAGGAAGGGTCTCAGGATTGGAATGGGAAGGAGTTGGATATCCCATCTCAAGCTATAGGAAGGGTCTCAGGTTTGGTATAAGCATTGAGATATCACATCTCATGCTATAGGAAGGGTCTCAGAATTGAAATGGGAAGGAGTTGGATATCACATCTCATGTTATAGGAAAGATCTCAGGTTTGGTATTAGAAGCATTGAGACATCACATCTCATGTTATAGGAAGGGTCCCAGGATTGGAATGGGAAGAAGTTGGATATCACATCTCATGCTATAGGAAGGGTCTCAGGTTTGGTATAAGCATTGAGATATCACATCTCATGCTATAGGAAGGGTCTCAGGATTGGAATGGGAAGGAATTGTATATGACATCTCATGCCATAGGAAGGGTCTCAGGTTTGGTATTAGAAGCATTGAGATATCACATCTCATGCTATCGGAAGTATCTCAGGTTTGGTATTTGAGGCATTGAGATATCACATCTCATGCTATGATAAGGGTCTCAGAATTGGAATGGGAAGGAGTTGGATATCACATCTCATGCTAAAGGGAGGGTCTCAGGTTTGGAAGGGTAAGGATTTGGATATCACATCACATGTTATAGGAAGGATCTCAAGTTTGGTATTAGAAGCATTGAGATATCACTTCTCATGCTATAGGAAGGGTCTCAGGATTGGAATGGGAAGGACTTGGATATCACATCTCATGCTATAGGGAGGTCTCAAGTTTGATATTAGAAGCATTGAGATATCACATCTCATGATATCGGAAGGGTCTCAGAATTGGAATGGGAAGGAGTTGGATATCACATCTCAAGCTATAGGAAGGGTCTCAGGATTGGAATTGGAAGTAGTTTGATATCACATCTCATGCCATAGTATGGGTCTCAGGTTTGGTAGAAGCATTGGGATTTCACATCTCATGCTATCGGAAGGGTATCAGTATTGGATTTGGAAGGAGTTGGATATCCCATCTCATGCTATAGGAAGGGTCTCATGTTGGAATGGGAAGGAGTTGGATATCACATCTAATGATATAGGAAGGGTCTCAGGATTGGAATGGGAAGGACTTGGATATCATATCTCATGCTATAGGAAGGCTCTCAGGTTTGAAAGGGGAAGGAGTTGGATATCACATTTCATGTTAGAGGAAGGATCTCAGGTTTGGTATAAGAGGCATTGAGATATCACATCTCATGCTATAGGAAGGGTCTCAGGATTGAAATGGGAAGGAGTTGGATATCACATCTCAAGCTATAGGATGGGTCTCAGGTTTGGTATAAGCATTGAGATATCACATCTCATGCTATAGGAAGGGTCTCAGAATTGAAATGGGAAGGAGTTGGATATCACATCTCATGTTATAGGAAAGATCTCAGGTTTGGTATTAAAAGCATTGAGACATCACATCTCAGGTTATAGGAAGGGTCCCAGGATTGGAATGGGAAGAAGTTGGATATCACATCTCATGCTATAGGAAGGGTCTCAGGTTTGGTATACGCATTGAGATATCACATCTCATGCTATAGGAAGGGTCTCAGGATTGGAATGGGAAGGAATTGTATATGACATCTCATGCCATAGGAAGGGTCTTAGGTTTGGTATTAGAAGCATTGAGATATCACATCTCATGCTATCGGAAGTATCTCAGGTTTGGTATTTGAGGCATTGAGGTATCACATCTCATGCTATCATAAGGGTCTCAGGATTGGAATGGGAAGGAGTTGGATATCACATCTCATGCTAAAGGGAGGGTCTCAGGTTTGGAAGGGGAAGGATTTGGATATCACATCACATGTTATAGGAAGGATCTCAGGTTTGGTATTAGAAGCATTGAGATATCACATCTCATGCTATCAGAAGTGTCTCAGGATTGGAATGGGAAGGAGTTGGATATCACATCTCATGCTATAGGAAGGGTCTCAGGTTTGAAACGGGAAGGAGTTGGATATCACATCTCATGTTATAGGAAGAGTCTCAGGTTTGGTATAAGCATTGAGATATCACATCTCTGCAATCGGAACTGTCTCAGGATTGGGATGGGAAGGAGTTGGATATCACATCTCATGCTATAGGAAGGGTCTCAGGTTTGGAAGGGGAAGGAGTTGGATATCCCATCTCATGTTATAGGACTGGTCTCAGGTTTGGTATTAGAAGCATTGAGATATCACATTGCATGCTGTAGGAAGGGTCTCAGGTTTGGAATGGGAAGGAATTGGATATCACATCTCATGCCATAGTATGGGTCTCAGGTTTGGTAGAAGCATTGGGATATCACATCTCATGCTATCGGAAGGGTATCACTATTGGATTTGGAAGGAGTTGGATATCCCATCTCATGCTATAGGAAGGGTCTCAGGTTGGAATGGGAAGGAGTTGGATATCACATCTCATGTTATAGGAAGGGTCTCAGGATTGGAATGGGAAGGACTTGGATATCATATCTCATGCTATAGGAAGGCTCTCAGGTTTGGAAGGGGAAGGAGTTGGATATCACATTTCATGTTAGAGGAAGGATCTCAGGTTTGGTATAAGAGGCATTGAGATATCACATCTCATGCTATAGGAAGGGTCTCAGGATTGGAATGGGAAGGAGCTGGATATCACATCTCAAGCTATAGGAAGGGTCTCAGGTTTGGTATAAGCATTGAGATATCACATCTCATGCTATAGGAAGGGTCTCAGAATTGAAATGGGAAGGAGTTGGATATCACATCTCATGTTATAGGAAAGATCTCAGGTTTGGTATTAGAAGCATTGAGACATCACATCTCATGTTATAGGAAGGGTCCCAGGATTGGAATGGGAAGAAGTTGGATATCACATCTCATGCTATAGGAAGGGTCTCAGGTTTGGTATAAGCATTGAGATATCACATCTCATGCTATAGGAAGGGTCTCAGGATTGGAATGGGAAGGAATTGTATATGACATCTCATGCCATAGGAAGGGTCTCAGGTTTGGTATTAGAAGCATTGAGATATCACATCTCATGCTATCGGAAGTATCTCAGGTTTGGTATTTGAGGCATTGAGATATCACATCTCATGCTATGATAAGGGTCTCAGGATTGGAATGGGAAGGAGTTGGATATCACATCTCATGCTAAAGGGAGGGTCTCAGGTTTGGAAGGGTAAGGATTTGGATATCACATCACATGTTATAGGAAGGATCTCAGGTTTGGTATTAGAAGCATTGAGATATCACATCTCATGCTATCAGAAGGGTCTCAGGATTGGAATGGGAAGGAGTTGGATATCACATCTCATGCTATAGGAAGGGTCTCAGGTTTGAAACAGGAAGGAGTTGGATATCACATCTCATGTTATAGGAAGTGTCTCAGGTTTGGTATAAGCATTGAGATATAACATCTCTGCAATCGGAAGTGTCTCAGGATTGGGATGGGAAGGAGTTGGATATCACATCTCATGCTATAGGAAGGGTCTCAGGTTTGGAAGGGGAAGGAGTTGGATATCCCATCTCATGTTATAGGACTGGTCTCAGGTTTGGTATTAGAAGCATTGAGATATCACATTGCATGCTGTAGGAAGGGTCTCAGGTTTGTATTGGGAAGGAATTGGATATCACATCTCATGTCATAGGAACGATCTCAGGTTTGGTATTAGAAGCATTGAGATATCACATCTCATGCTATAGGAATGGTCTCAGGATTGGAATGGGAAGGAGTTGGATATTACATTCTTGCTATAGGAAGGGTCTCATGTTTGGAATGGGAAGGAGTTGGATATCACATATGCTATAGGAAGGGTAGCAGGATTGGAATGGGAAGGAGTTGGATATCCCATCTCATGTTATAGGACGGGACTCAGGTTTGTTATTAGAATCATTGAGATATCATATTGCATGCTGTAGGAAGGGTCTAAGGATTAGAATGGGAAGGACTTGGATATCACATCTCAAGCTATAGGTAGGCTCTCAGGTTTGGAAAGGGAAGGAGTTGGATATCACATTTCATGTTAGAGGAAGGATCTCAGGTTTGGTATTAGAGGAATTGAGATATCACATCTCATGCTATAGGAAGGGTCTCAGGATTGGAATGGGAAGGAGTTGGATATCACATCTCATGCTATAGGAAGGGTCTCAGGTTTGGTATAAGCATTGAGATATCACATCTCATGCTATAGGAAGGGTCTCAGGATTGGGATGGGAAGGAGTTGGATATCACATCTCATGCTATAGGAAGGGTCTCAGGTTTGGAAGGGGAAGGAGTTGGATATCCCATCTCATGTTATAGGACTGGTCTCAGGTTTGGTATTAGAAGCATTGAGATATCACATTGCATGCTGTAGGAAGGGTCTCAGGTTTGTAATGGGAAGGAATTCGATATCACATCTCATGTCATAGGAACGATCTCAGGTTTGGTATTAGAAGCATTGAGATATCACATCTCATGCTATAGGAATGGTCTCAGGATTGGAATGGGAAGGAGTTGGATATTACATTCTTGCTATAGGAAGGGTCTCATGTTTGGAATGGGAAGGAGTTGGATATCACATATGCTATAGGAAGGGTCTCAGGATTGGAATGGGAAGGAGTTGGATATCCCATCTCATGTTATAGGACGGGACTCAGGTTTGTTATTAGAATCATTGAGATATCATATTGCATGCTGTAGGAAGGGTCTAAGGATTAGAATGGGAAGGACTTGGATATCACATCTCAAGCTATAGGTAGGCTCTCAGGTTTGGAAAGGGAAGGAGTTGGATATCACATTTCATGTTAGAGGAAGGATCTCAGGTTTGGTATTAGAGGAATTGAGATATCACATCTCATGCTATAGGAAGGGTCTCAGGATTGGAATGGGAAGGAGTTGGATATCACATCTCATGCTATAGGAAAGGTCTCAGGTTTGGTATAAGCATTGAGATATCACAACTCATGCTATAGGAAGGGTCTCAGGATTGGAATGGGAAGGAGTTGGATATCACATCTCATGTTATAGGAAGGATCTCAGGTTTGGTATTAGAAGCATTGAGACATCACATTTCATGCTATAGGAAGGGTCTCAGGATTGGAATGGGAAGGAGTTGGATATCACATCTCATGCTATAGGAATGGTCTCAGGTTTGGTATAAGCATTGAGATATCACATCTCATGCTATAGGAAGGGTCTCAGGATTGGAATGGGAAGGATTTGTATATGACATCTCATGCCATAGGAAGGGTCTCAGGTTTGGTATAAGCATTGAGATATCACATCTCTGCTATCGGAAGGGTCTCAGGATTGGAATGGGAAGGAGTTGGATATCCCATCTCATGTTACAGGAAGAGTCTCAGATTTGGTATTAGAAGCATTGAGATATCACATCTCATGCTATAGGAAGTGTCTCAGGATTGGAATGGGAAGAACTTGGATATCACATCTCATGCTATAGAGAGGGTCTCAAGTTTGATATTAGAAGCATTGAGACATCACATCTCATGCTATAGGAAGGGTCTCAGGATTGGAATGGGAAGGAGTTGGATATGACATCTCATGCTAAAGGAAGGGTCTCAGGTTTGGTATAAGCAGTGAGATATCACATCTCATGCTATAGGAAGGGTCTCAGGATTGGAATGGGAAGGACTTGGATATCACACCTCATGCTATAGGGAGGGTCTCAAGTTTGATATTAGAAGCATTGAGATATCACATCTCATGCTATAGGAAGGGTCTCAGGATTGGAATGGGAAGGAGTTGGATATGACATCTCATGTTATAGGAAGGATCTCAGGTTTGGTATAAGCATTGAAATATCACATCTCTGCTATCGGAAGGGTCTCAGGATTGGAATGGGAAGGAGTTGGATATTCCCATCTCATGTTATACGACGGGTCTCAGGTTTGGTATTAGAAGCATTGAGATATCAAGTCTCATGGTATAGGAAGGGTCTCAGAATTGGAATGGGAAGGAGTTGGATATCACATCTCAAGCTATAGGAAGGGTCTTAGGATTGGAATTGGAAGGAGTTTGATATCACATCTCATGCCATAGTATGGGTCTCAGGTTTGGTAGAGACATTGGGATATCACATCTCATGCTATCGGAAGGGTATCAGAATTGGATTTGGAAGGAGTTGGATATCCCATCTCATGCTATAGGAAGGGTCTCAGGTTGGAATGGGAAGGAGTTGGATATCACATCTCATGTTATAGTAAGGGTCTCAGGATTGGTATTAGAGGCATTGAGATATGACATCTCATGCTATCAGAAGGGTCTCAGGATTGGAATGGGAAGGAGTTGGATATCACATCTCATGCTAAAGGGAGGGTCTCAGGTTTGGAAGGGGAAGCATTTGGATATCACATCTCATGTTATAGGAAGGATCTCAGGATTGGAATGGGAAGGACTTAGATATCACATATCATGCTATAGGGAGGGTCTCAGTTTTGACATTCGAAGCATTGAGATATCACATCACATGCTATAGGAAGGGTCTCAGGATTGGAATGGGAAGGACTTGGATATCACATCTCATGCTATAGGGAGGGTCTCAAGTTTGATATTAGAAGCATTGAGATATCACATCTCATGATAACGGAAGGATATAAGGTTTGGAAGGGGAAGGATTTGGATATCACATCTCATGTTATAGGACGGGTCTCAGGTTTGGTATTAGAAGCATTGAGATATCAAGTCTCATGGTATAGGAAGGGTCTCAGTATTGGAATGGGAAGGAGTTGGATATCACATCTCATGCTATAGGAAGGGTCTCAGGTTTGGTATAAGCATTGAGATATCACATCTCATCCTATAGGAAGGGTCTCAGGATTGGAATGGAAGAAGTTGGATATCACATCTCATGTTATAGGAAGGATCTCAGGTTTGGTATTAGAAGCATTGAGAAATCACATCTCATGCTATAGGAAGGGTCTCAGGATTGGAATGGGAAGGAGTTGGATATCACATCTCATGCTAGAGGAAGGGTCTCAGGATTGGAATGGGAAGGAGTTGGATATCACATCTCATGCTATAGGAAGGGTCTCAGGTTTGGTATAAACATTGAGATATCACATCTCATGCTATAGGAAGGTTCTCAGGATTGGAATGGGAAGGAGTTGTATATGACATCTCATGCCGTAGGAAGGGTCTCAGGTTTGGTATAAGCATTGAGATATCACATCTCATGCTATAGGAAGTGTCTCAGGATTGGAATGGGAAGGACTTGGATATCACATCTCATGCTATAGGGAGGGTCTCAAGTTTGATATTAGAAGCATTCAGATATCACATCTCATGCTATAGGAAGGGTCTCAGGCTTGGAAGGGGAAGGATTTGGATATTAAATCTCATGTTATAGGACGGGTCACAGGTTTAGGATTAGAAGCATTGAGATACCACATCTCATGGTATAGGAAGGTTCTCAGGATTGGAATGGGAAGGAGTTTGATATCACATCTCATGCCATAGGAAGGGTCTCAGGTTTGGTAGAAGCATTGAGATATCACATCTCATGCTATAGGAAGGGTCTCAGGATTGGAATGTGAAGGAGTTGGATATCACATCTCATGCTATAGGAAGGGTCTCAGGTTTGGTATTAGAAGCATTGAGATATCACATCTCATGCTATAGGAAGGGTCTCAGGATTGGAATGGGACGGAGTTGGATATCACATCTCATGCTAAAGGAAGGGTCTCAGGCTTGGAAGGGGAAGGATTTCGATATTGCATCTCATGTTATAGGACGGGTCTCAGGTTTAGTATTAGAAGCATTGAGATATCACATCACATGGTATAGGAATGGTCTCAGGATTGGAATGGGAAGGAGTTGGATATTACATTCTTGCTATAGGAAGGGTCTCATGTTTGGAATGGGAAGGAGTTGGATATCACATATGCTATAGGAAGGGTAGCAGGATTGGAATGGGAAGGAGTTGGATATCCCATCTCATGTTATAGGACGGGACTCAGGTTTGTTATTAGAATCATTGAGATATCATATTGCATGCTGTAGGAAGGGTCTCAGGTTTGTATTGGGAAGGAATTGGATATCACATTTCATGTCATAGGAACGATCTCAGGTTTGGTATTAGAAGCATTGAGATATCACATCTCATGCTATAGGAATGGTCTCAGGATTGGAATGGGAAGGAGTTGGATATTACATTCTTGCTATAGGAAGGGTCTCATGTTTGGAATGGGAAGGAGTTGGATATCACATATGCTATAGGAAGGGTAGCAGGATTGGAATGGGAAGGAGTTGGATATCCCATCTCATGCTATAGGACGGGACTCAGGTTTGTTATTAGAATCATTGAGATATCATATTGCATGCTGTAGGAAGGGTCTAAGGATTAGAATGGGAAGGACTTGGATATCACATCTCAAGCTATAGGTAGGCTCTCAGGTTTGGAAAGGGAAGGAGTTGGATATCACATTTCATGTTAGAGGAAGGATCTCAGGTTTGGTATTAGAGGAATTGAGATATCACATCTCATGCTATAGGAAGGGTCTCAGGATTGGAATGGGAAGGAGTTGGATATCACATCTCATGCTATAGGAAGGGTCTCAGGTTTGGTATAAGCATTGAGATATCACATCTCATGCTATAGGAAGGGTCTCAGGATTGGGATGGGAAGGAGTTGGATATCACATCTCATGCTATAGGAAGGGTCTCAGGTTTGGAAGGGGAAGGAGTTGGATATCCCATCTCATGTTATAGGACTGGTCTCAGGTTTGGTATTAGAAGCATTGAGATATCACATTGCATGCTGTAGGAAGGGTCTCAGTTTTGTAATGGGAAGGAATTGGATATCACATCTCATGTCATAGGAACGATCTCAGGTTTGGTATTAGAAGCATTGAGATATCACATCTCATGCTATAGGAATGGTCTCAGGATTGGAATGGGAAGGAGTTGGATATTACATTCTTGCTATAGGAAGGGTCTCATGTTTGGAATGGGAAGGAGTTGGATATCACATATGCTATAGGAAGGGTCTCAGGATTGGAATGGGAAGGAGTTGGATATCCCATCTCATGTTATAGGACGGGACTCAGGTTTGTTATTAGAATCATTGAGATATCATATTGCATGCTGTAGGAAGGGTCTAAGGATTAGAATGGGAAGGACTTGGATATCACATCTCAAGCTATAGGTAGGCTCTCAGGTTTGGAAAGGGAAGGAGTTGGATATCACATTTCATGTTAGAGGAAGGATCTCAGGTTTGGTATTAGAGGAATTGAGATATCACATCTCATGCTATAGGAAGGGTCTCAGGATTGGAATGGGAAGGAGTTGGATATCACATCTCATGCTATAGGAAGGGTCTCAGGTTTGGTATAAGCATTGAGATATCACAACTCATGCTATAGGAAGGGTCTCAGGATTGGAATGGGAAGGAGTTGGATATCACATCTCATGTTATAGGAAGGATCTCAGGTTTGGTATTAGAAGCATTGAGACATCACATTTCGGATCTCAGGATTGGAATGGGAAGGAGTTGGATATCACATCTCATGCTATAGGAATGGTCTCAGGTTTGGTATAAGCATTGAGATATCACATCTCATGCTATAGGAAGGGTCTCAGGATTGGAATGGGAAGGATTTGTATATGACATCTCATGCCATAGGAAGGGTCTCAGGTTTGGTATAAGCATTGAGATATCACATCTCTGCTATCGGAAGGGTCTCAGGATTGGAATGGGAAGGAGTTGGATATCCCATCTCATGTTACAGGAAGAGTCTCAGGTTTGGTATTAGAAGCATTGAGATATCACATCTCATGCTATAGGAAGTGTCTCAGGATTGGAATGGGAAGAACTTGGATATCACATCTCATGCTATAGAGAGGGTCTCAAGTTTGATATTAGAAGCATTGAGATATCACATCTCATGCTATAGGAAGGGTCTCAGGATTGGAATGGGAAGGAGTTGGATATGACATCTCATGCTAAAGGAAGGGTCTGAGGTTTGGTATAAGCAGTGAGATATCACATCTCATGCTATAGGAAGGGTCTCAGGATTGGAATGGGAAGGACTTGGATATCACACCTCATGCTATAGGGAGGGTCTCAAGTTTGATATTAGAAGCATTGAGATATCACATCTCATGATATAGGAAGGGTCTCAGGATTGGAATGGGAAGGAGTTGGATATGACATCTCATGTTATAGGAAGGATCTCAGGTTTGGTATAAGCATTGAGATATCACATCTCTGCTATCGGAAGGGTCTCAGGATTGGAATGGGAAGGAGTTGGATATTCCCATCTCATGTTATACGACGGGTCTCAGGTTTGGTATTAGAAGCATTGAGATATCAAGTCTCATGGTATAGGAAGGGTCTCAGAATTGGAATGGGAAGGAGTTGGATATCACATCTCAAGCTATAGGAAGGGTCTTAGGATTGGAATTGGAAGGAGTTTGATATCACATCTCATGCCATAGTATGGGTCTCAGGTTTGGTAGAGACATTGGGATATCACATCTCATGCTATCGGAAGGGTATCAGAATTGGATTTGGAAGGAGTTGGATATCCCATCTCATGCTATAGGAAGGGTCTCAGGTTGGAATGGGAAGGAGTTGGATATCACATCTCATGCTAAAGGGAGGGTCTCAGGTTTGGAAGGGGAAGCATTTGGATATCACATCTCATGTTATAGGAAGGATCTCAGGATTGGAATGGGAAGGACTTAGATATCACATATCATGCTATAGGGAGGTTCTCAGTTTTGACATTCGAAGCATTGAGATATCACATCACATGCTATAGGAAGGGTCTCAGGATTGGAATGGGAAGGACTTGGATATCACATCTCATGCTATAGGGAGGGTCTCAAGTTTGATATTAGAAGCATTGAGATATCACATCTCATGATAAAGGAAGGATATAAGGTTTGGAAGGGGAAGGATTTGGATATCACATCTCATGTTATAGGACGGGTCTCAGGTTTGGTATTAGAAGCATTGAGATATCAAGTCTCATGGTATAGGAAGGGTCTCAGTATTGGAATGGGAAGGAGTTGGATATCACATCTCATGCTATAGGAAGGGTCTCAGGTTTGGTATAAGCATTGAGATATCACATCTCATCCTATAGGAAGGGTCTCAGGATTGGAATGGAAGAAGTTGGATATCACATCTCATGTTATAGGAAGGATCTCAGGTTTGGTATTAGAAGCATTGAGAAATCACATCTCATGCTATAGGAAGGGTCTCAGGATTGGAATGGGAAGGAGTTGGATATCACATCTCATGCTAGAGGAAGGGTCTCAGGATTGGAATGGGAAGGAGTTGGATATCACATCTCATGCTATAGGAAGGGTCTCAGGTTTGGTATAAACATTGAGATATCACATCTCATGCTATAGGAAGGTTCTCAGGATTGGAATGGGAAGGAGTTGTATATGACATCTCATGCCGTAGGAAGGGTCTCAGGTTTGGTATAAGCATTGAGATATCACATCTCATGCTATAGGAAGTGTCTCAGGATTGGAATGGGAAGGACTTGGATATCACATCTCATGCTATAGGGAGGGTCTCAAGTTTGATATTAGAAGCATTCAGATATCACATCTCATGCTATCGGAAGGGTCTCAGGATTGGAATAGGAAGGAGTTGGATATCACATCTCATGCTAAAGGAAGGGTCTCAGGCTTGGAAGGGGAAGGATTTGGATATTAAATCTCATGTTATAGGACGGGTCACAGGTTTAGGATTAGAAGCATTGAGATACCACATCTCATGGTATAGGAAGGTTCTCAGGATTGGAATGGGAAGGAGTTTGATATCACATCTCATGCCATAGGAAGGGTCTCAGGTTTGGTAGAAGCATTGAGATATCACATCTCATGCTATAGGAAGGGTCTCAGGATTGGAATGTGAAGGAGTTGGATATCACATCTCATGCTATAGGAAGGGTCTCAGGTTTGGTATTAGAAGCATTGAGATATCACATCTCATGCTATAGGAAGGGTCTCAGGATTGGAATGGGACGGAGTTGGATATCACATCTCATGCTAAAGGAAGGGTCTCAGGCTTGGAAGGGGAAGGATTTGGATATTGCATCTCATGTTATAGGACGGGTCTCAGGTTTAGTATTAGAAGCATTGAGATATCACATCACATGGTATAGGAAGGGTCTCAGGATTGGAATGGGAAGGAGTTTGATATCACATCTCATGCTATAGGAAGGGTCTAAGGTTTGGTATTAGAAGCATTGAGATATCAAGTCTCATGGTATAGGAAGGGTCTCAGAATTGGAATGGGAAGGAGTTGGATATCATATCTCAAGCTATTTAAAGGGCTCAGGATTGGAATGGGAAGGAGTTTGATATCACATCTCATGCCATAGTATGGGTCTCAGGCTTGGCAGAAGCATTGAGATATCACATCTCATGCTATCGGAAGGGTCTCAGGATTGGATTTGGATGGAGTTGGATATTCCATCTCATGCTATAGGAAGGGTCTCAGGTTTGGTATTAGAAGCATTGAGATATCACATCTCATGCTATAGGAAGGGTCTCAGGATTGGAATGGGAAGGAGTTGGATATCACATCTCATGCTATAGGAAGGGTCTCAGGTTTGGTATTAGAAGCATTGAGATATCAAGTCTCATGGTATAGGAAGGGTCTCAGAATTGGAATGGGAAGGAGTTGGATATCACATCTCAAGCCATAGGAAGGGTCTCAGGATTGGAATGGGAAGGAGTTTGATATCACATCTCATGCCATAGTATGGGTCTCAGGTTTGGTAGAAGCATTGAGATATCACAGCTCATGATATCGGAAGGGTCTCAGGATTGGATTTGGATGGAGTTGGATATCCCATCTCATGCTATAGGAAGGGTCTCAGGTTGGAATAGGAAGGAGTTGGATATCACATCTCATGTTATAGGAAGGGTCTCAGGTTTGGTATTAGAAGCATTCAGATATCACATCTCATGCTATCGGAAGGGTCTCAGGATTGGAATGGGAAGGAGTTGGATATCACATCTCATGCTAAAGGAAGGGTCTCAGGCTTGGAGGGGAAGGATTTTGATATTACATCTCATGTTATAGGACTGGTCTCAGGTTTAGTATTAGAAGCATTGAGATATCACATCTCATGGTATAGGAAGGGTCACGGGATTGGAATGGGAAGGAGTTTGATATCACATCTCATGCCATAGGAAGGGTCTCAGGTTTGGTAGAAGCATTGAGATATCACATCTCATGCTATCGGAAGGGTCTCAGGATTGGATTGAGAAGGAGTTGGATATCCCATCTCATGCTATAGGAAGGGTCTCAGGTTTGGTATTAGAAGCATTGAGATATCACATCTCATTCTATAAGAAGGGTCTCAGGATTGGAATGGGAAGGAGTTAGATGTCACATCTCATGCTATAGGAAGGGTCTCAGGTTTGGTATTGGAGGCATTGAGATATCACATCTCATGCTATAGGAAGGGTCTCAGGATTGGAATGGGACGGAGTTGGATATCACATCTCATGCTAAAGGAAGGGTCTCAGGCTTGGAAGGGGAAGGATTTGGATATTACATCTCATGTTATAAGACGGGTCTCAGGTTTAGTATTAGAAGCATTGAGATATCACATCTCATGGTATAGGAAGGGTCTCAGGATTGGAAAGGGAAGGAGTTTAATATCACATCTCATGCTATAGGAAGGGTCTCAGGTTTAGTATTAGAAGCATTGAGATATTAAGTCTCATGGTATAGGAAGGGCCTCAGAATTGGAATGGGAAGGAGTTGGATATCACATCTCAAGATATAGGAGGGTCTCAGAATTGGAATGGGAAGGAGTTTGATATCACATCTCATGCCATAGTATGGGTCTCAGGTTTGGGAGAAGCATTGAGATATCACATCTCATGCTATCGGAAGGGTCTCAGGATTGGATTTGGATGGAGTTGGATATTCCATCTCATGCTATAGGAAGGGTCTCAGGTTTGGTATTAGAAGCATTGAGATATCACATCTCATGCTATAGGAAGGGTCTCAGGATTGGAATGGGAAGGAGTTGGATATCACATCTCATGTTATAGGAAGGGTCTCAGGTTTGGTATTAGACGTATTGAGATATCAAGTCTCATGGTATAGGAAGGGTCTCAGAATTGGAATGGGAAGGAGTTGGATATCACATCTCAAGCTATAGGAAGGGTCTCAGGATTGGAATGGGAAGGAGTTTGATATCACATCTCATGCCATAGTATGGGTCTCAGGTTTGGTAGAAGCATTGAGATATCACATCTCATGCTATCAGAAGGGTCTCAGGATTGGATTTGGATGGAGTTGGATATCCCATCTCATGCTATAGGAAGGGTCTCAGGTTGGAATGGGAAGGAGTTGGATGTCACATCTCATGTTATAGGAAGGGTATCAGGTTTGGTATTAGAAGCATTCAGATATCACATCTCATGCTATCGGAAGGGTCTCAGGATTGGAATGGGAAGGAGTTGGATATCACATCCCATGCTAAAGGAAGGGTCTCAGGCTTGGAAGGGGAAGGATTTGGATATTACATCTCATGTTATAGGACGGGTCTCAGGTTTAGTATTAGAAGCATTGAGATATCACATCTCATGGTATAGGAAGGGTCTCCGGATTGGAATGGTAAGGAGTTTGATATCACATCTCATGCCATAGGAAGGGTCTCAGGTTTGGTAGAAGCATTGAGATATCACATCTCATGCTATCGGAAGGGTCTCAGGTTTGGTATTAGAAGCATTGAGATATCAAGTCTCATGGTATAGGAAGGGTCTCAGAATTGGAATGGGAAGGAGTTGGATATCACATCTCAAGCTATAGGAAGGGTCTCAGGATTGGAATGGGAAGGAGTTTGATATCACATCTCATGCCATAGTATGGGTCTCAGGTTTGGTAGAAGCATTGAGATATCACATCTCATGCTATTGGAAGGATCTCAGGATTGGATTTGGATGGAGTTGGATATTCCATCTCATGCTATAGGAAGGGTCTCAGGTTTGGTATTAGAAACATTGAGATATCACATCTCATGCTATAGGAAGGGTCTCAGGATTGGAATGGGAAGGAGTTGGATATCACATCTCATGCTATAGGAAGGGTCTCAGGTTTGGTATTAGAAGCATTGAGATATCAAGTCTCATGGTATAGGAAGGGTCTCAGAATTGGAATGGGAAGGTGTTGGATATCACATCTCAAGCTATAGGAAGGGTCTCAGGATTGGAATGGGAAGGAGTTTGATATCACATCTCATGCCATAGAATGGGTCTCAGGTTTGGTAGAAGCATTGAGATATCACATCTCATGCTATCGGAAGGGTATCAGAATTGGATTTGGAAGGAGTTGGATATCCCATCTCATGCTATAGGAAGGGTCTCAGGTTGAAATGGGAAGGAGTTGGATATCACATCTCATGTTATAGGAAGGGTCTCAGGATTGGTATTAGAGGCATTGAGATATCACATCTCATGCTATCAGAAGGGTCTCAGGATTGGAATGGGAAGGAGTTGGATATCACATCTCATGCTAAAGGGAGGGTCTCAGGTTTGGAAGGGGAAGGATTTGGATATCACATCTCATGTTATAGGAGGGATCTCAGGTTTGGTATTAGAAGCATTGAGATATCACATCTCATGCTATCGGAAGGATCTCAGGTTTGGTATTAGAAGCATTGAGATATCACATCTCATGCTATCAGAAGGGTCTCAGGATTGGAATGTGAAGGAGTTGGATATCACATCTCATGCTAAAGGTAGGGTCTCAGGTTTGGAAGTGGAAGGATTTGGATATCACATCTCATGTTATCGGAAGGATCTCAGGTTTGGTATTAGAAGTATTGAGATATCACATCTCATGCTATAGGAAGGGTCTCAGGATTGGAATGGGAAGGAGTTGGATATCACATCTCATGCTAAAGGAAGGGTCTCAGGTTTGGTAGAAGCATTGAGATATCACATCTCATGCTATAGGAAGGGTCTCAGGATTGGAATGGGAAGGACTTAGATATCACATATCATGCTATAGGGAGGGTCTCAGTTTTGATATTAGAAGCATTGAGATATCACATCTCATGCTATCGGAAATGTCTCAGGATTGAAATGGGAAGGAGCTGGATATCACATCTCATGCTAAAGGAAGGGTCTCAGGTTTGGAACGGGAAGGAGTTGGATATCACATCTCATGTTATAGGAAGGGTCTCAGGTTTGGTATAAGCAATGAGATATCATATCTCTGCTATCGGAAGTGTCTCAGGATTGGAATGGGAAGGAGTTGGATATCCCATCTCATGTTATAGAACGGGTCTCAGGTTTTTATTAGAATCATTGAGATATCATATTGCATGCTGTAGGAAGGGTCTAAGTATTGGAATGGGAAGGACTTGGATATCACATCTCATGCTATAGATAGGCTCTCAGGTTTGGAAAGGGAAGGAGTTGGATATCACATTTCATGTTAGAGGAAGGATCTCAGGTTTGGTATTGGAGGCATTGAGATATCACATCTCATGCTATAGGAAGGGTCTCAGGATTGGAATGGGAAGGAGTTGGATATCACATCTCATGCTATAGGAAGGGTCTCAGCTTTTGGTATAAGCATTGAGATATCACATCTCATGCTATAGGAAGGGTCTCTGGATTGGAATGGAAGGAGTTGGATATCACATCTCATGTTATAGGAAGGATCTCAGGTTTGGTATTAGAAGCATTGAGACATCACATCTCATGCTATAGGAAGGGTCTCAGGATTGGAATGGGAAGGAGTTGGATATCACATCTCATGCTATAGGAAGGGTCTCGGGTTTGGTATAAGCATTGAGATATCACATCTCATGCTATAGGAAGGGTCTCAGGATTGGAATGGGAAGGAGTTGTATATGACATCTCATGCCGTAGGAAGGGTCTCAGGTTTGGTATAAGCATTGAGATATCACATCTCTGCAATCGAAAGGGTCTCAGGATTGGAATGGGAAGGAGTTGGATATCCCATCTCATGTTATAGGAAGAGTCTCAGGTTTGGCATTAGAAGCATTGAGACATCACATCTCATGCTATAGGAAGTGTCTCAGGATTGGTAGAAGCATTGAGATATCACATCTCATGCTATCGGAAGGGTCTCAGGTTTGGTATTAGAAGCATTGAGATATCAAGTCTCATGGTATAGGAAGGGTCTCAGAATTGGAATGGGAAGGAGTTGGATATCACATCTCAAGCTATAGGAAGGGTCTCAGGATTGGAATGGGAAGGAGTTTGATATCACATCTCATGCCATAGTATGGGTCTCAGGTTTGGTAGAAGCATTGAGATATCACATCTCATGCTATTGGAAGGGTCTCAGGATTGGATTTGGATGGAGTTGGATATTCCATCTCATGCTATAGGAAGGGTCTCAGGATTGGTAGAAGCATTGAGATATCACATCTCATGCTATCGGAAGGGTCTCAGGTTTGGTATTAGAAGCATTGAGATATCAAGTCTCATGGTATAGGAAGGGTCTCAGAATTGGAATGGGAAGGAGTTGGATATCACATCTCAAGCTATAGGAAGGGTCTCAGGATTGGAATGGGAAGGAGTTTGATATCACATCTCATGCCATAGTATGGGTCTCAGGTTTGGTAGAAGCATTGAGATATCACATCTCATGCTATCGGAAGGGTCTCAGGTTTGGTATTAGAAGCATTGAGATATCAAGTCTCATGGTATAGGAAGGGTCTCAGAATTGGAATGGGAAGGAGTTGGATATCACATCTCAAGCTATAGGAAGGGTCTCAGGATTGGAATGGGAAGGAGTTTGATATCACATCTCATGCCATAGTATGGGTCTCAGGTTTGGTAGAAGCATTGAGATATCACATCTCATGCTATCGGAAGGGTCTCAGGTTTGGTATTAGAAGCATTGAGATATCAAGTCTCATGGTATAGGAAGGGTCTCAGAATTGGAATGGGAAGGAGTTGGATATCACATCTCAAGCTATAGGAAGGGTCTCAGGATTGGAATGGGAAGGAGTTTGATATCACATCTCATGCCATAGTATGGGTCTCAGGTTTGGTAGAAGCATTGAGATATCACATCTCATGCTATTGGAAGGATCTCAGGATTGGATTTGGATGGAGTTGGATATTCCATCTCATGCTATAGGAAGGGTCTCAGGTTTGGTATTAGAAACATTGAGATATCACATCTCATGCTATAGGAAGGGTCTCAGGATTGGAATGGGAAGGAGTTGGATATCACATCTCATGCTATAGGAAGGGTCTCAGGTTTGGTATTAGAAGCATTGAGATATCAAGTCTCATGGTATAGGAAGGGTCTCAGAATTGGAATGGGAAGGTGTTGGATATCACATCTCAAGCTATAGGAAGGGTCTCAGGATTGGAATGGGAAGGAGTTTGATATCACATCTCATGCCATAGAATGGGTCTCAGGTTTGGTAGAAGCATTGAGATATCACATCTCATGCTATCGGAAGGGTATCAGAATTGGATTTGGAAGGAGTTGGATATCCCATCTCATGCTATAGGAAGGGTCTCAGGTTGAAATGGGAAGGAGTTGGATATCACATCTCATGTTATAGGAAGGGTCTCAGGATTGGTATTAGAGGCATTGAGATATCACATCTCATGCTATCAGAAGGGTCTCAGGATTGGAATGGGAAGGAGTTGGATATCACATCTCATGCTAAAGGGAGGGTCTCAGGTTTGGAAGGGGAAGGATTTGGATATCACATCTCATGTTATAGGAGGGATCTCAGGTTTGGTATTAGAAGCATTGAGATATCACATCTCATGCTATCGGAAGGATCTCAGGTTTGGTATTAGAAGCATTGAGATATCACATCTCATGCTATCAGAAGGGTCTCAGGATTGGAATGTGAAGGAGTTGGATATCACATCTCATGCTAAAGGTAGGGTCTCAGGTTTGGAAGTGGAAGGATTTGGATATCACATCTCATGTTATCGGAAGGATCTCAGGTTTGGTATTAGAAGTATTGAGATATCACATCTCATGCTATAGGAAGGGTCTCAGGATTGGAATGGGAAGGAGTTGGATATCACATCTCATGCTAAAGGAAGGGTCTCAGGTTTGGTAGAAGCATTGAGATATCACATCTCATGCTATAGGAAGGGTCTCAGGATTGGAATGGGAAGGACTTAGATATCACATATCATGCTATAGGGAGGGTCTCAGTTTTGATATTAGAAGCATTGAGATATCACATCTCATGCTATCGGAAATGTCTCAGGATTGAAATGGGAAGGAGCTGGATATCACATCTCATGCTAAAGGAAGGGTCTCAGGTTTGGAACGGGAAGGAGTTGGATATCACATCTCATGTTATAGGAAGGGTCTCAGGTTTGGTATAAGCAATGAGATATCATATCTCTGCTATCGGAAGTGTCTCAGGATTGGAATGGGAAGGAGTTGGATATCCCATCTCATGTTATAGAACGGGTCTCAGGTTTTTATTAGAATCATTGAGATATCATATTGCATGCTGTAGGAAGGGTCTAAGTATTGGAATGGGAAGGACTTGGATATCACATCTCATGCTATAGATAGGCTCTCAGGTTTGGAAAGGGAAGGAGTTGGATATCACATTTCATGTTAGAGGAAGGATCTCAGGTTTGGTATTGGAGGCATTGAGATATCACATCTCATGCTATAGGAAGGGTCTCAGGATTGGAATGGGAAGGAGTTGGATATCACATCTCATGCTATAGGAAGGGTCTCAGCTTTTGGTATAAGCATTGAGATATCACATCTCATGCTATAGGAAGGGTCTCTGGATTGGAATGGAAGGAGTTGGATATCACATCTCATGTTATAGGAAGGATCTCAGGTTTGGTATTAGAAGCATTGAGACATCACATCTCATGCTATAGGAAGGGTCTCAGGATTGGAATGGGAAGGAGTTGGATATCACATCTCATGCTATAGGAAGGGTCTCGGGTTTGGTATAAGCATTGAGATATCACATCTCATGCTATAGGAAGGGTCTCAGGATTGGAATGGGAAGGAGTTGTATATGACATCTCATGCCGTAGGAAGGGTCTCAGGTTTGGTATAAGCATTGAGATATCACATCTCTGCAATCGAAAGGGTCTCAGGATTGGAATGGGAAGGAGTTGGATATCCCATCTCATGTTATAGGAAGAGTCTCAGGTTTGGCATTAGAAGCATTGAGACATCACATCTCATGCTATAGGAAGTGTCTCAGGATTGGTAGAAGCATTGAGATATCACATCTCATGCTATCGGAAGGGTCTCAGGTTTGGTATTAGAAGCATTGAGATATCAAGTCTCATGGTATAGGAAGGGTCTCAGAATTGGAATGGGAAGGAGTTGGATATCACATCTCAAGCTATAGGAAGGGTCTCAGGATTGGAATGGGAAGGAGTTTGATATCACATCTCATGCCATAGTATGGGTCTCAGGTTTGGTAGAAGCATTGAGATATCACATCTCATGCTATTGGAAGGGTCTCAGGATTGGATTTGGATGGAGTTGGATATTCCATCTCATGCTATAGGAAGGGTCTCAGGTTTGGTATTAGAAACATTGAGATATCACATCTCATGCTATAGGAAGGGTCTCAGGATTGGAATGGGAAGGAGTTGGATATCACATCTCATGCTATAGGAAGGGTCTCAGGTTTGGTATTAGAAGCATTGAGATATCAAGTCTCATGGTATAGGAAGGGTCTCAGAATTGGAATGGGAAGGTGTTGGATATCACATCTCAAGCTATAGGAAGGGTCTCAGGATTGGAATGGGAAGGAGTTTGATATCACATCTCATGCCATAGTATGGGTCTCAGGTTTGGTAGAAGCATTGAGATATCACATCTCATGCTATCGGAAGGGTATCAGAATTGGATTTGGAAGGAGTTGGATATCCCATCTCATGCTATAGGAAGGGTCTCAGGTTGAAATGGGAAGGAGTTGGATATCACATCTCATGTTATAGGAAGGGTCTCAGGATTGGTATTAGAGGCATTGAGATATCACATCTCATGCTATCAGAAGGGTCTCAGGATTGGAATGGGAAGGAGTTGGATATCACATCTCATGCTAAAGGGAGGGTCTCAGGTTTGGAAGGGGAAGGATTTGGATATCACATCTCATGTTATAGGAAGGATCTCAGGTTTGGTATTAGAAGCATTGAGATATCACATCTCATGCTATCGGAAGGATCTCAGGTTTGGTATTAGAAGCATTGAGATATCACATCTCATGCTATCAGAAGGGTCTCAGGATTGGAATGGGAAGGAGTTGGATATCACATCTCATGCTAAAGGTAGGGTCTCAGGTTTGGAAGTTTAAGGATTTGGATATCACATCTCATGTTATCAGAAGGATCTCAGGTTTGGTATTAGAAGTAATGAGATATCACATCTCATGCTATAGGAAGGGTCTCAGGATTGGAATGGGAAGGAGTTGGATATCACATCTCATGCTAAAGGAAGGGTCTCAGATTTGGTAGAAGCATTGAGATATCACATCTCATGCTATAGGAAGGGTCTCAGGATTGGAATGGGAAGGACTTAGATATCACATATCATGCTATAGGGAGGGTCTCAGTTTTGATATTAGAAGCATTGAGATATCACATCTCATGCTATCGGAAATGTCTCAGGATTGAAATGGGAAGGAGCTGGATATCACATCTCATGCTAAAGGAAGGGTCTCAGGTTTGGAACGGGAAGGAGTTGGATATCACATCTCATGTTATAGGAAGGGTCTCAGGTTTGGTATAAGCAATGAGATATCATATCTCTGCTATCGGAAGTGTCTCAGGATTGGAATGGGAAGGAGTTGGATATCCCATCTCATGTTATAGAACGGGTCTCAGGTTTTTATTAGAATCATTGAGATATCATATTGCATGCTGTAGGAAGGGTCTAAGTATTGGAATGGGAAGGACTTGGATATCACATCTCATGCTATAGATAGGCTCTCAGGTTTGGAAAGGGAAGGAGTTGGATATCACATTTCATGTTAGAGGAAGGATCTCAGGTTTGGTATTGGAGGCATTGAGATATCACAGCTCATGCTATAGGAAGGGTCTCAGGATTGGAATGGGAAGGAGTTGGATATCACATCTCATGCTATAGGAAGGGTCTCAGCTTTTGGTATAAGCATTGAGATATCACATCTCATGCTATAGGAAGGGTCTCTGGATTGGAATGGAAGGAGTTGGATATCACATCTCATGTTATAGGAAGGATCTCAGGTTTGGTATTAGAAGCATTAAGACATCACATCTCATGCTATAGGAAGGGTCTCAGGATTGGAATGGGAAGGAGTTGGATATCACATCTCATGCTATAGGAAGGGTCTCAGGTTTGGTATAAGCATTGAGATATCACATCTCATGCTATAGGAAGGGTCTCAGGATTGGAATGGGAAGGAGTTGTATATGACATCTCATGCCGTAGGAAGGGTCTCAGGTTTGGTATAAGCATTGAGATATCACATCTCTGCAATCGAAAGGGTCTCAGGATTGGAATGGGAAGGAGTTGGATATCCCATCTCATGTTATAGGAAGAGTCTCAGGTTTGGCATTAGAAGCATTGAGACATCACATCTCATGCTATAGGAAGTGTCTCAGGATTGGAATGGGAAGGACTTGGATATCACATCTCATGCTATAGGAAGGGTCTCAGGTTTGGTATAAGCAGTGAGATATCACATCTCATGCTATAGGAAGTGTCTCAGGATTGGAATGGGAAGGAGTTGGATATCACATCTCATGTTATAGGAAGGATCTCAGGTTTGGTATAAGCATTGAGATATCACATCTCTGCTATCGTAATGGTCTCAGGATTGGAATGGGAAGGAGTTGGATATTCCCATCTCATGTTATAGGAAGGGTCTCAAGTTTGGTATTAGAAGCATTGAGATATCACTTCTCATGCTATAGGAAGGGTCTCAGGATTGGAATGGGAAGGACTTGGATATCACATCTCATGCTATAGGGAGGGTCTCAAGTTTGATATTAGAAGCATTGAGATATCACATCTCATGATATCGGAAGGGTCTCAGGATTGGAATGGGAAGGAGTTGGATATCACATCTCATGATAAAGGAAGGGTCTAAGGTTTTGAAGGGGAAGGATTTGGATATCACATCTCATGTTATAGGACGGGTCTCAGGTTTGGTATTAGAAGCATTGAGATATCAAGTCTCATGGTATAGGAAGGGTCTCAGAATTGGAATGGGAAGGAGTTGGATATCACATCTCAAGCTATAGGAAGGGTCTCAGGATTGGAATTGGAAGTAGTTTGATATCACATCTCATGTCATAGTATAGGTCTCAGGTTTGGTAGAAGCATTGGGATATCACATCTCATGCTATCGGAAGGGTATCAGTATTGGATTTGGAAGGAGTTGGATATCCCATCTCATGCTATAGGAAGGGTCTCAGGTTGGAATGGGAAGGAGTTGGATATCACATCTCATGTTATAGGAAGGGTCTCAGGATTGGAATGGGAAGGACTTGGATATCATATCTCATGCTATAGGAAGGCTCTCAGGTTTGGAAGGGGAAGGAGTTGGATATCACATTTCATGTTAGAGGAAGGATCTCAGGTTTGGTATAAGAGGCATTGAGATATCACATCTCATGCTATAGGAAGGGTCTCAGGATTGGAATGGGAAGGAGTTGGATATCACATCCCAAGCTATAGGAAGGGTCTCAGGTTTGGTATAAGCATTGAGATATCACATCTCATGCTATAGGAAGGGTCTCAGGATTGGAATGGGAAGAAGTTGGATATCACATCTCATGCTATAGGAAGGGTCTCAGGTTTGGTATAAGCATTGAGATATCACATCTCATGCTATAGGAAGGGTCTCAGGATTGGAATGGGAAGGAATTGCATATGACATCTCATGCCATAGGAAGGGTCTCAGGTTTGGTATTAGAAGCATTGAAATATCACATCTCATGCTATCGGAAGTATCTCAGGTTTGGTATTTGAGGCATTGAGATATCACATCTCATGCTATCATAAGGGTCTCAGGATTGGAATGGGAAGGAGTTGGATATCACATCTCATGCTAAAGGGAGGGTCTCAGGTTTGGAAGGGGAAGGATTTGGATATCACATCACATGTTATAGGAAGGATCTCAGGTTTGGTATTAGAAGCATTGAGATATCACATCTCATGCTATCAGAAGGGTCTCAGGATTGGAATGGGAAGGAGTTGGATATCACATCTCATGCTATAGGAAGGGTCTCAGGTTTGAAACGGGAAGGAGTTGGATATCACATCTCATGTTATAGGAAGAGTCTCAGGTTTGGTATAAGCATTGAGATATCACATCTCTGCAATCAGAACTGTCTCAGGATTGGGATGGGAAGGAGTTGGATATCACATCTCATGCTATAGGAAGGGTCTCAGGTTTGGAAGGGGAAGGAGTTGGATATCCCATCTCATGTTATAGGACTGGTCTCAGGTTTGGTATTAGAAGGATTGAGATATCACATTGCATGCTGTAGGAAGGGTCTCAGGTTTGGAATGGGAAGGAATTGGATATCACATCTCATGCCATAGTATGGGTCTCAGGTTTGGTAGAAGCATTGGGATATCACATCTCATGCTATCGGAAGGGTATCAGTATTGGATTTGGAAGGAGTTGGATATCCCATCTCATGCTATAGGAAGGGTCTCAGGTTGGAATGGGAAGGAGTTGGATATCACATCTCATGTTATAGGAAGGGTCTCAGGATTGGAATGGGAAGGACTTGGATATCATATCTCATGCTATAGGAAGGCTCTCAGGTTTGGAAGGGGAAGGAGTTGGATATCACATTTCATGTTAGAGGAAGGATCTCAGGTTTGGTATAAGAGGCATTGAGATATCACATCTCATGCTATAGGAAGGGTCTCAGGATTGGAATGGGAAGGAGTTGGATATCACATCTCAAGCTATAGGAAGGGTCTCGGGTTTGGTATAAGCATTGAGATATCACATCTCATGCTATAGGAAGGGTCTCAGAATTGAAATGGGAATGAGTTGGATATCACATCTCATGTTATAGGAAAGATCTCAGGTTTGGTAATAGAAGCATTAAGACATCACATATCATGTTATAGGAAGGGTCCCAGGATTGGAATGGGAAGAAGTTGGATATCACATCTCATGCTATAGGAAGGGTCTCAGGTTTGGTATAAGCATTGAGATATCACATCTCATGCTATAGGAAGGGTCTCAGGATTGGAATGGGAAGGAATTGTAAATGACATCTCATGCCATAGGAAGGGTCTCAGGTTTGGTATTAGAAGCATTGAGATATCACATCTCATGCTATCGGAAGTATCTCAGGTTTGGTATTTGAGGCATTGAGATATTACATCTCATGCTATCATAAGGGTCTCAGGATTGGAATGGGAAGGAGTTGGATATCACATCTCATGCTAAAGGGAGGGTCTCAGGTTTGGAAGGGGAAGGATTTGGATATCACATCACATGTTATAGGAAGGATCTCAGGTTTGGTATTAGAAGCATTGAGATATCACATCTCATGCTATCAGAAGGGTCTCAGGATTGGAATGGGAAGGAGTTGGATATCACATCTCATGCTATAGGAAGGGTCTCAGGTTTGAAACGGGAAGGAGTTGGATATCACATCTCATGTTATAGGAAGTGTCTCAGGTTTGGTATAAGCATTGAGATATCACATCTCTGCAATCGGAAGTGTCTCAGGATTGGGATGGGAAGGAGTTGGATATCACATCTCATGCTATAGGAAGGGTCTCAGGTTTGGAAGGGGAAGGAGTTGGATATCCCATCTCATGTTATAGGACTGGTCTCAGGTTTGGTATTAGAAGCATTGAGATATCACATTGCATGCTGTAGGAAGGGTCTCAGGTTTGGAATGGGAAGGAATTGGATATCACATCTCATG
Organism: Ambystoma mexicanum; assembly: GCF_040938575.1. Taxonomy (NCBI): domain Eukaryota; kingdom Metazoa; phylum Chordata; class Amphibia; order Caudata; family Ambystomatidae; genus Ambystoma; species Ambystoma mexicanum. The sequence goes on along the minus strand of NC_090931.1, from coordinate 495,174,554 downwards.
TCATAGGAACGATCTCAGGTTTGGTATTAGAAGCATTGAGATATCACATCTCATGCTATAGGAATGGTCTCAGGATTGGAATGGGAAGGAGTTGGATATCACATCTCATGTTATAGGACGGGTCTCAGGTTTGTTATTAGAATCATTGAGATATCATATTGCATGCTGTAGGAAGGGTCTAAGGATTAGAATGGGAAGGAATTGGATATCACATCTCAAGCTATAGGTAGGCTCTCAGGTTTGGAAAGGGAAGGAGTTGGATATCACATCTCATGCTATAGGAATGGTCTCAGGTTTGGTATTAGAGGAATTGAGATATCACATCTCATGCTATAGGAAGGGTCTCAGGATTGGAATGGGAAGGATTTGGATATCACATCTCATGCTATAGGAAGGGTCTCAGGTTTGGTATAAGCATTGAGATATCACATCACATGCTATAGGAAGGGTCTAAGGATTGGAATGGGAAGGAGTTGGATATCACATCTCATGTTATAGGAAGGATCTCAGGTTTGGTATTAGAAGCATTGAGACATCACATTTCATGCTATAGGAAGGGTCTCAGGATTGGAATGGGAAGGAGTTGGATATCACATCTCATGCTATAGGAATGGTCTCAGGTTTGGTATAAGCATTGAGATATCACATCTCATGCTATAGGAAGGGTCTCAGGATTGGAATGGGAAGGAGTTGTATATGACATCTCATGCCATAGGAAGGGTCTCAGGTTTGGTATAAGCATTGAGATATCACATCTCTGCTATCGGAAGGGTCTCAGGATTGGAATGGGAAGGAGTTGGATATCCCATCTCATGTTACAGGAAGAGTCTCAGGTTTGGTATTAGAAGCATTGAGATATCACATCTCATGCTATAGGAAGTGTCTCAGGATTGGAATGGGAAGGACTTGGATATCACATCTCATGCTATAGGGAGGGTCTCAAGTTTGATATTAGAAGCATTGAGATATCACATCTCATGCTATAGGAAGGGTCTCAGGATTGGAATGGGAAGGAGTTGGATATCACATCTCATGCTAAAGGAAGGGTCTCAGGTTTGGTATAAGCAGTGAGATATCACATTTCATGCTATAGGAAGTGTCTCAGGATTGGAATGGGAAGGAGTTGGATATCACATCTCATGTTATAGGAAGGATCTCAGGTTTGGTATAAGCATTGAGATATCACATCTCTGCTATCGGAAGGGTCTCAGGATTGGAATGGGAAGGAGTTGGATATTCCCATCTCATGTTATAGGAAGGGTCTCAGGTTTGGTATTAGAAGCATTGAGATATCACATCTCATGCTATAGGAAGGGTCTCAGGATTGGAATGGGAAGGACTTGGATATCACACCTCATGCTATAGGGAGGGTCTCAAGTTTGATATTAGAAGCATTGAGATATCACATCTCATGATATCAGAAGGGTCTCAGGATTGGAATGGGAAGGAGTTGCATATCACATCTCATGATAAAAGAAGGGTCTAAGATTTGGAAGGGGAAGGATTTGGATATCACATCTCATGTTATACGACGGGTCTCAGGTTTGGTATTAGAAGCATTGAGATATCAAGTCTCATGGTATAGGAAGGGTCTCAGAATTGGAATGGGAAGGAGTTGGATATCACATCTCAAGCTATAGGAAGGGTCTCAGGATTGGAATGGGAAGGAGTTTGATATCACATCTCATGCCATAGTATGGGTCTCAGGTTTGGTAGAAACATTGGAATATCACATCTCATGCTATCGGAAGGGTATCAGAATTGAATTTGGAAGGAGTTGGATATCCCATCTCATGCTATAGGAAGGGTCTCAGGTTGGAATGGGAAGGAATGGATATCACATCTCATGTTATAGTAAGGGTCTCAGGACTGGTATTAGAGGCATTGAGATATGACATCTCATGCTATCAGAAGGGTCTCAGGATTGGAATGGGAAGGAGTTGGATATCACATCTCATGCCAAAGGGAGGGTCTCAGGTTTGGAAGGGGAAGCATTTGGATATCACATCTCATGTTATAGGAAGGATCTCAGGATTGGAATGGGAAGGACTTAGATATCACATATCATGCTATAGGGAGGGTCTCAGTTTTGATATTAGAAGCGTTCAGATATCACATCTCATGCTATAGGAAGGGTCTCAGGATTGGAATGGGAAGGACTTGGATATCACATCTCATGCTATAGGGAGGGTCTCAAGTTTGATATTAGACGCATTGAGATATCACATCTCATGATATCGGAAGGGTCTCAGGATTGGAATGGGAAGGAGTTGGATATCACATCTCATGATAAAGGAAGGATATAATGTTTGGAAGGGGAAGGATTTGGATATCACATCTCATGTTATAGGACGGGTCTCAGGTTTGGTATTAGAAGCATTGAGATATCAAGTCTCATGGTATAGGAAGGGTCTCAGTATTGGAATGGGAAGGAGTTGGATATCACATCTCATGCTATAGGAATGGTCTCAGGTTTGGTATAAGCATTGCGATATCACATCTCATGCTATAGGAAGGGTCTCAGGATTGGAATGGGAAGGAGTTGTATATGACATCTCATGCCATAGGAAGGGTCTCAGGTTTGGTATAAGCATTGAGATATCACATCTCTGCTATCGGAAGGGTCTCGGGATTGGAATGGGAAGGAGTTGGATATCCCATCTCATGTTACAGGAAGGGTCTCAGGTTTGGTATAAGCAGTGAGATATCACATCTCATGCTATAGGAAGTGTCTCAGGATTGGAATGGGAAGGAGTTGGATATCACATCTCATGTTATAGGAAGGATCTCAGGTTTGGTATAAGCATTGAGATATCACATCTCTGCTATCGGAAGGGTCTCAGGATTGGAATGGGAAGGAGTTGGATATTCCCATCTCATGTTATAGGAAGGGTCTCAGGTTTGGTATTAGAAGCATTGAGATATCACATCTCATGCTATAGGAAGGGTCTCAGGATTGGAATGGGAAGGACTTGGATATCACACCTCATGCTATAGGGAGGGTCTCAAGTTTGATATTAGAAGCATTGAGATATCACATCTCATGATATCAGAAGGGTCTCAGGATTGGAATGGGAAGGACTTGGATATCACATCTCATGCTAAAGGGAGGGTCTCAGGTTTGGAAGGGGAAGGATTTGGATATCACATCACATGTTATAGGAAGGATCTCAGGTTTGGTATTAGAAGCATTGAGATATCACATCTCATGCTATCAGAAGGGTCTCAGGATTGGAATGGGAAGGAGTTGGATATCACATCTCATGCTATAGGAAGGGTCTCAGGTTTGAAACGGGAAGGAGTTGGATATCACATCTCATGTTATAGGAAGAGTCTCAGGTTTGGTATAAGCATTGAGATATCACATCTCTGCAATCGGAACTGTCTCAGGATTGGGATGGGAAGGAGTTGGATATCACATCTCATGCTATAGGAAGGGTCTCAGGTTTGGAAGGGGAAGGAGTTGGATATCCCATCTCATGTTATAGGACTGGTCTCAGGTTTGGTATTAGAAGGATTGAGATATCACATTGCATGCTGTAGGAAGGGTCTCAGGTTTGGAATGGGAAGGAATTGGATATCACATCTTATGCCATAGTATGGGTCTCAGGTTTGGTAGAAGCATTGGGATATCACATCTCATGCTATCGGAAGGGTATCAGTATTGGATTTGGAAGGAGTTGGATATCCCATCTCATGCTATAGGAAGGGTCTCAGGTTGGAATGGGAAGGAGTTGGATATCACATCTCATGTTATAGGAAGGGTCTCAGGATTGGAATGGGAAGGACTTGGATATCATATCTCATGCTATAGGAAGGCTCTCAGGTTTGGAAGGGGAAGGAGTTGGATATCACATTTCATGTTAGAGGAAGGATCTCAGGTTTGGTATAAGAGGCATTGAGATATCACATCTCATGCTATAGGAAGGGTCTCAGGATTGGAATGGGAAGGAGTTGGATATCACATCTCAAGCTATAGGAAGGGTCTCGGGTTTGGTATAAGCATTGAGATATCACATCTCATGCTATAGGAAGGGTCTCAGAATTGAAATGGGAATGAGTTGGATATCACATCTCATGTTATAGGAAAGATCTCAGGTTTGGTAATAGAAGCATTAAGACATCACATCTCATGTTATAGGAAGGGTCCCAGGATTGGAATGGGAAGAAGTTGGATATCACATCTCATGCTATAGGAAGGGTCTCAGGTTTGGTATAAGCATTGAGATATCACATCTCATGCTATAGGAAGGGTCTCAGGATTGGAATGGGAAGGAATTGTAAATGACATCTCATGCCATAGGAAGGGTCTCAGGTTTGGTATTAGAAGCATTGAGATATCACATCTCATGCTATCGGAAGTATCTCAGGTTTGGTATTTGAGGCATTGAGATATTACATCTCATGCTATCATAAGGGTCTCAGGATTGGAATGGGAAGGAGTTGGATATCACATCTCATGCTAAAGGGAGGGTCTCAGGTTTGGAAGGGGAAGGATTTGGATATCACATCACATGTTATAGGAAGGATCTCAGGTTTGGTATTAGAAGCATTGAGATATCACATCTCATGCTATCAGAAGGGTCTCAGGATTGGAATGGGAAGGAGTTGGATATCACATCTCATGCTATAGGAAGGGTCTCAGGTTTGAAACGGGAAGGAGTTGGATATCACATCTCATGTTATAGGAAGTGTCTCAGGTTTGGTATAAGCATTGAGATATCACATCTCTGCAATCGGAAGTGTCTCAGGATTGGGATGGGAAGGAGTTGGATATCACATCTCATGCTATAGGAAGGGTCTCAGGTTTGTAAGGGGAAGGAGTTGGATATCCCATCTCATGTTATAGGACTGGTCTCAGGTTTGGTATTAGAAGCATTGAGATATCACATTGCATGCTGTAGGAAGGGTCTCAGGTTTGGAATGGGAAGGAATTGGATATCACATCTCATGTCATAGGAACGATCTCAGGTTTGGTATTAGAAGCATTGAGATATCACATCTCATGCTATAGGAATGGTCTCAGGATTGGAATGGGAAGGAGTTGGATATCACATCTCATGTTATAGGACGGGTCTCAGGTTTGTTATTAGAATCATTGAGATATCATATTGCATGCTGTAGGAAGGGTCTAAGGATTAGAATGGGAAGGAATTGGATATCACATCTCAAGCTATAGGTAGGCTCTCAGGTTTGGAAAGGGAAGGAGTTGGATATCACATCTCATGCTATAGGAATGGTCTCAGGTTTGGTATTAGAGGAATTGAGATATCACATCTCATGCTATAGGAAGGGTCTCAGGATTGGAATGGGAAGGATTTGGATATCACATCTCATGCTATAGGAAGGGTCTCAGGTTTGGTATAAGCATTGAGATATCACATCACATGCTATAGGAAGGGTCTAAGGATTGGAATGGGAAGGAGTTGGATATCACATCTCATGTTATAGGAAGGATCTCAGGTTTGGTATTAGAAGCATTGAGACATCACATTTCATGCTATAGGAAGGGTCTCAGGATTGGAATGGGAAGGAGTTGGATATCACATCTCATGCTATAGGAATGGTCTCAGGTTTGGTATAAGCATTGAGATATCACATCTCATGCTATAGGAAGGGTCTCAGGATTGGAATGGGAAGGAGTTGTATATGACATCTCATGCCATAGGAAGGGTCTCAGGTTTGGTATAAGCATTGAGATATCACATCTCTGCTATCGGAAGGGTCTCAGGATTGGAATGGGAAGGAGTTGGATATCCCATCTCATGTTACAGGAAGAGTCTCAGGTTTGGTATTAGAAGCATTGAGATGTCACATCTCATGCTATAGGAAGTGTCTCAGGATTGGAATGGGAAGGACTTGGATATCACATCTCATGCTATAGGGAGGGTCTCAAGTTTGGTATTAGAAGCATTGAGATATCACATCTCATGCTATAGGAAGGGTCTCAGGATTGGAATGGGAAGGAGTTGGATATCACATCTCATGCTAAAGGAAGGGTCTCAGGTTTGGTATAAGCAGTGAGATATCACATTTCATGCTATAGGAAGTGTCTCAGGATTGGAATGGGAAGGAGTTGGATATCACATCTCATGTTATAGGAAGGATCTCAGGTTTGGTATAAGCATTGAGATATCACATCTCTGCTATCGGAAGGGTCTCAGGATTGGAATGGGAAGGAGTTGGATATTCCCATCTCATGTTATAGGAAGGGTCTCAGGTTTGGTATTAGAAGCATTGAGATATCACATCTCATGCTATAGGAAGGGTCTCAGGATTGGAATGGGAAGGACTTGGATATCACACCTCATGCTATAGGGAGGGTCTCAAGTTTGATATTAGAAGCATTGAGATATCACATCTCATGATATCAGAAGGGTCTCAGGATTGGAATGGGAAGGAGTTGCATATCACATCTCATGATAAAAGAAGGGTCTAAGATTTGGAAGGGGAAGGATTTGGATATCACATCTCATGTTATACGACGGGTCTCAGGTTTGGTATTAGAAGCATTGAGATATCAAGTCTCATGGTATAGGAAGGGTCTCAGAATTGGAATGGGAAGGAGTTGGATATCACATCTCAAGCTATAGGAAGGGTCTCAGGATTGGAATGGGAAGGAGTTTGATATCACATCTCATGCCATAGTATGGGTCTCAGGTTTGGTAGAAACATTGGAATATCACATCTCATGCTATCGGAAGGGTATCAGAATTGGATTTGGAAGGAGTTGGATATCCCATCTCATGCTATAGGAAGGGTCTCAGGTTGGAATGGGAAGGAATTGGATATCACATCTCATGTTATAGTAAGGGTCTCAGGACTGGTATTAGAGGCATTGAGATATGACATCTCATGCTATCAGAAGGGTCTCAGGATTGGAATGGGAAGGAGTTGGATATCACATCTCATGCCAAAAGGAGGGTCTCAGGTTTGGAAGGGGAAGCATTTGGATATCACATCTCATGTTATAGGAAGGATCTCAGGATTGGAATGGGAAGGACTTAGATATCACATATCATGCTATAGGGAGGGTCTCAGTTTTGATATTAGAAGCGTTCAGATATCACATCTCATGCTATAGGAAGGGTCTCAGGATTGGAATGGGAAGGACTTGGATATCACATCTCATGCTATAGGGAGGGTCTCAAGTTTGATATTAGACGCATTGAGATATCACATCTCATGATATCGGAAGGGTCTCAGGATTGGAATGGGAAGGAGTTGGATATCACATCTCATGATAAAGGAAGGATATAATGTTTGGAAGGGGAAGGATTTGGATATCACATCTCATGTTATAGGACGGGTCTCAGGTTTGGTATTAGAAGCATTGAGATATCAAGTCTCATGGTATAGGAAGGGTCTCAGTATTGGAATGGGAAGGAGTTGGATATCACATCTCATGCTATAGGAATGGTCTCAGGTTTGGTATAAGCATTGCGATATCACATCTCATGCTATAGGAAGGGTCTCAGGATTGGAATGGGAAGGAGTTGTATATGACATCTCATGCCATAGGAAGGGTCTCAGGTTTGGTATAAGCATTGAGATATCACATCTCTGCTATCGGAAGGGTCTCGGGATTGGAATGGGAAGGAGTTGGATATCCCATCTCATGTTACAGGAAGGGTCTCAGGTTTGGTATAAGCAGTGAGATATCACATCTCATGCTATAGGAAGTGTCTCAGGATTGGAATGGGAAGGAGTTGGATATCACATCTCATGTTATAGGAAGGATCTCAGGTTTGGTATAAGCATTGAGATATCACATCTCTGCTATCGGAAGGGTCTCAGGATTGGAATGGGAAGGAGTTGGATATTCCCATCTCATGTTATAGGAAGGGTCTCAGGTTTGGTATTAGAAGCATTGAGATATCACATCTCATGCTATAGGAAGGGTCTCAGGATTGGAATGGGAAGGACTTGGATATCACACCTCATGCTATAGGGAGGGTCTCAAGTTTGATATTAGAAGCATTGAGATATCACATCTCATGATATCAGAAGGGTCTCAGGATTGGAATGGGAAGGAGTTGCATATCACATCTCATGATAAAGGAAGGGTCTAAGGTTTGGAAGGGGAAGGATTTGGATATCACATCTCATGTTATACGACGGGTCTCAGGTTTGGTATTAGAAGCATTGAGATATCAAGTCTCATGGTATAGGAAGGGTCTCAGAATTGGAATGGGAAGGAGTTGGATATCACATCTCAAGCTATAGGAAGGGTCTCAGGATTGGAATGGGAAGGAGTTTGATATCACATCTCATGCCATAGTATGGGTCTCAGGTTTGGTAGAAACATTGGGATATCACATCTCATGCTATCGGAAGGGTATCAGAATTGGATTTGGAAGGAGTTGGATATCCCATCTCATGCTATAGGAAGGGTCTCAGGTTGGAATGGGAAGGAGTTGGATATCACATCTCATGTTATAGTAAGGGTCTCAGGATTGGTATTAGAGGCATTGAGATATGACATCTCATGCTATCAGAAGGGTCTCAGGTTTGGAATGGGAAGGAGTTGGATATCACATCTCATGCTAAAGGGAGGGTCTCAGGTTTGGAAGGGGAAGCATTTGGATATCACATCTCATGTTATAGGAAGGATCTCAGGATTGGAATGGGAAGGACTTAGATATCACATATCATGCTATAGGGAGGGTCTCAGTTTTGATATTAGAAGCATTGAGATATCACATCTCATGCTATAGGAAGGGTCTCAGGATTGGAATGGGAAGGACTTGGATATCACATCTCATGCTATAGGGAGGGTCTCAAGTTTGATATTAGACGCATTGAGATATCACATCTCATGATATCGGAAGGGTCTCAGGATTGGAATGGGAAGGAGTTGGATATCACATCTCATGATAAAGGAAGGATATAATGTTTGGAAGGGGAAGGATTTGGATATCACATCTCATGTTATAGGACGGGTCTCAGGTTTGGTATTAGAAGCATTGAGATATCAAGTCTCATGGTATAGGAAGGGTCTCAGTATTGGAATGGAAGGAGTTGGATATCACATCTCATGTTATAGGAAGGATCTCAGGTTTGGTATTAGAAGCATTGAGACATCACATCTCATGCTATAGGAAGGGTCTCAGGATTGGAATGGGAAGGAGTTGGATATCACATCTCATGCTATAGGAAGGGTCTCAGGTTTGGTATAAACATTGAGATATCACATCTCATGCTATAGGAAGGTTCTCAGGATTGGAATGGGAAGGAGTTGTATATGACATCTCATGCCGTAGGAAGGGTCTCAGGTTTGGTATAAGCATTGAGATATCACATCTCATGCTATAGGAAGTGTCTCAGGATTCTAATGGGAAGTACTTGGATATCACATCTCATGCTATAGGGAGGGTCTCAAGTTTGATATTAGAAGCATTGAGATATCACTTCTCATGCTATAGGAAGGGTCTCAGGATTGGAATGGGAAGGACTTGGATATCACATCTCATGCTATAGGGAGGGTCTCAAGTTTGATATTAGAGGCATTGAGATATCACATCTCATGATATCGGAAGGGTCTCAGGATTGGAATGGGAAGGAGTTGGATATCACATCTCATGATAAAGGAAGGGTCTAAGGTTTTGAAGGGGAAGGATTTGGATATCACATCTCATGTTATAGGACGGGTCTCAGGTTTGGCATTAGAAGCATTGAGATATCAAGTCTCATGGTATAGGAAGGGTCTCAGAATTGGAATGGGAAGGAGTTAGATATCACATCTCAAGCTATAGGAAGGGTCTCAGGATTGGAATTGGAAGTAGTTTGATATCACATCTCATGCTATAGTATGGGTCTCAGGTTTGGTAGAAGCATTGGGATATCACATCTCATGCTATCGGAAGGGTATCAGTATTGGATTTGGAAGGAGTTGGATATCCCATCTCATGCTATAGGAAGGGTCTCAGGTTGGAATCGGAAGGAGTTGGATATCACATCTCATGTTATACGAAGGGTCTCAGGATTGGAATGGTAAGGACTTGGATATCATATCTCATGCTATAGGAAGGCTCTCAGGTTTGGAAGGGGAAGGAGTTCGATATCACATTTCATGTTAGAGGAAGGATCTCAGGTTTGGTATAAGAGGCATTGAGATATCACATCTCATGCTATAGGAAGGGTCTCAGGATTGGAATGGGAAGGAGTTGGATATCACATCTCATGCTATAGGAAGGGTCTCAGGTTTGGTATAAGCATTGAGATATCACATCTCATGCTATAGGAAGGGTCTCAGAATTGAAATGGGAAGGAGTTGGATATCACATCTCATGTTATAGGAAAGATCTCAGGTTTGGTATTAGAAGCATTGAGTCATCACATCTCATGTTATAGGAAGGGTCCCAGGATTGGAATGGGAAGAAGTTGGATATCACATCTCATGCTATAGGAAGGGTCTCAGGTTTGGTATAAGCATTGAGATATCACATCTCATGCTATAGGAAGGGTCTCAGGATTGGAATGGGAAGGAATTGTATATGACATCTCATGCCATAGGAAGGGTCTCAGGTTTGGTATTAGAAGCATTGAGATATCACATCTCATGCTATCGGAAGTTTCTCAGGTTTGGTATTTGAGGCATTGAGATATCACATCTCATGCTATCATAAGGGTCTCAGGATTGGAATGGGAAGGAGTTGGATATCACATCTCATGCTATAGGAATGGTCTCAGGTTTGGTATAAGCATTGAGATATCACATCTCATGCTATAGGAAGGGTCTCAGAATTGAAATGGGAAGGAGTTGGATATCACATCTCATGTTATAGGAAAGATCTCAGGTTTGGTATTAGAAGCATTGAGACATCACATCTCATGTTATAGGAAGGGTCCCAGGATTGGAATGGGAAGAAGTTGGATATCACATCTCATGCTATAGGAAGGGTCTCAGGTTTGGTATAAGCATTGAGATATCACATCTCATGCTATAGGAAGGGTCTCAGGATTGGAATGGGAAGGAATTGTATATGACATCTCATGCCATAGGAAGGGTCTCAGGTTTGGTATTAGAAGCATTGAGATATCACATCTCATGCTATCGGAAGTTTCTCAGGTTTGGTATTTGAGGCATTGAGATATCACATCTCATGCTATCATAAGGGTCTCAGGATTGGAATGGGAAGGAGTTGGATATCACATCTCATGCTATAGGAAGGGTCTCAGGTTTGGTATAAGCATTGAGATATCACATCTCATGCTATAGGAAGGGTCTCAGAATTGAAATGGGAAGGAGTTGGATATCACATCTCATGTTATAGGAAAGATCTCAGGTTTGGTATTAGAAGCATTGAGACATCACATCTCATGTTATAGGAAGGATCCCAGGATTGGAATGGGAAGAAGTTGGATATCACATCTCATGCTATAGGAAGGGTCTCAGGTTTGGTATAAGCATTGAGATATCACATCTCATGCTATAGGAAGGGTCTCAGGATTGGAATGGGAAGGAATTGTATATGACATCTCATGCCATAGGAAGGGTCTCAGGTTTGGTATTAGAAGCATTGAGATATCACATCTCATGCTATCGGAAGTTTCTCAGGTTTGGTATATGAGGCATTGAGATATCACATCTGATGCTATCATAAGGGTCTCAGGATTGGAATGGGAAGGAGTTGGATATCACATCTCATGCTAAAGGGAGGGTCTCAGGTTTGGAAGGGGAAGGATTTGGATATCACATCACATGTTATAGGAAGGATCTCAGGTTTGGTATTAGAAGCATTGAGATATCACATCTCATGCTATCAGAAGGGTCTCAGGATTGGAATGGGAAGGAGTTGGATATCACATCTCATGCTATAGGAAGGGTCTCAGGTTTGAAACGGGAAGGAGTTGGATATCACATCTCATGTTATAGGAAGAGTCTCAGGTTTGGTATAAGCATTGAGATATCACATCTCTGCAATCAGAACTGTCTCAGGGTTGGGATGGGATGGAGTTGGATATCACATCTCATGCTATAGAAAGGGTCTCAGGTTTGGAAGGGGAAGGAGTTGGATATCCCATCTCATGTTATAGGACTGGTCTCAGGTTTGGTATTAGAAGCATTGAGATATCACATTGCGTGCTGTAGGAAGGGTCTCAGGTTTGGAATGGGAAGGAATTGGATATCACATCTCATGCCATAGTATGGGTCTCAGGTTTGGTAGAAGCATTGGGATATCACATCTCATGCTATCGGAAGGGTATCAGTATTGGATTTGGAAGGAGTTGGATATCCCATCTCATGCTATAGGAAGGGTCTCAGGTTGGAATGGGAAGGAGTTGGATATCACATCTCATGTTATAGGAAGGGTCTCAGGATTGGAATGGGAAGGACTTGGATATCATATCTCATGCTATAGGAAGGCTCTCAGGTTTGGAAGGAGAAGGAGTTGGATATCACATTTCATGTTAGAGGAAGGATCTCAGGTTTGGTATAAGAGGCATTGAGATATCACATCTCATGCTTAGGAAGGGTCTCAGGATTGGAATGGGAAGGAGTTGGATATCACATCTCAAGCTATAGGAAGGGTCTCAGGTTTGGTATAAGCATTGAGATATCACATCTCATGCTATAGGAAGGGTCTCAGAATTGAAATGGGAAGGAGTTGGATATCACATCTCATGTTATAGGAAAGATCTCAGGTTTGGTATTAGAAGCATTGAGACATCACATCTCATGTTATAGGAAGGGTCCCAGGATTGGAATGGGAAGAAGTTGGATATCACATCTCATGCTATAGGAAGGGTCTCAGGTTTGGTATAAGCATTGAGATATCACATCTCATGCTATAGGAAGGGTCTCAGGATTGGAATGGGAAGGAATTGTATATGACATCTCATGCCATAGGAAGGGTCTCAGGTTTGGTATTAGAAGCATTGAGATATCACATCTCATGCTATCGGAAGTATCTCAGGTTTGGTATTTGAGGCATTGAGATATCACATCTCATGCTATAATAAGGGTCTCAGGATTGGAATGGGAAGGAGTTGGATATCACATCTCATGCTATAGGAAGGATCTCAGGTTTGGTATTAGAAGCATTGAGATATCACATCTCATGCTATCAGAAGTGTCTCAGGATTGGAATGGGAAGGAGTTGGATATCACATCTCATGCTATAGGAAGGGTCTCAGGTTTGAAACGGGAAGGAGTTGGATATCACATCTCATGTTATAGGAAGTGTCTTAGGTTTGGTATAAGCATTGAGATATCACATCTCTGCAATCGGAAGTGTCTCAGGATTGGGATGGGAAGGAGTTGGATATCACATCTCATGCTATAGGAAGCGTCTCAGGTTTGGAAGGGGAAGGAGTTGGATAGCCCATCTCATGTTATAGGACTGGTCTCAGGTTTGGTATTAGAAGCATTGAGATATCACATTGCATGCTGTAGGAAGGATCTCAGGTTTGGAATGGGAAGGAATTGGATATCACATCTCATGTCATAGGAACGATCTCAGGTTTGGTATTAGAAGCATTGAGATATCACATCTCATGCTATAGGAATGGTCTCAGGATTGGAATGGGAAGGAGTTGGATATTACATTCTTGCTATAGGAAGGGTCTCATGTTTGGAATGGGAAGGAGTTGGATATCACATATGCTATAGGAAGGGTCTCAGGATTGGAATGGGAAGGAGTTGGATATCCCATCTCATGTTATAGGACGGGTCTCAGGTTTGTTATTAGAATCATTGAAATATCATATTGCATGCTGTAGGAAGGGTCTAAGGATTAGAATGGGAAGGACTTGGATATCACATCTCAAGCTATAGGTAGGCTCTCAGGTTTGGAAAGGGAAGGAGTTGGATATCACATTTCATGTTAGAGGAAGGATCTCAGGTTTGGTATTAGAGGAATTGAGATATCACATCTCATGCTATAGGAAGGGTCTCAGGATTGGAATGGGAAGGAGTTGGATATCACATCTCATGCTATAGGAAGGGTCTCAGGTTTGGTATAAGCATTGAGATATCACATCTCATGCTATAGGAAGGGTCTAAGGATTGGAATGGGAAGGAGTTGGATATCACATCTCATGTTATAGGAAGGATCTCAGGTTTGGTATTAGAAGCATTGAGACATCACATTTCATGCTATAGGAAGGGTCTCAGGATTGGAATGGGAAGGAGTTGGATATCACATCTCATGCTATAGGAATGGGTCTCAGGTTTGGTATAAGCATTGAGATATCACATCTCATGCTATAGGAAGGGTCTCAGGATTGGAATGGGAAGGAGTTGTTTATGACATCTCATGCCATAGGAAGGGTCTCAGGTTTGGTATAAGCATTGAGATATCACATCTCTGCTATCGGAAGGGTCTCAGGATTGGAATGGGAAGGAGTTGGATATCCCATCTCATGTTACAGGAAGAGTCTCAGGTTTGGTATTAGAAGCATTGAGATATCACATCTCATGCTATAGGAAGTGTCTCAGGATTGGAATGGGAAGGACTTGGATATCACATCTCATGCTATAGGGAGGGTCTCAAGTTTGATATTAGAAGCATTGAGATATCACATCTCATGCTATAGGAAGGGTCTCAGGATTGGAATGGGAAGGAGTTGGATATCACATCTCATGCTAAAGGAAGGGTCTCAGGTTTGGTATAAGCAGTGAGATATCACATCTCATGCTATAGGAAGTGTCTCAGGATTGGAATGGGAAGGAGTTGGATATCACATCTCATGTTATAGGAAGGATCTCAGGTTTGGTATAAGCATTGAGATATCACATCTCTGCTATCGGAAGGGTCTCAGGATTGGAATGGGAAGGAGTTGGATATTCCCATCTCATGTTATAGGAAGGGTCTCAGGTTTGGTATTAGAAGCATTGAGATATCACATCTCATGCTATAGGAAGGGTCTCAGGATTGGAATGGGAAGGACTTGGATATCACACCTCATGCTATAGGGAGGGTCTCAAGTTTGATATTAGAAGCATTGAGATATCACATCTCATGATATCAGAAGGGTCTCAGGATTGGAATGGGAAGGAGTTGCATATCACATCTCATGATAAAGGAAGGGTCTAAGGTTTGGAAGGGGAAGGATTTGGATATCACATCTCATGTTATACGACGGGTCTCAGGTTTGGTATTAGAAGCATTGAGATATCAAGTCTCATGGTATAGGAAGGGTCTCAGAATTGGAATGGGAAGGAGTTGGATATCACATCTCAAGCTATAGGAAGGGTCTCAGGATTGGAATGGGAAGGAGTTTGATATCACATCTCATGCCATAGTATGGGTCTCAGGTTTGGTAGAAACATTGGGATATCACATCTCATGCTATCGGAAGGGTATCAGAATTGGATTTGGAAGGAGTTGGATATCCCATCTCATGCTATAGGAAGGGTCTCAGGTTGGAATGGGAAGGAGTTGGATATCACATCTCATGTTATAGTAAGGGTCTCAGGATTGGTATTAGAGGCATTGAGATATGACATCTCATGCTATCAGAAGGGTCTCAGGATTGGAATGGGAAGGAGTTGGATATCACATCTCATGCTAAAGGGAGGGTCTCAGGTTTGGAAGGGGAAGCATTTGGATATCACATCTCATGTTATAGGAAGGATCTCAGGATTGGAATGGGAAGGACTTAGATATCACATATCATGCTATAGGGAGGGTCTCAGTTTTGATATTAGAAGCATTGAGATATCACATCTCATGCTATAGGAAGGGTCTCAGGATTGGAATGGGAAGGACTTGGATATCACATCTCATGCTATAGGGAGGGTCTCAAGTTTGATATTAGACGCATTGAGATATCACATCTCCTGATATCGGAAGGGTCTCAGGATTGGAATGGGAAGGAGTTGGATATCACATCTCATGATAAAGGAAGGATATAATGTTTGGAAGGGGAAGGATTTGGATATCACATCTCATGTTATAGGACGGGTCTCAGGTTTGGTATTAGAAGGATTGAGATATCAAGTCTCATGGTATAGGAAGGGTCTCAGTATTGGAATGGGAAGGAGTTGGATATCACATCTCATGCTATAGGAAGGGTCTCAGGTTTGGTATAAGCATTGAGATATCACATCTCATGCTATAGGAAGGGTCTCAGGATTGGAATGGAAGGAGTTGGATATCACATCTCATGTTATAGGAAGGATCTCAGGTTTGGTATTAGAAGCATTGAGACATCACATCTCATGCTATAGGAAGGGTCTCAGGATTGGAATGGGAAGGAGTTGGATATCACATCTCATGCTATAGGAAGGGTCTCAGGTTTGGTATAAACATTGATATATCACATCTCATGCTATAGGAAGGTTCTCAGGATTGGAATGGGAGGGAGTTGTATATGACATCTCATGCCGTAGGAAGGGTCTCAGGTTTGGTATAAGCATTGAGATATCACATCTCATGCTATAGGAAGTGTCTCAGGATTGGAATGGGAAGGACTTGGATATCACATCTCATGCTATAGGGAGGGTCTCAAGTTTGATATTAGAAGCATTCAGATATCACATCTCATGCTATCGGAAGGGTCTCAGGATTGGGATAGGAAGGAGTTGGATATCACATCTCATGCTAAAGGAAGGGTCTCAGGCTTGGAAGGGGAAGGATTTGGATATTAAATCTCATGTTATAGGACAGGTCACAGGTTTAGGATTAGAAGCATTGAGATATCACATCTCATGCTATAGGAAGGGTCTCAGGATTGGAATGGGAAGGAGTTGGATATCACATCTTATGCTATAGGAAGGGTCTCAGGTTTGGTATTAGAAGCATTGAGATATCACATCTCATGCTATAGGAAGGGTCTCAGGATTGGAATGGGAAGGAGTTGGATATCACATCTCAGGCTAAAGGAAGGGTCTCAGGCTTGGAAGGGGAAGGATTTGGATATTACATCTCATGTTATAGGACTGGTCTCAGGTTTTGTATTAGAAGCATTGAGATATCACATCACATGGTATAGGAAGGGTCTCAGGATTGGAATGGGAAGGAGTTTGATATCACATCTCATGCTATAGGAAGGGTCTCAGGTTTGGTATTAGAAGCATTGAGATATCAAGTCTCATGGTATAGGAAGGGTCTCAGAATTGGAATGGGAAGGAGTTGGATATCATATCTAAAGCTATTGGAAGGGCTCAGGATTGGAATGGGAAGGAGTTTGATATCACATCTCATGCCATAGTATGGGTCTCAGGCTTGGTAGAAGCATTGAGATATCACATCTCATGCTATCGGAAGGGTCTCAGGATTGGATTTGGATGGAGTTGGATATTCCATCTCATGCTATAGGAAGGGTCTCAGGTTTGGTATTAGAAGCATTGAGATATCACATCTCATGCTATAGGAAGGGTCTCAGGTTTGGTATTAGAAGCATTGAGATATCAAGTCTCATGGTATAGGAAGGGTCTCAGAATTGGAATGGGAAGGAGTTGGATATCACATCTCATGCCATAGTATGGGTCTCAGGTTTGGCAGAAGCATTGAGATATCACATCTCATGATATCGGAAGGGTCTCAGGATTGGATTTGGATGGAGTTGGATATCCCATCTCATGCTATAGGAAGGGTCTCAGGTTGGAATGGGAAGGAATTGGATATCACATCTCATGTTATAGGAAGGGTCTCAGGTTTGGTATTAGAAGCATTCAGATATCACATCTCAGGCTATCGGAAGGGTCTCAGGATTGGAATGGGAAGGAGTTGGATATCACATCTCATGCTAAAGGAAGGGTCTCAGGCTTGGAAGGGGAAGGATTTTGATATTACATCTCATGTTATAGGACTGGTCTCAGGTTTAGTATTAGAAGCATTGAGATATCACATCTCATGGTATAGGAAGGGTCTCAGGATTGGAATGGGAAGGAGTTTGATATCACATCTCATGCCATAGGAAGGGTCTCAGGTTTGGTAGAAGCATTGAGATATCACATCTCATGCTATCGGAAGGGTCTCAGGATTGGATTGAGAAGGAGTTGGATATCCCATCTCATGCTATAGGAAGGGCCTCAGGTTTGGTATTAGAAGCATTGAGATATCACATCTCATTCTATAAGAAGGGTCTCAGGATTGGAATGGGAAGGAGTTAGATATCACATCTCATGCTATAGGAAGGGTCTCAGGTTTGGTATTGGAGGCATTGAGATATCACATCTCATGCTATAGGAAGGGTCTCAGGATTGGAATGGGACGGAGTTGGATATCACATCTCATGCTAAAGGAAGGGTCTCAGGCTTGGAAGGGGAAGGATTTGGATATTACATCTCATGTTATAAGACAGGTCTCAGGTTTAGTATTAGAAGCATTGAGATATCACATCTAATGGTATAGGAAGGGTCTCAGGATTGGAAAGGGAAGGAGTTTGATATCACATCTCATGCTATAGGAAGGGTCTCAGGTTTGGTATTAGAAGCATTGAGATATTAAGTCTCATGGTATAGGAAGGGCCTCAGAATTGGAATGGGAAGGAGTTGGATATCACATCTCAAGATATAGGAAGGGTCTCAGAATTGGAATGGGAAGGAGTTTGATATCACATCTCATGCCATAGTATGGGTCTCGGGTTTGGTAGAAGCATTGAGATATCACATCTCATGCTATCGGAAGGGTCTCAGGATTGGATTTGGATGGAGTTGGATATTCCATCTCATGCTATAGGAAGGGTCTCAGGTTTGGTATTAGAAGCATTGAGATATCACACATCTCATGCTATAGGAAGGTTCTCAGGATTGGAATGGGAAGGAGTTTGATATCACATCTCATGCTATAGGAAGGGTCTCAGGTTTGGTATTAGAAGTATTGAGATATCAAGTCTCATGGTATAGGAAGGGTCTCAGAATTGGAATGGGAAGGAGTTGGATATCACATCTCAAGCTATAGGAGGGGTCTCAGAATTGGAATGGGAAGGAGTTTGATATCACATCTCATGCCATAGTATGGGTCTCAGGTTTGGTAGAAGCATTGAGATATCACATCTCATGCTATCGGAAGGGTCTCAGGATTGGATTTGGATGGAGTTGGATATCCCATCTCATGCTATAGGAAGGGTCTCGGGTCGGAATGGGAAGGAGTTGGATGTCACATCTCATGTTATAGGAAGGGTCTCAGGTTTGGTATTAGAAGCATTCAGATATCACATCTCATGCTATCGGAAGGTCTCAGGATTGGAATGGGAAGGAGTTGGATATCACATCCCATGCTAAAGGAAGGGTCTCAGGCTTGGAAGGGGAAGGATTTGGATATTACATCTCATGTTATAGGACGGGTCTCAGGTTTAGTATTAGAAGCATTGAGATATCACATTTCATGGTATAGGAAGGGTCTCCGGATTGGAATGGTAAGGAGTTTGATATCACATCTCATGCCATAGGAAGGGTCTCAGGTTTAGTAGAAGCATTGAGATATCACATCTCATGCTATCGGAAGGGTCTCAGGTTTGGTATTAGAAGCATTGAGATATCAAGTCTCATGGTATAGGAAGGGTCTCAGAATTGGAATGGGAAGGAGTTGGATATCACATCTCAAGCTATAGGAAGGGTCTCAGGATTG
Source organism: Ambystoma mexicanum (assembly GCF_040938575.1). Lineage (NCBI taxonomy): Eukaryota > Metazoa > Chordata > Amphibia > Caudata > Ambystomatidae > Ambystoma > Ambystoma mexicanum. Next base: position 495,155,031 of record NC_090931.1, on the reverse strand, counting down.
GAATGGGAAGGAGTTTGATATCACATCTCATTCCATAGTATGGGTCTCAGGTTTGGTAGAAGCATTGAGATATCACATCTCATTCTATCGGAAGGGTCTCAGGATTGGATTTGGATGGAGTTGGATATTCCATCTCATGCTATAGGAAGGGTCTCAGGTTTGGTATTAGAAACATTGAGATATCACATCTCATGCTATAGGAAGGGTCTCAGGATTGGAATGGGAAGGAGTTGGATATCACATCTCATGCTATAGGAAGGGTCTCAGGTTTGGTATTAGAAGTATTGAGATATCAAGTCTCATGGTATAGGAAGGGTCTCAGGATTGGAATGGGAAGGAGTTTGATATCACATCTCATGCCATAGTATGGGTCTCAGGTTTGGTAGAAGCATTGAGATATCACATCTCATGCTATCGGAAGGGTCTCAGGATTGGATTTGGATGGAGTTGAATATCCCATCTCATGCTATAGGAAGGGTCTCAGGTTGGAATGGGAAATAGTTGGATATCACATTTCATGTTATAGGAAGGGTCTCAGGTTTGGTATTAGAAGCATTCAGATATCACATCTCATGCTATCGGAAGGGTCTCAGGATTGGAATGGGAAGGAGTTGGATATCACATCTCATGCTAAAGGAAGGGTCTCAGGCTTGGAAGGGGAAGGATTTGGATATTACATTTCATGTTATAGGACGGGTCTCAGGTTTAGTATTAGAAGCATTGAGATATCACATCTCATGCTATCGGAAGGGTCTCAGGATTGGATTTGGATGGAGTTGGATATTCCATCTCATGCTATAGGAAGGGTCTCAGGTTTGGTATTAGAAGCATTGAGATATCACATCTCATGCTATAGGAAGGGTCTCAGGTTTGGTATTAGAAGCATTGAGATATCAAGTCTCATGGTATAGGAAGGGTCTCAGAATTGGAATGGGAAGGAGTTGGATATCACATCTCATGCCATAGTATGGGTCTCAGGTTTGGCAGAAGCATTGAGATATCACATCTCATGATATCGGAAGGGTCTCAGGATTGGATTTGGATGGAGTTGGATATCCCATCTCATGCTATAGGAAGGGTCTCAGGTTGGAATGGGAAGGAATTGGATATCACATCTCATGTTATAGGAAGGGTCTCAGGTTTGGTATTAGAAGCATTCAGATATCACATCTCAGGCTATCGGAAGGGTCTCAGGATTGGAATGGGAAGGAGTTGGATATCACATCTCATGCTAAAGGAAGGGTCTCAGGCTTGGAAGGGGAAGGATTTTGATATTACATCTCATGTTATAGGACTGGTCTCAGGTTTAGTATTAGAAGCATTGAGATATCACATCTCATGGTATAGGAAGGGTCTCAGGATTGGAATGGGAAGGAGTTTGATATCACATCTCATGCCATAGGAAGGGTCTCAGGTTTGGTAGAAGCATTGAGATATCACATCTCATGCTATCGGAAGGGTCTCAGGATTGGATTGAGAAGGAGTTGGATATCCCATCTCATGCTATAGGAAGGGTCTCAGGTTTGGTATTAGAAGCATTGAGATATCACATCTCATTCTATAAGAAGGGTCTCAGGATTGGAATGGGAAGGAGTTAGATATCACATCTCATGCTATAGGAAGGGTCTCAGGTTTGGTATTGGAGGCATTGAGATATCACATCTCATGCTATAGGAAGGGTCTCAGGATTGGAATGGGACGGAGTTGGATATCACATCTCATGCTAAAGGAAGGGTCTCAGGCTTGGAAGGGGAAGGATTTGGATATTACATCTCATGTTATAAGACAGGTCTCAGGTTTAGTATTAGAAGCATTGAGATATCACATCTAATGGTATAGGAAGGGTCTCAGGATTGGAAAGGGAAGGAGTTTGATATCACATCTCATGCTATAGGAAGGGTCTCAGGTTTGGTATTAGAAGCATTGAGATATTAAGTCTCATGGTATAGGAAGGGCCTCAGAATTGGAATGGGAAGGAGTTGGATATCACATCTCAAGATATAGGAAGGGTCTCAGAATTGGAATGGGAAGGAGTTTGATATCACATCTCATGCCATAGTATGGGTCTCGGGTTTGGTAGAAGCATTGAGATATCACATCTCATGCTATCGGAAGGGTCTCAGGATTGGATTTGGATGGAGTTGGATATTCCATCTCATGCTATAGGAAGGGTCTCAGGTTTGGTATTAGAAGCATTGAGATATCACACATCTCATGCTATAGGAAGGTTCTCAGGATTGGAATGGGAAGGAGTTTGATATCACATCTCATGCTATAGGAAGGGTCTCAGGTTTGGTATTAGAAGTATTGAGATATCAAGTCTCATGGTATAGGAAGGGTCTCAGAATTGGAATGGGAAGGAGTTGGATATCACATCTCAAGCTATAGGAGGGGTCTCAGAATTGGAATGGGAAGGAGTTTGATATCACATCTCATGCCATAGTATGGGTCTCAGGTTTGGTAGAAGCATTGAGATATCACATCTCATGCTATCGGAAGGGTCTCAGGATTGGATTTGGATGGAGTTGGATATCCCATCTCATGCTATAGGAAGGGTCTCAGGTCGGAATGGGAAGGAGTTGGATGTCACATCTCATGTTATAGGAAGGGTCTCAGGTTTGGTATTAGAAGCATTCAGATATCACATCTCATGCTATCGGAAGGTCTCAGGATTGGAATGGGAAGGAGTTGGATATCACATCCCATGCTAAAGGAAGGGTCTCAGGCTTGGAAGGGGAAGGATTTGGATATTACATCTCATGTTATAGGACGGGTCTCAGGTTTAGTATTAGAAGCATTGAGATATCACATTTCATGGTATAGGAAGGGTCTCCGGATTGGAATGGTAAGGAGTTTGATATCACATCTCATGCCATAGGAAGGGTCTCAGGTTTAGTAGAAGCATTGAGATATCACATCTCATGCTATCGGAAGGGTCTCAGGTTTGGTATTAGAAGCATTGAGATATCAAGTCTCATGGTATAGGAAGGGTCTCAGAATTGGAATGGGAAGGAGTTGGATATCACATCTCAAGCTATAGGAAGGGTCTCAGGATTGGAATGGGAAGGAGTTTGATATCACATCTCATTCCATAGTATGGGTCTCAGGTTTGGTAGAAGCATTGAGATATCACATCTCATGCTATCGGAAGGGTCTCAGGATTGGATTTGGATGGAGTTGGATATTCCATCTCATGCTATAGGAAGGGTCTCAGGTTTGGTATTAGAAACATTGAGATATCACATCTCATGCTATAGGAAGGGTCTCAGGATTGGAATGGGAAGGAGTTGGATATCACATCTCATGCTATAGGAAGGGTCTCAGGTTTGGTATTAGAAGTATTGAGATATCAAGTCTCATGGTATAGGAAGGGTCTCAGGATTGGAATGGGAAGGAGTTTGATATCACATCTCATGCCATAGTATGGGTCTCAGGTTTGGTAGAAGCATTGAGATATCACATCTCATGCTATCGGAAGGGTCTCAGGATTGGATTTGGATGGAGTTGAATATCCCATCTCATGCTATAGGAAGGGTCTCAGGTTGGAATGGGAAATAGTTGGATATCACATTTCATGTTATAGGAAGGGTCTCAGGTTTGGTATTAGAAGCATTCAGATATCACATCTCATGCTATCGGAAGGGTCTCAGGATTGGAATGGGAAGGAGTTGGATATCACATCTCATGCTAAAGGAAGGGTCTCAGGCTTGGAAGGGGAAGGATTTGGATATTACATTTCATGTTATAGGACGGGTCTCAGGTTTAGTATTAGAAGCATTGAGATATCACATCTCATGGTATAAGAAGGGTCTCAGGATTGGAATGGGAAGGAGTTTGATATCTCATCTCATGCCATAGGAAGGGTCTCAGGTTTGGTGGAAGCATTGAGATATCACATCTCATGCTATCGGAAGGGTCTCAGGATTGGATTGGGAAGGAGTTGGATATCCCATCTCATGCTATAGGAAGGGTCTCAGGTTTGGTATTAGAAGCATTGAGATATCACATCTCATTCTATAGGAAGGGTCTCAGGATTGGAATGGGAAGGAGTTGCATATCACATCTCATGCTATGGGACGGGTCTCAGGTTTGGTATTAGAGGCATTGAGATATCACATCTCATGCTATAGGAAGGGTCTCAGGATTGGAATGGGACGGAGTTGGATATCACATATCATGCTAAAGGGAGGGTCTCAGGTTTGGAATGGGAAGGAGTTGGATATCACATATGCTATAGGAAGGGTCTCAGGATTGGAATGGGAAGGAGTTGGATATCCCATCTCATGTTATAGGACGGGTCTCAGGTTTGTTATTAGAATCATTGAAATATCATATTGCATGCTGTAGGAAGGGTCTAAGGATTAGAATGGGAAGGACTTGGATATCACATCTCAAGCTATAGGTAGGCTCTCAGGTTTGGAAAGGGAAGGAGTTGGATATCACATTTCATGTTAGAGGAAGGATCTCAGGTTTGGTATTAGAGGAATTGAGATATCACATCTCATGCTATAGGAAGGGTCTCAGGATTGGAATGGGAAGGAGTTGGATATCACATCTCATGCTATAGGAAGGGTCTCAGGTTTGGTATAAGCATTGAGATATCACATCTCATGCTATAGGAAGTGTCTAAGGATTGGAATGGGAAGGAGTTGGATATCACATCTCATGTTATAGGAAGGATCTCAGGTTTGGTATTAGAAGCATTGAGACATCACATTTCATGCTATAGGAAGGGTCTCAGGATTGGAATGGGAAGGAGTTGGATATCACATCTCATGCTATAGGAATGGGTCTCAGGTTTGGTATAAGCATTGAGATATCACATCTCATGCTATAGGAAGGGTCTCAGGATTGGAATGGGAAGGAGTTGTGTATGACATCTCATGCCATAGGAAGGGTCTCAGGTTTGGTATAAGCATTGAGATATCACATCTCTGCTATCGGAAGGGTCTCAGGATTGGAATGGGAAGGAGTTGGATATCCCATCTCATGTTACAGGAAGAGTCTCAGGTTTGGTATTAGAAGCATTGAGATATCACATCTCATGCTATAGGAAGTGTCTCAGGATTGGAATGGGAAGGACTTGGATATCACATCTCATGCTATAGGGAGGGTCTCAAGTTTGATATTAGAAGCATTGAGATATCACATCTCATGCTATAGGAAGGGTCTCAGGATTGGAATGGGAAGGAGTTGGATATCACATCTCATGCTAAAGGAAGGGTCTCAGGTTTGGTATAAGCAGTGAGATATCACATCTCATGCTATAGGAAGTGTCTCAGGATTGGAATGGGAAGGAGTTGGATATCACATCTCATGTTATAGGAAGGATCTCGGGTTTGGTATAAGCATTGAGATATCACATCTCTGCTATCGGAAGGGTCTCAGGATTGGAATGGGAAGGAGTTGGATATTCCCATCTCATGTTATAGGAAGGGTCTCAGGTTTGGTATTAGAAGCATTGAGATATCACATCTCATGCTATAGGAAGGGTCTCAGGATTGGAATGGGAAGGACTTGGATATCACACCTCATGCTATAGGGAGGGTCTCAAGTTTGATATTAGAAGCATTGAGATATCACATCTCATGATATCAGAAGGGTCTCAGGATTGGAATGGGAAGGAGATGCATATCACATCTCATGATAAAGGAAGGGTCTAAGGTTTGGAAGGGGAAGGATTTGGATATCACATCTCATGTTATACGATGGGTCTCAGGTTTGGTATTAGAAGCATTGAGATATCAAGTCTCATGGTATAGGAAGGGTCTCAGAATTGGAATGGGAAGGAGTTGGATATCACATCTCAAGCTATAGGAAGGGTCTCAGGATTGGAATGGGAAGGAGTTTGATATCACATCTCATGCCATAGTATGGGTCTCAGGTTTGGTAGAAACATTGGGATATCACATCTCATGCTATCGGAAGGGTATCAGAATTGGATTTGGAAGGAGTTGGATATCCCATCTCATGCTATAGGAAGGGTCTCAGGTTGGAATGGGAAGGAGTTGGATATCACATCTCATGTTATAGTAAGGGTCTCAGGATTGGTATTAGAGGCATTGAGATATGACATCTCATGCTATCAGAAGGGTCTCAGGATTGGAATGGGAAGGAGTTGGATATCACATCTCATGCTAAAGGGAGGGTCTCAGGTTTGGAAGGGGAAGCATTTGGATATCACATCTCATGTTATAGGAAGGATCTCAGGATTGGAATGGGAAGGACTTAGATATCACATATCATGCTATAGGGAGGGTCTCAGTTTTGATATTAGAAGCATTGAGATATCACATCTCATGCTATAGGAAGGGTCTCAGGATTGGAATGGGAAGGACTTGGATATCACATCTCATGCTATAGGGAGGGTCTCAAGTTTGTTATTAGACACATTGAGATATCACATCTCCTGATATCGGAAGGGTCTCAGGATTGGAATGGGAAGGAGTTGGATATCACATCTCATGATAAAGGAAGGATATAATGTTTGGAAGGGGAAGGATTTGGATATCACATCTCATGTTATAGGATGGGTCTCAGGTTTGGTATTAGAAGGATTGAGATATCAAGTCTCATGGTATAGGAAGGGTCTCAGTATTGGAATGGGAAGGAGTTGGATATCACATCTCATGCTATAGGAAGGGTCTCAGGTTTGGTATAAGCATTGAGATATCACATCTCATGCTATAGGAAGGGTCTCAGGATTGGAATGGAAGGAGTTGGATATCACATCTCATGTTATAGGAAGGATCTCAGGTTTGGTATTAGAAGCATTGAGACATCACATCTCATGCTATAGGAAGGGTCTCAGGATTGGAATGGGAAGGAGTTGGATATCACATCTCATGCTATAGGAAGGGTCTCAGGTTTGGTATAAACATTGATATATCACATCTCATGCTATAGGAAGGTTCTCAGGATTGGAATGGGAAGGAGTTGTATATGACATCTCATGCCGTAGGAAGGGTCTCAGGTTTGGTATAAGCATTGAGATATCACATCTCATGCTATAGGAAGTGTCTCAGGATTGGAATGGGAAGGACTTGGATATCACATCTCATGCTATAGGGAGGGTCTCAAGTTTGATATTAGAAGCATTCAGATATCACATCTCATGCTATCGGAAGGGTCTCAGGATTGGAATAGGAAGGAGTTGGATATCACATCTCATGCTAAAGGAAGGGTCTCAGGCTTGGAAGGGGAAGGATTTGGATATTAAATCTCATGTTATAGGACAGGTCACAGGTTTAGGATTAAAAGCATTGAGATATCACATCTCATGCTATAGGAAGGGTCTCAGGATTGGAATGGGAAGGAGTTGGATATCACATCTCATGCCATAGGAAGGGTCTCAGGTTTGGTAGAAGCATTGAGATATCACATCTCATGCTATAGGAAGGGTCTCAGGATTGGAATGGGAAGGAGTTTGATATCACATCTCATGCCATAGGAAGGGTCTCAGGTTTGGTAGAAGCATTGAGATATCACATCTCATGCTATAGGAAGGGTCTCAGGATTGGAATGGGAAGGAGTTGGATATCACATCTCATGCTATAGGAAGGGTCTCAAGTTTGGTATTAGAAGCATTGAGATATCACATCTCATGCTATAGGAAGGGTCTCAGGATTGGAATGGGAAGGAGTTGGATATCACATCTCAGGCTAAAGGAAGGGTCTCAGGCTTGGAAGGGGAAGGATTTGGATATTACATCTCATGTTATAGGACGGGTCTCAGGTTTAGTATTAGAAGAATTTAGATATCACATCACATGGTATAGGAAGGGTCTCAGGATTGGAATGGGAAGGAGTTTGATATCACATCTCATGCTATAGGAAGGGTCTCAGGTTTGGTATTAGAAGCATTGAGATATCAAGTCTCATGGTATAGGAAGGGTCTCAGAATTGGAATGGGAAGGAGTTGGATATCATATCTAAAGCTATTGGAAGGGCTCAGGATTGGAATGGGAAGGAGTTTGATATCACATCTCATGCCATAGTATGGGTCTCAGGCTTGGTAGAAGCATTGAGATATCACATCTCATGCTATCGGAAGGGTCTCAGGATTGGATTTGGATGGAGTTGGATATTCCATCTCATGCTATAGGAAGGGTCTCAGGTTTGGTATTAGAAGAATTGAGATATAACATCTCATGCTATAGGAAGGGTCTCAGGTTTGGTATTAGAAGCATTGAGATATCAAGTCTCATGGTATAGGAAGGGTCTCAGAATTGGAATGGGAAGGAGTTGGATATCACATCTCAAGCCATAGGAAGGGTCTCAGGATTGGAATGGGAAGGAGTTTGATATCACATCTCATGCCATAGTATGGGTCTCAGGTTTGGCAGAAGCATTGAGATATCACATCTCATGATATCGGAAGGGTCTCAGGATTTGATTTGGATGGAGTTGGATATCCCATCTCATGCTATAGGAAGGGTCTCAGGTTGGAATGGGAAGGAATTGGATACCACATCTCATGTTATAGGAAGGGTCTCAGGTTTGGTATTAGAAGCATTCAGATATCACATCTCATGCTAAAGGAAGGGTCTCAGGCTTGGAAGGGGAAGGATTTTGATATTACATCTCATGTTATAGGACTGGTCTCAGGTTTAGTATTAGAAGCATTGAGATATCACATCTCATGGTATAGGAAGGGTCTCAGGATTGGAATGGGAAGGAGTTTGATATCACATCTCATGCCATAGGAAGGGTCTCAGGTTTGGTAGAAGCATTGAGATATCACATCTCATGCTATCAGAAGGGTCTCAGGATTGGATTTGGATGGAGTTGGATATTCCATCTCATGCTATAGGAAGGGTCTCAGGTTTGGTATTAGAAGCATTGAGATATCACCTCTCATTCTATAAGAAGGGTCTCAGGATTGGAATGGGAAGGAGTTAGATATCACATCTCATGCTATAGGAAGGGTCTCAGGTTTGGTATTGGAGGCATTGAGATATCACATCTCATGCTATAGGAAGGGTCTCAGGATTGGAATGGGACGGAGTTGGATATCACATCTCATGCTAAAGGAAGGGTCTCAGGCTTGGAAGGGGAAGGATTTGGATATTACATCTCATGTTATAAGACAGGTCTCAGGTTTAGTATTAGAAGCATTGAGATATCACATCTAATGGTATAGGAAGGGTCTCAGGATTGGAAAGGGAAGGAGTTTGATATCACATCTCATGCTATAGGAAGGGTCTCAGGTTTGGTATTAGAAGCAGTGAGATATTAAGTCTCATGGTATAGGAAGGGCCTCAGAATTGGAATGGGAAGGAGTTGGATATCACATCTCAAGATATAGGAAAGGTCTCAGGTTTGGTATTAGAAGCATTCAGATATCACATCTCATGCTATCGGAAGGTCTCAGGATTGGAATGGTAAGGAGTTGGATATCACATCCCATGCTAAAGGAAGGGTCTCAGGCTTGGAAGGGGAAGGATTTGGATATTACATCTCATGTTATAGGACGGGTCTCAGGTTTAGTATTAGAAGCATTGAGATATCACATTTCATGGTATAGGAAGGGTCTCCGGATTGGAATGGTAAGGAGTTTGATATCACATCTCATGCCATAGGAAGGGTCTCAGGTTTAGTAGAAGCATTGAGATATCACATCTCATGCTATCGGAAGGGTCTCAGGTTTGGTATTAGAAGCATTGAGATATCAAGTCTCATGGTATAGGAAGGGTCTCAGAATTGGAATGGGAAGGAGTTGGATATCACATCTCAAGCTATAGGAAGGGTCTCAGGATTGGAATGGGAAGGAGTTTGATATCACATCTCATGCCATAGTATGGGTCTCAGGTTTGGTAGAAGCATTGAGATATCACATCTCATGCTATCGGAAGGGTCTCAGGATTGGATTTGGATGGAGTTGGATATTCCATCTCATGCTATAGGAAGGGTCTCAGGTTTGGTATTAGAAACATTGAGATATCACATCTCATGCTATAGGAAGGGTCTCAGGATTGGAATGGGAAGGAGTTGGATATCACATCTCATGCTATAGGAAGGGTCTCAGGTTTGGTATTAGAAGTATTGAGATATCAAGTCTCATGGTATAGGAAGGGTCTCAGGATTGGAATGGGAAGGAGTTTGATATCACATCTCATGCCATAGTATGGGTCTCAGGTTTGGTAGAAGCATTGAGATATCACATCTCATGCTATCGGAAGGGTCTCAGGATTGGATTTGGATGGAGTTGAATATCCCATCTCATGCTATAGGAAGGGTCTCAGGTTGGAATGGGAAATAGTTGGATATCACATCTCATGTTATAGGAAGGGTCTCAGGTTTGGTATTAGAAGCATTCAGATATCACATCTCATGCTATCGGAAGGGTCTCAGGATTGGAATGGGAAGGAGTTGGATATCACATCTCATGCTAAAGGAAGGATCTCAGGCTTGGAAGGGGAAGGATTTGGATATTACATTTCATGTTATAGGACGGGTCTCAGGTTTAGTATTAGAAGCATTGAGATATCACATCTCATGGTATAGGAAGGGTCTCAGGATTGGAATGGGAAGGAGTTTGATATCTCATCTCATGCCATAGGAAGGGTCTCAGGTTTGGTGGAAGCATTGAGATATCACATCTCATGCTATCGGAAGGGTCTCAGGATTGGATTGGGAAGGAGTTGGATATCCCATCTCATGCTATAGGAAGGGTCTCAGGTTTGGTATTAGAAGCATTGAGATATCACATCTCATTCTATAGGAAGGGTCTCAGGATTGGAATGGGAAGGAGTTGCATATCACATCTCATGCTATGGGACGGGTCTCAGGTTTGGTATTAGAGGCATTGAGATATCACATCTCATGCTATAGGAAGGGTCTCAGGATTGGAATGGGACGGAGTTGGATATCACATTTCATGCTAAAGGAAGGGTCTCAGGCTTGGAATGGGAAGGATTTGGATATTACATCTCATGTTATAGGACGGGTCTCAGGTTTAGTATTAGAAGCATTGAGATATCACATCTCATGCTATAGGAAGGGTCTCAGGATTGGAATGGGACGGAGTTGGATATCACATCTCATGCTAAAGGAAGGGTCTCAGGCTTGGAAGGGGAAGGATTTGGATATCACATCTCATGTTATAGGAAGGATCTCAGGATTGGAATGGGAAGGACTTAGATATCACATATCATGCTATAGGGAGGGTCTCAGTTTTGATATTAGAAGCATTGAGATATCACATCTCATGCTATAGGAAGGGTCTCAGGATTGGAATGGGAAGGACTTGGATATCACATCTCATGCTATAGGGAGGGTCTCAAGTTTGTTATTAGACACATTGAGATATCACATCTCCTGATATCGGAAGGGTCTCAGGATTGGAATGGGAAGGAGTTGGATATCACATCTCATGATAAAGGAAGGATATAATGTTTGGAAGGGGAAGGATTTGGATATCACATCTCATGTTATAGGATGGGTCTCAGGTTTGGTATTAGAAGGATTGAGATATCAAGTCTCATGGTATAGGAAGGGTCTCAGTATTGGAATGGGAAGGAGTTGGATATCACATCTCATGCTATAGGAAGGGTCTCAGGTTTGGTATAAGCATTGAGATATCACATCTCATGCTATAGGAAGGGTCTCAGGATTGGAATGGAAGGAGTTGGATATCACATCTCATGTTATAGGAAGGATCTCAGGTTTGGTATTAGAAGCATTGAGACATCACATCTCATGCTATAGGAAGGGTCTCAGGATTGGAATGGGAAGGAGTTGGATATCACATCTCATGCTATAGGAAGGGTCTCAGGTTTGGTATTAGAAGCATTGAGATATCACATCTCATTCTATAGGAAGGGTCTCAGGATTGGAATGGGAAGGAGTTGCATATCACATCTCATGCTATGGGACGGGTCTCAGGTTTGGTATTAGAGGCATTGAGATATCACATCTCATGCTATAGGAAGGGTCTCAGGATTGGAATGGGACGGAGTTGGATATCACATATCATGCTAAAGGAAGGGTCTCAGGCTTGGAATGGGAAGGATTTGGATATTACATCTCATGTTATAGTAAGGGTCTCAGGATTGGTATTAGAGGCATTGAGATATGACATCTCATGCTATCAGAAGGGTCTCAGGATTGGAATGGGAAGGAGTTGGATATCACATCTCATGCTAAAGGGAGGGTCTCAGGTTTGGAAGGGGAAGCATTTGGATATCACATCTCATGTTATAGGAAGGATCTCAGGATTGGAATGGGAAGGACTTAGATATCACATATCATGCTATAGGGAGGGTCTCAGTTTTGATATTAGAAGCATTGAGATATCACATCTCATGCTATAGGAAGGGTCTCAGGATTGGAATGGGAAGGACTTGGATATCACATCTCATGCTATAGGGAGGGTCTCAAGTTTGTTATTAGACACATTGAGATATCACATCTCCTGATATCGGAAGGGTCTCAGGATTGGAATGGGAAGGAGTTGGATATCACATCTCATGATAAAGGAAGGATATAATGTTTGGAAGGGGAAGGATTTGGATATCACATCTCATGTTATAGGATGGGTCTCAGGTTTGGTATTAGAAGGATTGAGATATCAAGTCTCATGGTATAGGAAGGGTCTCAGTATTGGAATGGGAAGGAGTTGGATATCACATCTCATGCTATAGGAAGGGTCTCAGGTTTGGTATAAGCATTGAGATATCACATCTCATGCTATAGGAAGGGTCTCAGGATTGGAATGGAAGGAGTTGGATATCACATCTCATGTTATAGGAAGGATCTCAGGTTTGGTATTAGAAGCATTGAGACATCACATCTCATGCTATAGGAAGGGTCTCAGGATTGGAATGGGAAGGAGTTGGATATCACATCTCATGCTATAGGAAGGGTCTCAGGTTTGGTATAAACATTGATATATCACATCTCATGCTATAGGAAGGTTCTCAGGATTGGAATGGGAAGGAGTTGTATATGACATCTCATGCCGTAGGAAGGGTCTCAGGTTTGGTATAAGCATTGAGATATCACATCTCATGCTATAGGAAGTGTCTCAGGATTGGAATGGGAAGGACTTGGATATCACATCTCATGCTATAGGGAGGGTCTCAAGTTTGATATTAGAAGCATTCAGATATCACATCTCATGCTATCGGAAGGGTCTCAGGATTGGAATAGGAAGGAGTTGGATATCACATCTCATGCTAAAGGAAGGGTCTCAGGCTTGGAAGGGGAAGGATTTGGATATTAAATCTCATGTTATAGGACAGGTCACAGGTTTAGGATTAAAAGCATTGAGATATCACATCTCATGCTATAGGAAGGGTCTCAGGATTGGAATGGGAAGGAGTTGGATATCACATCTCATGCCATAGGAAGGGTCTCAGGTTTGGTAGAAGCATTGAGATATCACATCTCATGCTATAGGAAGGGTCTCAGGATTGGAATGGGAAGGAGTTTGATATCACATCTCATGCCATAGGAAGGGTCTCAGGTTTGGTAGAAGCATTGAGATATCACATCTCATGCTATAGGAAGGGTCTCAGGATTGGAATGGGAAGGAGTTGGATATCACATCTCATGCTATAGGAAGGGTCTCAAGTTTGGTATTAGAAGCATTGAGATATCACATCTCATGCTATAGGAAGGGTCTCAGGATTGGAATGGGAAGGAGTTGGATATCACATCTCAGGCTAAAGGAAGGGTCTCAGGCTTGGAAGGGGAAGGATTTGGATATTACATCTCATGTTATAGGACGGGTCTCAGGTTTAGTATTAGAAGAATTTAGATATCACATCACATGGTATAGGAAGGGTCTCAGGATTGGAATGGGAAGGAGTTTGATATCACATCTCATGCTATAGGAAGGGTCTCAGGTTTGGTATTAGAAGCATTGAGATATCAAGTCTCATGGTATAGGAAGGGTCTCAGAATTGAAATGGGAAGGAGTTGGATATCATATCTAAAGCTATTGGAAGGGCTCAGGATTGGAATGGGAAGGAGTTTGATATCACATCTCATGCCATAGTATGGGTCTCAGGCTTGGTAGAAGCATTGAGATATCACATCTCATGCTATCGGAAGGGTCTCAGGATTGGATTTGGATGGAGTTGGATATTCCATCTCATGCTATAGGAAGGGTCTCAGGTTTGGTATTAGAAGAATTGAGATATAACATCTCATGCTATAGGAAGGGTCTCAGGTTTGGTATTAGAAGCATTGAGATATCAAGTCTCATGGTATAGGAAGGGTCTCAGAATTGGAATGGGAAGGAGTTGGATATCACATCTCAAGCCATAGGAAGGGTCTCAGGATTGGAATGGGAAGGAGTTTGATATCACATCTCATGCCATAGTATGGGTCTCAGGTTTGGCAGAAGCATTGAGATATCACATCTCATGATATCGGAAGGGTCTCAGGATTTGATTTGGATGGAGTTGGATATCCCATCTCATGCTATAGGAAGGGTCTCAGGTTGGAATGGGAAGGAATTGGATACCACATCTCATGTTATAGGAAGGGTCTCAGGTTTGGTATTAGAAGCATTCAGATATCACATCTCAGGCTATCGGAAGGGTCTCAGGATTGGAATGGGAAGGAGTTGGATATCACATCTCATGCTAAAGGAAGGGTCTCAGGCTTGGAAGGGGAAGGATTTTGATATTACATCTCATGTTATAGGACTGGTCTCAGGTTTAGTATTAGAAGCATTGAGATATCACATCTCATGGTATAGGAAGGGTCTCAGGATTGGAATGGGAAGGAGTTTGATATCACATCTCATGCCATAGGAAGGGTCTCAGGTTTGGTAGAAGCATTGAGATAACACATCTCATGCTATCGGAAGGGTCTCAGGATTGGATTTGGATGGAGTTGGATATTCCATCTCATGCTATAGGAAGGGTCTCAGGTTTGGTATTAGAAGCATTGAGATATCACCTCTCATTCTATAAGAAGGGTCTCAGGATTGGAATGGGAAGGAGTTAGATATCACATCTCATGCTATAGGAAGGGTCTCAGGTTTGGTATTGGAGGCATTGAGATATCACATCTCATGCTATAGGAAGGGTCTCAGGATTGGAATGGGACGGAGTTGGATATCACATCTCATGCTAAAGGAAGGGTCTCAGGCTTGGAAGGGGAAGGATTTGGATATTACATCTCATGTTATAAGACAGGTCTCAGGTTTAGTATTAGAAGCATTGAGATATCACATCTAATGGTATAGGAAGGGTCTCAGGATTGGAAAGGGAAGGAGTTTGATATCACATCTCATGCTATAGGAAGGGTCTCAGGTTTGGTATTAGAAGCAGTGAGATATTAAGTCTCATGGTATAGGAAGGGCCTCAGAATTGGAATGGGAAGGAGTTGGATATCACATCTCAAGATATAGGAAAGGTCTCAGGTTTGGTATTAGAAGCATTCAGATATCACATCTCATGCTATCGGAAGGTCTCAGGATTGGAATGGTAAGGAGTTGGATATCACATCCCATGCTAAAGGAAGGGTCTCAGGCTTGGAAGGGGAAGGATTTGGATATTACATCTCATGTTATAGGACGGGTCTCAGGTTTAGTATTAGAAGCATTGAGATATCACATTTCATGGTATAGGAAGGGTCTCCGGATTGGAATGGTAAGGAGTTTGATATCACATCTCATGCCATAGGAAGGGTCTCAGGTTTAGTAGAAGCATTGAGATATCACATCTCATGCTATCGGAAGGGTCTCAGGTTTGGTATTAGAAGCATTGAGATATCAAGTCTCATGGTATAGGAAGGGTCTCAGAATTGGAATGGGAAGGAGTTGGATATCACATCTCAAGCTATAGGAAGGGTCTCAGGATTGGAATGGGAAGGAGTTTGATATCACATCTCATGCCATAGTATGGGTCTCAGGTTTGGTAGAAGCATTGAGATATCACATCTCATGCTATCGGAAGGGTCTCAGGATTGGATTTGGATGGAGTTGGATATTCCATCTCATGCTATAGGAAGGGTCTCAGGTTTGGTATTAGAAACATTGAGATATCACATCTCATGCTATAGGAAGGGTCTCAGGATTGGAATGGGAAGGAGTTGGATATCACATCTCATGCTATAGGAAGGGTCTCAGGTTTGGTATTAGAAGTATTGAGATATCAAGTCTCATGGTATAGGAAGGGTCTCAGGATTGGAATGGGAAGGAGTTTGATATCACATCTCATGCCATAGTATGGGTCTCAGGTTTGGTAGAAGCATTGAGATATCACATCTCATGCTATCGGAAGGGTCTCAGGATTGGATTTGGATGGAGTTGAATATCCCATCTCATGCTATAGGAAGGGTCTCAGGTTGGAATGGGAAATAGTTGGATATCACATCTCATGTTATAGGAAGGGTCTCAGGTTTGGTATTAGAAGCATTCAGATATCACATCTCATGCTATCGGAAGGGTCTCAGGATTGGAATGGGAAGGAGTTGGATATCACATCTCATGCTAAAGGAAGGGTCTCAGGCTTGGAAGGGGAAGGATTTGGATATTACATTTCATGTTATAGGACGGGTCTCAGGTTTAGTATTAGAAGCATTGAGATATCACATCTCATGGTATAGGAAGGGTCTCAGGATTGGAATGGGAAGGAGTTTGATATCTCATCTCATGCCATAGGAAGGGTCTCAGGTTTGGTGGAAGCATTGAGATATCACATCTCATGCTATCGGAAGGGTCTCAGGATTGGATTGGGAAGGAGTTGGATATCCCATCTCATGCTATAGGAAGGGTCTCAGGTTTGGTATTAGAAGCATTGAGATATCACATCTCATTCTATAGGAAGGGTCTCAGGATTGGAATGGGAAGGAGTTGCATATCACATCTCATGCTATGGGACGGGTCTCAGGTTTGGTATTAGAGGCATTGAGATATCACATCTCATGCTATAGGAAGGGTCTCAGGATTGGAATGGGACGGAGTTGGATATCACATATCATGCTAAAGGAAGGGTCTCAGGCTTGGAATGGGAAGGATTTGGATATTACATCTCATGTTATAGGACGGGTCTCAGGTTTAGTATTAGAAGCATTGAGATATCACATCTCATGCTATAGGAAGGGTCTCAGGATTGGAATGGGACGGAGTTGGATATCACATCTCATGCTAAAGGAAGGGTCTCAGGCTTGGAAGGGGAAGGATTTGGATATTACATCTCATGTTATAAGACAGGTCTCAGGTTTAGTATTAGAAGCATTGAGATATCACATCTAATGGTATAGGAAGGGTCTCAGGATTGGAAAGGGAAGGAGTTTGATATCACATCTCATGCTATAGGAAGGGTCTCAGGTTTGGTATTAGAAGCAGTGAGATATTAAGTCTCATGGTATAGGAAGGGCCTCAGAATTGGAATGGGAAGGAGTTGGATATCACATCTCAAGATATAGGAAGGGTCTCAGGTTTGGTATTAGAAGCATTCAGATATCACATCTCATGCTATCGGAAGGTCTCAGGATTGGAATGGGAAGGAGTTGGATATCACATCCCATGCTAAAGGAAGGGTCTCAGGCTTGGAAGGGGAAGGACTTGGATATTACATCTCATGTTATAGGACGGGTCTCAGGTTTAGTATTAGAAGCATTGAGATATCACATTTCATGGTATAGGAAGGGTCTCCGGATTGGAATGGTAAGGAGTTTGATATCACATCTCATGCCATAGGAAGGGTCCCAGGTTTAGTAGAAGCATTGAGATATCACATCTCATGCTATCGGAAGGGTCTCAGGTTTGGTATTAGAAGCATTGAGATATCAAGTCTCATGGTATAGGAAGGGTCTCAGAATTGGAATGGGAAGGAGTTGGATATCACATCTCAAGCTATAGGAAGGGTCTCAGGATTGGAATGGGAAGGAGTTTGATATCACATCTCATGCCATAGTATGGGTCTCAGGTTTGGTAGAAGCATTGAGATATCACATCTCATGCTATCGGAAGGGTCTCAGGATTGGATTTGGATGGAGTTGGATATTCCATCTCATGCTATAGGAAGGGTCTCAGGTTTGGTATTAGAAACATTGAGATATCACATCTCATGCTATAGGAAGGGTCTCAGGATTGGAATGGGAAGGAGTTGGATATCACATCTCATGCTATAGGAAGGGTCTCAGGTTTGGTATTAGAAGTATTGAGATATCAAGTCTCATGGTATAGGAAGGGTCTCAGGATTGGAATGGGAAGGAGTTTGATATCACATCTCATGCCATAGTATGGGTCTCAGGTTTGGTAGAAGCATTGAGATATCACATCTCATGCTATCGGAAGGGTCTCAGGATTGGATTTGGATGGAGTTGAATATCCCATCTCATGCTATAGGAAGGGTCTCAGGTTGGAATGGGAAATAGTTGGATATCACATCTCATGTTATAGGAAGGGTCTCAGGTTTGGTATTAGAAGCATTCAGATATCACATCTCATGCTATCGGAAGGGTCTCAGGATTGGAATGGGAAGGAGTTGGATATCACATCTCATGCTAAAGGAAGTGTCTCAGGCTTGGAAGGGGAAGGATTTGGATATTACATTTCATGTTATAGGACGGGTCTCAGGTTTAGTATTAGAAGCATTGAGATATCACATCTCATGGTATAGGAAGGGTCTCAGGATTGGAATGGGAAGGAGTTTGATATCTCATCTCATGCCATAGGAAGGGTCTCAGGTTTGGTGGAAGCATTGAGATATCACATCTCATGCTATCGGAAGGGTCTCAGGATTGGATTGGGAAGGAGTTGGATATCCCATCTCATGCTATAGGAAGGGTCTCAGGTTTGGTATTAGAAGCATTGAGATATCACATCTCATTCTATAGGAAGGGTCTCAGGATTGGAATGGGAAGGAGTTGCATATCACATCTCATGCTATGGGGCGGGTCTCAGGTTTGGTATTAGAGGCATTGAGATATCACATCTCATGCTATAGGAAGGGTCTCAGGATTGGAATGGGACGGAGTTGGATATCACATATCATGCTAAAGGAAGGGTCTCAGGCTTGGAATGGGAAGGATTTGGATATTACATCTCATGTTATAGGACGGGTCTCAGGTTTAGTATTAGAAGCATTGAGATATCACATCTCATGGTATAGGAAGGGTCTCAGGATTGGAATGGGAAGGAGTTTGATATCACATCTCATGCTATAGGAAGGGTCTCAGGTTTGGAATTAGAGGCATTGAGATATCAAGTCTCATGGTATAGTAAGGGTCTCAGAATTGCAATGGGAAGGAGCTGGATATCACATCTCAAGCTATAGGAAGGGTCTCATGATTGGAATGGGAAGGCGTTTGATATCACATCTCATGCCATAGTATGGGTCTCAGGTTTGGTAGAAGCATTGAGATATCACATCTCATGCTATCGGAAGGGTCTCAGGATTGGATTTGGATGGAGTTGGATATTCCATCTCATGCTATAGAAAGGGTCTCAGGTTTGGTATTAGAAGCATTGAGATATCACATCTCATGCTATAGGAAGGGTCTCAGGATTGGAATGGGAAGGAGTTGGATATCACATCTCATGCTATAGGAAGGGTCTCAGGTTTGGTATTAGAAGCATTGAGATATCAAGTCTCATGGTATAGGAAGGGTCTCAGAATTCAATGGGAAGGAGTTGGATATCACATCTCAAGCTATAGGAAGGGTCTCAGGATTGGAATGGGAAGTAGTTTGATATCACATCTCATGCCATAGTATGGGCCTCAGGTTTGGTAGAAGCATTGAGATATCACATCTCATGCTATCGGAAGGGTCTCAGGATTGGATTTGGATGGAGTTGGATATCCCATCTCATGCTATAGGAAGGGTCTCAGGTTGGAATGGGAAGGAGTTGGATATCACATCTCATGTTATAGGAAGGATCACAGGATTGGAATGGGAAGGACTTGGATATCACATCTCATGCTATAGGAAGGCTCTCAGGTTTGGAAAGGGAAGGAGTTTAATATCACATTGCATGTTAGAGGAAGGATCTCAGGTTTGGTATTAGAGGCATTGAGATATCACATCTCATGCTATCGGAAGGGTCTCAGGATTGGAATGGGAAGGAGTTGGATATCACATCTCATGCTATAGGAAGGGTCTCAGGTTTGGTATAAGCATTGAGATATCACATCTCATGCTATAGGCAAGGTCTCAGGATTGGAATGGGAAGGAGTTGGATATCACATCTCATGTTATAGGAAGGATCTCAGGTTTGGTATTGGAAGCATTGAGACATCACATCTCATGTTATAGGAAGGATCTCAGGATTGGAATGGGAAGGAGTTGGATATCACATCTCATGCTATAGGAAGGGTCTCAGATTTGGAATGGGAAGGATTTGTATATCACATCTCTTGCTATAGGAAGGGCCTCAGGTTTGGTATGAGAAACATTGAGATATCACATCTCATGGTATAGGAAGGATCTCAGGATTGGAATGGGAAGGAGTTGGATATTCCATCTCATGCTATAGGAAGGGTCTCAGGTTTGGTATTAGAAACATTGAGATATCACATCTCATGCTATAGGAAGGGTCTCAGGATTGGAATGGGAAGGAGTTGGATATCACATCTCATGTTATAGGAAGGGTCTCAAGTTTGGTATTAGAAGCATTGAGATATCAAGTCTCATGGTATAGGAAGGGTCTCAGAATTGGAATGGGAAGGAGTTGGATATCACATCTCATGCTATAGGGAGGGTCTCAAGTGTGATATTAGAAGCATTGAGATATCACATCTCATGATATCGGAAGGGTCTCAGGATTGGAATGGGAAGGAGTTGGATATCACATCTCATGATAAAGGAAGCATCTAAGGTTTGGAAGGGGAAGGATTTGGATATCACATCTCATGTTATAGGACGGGTCTCAGGTTTGGTATTAGAAGCATTGAGATATCAAGTCTCATGGTATAGGAAGGGTCTCAGAATTGGAATGGGAAGGAGTTGGATATCACATCTCAAGCTATAGGAAGGGTCTCAGGATTGGAATGAGAAGGAGTTTGATATCACATCTCATGCCATAGTATGGGTCTCAGGTTTGGTAGAAGCATTGGGATATCACATCTCATGCTATCGGAAGGGTATCAGTATTGGATTTGGAAGGAGTTGGATATCCCATCTCATGCTATAGGAAGGGTCTCAGGTTGGAATGGGAAGGAGTTGGATATCACATCTCATGTTATAGGAAGGGTCTCAGGATTGGAATGGGAAGGACTTGGATATCATATCTCATGCTATAGGAAGGCTCTCAGGTTTGGAAGGGGAAGGATTTCGATATCACATTTCATGTTAGAGGAAGGATCTCAGGTTTGGTATAAGAGGCATTGAGATATCACATCTCATGCTATAGGAAGGGTCTCAGGATTGGAATGGGAAGCAGTTGGATATCACATCTCATGCTATAGGAAGGGTCTCAGGTTCGGTATAAGCATTGAGATATCACATCTCATGCTATAGGAAGGGTCTCAGAATTGGAATGGGAAGGAGTTGGATATCACATCTCATGTTATAGGAAAGATCTCAGGTTTGGTATTAGAAGCATTGAGACATCACATCTCATGTTATAGGAAGGGTCTCAGGATTGGAATGGGAAGAAGTTGGATATCACATCTCATGCTATAGGAAGGGTCTCAGGTTTGGTATAAGCATTGAGATATCACATCTCATGCTGTAGGAAGGGTCTCAGGATTGGAATGGGAAGGAGTAGTATATGACATCTCATGTCATAGGAAGGGTCTCAGGTTTGGTATAAGCATTGAGATATCACATCTCTGCTATCGGATTGGTCTCAGGATTGGAATGGGAAGGAGTTGGATATTCCCATCTCATGTTATAGGAAGGGTCTCAAGTTTGGTATTAGAAGCATTGAGATATCACTTCTCATGCCATAGGAAGAGTCTCAGGATTGGAATGGGAAGAACTTGGATATCACATCTTATGCTATAGGGAGGGTCTCAAGTTTGATATTAGAAGCATTGAGATATCACATCTCATGATATCGGAAGAGTCTCAGGATTGGAATGGGAAGGAGTTGGATATCACATCTCATGATAAAGGAAGCATCTAAGGTTTGGAAGGGGAAGGATTTGGATATCACATCTCATGTTATAGGAAGGGTCTCAGGATTGGAATGGGAAGAAGTTGGATATCACATCTCATGCTATAGGAAGGGTCTCAGGTTTGGTATAAGCATTGAGATATCACATCTCATGCTGTAGGAAGGGTCTCAGGATTGGAATGGGAAGGAATTGTATATGACATCTCATGCTATAGGAAGGGTCGCAGGTTTGGTACAAGCATTGAGATATCACATCACATGCTATAGGAAGGATCTCAGGTTTGGTATTAGAAGCATTGAGATATCACATCTCATGCTATCGGAAGTATCTCAGGTTTGGTATTTGAGGCATTGAGATATCACATCTCATGCTATCATAAGGGTCTCAGGATTGGAATGGGAAGGAGTTGGATATCACATCTCATGCTAAAGGGAGGGTCTCAGGTTTGGAAGGGGAAGGATTTGGATATCACATCACATGTTATAGGAAGGATCTCAGGTTTGGTATTAGAAGCATTGAGATATCACATCTCATGCTATCAGAAGGGTCTCAGGATTGGAATGGGAAGGAGTTGGATATCACATCTCATGCTATAGGAAGGGTCTCAGGTTTGAAACGGGAAGGAGTTGGATATCACATCTCATGTTATAGGAAGAGTCTCAGGTTTGGTATAAGCATTGAGATATCACATCTCTGCAATCGGAAGTGTCTCAGGATTGGGATGGGAAGGAGTTGGATATCACATCTCATGCTATAGGAAGGGTCTCAGGTTTGGAAGAGGAAGGAGTTGGATATCCCATCTCATGTTATAGGACTGGTCTCAGGTTTGGTATTAGAAGCATTGAGATATCACATTGCATGCTGTAGGAAAGGTCTCAGGTTTGGAATGGGAAGGAATTCGATATCACATCTCATGTCATAGGAACGATCTCAGGTTTGGTATTAGAAGCATTGAGGTATCACATCTCATGCTATAGGAATGGTCTCAGGATTGGAATGGGAAGGAGTTGGATATTACATCTCAAGCTATAGGTAGGCTCTCAGGTTTGGAAAGGGAAGGAGTTGGATATCACATTTCATGTTAGAGGAAGGATCTCAGTTTTGGTATTTGAGGAATTGAGATATCACATCTCATGCTATCGGAAGGGTCTCAGGATTGGAATGGGAAGGAGTTGGATATCACATCTCATGCTATAGGAAGGGTCTCAGGTTTAGTAGAAGCATTGAGATATCACATCTCATGCTATAGGAAGGGTCTCAGGATTGGAATGGGAAGGAGTAGTATATGACATCTCATGTCATAGGAAGGGTCTCAGGTTTGGTATAAGCATTGAGATATCACATCTCTGCTATCGGATTGGTCTCAGGATTGGAATGGGAAGGAGTTGGATATTCCCATCTCATGTTATAGGAAGGGTCTCAAGTTTGGTATTAGAAGCATTGAGATATCACTTCTCATGCCATAGGAAGAGTCTCAGGATTGGAATGGGAAGAACTTGGATATCACATCTTATGCTATAGGGAGGGTCTCAAGTTTGATATTAGAAGCATTGAGATATCACATCTCATGATATCGGAAGAGTCTCAGGATTGGAATGGGAAGGAGTTGGATATCACATCTCATGATAAAGGAAGCATCTAAGGTTTGGAAGGGGAAGGATTTGGATATCACATCTCATGTTATAGAACGGGTCTCAGGTTTGGTATTAGAAGCATTGAGATATCAAGTCTCATGGTATAGGAAGGGTCTCAGAATTGGAATGGGAAGGAGTTGGATATCACATCTCAAGCTATAGGAAGGGTCTCAGGATTGGAATGGGAAGGAGTTGGATATCACATCTCATGTTATAGGAAGGATCTCAGGTTTGGTATTAGAAGCATTGAGATATCACATTTCATGCTATAGGAAGGGTCTCAGGATTGCAATGGGAAGGAGTTGGATATCACATCTCATGCTATAGGAATGGTCTCAGGTTTGGTATAAGCATTGAGATATCACATCTCATGCTATAGGAAGGGTCTCAGGATTGGAATGGGAAGGAGTTGTATATGACATCTCATGCCATAGGAAGGTTCTCAGGTTTGGTATAAGCATTGAGATATCACATCTCTGCTATCGGAAGGGTCTCAGGATTGGAATGGGAAGGAGTTGGATATCCCATCTCATGTTACAGGAAGAGTCTCAGGTTTGGTATTAGAAGCATTGAGATATCACATCTCATGCTATAGGAAGTGTCTCAGGATTGGAATGGGAAGGACTTGGATATCACATCTCATGCTATAGGGAGGGTCTCAAGTTTGATATTAGAAGCATTGAGATATCACATCTCATGCTATAGGAAGGGTCTCAGGATTGGAATGGGAAGGAGTTGGATATCACATCTCATGCTAAAGGAAGGGTCTCAGGTTTGGTATAAGCAGTGAGATATCACATCTCATGCTATAGGAAGTGTCTCAGGATTGGAATGGGATGGAGTTGGATATCACATCTCATGTTATAGGAAGGATCTCAGGTTTGGTAAACGCTTTGAGATATCACATCTCTGCTATCGGAAGGGTCTCGGAAGGATCTCAGGTTTGGTAAACGCTTTGAGATATCACATCTCTGCTATCGGAAGGGTCTCAGGATTGGAATGGGAAGGAGTTGGATATTCCCATCTCATGTTATAGGAAGGGTCTCAGGTTTGGTATTAGAAGCATTGAGATATCACATCTCATGCTATAGGAAGGGTCTCAGGATTGGAATGGGAAGGACTTGGATATCACATCTCATGCTATAGGGAGGGTCTCACGTTTGATATTAGAAGCATTGAGATATCACATCTCATGATATCAGAAGGGTCTCAGGATTGGAATGGGAAGGAGTTGGATATCACATCTCATGATAAAGGAAGGGTCTAAGGTTTGGAAGTGGAAGGATTCGGATATCACATCTCATGTTATACGACGGGTCTCAGGTTTGGTATTAGAAGCATTGAGATATCAAGTCTCATGGTATAGGAAGGGTCTCAGAATTGGAATGGGAAGGAGTTGGATATCACATCTCAAGCTATAGGAAGGGTCTCAGGATTGGAATGGGAAGGATTTTGATATCACATCTCATGCCATAGTATGGGTCTCAGGTTTGGTAGAAGCATTGGGATATCACATCTCATGCTATCGGAAGGGTATCAGAATTGGATTTGGAAGGAGTTGGATATCCCATCTCATGCTATAGGAAGGGTCTCAGGTTGGAATGGGAAGGTGTTGGATATCACATCTCATGTTATAGTAAGGGTCTCAGGATTGGTATTAGAGGCATTGAGATATGACATCTCATGCTATCAGAAGGGTCTCAGGATTGGAATGGGAAGGAGTTGGATATCACATCTCATGCTAAAGGGAGGGTCTCAGGTTTGGAAGGGGAAGCATTTGGATATCACATCTCATGTTATAGGAAGGATCTCAGGATTGGAATGGGAAGGACTTAGATATCACATATCATGCTATAGGGAGGGTCTCAGTTTTGATATTAGAAGCATTGAGATATCACATCTCATGCTATAGGAAGGGTCTCAGGATTGGATTTGGATGGAGTTGGATATTCCATCTCATGCTATAGAAAGGGTCTCAGGTTTGGTATTAGATGCATTGAGATATCACATCTCATGCTATAGGAAGGGTCTCAGGATTGGAATGGGAAGGACTTGGATATCACATCTCATGCTATAGGGAGGGTCTCAAGTTTGATATTAGAAGCATTGAGATATCACATCTCATGATATCGGAAGGGTCTCAGGATTGGAATGGGAATGAGTTGGATATCACATCTCATGATAAAGGAAGGGTATAAGGTTTGGAAGCGGAAGGATTTGGATATCACATCTCATGTTATAGGACGGGTCTCAGGTTTGGTATTAGAAGCATTGAGATATCAAGTCTCAGTATTGGAATGGGAAGGAGTTGGATATCACATCTCATGCTATAGGAAGGGTCTCAGGTTTGGTAGAAGCATTGAGATATCACATCTCATGCTAAAGGAAGGGTCTCAGGATTGGAATGGGAAGGAGTTTGATATCACATCTCATGCCATAGGAAGGGTCTCAGGTTTGGTAGAAGCATTGAGATATCACATCTCATGCTATCGGAAGGGTCTCAGGATTGGATTGGGAAGGAGTTGGATATCCCATCTCATGCTATAGGAAGGGTCTCAGGTTTGGTATTAGAAGTATTGAGATATCACATCTCATGCTAAAGGAAGGGTCTCAGGATTGGAATGGGAAGGAGTTGGATATCACATCTCATGCGATAGGAAGGGTCTCAGGTTTGGTATTAGAATAATTGAGATATCACATCTCATGCTATAGGAAGGGTCTCAGGATTGGAATGGGAAGGAGTTGGATATCACATCTCATGCTAAAGGAAGGGTCTCAGGCTTGGAAGGGGAAGGATTTGGATATTACATATCATGTTATAGGACGGGTCTCAGGTTTAGTATTAGAAGCATTGAGATATCACATCACATGGTATAGGAAGGGTCTCAGGATTGGAATGGGAAGGAGTTTGATATCACATATCATGCTATAGGAAGGGTCTCAGGTTTGGTATTTGAAGCATTGAGATATCAAGTCTCATGGTATAGGAAGGGTCTCAGAATTGGAATGGGAAGGAGTTGGCTATCACATCTCAAGCTATTGGAAGGGCTCAGGATTGGAATGGGAAGGAGTTTGATATCACATCTCATTCCATAGTATAGGTCTCAGGCTTGGTAGAAGCATTGAGATATCACATCTCATGCTATCAGAAGGGTCTCAGGATTGGATTTGGATGGAGTTGGATATTCCATCTCATGCTATAGGAAGGGTCTCAGGTTTGGTATTAGAAGTATTGAGATATCACATCTCATGCTATAGGAAGGGTCTCAGGATTGGAATGGGAAGGAGTTGGATATCACATCTCATGCTATAGGAAGGGTCTCAGGTTTGGTATTAGATGCATTGAGATATCAAGTCTCATGGTATAGGAAGGGTCTCAGAATTGGAATGGGAAGGAGTTGGATATCACATCTCAAGCCATAGGAAGGGTCTCAGGATTGGAATGGGAAGGAGTTTGATATCACATCTCATGCCATAGTATGGGTCTCTGGTTTGGTAGAAGCATTGAGATATCACATCTCATGATATCGGAAGGGTCTCAGGATTGGATTTGGATGGAGTTGGATATCCCATCTCATGCTATAGGAAGGGTCTCAGGTTGGAATGGGAAGGAGTGGGATATCACATCTCATGTTATAGGAAGGGTCTCCGGTTTGGTATTAGAAGCATTCAGATATCACATCTCATGCTATCGGAAGGGTCTCAGGATTGGAATGGGAAGGAGTTGGATATCACATCTCATGCTAAAGGAAGGGTCTCAGGCTTGGAAGGGGAAGGATTTTGATATTACATCTCATGTTATAGGACTGGTCTCAGGTTTAGTATTAGAAGCATTGAGATACCACATCTCATGGTATAGGAAGGGTCTCAGGATTGGAATGGGAAGGAGTTTGATATCACATCTCATGCCATAGGAAGGGTCTCAGGTTTGGTAGAAGCATTGAGATATCACATCTCATGCTATCGGAACGGTCTCAGGATTGGATTGAGAAGGAGTTGGATATCCCATCTCATGCTATAGGAAGGGTCTCAGGTTTGGTATTAGAAGCATTGAGATATCAAATCTCATTCTCTAAGAAGGGTCTCAGGATTGGAATGGGAAGGAGTTGGATATCACATCTCATGCTATAGGAAGGGTCTCAGGTTTGGTATTAGAGGCATTGAGATAACACATCTCATGCTATATGAAGGGTCTCAGGATTGGAATGGGACGGAGTTGGATATCACATCTCATGCTAAAGGAAGGGTCTCAGGCTTGGAAGGGGAATGATTTGGATATTACATCTCATGTTATAAGACGGGACTCAGGTTTAGTATTAGAAGCATTGAGATATCACATCTCATGGTATAGGAAGGGTCTCAGGATTGGAAAGGGAAGGAGTTTGATATCACATCTCATGCTATAGGAAGGGTCTCAGGTTTGGTATTAGAAGCATTGAGATATTAAGTCTCATGGTATAGGAAGGGCCTCAGAATTGGAATGGGAAGGAGTTGGATATCACATCTCAAGCTATAGGAAGGGTCTCAGGATTGGAATGGGAAGGAGTTTGATATCACATCTCATGCCATAGTATGGGTCTCAGGTGTGGTAGAAGCATTGAGATATCAAATCTCATGCTATCGGAAGGGTCTCAGGATTGGATTTGGATGGAGTTGGATATTCCATCTCATGCTATAGGAAGGGTCTCAGGTTTGGTATTAGAAACATTGAGATATCACATCTCATGCTATAGGAGGGGTCTCGGGATTGGAATGGGAAGGAGTTGGATATCACAACTCATGCTATAGGAAGGGTCTCAGGTTTGGTATTAGAAGCATTGAGATATCAAGTCTCATGGTATAGGACGGGTCTCAGAATTGGAATGGGAAGGAGTTGGATATCACATCTCAAGCTATAGGAAGGGTCTCAGGATTGGAATGGGAAGGAGTTTGATATCACATCTCATGCCATAGTATGGGTCTCAGGTTTGGTAGAAGCATTGAGATATCACATCTCATGCTATTGGAAGGGTCTCAGGATTGGATTTGGATGGAGTTGGATATCCCATCTCATGCTATAGGAAGGGTCTCAGGTTGGAATGGGAAGTAGTTGGATATCACATCTCATGTCATAGGAAGGGTCTCAGGTTTGGTATTAGAAGCATTCAGATATCACATCTCATGCTAAAGGAAGGGTCTCAGGCTTGGAAGGGGAAGGATTTGGATATCACATCTCAAGCTATAGGTAGGCTCTCAGGTTTGGAAAGGGAAGGAGTTGGATATCACATTTCATGTTAGAGGAAGGATCTCAGGTTTGGTATTAGAGGAATTGAGATATCACATCTCATGCTATAGGAAGGGTCTCAGGATTGGAATGGGAAGGAGTTGGATATCACATCTCATGCTATAGGAAGGGTCTCAGGTTTGGTATAAGCATTGAGATATCACATCTCATGCTATAGGAAGGGTCTCAGGATTGGGATGGGAAGGAGTTGGATATCACATCTCATGCTATAGGAAGGGTCTCAGGTTTGGAAGGGGAAGGAGTTGGATATCCCATCTCATGTTATAGGACTGGTCTCAGGTTTGGTATTAGAAGCATTGAGATATCACATTGCATGCTGTAGGAAGGGTCTCAGGTTTGTAATGGGAAGGAATTCGATATCACATCTCATGTCATAGGAACGATCTCAGGTTTGGTATTAGAAGCATTGAGATATCACATCTCATGCTATAGGAATGGTCTCAGGATTGGAATGGGAAGGAGTTGGATATTACATTCTTGCTATAGGAAGGGTCTCATGTTTGGAATGGGAAGGAGTTGGATATCACATATGCTATAGGAAGGGTCTCAGGATTGGAATGGGAAGGAGTTGGATATCCCATCTCATGTTATAGGACGGGACTCAGGTTTGTTATTAGAATCATTGAGATATCATATTGCATGCTGTAGGAAGGGTCTAAGGATTAGAATGGGAAGGACTTGGATATCACATCTCAAGCTATAGGTAGGCTCTCAGGTTTGGAAAGGGAAGGAGTTGGATATCACATTTCATGTTAGAGGAAGGATCTCAGGTTTGGTATTAGAGGAATTGAGATATCACATCTCATGCTATAGGAAGGGTCTCAGGATTGGAATGGGAAGGAGTTGGATATCACATCTCATGCTATAGGAAAGGTCTCAGGTTTGGTATAAGCATTGAGATATCACAACTCATGCTATAGGAAGGGTCTCAGGATTGGAATGGGAAGGAGTTGGATATCACATCTCATGTTATAGGAAGGATCTCAGGTTTGGTATTAGAAGCATTGAGACATCACATTTCATGCTATAGGAAGGGTCTCAGGATTGGAATGGGAAGGAGTTGGATATCACATCTCATGCTATAGGAATGGTCTCAGGTTTGGTATAAGCATTGAGATATCACATCTCATGCTATAGGAAGGGTCTCAGGATTGGAATGGGAAGGATTTGTATATGACATCTCATGCCATAGGAAGGGTCTCAGGTTTGGTATAAGCATTGAGATATCACATCTCTGCTATCGGAAGGGTCTCAGGATTGGAATGGGAAGGAGTTGGATATCCCATCTCATGTTACAGGAAGAGTCTCAGATTTGGTATTAGAAGCATTGAGATATCACATCTCATGCTATAGGAAGTGTCTCAGGATTGGAATGGGAAGAACTTGGATATCACATCTCATGCTATAGAGAGGGTCTCAAGTTTGATATTAGAAGCATTGAGACATCACATCTCATGCTATAGGAAGGGTCTCAGGATTGGAATGGGAAGGAGTTGGATATGACATCTCATGCTAAAGGAAGGGTCTCAGGTTTGGTATAAGCAGTGAGATATCACATCTCATGCTATAGGAAGGGTCTCAGGATTGGAATGGGAAGGACTTGGATATCACACCTCATGCTATAGGGAGGGTCTCAAGTTTGATATTAGAAGCATTGAGATATCACATCTCATGCTATAGGAAGGGTCTCAGGATTGGAATGGGAAGGAGTTGGATATGACATCTCATGTTATAGGAAGGATCTCAGGTTTGGTATAAGCATTGAGATATCACATCTCTGCTATCGGAAGGGTCTCAGGATTGGAATGGGAAGGAGTTGGATATTCCCATCTCATGTTATACGACGGGTCTCAGGTTTGGTATTAGAAGCATTGAGATATCAAGTCTCATGGTATAGGAAGGGTCTCAGAATTGGAATGGGAAGGAGTTGGATATCACATCTCAAGCTATAGGAAGGGTCTTAGGATTGGAATTGGAAGGAGTTTGATATCACATCTCATGCCATAGTATGGGTCTCAGGTTTGGTAGAGACATTGGGATATCACATCTCATGCTATCGGAAGGGTATCAGAATTGGATTTGGAAGGAGTTGGATATCCCATCTCATGCTATAGGAAGGGTCTCAGGTTGGAATGGGAAGGAGTTGGATATCACATCTCATGTTATAGTAAGGGTCTCAGGATTGGTATTAGAGGCATTGAGATATGACATCTCATGCTATCAGAAGGGTCTCAGGATTGGAATGGGAAGGAGTTGGATATCACATCTCATGCTAAAGGGAGGGTCTCAGGTTTGGAAGGGGAAGCATTTGGATATCACATCTCATGTTATAGGAAGGATCTCAGGATTGGAATGGGAAGGACTTAGATATCACATATCATGCTATAGGGAGGGTCTCAGTTTTGACATTCGAAGCATTGAGATATCACATCACATGCTATAGGAAGGGTCTCAGGATTGGAATGGGAAGGACTTGGATATCACATCTCATGCTATAGGGAGGGTCTCAAGTTTGATATTAGAAGCATTGAGATATCACATCTCATGATAAAGGAAGGATATAAGGTTTGGAAGGGGAAGGATTTGGATATCACATCTCATGCTATAGGACGGGTCTCAGGTTTGGTATTAGAAGCATTGAGATATCAAGTCTCATGGTATAGGAAGGGTCTCAGTATTGGAATGGGAAGGAGTTGGATATCACATCTCATGCTATAGGAAGGGTCTCAGGTTTGGTATAAGCATTGAGATATCACATCTCATCCTATAGGAAGGGTCTCAGGATTGGAATGGAAGAAGTTGGATATCACATCTCATGTTATAGGAAGGATCTCAGGTTTGGTATTAGAAGCATTGAGAAATCACATCTCATGCTATAGGAAGGGTCTCAGGATTGGAATGGGAAGGAGTTGGATATCACATCTCATGCTAGAGGAAGGGTCTCAGGATTGGAATGGGAAGGAGTTGGATATCACATCTCATGCTATAGGAAGGGTCTCAGGTTTGGTATAAACATTGAGATATCACATCTCATGCTATAGGAAGGTTCTCAGGATTGGAATGGGAAGGAGTTGTATATGACATCTCATGCCGTAGGAAGGGTCTCAGGTTTGGTATAAGCATTGAGATATCACATCTCATGCTATAGGAAGTGTCTCAGGATTGGAATGGGAAGGACTTGGATATCACATCTCATGCTATAGGGAGGGTCTCAAGTTTGATATTAGAAGCATTCAGATATCACATCTCATGCTATAGGAAGGGTCTCAGGCTTTGAAGGGGAAGGATTTGGATATTAAATCTCATGTTATAGGACGGGTCACAGGTTTAGGATTAGAAGCATTGAGATACCACATCTCATGGTATAGGAAGGTTCTCAGGATTGGAATGGGAAGGAGTTTGATATCACATCTCATGCCATAGGAAGGGTCTCAGGTTTGGTAGAAGCATTGAGATATCACATCTCATGCTATAGGAAGGGTCTCAGGATTGGAATGTGAAGGAGTTGGATATCACATCTCATGCTATAGGAAGGGTCTCAGGTTTGGTATTAGAAGCATTGAGATATCACATCTCATGCTATAGGAAGGGTCTCAGGATTGGAATGGGACGGAGTTGGATATCACATCTCATGCTAAAGGAAGGGTCTCAGGCTTGGAAGGGGAAGGATTTCGATATTGCATCTCATGTTATAGGACGGGTCTCAGGTTTAGTATTAGAAGCATTGAGATATCACGTCACATGGTATAGGAATGGTCTCAGGATTGGAATGGGAAGGAGTTGGATATTACATTCTTGCTATAGGAAGGGTCTCATGTTTGGAATGGGAAGGAGTTGGATATCACATATGCTATAGGAAGGGTAGCAGGATTGGAATGGGAAGGAGTTGGATATCCCATCTCATGTTATAGGACGGGACTCAGGTTTGTTATTAGAATCATTGAGATATCATATTGCATGCTGTAGGAAGGGTCTCAGGTTTGTATTGGGAAGGAATTGGATATCACATCTCATGTCATAGGAACGATCTCAGGTTTGGTATTAGAAGCATTGAGATATCACATCTCATGCTATAGGAATGGTCTCAGGATTGGAATGGGAAGGAGTTGGATATTACATTCTTGCTATAGGAAGGGTCTCATGTTTGGAATGGGAAGGAGTTGGATATCACATATGCTATAGGAAGGGTAGCAGGATTGGAATGGGAAGGAGTTGGATATCCCATCTCATGTTATAGGACGGGACTCAGGTTTGTTATTAGAATCATTGAGATATCATATTGCATGCTGTAGGAAGGGTCTAAGGATTAGAATGGGAAGGACTTGGATATCACATCTCAAGCTATAGGTAGGCTCTCAGGTTTGGAAAGGGAAGGAGTTGGATATCACATTTCATGTTAGAGGAAGGATCTCAGGTTTGGTATTAGAGGAATTGAGATATCACATCTCATGCTATAGGAAGGGTCTCAGGATTGGAATGGGAAGGAGTTGGATATCACATCTCATGCTATAGGAAGGGTCTCAGGTTTGGTATAAGCATTGAGATATCACATCTCATGCTATAGGAAGGGTCTCAGGATTGGGATGGGAAGGAGTTGGATATCACATCTCATGCTATAGGAAGGGTCTCAGGTTTGGAAGGGGAAGGAGTTGGATATCCCATCTCATGTTATAGGACTGGTCTCAGGTTTGGTATTAGAAGCATTGAGATATCACATTGCATGCTGTAGGAAGGGTCTCAGGTTTGTAATGGGAAGGAATTGGATATCACATCTCATGTCATAGGAACGATCTCAGGTTTGGTATTAGAAGCATTGAGATATCACATCTCATGCTATAGGAATGGTCTCAGGATTGGAATGGGAAGGAGTTGGATATTACATTCTTGCTATAGGAAGGGTCTCATGTTTGGAATGGGAAGGAGTTGGATATCACATATGCTATAGGAAGGGTCTCAGGATTGGAATGGGAAGGAGTTGGATATCCCATCTCATGTTATAGGACGGGACTCAGGTTTGTTATTAGAATCATTGAGATATCATATTGCATGCTGTAGGAAGGGTCTAAGGATTAGAATGGGAAGCACTTGGATATCACATTTCATGTTAGAGGAAGGATCTCAGGTTTGGTATTAGAGGAATTGAGATATCACATCTCATGCTATAGGAAGGGTCTCAGGATTGGAATGGGAAGGAGTTGGATATCACATCTCATGCTATAGGAAGGGTCTCAGGTTTGGTATAAGCATTGAGATATCACAACTCATGCTATAGGAAGGGTCTCAGGATTGGAATGGGAAGGAGTTGGATATCACATCTCATGTTATAGGAAGGATCTCAGGTTTGGTATTAGAAGCATTGAGACATCACATTTCATGCTATAGGAAGGGTCTCAGGATTGGAATGGGAAGGAGTTGGATATCACATCTCATGCTATAGGAATGGTCTCAGGTTTGGTATAAGCATTGAGATATCACATCTCATGCTATAGGAAGGGTCTCAGGATTGGAATGGGAAGGATTTGTATATGACATCTCATGCCATAGGAAGGGTCTCAGGTTTGGTATAAGCATTGAGATATCACATCTCTGCTATCGGAAGGGTCTCAGGATTGGAATGGGAAGGAGTTGGATATCCCATCTCATGTTACAGGAAGAGTCTCAGGTTTGGTATTAGAAGCATTGAGATATCACATCTCATGCTATAGGAAGTGTCTCAGGATTGGAATGGGAAGAACTTGGATATCACATCTCATGCTATAGAGAGGGTCTCAAGTTTGATATTAGAAGCATTGAGATATCACATCTCATGCTATAGGAAGGGTCTCAGGATTGGAATGGGAAGGAGTTGGATATGACATCTCATGCTAAAGGAAGGGTCTGAGGTTTGGTATAAGCAGTGAGATATCACATCTCATGCTATAGGAAGGGTCTCAGGATTGGAATGGGAAGGACTTGGATATCACACCTCATGCTATAGGGAGGGTCTCAAGTTTGATATTAGAAGCATTGAGATATCACATCTCATGCTATAGGAAGGGTCTCAGGATTGGAATGGGAAGGAGTTGGATATGACATCTCATGTTATAGGAAGGATCTCAGGTTTGGTATAAGCATTGAGATATCACATCTCTGCTATCGGAAGGGTCTCAGGATTGGAATGGGAAGGAGTTGGATATTCCCATCTCATGTTATACGACGGGTCTCAGGTTTGGTATTAGAAGCATTGAGATATCAAGTCTCATGGTATAGGAAGGGTCTCAGAATTGGAATGGGAAGGAGTTGGATATCACATCTCAAGCTATAGGAAGGGTCTTAGGATTGGAATTGGAAGGAGTTTGATATCACATCTCATGCCATAGTATGGGTCTCAGGTTTGGTAGAGACATTGGGATATCACATCTCATGCTATCGGAAGGGTATCAGAATTGGATTTGGAAGGAGTTGGATATCCCATCTCATGCTATAGGAAGGGTCTCAGGTTGGAATGGGAAGGAGTTGGATATCACATCTCATGCTAAAGGGAGGGTCTCAGGTTTGGAAGGGGAAGCATTTGGATATCACATCTCATGTTATAGGAAGGATCTCAGGATTGGAATGGGAAGGACTTAGATATCACATATCATGCTATAGGGAGGGTCTCAGTTTTGACATTCGAAGCATTGAGATATCACATCACATGCTATAGGAAGGGTCTCAGGATTGGAATGGGAAGGACTTGGATATCACATCTCATGCTATAGGGAGGGTCTCAAGTTTGATATTAGAAGCATTGAGATATCACATCTCATGATAAAGGAAGGATATAAGGTTTGGAAGGGGAAGGATTTGGATATCACATCTCATGTTATAGGACGGGTCTCAGGTTTGGTATTAGAAGCATTGAGATATCAAGTCTCATGGTATAGGAAGGGTCTCAGTATTGGAATGGGAAGGAGTTGGATATCACATCTCATGCTATAGGAAGGGTCTCAGGTTTGGTATAAGCATTGAGATATCACATCTCATCCTATAGGAAGGGTCTCAGGATTGGAATGGAAGAAGTTGGATATCACATCTCATGTTATAGGAAGGATCTCAGGTTTGGTATTAGAAGCATTGAGAAATCACATCTCATGCTATAGGAAGGGTCTCAGGATTGGAATGGGAAGGAGTTGGATATCACATCTCATGCTAGAGGAAGGGTCTCAGGATTGGAATGGGAAGGAGTTGGATATCACATCTCATGCTATAGGAAGGGTCTCAGGTTTGGTATAAACATTGAGATATCACATCTCATGCTATAGGAAGGTTCTCAGGATTGGAATGGGAAGGAGTTGTATATGACATCTCATGCCGTAGGAAGGGTCTCAGGTTTGGTATAAGCATTGAGATATCACATCTCATGCTATAGGAAGTGTCTCAGGATTGGAATGGGAAGGACTTGGATATCACATCTCATGCTATAGGGAGGGTCTCAAGTTTGATATTAGAAGCATTCAGATATCACATCTCATGCTATCGGAAGGGTCTCAGGATTGGAATAGGAAGGAGTTGGATATCACATCTCATGCTAAAGGAAGGGTCTCAGGCTTGGAAGGGGAAGGATTTGGATATTAAATCTCATGTTATAGGACGGGTCACAGGTTTAGGATTAGAAGCATTGAGATACCACATCTCATGGTATAGGAAGGTTCTCAGGATTGGAATGGGAAGGAGTTTGATATCACATCTCATGCCATAGGAAGGGTCTCAGGTTTGGTAGAAGCATTGAGATATCACATCTCATGCTATAGGAAGGGTCTCAGGATTGGAATGTGAAGGAGTTGGATATCACATCTCATGCTATAGGAAGGGTCTCAGGTTTGGTATTAGAAGCATTGAGATATCACATCTCATGCTATAGGAAGGGTCTCAGGATTGGAATGGGACGGAGTTGGATATCACATCTCATGCTAAAGGAAGGGTCTCAGGCTTGGAAGGGGAAGGATTTGGATATTGCATCTCATGTTATAGGACGGGTCTCAGGTTTAGTATTAGAAGCATTGAGATATCACATCACATGGTATAGGAAGGGTCTCAGGATTGGAATGGGAAGGAGTTTGATATCACATCTCATGCTATAGGAAGGGTCTAAGGTTTGGTATTAGAAGCATTGAGATATCAAGTCTCATGGTATAGGAAGGGTCTCAGAATTGGAATGGGAAGGAGTTGGATATCATATCTCAAGCTATTTAAAGGGCTCAGGATTGGAATGGGAAGGAGTTTGATATCACATCTCATGCCATAGTATGGGTCTCAGGCTTGGCAGAAGCATTGAGATATCACATCTCATGCTATCGGAAGGGTCTCAGGATTGGATTTGGATGGAGTTGGATATTCCATCTCATGCTATAGGAAGGGTCTCAGGTTTGGTATTAGAAGCATTGAGATATCACATCTCATGCTATAGGAAGGGTCTCAGGATTGGAATGGGAAGGAGTTGGATATCACATCTCATGCTATAGGAAGGGTCTCAGGTTTGGTATTAGAAGCATTGAGATATCAAGTCTCATGGTATAGGAAGGGTCTCAGAATTGGAATGGGAAGGAGTTGGATATCACATCTCAAGCCATAGGAAGGGTCTCAGGATTGGAATGGGAAGGAGTTTGATATCACATCTCATGCCATAGTATGGGTCTCAGGTTTGGTAGAAGCATTGAGATATCACAGCTCATGATATCGGAAGGGTCTCAGGATTGGATTTGGATGGAGTTGGATATCCCATCTCATGCTATAGGAAGGGTCTCAGGTTGGAATAGGAAGGAGTTGGATATCACATCTCATGTTATAGGAAGGGTCTCAGGTTGGAATAGGAAGGAGTTGGATATCACATCTCATGCTAAAGGAAGGGTCTCAGGCTTGGAGGGGAAGGATTTTGATATTACATCTCATGTTATAGGACTGGTCTCAGGTTTAGTATTAGAAGCATTGAGATATCACATCTCATGGTATAGGAAGGGTCACGGGATTGGAATGGGAAGGAGTTTGATATCACATCTCATGCCATAGGAAGGGTCTCAGGTTTGGTAGAAGCATTGAGATATCACATCTCATGCTATCGGAAGGGTCTCAGGATTGGATTGAGAAGGAGTTGGATATCCCATCTCATGCTATAGGAAGGGTCTCAGGTTTGGTATTAGAAGCATTGAGATATCACATCTCATTCTATAAGAAGGGTCTCAGGATTGGAATGGGAAGGAGTTAGATGTCACATCTCATGCTATAGGAAGGGTCTCAGGTTTGGTATTGGAGGCATTGAGATATCACATCTCATGCTATAGGAAGGGTCTCAGGATTGGAATGGGACGGAGTTGGATATCACATCTCATGCTAAAGGAAGGGTCTCAGGCTTGGAAGGGGAAGGATTTGGATATTACATCTCATGTTATAAGACGGGTCTCAGGTTTAGTATTAGAAGCATTGAGATATCACATCTCATGGTATAGGAAGGGTCTCAGGATTGGAAAGGGAAGGAGTTTAATATCACATCTCATGCTATAGGAAGGGTCTCAGGTTTAGTATTAGAAGCATTGAGATATTAAGTCTCATGGTATAGGAAGGGCCTCAGAATTGGAATGGGAAGGAGTTGGATATCACATCTCAAGATATAGGAGGGTCTCAGAATTGGAATGGGAAGGAGTTTGATATCACATCTCATGCCATAGTATGGGTCTCAGGTTTGGGAGAAGCATTGAGATATCACATCTCATGCTATCGGAAGGGTCTCAGGATTGGATTTGGATGGAGTTGGATATTCCATCTCATGCTATAGGAAGGGTCTCAGGTTTGGTATTAGAAGCATTGAGATATCACATCTCATGCTATAGGAAGGGTCTCAGGATTGGAATGAGAAGGAGTTGGATATCACATCTCATGTTATAGGAAGGGTCTCAGGTTTGGTATTAGACGTATTGAGATATCAAGTCTCATGGTATAGGAAGGGTCTCAGAATTGGAATGGGAAGGAGTTGGATATCACATCTCAAGCTATAGGAAGGGTCTCAGGATTGGAATGGGAAGGAGTTTGATATCACATCTCATGCCATAGTATGGGTCTCAGGTTTGGTAGAAGCATTGAGATATCACATCTCATGCTATCAGAAGGGTCTCAGGATTGGATTTGGATGGAGTTGGATATCCCATCTCATGCTATAGGAAGGGTCTCAGGTTGGAATGGGAAGGAGTTGGATGTCACATCTCATGTTATAGGAAGGGTATCAGGTTTGGTATTAGAAGCATTCAGATATCACATCTCATGCTATCGGAAGGGTCTCAGGATTGGAATGGGAAGGAGTTGGATATCACATCCCATGCTAAAGGAAGGGTCTCAGGCTTGGAAGGGGAAGGATTTGGATATTACATCTCATGTTATAGGACGGGTCTCAGGTTTAGTATTAGAAGCATTGAGATATCACATCTCATGGTATAGGAAGGGTCTCCGGATTGGAATGGTAAGGAGTTTGATATCACATCTCATGCCATAGGAAGGGTCTCAGGTTTGGTAGAAGCATTGAGATATCACATCTCATGCTATCGGAAGGGTCTCAGGTTTGGTATTAGAAGCATTGAGATATCAAGTCTCATGGTATAGGAAGGGTCTCAGAATTGGAATGGGAAGGAGTTGGATATCACATCTCAAGCTATAGGAAGGGTCTCAGGATTGGAATGGGAAGGAGTTTGATATCACATCTCATGCCATAGTATGGGTCTCAGGTTTGGTAGAAGCATTGAGATATCACATCTCATGCTATTGGAAGGATCTCAGGATTGGATTTGGATGGAGTTGGATATTCCATCTCATGCTATAGGAAGGGTCTCAGGTTTGGTATTAGAAACATTGAGATATCACATCTCATGCTATAGGAAGGGTCTCAGGATTGGAATGGGAAGGAGTTGGATATCACATCTCATGCTATAGGAAGGGTCTCAGGTTTGGTATTAGAAGCATTGAGATATCAAGTCTCATGGTATAGGAAGGGTCTCAGAATTGGAATGGGAAGGTGTTGGATATCACATCTCAAGCTATAGGAAGGGTCTCAGGATTGGAATGGGAAGGAGTTTGATATCACATCTCATGCCATAGTATGGGTCTCAGGTTTGGTAGAAGCATTGAGATATCACATCTCATGCTATCGGAAGGGTATCAGAATTGGATTTGGAAGGAGTTGGATATCCCATCTCATGCTATAGGAAGGGTCTCAGGTTGAAATGGGAAGGAGTTGGATATCACATCTCATGTTATAGGAAGGGTCTCAGGATTGGTATTAGAGGCATTGAGATATCACATCTCATGCTATCAGAAGGGTCTCAGGATTGGAATGGGAAGGAGTTGGATATCACATCTCATGCTAAAGGGAGGGTCTCAGGTTTGGAAGGGGAAGGATTTGGATATCACATCTCATGTTATAGGAGGGATCTCAGGTTTGGTATTAGAAGCATTGAGATATCACATCTCATGCTATCGGAAGGATCTCAGGTTTGGTATTAGAAGCATTGAGATATCACATCTCATGCTATCAGAAGGGTCTCAGGATTGGAATGGGAAGGAGTTGGATATCACATCTCATGCTAAAGGTAGGGTCTCAGGTTTGGAAGTGGAAGGATTTGGATATCACATCTCATGTTATCGGAAGGATCTCAGGTTTGGTATTAGAAGTATTGAGATATCACATCTCATGCTATAGGAAGGGTCTCAGGATTGGAATGGGAAGGAGTTGGATATCACATCTCATGCTAAAGGAAGGGTCTCAGGTTTGGTAGAAGCATTGAGATATCACATCTCATGCTATAGGAAGGGTCTCAGGATTGGAATGGGAAGGACTTAGATATCACATATCATGCTATAGGGAGGGTCTCAGTTTTGATATTAGAAGCATTGAGATATCACATCTCATGCTATCGGAAATGTCTCAGGATTGAAATGGGAAGGAGCTGGATATCACATCTCATGCTAAAGGAAGGGTCTCAGGTTTGGAACGGGAAGGAGTTGGATATCACATCTCATGTTATAGGAAGGGTCTCAGGTTTGGTATAAGCAATGAGATATCATATCTCTGCTATCGGAAGTGACTCAGGATTGGAATGGGAAGGAGTTGGATATCCCATCTCATGTTATAGAACGGGTCTCAGGTTTTTATTAGAATCATTGAGATATCATATTGCATGCTGTAGGAAGGGTCTAAGTATTGGAATGGGAAGGACTTGGATATCACATCTCATGCTATAGATAGGCTCTCAGGTTTGGAAAGGGAAGGAGTTGGATATCACATTTCATGTTAGAGGAAGGATCTCAGGTTTGGTATTGGAGGCATTGAGATATCACATCTCATGCTATAGGAAGGGTCTCAGGATTGGAATGGGAAGGAGTTGGATATCACATCTCATGCTATAGGAAGGGTCTCAGCTTTTGGTATAAGCATTGAGATATCACATCTCATGCTATAGGAAGGGTCTCTGGATTGGAATGGAAGGAGTTGGATATCACATCTCATGTTATAGGAAGGATCTCAGGTTTGGTATTAGAAGCATTGAGACATCACATCTCATGCTATAGGAAGGGTCTCAGGATTGGAATGGGAAGGAGTTGGATATCACATCTCATGCTATAGGAAGGGTCTCGGGTTTGGTATAAGCATTGAGATATCACATCTCATGCTATAGGAAGGGTCTCAGGATTGGAATGGGAAGGAGTTGTATATGACATCTCATGCCGTAGGAAGGGTCTCAGGTTTGGTATAAGCATTGAGATATCACATCTCTGCAATCGAAAGGGTCTCAGGATTGGAATGGGAAGGAGTTGGATATCCCATCTCATGTTATAGGAAGAGTCTCAGGTTTGGCATTAGAAGCATTGAGACATCACATCTCATGCTATAGGAAGTGTCTCAGGATTGGTAGAAGCATTGAGATATCACATCTCATGCTATCGGAAGGGTCTCAGGTTTGGTATTAGAAGCATTGAGATATCAAGTCTCATGGTATAGGAAGGGTCTCAGAATTGGAATGGGAAGGAGTTGGATATCACATCTCAAGCTATAGGAAGGGTCTCAGGATTGGAATGGGAAGGAGTTTGATATCACATCTCATGCCATAGTATGGGTCTCAGGTTTGGTAGAAGCATTGAGATATCACATCTCATGCTATTGGAAGGGTCTCAGGATTGGATTTGGATGGAGTTGGATATTCCATCTCATGCTATAGGAAGGGTCTCAGGTTTGGTATTAGA
Organism: Ambystoma mexicanum; assembly: GCF_040938575.1. Lineage (NCBI taxonomy): Eukaryota > Metazoa > Chordata > Amphibia > Caudata > Ambystomatidae > Ambystoma > Ambystoma mexicanum. Next base: position 495,112,844 of record NC_090931.1, on the reverse strand, counting down.
AGCATTGAGATATCAAGTCTCATGGTATAGGAAGGGTCTCAGAATTGGAATGGGAAGGTGTTGGATATCACATCTCAAGCTATAGGAAGGGTCTCAGGATTGGAATGGGAAGGAGTTTGATATCACATCTCATGCCATAGTATGGGTCTCAGGTTTGGTAGAAGCATTGAGATATCACATCTCATGCTATCGGAAGGGTATCAGAATTGGATTTGGAAGGAGTTGGATATCCCATCTCATGCTATAGGAAGGGTCTCAGGTTGAAATGGGAAGGAGTTGGATATCACATCTCATGTTATAGGAAGGGTCTCAGGATTGGTATTAGAGGCATTGAGATATCACATCTCATGCTATCAGAAGGGTCTCAGGATTGGAATGGGAAGGAGTTGGATATCACATCTCATGCTAAAGGGAGGGTCTCAGGTTTGGAAGGGGAAGGATTTGGATATCACATCTCATGTTATAGGAAGGATCTCAGGTTTGGTATTAGAAGCATTGAGATATCACATCTCATGCTATCGGAAGGATCTCAGGTTTGGTATTAGAAGCATTGAGATATCACATCTCATGCTATCAGAAGGGTCTCAGGATTGGAATGGGAAGGAGTTGGATATCACATCTCATGCTAAAGGTAGGGTCTCAGGTTTGGAATTTTAAGGATTTGGATATCACATCTCATGTTATCGGAAGGATCTCAGGTTTGGTATTAGAAGTAATGAGATATCACATCTCATGCTATAGGAAGGGTCTCAGGATTGGAATGGGAAGGAGTTGGATATCACATCTCATGCTAAAGGAAGGGTCTCAGATTTGGTAGAAGCATTGAGATATCACATCTCATGCTATAGGAAGGGTCTCAGGATTGGAATGGGAAGGACTTAGATATCACATATCATGCTATAGGGAGGGTCTCAGTTTTGATATTAGAAGCATTGAGATATCACATCTCATGCTATCGGAAATGTCTCAGGATTGAAATGGGAAGGAGCTGGATATCACATCTCATGCTAAAGGAAAGGTCTCAGGTTTGGAACGGGAAGGAGTTGGATATCACATCTCATGTTATAGGAAGGGTCTCAGGTTTGGTATAAGCAATGAGATATCATATCTCTGCTATCGGAAGTGTCTCAGGATTGGAATGGGAAGGAGTTGGATATCCCATCTCATGTTATAGAACGGGTCTCAGGTTTTTATTAGAATCATTGAGATATCATATTGCATGCTGTAGGAAGGGTCTAAGTATTGGAATGGGAAGGACTTGGATATCACATCTCATGCTATAGATAGGCTCTCAGGTTTGGAAAGGGAAGGAGTTGGATATCACATTTCATGTTAGAGGAAGGATCTCAGGTTTGGTATTGGAGGCATTGAGATATCACAGCTCATGCTATAGGAAGGGTCTCAGGATTGGAATGGGAAGGAGTTGGATATCACATCTCATGCTATAGGAAGGGTCTCAGCTTTTGGTATAAGCATTGAGATATCACATCTCATGCTATAGGAAGGGTCTCTGGATTGGAATGGAAGGAGTTGGATATCACATCTCATGTTATAGGAAGGATCTCAGGTTTGGTATTAGAAGCATTAAGACATCACATCTCATGCTATAGGAAGGGTCTCAGGATTGGAATGGGAAGGAGTTGGATATCACATCTCATGCTATAGGAAGGGTCTCAGGTTTGGTATAAGCATTGAGATATCACATCTCATGCTATAGGAAGGGTCTCAGGATTGGAATGGGAAGGAGTTGTATATGACATCTCATGCCGTAGGAAGGGTCTCAGGTTTGGTATAAGCATTGAGATATCACATCTCTGCAATCGAAAGGGTCTCAGGATTGGAATGGGAAGGAGTTGGATATCCCATCTCATGTTATAGGAAGAGTCTCAGGTTTGGCATTAGAAGCATTGAGACATCACATCTCATGCTATAGGAAGTGTCTCAGGATTGGAATGGGAAGGACTTGGATATCACATCTCATGCTATAGGAAGGGTCTCAGGTTTGGTATAAGCAGTGAGATATCACATCTCATGCTATAGGAAGTGTCTCAGGATTGGAATGGGAAGGAGTTGGATATCACATCTCATGTTATAGGAAGGATCTCAGGTTTGGTATAAGCATTGAGATATCACATCTCTGCTATCGTAATGGTCTCAGGATTGGAATGGGAAGGAGTTGGATATTCCCATCTCATGTTATAGGAAGGGTCTCAAGTTTGGTATTAGAAGCATTGAGATATCACTTCTCATGCTATAGGAAGGGTCTCAGGATTGGAATGGGAAGGACTTGGATATCACATCTCATGCTATAGGGAGGGTCTCAAGTTTGATATTAGAAGCATTGAGATATCACATCTCATGATATCGGAAGGGTCTCAGGATTGGAATGGGAAGGAGTTGGATATCACATCTCATGATAAAGGAAGGGTCTAAGGTTTTGAAGGGGAAGGATTTGGATATCACATCTCATGTTATAGGACGGGTCTCAGGTTTGGTATTAGAAGCATTGAGATATCAAGTCTCATGGTATAGGAAGGGTCTCAGAATTGGAATGGGAAGGAGTTGGATATCACATCTCAAGCTATAGGAAGGGTCTCAGGATTGGAATTGGAAGTAGTTTGATATCACATCTCATGCCATAGTATAGGTCTCAGGTTTGGTAGAAGCATTGGGATATCACATCTCATGCTATCGGAAGGGTATCAGTATTGGATTTGGAAGGAGTTGGATATCCCATCTCATGCTATAGGAAGGGTCTCAGGTTGGAATGGGAAGGAGTTGGATATCACATCTCATGTTATAGGAAGGGTCTCAGGATTGGAATGGGAAGGACTTGGATATCATATCTCATGCTATAGGAAGGCTCTCAGGTTTGGAAGGGGAAGGAGTTGGATATCACATTTCATGTTAGAGGAAGGATCTCAGGTTTGGTATAAGAGGCATTGAGATATCACATCTCATGCTATAGGAAGGGTCTCAGGATTGGAATGGGAAGGAGTTGGATATCACATCCCAAGCTATAGGAAGGGTCTCAGGTTTGGTATAAGCATTGAGATATCACATCTCATGCTATAGGAAGGGTCTCAGGATTGGAATGGGAAGAAGTTGGATATCACATCTCATGCTATAGGAAGGGTCTCAGGTTTGGTATAAGCATTGAGATATCACATCTCATGCTATAGGAAGGGTCTCAGGATTGGAATGGGAAGGAATTGCATATGACATCTCATGCCATAGGAAGGGTCTCAGGTTTGGTATTAGAAGCATTGAAATATCACATCTCATGCTATCGGAAGTATCTCAGGTTTGGTATTTGAGGCATTGAGATATCACATCTCATGCTATCATAAGGGTCTCAGGATTGGAATGGGAAGGAGTTGGATATCACATCTCATGCTAAAGGGAGGGTCTCAGGTTTGGAAGGGGAAGGATTTGGATATCACATCACATGTTATAGGAAGGATCTCAGGTTTGGTATTAGAAGCATTGAGATATCACATCTCATGCTATCAGAAGGGTCTCAGGATTGGAATGGGAAGGAGTTGGATATCACATCTCATGCTATAGGAAGGGTCTCAGGTTTGAAACGGGAAGGAGTTGGATATCACATCTCATGTTATAGGAAGAGTCTCAGGTTTGGTATAAGCATTGAGATATCACATCTCTGCAATCAGAACTGTCTCAGGATTGGGATGGGAAGGAGTTGGATATCACATCTCATGCTATAGGAAGGGTCTCAGGTTTGGAAGGGGAAGGAGTTGGATATCCCATCTCATGTTATAGGACTGGTCTCAGGTTTGGTATTAGAAGGATTGAGATATCACATTGCATGCTGTAGGAAGGGTCTCAGGTTTGGAATGGGAAGGAATTGGATATCACATCTCATGCCATAGTATGGGTCTCAGGTTTGGTAGAAGCATTGGGATATCACATCTCATGCTATCGGAAGGGTATCAGTATTGGATTTGGAAGGAGTTGGATATCCCATCTCATGCTATAGGAAGGGTCTCAGGTTGGAATGGGAAGGAGTTGGATATCACATCTCATGTTATAGGAAGGGTCTCAGGATTGGAATGGGAAGGACTTGGATATCATATCTCATGCTATAGGAAGGCTCTCAGGTTTGGAAGGGGAAGGAGTTGGATATCACATTTCATGTTAGAGGAAGGATCTCAGGTTTGGTATAAGAGGCATTGAGATATCACATCTCATGCTATAGGAAGGGTCTCAGGATTGGAATGGGAAGGAGTTGGATATCACATCTCAAGCTATAGGAAGGGTCTCGGGTTTGGTATAAGCATTGAGATATCACATCTCATGCTATAGGAAGGGTCTCAGAATTGAAATGGGAATGAGTTGGATATCACATCTCATGTTATAGGAAAGATCTCAGGTTTGGTAATAGAAGCATTAAGACATCACATATCATGTTATAGGAAGGGTCCCAGGATTGGAATGGGAAGAAGTTGGATATCACATCTCATGCTATAGGAAGGGTCTCAGGTTTGGTATAAGCATTGAGATATCACATCTCATGCTATAGGAAGGGTCTCAGGATTGGAATGGGAAGGAATTGTAAATGACATCTCATGCCATAGGAAGGGTCTCAGGTTTGGTATTAGAAGCATTGAGATATCACATCTCATGCTATCGGAAGTATCTCAGGTTTGGTATTTGAGGCATTGAGATATTACATCTCATGCTATCATAAGGGTCTCAGGATTGGAATGGGAAGGAGTTGGATATCACATCTCATGCTAAAGGGAGGGTCTCAGGTTTGGAAGGGGAAGGATTTGGATATCACATCACATGTTATAGGAAGGATCTCAGGTTTGGTATTAGAAGCATTGAGATATCACATCTCATGCTATCAGAAGGGTCTCAGGATTGGAATGGGAAGGAGTTGGATATCACATCTCATGCTATAGGAAGGGTCTCAGGTTTGAAACGGGAAGGAGTTGGATATCACATCTCATGTTATAGGAAGTGTCTCAGGTTTGGTATAAGCATTGAGATATCACATCTCTGCAATCGGAAGTGTCTCAGGATTGGGATGGGAAGGAGTTGGATATCACATCTCATGCTATAGGAAGGGTCTCAGGTTTGGAAGGGGAAGGAGTTGGATATCCCATCTCATGTTATAGGACTGGTCTCAGGTTTGGTATTAGAAGCATTGAGATATCACATTGCATGCTGTAGGAAGGGTCTCAGGTTTGGAATGGGAAGGAATTGGATATCACATCTCATGTCATAGGAACGATCTCAGGTTTGGTATTAGAAGCATTGAGATATCACATCTCATGCTATAGGAATGGTCTCAGGATTGGAATGGGAAGGAGTTGGATATCACATCTCATGTTATAGGACGGGTCTCAGGTTTGTTATTAGAATCATTGAGATATCATATTGCATGCTGTAGGAAGGGTCTAAGGATTAGAATGGGAAGGAATTGGATATCACATCTCAAGCTATAGGTAGGCTCTCAGGTTTGGAAAGGGAAGGAGTTGGATATCACATCTCATGCTATAGGAATGGTCTCAGGTTTGGTATTAGAGGAATTGAGATATCACATCTCATGCTATAGGAAGGGTCTCAGGATTGGAATGGGAAGGATTTGGATATCACATCTCATGCTATAGGAAGGGTCTCAGGTTTGGTATAAGCATTGAGATATCACATCACATGCTATAGGAAGGGTCTAAGGATTGGAATGGGAAGGAGTTGGATATCACATCTCATGTTATAGGAAGGATCTCAGGTTTGGTATTAGAAGCATTGAGACATCACATTTCATGCTATAGGAAGGGTCTCAGGATTGGAATGGGAAGGAGTTGGATATCACATCTCATGCTATAGGAATGGTCTCAGGTTTGGTATAAGCATTGAGATATCACATCTCATGCTATAGGAAGGGTCTCAGGATTGGAATGGGAAGGAGTTGTATATGACATCTCATGCCATAGGAAGGGTCTCAGGTTTGGTATAAGCATTGAGATATCACATCTCTGCTATCGGAAGGGTCTCAGGATTGGAATGGGAAGGAGTTGGATATCCCATCTCATGTTACAGGAAGAGTCTCAGGTTTGGTATTAGAAGCATTGAGATATCACATCTCATGCTATAGGAAGTGTCTCAGGATTGGAATGGGAAGGACTTGGATATCACATCTCATGCTATAGGGAGGGTCTCAAGTTTGATATTAGAAGCATTGAGATATCACATCTCATGCTATAGGAAGGGTCTCAGGATTGGAATGGGAAGGAGTTGGATATCACATCTCATGCTAAAGGAAGGGTCTCAGGTTTGGTATAAGCAGTGAGATATCACATTTCATGCTATAGGAAGTGTCTCAGGATTGGAATGGGAAGGAGTTGGATATCACATCTCATGTTATAGGAAGGATCTCAGGTTTGGTATAAGCATTGAGATATCACATCTCTGCTATCGGAAGGGTCTCAGGATTGGAATGGGAAGGAGTTGGATATTCCCATCTCATGTTATAGGAAGGGTCTCAGGTTTGGTATTAGAAGCATTGAGATATCACATCTCATGCTATAGGAAGGGTCTCAGGATTGGAATGGGAAGGACTTGGATATCACACCTCATGCTATAGGGAGGGTCTCAAGTTTGATATTAGAAGCATTGAGATATCACATCTCATGATATCAGAAGGGTCTCAGGATTGGAATGGGAAGGAGTTGCATATCACATCTCATGATAAAAGAAGGGTCTAAGATTTGGAAGGGGAAGGATTTGGATATCACATCTCATGTTATACGACGGGTCTCAGGTTTGGTATTAGAAGCATTGAGATATCAAGTCTCATGGTATAGGAAGGGTCTCAGAATTGGAATGGGAAGGAGTTGGATATCACATCTCAAGCTATAGGAAGGGTCTCAGGATTGGAATGGGAAGGAGTTTGATATCACATCTCATGCCATAGTATGGGTCTCAGGTTTGGTAGAAACATTGGAATATCACATCTCATGCTATCGGAAGGGTATCAGAATTGAATTTGGAAGGAGTTGGATATCCCATCTCATGCTATAGGAAGGGTCTCAGGTTGGAATGGGAAGGAATGGATATCACATCTCATGTTATAGTAAGGGTCTCAGGACTGGTATTAGAGGCATTGAGATATGACATCTCATGCTATCAGAAGGGTCTCAGGATTGGAATGGGAAGGAGTTGGATATCACATCTCATGCCAAAGGGAGGGTCTCAGGTTTGGAAGGGGAAGCATTTGGATATCACATCTCATGTTATAGGAAGGATCTCAGGATTGGAATGGGAAGGACTTAGATATCACATATCATGCTATAGGGAGGGTCTCAGTTTTGATATTAGAAGCGTTCAGATATCACATCTCATGCTATAGGAAGGGTCTCAGGATTGGAATGGGAAGGACTTGGATATCACATCTCATGCTATAGGGAGGGTCTCAAGTTTGATATTAGACGCATTGAGATATCACATCTCATGATATCGGAAGGGTCTCAGGATTGGAATGGGAAGGAGTTGGATATCACATCTCATGATAAAGGAAGGATATAATGTTTGGAAGGGGAAGGATTTGGATATCACATCTCATGTTATAGGACGGGTCTCAGGTTTGGTATTAGAAGCATTGAGATATCAAGTCTCATGGTATAGGAAGGGTCTCAGTATTGGAATGGGAAGGAGTTGGATATCACATCTCATGCTATAGGAATGGTCTCAGGTTTGGTATAAGCATTGCGATATCACATCTCATGCTATAGGAAGGGTCTCAGGATTGGAATGGGAAGGAGTTGTATATGACATCTCATGCCATAGGAAGGGTCTCAGGTTTGGTATAAGCATTGAGATATCACATCTCTGCTATCGGAAGGGTCTCGGGATTGGAATGGGAAGGAGTTGGATATCCCATCTCATGTTACAGGAAGGGTCTCAGGTTTGGTATAAGCACTGAGATATCACATCTCATGCTATAGGAAGTGTCTCAGGATTGGAATGGGAAGGAGTTGGATATCACATCTCATGTTATAGGAAGGATCTCAGGTTTGGTATAAGCATTGAGATATCACATCTCTGCTATCGGAAGGGTCTCAGGATTGGAATGGGAAGGAGTTGGATATTCCCATCTCATGTTATAGGAAGGGTCTCAGGTTTGGTATTAGAAGCATTGAGATATCACATCTCATGCTATAGGAAGGGTCTCAGGATTGGAATGGGAAGGACTTGGATATCACACCTCATGCTATAGGGAGGGTCTCAAGTTTGATATTAGAAGCATTGAGATATCACATCTCATGATATCAGAAGGGTCTCAGGATTGGAATGGGAAGGACTTGGATATCACATCTCATGCTAAAGGGAGGGTCTCAGGTTTGGAAGGGGAAGGATTTGGATATCACATCACATGTTATAGGAAGGATCTCAGGTTTGGTATTAGAAGCATTGAGATATCACATCTCATGCTATCAGAAGGGTCTCAGGATTGGAATGGGAAGGAGTTGGATATCACATCTCATGCTATAGGAAGGGTCTCAGGTTTGAAACGGGAAGGAGTTGGATATCACATCTCATGTTATAGGAAGAGTCTCAGGTTTGGTATAAGCATTGAGATATCACATCTCTGCAATCGGAACTGTCTCAGGATTGGGATGGGAAGGAGTTGGATATCACATCTCATGCTATAGGAAGGGTCTCAGGTTTGGAAGGGGAAGGAGTTGGATATCCCATCTCATGTTATAGGACTGGTCTCAGGTTTGGTATTAGAAGGATTGAGATATCACATTGCATGCTGTAGGAAGGGTCTCAGGTTTGGAATGGGAAGGAATTGGATATCACATCTTATGCCATAGTATGGGTCTCAGGTTTGGTAGAAGCATTGGGATATCACATCTCATGCTATCGGAAGGGTATCAGTATTGGATTTGGAAGGAGTTGGATATCCCATCTCATGCTATAGGAAGGGTCTCAGGTTGGAATGGGAAGGAGTTGGATATCACATCTCATGTTATAGGAAGGGTCTCAGGATTGGAATGGGAAGGACTTGGATATCATATCTCATGCTATAGGAAGGCTCTCAGGTTTGGAAGGGGAAGGAGTTGGATATCACATTTCATGTTAGAGGAAGGATCTCAGGTTTGGTATAAGAGGCATTGAGATATCACATCTCATGCTATAGGAAGGGTCTCAGGATTGGAATGGGAAGGAGTTGGATATCACATCTCAAGCTATAGGAAGGGTCTCGGGTTTGGTATAAGCATTGAGATATCACATCTCATGCTATAGGAAGGGTCTCAGAATTGAAATGGGAATGAGTTGGATATCACATCTCATGTTATAGGAAAGATCTCAGGTTTGGTAATAGAAGCATTAAGACATCACATCTCATGTTATAGGAAGGGTCCCAGGATTGGAATGGGAAGAAGTTGGATATCACATCTCATGCTATAGGAAGGGTCTCAGGTTTGGTATAAGCATTGAGATATCACATCTCATGCTATAGGAAGGGTCTCAGGATTGGAATGGGAAGGAATTGTAAATGACATCTCATGCCATAGGAAGGGTCTCAGGTTTGGTATTAGAAGCATTGAGATATCACATCTCATGCTATCGGAAGTATCTCAGGTTTGGTATTTGAGGCATTGAGATATTACATCTCATGCTATCATAAGGGTCTCAGGATTGGAATGGGAAGGAGTTGGATATCACATCTCATGCTAAAGGGAGGGTCTCAGGTTTGGAAGGGGAAGGATTTGGATATCACATCACATGTTATAGGAAGGATCTCAGGTTTGGTATTAGAAGCATTGAGATATCACATCTCATGCTATCAGAAGGGTCTCAGGATTGGAATGGGAAGGAGTTGGATATCACATCTCATGCTATAGGAAGGGTCTCAGGTTTGAAACGGGAAGGAGTTGGATATCACATCTCATGTTATAGGAAGTGTCTCAGGTTTGGTATAAGCATTGAGATATCACATCTCTGCAATCGGAAGTGTCTCAGGATTGGGATGGGAAGGAGTTGGATATCACATCTCATGCTATAGGAAGGGTCTCAGGTTTGTAAGGGGAAGGAGTTGGATATCCCATCTCATGTTATAGGACTGGTCTCAGGTTTGGTATTAGAAGCATTGAGATATCACATTGCATGCTGTAGGAAGGGTCTCAGGTTTGGAATGGGAAGGAATTGGATATCACATCTCATGTCATAGGAACGATCTCAGGTTTGGTATTAGAAGCATTGAGATATCACATCTCATGCTATAGGAATGGTCTCAGGATTGGAATGGGAAGGAGTTGGATATCACATCTCATGTTATAGGACGGGTCTCAGGTTTGTTATTAGAATCATTGAGATATCATATTGCATGCTGTAGGAAGGGTCTAAGGATTAGAATGGGAAGGAATTGGATATCACATCTCAAGCTATAGGTAGGCTCTCAGGTTTGGAAAGGGAAGGAGTTGGATATCACATCTCATGCTATAGGAATGGTCTCAGGTTTGGTATTAGAGGAATTGAGATATCACATCTCATGCTATAGGAAGGGTCTCAGGATTGGAATGGGAAGGATTTGGATATCACATCTCATGCTATAGGAAGGGTCTCAGGTTTGGTATAAGCATTGAGATATCACATCACATGCTATAGGAAGGGTCTAAGGATTGGAATGGGAAGGAGTTGGATATCACATCTCATGTTATAGGAAGGATCTCAGGTTTGGTATTAGAAGCATTGAGACATCACATTTCATGCTATAGGAAGGGTCTCAGGATTGGAATGGGAAGGAGTTGGATATCACATCTCATGCTATAGGAATGGTCTCAGGTTTGGTATAAGCATTGAGATATCACATCTCATGCTATAGGAAGGGTCTCAGGATTGGAATGGGAAGGAGTTGTATATGACATCTCATGCCATAGGAAGGGTCTCAGGTTTGGTATAAGCATTGAGATATCACATCTCTGCTATCGGAAGGGTCTCAGGATTGGAATGGGAAGGAGTTGGATATCCCATCTCATGTTACAGGAAGAGTCTCAGGTTTGGTATTAGAAGCATTGAGATGTCACATCTCATGCTATAGGAAGTGTCTCAGGATTGGAATGGGAAGGACTTGGATATCACATCTCATGCTATAGGGAGGGTCTCAATTTTGATATTAGAAGCATTGAGATATCACATCTCATGCTATAGGAAGGGTCTCAGGATTGGAATGGGAAGGAGTTGGATATCACATCTCATGCTAAAGGAAGGGTCTCAGGTTTGGTATAAGCAGTGAGATATCACATTTCATGCTATAGGAAGTGTCTCAGGATTGGAATGGGAAGGAGTTGGATATCACATCTCATGTTATAGGAAGGATCTCAGTTTTGGTATAAGCATTGAGATATCACATCTCTGCTATCGGAAGGGTCTCAGGATTGGAATGGGAAGGAGTTGGATATTCCCATCTCATGTTATAGGAAGGGTCTCAGGTTTGGTATTAGAAGCATTGAGATATCACATCTCATGCTATAGGAAGGGTCTCAGGATTGGAATGGGAAGGACTTGGATATCACACCTCATGCTATAGGGAGGGTCTCAAGTTTGATATTAGAAGCATTGAGATATCACATCTCATGATATCAGAAGGGTCTCAGGATTGGAATGGGAAGGAGTTGCATATCACATCTCATGATAAAAGAAGGGTCTAAGATTTGGAAGGGGAAGGATTTGGATATCACATCTCATGTTATACGACGGGTCTCAGGTTTGGTATTAGAAGCATTGAGATATCAAGTCTCATGGTATAGGAAGGGTCTCAGAATTGGAATGGGAAGGAGTTGGATATCACATCTCAAGCTATAGGAAGGGTCTCAGGATTGGAATGGGAAGGAGTTTGATATCACATCTCATGCCATAGTATGGGTCTCAGGTTTGGTAGAAACATTGGAATATCACATCTCATGCTATCGGAAGGGTATCAGAATTGGATTTGGAAGGAGTTGGATATCCCATCTCATGCTATAGGAAGGGTCTCAGGTTGGAATGGGAAGGAATTGGATATCACATCTCATGTTATAGTAAGGGTCTCAGGACTGGTATTAGAGGCATTGAGATATGACATCTCATGCTATCAGAAGGGTCTCAGGATTGGAATGGGAAGGAGTTGGATATCACATCTCATGCCAAAAGGAGGGTCTCAGGTTTGGAAGGGGAAGCATTTGGATATCACATCTCATGTTATAGGAAGGATCTCAGGATTGGAATGGGAAGGACTTAGATATCACATATCATGCTATAGGGAGGGTCTCAGTTTTGATATTAGAAGCGTTCAGATATCACATCTCATGCTATAGGAAGGGTCTCAGGATTGGAATGGGAAGGACTTGGATATCACATCTCATGCTATAGGGAGGGTCTCAAGTTTGATATTAGACGCATTGAGATATCACATCTCATGATATCGGAAGGGTCTCAGGATTGGAATGGGAAGGAGTTGGATATCACATCTCATGATAAAGGAAGGATATAATGTTTGGAAGGGGAAGGATTTGGATATCACATCTCATGTTATAGGACGGGTCTCAGGTTTGGTATTAGAAGCATTGAGATATCAAGTCTCATGGTATAGGAAGGGTCTCAGTATTGGAATGGGAAGGAGTTGGATATCACATCTCATGCTATAGGAATGGTCTCAGGTTTGGTATAAGCATTGCGATATCACATCTCATGCTATAGGAAGGGTCTCAGGATTGGAATGGGAAGGAGTTGTATATGACATCTCATGCCATAGGAAGGGTCTCAGGTTTGGTATAAGCATTGAGATATCACATCTCTGCTATCGGAAGGGTCTCGGGATTGGAATGGGAAGGAGTTGGATATCCCATCTCATGTTACAGGAAGGGTCTCAGGTTTGGTATAAGCAGTGAGATATCACATCTCATGCTATAGGAAGTGTCTCAGGATTGGAATGGGAAGGAGTTGGATATCACATCTCATGTTATAGGAAGGATCTCAGGTTTGGTATAAGCATTGAGATATCACATCTCTGCTATCGGAAGGGTCTCAGGATTGGAATGGGAAGGAGTTGGATATTCCCATCTCATGTTATAGGAAGGGTCTCAGGTTTGGTATTAGAAGCATTGAGATATCACATCTCATGCTATAGGAAGGGTCTCAGGATTGGAATGGGAAGGACTTGGATATCACACCTCATGCTATAGGGAGGGTCTCAAGTTTGATATTAGAAGCATTGAGATATCACATCTCATGATATCAGAAGGGTCTCAGGATTGGAATGGGAAGGAGTTGCATATCACATCTCATGATAAAGGAAGGGTCTAAGGTTTGGAAGGGGAAGGATTTGGATATCACATCTCATGTTATACGACGGGTCTCAGGTTTGGTATTAGAAGCATTGAGATATCAAGTCTCATGGTATAGGAAGGGTCTCAGAATTGGAATGGGAAGGAGTTGGATATCACATCTCAAGCTATAGGAAGGGTCTCAGGATTGGAATGGGAAGGAGTTTGATATCACATCTCATGCCATAGTATGGGTCTCAGGTTTGGTAGAAACATTGGGATATCACATCTCATGCTATCGGAAGGGTATCAGAATTGGATTTGGAAGGAGTTGGATATCCCATCTCATGCTATAGGAAGGGTCTCAGGTTGGAATGGGAAGGAGTTGGATATCACATCTCATGTTATAGTAAGGGTCTCAGGATTGGTATTAGAGGCATTGAGATATGACATCTCATGCTATCAGAAGGGTCTCAGGTTTGGAATGGGAAGGAGTTGGATATCACATCTCATGCTAAAGGGAGGGTCTCAGGTTTGGAAGGGGAAGCATTTGGATATCACATCTCATGTTATAGGAAGGATCTCAGGATTGGAATGGGAAGGACTTAGATATCACATATCATGCTATAGGGAGGGTCTCAGTTTTGATATTAGAAGCATTGAGATATCACATCTCATGCTATAGGAAGGGTCTCAGGATTGGAATGGGAAGGACTTGGATATCACATCTCATGCTATAGGGAGGGTCTCAAGTTTGATATTAGACGCATTGAGATATCACATCTCATGATATCGGAAGGGTCTCAGGATTGGAATGGGAAGGAGTTGGATATCACATCTCATGATAAAGGAAGGATATAATGTTTGGAAGGGGAAGGATTTGGATATCACATCTCATGTTATAGGACGGGTCTCAGGTTTGGTATTAGAAGCATTGAGATATCAAGTCTCATGGTATAGGAAGGGTCTCAGTATTGGAATGGAAGGAGTTGGATATCACATCTCATGTTATAGGAAGGATCTCAGGTTTGGTATTAGAAGCATTGAGACATCACATCTCATGCTATAGGAAGGGTCTCAGGATTGGAATGGGAAGGAGTTGGATATCACATCTCATGCTATAGGAAGGGTCTCAGGTTTGGTATAAACATTGAGATATCACATCTCATGCTATAGGAAGGTTCTCAGGATTGGAATGGGAAGGAGTTGTATATGACATCTCATGCCGTAGGAAGGGTCTCAGGTTTGGTATAAGCATTGAGATATCACATCTCATGCTATAGGAAGTGTCTCAGGATTCTAATGGGAAGTACTTGGATATCACATCTCATGCTATAGGGAGGGTCTCAAGTTTGATATTAGAAGCATTGAGATATCACTTCTCATGCTATAGGAAGGGTCTCAGGATTGGAATGCGAAGGACTTGGATATCACATCTCATGCTATAGGGAGGGTCTCAAGTTTGATATTAGAGGCATTGAGATATCACATCTCATGATATCGGAAGGGTCTCAGGATTGGAATGGGAAGGAGTTGGATATCACATCTCATGATAAAGGAAGGGTCTAAGGTTTTGAAGGGGAAGGATTTGGATATCACATCTCATGTTATAGGACGGGTCTCAGGTTTGGCATTAGAAGCATTGAGATATCAAGTCTCATGGTATAGGAAGGGTCTCAGAATTGGAATGGGAAGGAGTTAGATATCACATCTCAAGCTATAGGAAGGGTCTCAGGATTGGAATTGGAAGTAGTTTGATATCACATCTCATGCTATAGTATGGGTCTCAGGTTTGGTAGAAGCATTGGGATATCACATCTCATGCTATCGGAAGGGTATCAGTATTGGATTTGGAAGGAGTTGGATATCCCATCTCATGCTATAGGAAGGGTCTCAGGTTGGAATCGGAAGGAGTTGGATATCACATCTCATGTTATACGAAGGGTCTCAGGATTGGAATGGTAAGGACTTGGATATCATATCTCATGCTATAGGAAGGCTCTCAGGTTTGGAAGGGGAAGGAGTTCGATATCACATTTCATGTTAGAGGAAGGATCTCAGGTTTGGTATAAGAGGCATTGAGATATCACATCTCATGCTATAGGAAGGGTCTCAGGATTGGAATGGGAAGGAGTTGGATATCACATCTCATGCTATAGGAAGGGTCTCAGGTTTGGTATAAGCATTGAGATATCACATCTCATGCTATAGGAAGGGTCTCAGAATTGAAATGGGAAGGAGTTGGATATCACATCTCATGTTATAGGAAAGATCTCAGGTTTGGTATTAGAAGCATTGAGTCATCACATCTCATGTTATAGGAAGGGTCCCAGGATTGGAATGGGAAGAAGTTGGATATCACATCTCATGCTATAGGAAGGGTCTCAGGTTTGGTATAAGCATTGAGATATCACATCTCATGCTATAGGAAGGGTCTCAGGATTGGAATGGGAAGGAATTGTATATGACATCTCATGCCATAGGAAGGGTCTCAGGTTTGGTATTAGAAGCATTGAGATATCACATCTCATGCTATCGGAAGTTTCTCAGGTTTGGTATTTGAGGCATTGAGATATCACATCTCATGCTATCATAAGGGTCTCAGGATTGGAATGGGAAGGAGTTGGATATCACATCTCATGCTATAGGAATGGTCTCAGGTTTGGTATAAGCATTGAGATATCACATCTCATGCTATAGGAAGGGTCTCAGAATTGAAATGGGAAGGAGTTGGATATCACATCTCATGTTATAGGAAAGATCTCAGGTTTGGTATTAGAAGCATTGAGACATCACATCTCATGTTATAGGAAGGGTCCCAGGATTGGAATGGGAAGAAGTTGGATATCACATCTCATGCTATAGGAAGGGTCTCAGGTTTGGTATAAGCATTGAGATATCACATCTCATGCTATAGGAAGGGTCTCAGGATTGGAATGGGAAGGAATTGTATATGACATCTCATGCCATAGGAAGGGTCTCAGGTTTGGTATTAGAAGCATTGAGATATCACATCTCATGCTATCGGAAGTTTCTCAGGTTTGGTATTTGAGGCATTGAGATATCACATCTCATGCTATCATAAGGGTCTCAGGATTGGAATGGGAAGGAGTTGGATATCACATCTCATGCTATAGGAAGGGTCTCAGGTTTGGTATAAGCATTGAGATATCACATCTCATGCTATAGGAAGGGTCTCAGAATTGAAATGGGAAGGAGTTGGATATCACATCTCATGTTATAGGAAAGATCTCAGGTTTGGTATTAGAAGCATTGAGACATCACATCTCATGTTATAGGAAGGGTCCCAGGATTGGAATGGGAAGAAGTTGGATATCACATCTCATGCTATAGGAAGGGTCTCAGGTTTGGTATAAGCATTGAGATATCACATCTCATGCTATAGGAAGGGTCTCAGGATTGGAATGGGAAGGAATTGTATATGACATCTCATGCCATAGGAAGGGTCTCAGGTTTGGTATTAGAAGCATTGAGATATCACATCTCATGCTATCGGAAGTTTCTCAGGTTTGGTATATGAGGCATTGAGATATCACATCTCATGCTATCATAAGGGTCTCAGGATTGGAATGGGAAGGAGTTGGATATCACATCTCATGCTAAAGGGAGGGTCTCAGGTTTGGAAGGGGAAGGATTTGGATATCACATCACATGTTATAGGAAGGATCTCAGGTTTGGTATTAGAAGCATTGAGATATCACATCTCATGCTATCAGAAGGGTCTCAGGATTGGAATGGGAAGGAGTTGGATATCACATCTCATGCTATAGGAAGGGTCTCAGGTTTGAAATGGGAAGGAGTTGGATATCACATCTCATGTTATAGGAAGAGTCTCAGGTTTGGTATAAGCATTGAGATATCACATCTCTGCAATCAGAACTGTCTCAGGGTTGGGATGGGATGGAGTTGGATATCACATCTCATGCTATAGAAAGGGTCTCAGGTTTGGAAGGGGAAGGAGTTGGATATCCCATCTCATGTTATAGGACTGGTCTCAGGTTTGGTATTAGAAGCATTGAGATATCACATTGCGTGCTGTAGGAAGGGTCTCAGGTTTGGAATGGGAAGGAATTGGATATCACATCTCATGCCATAGTATGGGTCTCAGGTTTGGTAGAAGCATTGGGATATCACATCTCATGCTATCGGAAGGGTATCAGTATTGGATTTGGAAGGAGTTGGATATCCCATCTCATGCTATAGGAAGGGTCTCAGGTTGGAATGGGAAGGAGTTGGATATCACATCTCATGTTATAGGAAGGGTCTCAGGATTGGAATGGGAAGGACTTGGATATCATATCTCATGCTATAGGAAGGCTCTCAGGTTTGGAAGGAGAAGGAGTTGGATATCACATTTCATGTTAGAGGAAGGATCTCAGGTTTGGTATAAGAGGCATTGAGATATCACATCTCATGCTTAGGAAGGGTCTCAGGATTGGAATGGGAAGGAGTTGGATATCACATCTCAAGCTATAGGAAGGGTCTCAGGTTTGGTATAAGCATTGAGATATCACATCTCATGCTATAGGAAGGGTCTCAGAATTGAAATGGGAAGGAGTTGGATATCACATCTCATGTTATAGGAAAGATCTCAGGTTTGGTATTAGAAGCATTGAGACATCACATCTCATGTTATAGGAAGGGTCCCAGGATTGGAATGGGAAGAAGTTGGATATCACATCTCATGCTATAGGAAGGGTCTCAGGTTTGGTATAAGCATTGAGATATCACATCTCATGCTATAGGAAGGGTCTCAGGATTGGAATGGGAAGGAATTGTATATGACATCTCATGCCATAGGAAGGGTCTCAGGTTTGGTATTAGAAGCATTGAGATATCACATCTCATGCTATCGGAAGTATCTCAGGTTTGGTATTTGAGGCATTGAGATATCACATCTCATGCTATAATAAGGGTCTCAGGATTGGAATGGGAAGGAGTTGGATATCACATCTCATGCTATAGGAAGGATCTCAGGTTTGGTATTAGAAGCATTGAGATATCACATCTCATGCTATCAGAAGTGTCTCAGGATTGGAATGGGAAGGAGTTGGATATCACATCTCATGCTATAGGAAGGGTCTCAGGTTTGAAACGGGAAGGAGTTGGATATCACATCTCATGTTATAGGAAGTGTCTTAGGTTTGGTATAAGCATTGAGATATCACATCTCTGCAATCGGAAGTGTCTCAGGATTGGGATGGGAAGGAGTTGGATATCACATCTCATGCTATAGGAAGCGTCTCAGGTTTGGAAGGGGAAGGAGTTGGATAGCCCATCTCATGTTATAGGACTGGTCTCAGGTTTGGTATTAGAAGCATTGAGATATCACATTGCATGCTGTAGGAAGGATCTCAGGTTTGGAATGGGAAGGAATTGGATATCACATCTCATGTCATAGGAACGATCTCAGGTTTGGTATTAGAAGCATTGAGATATCACATCTCATGCTATAGGAATGGTCTCAGGATTGGAATGGGAAGGAGTTGGATATTACATTCTTGCTATAGGAAGGGTCTCATGTTTGGAATGGGAAGGAGTTGGATATCACATATGCTATAGGAAGGGTCTCAGGATTGGAATGGGAAGGAGTTGGATATCCCATCTCATGTTATAGGACGGGTCTCAGGTTTGTTATTAGAATCATTGAAATATCATATTGCATGCTGTAGGAAGGGTCTAAGGATTAGAATGGGAAGGACTTGGATATCACATCTCAAGCTATAGGTAGGCTCTCAGGTTTGGAAAGGGAAGGAGTTGGATATCACATTTCATGTTAGAGGAAGGATCTCAGGTTTGGTATTAGAGGAATTGAGATATCACATCTCATGCTATAGGAAGGGTCTCAGGATTGGAATGGGAAGGAGTTGGATATCACATCTCATGCTATAGGAAGGGTCTCAGGTTTGGTATAAGCATTGAGATATCACATCTCATGCTATAGGAAGGGTCTAAGGATTGGAATGGGAAGGAGTTGGATATCACATCTCATGTTATAGGAAGGATCTCAGGTTTGGTATTAGAAGCATTGAGACATCACATTTCATGCTATAGGAAGGGTCTCAGGATTGGAATGGGAAGGAGTTGGATATCACATCTCATGCTATAGGAATGGGTCTCAGGTTTGGTATAAGCATTGAGATATCACATCTCATGCTATAGGAAGGGTCTCAGGATTGGAATGGGAAGGAGTTGTTTATGACATCTCATGCCATAGGAAGGGTCTCAGGTTTGGTATAAGCATTGAGATATCACATCTCTGCTATCGGAAGGGTCTCAGGATTGGAATGGGAAGGAGTTGGATATCCCATCTCATGTTACAGGAAGAGTCTCAGGTTTGGTATTAGAAGCATTGAGATATCACATCTCATGCTATAGGAAGTGTCTCAGGATTGGAATGGGAAGGACTTGGATATCACATCTCATGCTATAGGGAGGGTCTCAAGTTTGATATTAGAAGCATTGAGATATCACATCTCATGCTATAGGAAGGGTCTCAGGATTGGAATGGGAAGGAGTTGGATATCACATCTCATGCTAAAGGAAGGGTCTCAGGTTTGGTATAAGCAGTGAGATATCACATCTCATGCTATAGGAAGTGTCTCAGGATTGGAATGGGAAGGAGTTGGATATCACATCTCATGTTATAGGAAGGATCTCAGGTTTGGTATAAGCATTGAGATATCACATCTCTGCTATCGGAAGGGTCTCAGGATTGGAATGGGAAGGAGTTGGATATTCCCATCTCATGTTATAGGAAGGGTCTCAGGTTTGGTATTAGAAGCATTGAGATATCACATCTCATGCTATAGGAAGGGTCTCAGGATTGGAATGGGAAGGACTTGGATATCACACCTCATGCTATAGGGAGGGTCTCAAGTTTGATATTAGAAGCATTGAGATATCACATCTCATGATATCAGAAGGGTCTCAGGATTGGAATGGGAAGGAGTTGCATATCACATCTCATGATAAAGGAAGGGTCTAAGGTTTGGAAGGGGAAGGATTTGGATATCACATCTCATGTTATACGACGGGTCTCAGGTTTGGTATTAGAAGCATTGAGATATCAAGTCTCATGGTATAGGAAGGGTCTCAGAATTGGAATGGGAAGGAGTTGGATATCACATCTCAAGCTATAGGAAGGGTCTCAGGATTGGAATGGGAAGGAGTTTGATATCACATCTCATGCCATAGTATGGGTCTCAGGTTTGGTAGAAACATTGGGATATCACATCTCATGCTATCGGAAGGGTATCAGAATTGGATTTGGAAGGAGTTGGATATCCCATCTCATGCTATAGTAAGGGTCTCAGGATTGGTATTAGAGGCATTGAGATATGACATCTCATGCTATCAGAAGGGTCTCAGGATTGGAATGGGAAGGAGTTGGATATCACATCTCATGCTAAAGGGAGGGTCTCAGGTTTGGAAGGGGAAGCATTTGGATATCACATCTCATGTTATAGGAAGGATCTCAGGATTGGAATGGGAAGGACTTAGATATCACATATCATGCTATAGGGAGGGTCTCAGTTTTGATATTAGAAGCATTGAGATATCACATCTCATGCTATAGGAAGGGTCTCAGGATTGGAATGGGAAGGACTTGGATATCACATCTCATGCTATAGGGAGGGTCTCAAGTTTGATATTAGACGCATTGAGATATCACATCTCCTGATATCGGAAGGGTCTCAGGATTGGAATGGGAAGGAGTTGGATATCACATCTCATGATAAAGGAAGGATATAATGTTTGGAAGGGGAAGGATTTGGATATCACATCTCATGTTATAGGACGGGTCTCAGGTTTGGTATTAGAAGGATTGAGATATCAAGTCTCATGGTATAGGAAGGGTCTCAGTATTGGAATGGGAAGGAGTTGGATATCACATCTCATGCTATAGGAAGGGTCTCAGGTTTGGTATAAGCATTGAGATATCACATCTCATGCTATAGGAAGGGTCTCAGGATTGGAATGGAAGGAGTTGGATATCACATCTCATGTTATAGGAAGGATCTCAGGTTTGGTATTAGAAGCATTGAGACATCACATCTCATGCTATAGGAAGGGTCTCAGGATTGGAATGGGAAGGAGTTGGATATCACATCTCATGCTATAGGAAGGGTCTCAGGTTTGGTATAAACATTGATATATCACATCTCATGCTATAGGAAGGTTCTCAGGATTGGAATGGGAGGGAGTTGTATATGACATCTCATGCCGTAGGAAGGGTCTCAGGTTTGGTATAAGCATTGAGATATCACATCTCATGCTATAGGAAGTGTCTCAGGATTGGAATGGGAAGGACTTGGATATCACATCTCATGCTATAGGGAGGGTCTCAAGTTTGATATTAGAAGCATTCAGATATCACATCTCATGCTATCGGAAGGGTCTCAGGATTGGGATAGGAAGGAGTTGGATATCACATCTCATGCTAAAGGAAGGGTCTCAGGCTTGGAAGGGGAAGGATTTGGATATTAAATCTCATGTTATAGGACAGGTCACAGGTTTAGGATTAGAAGCATTGAGATATCACATCTCATGCTATAGGAAGGGTCTCAGGATTGGAATGGGAAGGATTTGGATATTACATCTCATGTTATAGGACTGGTCTCAGGTTTTGTATTAGAAGCATTGAGATATCACATCACATGGTATAGGAAGGGTCTCAGGATTGGAATGGGAAGGAGTTTGATATCACATCTCATGCTATAGGAAGGGTCTCAGGTTTGGTATTAGAAGCATTGAGATATCAAGTCTCATGGTATAGGAAGGGTCTCAGAATTGGAATGGGAAGGAGTTGGATATCATATCTAAAGCTATTGGAAGGGCTCAGGATTGGAATGGGAAGGAGTTTGATATCACATCTCATGCCATAGTATGGGTCTCAGGCTTGGTAGAAGCATTGAGATATCACATCTCATGCTATCGGAAGGGTCTCAGGATTGGATTTGGATGGAGTTGGATATTCCATCTCATGCTATAGGAAGGGTCTCAGGTTTGGTATTAGAAGCATTGAGATATCACATCTCATGCTATAGGAAGGGTCTCAGGTTTGGTATTAGAAGCATTGAGATATCAAGTCTCATGGTATAGGAAGGGTCTCAGAATTGGAATGGGAAGGAGTTGGATATCACATCTCATGCCATAGTATGGGTCTCAGGTTTGGCAGAAGCATTGAGATATCACATCTCATGATATCGGAAGGGTCTCAGGATTGGATTTGGATGGAGTTGGATATCCCATCTCATGCTATAGGAAGGGTCTCAGGTTGGAATGGGAAGGAATTGGATATCACATCTCATGTTATAGGAAGGGTCTCAGGTTTGGTATTAGAAGCATTCAGATATCACATCTCAGGCTATCGGAAGGGTCTCAGGATTGGAATGGGAAGGAGTTGGATATCACATCTCATGCTAAAGGAAGGGTCTCAGGCTTGGAAGGGGAAGGATTTTGATATTACATCTCATGTTATAGGACTGGTCTCAGGTTTAGTATTAGAAGCATTGAGATATCACATCTCATGGTATAGGAAGGGTCTCAGGATTGGAATGGGAAGGAGTTTGATATCACATCTCATGCCATAGGAAGGGTCTCAGGTTTGGTAGAAGCATTGAGATATCACATCCCATGCTATCGGAAGGGTCTCAGGATTGGATTGAGAAGGAGTTGGATATCCCATCTCATGCTATAGGAAGGGTCTCAGGTTTGGTATTAGAAGCATTGAGATATCACATCTCATTCTATAAGAAGGGTCTCAGGATTGGAATGGGAAGGAGTTAGATATCACATCTCATGCTATAGGAAGGGTCTCAGGTTTGGTATTGGAGGCATTGAGATATCACATCTCATGCTATAGGAAGGGTCTCAGGATTGGAATGGGACGGAGTTGGATATCACATCTCATGCTAAAGGAAGGGTCTCAGGCTTGGAAGGGGAAGGATTTGGATATTACATCTCATGTTATAAGACAGGTCTCAGGTTTAGTATTAGAAGCATTGAGATATCACATCTAATGGTATAGGAAGGGTCTCAGGATTGGAAAGGGAAGGAGTTTGATATCACATCTCATGCTATAGGAAGGGTCTCAGGTTTGGTATTAGAAGCATTGAGATATTAAGTCTCATGGTATAGGAAGGGCCTCAGAATTGGAATGGGAAGGAGTTGGATATCACATCTCAAGATATAGGAAGGGTCTCAGAATTGGAATGGGAAGGAGTTTGATATCACATCTCATGCCATAGTATGGGTCTCGGGTTTGGTAGAAGCATTGAGATATCACATCTCATGCTATCGGAAGGGTCTCAGGATTGGATTTGGATGGAGTTGGATATTCCATCTCATGCTATAGGAAGGGTCTCAGGTTTGGTATTAGAAGCATTGAGATATCACACATCTCATGCTATAGGAAGGTTCTCAGGATTGGAATGGGAAGGAGTTTGATATCACATCTCATGCTATAGGAAGGGTCTCAGGTTTGGTATTAGAAGTATTGAGATATCAAGTCTCATGGTATAGGAAGGGTCTCAGAATTGGAATGGGAAGGAGTTGGATATCACATCTCAAGCTATAGGAGGGGTCTCAGAATTGGAATGGGAAGGAGTTTGATATCACATCTCATGCCATAGTATGGGTCTCAGGTTTGGTAGAAGCATTGAGATATCACATCTCATGCTATCGGAAGGGTCTCAGGATTGGATTTGGATGGAGTTGGATATCCCATCTCATGCTAT
This sequence comes from Ambystoma mexicanum, assembly GCF_040938575.1. NCBI lineage: Eukaryota > Metazoa > Chordata > Amphibia > Caudata > Ambystomatidae > Ambystoma > Ambystoma mexicanum. The sequence goes on along the minus strand of NC_090931.1, from coordinate 495,088,801 downwards.
AGGAAGGGTCTCAGGTTGAATGGGAAGGAGTTGGATGTCACATCTCATGTTATAGGAAGGGTCTCAGGTTTGGTATTAGAAGCATTCAGATATCACATCTCATGCTATCGGAAGGTCTCAGGATTGGAATGGGAAGGAGTTGGATATCACATCCCATGCTAAAGGAAGGGTCTCAGGCTTGGAAGGGGAAGGATTTGGATATTACATCTCATGTTATAGGACGGGTCTCAGGTTTAGTATTAGAAGCATTGAGATATCACATTTCATGGTATAGGAAGGGTCTCCGGATTGGAATGGTAAGGAGTTTGATATCACATCTCATGCCATAGGAAGGGTCTCAGGTTTAGTAGAAGCATTGAGATATCACATCTCATGCTATCGGAAGGGTCTCAGGTTTGGTATTAGAAGCATTGAGATATCAAGTCTCATGGTATAGGAAGGGTCTCAGAATTGGAATGGGAAGGAGTTGGATATCACATCTCAAGCTATAGGAAGGGTCTCAGGATTGGAATGGGAAGGAGTTTGATATCACATCTCATTCCATAGTATGGGTCTCAGGTTTGGTAGAAGCATTGAGATATCACATCTCATTCTATCGGAAGGGTCTCAGGATTGGATTTGGATGGAGTTGGATATTCCATCTCATGCTATAGGAAGGGTCTCAGGTTTGGTATTAGAAACATTGAGATATCACATCTCATGCTATAGGAAGGGTCTCAGGATTGGAATGGGAAGGAGTTGGATATCACATCTCATGCTATAGGAAGGGTCTCAGGTTTGGTATTAGAAGTATTGAGATATCAAGTCTCATGGTATAGGAAGGGTCTCAGGATTGGAATGGGAAGGAGTTTGATATCACATCTCATGCCATAGTATGGGTCTCAGGTTTGGTAGAAGCATTGAGATATCACATCTCATGCTATCGGAAGGGTCTCAGGATTGGATTTGGATGGAGTTGAATATCCCATCTCATGCTATAGGAAGGGTCTCAGGTTGGAATGGGAAATAGTTGGATATCACATTTCATGTTATAGGAAGGGTCTCAGGTTTGGTATTAGAAGCATTCAGATATCACATCTCATGCTATCGGAAGGGTCTCAGGATTGGAATGGGAAGGAGTTGGATATCACATCTCATGCTAAAGGAAGGGTCTCAGGCTTGGAAGGGGAAGGATTTGGATATTACATTTCATGTTATAGGACGGGTCTCAGGTTTAGTATTAGAAGCATTGAGATATCACATCTCATGCTATCGGAAGGGTCTCAGGATTGGATTTGGATGGAGTTGGATATTCCATCTCATGCTATAGGAAGGGTCTCAGGTTTGGTATTAGAAGCATTGAGATATCACATCTCATGCTATAGGAAGGGTCTCAGGTTTGGTATTAGAAGCATTGAGATATCAAGTCTCATGGTATAGGAAGGGTCTCAGAATTGGAATGGGAAGGAGTTGGATATCACATCTCATGCCATAGTATGGGTCTCAGGTTTGGCAGAAGCATTGAGATATCACATCTCATGATATCGGAAGGGTCTCAGGATTGGATTTGGATGGAGTTGGATATCCCATCTCATGCTATAGGAAGGGTCTCAGGTTGGAATGGGAAGGAATTGGATATCACATCTCATGTTATAGGAAGGGTCTCAGGTTTGGTATTAGAAGCATTCAGATATCACATCTCAGGCTATCGGAAGGGTCTCAGGATTGGAATGGGAAGGAGTTGGATATCACATCTCATGCTAAAGGAAGGGTCTCAGGCTTGGAAGGGGAAGGATTTTGATATTACATCTCATGTTATAGGACTGGTCTCAGGTTTAGTATTAGAAGCATTGAGATATCACATCTCATGGTATAGGAAGGGTCTCAGGATTGGAATGGGAAGGAGTTTGATATCACATCTCATGCCATAGGAAGGGTCTCAGGTTTGGTAGAAGCATTGAGATATCACATCTCATGCTATCGGAAGGGTCTCAGGATTGGATTGAGAAGGAGTTGGATATCCCATCTCATGCTATAGGAAGGGTCTCAGGTTTGGTATTAGAAGCATTGAGATATCACATCTCATTCTATAAGAAGGGTCTCAGGATTGGAATGGGAAGGAGTTAGATATCACATCTCATGCTATAGGAAGGGTCTCAGGTTTGGTATTGGAGGCATTGAGATATCACATCTCATGCTATAGGAAGGGTCTCAGGATTGGAATGGGACGGAGTTGGATATCACATCTCATGCTAAAGGAAGGGTCTCAGGCTTGGAAGGGGAAGGATTTGGATATTACATCTCATGTTATAAGACAGGTCTCAGGTTTAGTATTAGAAGCATTGAGATATCACATCTAATGGTATAGGAAGGGTCTCAGGATTGGAAAGGGAAGGAGTTTGATATCACATCTCATGCTATAGGAAGGGTCTCAGGTTTGGTATTAGAAGCATTGAGATATTAAGTCTCATGGTATAGGAAGGGCCTCAGAATTGGAATGGGAAGGAGTTTGATATCACATCTCATGCCATAGTATGGGTCTCGGGTTTGGTAGAAGCATTGAGATATCACATCTCATGCTATCGGAAGGGTCTCAGGATTGGATTTGGATGGAGTTGGATATTCCATCTCATGCTATAGGAAGGGTCTCAGGTTTGGTATTAGAAGCATTGAGATATCACACATCTCATGCTATAGGAAGGTTCTCAGGATTGGAATGGGAAGGAGTTTGATATCACATCTCATGCTATAGGAAGGGTCTCAGGTTTGGTATTAGAAGTATTGAGATATCAAGTCTCATGGTATAGGAAGGGTCTCAGAATTGGAATGGGAAGGAGTTGGATATCACATCTCAAGCTATAGGAGGGGTCTCAGAATTGGAATGGGAAGGAGTTTGATATCACATCTCATGCCATAGTATGGGTCTCAGGTTTGGTAGAAGCATTGAGATATTACATCTCATGCTATCGGAAGGGTCTCAGGATTGGATTTGGATGGAGTTGGATATCCCATCTCATGCTATAGGAAGGGTCTCAGGTCGGAATGGGAAGGAGTTGGATGTCACATCTCATGTTATAGGAAGGGTCTCAGGTTTGGTATTAGAAGCATTCAGATATCACATCTCATGCTATCGGAAGGTCTCAGGATTGGAATGGGAAGGAGTTGGATATCACATCCCATGCTAAAGGAAGGGTCTCAGGCTTGGAAGGGGAAGGATTTGGATATTACATCTCATGTTATAGGACGGGTCTCAGGTTTAGTATTAGAAGCATTGAGATATCACATTTCATGGTATAGGAAGGGTCTCCGGATTGGAATGGTAAGGAGTTTGATATCACATCTCATGCCATAGGAAGGGTCTCAGGTTTAGTAGAAGCATTGAGATATCACATCTCATGCTATCGGAAGGGTCTCAGGTTTGGTATTAGAAGCATTGAGATATCAAGTCTCATGGTATAGGAAGGGTCTCAGAATTGGAATGGGAAGGAGTTGGATATCACATCTCAAGCTATAGGAAGGGTCTCAGGATTGGAATGGGAAGGAGTTTGATATCACATCTCATTCCATAGTATGGGTCTCAGGTTTGGTAGAAGCATTGAGATATCACATCTCATGCTATCGGAAGGGTCTCAGGATTGGATTTGGATGGAGTTGGATATTCCATCTCATGCTATAGGAAGGGTCTCAGGTTTGGTATTAGAAACATTGAGATATCACATCTCATGCTATAGGAAGGGTCTCAGGATTGGAATGGGAAGGAGTTGGATATCACATCTCATGCTATAGGAAGGGTCTCAGGTTTGGTATTAGAAGTATTGAGATATCAAGTCTCATGGTATAGGAAGGGTCTCAGGATTGGAATGGGAAGGAGTTTGATATCACATCTCATGCCATAGTATGGGTCTCAGGTTTGGTAGAAGCATTGAGATATCACATCTCATGCTATCGGAAGGGTCTCAGGATTGGATTTGGATGGAGTTGAATATCCCATCTCATGCTATAGGAAGGGTCTCAGGTTGGAATGGGAAATAGTTGGATATCACATTTCATGTTATAGGAAGGGTCTCAGGTTTGGTATTAGAAGCATTCAGATATCACATCTCATGCTATCGGAAGGGTCTCAGGATTGGAATGGGAAGGAGTTGGATATCACATCTCATGCTAAAGGAAGGGTCTCAGGCTTGGAAGGGGAAGGATTTGGATATTACATTTCATGTTATAGGACGGGTCTCAGGTTTAGTATTAGAAGCATTGAGATATCACATCTCATGGTATAGGAAGGGTCTCAGGATTGGAATGGGAAGGAGTTTGATATCTCATCTCATGCCATAGGAAGGGTCTCAGGTTTGGTGGAAGCATTGAGATATCACATCTCATGCTATCGGAAGGGTCTCAGGATTGGATTGGGAAGGAGTTGGATATCCCATCTCATGCTATAGGAAGGGTCTCAGGTTTGGTATTAGAAGCATTGAGATATCACATCTCATTCTATAGGAAGGGTCTCAGGATTGGAATGGGAAGGAGTTGCATATCACATCTCATGCTATGGGACGGGTCTCAGGTTTGGTATTAGAGGCATTGAGATATCACATCTCATGCTATAGGAAGGGTCTCAGGATTGGAATGGGACGGAGTTGGATATCACATATCATGCTAAAGGGAGGGTCTCAGGTTTGGAATGGGAAGGAGTTGGATATCACATATGCTATAGGAAGGGTCTCAGGATTGGAATGGGAAGGAGTTGGATATCCCATCTCATGTTATAGGACGGGTCTCAGGTTTGTTATTAGAATCATTGAAATATCATATTGCATGCTGTAGGAAGGGTCTAAGGATTAGAATGGGAAGGACTTGGATATCACATCTCAAGCTATAGGTAGGCTCTCAGGTTTGGAAAGGGAAGGAGTTGGATATCACATTTCATGTTAGAGGAAGGATCTCAGGTTTGGTATTAGAGGAATTGAGATATCACATCTCATGCTATAGGAAGGGTCTCAGGATTGGAATGGGAAGGAGTTGGATATCACATCTCATGCTATAGGAAGGGTCTCAGGTTTGGTATAAGCATTGAGATATCACATCTCATGCTATAGGAAGTGTCTAAGGATTGGAATGGGAAGGAGTTGGATATCACATCTCATGTTATAGGAAGGATCTCAGGTTTGGTATTAGAAGCATTGAGACATCACATTTCATGCTATAGGAAGGGTCTCAGGATTGGAATGGGAAGGAGTTGGATATCACATCTCATGCTATAGGAATGGGTCTCAGGTTTGGTATAAGCATTGAGATATCACATCTCATGCTATAGGAAGGGTCTCAGGATTGGAATGGGAAGGAGTTGTGTATGACATCTCATGCCATAGGAAGGGTCTCAGGTTTGGTATAAGCATTGAGATATCACATCTCTGCTATAGGAAGTGTCTCAGGATTGGAATGGGAAGGACTTGGATATCACATCTCATGCTATAGGGAGGGTCTCAAGTTTGATATTAGAAGCATTGAGATATCACATCTCATGCTATAGGAAGGGTCTCAGGATTGGAATGGGAAGGAGTTGGATATCACATCTCATGCTAAAGGAAGGGTCTCAGGTTTGGTATAAGCAGTGAGATATCACATCTCATGCTATAGGAAGTGTCTCAGGATTGGAATGGGAAGGAGTTGGATATCACATCTCATGTTATAGGAAGGATCTCGGGTTTGGTATAAGCATTGAGATATCACATCTCTGCTATCGGAAGGGTCTCAGGATTGGAATGGGAAGGAGTTGGATATTCCCATCTCATGTTATAGGAAGGGTCTCAGGTTTGGTATTAGAAGCATTGAGATATCACATCTCATGCTATAGGAAGGGTCTCAGGATTGGAATGGGAAGGACTTGGATATCACACCTCATGCTATAGGGAGGGTCTCAAGTTTGATATTAGAAGCATTGAGATATCACATCTCATGATATCAGAAGGGTCTCAGGATTGGAATGGGAAGGAGATGCATATCACATCTCATGATAAAGGAAGGGTCTAAGGTTTGGAAGGGGAAGGATTTGGATATCACATCTCATGTTATACGATGGGTCTCAGGTTTGGTATTAGAAGCATTGAGATATCAAGTCTCATGGTATAGGAAGGGTCTCAGAATTGGAATGGGAAGGAGTTGGATATCACATCTCAAGCTATAGGAAGGGTCTCAGGATTGGAATGGGAAGGAGTTTGATATCACATCTCATGCCATAGTATGGGTCTCAGGTTTGGTAGAAACATTGGGATATCACATCTCATGCTATCGGAAGGGTATCAGAATTGGATTTGGAAGGAGTTGGATATCCCATCTCATGCTATAGGAAGGGTCTCAGGTTGGAATGGGAAGGAGTTGGATATCACATCTCATGTTATAGTAAGGGTCTCAGGATTGGTATTAGAGGCATTGAGATATGACATCTCATGCTATCAGAAGGGTCTCAGGATTGGAATGGGAAGGAGTTGGATATCACATCTCATGCTAAAGGGAGGGTCTCAGGTTTGGAAGGGGAAGCATTTGGATATCACATCTCATGTTATAGGAAGGATCTCAGGATTGGAATGGGAAGGACTTAGATATCACATATCATGCTATAGGGAGGGTCTCAGTTTTGATATTAGAAGCATTGAGATATCACATCTCATGCTATAGGAAGGGTCTCAGGATTGGAATGGGAAGGACTTGGATATCACATCTCATGCTATAGGGAGGGTCTCAAGTTTGTTATTAGACACATTGAGATATCACATCTCCTGATATCGGAAGGGTCTCAGGATTGGAATGGGAAGGAGTTGGATATCACATCTCATGATAAAGGAAGGATATAATGTTTGGAAGGGGAAGGATTTGGATATCACATCTCATGTTATAGGATGGGTCTCAGGTTTGGTATTAGAAGGATTGAGATATCAAGTCTCATGGTATAGGAAGGGTCTCAGTATTGGAATGGGAAGGAGTTGGATATCACATCTCATGCTATAGGAAGGGTCTCAGGTTTGGTATAAGCATTGAGATATCACATCTCATGCTATAGGAAGGGTCTCAGGATTGGAATGGAAGGAGTTGGATATCACATCTCATGTTATAGGAAGGATCTCAGGTTTGGTATTAGAAGCATTGAGACATCACATCTCATGCTATAGGAAGGGTCTCAGGATTGGAATGGGAAGGAGTTGGATATCACATCTCATGCTATAGGAAGGGTCTCAGGTTTGGTATAAACATTGATATATCACATCTCATGCTATAGGAAGGTTCTCAGGATTGGAATGGGAAGGAGTTGTATATGACATCTCATGCCGTAGGAAGGGTCTCAGGTTTGGTATAAGCATTGAGATATCACATCTCATGCTATAGGAAGTGTCTCAGGATTGCAATGGGAAGGACTTGGATATCACATCTCATGCTATAGGGAGGGTCTCAAGTTTGATATTAGAAGCATTCAGATATCACATCTCATGCTATCGGAAGGGTCTCAGGATTGGAATAGGAAGGAGTTGGATATCACATCTCATGCTAAAGGAAGGGTCTCAGGCTTGGAAGGGGAAGGATTTGGATATTAAATCTCATGTTATAGGACAGGTCACAGGTTTAGGATTAAAAGCATTGAGATATCACATCTCATGCTATAGGAAGGGTCTCAGGATTGGAATGGGAAGGAGTTGGATATCACATCTCATGCCATAGGAAGGGTCTCAGGTTTGGTAGAAGCATTGAGATATCACATCTCATGCTATAGGAAGGGTCTCAGGATTGGAATGGGAAGGAGTTTGATATCACATCTCATGCCATAGGAAGGGTCTCAGGTTTGGTAGAAGCATTGAGATATCACATCTCATGCTATAGGAAGGGTCTCAGGATTGGAATGGGAAGGAGTTGGATATCACATCTCATGCTATAGGAAGGGTCTCAAGTTTGGTATTAGAAGCATTGAGATATCACATCTCATGCTATAGGAAGGGTCTCAGGATTGGAATGGGAAGGAGTTGGATATCACATCTCAGGCTAAAGGAAGGGTCTCAGGCTTGGAAGGGGAAGGATTTGGATATTACATCTCATGTTATAGGACGGGTCTCAGGTTTAGTATTAGAAGAATTTAGATATCACATCACATGGTATAGGAAGGGTCTCAGGATTGGAATGGGAAGGAGTTTGATATCACATCTCATGCTATAGGAAGGGTCTCAGGTTTGGTATTAGAAGCATTGAGATATCAAGTCTCATGGTATAGGAAGGGTCTCAGAATTGGAATGGGAAGGAGTTGGATATCATATCTAAAGCTATTGGAAGGGCTCAGGATTGGAATGGGAAGGAGTTTGATATCACATCTCATGCCATAGTATGGGTCTCAGGCTTGGTAGAAGCATTGAGATATCACATCTCATGCTATCGGAAGGGTCTCAGGATTGGATTTGGATGGAGTTGGATATTCCATCTCATGCTATAGGAAGGGTCTCAGGTTTGGTATTAGAAGAATTGAGATATAACATCTCATGCTATAGGAAGGGTCTCAGGTTTGGTATTAGAAGCATTGAGATATCAAGTCTCATGGTATAGGAAGGGTCTCAGAATTGGAATGGGAAGGAGTTGGATATCACATCTCAAGCCATAGGAAGGGTCTCAGGATTGGAATGGGAAGGAGTTTGATATCACATCTCATGCCATAGTATGGGTCTCAGGTTTGGCAGAAGCATTGAGATATCACATCTCATGATATCGGAAGGGTCTCAGGATTTGATTTGGATGGAGTTGGATATCCCATCTCATGCTATAGGAAGGGTCTCAGGTTGGAATGGGAAGGAATTGGATACCACATCTCATGTTATAGGAAGGGTCTCAGGTTTGGTATTAGAAGCATTCAGATATCACATCTCAGGCTATCGGAAGGGTCTCAGGATTGGAATGGGAAGGAGTTGGATATCACATCTCATGCTAAAGGAAGGGTCTCAGGCTTGGAAGGGGAAGGATTTTGATATTACATCTCATGTTATAGGACTGGTCTCAGGTTTAGTATTAGAAGCATTGAGATATCACATCTCATGGTATAGGAAGGGTCTCAGGATTGGAATGGGAAGGAGTTTGATATCACATCTCATGCCATAGGAAGGGTCTCAGGTTTGGTAGAAGCATTGAGATATCACATCTCATGCTATCGGAAGGGTCTCAGGATTGGATTTGGATGGAGTTGGATATTCCATCTCATGCTATAGGAAGGGTCTCAGGTTTGGTATTAGAAGCATTGAGATATCACCTCTCATTCTATAAGAAGGGTCTCAGGATTGGAATGGGAAGGAGTTAGATATCACATCTCATGCTATAGGAAGGGTCTCAGGTTTGGTATTGGAGGCATTGAGATATCACATCTCATGCTATAGGAAGGGTCTCAGGATTGGAATGGGACGGAGTTGGATATCACATCTCATGCTAAAGGAAGGGTCTCAGGCTTGGAAGGGGAAGGATTTGGATATTACATCTCATGTTATAAGACAGGTCTCAGGTTTAGTATTAGAAGCATTGAGATATCACATCTAATGGTATAGGAAGGGTCTCAGGATTGGAAAGGGAAGGAGTTTGATATCACATCTCATGCTATAGGAAGGGTCTCAGGTTTGGTATTAGAAGCAGTGAGATATTAAGTCTCATGGTATAGGAAGGGCCTCAGAATTGGAATGGGAAGGAGTTGGATATCACATCTCAAGATATAGGAAAGGTCTCAGGTTTGGTATTAGAAGCATTCAGATATCACATCTCATGCTATCGGAAGGTCTCAGGATTGGAATGGTAAGGAGTTGGATATCACATCCCATGCTAAAGGAAGGGTCTCAGGCTTGGAAGGGGAAGGATTTGGATATTACATCTCATGTTATAGGACGGGTCTCAGGTTTAGTATTAGAAGCATTGAGATATCACATTTCATGGTATAGGAAGGGTCTCCGGATTGGAATGGTAAGGAGTTTGATATCACATCTCATGCCATAGGAAGGGTCTCAGGTTTAGTAGAAGCATTGAGATATCACATCTCATGCTATCGGAAGGGTCTCAGGTTTGGTATTAGAAGCATTGAGATATCAAGTCTCATGGTATAGGAAGGGTCTCAGAATTGGAATGGGAAGGAGTTGGATATCACATCTCAAGCTATAGGAAGGGTCTCAGGATTGGAATGGGAAGGAGTTTGATATCACATCTCATGCCATAGTATGGGTCTCCGGTTTGGTAGAAGCATTGAGATATCACATCTCATGCTATCGGAAGGGTCTCAGGATTGGATTTGGATGGAGTTGGATATTCCATCTCATGCTATAGGAAGGGTCTCAGGTTTGGTATTAGAAACATTGAGATATCACATCTCATGCTATAGGAAGGGTCTCAGGATTGGAATGGGAAGGAGTTGGATATCACATCTCATGCTATAGGAAGGGTCTCAGGTTTGGTATTAGAAGTATTGAGATATCAAGTCTCATGGTATAGGAAGGGTCTCAGGATTGGAATGGGAAGGAGTTTGATATCACATCTCATGCCATAGTATGGGTCTCAGGTTTGGTAGAAGCATTGAGATATCACATCTCATGCTATCGGAAGGGTCTCAGGATTGGATTTGGATGGAGTTGAATATCCCATCTCATGCTATAGGAAGGGTCTCAGGTTGGAATGGGAAATAGTTGGATATCACATCTCATGTTATAGGAAGGGTCTCAGGTTTGGTATTAGAAGCATTCAGATATCACATCTCATGCTATCGGAAGGGTCTCAGGATTGGAATGGGAAGGAGTTGGATATCACATCTCATGCTAAAGGAAGGGTCTCAGGCTTGGAAGGGGAAGGATTTGGATATTACATTTCATGTTATAGGACGGGTCTCAGGTTTAGTATTAGAAGCATTGAGATATCACATCTCATGGTATAGGAAGGGTCTCAGGATTGGAATGGGAAGGAGTTTGATATCTCATCTCATGCCATAGGAAGGGTCTCAGGTTTGGTGGAAGCATTGAGATATCACATCTCATGCTATCGGAAGGGTCTCAGGATTGGATTGGGAAGGAGTTGGATATCCCATCTCATGCTATAGGAAGGGTCTCAGGTTTGGTATTAGAAGCATTGAGATATCACATCTCATTCTATAGGAAGGGTCTCAGGATTGGAATGGGAAGGAGTTGCATATCACATCTCATGCTATGGGACGGGTCTCAGGTTTGGTATTAGAGGCATTGAGATATCACATCTCATGCTATAGGAAGGGTCTCAGGATTGGAATGGGACGGAGTTGGATATCACATATCATGCTAAAGGAAGGGTCTCAGGCTTGGAATGGGAAGGATTTGGATATTACATCTCATGTTATAGGACGGGTCTCAGGTTTAGTATTAGAAGCATTGAGATATCACATCTCATGCTATAGGAAGGGTCTCAGGATTGGAATGGGACGGAGTTGGATATCACATCTCATGCTAAAGGAAGGGTCTCAGGCTTGGAAGGGGAAGGATTTGGATATCACATCTCATGTTATAGGAAGGATCTCAGGATTGGAATGGGAAGGACTTAGATATCACATATCATGCTATAGGGAGGGTCTCAGTTTTGATATTAGAAGCATTGAGATATCACATCTCATGCTATAGGAAGGGTCTCAGGATTGGAATGGGAAGGACTTGGATATCACATCTCATGCTATAGGGAGGGTCTCAAGTTTGTTATTAGACACATTGAGATATCACATCTCCTGATATCGGAAGGGTCTCAGGATTGGAATGGGAAGGAGTTGGATATCACATCTCATGATAAAGGAAGGATATAATGTTTGGAAGGGGAAGGATTTGGATATCACATCTCATGTTATAGGATGGGTCTCAGGTTTGGTATTAGAAGGATTGAGATATCAAGTCTCATGGTATAGGAAGGGTCTCAGTATTGGAATGGGAAGGAGTTGGATATCACATCTCATGCTATAGGAAGGGTCTCAGGTTTGGTATAAGCATTGAGATATCACATCTCATGCTATAGGAAGGGTCTCAGGATTGGAATGGAAGGAGTTGGATATCACATCTCATGTTATAGGAAGGATCTCAGGTTTGGTATTAGAAGCATTGAGACATCACATCTCATGCTATAGGAAGGGTCTCAGGATTGGAATGGGAAGGAGTTGGATATCACATCTCATGCTATAGGAAGGGTCTCAGGTTTGGTATTAGAAGCATTGAGATATCACATCTCATTCTATAGGAAGGGTCTCAGGATTGGAATGGGAAGGAGTTGCATATCACATCTCATGCTATGGGACGGGTCTCAGGTTTGGTATTAGAGGCATTGAGATATCACATCTCATGCTATAGGAAGGGTCTCAGGATTGGAATGGGACGGAGTTGGATATCACATATCATGCTAAAGGAAGGGTCTCAGGCTTGGAATGGGAAGGATTTGGATATTACATCTCATGTTATAGTAAGGGTCTCAGGATTGGTATTAGAGGCATTGAGATATGACATCTCATGCTATCAGAAGGGTCTCAGGATTGGAATGGGAAGGAGTTGGATATCACATCTCATGCTAAAGGGAGGGTCTCAGGTTTGGAAGGGGAAGCATTTGGATATCACATCTCATGTTATAGGAAGGATCTCAGGATTGGAATGGGAAGGACTTAGATATCACATATCATGCTATAGGGAGGGTCTCAGTTTTGATATTAGAAGCATTGAGATATCACATCTCATGCTATAGGAAGGGTCTCAGGATTGGAATGGGAAGGACTTGGATATCACATCTCATGCTATAGGGAGGGTCTCAAGTTTGTTATTAGACACATTGAGATATCACATCTCCTGATATCGGAAGGGTCTCAGGATTGGAATGGGAAGGAGTTGGATATCACATCTCATGATAAAGGAAGGATATAATGTTTGGAAGGGGAAGGATTTGGATATCACATCTCATGTTATAGGATGGGTCTCAGGTTTGGTATTAGAAGGATTGAGATATCAAGTCTCATGGTATAGGAAGGGTCTCAGTATTGGAATGGGAAGGAGTTGGATATCACATCTCATGCTATAGGAAGGGTCTCAGGTTTGGTATAAGCATTGAGATATCACATCTCATGCTATAGGAAGGGTCTCAGGATTGGAATGGAAGGAGTTGGATATCACATCTCATGTTATAGGAAGGATCTCAGGTTTGGTATTAGAAGCATTGAGACATCACATCTCATGCTATAGGAAGGGTCTCGGGATTGGAATGGGAAGGAGTTGGATATCACATCTCATGCTTTAGGAAGGGTCTCAGGTTTGGTATAAACATTGATATATCACATCTCATGCTATAGGAAGGTTCTCAGGATTGGAATGGGAAGGAGTTGTATATGACATCTCATGCCGTAGGAAGGGTCTCAGGTTTGGTATAAGCATTGAGATATCACATCTCATGCTATAGGAAGTGTCTCAGGATTGGAATGGGAAGGACTTGGATATCACATCTCATGCTATAGGGAGGGTCTCAAGTTTGATATTAGAAGCATTCAGATATCACATCTCATGCTATCGGAAGGGTCTCAGGATTGGAATAGGAAGGAGTTGGATATCACATCTCATGCTAAAGGAAGGGTCTCAGGCTTGGAAGGGGAAGGATTTGGATATTAAATCTCATGTTATAGGACAGGTCACAGGTTTAGGATTAAAAGCATTGAGATATCACATCTCATGCTATAGGAAGGGTCTCAGGATTGGAATGGGAAGGAGTTGGATATCACATCTCATGCCATAGGAAGGGTCTCAGGTTTGGTAGAAGCATTGAGATATCACATCTCATGCTATAGGAAGGGTCTCAGGATTGGAATGGGAAGGAGTTTGATATCACATCTCATGCCATAGGAAGGGTCTCAGGTTTGGTAGAAGCATTGAGATATCACATCTCATGCTATAGGAAGGGTCTCAGGATTGGAATGGGAAGGAGTTGGATATCACATCTCATGCTATAGGAAGGGTCTCAAGTTTGGTATTAGAAGCATTGATATATCACATCTCATGCTATAGGAAGGGTCTCAGGATTGGAATGGGAAGGAGTTGGATATCACATCTCAGGCTAAAGGAAGGGTCTCAGGCTTGGAAGGGGAAGGATTTGGATATTACATCTCATGTTATAGGACGGGTCTCAGGTTTAGTATTAGAAGAATTTAGATATCACATCACATGGTATAGGAAGGGTCTCAGGATTGGAATGGGAAGGAGTTTGATATCACATCTCATGCTATAGGAAGGGTCTCAGGTTTGGTATTAGAAGCATTGAGATATCAAGTCTCATGGTATAGGAAGGGTCTCAGAATTGGAATGGGAAGGAGTTGGATATCATATCTAAAGCTATTGGAAGGGCTCAGGATTGGAATGGGAAGGAGTTTGATATCACATCTCATGCCATAGTATGGGTCTCAGGCTTGGTAGAAGCATTGAGATATCACATCTCATGCTATCGGAAGGGTCTCAGGATTGGATTTGGATGGAGTTGGATATTCCATCTCATGCTATAGGAAGGGTCTCAGGTTTGGTATTAGAAGAATTGAGATATAACATCTCATGCTATAGGAAGGGTCTCAGGTTTGGTATTAGAAGCATTGAGATATCAAGTCTCATGGTATAGGAAGGGTCTCAGAATTGGAATGGGAAGGAGTTGGATATCACATCTCAAGCCATAGGAAGGGTCTCAGGATTGGAATGGGAAGGAGTTTGATGTCACATCTCATGCCATAGTATGGGTCTCAGGTTTGGCAGAAGCATTGAGATATCACATCTCATGATATCGGAAGGGTCTCAGGATTTGATTTGGATGGAGTTGGATATCCCATCTCATGCTATAGGAAGGGTCTCAGGTTGGAATGGGAAGGAATTGGATACCACATCTCATGTTATAGGAAGGGTCTCAGGTTTGGTATTAGAAGCATTCAGATATCACATCTCAGGCTATCGGAAGGGTCTCAGGATTGGAATGGGAAGGAGTTGGATATCACATCTCATGCTAAAGGAAGGGTCTCAGGCTTGGAAGGGGAAGGATTTTGATATTACATCTCATGTTATAGGACTGGTCTCAGGTTTAGTATTAGAAGCATTGAGATATCACATCTCATGGTATAGGAAGGGTCTCAGGATTGGAATGGGAAGGAGTTTGATATCACATCTCATGCCATAGGAAGGGTCTCAGGTTTGGTAGAAGCATTGAGATATCACATCTCATGCTATCGGAAGGGTCTCAGGATTGGATTTGGATGGAGTTGGATATTCCATCTCATGCTATAGGAAGGGTCTCAGGTTTGGTATTAGAAGCATTGAGATATCACCTCTCATTCTATAAGAAGGGTCTCAGGATTGGAATGGGAAGGAGTTAGATATCACATCTCATGCTATAGGAAGGGTCTCAGGTTTGGTATTGGAGGCATTGAGATATCACATCTCATGCTATAGGAAGGGTCTCAGGATTGGAATGGGACGGAGTTGGATATCACATCTCATGCTAAAGGAAGGGTCTCAGGCTTGGAAGGGGAAGGATTTGGATATTACATCTCATGTTATAAGACAGGTCTCAGGTTTAGTATTAGAAGCATTGAGATATCACATCTAATGGTATAGGAAGGGTCTCAGGATTGGAAAGGGAAGGAGTTTGATATCACATCTCATGCTATAGGAAGGGTCTCAGGTTTGGTATTAGAAGCAGTGAGATATTAAGTCTCATGGTATAGGAAGGGCCTCAGAATTGGAATGGGAAGGAGTTGGATATCACATCTCAAGATATAGGAAAGGTCTCAGGTTTGGTATTAGAAGCATTCAGATATCACATCTCATGCTATCGGAAGGTCTCAGGATTGGAATGGTAAGGAGTTGGATATCACATCCCATGCTAAAGGAAGGGTCTCAGGCTTGGAAGGGGAAGGATTTGGATATTACATCTCATGTTATAGGACGGGTCTCAGGTTTAGTATTAGAAGCATTGAGATATCACATTTCATGGTATAGGAAGGGTCTCCGGATTGGAATGGTAAGGAGTTTGATATCACATCTCATGCCATAGGAAGGGTCTCAGGTTTAGTAGAAGCATTGAGATATCACATCTCATGCTATCGGAAGGGTCTCAGGTTTGGTATTAGAAGCATTGAGATATCAAGTCTCATGGTATAGGAAGGGTCTCAGAATTGGAATGGGAAGGAGTTGGATATCACATCTCAAGCTATAGGAAGGGTCTCAGGATTGGAATGGGAAGGAGTTTGATATCACATCTCATGCCATAGTATGGGTCTCAGGTTTGGTAGAAGCATTGAGATATCACATCTCATGCTATCGGAAGGGTCTCAGGATTGGATTTGGATGGAGTTGGATATTCCATCTCATGCTATAGGAAGGGTCTCAGGTTTGGTATTAGAAACATTGAGATATCACATCTCATGCTATAGGAAGGGTCTCAGGATTGGAATGGGAAGGAGTTGGATATCACATCTCATGCTATAGGAAGGGTCTCAGGTTTGGTATTAGAAGTATTGAGATATCAAGTCTCATGGTATAGGAAGGGTCTCAGGATTGGAATGGGAAGGAGTTTGATATCACATCTCATGCCATAGTATGGGTCTCAGGTTTGGTAGAAGCATTGAGATATCACATCTCATGCTATCGGAAGGGTCTCAGGATTGGATTTGGATGGAGTTGAATATCCCATCTCATGCTATAGGAAGGGTCTCAGGTTGGAATGGGAAATAGTTGGATATCACATCTCATGTTATAGGAAGGGTCTCAGGTTTGGTATTAGAAGCATTCAGATATCACATCTCATGCTATCGGAAGGGTCTCAGGATTGGAATGGGAAGGAGTTGGATATCACATCTCATGCTAAAGGAAGGGTCTCAGGCTTGGAAGGGGAAGGATTTGGATATTACATTTCATGTTATAGGACGGGTCTCAGGTTTAGTATTAGAAGCATTGAGATATCACATCTCATGGTATAGGAAGGGTCTCAGGATTGGAATGGGAAGGAGTTTGATATCTCATCTCATGCCATAGGAAGGGTCTCAGGTTTGGTGGAAGCATTGAGATATCACATCTCATGCTATCGGAAGGGTCTCAGGATTGGATTGGGAAGGAGTTGGATATCCCATCTCATGCTATAGGAAGGGTCTCAGGTTTGGTATTAGAAGCATTGAGATATCACATCTCATTCTATAGGAAGGGTCTCAGGATTGGAATGGGAAGGAGTTGCATATCACATCTCATGCTATGGGACGGGTCTCAGGTTTGGTATTAGAGGCATTGAGATATCACATCTCATGCTATAGGAAGGGTCTCAGGATTGGAATGGGACGGAGTTGGATATCACATATCATGCTAAAGGAAGGGTCTCAGGCTTGGAATGGGAAGGATTTGGATATTACATCTCATGTTATAGGACGGGTCTCAGGTTTAGTATTAGAAGCATTGAGATATCACATCTCATGCTATAGGAAGGGTCTCAGGATTGGAATGGGACGGAGTTGGATATCACATCTCATGCTAAAGGAAGGGTCTCAGGCTTGGAAGGGGAAGGATTTGGATATTACATCTCATGTTATAAGACAGGTCTCAGGTTTAGTATTAGAAGCATTGAGATATCACATCTAATGGTATAGGAAGGGTCTCAGGATTGGAAAGGGAAGGAGTTTGATATCACATCTCATGCTATAGGAAGGGTCTCAGGTTTGGTATTAGAAGCAGTGAGATATTAAGTCTCATGGTATAGGAAGGGCCTCAGAATTGGAATGGGAAGGAGTTGGATATCACATCTCAAGATATAGGAAGGGTCTCAGGTTTGGTATTAGAAGCATTCAGATATCACATCTCATGCTATCGGAAGGTCTCAGGATTGGAATGGGAAGGAGTTGGATATCACATCCCATGCTAAAGGAAGGGTCTCAGGCTTGGAAGGGGAAGGATTTGGATATTACATCTCATGTTATAGGACGGGTCTCAGGTTTAGTATTAGAAGCATTGAGATATCACATTTCATGGTATAGGAAGGGTCTCCGGATTGGAATGGTAAGGAGTTTGATATCACATCTCATGCCATAGGAAGGGTCCCAGGTTTAGTAGAAGCATTGAGATATCACATCTCATGCTATCGGAAGGGTCTCAGGTTTGGTATTAGAAGCATTGAGATATCAAGTCTCATGGTATAGGAAGGGTCTCAGAATTGGAATGGGAAGGAGTTGGATATCACATCTCAAGCTATAGGAAGGGTCTCAGGATTGGAATGGGAAGGAGTTTGATATCACATCTCATGCCATAGTATGGGTCTCAGGTTTGGTAGAAGCATTGAGATATCACATCTCATGCTATCGGAAGGGTCTCAGGATTGGATTTGGATGGAGTTGGATATTCCATCTCATGCTATAGGAAGGGTCTCAGGTTTGGTATTAGAAACATTGAGATATCACATCTCATGCTATAGGAAGGGTCTCAGGATTGGAATGGGAAGGAGTTGGATATCACATCTCATGCTATAGGAAGGGTCTCAGGTTTGGTATTAGAAGTATTGAGATATCAAGTCTCATGGTATAGGAAGGGTCTCAGGATTGGAATGGGAAGGAGTTTGATATCACATCTCATGCCATAGTATGGGTCTCAGGTTTGGTAGAAGCATTGAGATATCACATCTCATGCTATCGGAAGGGTCTCAGGATTGGATTTGGATGGAGTTGAATATCCCATCTCATGCTATAGGAAGGGTCTCAGGTTGGAATGGGAAATAGTTGGATATCACATCTCATGTTATAGGAAGGGTCTCAGGTTTGGTATTAGAAGCATTCAGATATCACATCTCATGCTATCGGAAGGGTCTCAGGATTGGAATGGGAAGGAGTTGGATATCACATCTCATGCTAAAGGAAGTGTCTCAGGCTTGGAAGGGGAAGGATTTGGATATTACATTTCATGTTATAGGACGGGTCTCAGGTTTAGTATTAGAAGCATTGAGATATCACATCTCATGGTATAGGAAGGGTCTCAGGATTGGAATGGGAAGGAGTTTGATATCTCATCTCATGCCATAGGAAGGGTCTCAGGTTTGGTGGAAGCATTGAGATATCACATCTCATGCTATCGGAAGGGTCTCAGGATTGGATTGGGAAGGAGTTGGATATCCCATCTCATGCTATAGGAAGGGTCTCAGGTTTGGTATTAGAAGCATTGAGATATCACATCTCATTCTATAGGAAGGGTCTCAGGATTGGAATGGGAAGGAGTTGCATATCACATCTCATGCTATGGGACGGGTCTCAGGTTTGGTATTAGAGGCATTGAGATATCACATCTCATGCTATAGGAAGGGTCTCAGGATTGGAATGGGACGGAGTTGGATATCACATATCATGCTAAAGGAAGGGTCTCAGGCTTGGAATGGGAAGGATTTGGATATTACATCTCATGTTATAGGACGGGTCTCAGGTTTAGTATTAGAAGCATTGAGATATCACATCTCATGGTATAGGAAGGGTCTCAGGATTGGAATGGGAAGGAGTTTGATATCACATCTCATGCTATAGGAAGGGTCTCAGGTTTGGAATTAGAGGCATTGAGATATCAAGTCTCATGGTATAGTAAGGGTCTCAGAATTGCAATGGGAAGGAGCTGGATATCACATCTCAAGCTATAGGAAGGGTCTCATGATTGGAATGGGAAGGCGTTTGATATCACATCTCATGCCATAGTATGGGTCTCAGGTTTGGTAGAAGCATTGAGATATCACATCTCATGCTATCGGAAGGGTCTCAGGATTGGATTTGGATGGAGTTGGATATTCCATCTCATGCTATAGAAAGGGTCTCAGGTTTGGTATTAGAAGCATTGAGATATCACATCTCATGCTATAGGAAGGGTCTCAGGATTGGAATGGGAAGGAGTTGGATATCACATCTCATGCTATAGGAAGGGTCTCAGGTTTGGTATTAGAAGCATTGAGATATCAAGTCTCATGGTATAGGAAGGGTCTCAGAATTCAATGGGAAGGAGTTGGATATCACATCTCAAGCTATAGGAAGGGTCTCAGGATTGGAATGGGAAGTAGTTTGATATCACATCTCATGCCATAGTATGGGCCTCAGGTTTGGTAGAAGCATTGAGATATCACATCTCATGCTATCGGAAGGGTCTCAGGATTGGATTTGGATGGAGTTGGATATCCCATCTCATGCTATAGGAAGGGTCTCAGGTTGGAATGGGAAGGAGTTGGATATCACATCTCATGTTATAGGAAGGATCACAGGATTGGAATGGGAAGGACTTGGATATCACATCTCATGCTATAGGAAGGCTCTCAGGTTTGGAAAGGGAAGGAGTTTAATATCACATTGCATGTTAGAGGAAGGATCTCAGGTTTGGTATTAGAGGCATTGAGATATCACATCTCATGCTATCGGAAGGGTCTCAGGATTGGAATGGGAAGGAGTTGGATATCACATCTCATGCTATAGGAAGGGTCTCAGGTTTGGTATAAGCATTGAGATATCACATCTCATGCTATAGGCAAGGTCTCAGGATTGGAATGGGAAGGAGTTGGATATCACATCTCATGTTATAGGAAGGATCTCAGGTTTGGTATTGGAAGCATTGAGACATCACATCTCATGTTATAGGAAGGATCTCAGGATTGGAATGGGAAGGAGTTGGATATCACATCTCATGCTATAGGAAGGGTCTCAGATTTGGAATGGGAAGGATTTGTATATCACATCTCTTGCTATAGGAAGGGCCTCAGGTTTGGTATGAGAAACATTGAGATATCACATCTCATGGTATAGGAAGGATCTCAGGATTGGAATGGGAAGGAGTTGGATATTCCATCTCATGCTATAGGAAGGGTCTCAGGTTTGGTATTAGAAACATTGAGATATCACATCTCATGCTATAGGAAGGGTCTCAGGATTGGAATGGGAAGGAGTTGGATATCACATCTCATGTTATAGGAAGGGTCTCAAGTTTGGTATTAGAAGCATTGAGATATCAAGTCTCATGGTATAGGAAGGGTCTCAGAATTGGAATGGGAAGGAGTTGGATATCACATCTCATGCTATAGGGAGGGTCTCAAGTGTGATATTAGAAGCATTGAGATATCACATCTCATGATATCGGAAGGGTCTCAGGATTGGAATGGGAAGGAGTTGGATATCACATCTCATGATAAAGGAAGCATCTAAGGTTTGGAAGGGGAAGGATTTGGATATCACATCTCATGTTATAGGACGGGTCTCAGGTTTGGTATTAGAAGCATTGAGATATCAAGTCTCATGGTATAGGAAGGGTCTCAGAATTGGAATGGGAAGGAGTTGGATATCACATCTCAAGCTATAGGAAGGGTCTCAGGATTGGAATGAGAAGGAGTTTGATATCACATCTCATGCCATAGTATGGGTCTCAGGTTTGGTAGAAGCATTGGGATATCACATCTCATGCTATCGGAAGGGTATCAGTATTGGATTTGGAAGGAGTTGGATATCCCATCTCATGCTATAGGAAGGGTCTCAGGTTGGAATGGGAAGGAGTTGGATATCACATCTCATGTTATAGGAAGGGTCTCAGGATTGGAATGGGAAGGACTTGGATATCATATCTCATGCTATAGGAAGGCTCTCAGGTTTGGAAGGGGAAGGATTTCGATATCACATTTCATGTTAGAGGAAGGATCTCAGGTTTGGTATAAGAGGCATTGAGATATCACATCTCATGCTATAGGAAGGGTCTCAGGATTGGAATGGGAAGCAGTTGGATATCACATCTCATGCTATAGGAAGGGTCTCAGGTTTGGTATAAGCATTGAGATATCACATCTCATGCTATAGGAAGGGTCTCAGAATTGGAATGGGAAGGAGTTGGATATCACATCTCATGTTATAGGAAAGATCTCAGGTTTGGTATTAGAAGCATTGAGACATCACATCTCATGTTATAGGAAGGGTCTCAGGATTGGAATGGGAAGAAGTTGGATATCACATCTCATGCTATAGGAAGGGTCTCAGGTTTGGTATAAGCATTGAGATATCACATCTCATGCTGTAGGAAGGGTCTCAGGATTGGAATGGGAAGGAATTGTATATGACATCTCATGCCATAGGAAGGGTCGCAGGTTTGGTACAAGCATTGAGATATCACATCACATGCTATAGGAAGGATCTCAGGTTTGGTATTAGAAGCATTGAGATATCACATCTCATGCTATCGGAAGTATCTCAGGTTTGGTATTTGAGGCATTGAGATATCACATCTCATGCTATCATAAGGGTCTCAGGATTGGAATGGGAAGGAGTTGGATATCACATCTCATGCTAAAGGGAGGGTCTCAGGTTTGGAAGGGGAAGGATTTGGATATCACATCACATGTTATAGGAAGGATCTCAGGTTTGGTATTAGAAGCATTGAGATATCACATCTCATGCTATCAGAAGGGTCTCAGGATTGGAATGGGAAGGAGTTGGATATCACATCTCATGCTATAGGAAGGGTCTCAGGTTTGAAACGGGAAGGAGTTGGATATCACATCTCATGTTATAGGAAGAGTCTCAGGTTTGGTATAAGCATTGAGATATCACATCTCTGCAATCGGAAGTGTCTCAGGATTGGGATGGGAAGGAGTTGGATATCACATCTCATGCTATAGGAAGGGTCTCAGGTTTGGAAGGGGAAGGAGTTGGATATCCCATCTCATGTTATAGGACTGGTCTCAGGTTTGGTATTAGAAGCATTGAGATATCACATTGCATGCTGTAGGAAAGGTCTCAGGTTTGGAATGGGAAGGAATTCGATATCACATCTCATGTCATAGGAACGATCTCAGGTTTGGTATTAGAAGCATTGAGGTATCACATCTCATGCTATAGGAATGGTCTCAGGATTGGAATGGGAAGGAGTTGGATATTACATCTCAAGCTATAGGTAGGCTCTCAGGTTTGGAAAGGGAAGGAGTTGGATATCACATTTCATGTTAGAGGAAGGATCTCAGTTTTGGTATTTGAGGAATTGAGATATCACATCTCATGCTATCGGAAGGGTCTCAGGATTGGAATGGGAAGGAGTTGGATATCACATCTCATGCTATAGGAAGGGTCTCAGGTTTAGTAGAAGCATTGAGATATCACATCTCATGCTATAGGAAGGGTCTCAGGATTGGAATGGGAAGGAGTAGTATATGACATCTCATGTCATAGGAAGGGTCTCAGGTTTGGTATAAGCATTGAGATATCACATCTCTGCTACCGGATTGGTCTCAGGATTGGAATGGGAAGGAGTTGGATATTCCCATCTCATGTTATAGGAAGGGTCTCAAGTTTGGTATTAGAAGCATTGAGATATCACTTCTCATGCCATAGGAAGAGTCTCAGGATTGGAATGGGAAGAACTTGGATATCACATCTTATGCTATAGGGAGGGTCTCAAGTTTGATATTAGAAGCATTGAGATATCACATCTCATGATATCGGAAGAGTCTCAGGATTGGAATGGGAAGGAGTTGGATATCACATCTCATGATAAAGGAAGCATCTAAGGTTTGGAAGGGGAAGGATTTGGATATCACATCTCATGTTATAGAACGGGTC
The DNA here is from genome assembly GCF_040938575.1 of Ambystoma mexicanum. Lineage (NCBI taxonomy): Eukaryota > Metazoa > Chordata > Amphibia > Caudata > Ambystomatidae > Ambystoma > Ambystoma mexicanum. The sequence continues at coordinate 495,065,226 of NC_090931.1, read as the reverse complement.
TCAGGTTTGGTATTAGAAGCATTGAGATATCAAGTCTCATGGTATAGGAAGGGTATAAGAATTGGAATGGGAAGGAGTTGGATATCACATCTCAAGCTATAGGAAGGGTCTCAGGATTGGAATGGGAAGGAGTTGGATATCACATCTCATGTTATAGGAAGGATCTCAGGTTTGGTATTAGAAGCATTGAGATATCACATTTCATGCTATAGGAAGGGTCTCAGGATTGCAATGGGAAGGAGTTGGATATCACATCTCATGCTATAGGAATGGTCTCAGGTTTGGTATAAGCATTGAGATATCACATCTCATGCTATAGGAAGGGTCTCAGGATTGGAATGGGAAGGAGTTGTATATGACATCTCATGCCATAGGAAGGTTCTCAGGTTTGGTATAAGCATTGAGATATCACATCTCTGCTATCGGAAGGGTCTCAGGATTGGAATGGGAAGGAGTTGGATATCCCATCTCATGTTACAGGAAGAGTCTCAGGTTTGGTATTAGAAGCATTGAGATATCACATCTCATGCTATAGGAAGTGTCTCAGGATTGGAATGGGAAGGACTTGGATATCACATCTCATGCTATAGGGAGGGTCTCAAGTTTGATATTAGAAGCATTGAGATATCACATCTCATGCTATAGGAAGGGTCTCAGGATTGGAATGGGAAGGAGTTGGATATCACATCTCATGCTAAAGGAAGGGTCTCAGGTTTGGTATAAGCAGTGAGATATCACATCTCATGCTATAGGAAGTGTCTCAGGATTGGAATGGGATGGAGTTGGATATCACATCTCATGTTATAGGAAGGATCTCAGGTTTGGTAAACGCTTTGAGATATCACATCTCTGCTATCGGAAGGGTCTCGGAAGGATCTCAGGTTTGGTAAACGCTTTGAGATATCACATCTCTGCTATCGGAAGGGTCTCAGGATTGGAATGGGAAGGAGTTGGATATTCCCATCTCATGTTATAGGAAGGGTCTCAGGTTTGGTATTAGAAGCATTGAGACATCACATCTCATGCTATAGGAAGGGTCTCAGGATTGGAATGGGAAGGACTTGGATATCACATCTCATGCTATAGGGAGGGTCTCACGTTTGATATTAGAAGCATTGAGATATCACATCTCATGATATCAGAAGGGTCTCAGGATTGGAATGGGAATGAGTTGGATATCACATCTCATGATAAAGGAAGGGTCTAAGGTTTGGAAGTGGAAGGATTCGGATATCACATCTCATGTTATACGACGGGTCTCAGGTTTGGTATTAGAAGCATTGAGATATCAAGTCTCATGGTATAGGAAGGGTCTCAGAATTGGAATGGGAAGGAGTTGGATATCACATCTCAAGCTATAGGAAGGGTCTCAGGATTGGAATGGGAAGGATTTTGATATCACATCTCATGCCATAGTATGGGTCTCAGGTTTGGTAGAAGCATTGGGATATCACATCTCATGCTATCGGAAGGGTATCAGAATTGGATTTGGAAGGAGTTGGATATCCCATCTCATGCTATAGGAAGGGTCTCAGGTTGGAATGGGAAGGTGTTGGATATCACATCTCATGTTATAGTAAGGGTCTCAGGATTGGTATTAGAGGCATTGAGATATGACATCTCATGCTATCAGAAGGGTCTCAGGATTGGAATGGGAAGGAGTTGGATATCACATCTCATGCTAAAGGGAGGGTCTCAGGTTTGGAAGGGGAAGCATTTGGATATCACATCTCATGTTATAGGAAGGATCTCAGGATTGGAATGGGAAGGACTTAGATATCACATATCATGCTATAGGGAGGGTCTCAGTTTTGATATTAGAAGCATTGAGATATCACATCTCATGCTATAGGAAGGGTCTCAGGATTGGATTTGGATGGAGTTGGATATTCCATCTCATGCTATAGAAAGGGTCTCAGGTTTGGTATTAGATGCATTGAGATATCACATCTCATGCTATAGGAAGGGTCTCAGGATTGGAATGGGAAGGACTTGGATATCACATCTCATGCTATAGGGAGGGTCTCAAGTTTGATATTAGAAGCATTGAGATATCACATCTCATGATATCGGAAGGGTCTCAGGATTGGAATGGGAATGAGTTGGATATCACATCTCATGATAAAGGAAGGGTATAAGGTTTGGAAGCGGAAGGATTTGGATATCACATCTCATGTTATAGGACGGGTCTCAGGTTTGGTATTAGAAGCATTGAGATATCAAGTCTCAGTATTGGAATGGGAAGGAGTTGGATATCACATCTCATGCTATAGGAAGGGTCTCAGGTTTGGTAGAAGCATTGAGATATCACATCTCATGCTAAAGGAAGGGTCTCAGGATTGGAATGGGAAGGAGTTTGATATCACATCTCATGCCATAGGAAGGGTCTCAGGTTTGGTAGAAGCATTGAGATATCACATCTCATGCTATCGGAAGGGTCTCAGGATTGGATTGGGAAGGAGTTGGATATCCCATCTCATGCTATAGGAAGGGTCTCAGGTTTGGTATTAGAAGTATTGAGATATCACATCTCATGCTAAAGGAAGGGTCTCAGGATTGGAATGGGAAGGAGTTGGATATCACATCTCATGCGATAGGAAGGGTCTCAGGTTTGGTATTAGAATAATTGAGATATCACATCTCATGCTATAGGAAGGGTCTCAGGATTGGAATGGGAAGGAGTTGGATATCACATCTCATGCTAAAGGAAGGGTCTCAGGCTTGGAAGGGGAAGGATTTGGATATTACATATCATGTTATAGGACGGGTCTCAGGTTTAGTATTAGAAGCATTGAGATATCACATCACATGGTATAGGAAGGGTCTCAGGATTGGAATGGGAAGGAGTTTGATATCACATATCATGCTATAGGAAGGGTCTCAGGTTTGGTATTTGAAGCATTGAGATATCAAGTCTCATGGTATAGGAAGGGTCTCAGAATTGGAATGGGAAGGAGTTGGCTATCACATCTCAAGCTATTGGAAGGGCTCAGGATTGGAATGGGAAGGAGTTTGATATCACATCTCATTCCATAGTATAGGTCTCAGGCTTGGTAGAAGCATTGAGATATCACATCTCATGCTATCAGAAGGGTCTCAGGATTGGATTTGGATGGAGTTGGATATTCCATCTCATGCTATAGGAAGGGTCTCAGGTTTGGTATTAGAAGTATTGAGATATCACATCTCATGCTATAGGAAGGGTCTCAGGATTGGAATGGGAAGGAGTTGGATATCACATCTCATGCTATAGGAAGGGTCTCAGGTTTGGTATTAGATGCATTGAGATATCAAGTCTCATGGTATAGGAAGGGTCTCAGAATTGGAATGGGAAGGAGTTGGATATCACATCTCAAGCCATAGGAAGGGTCTCAGGATTGGAATGGGAAGGAGTTTGATATCACATCTCATGCCATAGTATGGGTCTCTGGTTTGGTAGAAGCATTGAGATATCACATCTCATGATATCGGAAGGGTCTCAGGATTGGATTTGGATGGAGTTGGATATCCCATCTCATGCTATAGGAAGGGTCTCAGGTTGGAATGGGAAGGAGTGGGATATCACATCTCATGTTATAGGAAGGGTCTCCGGTTTGGTATTAGAAGCATTCAGATATCACATCTCATGCTATCGGAAGGGTCTCAGGATTGGAATGGGAAGGAGTTGGATATCACATCTCATGCTAAAGGAAGGGTCTCAGGCTTGGAAGGGGAAGGATTTTGATATTACATCTCATGTTATAGGACTGGTCTCAGGTTTAGTATTAGAAGCATTGAGATACCACATCTCATGGTATAGGAAGGGTCTCAGGATTGGAATGGGAAGGAGTTTGATATCACATCTCATGCCATAGGAAGGGTCTCAGGTTTGGTAGAAGCATTGAGATATCACATCTCATGCTATCGGAACGGTCTCAGGATTGGATTGAGAAGGAGTTGGATATCCCATCTCATGCTATAGGAAGGGTCTCAGGTTTGGTATTAGAAGCATTGAGATATCAAATCTCATTCTCTAAGAAGGGTCTCAGGATTGGAATGGGAAGGAGTTGGATATCACATCTCATGCTATAGGAAGGGTCTCAGGTTTGGTATTAGAGGCATTGAGATAACACATCTCATGCTATATGAAGGGTCTCAGGATTGGAATGGGACGGAGTTGGATATCACATCTCATGCTAAAGGAAGGGTCTCAGGCTTGGAAGGGGAATGATTTGGATATTACATCTCATGTTATAAGACGGGACTCAGGTTTAGTATTAGAAGCATTGAGATATCACATCTCATGGTATAGGAAGGGTCTCAGGATTGGAAAGGGAAGGAGTTTGATATCACATCTCATGCTATAGGAAGGGTCTCAGGTTTGGTATTAGAAGCATTGAGATATTAAGTCTCATGGTATAGGAAGGGCCTCAGAATTGGAATGGGAAGGAGTTGGATATCACATCTCAAGCTATAGGAAGGGTCTCAGGATTGGAATGGGAAGGAGTTTGATATCACATCTCATGCCATAGTATGGGTCTCAGGTGTGGTAGAAGCATTGAGATATCAAATCTCATGCTATCGGAAGGGTCTCAGGATTGGATTTGGATGGAGTTGGATATTCCATCTCATGCTATAGGAAGGGTCTCAGGTTTGGTATTAGAAACATTGAGATATCACATCTCATGCTATAGGAGGGGTCTCGGGATTGGAATGGGAAGGAGTTGGATATCACAACTCATGCTATAGGAAGGGTCTCAGGTTTGGTATTAGAAGCATTGAGATATCAAGTCTCATGGTATAGGACGGGTCTCAGAATTGGAATGGGAAGGAGTTGGATATCACATCTCAAGCTATAGGAAGGGTCTCAGGATTGGAATGGGAAGGAGTTTGATATCACATCTCATGCCATAGTATGGGTCTCAGGTTTGGTAGAAGCATTGAGATATCACATCTCATGCTATTGGAAGGGTCTCAGGATTGGATTTGGATGGAGTTGGATATCCCATCTCATGCTATAGGAAGGGTCTCAGGTTGGAATGGGAAGTAGTTGGATATCACATCTCATGTCATAGGAAGGGTCTCAGGTTTGGTATTAGAAGCATTCAGATATCACATCTCATGCTAAAGGAAGGGTCTCAGGCTTGGAAGGGGAAGGATTTGGATATTACATTTCATGTTATAGGACGGGTCTCAGGTTTAGTATTAGAAGCATTGAGATATCACATCTCATGGTATAGGAAGGGTCTCAGGATTGGAATGGGAAGGAGTTTGATATCACATCTCATGCCATAGGAAGGGTCTCAGGTTTGGTGGAAGCATTGAGATATCACATCTCATGCTATCGGAAGGGTCTCAGGATTGGATTGGGAAGGAGTTGGATATCCCATCTCATGCTATAGGAAGGGTCTCAGGTTTGGTATTAGAAGCATTGAGATATCACATCTCATTCTATAGGAAGGGTCTCAGGATTGGAATGGGAAGGAGTTGCATATCACATCTCATGCTATAGGACGTGTCTCAGGTTTGGTATTAGAGGCATTGAGATATCACATCTCATGCTATAGGAAGGGTCTCAGGATTGGAATGGGACGGAGTTGGATATCACATATCATGCTAAAGGAAGGGTCTCAGGCTTGGAATGGGAAGGATTTGGATATTACAACTCATGTTATAGGACGGGTCTCAGGTTTAATATTCGAAGCATTGAGATATCACATCTCATGGTATAGGAAGGGTCTCAGGATTGGAATGGGAAGGAGTTTGATGTCACATCTCATGCTATCGGAAGGGTCTCAGGATTGGATTTGGATGGAGTTGGATATTCCATCTCATGCTATAGGAAGGGTCTCAGGTTTGGTATTAGAAGCATTGAGATATCACATCTCATGCTATAGGAAGGGTCTCAGGATTGGAATGGGAAGGAGTTGGATATCACATCTCATGCTATAGGAAGGGTCTCAGGTTTGGTATTAGAAGCATTGAGATATCAAGTCTCATGGTATAGGAAGGGTCTCAGAATTCAATGGGAAGGAGCTGGATATCACATCTCAAGCTATAGGAAGGGTCTCAGGATTGGAATGGGAAGGAGTTTGATATCACATCTCATGCCATAGTATGGGTCTCAGGTTTGGTAGAAGCATTGAGATATCACATCTCATGCTATCGGAAGGGTCTCAGGATTGGATTTGGATGGAGTTGGATATCCCATCTCATGCTATAGGAAGGGTCTCAGGTTGGAATGGGAAGGAGTTGGATATCACATCTCATGTTATAGGAAGGGTCACAGGATTGGAATGGGAAGGACTTGGATATCACATCTCATGCTATAGGAAGGCTCTCAGGTTTGGAAAGGGAAGGAGTTTAATATCACATTGCATGTTAGAGGAAGGATCTCAGGTTTGGTATTAGAGGCATTGAGATATCACATCTCATGCTATCGGAAGGGTCTCAGGATTGGAATGGGAAGGAGTTGGATATCACTTCTCATGCTATAGGAAGGGTCTCAGGTTTGGTATAAGCATTGAGATATCACATCTCATGCTATAGGCAGGGTCTCAGGATTGGAATGGGAAGGAGTTGGATATCACATCTCATGCCATAGTATGGGTCTCAGGTTTGGTAGAAGCATTGAGATATCACATCTCATGCTATCGGAAGGGTCTCAGGATTGGATTTGGTTGGAGTTGGATATCCCATCTCATGCTATAGGAAGGGTCTCAGGTTGGAATGGGAAGGAGTTGGATATCACATCTCATGTTATAGGAAGGGTCACAGGATTGGAATGGGAAGGACTTGGATATCACATCTCATGCTATAGGAAGGCTCTCAGGTTTGGAAAGGGAAGGAGTTTAATATCACATTGCATGTTAGAGGAAGGATCTCAGGTTTGGTATTAGAGGCATTGAGATATCACATCTCATGCTATCGGAAGGGTCTCAGGATTGGAATGGGAAGGAGTTGGATATCACTTCTCATGCTATAGGAAGGGTCTCAGGTTTGGTATAAGCATTGAGATATCACATCTCATACTATAGGCAGGGTCTCAGGATTGTAATGGGAAGGAGTTGGATATCACATCTCATGTTATAGGAAGGACCTCAGGTTTGGTATTAGAAGCATTGAGACATCACATCTCATGTTATAGGAAGGGTCTCAGGATTGGAATGGGAAGGAGTTGGATATAACATCTCATGCTATAGGACGGGTCTCAGATTTGGAATGGGAAGGATTTGTATATCACATCTCTTGCTATAGGAAGGGCCTCAGGTTTGGTATGAGAAACATTGAGATATCACATCTCATGGTATAGGAAGGATCTCAGGATTGGAATGGGAAGGAGTTGGATATCACATCTCATGCTATAGGAAGGGTCTCAGGTTTGCTAGAAGCATTGAGATATCACATCTCATGCTATAGGAAGGGTCTCAGGATTGAAATGGGAAGGAGTAGTATATGACATCTCATGTCATAGGAAGGGTCTCAGGTTTGGTATGAGCATTAAGATATCACATCTCTGCTATCGGAAGGGTCTCAGGATTGGAATGGGAAGGAGTTGGATATCCCATCTCATGTTATAGGAAGGGTCTCACGTTTGGTATTAGAATCATTGAGATATCACATATCATACTATAGGAAGGATCTCTGTTTTGGGATGGGAAGGAGTTGGAGATAACATCTCATGCTATATGAAGGGTCTCAGGTTTGGTATTAGAAGCATTGAGATATCACATCTCATGCTATAGGAAGGGTCTTAGGTTTGGAATGGGAAGGAGTTGGATATCACATCTCATGTTATAGGAAGGTTTCAGGTTTGGTATTAGAAGCATTGAGATATCACATCTCATGCTATAGGAAGGGTCTCAGGATTGGAATGGGAAGGAGTTGGATATCACATCTCAGGCTATAGGAAGGATCTCAGGTTTGGTATTAGAACCATTGAGATATCACATCTCATGTTATAGGATGGATCTCAGGTTTGGTATTAGAAGCATTGAGATATCACATCTCATGCTATAGGAAGGGTCTCAGGATTGGTATAAGCATTGAGATATCACATCTCTGCTATCGTAAGGGTCTCAGGATTGAAATGGGAAGGAGTTGGATATCACATCTCATGCTAAAGGAAGGGTCTCCAGTTTGGAATGGGAAGGAGTTGGATATCACATCTCATGTTATAGGAAGGATCTCAGGTTTGGTATTAGAAGCATTGAGATATCACATCTCATGCTATAGGAAGGGTCTCAGGATTGGTATAAGCACTGAGATATCACATCTCTGCTATCGTAAGGGTCTCAGGATTGGAATAGGAAGGAGTTGGATATCCCATCTCATGCTTTAAGAAGGGTCTCAGGATTGGTATTATAAGCATTGAGATATCACATCTCATGCTATAGGAAGGGTCTAAGGATTGGAATGGGAAGGAGTTGGATATCACATCTCATGCAATAGGAAGGGTCTCAGGTTTGGTATTACAAGCATTGTGATATTACATCTCATGCTATAGGAAGGGTCTCAGGATTTGATTGGGAAGGAGTTGGATATCACATCTCATGCTATCGGAAGGGTCTCAGGATTGGATTGGGAAGGAGTTGGATATCCCATCTCATGCTATAGGAAGGGTCTCAGGTTTGGTATTAGAAGTATTGAGATATCACATCTCATGCTAAAGGAAGGGTCTCAGGATTGGAATGGGAAGGAGTTGGATATCACATCTCATGCTATAGGAAGGGTCTCAGGTTTGGTATTAGAATAATTGAGATATCACATCTCATGCTATAGGAAGGGTCTCAGGATTGGAATGGGAAGGAGTTGGATATCACATCTCATGCTAAAGGAAGTGTCTCAGGCTTGGAAGGGGAAGGATTTGGTTATTACATATCATGTTATAGGACGGGTCTCAGGTTTAGTATTAGAAGCATTGAGATATCACATCACATGGTATAGGAAGGGTCTCAGGATTGGAATGGGAAGGAGTTTGATATCACATATCATGCTATAGGAAGGGTCTCAGGTTTGGTATTAGAAGCATTGAGATATCAAGTCTCATGGTATAGGAAGGGTCTCAGAATTGGAATGGGAAGGAGTTGGATATCACATCTCAAGCCATAGGAAGGGTCTCAGGATTGGAATGGGAAGGAGTTTGATATCACATCTCATGCCATAGTATGGGTCTCAGGTTTGGTAGAAGCATTGAGATATCACATCTCATGATATCGGAAGGGTCTCAGGATTGGATTTGGATGGAGTTGGATATCCCATCTCATGCTATAGGAAGGGTCTCAGGTTGGAATCGGAAGGAGTGGGATATCACATCTCATGTTATAGGAAGGGTCTCAGGTTTGGTATTAGAAGCATTCAGATATCACATCTCATGCTATCGGAAGGGTCTCAGGATTGGAATGGGAAGGAGTTGGATATCACATCTCATGCTAAAGGAAGGGTCTCAGGCTTGGAAGGGGAAGGATTTTGATATTACATCTCATGTTATAGGACTGGTCTCAGGTTTAGTATTAGAAGCATTGAGATATCACATCTCATGGTATAGGAAGGGTCTCAGGATTGGAATAGGAAGGAGTTTGATATCACATCTCATGCCATAGGAAGGGTCTCAGGTTTGGTAGAAGCATTGAGATATCACATCTCATGCTATCGGAAGGGTCTCAGGATTGGATTGAGAAGGAGTTGGATATCCCATCTCATGTTATAGGAAGGGTCTCAGGTTTGGTATTAGAAGCATTGAGATATCAAATCTCATTCTATAAGAAGGGTCTCAGGATTGGAATGGGAAGGAGTTGGATATCACATCTCATGCTATAGGAAGGGTCTCAGGTTTGGTATTAGAGGCATTGAGATAACACATCTCATGCTATAGGAAGGGTCTCAGGACTGGAATGGGACGGAGTTGGATATCACATCTCATGCTAAAGGAAGGGTCTCAGGCTTGGCAGGGGAATGATTTGGATATTACATCTCATGTTATAAGACGGGACTCAGGTTTAGTATTAGAAGCATTGAGATATCACATCTCATGGTATAGGAAGGGTCTCAGGATTGGAAAGGGAAGGAGTTTGATATCACATCTCATGCTATAGGAAGGGTCTCAGGTTTGGTATTAGAAGCATTGAGATATTAAGTCTCATGGTATAGGAAGGGCCTCAGAATTGGAATGGGAAGGAGTTGGATATCACATCTCAAGCTATAGGAAGGGTCTCAGGATTGGAATGGGAAGGAGTTTGATATCACATCTCATGCCATAGTATGGGTCTCAGGTTTGGTAGAAGCATTGAGATATCACATCTCATGCTATCGGAAGGGTCTCAGGATTGGATTTGGATGGAGTTGGATATTCCATCTCATGCTATAGGAAGGGTCTCAGGTTTGGTATTAGAAACATTGAGATATCACATCTCATGCTATAGGAAGGGTCTCAGGATTGGAATGGGAAGGAGTTGGATATCACAACTCATTCTATAGGAAGGGTCTCAGGTTTGGTATTAGAAGCATTGAGATATCAAGTCTCATGGTATAGGAAGGGTCTCAGAATTGGAATGGGAAGGAGTTGGATATCACATCTCAAGCTATAGGAAGGATCTCAGGATTGGAATGGGAAGGAGTTTGATATCACATCTCATGCCATAGTATGGGTCTCAGGTTTGGTAGAAGCATTGAGATATCACATCTCATGCTATTGGAAGGGTCTCAGGATTGGATTTGGATGGAGTTGGATATCCCATCTCATGCTTTAGGAAGGGTCTCAGGTTGGAATGGGAAGTAGTTGGATATCACATCTCATGTCATAGGAAGGGTCTCAGGTTTGGTATTAGAAGCATTCAGATATCACATCTCATGCTAAAGGAAGGGTCTCAGGCTTGGAAGGGGAAGGATTTGGATATTACATTTCATGTTATAGGACGGGTCTCAGGTTTAGTATTAGAAGCATTGAGATATCACATCTCATGGTATAGGAAGGGTCTCAGGATTGGAATGGGAAGGAGTTTGATATCACATCTCATGCCATAGGAAGGGTCTCAGGTTTGGTGGAAGCATTGAGATATCACATCTCATGCTATCGGAAGGGTCTCAGGATTGGATTGGGAAGGAGTTGGATATCCCATCTCATGCTATAGGAAGGGTCTCAGGTTTGGTATTAGAAGCATTGAGATATCACATCTCATTCTATAGGAAGGGTCTCAGGATTGGAATGGGAAGGAGTTGCATATCACATCTCATGCTAAAGGAAGGGTCTCAGGCTTGGAATGGGAAGGATTTGGATATTACAACTCATGTTATAGGACGGGTCTCAGGTTTAATATTAGAAGCATTGAGATATCACATCTCATGGTATAGGAAGGGTCTCAGGATTGGAATGGGAAGGAGTTTGATATCACATCTCATGCTATCAGAAGGGTCTCAGGATTGGATTTGGATGGAGTTGGATATTCCATCTCATGCTATAGGAAGGGTCTCAGGTTTGGTATTAGAAGCATTGAGATATCACATCTCATGGTATAGGAAGGGTCTCAGGATTGGAATGGGAAGGAGTTTGATATCACATCTCATGCCATAGGAAGGGTCTCAGGTTTGGTGGAAGCATTGAGATATCACATCTCATGCTATCGGAAGGGTCTCAGGATTGGATTGGGAAGGAGTTGGATATCCCATCTCATGCTATAGGAAGGGTCTCAGGTTTGGTATTAAAAGCATTGAGATATCACATCTCATTCTATAGGAAGGGTCTCAGGATTGGAATGGGAAGGAGTTGCATATCACATCTCATGCTATAGGACGTGTCTCAGGTTTGGTATTAGAGGCATTGAGATATCACATCTCATGCTATAGGAAGGGTCTCAGGATTGGAATGGGACGGAGTTGGATATCACATATCATGCTAAAGGAAGGGTCTCAGGCTTGGAATGGGAAGGATTTGGATATTACAACTCATGTTATAGGACGGGTCTCAGGTTTAATATTAGAAGCATTGAGATATCACATCTCATGGTATAGGAAGGGTCTCAGGATTGGATTTGGATGGAGTTGGATATCCCATCTCATGCTTTAGGAAGGGTCTCAGGTTGGAATGGGAAGTAGTTGGATATCACATCTCATGTCATAGGAAGGGTCTCAGGTTTGGTATTAGAAGCATTCAGATATCACATCTCATGCTAAAGGAAGGGTCTCAGGCTTGGAAGGGGAAGGATTTGGATATTACATTTCATGTTATAGGACGGGTCTCAGGTTTAGTATTAGAAGCATTGAGATATCACATCTCATGGTATAGGAAGGGTCTCAGGATTGGAATGGGAAGGAGTTTGATATCTCATCTCATGCCATAGGAAGGGTCTCAGGTTTGGTGGAAGCATTGAGATATCACATCTCATGCTATCGGAAGGGTCTCAGGATTGGATTGGGAAGGAGTTGGATATCCCATCTCATGCTATAGGAAGGGTCTCAGGTTTGGTATTAGAAGCATTGAGATATCACATCTCATTCTATAGGAAGGGTCTCAGGATTGGAATGGGAAGGAGTTGCATATCACATCTCATGCTATGGGACGGGTCTCAGGTTTGGTATTAGAGGCATTGAGATATCACATCTCATGCTATAGGAAGGGTCTCAGGATTGGAATGGGACGGAGTTGGATATCACATATCATGCTAAAGGAAGGGTCTCAGGCTTGGAATGGGAAGGATTTGGATATTACATCTCATGTTATAGGACGGGTCTCAGGTTTAGTATTAGAAGCATTGAGATATCACATCTCATGGTATAGGAAGGGTCTCAGGATTGGAATGGGAAGGAGTTTGATATCACATCTCATGCTATAGGAAGGGTCTCAGGTTTGGAATTAGAGGCATTGAGATATCAAGTCTCATGGTATAGTAAGGGTCTCAGAATTGCAATGGGAAGGAGCTGGATATCACATCTCAAGCTATAGGAAGGGTCTCATGATTGGAATGGGAAGGCGTTTGATATCACATCTCATGCCATAGTATGGGTCTCAGGTTTGGTAGAAGCATTGAGATATCACATCTCATGCTATCGGAAGGGTCTCAGGATTGGATTTGGATGGAGTTGGATATTCCATCTCATGCTATAGAAAGGGTCTCAGGTTTGGTATTAGAAGCATTGAGATATCACATCTCATGCTATAGGAAGGGTCTCAGGATTGGAATGGGAAGGAGTTGGATATCACATCTCATGCTATAGGAAGGGTCTCAGGTTTGGTATTAGAAGCATTGAGATATCAAGTCTCATGGTATAGGAAGGGTCTCAGAATTCAATGGGAAGGAGTTGGATATCACATCTCAAGCTATAGGAAGGGTCTCAGGATTGGAATGGGAAGTAGTTTGATATCACATCTCATGCCATAGTATGGGCCTCAGGTTTGGTAGAAGCATTGAGATATCACATCTCATGCTATCGGAAGGGTCTCAGGATTGGATTTGGATGGAGTTGGATATCCCATCTCATGCTATAGGAAGGGTCTCAGGTTGGAATGGGAAGGAGTTGGATATCACATCTCATGTTATAGGAAGGATCACAGGATTGGAATGGGAAGGACTTGGATATCACATCTCATGCTATAGGAAGGCTCTCAGGTTTGGAAAGGGAAGGAGTTTAATATCACATTGCATGTTAGAGGAAGGATCTCAGGTTTGGTATTAGAGGCATTGAGATATCACATCTCATGCTATCGGAAGGGTCTCAGGATTGGAATGGGAAGGAGTTGGATATCACATCTCATGCTATAGGAAGGGTCTCAGGTTTGGTATAAGCATTGAGATATCACATCTCATGCTATAGGCAAGGTCTCAGGATTGGAATGGGAAGGAGTTGGATATCACATCTCATGTTATAGGAAGGATCTCAGGTTTGGTATTGGAAGCATTGAGACATCACATCTCATGTTATAGGAAGGATCTCAGGATTGGAATGGGAAGGAGTTGGATATCACATCTCATGCTATAGGAAGGGTCTCAGATTTGGAATGGGAAGGATTTGTATATCACATCTCTTGCTATAGGAAGGGCCTCAGGTTTGGTATGAGAAACATTGAGATATCACATCTCATGGTATAGGAAGGATCTCAGGATTGGAATGGGAAGGAGTTGGATATTCCATCTCATGCTATAGGAAGGGTCTCAGGTTTGGTATTAGAAACATTGAGATATCACATCTCATGCTATAGGAAGGGTCTCAGGATTGGAATGGGAAGGAGTTGGATATCACATCTCATGTTATAGGAAGGGTCTCAAGTTTGGTATTAGAAGCATTGAGATATCAAGTCTCATGGTATAGGAAGGGTCTCAGAATTGGAATGGGAAGGAGTTGGATATCACATCTCATGCTATAGGGAGGGTCTCAAGTGTGATATTAGAAGCATTGAGATATCACATCTCATGATATCGGAAGGGTCTCAGGATTGGAATGGGAAGGAGTTGGATATCACATCTCATGATAAAGGAAGCATCTAAGGTTTGGAAGGGGAAGGATTTGGATATCACATCTCATGTTATAGGACGGGTCTCAGGTTTGGTATTAGAAGCATTGAGATATCAAGTCTCATGGTATAGGAAGGGTCTCAGAATTGGAATGGGAAGGAGTTGGATATCACATCTCAAGCTATAGGAAGGGTCTCAGGATTGGAATGAGAAGGAGTTTGATATCACATCTCATGCCATAGTATGGGTCTCAGGTTTGGTAGAAGCATTGGGATATCACATCTCATGCTATCGGAAGGGTATCAGTATTGGATTTGGAAGGAGTTGGATATCCCATCTCATGCTATAGGAAGGGTCTCAGGTTGGAATGGGAAGGAGTTGGATATCACATCTCATGTTATAGGAAGGGTCTCAGGATTGGAATGGGAAGGACTTGGATATCATATCTCATGCTATAGGAAGGCTCTCAGGTTTGGAAGGGGAAGGATTTCGATATCACATTTCATGTTAGAGGAAGGATCTCAGGTTTGGTATAAGAGGCATTGAGATATCACATCTCATGCTATAGGAAGGGTCTCAGGATTGGAATGGGAAGCAGTTGGATATCACATCTCATGCTATAGGAAGGGTCTCAGGTTTGGTATAAGCATTGAGATATCACATCTCATGCTATAGGAAGGGTCTCAGAATTGGAATGGGAAGGAGTTGGATATCACATCTCATGTTATAGGAAAGATCTCAGGTTTGGTATTAGAAGCATTGAGACATCACATCTCATGTTATAGGAAGGGTCTCAGGATTGGAATGGGAAGAAGTTGGATATCACATCTCATGCTATAGGAAGGGTCTCAGGTTTGGTATAAGCATTGAGATATCACATCTCATGCTGTAGGAAGGGTCTCAGGATTGGAATGGGAAGGAATTGTATATGACATCTCATGCCATAGGAAGGGTCGCAGGTTTGGTACAAGCATTGAGATATCACATCACATGCTATAGGAAGGATCTCAGGTTTGGTATTAGAAGCATTGAGATATCACATCTCATGCTATCGGAAGTATCTCAGGTTTGGTATTTGAGGCATTGAGATATCACATCTCATGCTATCATAAGGGTCTCAGGATTGGAATGGGAAGGAGTTGGATATCACATCTCATGCTAAAGGGAGGGTCTCAGGTTTGGAAGGGGAAGGATTTGGATATCACATCACATGTTATAGGAAGGATCTCAGGTTTGGTATTAGAAGCATTGAGATATCACATCTCATGCTATCAGAAGGGTCTCAGGATTGGAATGGGAAGGAGTTGGATATCACATCTCATGCTATAGGAAGGGTCTCAGGTTTGAAACGGGAAGGAGTTGGATATCACATCTCATGTTATAGGAAGAGTCTCAGGTTTGGTATAAGCATTGAGATATCACATCTCTGCAATCGGAAGTGTCTCAGGATTGGGATGGGAAGGAGTTGGATATCACATCTCATGCTATAGGAAGGGTCTCAGGTTTGGAAGGGGAAGGAGTTGGATATCCCATCTCATGTTATAGGACTGGTCTCAGGTTTGGTATTAGAAGCATTGAGATATCACATTGCATGCTGTAGGAAAGGTCTCAGGTTTGGAATGGGAAGGAATTCGATATCACATCTCATGTCATAGGAACGATCTCAGGTTTGGTATTAGAAGCATTGAGGTATCACATCTCATGCTATAGGAATGGTCTCAGGATTGGAATGGGAAGGAGTTGGATATTACATCTCAAGCTATAGGTAGGCTCTCAGGTTTGGAAAGGGAAGGAGTTGGATATCACATTTCATGTTAGAGGAAGGATCTCAGTTTTGGTATTTGAGGAATTGAGATATCACATCTCATGCTATCGGAAGGGTCTCAGGATTGGAATGGGAAGGAGTTGGATATCACATCTCATGCTATAGGAAGGGTCTCAGGTTTAGTAGAAGCATTGAGATATCACATCTCATGCTATAGGAAGGGTCTCAGGATTGGAATGGGAAGGAGTAGTATATGACATCTCATGTCATAGGAAGGGTCTCAGGTTTGGTATAAGCATTGAGATATCACATCTCTGCTACCGGATTGGTCTCAGGATTGGAATGGGAAGGAGTTGGATATTCCCATCTCATGTTATAGGAAGGGTCTCAAGTTTGGTATTAGAAGCATTGAGATATCACTTCTCATGCCATAGGAAGAGTCTCAGGATTGGAATGGGAAGAACTTGGATATCACATCTTATGCTATAGGGAGGGTCTCAAGTTTGATATTAGAAGCATTGAGATATCACATCTCATGATATCGGAAGAGTCTCAGGATTGGAATGGGAAGGAGTTGGATATCACATCTCATGATAAAGGAAGCATCTAAGGTTTGGAAGGGGAAGGATTTGGATATCACATCTCATGTTATAGAACGGGTCTCAGGTTTGGTATTAGAAGCATTGAGATATCAAGTCTCATGGTATAGGAAGGGTATAAGAATTGGAATGGGAAGGAGTTGGATATCACATCTCAAGCTATAGGAAGGGTCTCAGGATTGGAATGGGAAGGAGTTGGATATCACATCTCATGTTATAGGAAGGATCTCAGGTTTGGTATTAGAAGCATTGAGATATCACATTTCATGCTATAGGAAGGGTCTCAGGATTGCAATGGGAAGGAGTTGGATATCACATCTCATGCTATAGGAATGGTCTCAGGTTTGGTATAAGCATTGAGATATCACATCTCATGCTATAGGAAGGGTCTCAGGATTGGAATGGGAAGGAGTTGTATATGACATCTCATGCCATAGGAAGGTTCTCAGGTTTGGTATAAGCATTGAGATATCACATCTCTGCTATCGGAAGGGTCTCAGGATTGGAATGGGAAGGAGTTGGATATCCCATCTCATGTTACAGGAAGAGTCTCAGGTTTGGTATTAGAAGCATTGAGATATCACATCTCATGCTATAGGAAGTGTCTCAGGATTGGAATGGGAAGGACTTGGATATCACATCTCATGCTATAGGGAGGGTCTCAAGTTTGATATTAGAAGCATTGAGATATCACATCTCATGCTATAGGAAGGGTCTCAGGATTGGAATGGGAAGGAGTTGGATATCACATCTCATGCTAAAGGAAGGGTCTCAGGTTTGGTATAAGCAGTGAGATATCACATCTCATGCTATAGGAAGTGTCTCAGGATTGGAATGGGATGGAGTTGGATATCACATCTCATGTTATAGGAAGGATCTCAGGTTTGGTAAACGCTTTGAGATATCACATCTCTGCTATCGGAAGGGTCTCGGAAGGATCTCAGGTTTGGTAAACGCTTTGAGATATCACATCTCTGCTATCGGAAGGGTCTCAGGATTGGAATGGGAAGGAGTTGGATATTCCCATCTCATGTTATAGGAAGGGTCTCAGGTTTGGTATTAGAAGCATTGAGATATCACATCTCATGCTATAGGAAGGGTCTCAGGATTGGAATGGGAAGGACTTGGATATCACATCTCATGCTATAGGGAGGGTCTCACGTTTGATATTAGAAGCATTGAGATATCACATCTCATGATATCAGAAGGGTCTCAGGATTGGAATGGGAAGGAGTTGGATATCACATCTCATGATAAAGGAAGGGTCTAAGGTTTGGAAGTGGAAGGATTCGGATATCACATCTCATGTTATACGACGGGTCTCAGGTTTGGTATTAGAAGCATTGAGATATCAAGTCTCATGGTATAGGAAGGGTCTCAGAATTGGAATGGGAAGGAGTTGGATATCACATCTCAAGCTATAGGAAGGGTCTCAGGATTGGAATGGGAAGGATTTTGATATCACATCTCATGCCATAGTATGGGTCTCAGGTTTGGTAGAAGCATTGGGATATCACATCTCATGCTATCGGAAGGGTATCAGAATTGGATTTGGAAGGAGTTGGATATCCCATCTCATGCTATAGGAAGGGTCTCAGGTTGGAATGGGAAGGTGTTGGATATCACATCTCATGTTATAGTAAGGGTCTCAGGATTGGTATTAGAGGCATTGAGATATGACATCTCATGCTATCAGAAGGGTCTCAGGATTGGAATGGGAAGGAGTTGGATATCACATCTCATGCTAAAGGGAGGGTCTCAGGTTTGGAAGGGGAAGCATTTGGATATCACATCTCATGTTATAGGAAGGATCTCAGGATTGGAATGGGAAGGACTTAGATATCACATATCATGCTATAGGGAGGGTCTCAGTTTTGATATTAGAAGCATTGAGATATCACATCTCATGCTATAGGAAGGGTCTCAGGATTGGATTTGGATGGAGTTGGATATTCCATCTCATGCTATAGAAAGGGTCTCAGGTTTGGTATTAGATGCATTGAGATATCACATCTCATGCTATAGGAAGGGTCTCAGGATTGGAATGGGAAGGACTTGGATATCACATCTCATGCTATAGGGAGGGTCTCAAGTTTGATATTAGAAGCATTGAGATATCACATCTCATGATATCGGAAGGGTCTCAGGATTGGAATGGGAATGAGTTGGATATCACATCTCATGATAAAGGAAGGGTATAAGGTTTGGAAGCGGAAGGATTTGGATATCACATCTCATGTTATAGGACGGGTCTCAGGTTTGGTATTAGAAGCATTGAGATATCAAGTCTCAGTATTGGAATGGGAAGGAGTTGGATATCACATCTCATGCTATAGGAAGGGTCTCAGGTTTGGTAGAAGCATTGAGATATCACATCTCATGCTAAAGGAAGGGTCTCAGGATTGGAATGGGAAGGAGTTTGATATCACATCTCATGCCATAGGAAGGGTCTCAGGTTTGGTAGAAGCATTGAGATATCACATCTCATGCTATCGGAAGGGTCTCAGGATTGGATTGGGAAGGAGTTGGATATCCCATCTCATGCTATAGGAAGGGTCTCAGGTTTGGTATTAGAAGTATTGAGATATCACATCTCATGCTAAAGGAAGGGTCTCAGGATTGGAATGGGAAGGAGTTGGATATCACATCTCATGCGATAGGAAGGGTCTCAGGTTTGGTATTAGAATAATTGAGATATCACATCTCATGCTATAGGAAGGGTCTCAGGATTGGAATGGGAAGGAGTTGGATATCACATCTCATGCTAAAGGAAGGGTCTCAGGCTTGGAAGGGGAAGGATTTGGATATTACATATCATGTTATAGGACGGGTCTCAGGTTTAGTATTAGAAGCATTGAGATATCACATCACATGGTATAGGAAGGGTCTCAGGATTGGAATGGGAAGGAGTTTGATATCACATATCATGCTATAGGAAGGGTCTCAGGTTTGGTATTTGAAGCATTGAGATATCAAGTCTCATGGTATAGGAAGGGTCTCAGAATTGGAATGGGAAGGAGTTGGCTATCACATCTCAAGCTATTGGAAGGGCTCAGGATTGGAATGGGAAGGAGTTTGATATCACATCTCATTCCATAGTATAGGTCTCAGGCTTGGTAGAAGCATTGAGATATCACATCTCATGCTATCAGAAGGGTCTCAGGATTGGATTTGGATGGAGTTGGATATTCCATCTCATGCTATAGGAAGGGTCTCAGGTTTGGTATTAGAAGTATTGAGATATCACATCTCATGCTATAGGAAGGGTCTCAGGATTGGAATGGGAAGGAGTTGGATATCACATCTCATGCTATAGGAAGGGTCTCAGGTTTGGTATTAGATGCATTGAGATATCAAGTCTCATGGTATAGGAAGGGTCTCAGAATTGGAATGGGAAGGAGTTGGATATCACATCTCAAGCCATAGGAAGGGTCTCAGGATTGGAATGGGAAGGAGTTTGATATCACATCTCATGCCATAGTATGGGTCTCTGGTTTGGTAGAAGCATTGAGATATCACATCTCATGATATCGGAAGGGTCTCAGGATTGGATTTGGATGGAGTTGGATATCCCATCTCATGCTATAGGAAGGGTCTCAGGTTGGAATGGGAAGGAGTGGGATATCACATCTCATGTTATAGGAAGGGTCTCCGGTTTGGTATTAGAAGCATTCAGATATCACATCTCATGCTATCGGAAGGGTCTCAGGATTGGAATGGGAAGGAGTTGGATATCACATCTCATGCTAAAGGAAGGGTCTCAGGCTTGGAAGGGGAAGGATTTTGATATTACATCTCATGTTATAGGACTGGTCTCAGGTTTAGTATTAGAAGCATTGAGATACCACATCTCATGGTATAGGAAGGGTCTCAGGATTGGAATGGGAAGGAGTTTGATATCACATCTCATGCCATAGGAAGGGTCTCAGGTTTGGTAGAAGCATTGAGATATCACATCTCATGCTATCGGAACGGTCTCAGGATTGGATTGAGAAGGAGTTGGATATCCCATCTCATGCTATAGGAAGGGTCTCAGGTTTGGTATTAGAAGCATTGAGATATCAAATCTCATTCTCTAAGAAGGGTCTCAGGATTGGAATGGGAAGGAGTTGGATATCACATCTCATGCTATAGGAAGGGTCTCAGGTTTGGTATTAGAGGCATTGAGATAACACATCTCATGCTATATGAAGGGTCTCAGGATTGGAATGGGACGGAGTTGGATATCACATCTCATGCTAAAGGAAGGGTCTCAGGCTTGGAAGGGGAATGATTTGGATATTACATCTCATGTTATAAGACGGGACTCAGGTTTAGTATTAGAAGCATTGAGATATCACATCTCATGGTATAGGAAGGGTCTCAGGATTGGAAAGGGAAGGAGTTTGATATCACATCTCATGCTATAGGAAGGGTCTCAGGTTTGGTATTAGAAGCATTGAGATATTAAGTCTCATGGTATAGGAAGGGCCTCAGAATTGGAATGGGAAGGAGTTGGATATCACATCTCAAGCTATAGGAAGGGTCTCAGGATTGGAATGGGAAGGAGTTTGATATCACATCTCATGCCATAGTATGGGTCTCAGGTGTGGTAGAAGCATTGAGATATCAAATCTCATGCTATCGGAAGGGTCTCAGGATTGGATTTGGATGGAGTTGGATATTCCATCTCATGCTATAGGAAGGGTCTCAGGTTTGGTATTAGAAACATTGAGATATCACATCTCATGCTATAGGAGGGGTCTCGGGATTGGAATGGGAAGGAGTTGGATATCACAACTCATGCTATAGGAAGGGTCTCAGGTTTGGTATTAGAAGCATTGAGATATCAAGTCTCATGGTATAGGACGGGTCTCAGAATTGGAATGGGAAGGAGTTGGATATCACATCTCAAGCTATAGGAAGGGTCTCAGGATTGGAATGGGAAGGAGTTTGATATCACATCTCATGCCATAGTATGGGTCTCAGGTTTGGTAGAAGCATTGAGATATCACATCTCATGCTATTGGAAGGGTCTCAGGATTGGATTTGGATGGAGTTGGATATCCCATCTCATGCTATAGGAAGGGTCTCAGGTTGGAATGGGAAGTAGTTGGATATCACATCTCATGTCATAGGAAGGGTCTCAGGTTTGGTATTAGAAGCATTCAGATATCACATCTCATGCTAAAGGAAGGGTCTCAGGCTTGGAAGGGGAAGGATTTGGATATTACATTTCATGTTATAGGACGGGTCTCAGGTTTAGTATTAGAAGCATTGAGATATCACATCTCATGGTATAGGAAGGGTCTCAGGATTGGAATGGGAAGGAGTTTGATATCACATCTCATGCCATAGGAAGGGTCTCAGGTTTGGTGGAAGCATTGAGATATCACATCTCATGCTATCGGAAGGGTCTCAGGATTGGATTGGGAAGGAGTTGGATATCCCATCTCATGCTATAGGAAGGGTCTCAGGTTTGGTATTAGAAGCATTGAGATATCACATCTCATTCTATAGGAAGGGTCTCAGGATTGGAATGGGAAGGAGTTGCATATCACATCTCATGCTATAGGACGTGTCTCAGGTTTGGTATTAGAGGCATTGAGATATCACATCTCATGCTATAGGAAGGGTCTCAGGATTGGAATGGGACGGAGTTGGATATCACATATCATGCTAAAGGAAGGGTCTCAGGCTTGGAATGGGAAGGATTTGGATATTACAACTCATGTTATAGGACGGGTCTCAGGTTTAATATTAGAAGCATTGAGATATCACATCTCATGGTATAGGAAGGGTCTCAGGATTGGAATGGGAAGGAGTTTGATGTCACATCTCATGCTATCGGAAGGGTCTCAGGATTGGATTTGGATGGAGTTGGATATTCCATCTCATGCTATAGGAAGGGTCTCAGGTTTGGTATTAGAAGCATTGAGATATCACATCTCATGCTATAGGAAGGGTCTCAGGATTGGAATGGGAAGGAGTTGGATATCACATCTCATGCTATAGGAAGGGTCTCAGGTTTGGTATTAGAAGCATTGAGATATCAAGTCTCATGGTATAGGAAGGGTCTCAGAATTCAATGGGAAGGAGCTGGATATCACATCTCAAGCTATAGGAAGGGTCTCAGGATTGGAATGGGAAGGAGTTTGATATCACATCTCATGCCATAGTATGGGTCTCAGGTTTGGTAGAAGCATTGAGATATCACATCTCATGCTATCGGAAGGGTCTCAGGATTGGATTTGGATGGAGTTGGATATCCCATCTCATGCTATAGGAAGGGTCTCAGGTTGGAATGGGAAGGAGTTGGATATCACATCTCATGTTATAGGAAGGGTCACAGGATTGGAATGGGAAGGACTTGGATATCACATCTCATGCTATAGGAAGGCTCTCAGGTTTGGAAAGGGAAGGAGTTTAATATCACATTGCATGTTAGAGGAAGGATCTCAGGTTTGGTATTAGAGGCATTGAGATATCACATCTCATGCTATCGGAAGGGTCTCAGGATTGGAATGGGAAGGAGTTGGATATCACTTCTCATGCTATAGGAAGGGTCTCAGGTTTGGTATAAGCATTGAGATATCACATCTCATGCTATAGGCAGGGTCTCAGGATTGGAATGGGAAGGAGTTGGATATCACATCTCATGCCATAGTATGGGTCTCAGGTTTGGTAGAAGCATTGAGATATCACATCTCATGCTATCGGAAGGGTCTCAGGATTGGATTTGGTTGGAGTTGGATATCCCATCTCATGCTATAGGAAGGGTCTCAGGTTGGAATGGGAAGGAGTTGGATATCACATCTCATGTTATAGGAAGGGTCACAGGATTGGAATGGGAAGGACTTGGATATCACATCTCATGCTATAGGAAGGCTCTCAGGTTTGGAAAGGGAAGGAGTTTAATATCACATTGCATGTTAGAGGAAGGATCTCAGGTTTGGTATTAGAGGCATTGAGATATCACATCTCATGCTATCGGAAGGGTCTCAGGATTGGAATGGGAAGGAGTTGGATATCACTTCTCATGCTATAGGAAGGGTCTCAGGTTTGGTATAAGCATTGAGATATCACATCTCATACTATAGGCAGGGTCTCAGGATTGTAATGGGAAGGAGTTGGATATCACATCTCATGTTATAGGAAGGACCTCAGGTTTGGTATTAGAAGCATTGAGACATCACATCTCATGTTATAGGAAGGGTCTCAGGATTGGAATGGGAAGGAGTTGGATATAACATCTCATGCTATAGGACGGGTCTCAGATTTGGAATGGGAAGGATTTGTATATCACATCTCTTGCTATAGGAAGGGCCTCAGGTTTGGTATGAGAAACATTGAGATATCACATCTCATGGTATAGGAAGGATCTCAGGATTGGAATGGGAAGGAGTTGGATATCACATCTCATGCTATAGGAAGGGTCTCAGGTTTGCTAGAAGCATTGAGATATCACATCTCATGCTATAGGAAGGGTCTCAGGATTGAAATGGGAAGGAGTAGTATATGACATCTCATGTCATAGGAAGGGTCTCAGGTTTGGTATGAGCATTAAGATATCACATCTCTGCTATCGGAAGGGTCTCAGGATTGGAATGGGAAGGAGTTGGATATCCCATCTCATGTTATAGGAAGGGTCTCACGTTTGGTATTAGAATCATTGAGATATCACATATCATACTATAGGAAGGATCTCTGTTTTGGGATGGGAAGGAGTTGGAGATAACATCTCATGCTATATGAAGGGTCTCAGGTTTGGTATTAGAAGCATTGAGATATCACATCTCATGCTATAGGAAGGGTCTTAGGTTTGGAATGGGAAGGAGTTGGATATCACATCTCATGTTATAGGAAGGTTTCAGGTTTGGTATTAGAAGCATTGAGATATCACATCTCATGCTATAGGAAGGGTCTCAGGATTGGAATGGGAAGGAGTTGGATATCACATCTCAGGCTATAGGAAGGATCTCAGGTTTGGTATTAGAACCATTGAGATATCACATCTCATGTTATAGGATGGATCTCAGGTTTGGTATTAGAAGCATTGAGATATCACATCTCATGCTATAGGAAGGGTCTCAGGATTGGTATAAGCATTGAGATATCACATCTCTGCTATCGTAAGGGTCTCAGGATTGAAATGGGAAGGAGTTGGATATCACATCTCATGCTAAAGGAAGGGTCTCCAGTTTGGAATGGGAAGGAGTTGGATATCACATCTCATGTTATAGGAAGGATCTCAGGTTTGGTATTAGAAGCATTGAGATATCACATCTCATGCTATAGGAAGGGTCTCAGGATTGGTATAAGCACTGAGATATCACATCTCTGCTATCGTAAGGGTCTCAGGATTGGAATAGGAAGGAGTTGGATATCCCATCTCATGCTTTAAGAAGGGTCTCAGGATTGGTATTATAAGCATTGAGATATCACATCTCATGCTATAGGAAGGGTCTAAGGATTGGAATGGGAAGGAGTTGGATATCACATCTCATGCAATAGGAAGGGTCTCAGGTTTGGTATTACAAGCATTGTGATATTACATCTCATGCTATAGGAAGGGTCTCAGGATTTGATTGGGAAGGAGTTGGATATCACATCTCATGCTATCGGAAGGGTCTCAGGATTGGATTGGGAAGGAGTTGGATATCCCATCTCATGCTATAGGAAGGGTCTCAGGTTTGGTATTAGAAGTATTGAGATATCACATCTCATGCTAAAGGAAGGGTCTCAGGATTGGAATGGGAAGGAGTTGGATATCACATCTCATGCTATAGGAAGGGTCTCAGG
Source organism: Ambystoma mexicanum (assembly GCF_040938575.1). Taxonomy (NCBI): domain Eukaryota; kingdom Metazoa; phylum Chordata; class Amphibia; order Caudata; family Ambystomatidae; genus Ambystoma; species Ambystoma mexicanum. The sequence goes on along the minus strand of NC_090931.1, from coordinate 495,039,658 downwards.
TTTGGTATTAGAATAATTGAGATATCACATCTCATGCTATAGGAAGGGTCTCAGGATTGGAATGGGAAGGAGTTGGATATCACATCTCATGCTAAAGGAAGTGTCTCAGGCTTGGAAGGGGAAGGATTTGGTTATTACATATCATGTTATAGGACGGGTCTCAGGTTTAGTATTAGAAGCATTGAGATATCACATCACATGGTATAGGAAGGGTCTCAGGATTGGAATGGGAAGGAGTTTGATATCACATATCATGCTATAGGAAGGGTCTCAGGTTTGGTATTAGAAGCATTGAGATATCAAGTCTCATGGTATAGGAAGGGTCTCAGAATTGGAATGGGAAGGAGTTGGATATCACATCTCAAGCCATAGGAAGGGTCTCAGGATTGGAATGGGAAGGAGTTTGATATCACATCTCATGCCATAGTATGGGTCTCAGGTTTGGTAGAAGCATTGAGATATCACATCTCATGATATCGGAAGGGTCTCAGGATTGGATTTGGATGGAGTTGGATATCCCATCTCATGCTATAGGAAGGGTCTCAGGTTGGAATCGGAAGGAGTGGGATATCACATCTCATGTTATAGGAAGGGTCTCAGGTTTGGTATTAGAAGCATTCAGATATCACATCTCATGCTATCGGAAGGGTCTCAGGATTGGAATGGGAAGGAGTTGGATATCACATCTCATGCTAAAGGAAGGGTCTCAGGCTTGGAAGGGGAAGGATTTTGATATTACATCTCATGTTATAGGACTGGTCTCAGGTTTAGTATTAGAAGCATTGAGATATCACATCTCATGGTATAGGAAGGGTCTCAGGATTGGAATAGGAAGGAGTTTGATATCACATCTCATGCCATAGGAAGGGTCTCAGGTTTGGTAGAAGCATTGAGATATCACATCTCATGCTATCGGAAGGGTCTCAGGATTGGATTGAGAAGGAGTTGGATATCCCATCTCATGCTATAGGAAGGGTCTCAGGTTTGGTATTAGAAGCATTGAGATATCAAATCTCATTCTATAAGAAGGGTCTCAGGATTGGAATGGGAAGGAGTTGGATATCACATCTCATGCTATAGGAAGGGTCTCAGGTTTGGTATTAGAGGCATTGAGATAACACATCTCATGCTATAGGAAGGGTCTCAGGACTGGAATGGGACGGAGTTGGATATCACATCTCATGCTAAAGGAAGGGTCTCAGGCTTGGCAGGGGAATGATTTGGATATTACATCTCATGTTATAAGACGGGACTCAGGTTTAGTATTAGAAGCATTGAGATATCACATCTCATGGTATAGGAAGGGTCTCAGGATTGGAAAGGGAAGGAGTTTGATATCACATCTCATGCTATAGGAAGGGTCTCAGGTTTGGTATTAGAAGCATTGAGATATTAAGTCTCATGGTATAGGAAGGGCCTCAGAATTGGAATGGGAAGGAGTTGGATATCACATCTCAAGCTATAGGAAGGGTCTCAGGATTGGAATGGGAAGGAGTTTGATATCACATCTCATGCCATAGTATGGGTCTCAGGTTTGGTAGAAGCATTGAGATATCACATCTCATGCTATCGGAAGGGTCTCAGGATTGGATTTGGATGGAGTTGGATATTCCATCTCATGCTATAGGAAGGGTCTCAGGTTTGGTATTAGAAACATTGAGATATCACATCTCATGCTATAGGAAGGGTCTCAGGATTGGAATGGGAAGGAGTTGGATATCACAACTCATTCTATAGGAAGGGTCTCAGGTTTGGTATTAGAAGCATTGAGATATCAAGTCTCATGGTATAGGAAGGGTCTCAGAATTGGAATGGGAAGGAGTTGGATATCACATCTCAAGCTATAGGAAGGATCTCAGGATTGGAATGGGAAGGAGTTTGATATCACATCTCATGCCATAGTATGGGTCTCAGGTTTGGTAGAAGCATTGAGATATCACATCTCATGCTATTGGAAGGGTCTCAGGATTGGATTTGGATGGAGTTGGATATCCCATCTCATGCTTTAGGAAGGGTCTCAGGTTGGAATGGGAAGTAGTTGGATATCACATCTCATGTCATAGGAAGGGTCTCAGGTTTGGTATTAGAAGCATTCAGATATCACATCTCATGCTAAAGGAAGGGTCTCAGGCTTGGAAGGGGAAGGATTTGGATATTACATTTCATGTTATAGGACGGGTCTCAGGTTTAGTATTAGAAGCATTGAGATATCACATCTCATGGTATAGGAAGGGTCTCAGGATTGGAATGGGAAGGAGTTTGATATCACATCTCATGCCATAGGAAGGGTCTCAGGTTTGGTGGAAGCATTGAGATATCACATCTCATGCTATCGGAAGGGTCTCAGGATTGGATTGGGAAGGAGTTGGATATCCCATCTCATGCTATAGGAAGGGTCTCAGGTTTGGTATTAGAAGCATTGAGATATCACATCTCATTCTATAGGAAGGGTCTCAGGATTGGAATGGGAAGGAGTTGCATATCACATCTCATGCTAAAGGAAGGGTCTCAGGCTTGGAATGGGAAGGATTTGGATATTACAACTCATGTTATAGGACGGGTCTCAGGTTTAATATTAGAAGCATTGAGATATCACATCTCATGGTATAGGAAGGGTCTCAGGATTGGAATGGGAAGGAGTTTGATATCACATCTCATGCTATCAGAAGGGTCTCAGGATTGGATTTGGATGGAGTTGGATATTCCATCTCATGCTATAGGAAGGGTCTCAGGTTTGGTATTAGAAGCATTGAGATATCACATCTCATGGTATAGGAAGGGTCTCAGGATTGGAATGGGAAGGAGTTTGATATCACATCTCATGCCATAGGAAGGGTCTCAGGTTTGGTGGAAGCATTGAGATATCACATCTCATGCTATCGGAAGGGTCTCAGGATTGGATTGGGAAGGAGTTGGATATCCCATCTCATGCTATAGGAAGGGTCTCAGGTTTGGTATTAAAAGCATTGAGATATCACATCTCATTCTATAGGAAGGGTCTCAGGATTGGAATGGGAAGGAGTTGCATATCACATCTCATGCTATAGGACGTGTCTCAGGTTTGGTATTAGAGGCATTGAGATATCACATCTCATGCTATAGGAAGGGTCTCAGGATTGGAATGGGACGGAGTTGGATATCACATATCATGCTAAAGGAAGGGTCTCAGGCTTGGAATGGGAAGGATTTGGATATTACAACTCATGTTATAGGACGGGTCTCAGGTTTAATATTAGAAGCATTGAGATATCACATCTCATGGTATAGGAAGGGTCTCAGGATTGGATTTGGATGGAGTTGGATATCCCATCTCATGCTTTAGGAAGGGTCTCAGGTTGGAATGGGAAGTAGTTGGATATCACATCTCATGTCATAGGAAGGGTCTCAGGTTTGGTATTAGAAGCATTCAGATATCACATCTCATGCTAAAGGAAGGGTCTCAGGCTTGGAAGGGGAAGGATTTGGATATTACATTTCATGTTATAGGACGGGTCTCAGGTTTAGTATTAGAAGCATTGAGATATCACATCTCATGGTATAGGAAGGGTCTCAGGATTGGAATGGGAAGGAGTTTGATATCACATCTCATGCCATAGGAAGGGTCTCAGGTTTGGTGGAAGCATTGAGATATCACATCTCATGCTATCGGAAGGGTCTCAGGATTGGATTGGGAAGGAGTTGGATATCCCATCTCATGCTATAGGAAGGGTCTCAGGTTTGGTATTAGAAGCATTGAGATATCACATCTCATTCTATAGGAAGGGTCTCAGGATTGGAATGGGAAGGAGTTGCATATCACATCTCATGCTAAAGGAAGGGTCTCAGGCTTGGAATGGGAAGGATTTGGATATTACAACTCATGTTATAGGACGGGTCTCAGGTTTAATATTAGAAGCATTGAGATATCACATCTCATGGTATAGGAAGGGTCTCAGGATTGGAATGGGAAGGAGTTTGATATCACATCTCATGCTATCAGAAGGGTCTCAGGATTGGATTTGGATGGAGTTGGATATTCCATCTCATGCTATAGGAAGGGTCTCAGGTTTGGTATTAGAAGCATTGAGATATCACATCTCATGGTATAGGAAGGGTCTCAGGATTGGAATGGGAAGGAGTTTGATATCACATCTCATGCCATAGGAAGGGTCTCAGGTTTGGTGGAAGCATTGAGATATCACATCTCATGCTATCGGAAGGGTCTCAGGATTGGATTGGGAAGGAGTTGGATATCCCATCTCATGCTATAGGAAGGGTCTCAGGTTTGGTATTAAAAGCATTGAGATATCACATCTCATTCTATAGGAAGGGTCTCAGGATTGGAATGGGAAGGAGTTGCATATCACATCTCATGCTATAGGACGTGTCTCAGGTTTGGTATTAGAGGCATTGAGATATCACATCTCATGCTATAGGAAGGGTCTCAGGATTGGAATGGGACGGAGTTGGATATCACATATCATGCTAAAGGAAGGGTCTCAGGCTTGGAATGGGAAGGATTTGGATATTACAACTCATGTTATAGGACGGGTCTCAGGTTTAATATTAGAAGCATTGAGATATCACATCTCATGGTATAGGAAGGGTCTCAGGATTGGAATGGGAAGGAGTTTGATGTCACATCTCATGCTATCGGAAGGGTCTCAGGATTGGATTTGGATGGAGTTGGATATTCCATCTCATGCTATAGGAAGGGTCTCAGGTTTGGTATTAGAAGCATTGAGATATCACATCTCATGCTATAGGAAGGGTCTCAGGATTGGAATGGGAAGGAGTTGGATATCACATCTCATGCTATAGGAAGGGTCTCAGGTTTGGTATTAGAAGCATTGAGATATCAAGTCTCATGGTATAGGAAGGGTCTCAGAATTCAATGGGAAGGAGCTGGATATCACATCTCAAGCTATAGGAAGGGTCTCAGGATTGGAATGGGAAGGAGTTTGATATCACATCTCATGCCATAGTATGGGTCTCAGGTTTGGTAGAAGCATTGAGATATCACATCTCATGCTATCGGAAGGGTCTCAGGATTGGATTTGGATGGAGTTGGATATCCCATCTCATGCTATAGGAAGGGTCTCAGGTTGGAATGGGAAGGAGTTGGATATCACATCTCATGTTATAGGAAGGGTCACAGGATTGGAATGGGAAGGACTTGGATATCACATCTCATGCTATAGGAAGGCTCTCAGGTTTGGAAAGGGAAGGAGTTTAATATCACATTGCATGTTAGAGGAAGGATCTCAGGTTTGGTATTAGAGGCATTGAGATATCACATCTCATGCTATCGGAAGGGTCTCAGGATTGGAATGGGAAGGAGTTGGATATCACTTCTCATGCTATAGGAAGGGTCTCAGGTTTGGTATAAGCATTGAGATATCACATCTCATGCTATAGGCAGGGTCTCAGGATTGGAATGGGAAGGAGTTGGATATCACATCTCATGCCATAGTATGGGTCTCAGGTTTGGTAGAAGCATTGAGATATCACATCTCATGCTATCGGAAGGGTCTCAGGATTGGATTTGGTTGGAGTTGGATATCCCATCTCATGCTATAGGAAGGGTCTCAGGTTGGAATGGGAAGGAGTTGGATATCACATCTCATGTTATAGGAAGGGTCACAGGATTGGAATGGGAAGGACTTGGATATCACATCTCATGCTATAGGAAGGCTCTCAGGTTTGGAAAGGGAAGGAGTTTAATATCACATTGCATGTTAGAGGAAGGATCTCAGGTTTGGTATTAGAGGCATTGAGATATCACATCTCATGCTATCGGAAGGGTCTCAGGATTGGAATGGGAAGGAGTTGGATATCACTTCTCATGCTATAGGAAGGGTCTCAGGTTTGGTATAAGCATTGAGATATCACATCTCATACTATAGGCAGGGTCTCAGGATTGTAATGGGAAGGAGTTGGATATCACATCTCATGTTATAGGAAGGACCTCAGGTTTGGTATTAGAAGCATTGAGACATCACATCTCATGTTATAGGAAGGGTCTCAGGATTGGAATGGGAAGGAGTTGGATATAACATCTCATGCTATAGGACGGGTCTCAGATTTGGAATGGGAAGGATTTGTATATCACATCTCTTGCTATAGGAAGGGCCTCAGGTTTGGTATGAGAAACATTGAGATATCACATCTCATGGTATAGGAAGGATCTCAGGATTGGAATGGGAAGGAGTTGGATATCACATCTCATGCTATAGGAAGGGTCTCAGGTTTGCTAGAAGCATTGAGATATCACATCTCATGCTATAGGAAGGGTCTCAGGATTGAAATGGGAAGGAGTAGTATATGACATCTCATGTCATAGGAAGGGTCTCAGGTTTGGTATGAGCATTAAGATATCACATCTCTGCTATCGGAAGGGTCTCAGGATTGGAATGGGAAGGAGTTGGATATCCCATCTCATGTTATAGGAAGGGTCTCACGTTTGGTATTAGAATCATTGAGATATCACATATCATACTATAGGAAGGATCTCTGTTTTGGGATGGGAAGGAGTTGGAGATAACATCTCATGCTATATGAAGGGTCTCAGGTTTGGTATTAGAAGCATTGAGATATCACATCTCATGCTATAGGAAGGGTCTTAGGTTTGGAATGGGAAGGAGTTGGATATCACATCTCATGTTATAGGAAGGTTTCAGGTTTGGTATTAGAAGCATTGAGATATCACATCTCATGCTATAGGAAGGGTCTCAGGATTGGAATGGGAAGGAGTTGGATATCACATCTCAGGCTATAGGAAGGATCTCAGGTTTGGTATTAGAACTATTGAGATATCACATCTCATGTTATAGGATGGATCTCAGGTTTGGTATTAGAAGCATTGAGATATCACATCTCATGCTATAGGAAGGGTCTCAGGATTGGTATAAGCATTGAGATATCACATCTCTGCTATCGTAAGGGTCTCAGGATTGAAATGGGAAGGAGTTGGATATCACATCTCATGCTAAAGGAAGGGTCTCCAGTTTGGAATGGGAAGGAGTTGGATATCACATCTCATGTTATAGGAAGGATCTCAGGTTTGGTATTAGAAGCATTGAGATATCACATCTCATGCTATAGGAAGGGTCTCAGGATTGGTATAAGCACTGAGATATCACATCTCTGCTATCGTAAGGGTCTCAGGATTGGAATAGGAAGGAGTTGGATATCCCATCTCATGCTTTAAGAAGGGTCTCAGGATTGGTATTATAAGCATTGAGATATCACATCTCATGCTATAGGAAGGGTCTAAGGATTGGAATGGGAAGGAGTTGGATATCACATCTCATGCAATAGGAAGGGTCTCAGGTTTGGTATTACAAGCATTGTGATATTACATCTCATGCTATAGGAAGGGTCTCAGGATTTGATTGGGAAGGAGTTGGATATCACATCTCATGCTATCGGAAGGGTCTCAGGATTGGATTGGGAAGGAGTTGGATATCCCATCTCATGCTATAGGAAGGGTCTCAGGTTTGGTATTAGAAGTATTGAGATATCACATCTCATGCTAAAGGAAGGGTCTCAGGATTGGAATGGGAAGGAGTTGGATATCACATCTCATGCTATAGGAAGGGTCTCAGGTTTGGTATTAGAATAATTGAGATATCACATCTCATGCTATAGGAAGGGTCTCAGGATTGGAATGGGAAGGAGTTGGATATCACATCTCATGCTAAAGGAAGTGTCTCAGGCTTGGAAGGGGAAGGATTTGGTTATTACATATCATGTTATAGGACGGGTCTCAGGTTTAGTATTAGAAGCATTGAGATATCACATCACATGGTATAGGAAGGGTCTCAGGATTGGAATGGGAAGGAGTTTGATATCACATATCATGCTATAGGAAGGGTCTCAGGTTTGGTATTAGAAGCATTGAGATATCAAGTCTCATGGTATAGGAAGGGTCTCAGAATTGGAATGGGAAGGAGTTGGATATCACATCTCAAGCCATAGGAAGGGTCTCAGGATTGGAATGGGAAGGAGTTTGATATCACATCTCATGCCATAGTATGGGTCTCAGGTTTGGTAGAAGCATTGAGATATCACATCTCATGATATCGGAAGGGTCTCAGGATTGGATTTGGATGGAGTTGGATATCCCATCTCATGCTATAGGAAGGGTCTCAGGTTGGAATCGGAAGCAGTGGGATATCACATCTCATGTTATAGGAAGGGTCTCAGGTTTGGTATTAGAAGCATTCAGATATCACATCTCATGCTATCGGAAGGGTCTCAGGATTGGAATGGGAAGGAGTTGGATATCACATCTCATGCTAAAGGAAGGGTCTCAGGCTTGGAAGGGGAAGGATTTTGATATTACATCTCATGTTATAGGACTGGTCTCAGGTTTAGTATTAGAAGCATTGAGATATCACATCTCATGGTATAGGAAGGGTCTCAGGATTGGAATAGGAAGGAGTTTGATATCACATCTCATGCCATAGGAAGGGTCTCAGGTTTGGTAGAAGCATTGAGATATCACATCTCATGCTATCGGAAGGGTCTCAGGATTGGATTGAGAAGCAGTTGGATATCCCATCTCATGCTATAGGAAGGGTCTCAGGTTTGGTATTAGAAGCATTGAGATATCAAATCTCATTCTATAAGAAGGGTCTCAGGATTGGAATGGGAAGGAGTTGGATATCACATCTCATGCTATAGGAAGGGTCTCAGGTTTGGTATTAGAGGCATTGAGATAACACATCTCATGCTATAGGAAGGGTCTCAGGACTGGAATGGGACGGAGTTGGATATCACATCTCATGCTAAAGGAAGGGTCTCAGGCTTGGCAGGGGAATGATTTGGATATTACATCTCATGTTATAAGACGGGACTCAGGTTTAGTATTAGAAGCATTGAGATATCACATCTCATGGTATAGGAAGGGTCTCAGGATTGGAAAGGGAAGGAGTTTGATATCACATCTCATGCTATAGGAAGGGTCTCAGGTTTGGTATTAGAAGCATTGAGATATTAAGTCTCATGGTATAGGAAGGGCCTCAGAATTGGAATGGGAAGGAGTTGGATATCACATCTCAAGCTATAGGAAGGGTCTCAGGATTGGAATGGGAAGGAGTTTGATATCACATCTCATGCCATAGTATGGGTCTCAGGTTTGGTAGAAGCATTGAGATATCACATCTCATGCTATCGGAAGGGTCTCAGGATTGGATTTGGATGGAGTTGGATATTCCATCTCATGCTATAGGAAGGGTCTCAGGTTTGGTATTAGAAACATTGAGATATCACATCTCATGCTATAGGAAGGGTCTCAGGATTGGAATGGGAAGGAGTTGGATATCACAACTCATTCTATAGGAAGGGTCTCAGGTTTGGTATTAGAAGCATTGAGATATCAAGTCTCATGGTATAGGAAGGGTCTCAGAATTGGAATGGGAAGGAGTTGGATATCACATCTCAAGCTATAGGAAGGGTCTCAGGATTGGAATGGGAAGGAGTTTGATATCACATCTCATGCCATAGTATGGGTCTCAGGTTTGGTAGAAGCATTGAGATATCACATCTCATGCTATTGGAAGGGTCTCAGGATTGGATTTGGATGGAGTTGGATATCCCATCTCATGCTTTAGGAAGGGTCTCAGGTTGGAATGGGAAGTAGTTGGATATCACATCTCATGTCATAGGAAGGGTCTCAGGTTTGGTATTAGAAGCATTCAGATATCACATCTCATGCTAAAGGAAGGGTCTCAGGCTTGGAAGGGGAAGGATTTGGATATTACATTTCATGTTATAGGACGGGTCTCAGGTTTAGTATTAGAAGCATTGAGATATCACATCTCATGGTATAGGAAGGGTCTCAGGATTGGAATGGGAAGGAGTTTGATATCACATCTCATGCCATAGGAAGGGTCTCAGGTTTGGTGGAAGCATTGAGATATCACATCTCATGCTATCGGAAGGGTCTCAGGATTGGATTGGGAAGGAGTTGGATATCCCATCTCATGCTATAGGAAGGGTCTCCGGTTTGGTATTAGAAGCATTGAGATATCACATCTCATTCTATAGGAAGGGTCTCAGGATTGGAATGGGAAGGAGTTGCATATCACATCTCATGCTAAAGGAAGGGTCTCAGGCTTGGAATGGGAAGGATTTGGATATTACAACTCATGTTATAGGACGGGTCTCAGGTTTAATATTAGAAGCATTGAGATATCACATCTCATGGTATAGGAAGGGTCTCAGGATTGGAATGGGAAGGAGTTTGATATCACATCTCATGCTATCAGAAGGGTCTCAGGATTGGATTTGGATGGAGTTGGATATTCCATCTCATGCTATAGGAAGGGTCTCAGGTTTGGTATTAGAAGAATTGAGAAATCACATCTCATGCTATAGGAAGGGTCTCAGGATTGGAATGGGAAGGAGTTGGATATCACATCTCATGCTATAGGAAGGGTCTCAGGTTTGGTATTAGAAGCATTGAGATATCAAGTCTCATGGTATAGGAAGGGTCTCAGAATTAAATGGGAAGGAGCTGGATATCACATCTCAAGCTATAGGAAGGGTCTCAGGATTGGAATGGGAAGGAGTTTGATATCACATCTCATGCCATAGTATGGGTCTCAGGTTTGGTAGAAGCATTGAGATATCACATCTCATGCTATCGGAAGGGTCTCAGGATTGGATTTGGATGGAGTTGGATATCCCATCTCATGCTATAGGAAGGGTCTCAGGTTGGAATGGGAAGGAGTTGGATATCACATCTCATGTTATAGGAAGGGTCACAGGATTGGAATGGGAAGGACTTGGATATCACATCTCATGCTATAGGAAGGCTCTCAGGTTTGGAAAGGGAAGGAGTTTAATATCACATTGCATGTTAGAGGAAGGATCTCAGGTTTGGTATTAGAGGCATTGAGATATCACATCTCATGCTATCGTAAGGGTCTCAGGATTGGAATGGGAAGGAGTTGGATATCACTTCTAAAGCTATAGGAAGGGTCTCAGGTTTGGAATAAGCATTGAGATTTCACATCTCATGCTATAGGCAGGGTCTCAGGATTGGAATGGGAAGGAGTTGGATATCACATCTCATGCCATAGTATGGGTCTCAGGTTTGGTAGAAGCATTGAGATATCACATCTCATGCTATCGGAAGGGTCTCAGGATTGGAATGGGAAGGAGTTGGATATCACTTCTCATGCTATAGGAAGGGTCTCAGGTTTGGTATAAGCATTGAGATATCACATCTCATACTATAGGCAGGGTCTCAGGATTGGAATGGGAAGGAGTTGGATATCACATCTCATGTTATAGGAAGGACCTCAGGTTTGGTATTAGAAGCATTGAGACATCACATCTCATGTTATAGGAAGGGTCTCAGGATTGGAATGGGAAGGAGTTGGATATCACATCTCATGCTATAGGAAGGGTCTCAGATTTGGAATGGGAAGGATTTGTATATCACATCTCTTGCTATAGGAAGGGCCTCAGGTTTGGTATGAGAAACATTGAGATATCACATCTCATGGTATAGGAAGGATCTCAGGATTGGAATGGGAAGGAGTTGGATATCACATCTCATGCTATAGGAAGGGTCTCAGGTTTGGTAGAAGTATTGAGATATCACATCTCATGCTATAGGAAGGGTCTCAGGATTGAAATGGGAAGGAGTAGTATATGACATCTCATGTCATAGGAAGGGTCTCAGGTTTGGTATGAGCATTAAGATATCACATCTCTGCTATCGGAAGGGTCTCAGGATTGGAATGGGAAGGAGTTGGATATCCCATCTCATGTTATAGGAAGGGTCTCAGGTTTGGTATTAGAATCATTGAGATATCACATCTCATACTATAGGAAGGATCTCTGTTTTGGGATGGGAAGGAGTTGGAGATAACATCTCATGCTATATGAAGGGTCTCAGGTTTGGTATTAGAAGCATTGAGATATCACATCTCATGCTATAGGAAGGGTCTTAGGTTTGGAATGGGAAGGAGTTGGATATCACATCTCATGTTATAGGAAGGTTTCAGGTTTGGTATTAGAAGCATTGAGATATCACATCTCATGCTATAGGAAGGGTCTCAGGATTGGAATGGGAAGGAGTTGGATATCACATCTCAGGCTATAGGAAGGTTCTCAGGTTTGGTATTAGAACTATTGAGATATCACATCTCATGTTATAGGATGGATCTCAGGTTTGGTATTAGAAGCATTGAGATATCACATCCCATGCTATAGGAAGGGTCTCAGGATTGGTATAAGCATTGAGATATCACATCTCTGCTATCGTAAGGGTCTCAGGATTGAAATGGGAAGGCGTTGGATATCACATCTCATGCTAAAGGAAGGGTCTCCGGTTTGGAATGGGAAGGAGTTGGATATCACATCTCATGTTATAGGAAGGATCTCAGGTTTGGTATTAGAAGCATTGAGATATCACATCTCATGCTATAGGAAGGGTCTCAGGATTGGTATAAGCACTGAGATATCACATCTCTGCTATCGTAAGGGTCTCAGGATTGGAATAGGAAGGAGTTGGATATCCCATCTCATGCTTTAAGAAGGGTCTCAGGATTGGTATTATAAGCATTGAGATATCACATCTCATGCTATAGGAAGGGTCTAAGGATTGTAATGGGAAGGAGTTGGATATCACATCTCATGCAATAGGAAGGGTCTCAGGTTTGGTATTACAAGCATTGTGATATTACATCTCATGCTATAGGAAGGGTCTCAGGATTTGATTGGGAAGGAGTTGGATATCACATCTTATGCTATAGGAAGGGTCTCAGGTTTGGAATGGGAAGGATTTGTACATCACATCTCTTGCTATAGGAAGGGCCTCGGGTTTGGTATGAGAAGCATTGAGATATCACATCTCATGGTATAGGAAGGATCTCAGGATTGGAATAGGAAGGAGTTGGATATCACATCTCATGTTATAGGAAGGATATCAGGTTTGGTATTAGAAGCATTGAGATATCACATCTTATGCTATAGGAAGGGTCTCAGGATTGGAATGGGAAGGAGTTGGATATCACATCTCATGCTATAGGAAGGGTCTCACTTTTGGTAGAAGCATTCAGATATCACATCTCATGCTATAGGAAGGGTCTCAGGAATGGAATGGGAAGGAGTAGTATATGACATCTCATGCCATAGGAAGGGTCTCAGGTTTGGTATGAGCATTGAGATATCACATCTCTGCTATCGGAAGTGTCTCAGGATTGGAATGGCAAGGAGTTGGATATCCCATCTCATGTTATAGGAAAGGTCACAGGTTTGGTATTAGAAGCATTGAGATATCACATCTCATGCTATAGGAAGGGTCTCAGGATTGGAATGGGAAGGACTTGGATATCACATCTCATGCTATAGGGAGGGTCTCAGGTTTGATATTAGAAGCATTGAGATATCACATCTCATGCTATCGGAAGGGTCTCAGGTTTGGAAGTGGAAGGATTTGGATGTCACATCTCAAGCTATAGGAAGGGTCTCAGGATTGGAATGGGAATGAGTTTGATATCACATCTCATGCCATAGGAACAGTCTCAGGTTTGGTAGAAGCATTGAGATATCACATCTCATGCTATCGGAAGGGTCTCAGGATTGGATTGGGAAGGAGTTGGATATCCCATCTCATGCTATAGAAAGGGTCTCAGGTTAGAATGGGAAGGACTTGGATATCACATCTCATGCTATAGGAAGGCTTTCAGGATTGGAATGGGAAGGAGTTGGATATAACATCTCATGCTAAAGGAATGGTCTCAGGTTTGGAAAGGGAAGGGGTTGGATATCACATCTCATGCTATAGGAAGGGTCTCAGGTTTGGTATTAGAAGCATTGAGATATCACATCTCATGCTATAGGAAGGGTCTCAGGTTTGGAATGGGAAGGAGTTGGATATCACATCTCATGCTATAGGAAGGGTCTCAGGCTTGGTAGAAGCATTGAGAAATCACATCTCATGCTATAGGAAGGGTATCCGGATTGGAATGGGAAGGGGTTGTATATGACATCTCATGCCATAGTAAGGGTCTCAGGTTTGGTATAAGCATTGAGATATCACCTCTCTGCTATCGGAAGTGTCTCAGTATTGGAATGGGAAGGAGTTGGATATCCCATCTCATGTTATAGGAAGGGTCTCAGGTTTGGTAGTAGAAGCATTGAGATATCACATCTCATACTATAGGAAGGGTCTCTGTTTTGGGATGGGAAGGAGTTGGAGAGAACATCTCATGCTATATGAAGGGTCTCAGGTTTGGTACTAGAAGCATTGAGATATCACATCTCATGCTATAGGAAGGTTTCAGGTTTGGTATTAGAAGCATTGAGATATCACATCTCATGCTATAGGAAGGGTCTCAGGATTGGAATGGGAAGGAGTTGGATATCACATCTCAGGCTATAGGAAGGATCTCAGGTTTGGTATTAGAACTATTGAGATATCACATCTCATGTTATAGGAAGGATCTCAGGTTTGGTATTAGAAGCATTGAGATATCACATCTCATGCTATAGGAAGGGTCTCAGGTCTGGAATGGGAAGGAGTTCGATATCACACCTCATGTTATAGGAAGGATCTCAGGTTTGGTATTAGAAGCATTCAGATATCACATCTCTGCTATCGTAAGGGTCTCAGGATTGGAATAGGAAGGAGTTGGATATACCATCTCATGCTTTAAAAAGGTCTCAGGTTTGGTATTAGAGGCATTGAGATATCACATCTCATGCAATAGGAAGGGTCTCAGGTTTGGTATTACAAGCATTGTGATATTACATCTCATGCTATAGGAAGGGTCTCAGGATTTGATTGGGAAGGAGTTGGATATCACATCTTATGCTATAGGAAGGGTCTCAGGTTTGGAATGGGAAGGATTTGTATATCACATCTCTTGCTATAGGAAGGGCCTCGGGTTTGGTATGAGAAGCATTGAGATATCACATCTCATGGTATAGGAAGGATCTCAGGATTGGAATAGGAAGGAGTTGGATATCACATCTCATGTTATAGGAAGGATATCAGGTTTGGTATTAGAAGCATTGAGATATCACATCTTATGCTATAGGAAGGGTCTCAGGATTGGAATGGGAAGGAGTTGGATATCACATCTCATGCTATAGGAAGGGTCTCACTTTTGGTAGAAGCATTCAGATATCACATCTCATGCTATAGGAAGGGTCTCAGGATTGGAATGGGAAGGAGTAGTATATGACATCTCAGGCCATAGGAAGGGTCTCATGTTTGGTATGAGCATTGAGATATCACATCTCTGCTATCGGAAGTGTCTCAGGATTGGAATGGCAAGGAGTTGGATATCCCATCTCATGTTATAGGAAAGGTCACAGGTTTGGTATTAGAAGCATTGAGATATCACATCTCATGCTATAGGAAGCGTCTCAGGATTGGAATGGGAAGGACTTGGATATCACATCTCATGCTATAGGGAGGGTCTCAGGTTTGATATTAGAAG
This sequence comes from Ambystoma mexicanum, assembly GCF_040938575.1. Classification (NCBI taxonomy): domain Eukaryota; kingdom Metazoa; phylum Chordata; class Amphibia; order Caudata; family Ambystomatidae; genus Ambystoma; species Ambystoma mexicanum. The sequence goes on along the minus strand of NC_090931.1, from coordinate 495,024,212 downwards.
CATTGAGATATCACATCTCATGCTATCGGAAGGGTCTCAGGTTTGGAAGTGGAAGGATTTGGATGTCACATCTCAAGCTATAGGAAGGGTCTCAGGATTGGAATGGGAATGAGTTTGATATCACATCTCATGCCATAGGAACAGTCTCAGGTTTGGTAGAAGCATTGAGATATCACATCTCATGCTATCGGAAGGGTCTCAGGATTGGATTGGGAAGGAGTTGGATATCCCATCTCATGCTATAGAAAGGGTCTCAGGTTAGAATGGGAAGGACTTGGATATCACATCTCATGCTATAGGAAGGCTTTCAGGATTGGAATGGGAAGGAGTTGGATATAACATCTCATGCTAAAGGAATGGTCTCAGGTTTGGAAAGGGAAGGGGTTGGATATCACATCTCATGCTATAGGAAGGGTCTCAGGTTTGGTATTAGAAGCATTGAGATATCACATCTCATGCTATAGGAAGGGTCTCAGGTTTGGAATGGGAAGGAGTTGGATATCACATCTCATGCTATAGGAAGGGTCTCAGGTTTGGTAGAAGCATTGAGAAATCACATCTCATGCTATAGGAAGGGTATCCGGATTGGAATGGGAAGGAGTTGTATATGACATCTCATGCCATAGTAAGGGTCTCGGGTTTGGTATAAGCATTGAGATATCACCTCTCTGCTATCGGAAGTGTCTCAGTATTGGAATGGGAAGGAGTTGGATATCCCATCTCATGTTATAGGAAGGGTCTCAGGTTTGGTAGTAGAAGCATTGAGATATCACATCTCATACTATAGGAAGGGTCTCTGTTTTGGGATGGGAAGGAGTTGGAGAGAACATCTCATGCTATATGAAGGGTCTCAGGTTTGGTACTAGAAGCATTGAGATATCACATCTCATGCTATAGGAAGGATTCTGGTTTGGTATTAGAAGCATTGAGATATCACATCTCATGCTATAGGAAGGATCTCAGGTTTGGTATTAGAACTATTGAGATATCACATCTCATGTTATAGGAAGGATCTCAGGTTTGGTATTAGAAGCATTGAGATATCACATCTCATGCTATAGGAAGGGTCTCAGGTCTGGAATGGGAAGGAGTTGGATATCACACCTCATGTTATAGGAAGGATCTCAGGTTTGGTATTAGAAGCATTCAGATATCACATCTCTGCTATCGTAAGGGTCTCAGGATTGGAATAGGAAGGAGTTGGATATACCATCTCATGCTTTAAAAAGGGTCTCAGGTTTGGTATTAGAGGCATTGAGATATCACATCTCATGCTATAGGAAGGGTCTAAGGATTGGAATGGGAAGGAGTTGGATATACCATCTGATGCTATAGGAACGGTCTCAGGTTTGGTATTACAAGCATTGTGATATTACATCTCATGCTATAGGAAGGGTCTCAGGATTGGATTGGGAAGGAGTTGGATATCACATCTCATGCTATAGGAAGGGTCTCAGGTTTGGAATGGGAAGGGTTTGTATATCACATCTCTTGCTATAGGATGAGCCTCAGGTTTGGTATGAGAAACATTGAGATATCACATCTCATGGTATAGGAAGGATCTCAGGATTGGAATGGGAAGGAGTTGGATATCACATTTCATGTTATAGGAAGGATATCAGGTTTGGTATTAGAAGCACTGAGATATCACATCTCATGCTATAGGAAGGGTCTCAGGATTGGAATGGGAAGGAGTTGGATATTACATCTCATGCTATAGGAAGGGTCTCAGGTTTGGTAGAAGCATTGAGATATCACATCTCATGCTATAGGAAGGGTCTCAGGTTTGGTATAAGCATTGAGATATCACATCTCATGCTAAAGGAAGGGTCTCTGGTTTGGAATGGGAAGGAGTTGGATATCACATCTCATGCCATAGGAAGGTTCTCAGGTTTGGTATAAGCATTGAGATATCACATCTCTGCTATCGTAAGGGTCTCAGGATTGGAATAGGAAGGAGTTGGATATCCCATCTCATGCTTTAAGAAGGGTCTCAGGTTTGGTATTATAAGCATTGATATATCGCATCTCATGCTATAGGAAGGGTCTAAGGATTGGAATGGGAAGGAGTTGGATATCACATCTCATGCAATAGGAAGGGTCTCAGGTTTGGTATTACAAGCATTGTGATATTACATCTCATGCTATAGGAAGGGTCTCAGGACTGGATTGGGAAGGAGTTGGATATCATATCTCATGCTATAGGAAGGGTCTCAGGTTTGGAATGGGAAGGATTTGTACATTACATCTCTTGCTATAGGAAGGGCCTCAAGTTTGGTATGAGAAGCATTGAGATATCACATCTCATGGTATAGGAAGTATCTCAGGATTGGAATGGGAAGGAATTGGATATCACATCTCATGTTATAGGAAGGAAAGCAGGTTTGGTATTAGAAGCTTTGAGATATCACATCTCATGCTATAGGAAGGGTCTCAGGATTGGAATGGGAAGGAGTTGGATATCACATCTCATGCAATAGGAAGGGTCTCACGTTTGGTAGAAGCATTCAGATATCACATCTCATGCTATAGGAAGGTTCTCAGGATTGGAATGGGAAGGAGTAGTATATGACATCTCATGCCATAGGAAGGGTCTCAGGTTTGGTATGAGCATTGAGATATCACATATCTGCTATCGGAATTGTCTCAGGATTGGAATGGGAAGGAGTTGGATATCCCATCTCATGTTATAGGAAAGGTCACAGGTTTGGTATTAGAAGCATTGAGATATCACATCTCATGCTATAGGAAGGGTCTCAGGATTGGAATGGGAAGGACTTGGATATCACATCTCATGCTATAGGGAGGGTCTCAGGTTTGATATTAGAAACATTGAGATATCATATCTCATGCTATCGGAAGGGTCTCAGGATTGGAATGGGAAGGAGTTGGATATCACATCTCATGCTGAAAGAAGGGTCTCAGGTTTGGAAGTGGAAGGATTTGGATGTCACATCTCAAGCTATAGGAAGGGTCTCAGGATTGGAATGGGAATGAGTTTGATAACACATCTCATGCCATAGGAACGGTCTCAGGTTTGGTAGAAGCATTCAGATATCACATCTCATGCTATCGGAAGGGTCTCAGGATTGGATTGGGAAGGAGTTGGATATCCCATCTCATGCTATAGAAAGGGTCTCAGGTTAGAATGGGAAGGACTTGGATATCACATCTCATGCTATAGGAAGGGTCTCAGGTTTGGAATGGGAAGGAGTTGGATATCACATCTCATGCTATCGGAAGGGTCTCAGGTTTGGTAGAAGCATTGAGATATCACATCTCATGCTATAGGAAGGGTCTCCGGATTGGAATGGGAAGGAGTTGTATATGACATCTCATGCCATAGTAAGGGTCTCAGGTTTGGTATAAGCATTGAGAAATCACATCTCTGCTATCGGAAGAGTCTCAGGATTGGAATGGGAAGGAGTTGGATATCCCATCTCATGTTATAGGAAGGGTCTCAGGTTTGGTATTAGAAGCACTGAGATATCACATCTCATGCTATAGGAAGGGTCTCAGGATTGGAATGCGAAGGACTTGCATATCCCATATCATGTTATAGGACGGACCACAGGTTTGGTATTAGAAGAATTGAGATATCACATCGCATGCTGTAGGAAGGGTCTCAGGTTTGGAATGGGAAGGAATTTGATATCACATCTCATGTCAGAGGAAGGATCTCAGGTTTGCTATTAGAAGCATTGAGATATCACATCTCTTGCTATAGGAAGGGTCTCAGGTTCGGAATGGGAAGGAGTTGGATATCACATATGCTATAGGAAGGGTCTCAGGTTTGGAACGGGAGGAATTGGATATCCCATCTCATGTTATAGGAAGGGTCTCAGGTTTGGTATAAGCATTGAGATATCACCTCTCTGCTATCGGAAGTGTCTCAGTATTGGAATGGAAAGGAGTTGGATATCCCATCTCATGTTATAGGAAGGGTCTCAGGTTTGGTAGTAGAAGCATTGAGATATCACATCTCATACTATAGGAAGGGTCTCTGTTTTGGGATGGGAAGGAGTTGGAGAGAACATCTCATGCTATATGAAGGGTCTCAGGTTTGGTACTAGAAGCATTGAGATATCACATCTCATGCTATAGGAAAGATTCAGGTTTGGTATTAGAAGCATTGAGATATCACATCACATGCTATAGGAAGAGTCTCAGGATTGGAATGGGAAGGAGTTGGATATCACATCTCAGGCTATAGGAAGGATCTCAGGTTGGCATTAGAACTATTGAGATATCACATCTCATGTTATAGGAAGGATCTCAGGTTTGGTATTACAAGCATTGAGATATCACATCTCATGCTATAGGAAGGGTCTCAGGTTTGGAATGGGAAGGAGTTGGATATCACATCTCATGTTATAGGAAGGATCTCAGGTTTGGTATTACAAGCATTGAGATATCATATCTCATGGTATAGGAAGGATCTCAGGATTGGAATAGGAAGGAGTTGGATATCCCATCTCATGCTTTAAAAAGGGTCTCAGGTTTGGTATTAGAAGCATTGAGATATCACATCTCATGCTATAGAAAGGTCTAAGGATTGGAATGGGAAGGAGTTGGATATAACATCTCATGCTATAGGAACGGTCTCAGGATTGGATTGGGAAGGAGTTGGATATCACATCTCATGCTATATGAAGGGTCTCAGGTTTGGAATGGGAAGGATTTGTATATCACATCTCTTGCAATAGGATGAGCCTCAGGTTTGGTATGAGAAACATTGAGATATCACATCTCATGGTATAGGAAGGATCTCAGGATTGGAATGGGAAGGAGTTGGATATTACATTTCATGTTATAGGAAGGATATCAGGTTTGGTATTAGAAGCACTGAGGTAACACATCTCATGCTATAGGAAGGGTCTCAGGATTGGAATGGGAAGGAGTTTGATATCACATCTCATGCCATAGTATGGGTCTCAGGTTTGGTAGAAGCATTGAGATATCACATCTCATGCTATCGGAAGGGTCTCAGGATTGGATTTGGATGGAGTTGGATATCCCATCTCATGCTATAGGAAGGGTCTCAGGTTGGAATGGGAAGGAGTTGGATATCACATCTCATGTTATAGGAAGGGTCACAGGATTGGAATGGGAAGGAGTTGGATATCACATCTCATGCTATAGGAAGGCTCTCAGGTTTGGAAAGGGAAAGAGTTTAATATCACATTGCATGTTAGAGGAAGGATCTCAGGTTTGGTATTAGAGGCATTGAGATATCACATCTCATGCTATCGGAAGGGTCTCAGGATTGGAATGGGAAGGAGTTGGATATCACATCTCATGCTATAGGAAGGGTCTCAGGTTTGGTATAAGCATTGAGATATGACATCTCATGCTATAGGCAGGGTCTCAGGATTGGAATGGGAAGGAGTTGGATATCACATCTCATGTTATAGGAAGGATCTCATGTTTGGTATTAGAAGCATTGAGACATCACATCTCATGTTATAGGAAGGGTCTCGGGATTGGAATGGGAAGGAGTTGGATATCACATCTCATGCTATAGGAAGGGTCTCAGATTTGGAATGGGAAGGATTTGTATATCACATCTCTTGCTATAGGAAGGGCCTCAGGTTTGGTATGAGAAACATTGAGATATCACATCTCATGGTATAGGAAGGATCTCAGGATTGGAATGGGAAGGAGTTGGATATCACATCTCATGCTATAGGAAGGGTCTCAGGTTTGGTAGAAGCATTGAGATATCACATCTCATGCTATAGGAAGGGTCTCAGGATTGGAATGGGAAGGAGTAGTATATGACATCCCATGTCATAGGAAGGGTCTCAGGTTTGGTATAAGCATTGAGATATCACATCTCTGCTATCGGAAGTGTCTCAGGATTGGAATGGGAAGGAGTTGGATATTCCCATCTCATGTTATAGGAAGGGGCTCAAGTTTGGTATTAGAAGCATTGAGAAATCACTTCTCATGCTATAGGAAGGGTCTCAGGATTGGAATGGGAAGGACTTGGATATCACATCTCATGCTATAGGGAGGGTCTCAAGTTTTATATTAGAAGCATTGAGATATCACATCTCATGATATCGGAAGGGTCTCAGGATTGGAATGGGAAGGAGTTGGATATCACATCTCATGATAAAGGAAGCATCTAAGGTTTGGAAGGGGAAGGATTTGGATATCACATCTCATGTTATAGGACGGGTCTCAGGTTTGGTATTAGAAGCATTGAGATATCAAGTCTCATGGTATAGGAAGGGTCTCAGAATTGGAATGGGAAGGAGTTGGATATCACATCTCAAGCTATAGGAAGGGTCTCAGGATTGGAATGAGAAGGAGTTTGATATCACACCTCATGCCATAGTATGGGTCTCAGGTTTGGTAGAAGCATTGGGATATCACATCTCATGCTATCGGAAGGGTATCAGTATTGGATTTGGAAGGAGTTGGATATCCCATCTCATGCTATAGTAAGGGTCTCAGGTTGGAATGGGAAGGAGTTGGATATCACATCTCATGTTATAGGAAGGGTCTCAGGATTGGAATGGGAAGGACTTGGATATCATATCTCATGCTATAGGAAGGCTCTCAGGTTTGGAAGGGGAAGGAGTTCGATATCACATTTCATGTTAGAGGAAGGATCTCAGGTTTGGTATAAGAGGCATTGAGATATCACATCTCATGCTATAGGAAGGGTCTCAGGATTGGAATGGGAAGGAGTTGGATATCACATCTCATGCTATAGGAAGGGTCTCAGGTTTGTTATAAGCATTGAGATATCACATCTCATGCTTTAGGAAGGGTCTCAGAATTGGAATGGGAAGGAGTTGGATATCACATCTCATGTTATAGGAAAGATCTCAGGTTTGGTATTAGAAGCATTGAGACATCACATCTCATGTTATAGGAAGGGTCTCAGGATTGGAATGGGAAGAAGTTGGATATCACATCTCATGCTATAGGAAGGGTCTCAGGTTTGGTATAAGCATTGAGATATCACATCTCATGCTATAGGAAGGGTCTCAGGATTGGAATGGGAAGGAATTGTATATGACATCTCAGGCCATAGGAAGGGTCTCAGGTTTGGTATAAGCATTGAGATATCACATCACATGCTATAGGAAGGATCTCAGGTTTGGTATTAGAAGCATTGAGATATCACATCTCATGCTATCGGAAGTATCTCAGGTTTGGTATTTGAGGCATTGAGATATCACATCTCATGCTATCATAAGGGTCTCAGGATTGGAATGGGAAGGAGTTGGATATCACATCTCATGCTAAAGGGAGGGTCTCAGGTTTGGAAGGGGAAGGATTTGGATATCACATCACATGTTATCGGAAGGATCTCAGGTTTGGTATTAGAAGCATTGAGATATCACATCTCATGCTATCAGAAGGGTCTCAGGATTGGAATGGGAAGGAGTTGGATATCACATCTCATGCTATAGGAAGGGTCTCAGGTTTGAAACGGGAAGGAGTTGGATATCACATCTCATGTTATAGGAAGAGTCTCAGGTTTGGTATAAGCATTGAGATATCACATCTCTGCAATCGGAAGTGTCTCAGGATTGGGATGGGAAGGAGTTGGATATCACATCTCATGCTATAGGAAGGGTCTCAGGTTTGGAAGGGGAAGGAGTTGGATATCCCATCTCATGTTATAGGACTGGTCTCAGGTTTGGTATTAGAAGCATTGAGATATCACATTGCATGCTGTAGGAAAGGTCTCAGGTTTGGAATGGGAAGGAATTCGATATCACATCTCATGTCATAGGAACGATCTCAGGTTTGGTATTAGAAGCATTGAGATATCACATCTCATGCTATAGGAAGGGTCTCAGATTTGGAATGGGAAGGATTTGTATATCACATCTCTTGCTATAGGAAGGGCCTCAGGTTTGGTATGAGAAACATTGAGATATCACATCTCATGGTATAGGAAGGATCTCAGGATTGGAATGGGAAGGAGTTGGATATCACATCTCATGCTATAGGAAGGGTCTCAGGTTTGGTAGAAGCATTGAGATATCACATCTCATGCTATAGGAAGGGTCTCAGGATTGGAATGGGAAGGAGTAGTATATGACATCTCATGTCATAGGAAGGGTCTCAGGTTTGGTATAAGCATTGAGATATCACATCTATACTATCGGAATGGTCTCAGGATTGGAATCGGAAGGAGTTGGATATTCCCATCTCATGTTAAAGGAAGGGTCTCAAGTTTGGTATTAGAAGCATTGAGATATCACTTCTCATGCTATAGGAAGGGTCTCAGGATTGGAATGGGAAGGACTTGGATATCACATCTCATGCTATAGGGAGGATCTCAAGTTTGATATTAGAAGCATTGAGATATCACATCTCATGATATCGGAAGGGTCTCAGGATTGGAATGGGAAGGAGTTGGATATCACATCTCATGATAAAGGAAGCATCTAAGGTTTGGAAGGGGAAGGATTTGGATATCACATCTCATGTTATAGGACGGGTCTCAGGTTTGGTATTAGAAGCATTGAGATATCAAGTCTCATGGTATAGGAAGGGTCTCAGAATTGGATTGGGAAGGAGTTGGATATCACATCTCAAGCTATAGGAAGGGTCTCAGGATTGGAATGGGAAGGAGTTTGATATCACATCTCATGCCATAGTATGGGTCTCAGGTTTGGTAGAAGCATTGGGATATCACATCTCATGCTATCGGAAGGGTATCAGTATTGGATTTGGAAGGAGTTGGATATCCCATCTCATGCTATAGGAAGGGTCTCAGGATTGGAATGGGAAGGACTTGGATATCATATCTCATGCTATAGGAAGGCTCTCAGGTTTGGAAGGGGAAGGAGTTGGATATCACATTTCATGTTAGAGGAAGGATCTCAGGTTTGGTATAAGAGGCATTGAGATATCACATCTCATGCTATAGGAAGGGTCTCAGGATTGGAATGGGAAGGAGTTGGATATCACATCTCATGCTATAGGAAGGGTCTCAGGTTTGGTATAAGCATTGAGATATCACATCTCATGCTATAGGAAGGGTCTCAGAATTGGAATGGGAAGGAGTTGGATATCACATCTCATGATATAGGAAAGATCTCAGGTTTGGTATTAGAAGCATTGAGACATCACATCTCATGTTATAGGAAGGGTCTCAGGATTGGAATGGGAAGAAGTTGGATATCACATCTCATGCGATAGGAAGGGTCTCAGGTTTGGTATAAGCATTGAGATATCACATCTCATGCTATAGGAAGGGTCTCAGGATTGGAATGGGAAGGAATTGTATATGACATCTCATGCCATAGGAAGGGTCTCAGGTTTGGTATAAGCATCGAGATATCACATCACATGCTATAGGAAGGATCTCAGGTTTGGTATTAGAAGCATTGAGATATCACATCTCATGCTATCGGAAGTATCTCAGGTTTGGTATTTGAGGCATTGAGATATCACATCTCATGCTATCATAAGGGTCCCAGGATTGGAATGGGAAGAAGTTGAATATCACATCTCATGCTAAAGGGAGGGTCTCAGGTTTGGAAGGGGAAGGATTTGGATATCACATCACATGTTATAGGAAGGATCTCAGGTTTGGTATTAGAAGCATTGAGATATCACATCTCATGCTATCAGAAGGGTCTCAGGATTGGAATGGTAAGGAGTTGGATATCACATCTCATGCTATAGGAAGGGTCTCAGGTTTGAAACGGGAAGGAGTTGGATATCACATCTCATGTTATAGGAAGAGTCTCAGGTTTGGTATAAGCATTGAGATATCACATCTCTGCAATCGGAAGTGTCTCAGGATTGGGATGGGAAGGAGTTGGATATCACATCTCATGCTATCGGAAGGGTCTCAGGTTTGGAAGGGGAAGGAGTTGGATATCCCATCTCATGTTATAGGACTGGTCTCAGGTTTGGTATTAGAAGCATTGAGATATCACATTGCATGCTGTAGGAAAGGTCTCAGGTTTGGAATGGGAAGGAATTCGATATCACATCTCATGTCATAGGAACGATCTCAGGTTTGGTATTAGAAGCATTGAGATATCACATCTCATGCTATAGGAATGGTCTCAGGATTGGAATGGGAAGGATTTGGATATTAGATTCTTGCTATAGGAAGGGTCTCATGTTTGGAATGGGAAGGAGTTGGATATCACATATGCTATAGGAAGGGTCTCAGGATTGGAATGGGAAGGAGTTGGATATCCCATCTCATGTTATAGGACGGGTCTCAGGTTTGTTATTAGAATCATTGAGATATCATATTGCATGCTGTAGGAAGGGTCTAAGGATTGGAATGGGAAGGACTTGGATATCACATCTCAAGCTATAGGTAGGCTCTCAGGTTTGGAAAGGGAAGGAGTTGGATATCACATTTCATGTTAGAGGAAGGATCTCAGGTTTGGTATTAGAGGAACTGAGATATCACATCTCATGCTATAGGAAGGGTCTCAGGATTGGAATGGGAAGGAGTTGGATATCACATCTCATGCTATAGGAAGGGTCTCAGGTTTGGTATAAGCATTGAGATATCACATCTCATGCTATAGGAAGGGTCTCAGGATTGGAATGGGAAGGAGTTGGATATCACATCTCATGTTATAGGAAGGATCTCAGGTTTGGTATTAGAAGCATTGAGACATCACATTTCATGCTATAGGAAGGGTCTCAGGATTGGAATGGGAAGGAGTTGGATATCACATCTCATGCTATAGGAATGGTCTCAGGTTTGGTATAAACATTGAGATATCACATCTCATGCTATAGGAAGGGTCTCAGGATTGGAATGGGAAGGCGTTGTATATGACATCTCATGCCATAGGAAGGGTCTCAGGTTTGGTATAAGCATTGAGATATCACATCTCTGCTATCGGAAGGGTCTCAGGATTGGAATGGGAAGGAGTTGGATATCCCATCTCATGTTACAGGAAAAGTCTCAGGTTTGGTATTAGAAGCATTGAGATATCACATCTCATGCTATAGGAAGTGTCTCAGGATTGGAATGGAAAGGACTTGGATATCAAATCTCATGCTATAGAGAGGGTCTCAAGTTTGATATTAGAAGCATTGAGATATCACATCTCATGCTATAGGAAGGGTCTCAGGATTGGAATGGGAAGGAGTTGGATATCACATCTCATGCTAAAGGAAGGGTCTCAGGTTTGGTATAAGCAGTGAGATATCACATCTCATGCTATAGGAAGTGTCTCAGGATTGGAATGGGAAGGAGTTGGATATCACATCTCATGTTATAGGAAGGATCTCAGGTTTGGTATACACTTTGAGATATCACATCTCTGCTATCGGAAGGGTCTCAGGATTGGAATGGGAAGGAGTTGGATATTCCCATCTCATGTTATAGGAAGGGTCTCAGGTTTGGTATTCGAAGCATTGAGATATCACATCTCATGCTATAGGAAGGGTCTCAGGATTGGAATGGGAAGGACTTGGATATCACATCTCATGCTATAGGGAGGGTCTCACGTTTGATATTAGAAGCATTGAGATATCACATCTCATGATATCAGAAGGGTCTCAGGTTTGGAATGGGAAGGAGTTGGATATCACATCTCATGATAAAGGAAGGGTCTAAGGTTTGGAAGTGGAAGGATTTGGATATCACATCTCATGTTATACGACGGGTCTCAGGTTTGGTATTAGAAGCATTGAGATATCAAGTCTCATGGTATAGGAAGGGTCTCAGAATTGGAATGGGAAGGAGTTGGATATCACATCTCAAGCTATAGGAAGGGTCTCAGGATTGGAATGGGAAGGAGTTTGATATCACATCTCATGCCATAGTATGGGTCTCAGGTTTGGTAGACGCATTGGGATATCACATCTCATGCTATCGGAAGGGTATCAGAATTGGATTTGGAAGGAGTTGGATATCCCATCTCATGCTATAGGAAGGGTCTCAGGTTGGAATGGGAAGGTGTTGGATATCACATCTCATGTTATAGTAAGGGTCTCAGGATTGGTATTAGAGGCATTGAGATATGACATCTCATGCTATCAGAAGGGTGTCAGGATTGGAATGGGAAGGAGTTGGATATCACATCTCATGCTAAAGGGAGGGTCTCAGGTTTGGAAGGGGAAGCATTTGGATATCACATCTCATGTTATAGGAAGGATCTCAGGATTGGAATGGGAAGGACTTAGATATCACATATCATGCTATGGGGAGGGTCTCAGTTTTGATATTAGAAGCATTGAGATATCACATCTCATGCTATAGGAAGGGTCTCAGGATTGGAATGGGAACGGCTTGGATATCACATCTCATGCTATAGGGAGGGTCTCAAGTTTGATATTAGAAGCATTGAGATATCACATCTCATGATATCGGAAGGGTCTCAGGATTGGAATGGGAATGAGTTGGATATCACATCTCATGATAAAGGAAGGGTATAAGGTTTGGAAGGGGAAGGATTTGGATATCACATCTCATGTTATAGGACGAGTCTCAGGTTTGGTATTAGAAGCATTGAGATATCAAGTCTCATGGTATAGGAAGGTTCTCAGTATTGGAATGGGAAGGAGTTGGATATCACATCTCATGCTATAGGAAGGGTCTCAGGTTTGGTATAAGCATTGAGATATCACATCTCATGCTATAGGAAGGGTCTCAGGATTGGAATGGAAGGAGTTGGATATCACATCTCATGTTATAGGAAGGATCTCAGGTTTGGTATTAGAAGCATTGAGACATCACATCTCATGCTATAGGAAGGGTCTCAGGATTGGAATGGGAAGGAATTGGATAACACATCTCATGCTATAGGAAGGGTCTCAGGTTTGGTATAAGCATTGAGATATCACATTTCATGCTATAGGAAGGGTCTCAGGATTGGAATGGGAAGGAGTTGTATATGACATCTCATGCCGTAGGAAGGGTCTCAAGTTTGGAATGGAAGGAGTTGGATATCACATCTCATGTTATCGGAAGGATCTCAGGTTTGGTATTAGAAGCATTGAGACATCACATCTCATGCTATAGGAAGGGTCTCAGGATTGGAATGGGAAGGAGTTGGATATCCCATCTCATGTTATAGGAAGGGTCTCAGGTTTGGTATTAGAAGCACTGAGATGTCTCATCTCATGCTATAGGAAGGGTCTCAGGATTGGAATGCGAAGGACTTGGATATCCCATATCATGTTATAGGACGGACCTCAGGTTTGGTACTAGAAGAATTGAGATATCACATTGCATGCTGTAGGAAGGGTCTCAGGTTTGGAATGGGAAGGAATTTGATATCACATCTCATGTCATAGGAAGTATCTCAGGTTTGCTATTAGAAGCATTGAGATATCACATCTCATGCTATAGGAATGGTCTCAGGATTGGAATGGGAAGGAGTTGGATATTACATTCTTGCTATAGGAAGGGTCTCAGGTTCGGAATGGGAAGGAGTTGGATATCACATATGCTATAGGAAGGGTCTCAGGTTTGGAACGGGAGGAATTGGATATCCCATCTCATGTTATAGGAAGGGTCTCAGGTTTGGTATAAGCATTGAGATATCACCTCTCTGCTATCGGAAGTGTCTCAGTATTGGATTGGGAAGGAGTTGGATATCCCATCTCATGTTATAGGAAGGGTCTCAGGTTTGGTAGTAGAAGCATTGAGATATCACATCTCATACTATAGGAAGGGTCTCTGTTTTGGGATGGGAAGGAGTTGGAGAGAACATCTCATGCTATATGAAGGGTCTCAGGTTTGGTACTAGAAGCATTGAGATATCACATCTCATGCTATAGGAAGGATTCAGGTTTGGTATTAGAAGCATTGAGATATCACATCTCATGCTATAGGAAGAGTCTCAGGATTGGAATGGGAAGGAGTTGGATATCACATCTCAGGCTATAGGAAGGATCTCAGGTTTGGCATTAGAACTATTGAGATATCACATCTCATGTTATAGGAAGGATCTCAGGTTTGGTATTACAAGCATTGAGATATCACATCTCATCCTATAGGAAGGGTCTCAGGTTTGGAATGGGAAGGAGTTGGATATCACATCTCATGTTATAGGAAGGATCTCAGGTTTGGTATTAGAAGCATTGAGATATCACATCTCTGCTATCGTAAGGGTCCCAGGATTGGAATAGGAAGGAGTTGGATATCCCATCTCATGCTTTAAAAAGGGTCTCAGGTTTGGTATTAGAAGCATTGAGATATCACATCTCATGCTATAGAAAGGTCTAAGGATTGGAATGGGAAGGAGTTGGATATAACATCTCATGCTATAGGAACGGTCTCAGGTTTGGTATTACAAGCATTGTGATATTACATCTCATGCTATAGGAAGGGTCTCAGGATTGGATTGGGAACGAGTTGGATATCACATCTCATGCTATAGGAAGGGTCTCAGGTTTGGAATGGGAAGGATTTGTATATCACATCTCTTGCAATAGAATGAGCCTCAGGTTTGGTATGAGAAACATTGAGATATCACATCTCATGGTATAGGAAGGATCTCAGGATTGGAATGGGAAGGAGTTGGATATCACATTTCATGTTATAGGAAGGATATCAGGTTTGGTATTAGAAGCACTGAGATATCACATCTCATGCTATAGGAAGGGTCTCAGGATTGGAATGGGAAGGAGTTGGATATCACATCTCATGCTATAGGAAGGGTCTCAGGTTTGGTAGAAGCATTGAGATATCACATCTCATGCTATAGTAAGGGTCTCAGGATTGGAATGGGAAGGAGTAGTATATGACAGCTCATGCCATAGGAAGGGTCTCAGGTTTGGTATAAGCATTGAGACATCACATCTCTGCTATCGGAAGAGTCTCAGGATTGGAATGGGAAGGAGTTGGATATCCCATCTCATGTTTTAGGAAGGGTCTCAGGTTTGGTATTAGAAGCATTGAGATATCACATCTCATGCTATAGGAATGGTCTCAGGATTGGAATGGGAAGGAGTTGGATATTACATTCTTGCTATAGGAAGGGTCTCAGGTTTAGTATTAGAAGCATTGAGATATCACATCTCATACTAAAGGAAGGGTCTCTGGTTTGGGATGGGAAGGAGTTGGAGATAACATCTCATGCTCTATGAAGGGTCTCAGGTTTGGTATTAGAAGCACTGAGATATCACATCTCATACTAAAGGAAGGGTCTCTGGTTTGGGATGGGAAGGAGTTGGATATCACATTTCATGCTATAAGAATGGTCTCAGGTTTAGTATTAGAAGCATTGAGATATCACTTCTCATGCTATAGGAAGCATCTTAGGTTTGGAATGGGAAGGAGTTGGATATCACATCTCATGTTATAGGAAGGATTCAGGTTTGGTATTAGAAGCATTGAGATATCACATCTCAGGCTATAGGAAGGATCTCAAGTTTGGTATTAGAACTATTGAGATATCCCATCTCATGTTATAGGAAGGGTCTCAGGTTTGGTATAAGCATTGAGATATCACCTCTCTGCTATCGGAAGTGTCTCAGTATTGGAATGGAAAGGAGTTGGATATCCCATCTCATGTTAAAGGAAGGGTCTCAGGTTTGGTAGTAGAAGCATTGAGATATCACATCTCATACTATAGGAAGGGTCTCTGTTTTGGGATGGGAAGGAGTTGGAGAGAACATCTCATGCTATATGAAGGGTCTCAGGTTTGGTACTAGAAGCATTGAGATATCACATCTCATGCTATAGGAAAGATTCAGGTTTGGTAGAAGCATTGAGATATCACATCTCATGCTATAGGAAGGGTCTCAGGATTGGAATGGGAAGGAGTAGTATATGACATCTCATGTCATAGGAAGGGTCTCAGGTTTGGTATAAGCATTGAGATATCACATCTCTACTATCGGAATGGTCTCAGGATTGGAATCGGAAGGAGTTGGATATTCCCATCTCATGTTAAAGGAAGGGTCTCAAGTTTGGTATTAGAAGCATTGAGATATCACTTCTCATGCTATAGGAAGGGTCTCAGGATTGGAATGGGAAGGACTTGGATATCACATCTCATGCTATAGGGAGGATCTCAAGTTTGATATTAGAAGCATTGAGATATCACATCTCATGATATCGGAAGGGTCTCAGGATTGGAATGGGAAGGAGTTGGATATCACATCTCATGATAAAGGAAGCATCTAAGGTTTGGAAGGGGAAGGATTTGGATATCACATCTCATGTTATAGGACGGGTCTCAGGTTTGGTATTAGAAGCATTGAGATATCAAGTCTCATGGTATAGGAAGGGTCTCAGAATTGTAATGGGAAGGAGTTGGATATCACATCTCAAGCTATAGGAAGGGTCTCAGGATTGGAATGGGAAGGAGTTTGATATCACATCTCATGCCATAGTATGGGTCTCAGGTTTGGTAGAAGCATTGGGATATCACATCTCATGCTATCGGAAGGGTATCAGTATTGGATTTGGAAGGAGTTGGATATCCCATCTCATGCTATAGGAAGGGTCTCAGGATTGGAATGGGAAGGACTTGGATATCATATCTCATGCTATAGGAAGGCTCTCAGGTTTGGAAGGGGAAGGAGTTGGATATCACATTTCATGTTAGAGGAAGGATCTCATGTTTGGTATAAGAGGCATTGAGATATCACATCTCATGCTATAGGAAGGGTCTCAGGATTGGAATGGGAAGGAGTTGGATATCACATCTCATGCTATAGGAAGGGTCTCAGGTTTGGTATAAGCATTGAGATATCACATCTCATGCTATAGGAAGGGTCTCAGAATTGGAATGGGAAGGAGTTGGATATCACATCTCATGATATAGGAAAGATCTCAGGTTTGGTATTAGAAGCATTGAGACATCACATCTCATGTTATAGGAAGGGTCTCAGGATTGGAATGGGAAGAAGTTGGATATCACATCTCATGCGATAGGAAGGGTCTCAGGTTTGGTATAAGCATTGAGATATCACATCTCATGCTATAGGAAGGGTCTCAGGATTGGAATGGGAAGGAATTGTATATGACATCTCATGCCATAGGAAGGGTCTCAGGTTTGGTATAAGCATCGAGATATCACATCACATGCTATAGGAAGGATCTCAGGTTTGGTATTAGAAGCATTGAGATATCACATCTCATGCTATCGGAAGTATCTCAGGTTTGGTATTTGAGGCATTGAGATATCACATCTCATGCTATCATAAGGGTCCCAGGATTGGAATGGGAAGAAGTTGGATATCACATCTCATGCTAAAAGGAGGGTCTCAGGTTTGGAAGGGGAAGGATTTGGATATCACATCACATGTTATAGGAAGGATCTCAGGTTTGGTATTAGAAGCATTGAGATATCACATCTCATGCTATCAGAAGGGTCTCAGGATTGGAATGGTAAGGAGTTGGATATCACATCTCATGCTATAGGAAGGGTCTCAGGTTTGAAACGGGAAGGAGTTGGATATCACATCTCATGTTATAGGAAGAGTCTCAGGTTTGGTATAAGCATTGAGATATCACATCTCTGCAATCGGAAGTGTCTCAGGATTGGGATGGGAAGGAGTTGGATATCACATCTCATGCTATAGGAAGGGTCTCAGGTTTGGAAGGGGAAGGAGTTGGATATCCCATCTCATGTTATAGGACTGGTCTCAGGTTTGGTATTAGAAGCATTGAGATATCACATTGCATGCTGTAGGAAAGGTCTTAGGTTTGGAATGGGAAGGAATTCGATATCACATCTCATGTCATAGGAACGATCTCAGGTTTGGTATTAGAAGCATTGAGATATCACATCTCATGCTATAGGAATGGTCTCAGGATTGGAATGGGAAGGATTTGGATATTAGATTCTTGCTATAGGAAGGGTCTCATGTTTGGAATGGGAAGGAGTTGGATATCACATATGCTATAGGAAGGGTCTCAGGATTGGAATGGGAAGGAGTTGGATATCCCATCTCATGTTATAGGACGGGTCTCAGGTTTGTTATTAGAATCATTGAGATATCATATTGCATGCTGTAGGAAGGGTCTAAGGATTGGAATGGGAAGGACTTGGATATCACATCTCAAGCTATAGGTAGGCTCTCAGGTTTGGAAAGGGAAGGAGTTGGATATCACATTTCATGTTAGAGGAAGGATCTCAGGTTTGGTATTAGAGGAATTGAGATATCACATCTCATGCTATAGGAAGGGTCTCAGGATTGGAATGGGAAGGAGTTGGATATCACATCTCATGCTATAGGAAGGGTCTCAGGTTTGGTATAAGCATTGAGATATCACATCTCATGCTATAGGAAGGGTCTCAGGATTGGAATGGGAAGGAGTTGGATATCACATCTCATGTTATAGGAAGGATCTCAGGTTTGGTATTAGAAGCATTGAGACATCACATTTCATGCTATAGGAAGGGTCTCAGGATTGGAATGGGAAGGAGTTGGATATCACATCTCATGCTATAGGAATGGTCTCAGGTTTGGTATAAGCATTGAGATATCACATCTCATGCTATAGGAAGGGTCTCAGGTTTGGTATAAGCATTGAGATATCACATCTCTGCTATCGGAAGGGTCTCAGGATTGGAATGGGAAGGAGTTGGATATCCCATCTCATGTTACAGGAAAAGTCTCAGGTTTGGTATTAGAAGCATTGAGATATCACATCTCATGCTATAGGAAGTGTCTCAGGATTGGAATGGAAAGGACTTGGATATCAAATCTCATGCTATAGGGAGGGTCTCAAGTTTGATATTAGAAGCATTGAGATATCACATCTCATGCTATAGGAAGGGTCTCAGGATTGGAATGGGAAGGAGTTGGATATCACATCTCATGCTAAAGGAAGGGTCTCAGGTTTGGTATAAGCAGTGAGATATCACATCTCATGCTATAGGAAGTGTCTCAGGATTGGAATGGGAAGGAGTTGGATATCACATCTCATGTTATAGGAAGGATCTCAGGTTTGGTATACACTTTGAGATATCACATCTCTGCTATCGGAAGGGTCTCAGGATTGGAATGGGAAGGAGTTGGATATTCCCATCTCATGTTATAGGAAGGGTCTCAGGTTTGGTATTCGAAGCATTGAGATATCACATCTCATGCTATAGGAAGGGTCTCAGGATTGGAATGGGAAGGACTTGGATATCACATCTCATGCTATAGGGAGGGTCTCACGTTTGATATTAGAAGCATTGAGATATCACATCTCATGATATCAGAAGGGTCTCAGGATTGGAATGGGAAGGAGTTGGATATCACATCTCATGATAAAGGAAGGGTCTAAGGTTTGGAAGTGGAAGGATTTGGATATCACATCTCATGTTATACGACGGGTCTCAGGTTTGGTATTAGCAGCATTGAGATATCAAGTCTCATGGTATAGGAAGGGTCTCAGAATTGGAATGGGAAGGAGTTGGATATCACATCTCAAGCTATAGGAAGGGTTTCAGGATTGGAATGGGAAGGAGTTTGACATCACATCTCATGCCATAGTATGGGTGTCAGGTTTGGTAGACGCATTGGGATATCACATCTCATGCTATCGGAAGGGTATCAGAATTGGATTTGGAAGGAGTTGGATATCCCATCTCATGCTATAGGAAGGGTCTCAGGTTGGAATGGGAAGGTGTTGGATATCACATCTCATGTTATAGTAAGGGTCTCAGGATTGGTATTAGAGGCATTGAGATATGACATCTCATGCTATCAGAAGGGTCTCAGGATTGGAATGGGAAGGAGTTGGATATCACATCTCATGCTAAAGGGAGGGTCTCAGGTTTGGAAGGGGAAGCATTTGGATATCACATCTCATGTTATAGGAAGGATCTCAGGATTGGAATGGGAAGGACTTAGATATCACATATCATGCTATGGGGAGGGTCTCAGTTTTGATATTAGAAGCATTGAGATATCACATCTCATGCTATAGGAAGGGTCTCAGGATTGGAATGGGAACGGCTTGGATATCACATCTCATGCTATAGGGAGGGTCTCAAGTTTGATATTAGAAGCATTGAGATATCACATCTCATGATATCGGAAGGGTCTCAGGATTGGAATGGAAATGAGTTGGATATCACATCTCATGATAAAGGAAGGGTATAAGGTTTGGAAGGGGAAGGATTTGGATATCACATCTCATGTTATAGGACGGGTCTCAGGTTTGGTATTAGAAGCATTGAGATATCAAGTCTCATGGTATAGGAAGGTTCTCAGTATTGGAATGGGAAGGAGTTGGATATCACATCTCATGCTATAGGAAGGGTCTCAGGTTTGGTATAAGCATTGAGATATCACATCTCATGCTATAGGAAGGGTCTCAGGATTGGAATGGAAGGAGTTGGATATCACATCTCATGTTATAGGAAGGATCTCAGGTTTGGTATTAGAAGCATTGAGACATCACATCTCATGCTATAGGAAGGGTCTCAGGATTGGAATGGGAAGGAGTTGGATATCCCATCTCATGTTATTGGAAGGGTCTCAGGTTTGGTATTAGAAGCACTGAGATGTCACATCTCATGCTATAGGAAGGGTCTCAGGATTGGAATGTGAAGGACTTGGATATCCCATATCATGTTATAGGACGGACCTCAGGTTTGGTACTAGAAGAATTGAGATATCACATTGCATGCTGTAGGAAGGGTCTCAGGTTTGGAATGGGAAGGAATTTGATATCACATCTCATGTCATAGGAAGTATCTCAGGTTTGCTATTAGAAGCATTGAGATATCACATCTCATGCTATAGGAATGGTCTCAGGATTGGAATGGGAAGGAGTTGGATATTACATTCTTGCTATAGGAAGGGTCTCAGGTTCGGAATGGGAAGGAGTTGGATATCACATATGCTATAGGAAGGGTCTCAGGTTTGGAACGGGAGGAATTGGATATCCCATCTCATGTTATAGGAAGGGTCTCAGGTTTGGTATAAGCATTGAGATATCACCTCTCTGCTATCGGAAGTGTCTCAGTATTGGATTGGGAAGGAGTTGGATATCCCATCTCATGTTATAGGAAGGGTCTCAGGTTTGGTAGTAGAAGCATTGAGATATCACATCTCATACTATAGGAAGGGTCTCTGTTTTGGGATGGGAAGGAGTTGGAGAGAACATCTCATGCTATATGAAGGGTCTAAGGTTTGGTACTAGAAGCATTGAGATATCACATCTCATGCTATAGGAAGGATTCAGGTTTGGTATTAGAAGCATTGAGATATCACATCTCATGCTATAGGAAGAGTCTCAGGATTGGAATGGGAAGGAGTTGGATATCACATCTCAGGCTATAGGAAGGATCTCAGGTTTGGCATTAGAACTATTGAGATATCACATCTCATGTTATAGGAAGGATCTCAGGTTTGGTATTACAAGCATTGAGATATCACATCTCATGCTATAGGAAGGGTCTCAGGTTTGGAATGGGAAGGAGTTGGATATCACATCTCATGTTATAGGAAGGATCTCAGGTTTGGTATTAGAAGAATTGAGATATCACATCTCTGCTATCGTAAGGGTCCCAGGATTGGAATAGGAAGGAGTTGGATATCCCATCTCATGCTTTAAAAAGGGTCTCAGGTTTGGTATTAGAAGCATTGAGATATCACATCTCATGCTATAGAAAGGTCTAAGGATTGGAATGGGAAGGAGTTGGATATAACATCTCATGCTATAGGAACGGTCTCAGGTTTGGTATTACAAGCATTGTGATATTACATCTCATGCTATAGGAAGGGTCTCAGGATTGGATTGGGAACGAGTTGGATATCACATCTCATGCTATAGGAAGGGTCTCAGGTTTGGAATGGGAAGGATTTGTATATCACATCTCTTGCAATAGAATGAGCCTCAGGTTTGGTATGAGAAACATTGAGATATCACATCTCATGGTATAGGAAGGATCTCAGGATTGGAATGGGAAGGAGTTGGATATCACATTTCATGTTATAGGAAGGATATCAGGTTTGGTATTAGAAGCACTGAGATATCACATCTCATGCTATAGGAAGGGTCTCAGGATTGGAATGGGAAGGAGTTGGATATCACATCTCATGCTATAGGAAGGGTCTCAGGTTTGGTAGAAGCATTGAGATATCACATCTCATGCTATAGTAAGGGTCTCAGGATTGGATTGGGAACGAGTTGGATATCACATCTCATGCTATAGGAAGGGTCTCAGGTTTGGAATGGGAAGGATTTGTATATCACATCTCTTGCAATAGAATGAGCCTCAGGTTTGGTATGAGAAACATTGAGATATCACATCTCATGCTATAGGAAGGGTCTCAGGATTGGAATGGGAAGGAGTTGGATATCACATCTCATGCTATAGGAAGGGTCTCAGGTTTGGTAGAAGCATTGAGATATCACATCTCATGCTATAGTAAGGGTCTCAGGATTGGAATGGGAAGGAGTAGTATATGACAGCTCATGCCATAGGAAGGGTCTCAGGTTTGGTATAAGCATTGAGACATCACATCTCTGCTATCGGAAGGGTCTCAGGATTGGAATGGGAAGGAGTTGGATATCCCATCTCATGTTTTAGGAAGGGTCTCAGGTTTGGTATTAGAAGCATTGAGATATCACATCTCATGCTATAGGAATGGTCTCAGGATTGGAATGGGAAGGAGTTGGATATTACATTCTTGCTATAGGAAGGGTCTCAGGTTTAGTATTAGAAGCATTGAGATATCACATCTCATACTAAAGGAAGGGTCTCTGGTTTGGGATGGGAAGGAGTTGGAGATAACATCTCATGCTCTATGAAGGGTCTCAGGTTTGGTATTAGAAGCACTGAGATATCACATCTCATACTAAAGGAAGGTTCTCTGGTTTGGGATGGGAAGGAGTTGGATATCACATTTCATGCTATAAGAATGGTCTCAGGTTTAGTATTAGAAGCATTGAGATATCACTTCTCATGCTATAGGAAGGGTCTTAGGTTTGGAATGGGAAGGAGTTGGATATCACATCTCATGTTATAGGAAGGATTCAGGTTTGGTATTAGAAGCATTGAGATATCACATCTCAGGCTATAGGAAGGATCTCAGGTTTGGTATTAGAACTATTGAGATATCCCATCTCATGTTATAGGAAGGGTCTCAGGTTTGGTAGTAGAAGCATTGAGATATCACATCTCATACTATAGGAAGGGTCTCTGTTTTGGGATGGGAAGGAGTTGGAGAGAACATCTCATGCTATATGAAGGGTCTCAGGTTTGGTACTAGAAGCATTGAGATATCACATCTCATGCTATAGGAAGGATTCAGGTTTGGTATTAGAAGCATTGAGATATCACATCTCATGCTATAGGAAGAGTCTCAGGATTGGAATGGGAAGGAGTTGGATATCACATCTCAGGCTATAGGAAGGATCTCAGGTTTGGCATTAGAACTATTGAGATATCACATCTCATGTTATAGGAAGGATCTCAGGTTTGGTATTACAAGCATTGAGATATCACATCTCATGCTATAGGAAGGGTCTCAGGTTTGGAATGGGAAGGAGTTGGATATCACATCTCATGTTATAGGAAGGATCTCAGGTTTGGTATTAGAAGCATTGAGATATCACATCTCTGCTATCGTAAGGGTCTCAGGATTGGAATAGGAAGGAGTTGGATATCCCATCTCATGCTTTAAAAAGGGTCTCAGGTTTGGTATTAGAAGCATTGAGATATCACATCTCATGCTATAGAAAGGTCGAAGGATTGGAATGGGAAGGAGTTGGATATAACATCTCATGCTATAGGAACGGTCTCAGGTTTGGTATTACAAGCATTGTGATATTACATCTCATGCTATAGGAAGGGTCTCAGGATTGGATTGGGAACGAGTTGGATATCACATCTCATGCTATAGGAAGGGTCTCAGGTTTGGAATGGGAAGGATTTGTATATCACATCTCTTGCAATAGAATGAGCCTCAGGTTTGGTATGAGAAACATTGAGATATCACATCTCATGGTATAGGAAGGATCTCAGGATTGGAATGGGAAGGAGTTGGATATCACATTTCATGTTATAGGAAGGATATCAGGTTTGGTATTAGAAGCACTGAGATATCACATCTCATGCTATAGGAAGGGTCTCAGGATTGGAATGGGAAGGAGTTGGATATCACATCTCATGCTATAGGAAGGGTCTCAGGTTTGGTAGAAGCATTGAGATATCACATCTCATGCTATAGTAAGGGTCTCAGGATTGGAATGGGAAGGAGTAGTATATGACAGCTCATGCCATAGGAAGGGTCTCAGGTTTGGTATAAGCATTGAGACATCACATCTCTGCTATCGGAAGGGTCTCAGGATTGGAATGGGAAGGAGTTGGATATCCCATCTCATGTTTTAGGAAGGGTCTCAGGTTTGGTATTAGAAGCATTGAGATATCACATCTCATGCTATAGGAATGGTCTCAGGATTGGAATGGGAAGGAGTTGGATATTACATTCTTGCTATAGGAAGGGTCTCAGGTTTAGTATTAGAAGCATTGAGATATCACATCTCATACTAAAGGAAGGGTCTCTGGTTTGGGATGGGAAGGAGTTGGAGATAACATCTCATGCTCTATGAAGGGTCTCAGGTTTGGTATTAGAAGCACTGAGATATCACATCTCATACTAAAGGAAGGGTCTCTGGTTTGGGATGGGAAGGAGTTGGATATCACATTTCATGCTATAAGAATGGTCTCAGGTTTAGTATTAGAAGCATTGAGATATCACTTCTCATGCTATAGGAAGGGTCTTAGGTTTGGAATGGGAAGGAGTTGGATATCACATCTCATGTTATAGGAAGGATTCAGGTTTGGTATTAGAAGCATTGAGATATCACATCTCAGGCTATAGGAAGGATCTCAGGTTTGGTATTAGAACTATTGAGATATAACATCTCATGTTATAGGATGGATCTCAGGTTTGGTGTTAGAAGCATTGAGCTATCACATCTCATGCTATAGGAAGGGTCTCAGGTTTGGTATTAGAAGCATTGAGATATCACATCTCATGCTATAGGAAGGGTCTCAGGTTTGGAATGGGAAGGAGTTGGATATCACATCTCATGCTATCGGAAGGGTCTCAGGTTTGGTAGAAGCATTGAGATATCACATCTCATGCTATAGGAAGGGTCTCCGGATTGGAATGGGAAGGAGTTGTATATGACATCTCATGCCATAGTAAGGGTCTCAGGTTTGGTATAAGCATTGAGAAATCACATCTCTGCTATCGGAAGGGTCTCAGGATTGGAATGGGAAGGAGTTGGATATCCCATCTCATGTTATAGGAAGGATATCAGGTTTGGTATTAGAAGCACTGAGATATCACATCTCATGCTATAGGAAGGGTCTCAGGATTGGAATGGGAAGGAGTTGGATATCACATCTCATGCTATAGGAAGGGTCTCAGGTTTGGTAGAAGCATTGAGATATCACATCTCATGCTATAGTAAGGGTCTCAGGATTGGAATGGGAAGGAGTAGTATATGACAGCTCATGCCATAGGAAGGGTCTCAGGTTTGGTATAAGCATTGAGACATCACATCTCTGCTATCGGAAGGGTCTCAGGATTGGAATGGGAAGGAGTTGGATATCCCATCTCATGTTTTAGGAAGGGTCTCAGGTTTGGTATTAGAAGCATTGAGATATCACATCTCATGCTATAGGAATGGTCTCAGGATTGGAATGGGAAGGAGTTGGATATTACATTCTTGCTATAGGAAGGGTCTCAGGTTTAGTATTAGAAGCATTGAGATATCACATCTCATACTAAAGGAAGGGTCTCTGGTTTGGGATGGGAAGGAGTTGGAGATAACATCTCATGCTCTATGAAGGGTCTCAGGTTTGGTATTAGAAGCACTGAGATATCACATCTCATACTAAAGGAAGGGTCTCTGGTTTGGGATGGGAAGGAGTTGGATATCCCATCTCATGCTTTAAAAAGGGTCTCAGGTTTGGTATTAGAAGCATTGAGATATCACATCTCATGCTATAGAAAGGTCTAAGGATTGGAATGGGAAGGAGTTGGATATAACATCTCATGCTATAGGAACGGTCTCAGGTTTGGTATTACAAGCATTGTGATATTACATCTCATGCTATAGGAAGGGTCTCAGGATTGGATTGGGAACGAGTTGGATATCACATCTCATGCTATAGGAAGGGTCTCAGGTTTGGAATGGGAAGGATTTGTATATCACATCTCTTGCAATAGAATGAGCCTCAGGTTTGGTATGAGAAACATTGAGATATCACATCTCATGGTATAGGAAGGATCTCAGGATTGGAATGGGAAGGAGTTGGATATCACATTTCATGTTATAGGAAGGATATCAGGTTTGGTATTAGAAGCACTGAGATATCACATCTCATGCTATAGGAAGGGTCTCAGGATTGGAATGGGAAGGAGTTGGATATCACATCTCATGCTATAGGAAGGGTCTCAGGTTTGGTAGAAGCATTGAGATATCACATCTCATGCTATAGTAAGGGTCTCAGGATTGGATTGGGAACGAGTTGGATATCACATCTCATGCTATAGGAAGGGTCTCAGGTTTGGAATGGGAAGGATTTGTATATCACATCTCTTGCAATAGAATGAGCCTCAGGTTTGGTATGAGAAACATTGAGATATCACATCTCATGCTATAGGAAGGGTCTCAGGATTGGAATGGGAAGGAGTTGGATATCACATCTCATGCTATAGGAAGGGTCTCAGGTTTGGTAGAAGCATTGAGATATCACATCTCATGCTATAGTAAGGGTCTCAGGATTGGAATGGGAAGGAGTAGTATATGACAGCTCATGCCATAGGAAGGGTCTCAGGTTTGGTATAAGCATTGAGACATCACATCTCTGCTATCGGAAGGGTCTCAGGATTGGAATGGGAAGGAGTTGGATATCCCATCTCATGTTTTAGGAAGGGTCTCAGGTTTGGTATTAGAAGCATTGAGATATCACATCTCATGCTATAGGAATGGTCTCAGGATTGGAATGGGAAGGAGTTGGATATTACATTCTTGCTATAGGAAGGGTCTCAGGTTTAGTATTAGAAGCATTGAGATATCACATCTCATACTAAAGGAAGGGTCTCTGGTTTGGGATGGGAAGGAGTTGGAGATAACATCTCATGCTCTATGAAGGGTCTCAGGTTTGGTATTAGAAGCACTGAGATATCACATCTCATACTAAAGGAAGGTTCTCTGGTTTGGGATGGGAAGGAGTTGGATATCACATTTCATGCTATAAGAATGGTCTCAGGTTTAGTATTAGAAGCATTGAGATATCACTTCTCATGCTATAGGAAGGGTCTTAGGTTTGGAATGGGAAGGAGTTGGATATCACATCTCATGTTATAGGAAGGATTCAGGTTTGGTATTAGAAGCATTGAGATATCACATCTCAGGCTATAGGAAGGATCTCAGGTTTGGTATTAGAACTATTGAGATATCCCATCTCATGTTATAGGAAGGGTCTCAGGTTTGGTAGTAGAAGCATTGAGATATCACATCTCATACTATAGGAAGGGTCTCTGTTTTGGGATGGGAAGGAGTTGGAGAGAACATCTCATGCTATATGAAGGGTCTCAGGTTTGGTACTAGAAGCATTGAGATATCACATCTCATGCTATAGGAAGGATTCAGGTTTGGTATTAGAAGCATTGAGATATCACATCTCATGCTATAGGAAGAGTCTCAGGATTGGAATGGGAAGGAGTTGGATATCACATCTCAGGCTATAGGAAGGATCTCAGGTTTGGCATTAGAACTATTGAGATATCACATCTCATGTTATAGGAAGGATCTCAGGTTTGGTATTACAAGCATTGAGATATCACATCTCATGCTATAGGAAGGGTCTCAGGTTTGGAATGGGAAGGAGTTGGATATCACATCTCATGTTATAGGAAGGATCTCAGGTTTGGTATTAGAAGCATTGAGATATCACATCTCTGCTATCGTAAGGGTCTCAGGATTGGAATAGGAAGGAGTTGGATATCCCATCTCATGCTTTAAAAAGGGTCTCAGGTTTGGTATTAGAAGCATTGAGATATCACATCTCATGCTATAGAAAGGTCGAAGGATTGGAATGGGAAGGAGTTGGATATAACATCTCATGCTATAGGAACGGTCTCAGGTTTGGTATTACAAGCATTGTGATATTACATCTCATGCTATAGGAAGGGTCTCAGGATTGGATTGGGAACGAGTTGGATATCACATCTCATGCTATAGGAAGGGTCTCAGGTTTGGAATGGGAAGGATTTGTATATCACATCTCTTGCAATAGAATGAGCCTCAGGTTTGGTATGAGAAACATTGAGATATCACATCTCATGGTATAGGAAGGATCTCAGGATTGGAATGGGAAGGAGTTGGATATCACATTTCATGTTATAGGAAGGATATCAGGTTTGGTATTAGAAGCACTGAGATATCACATCTCATGCTATAGGAAGGGTCTCAGGATTGGAATGGGAAGGAGTTGGATATCACATCTCATGCTATAGGAAGGGTCTCAGGTTTGGTAGAAGCATTGAGATATCACATCTCATGCTATAGTAAGGGTCTCAGGATTGGAATGGGAAGGAGTAGTATATGACAGCTCATGCCATAGGAAGGGTCTCAGGTTTGGTATAAGCATTGAGACATCACATCTCTGCTATCGGAAGGGTCTCAGGATTGGAATGGGAAGGAGTTGGATATCCCATCTCATGTTTTAGGAAGGGTCTCAGGTTTGGTATTAGAAGCATTGAGATATCACATCTCATGCTATAGGAATGGTCTCAGGATTGGAATGGGAAGGAGTTGGATATTACATTCTTGCTATAGGAAGGGTCTCAGGTTTAGTATTAGAAGCATTGAGATATCACATCTCATACTAAAGGAAGGGTCTCTGGTTTGGGATGGGAAGGAGTTGGAGATAACATCTCATGCTCTATGAAGGGTCTCAGGTTTGGTATTAGAAGCACTGAGATATCACATCTCATACTAAAGGAAGGGTCTCTGGTTTGGGATGGGAAGGAGTTGGATATCACATTTCATGCTATAAGAATGGTCTCAGGTTTAGTATTAGAAGCATTGAGATATCACTTCTCATGCTATAGGAAGGGTCTTAGGTTTGGAATGGGAAGGAGTTGGATATCACATCTCATGTTATAGGAAGGATTCAGGTTTGGTATTAGAAGCATTGAGATATCACATCTCAGGCTATAGGAAGGATCTCAGGTTTGGTATTAGAACTATTGAGATATAACATCTCATGTTATAGGATGGATCTCAGGTTTGGTGTTAGAAGCATTGAGCTATCACATCTCATGCTATAGGAAGGGTCTCAGGTTTGGTATTAGAAGCATTGAGATATCACATCTCATGCTATAGGAAGGGTCTCAGGTTTGGAATGGGAAGGAGTTGGATATCACATCTCATGCTATCGGAAGGGTCTCAGGTTTGGTAGAAGCATTGAGATATCACATCTCATGCTATAGGAAGGGTCTCCGGATTGGAATGGGAAGGAGTTGTATATGACATCTCATGCCATAGTAAGGGTCTCAGGTTTGGTATAAGCATTGAGAAATCACATCTCTGCTATCGGAAGGGTCTCAGGATTGGAATGGGAAGGAGTTGGATATCCCATCTCATGTTATAGGAAGGGTCTCAGGTTTGGTATTAGAAGCACTGAGATATCACATCTCATGCTGTAGGAAGGGTCTCAGGATTGGAATGCGAAGGACTTGGATATCCCATATCATGTTATAGGACGGACCTCAGGTTTGGTATTAGAAGAATTGAGATATCACATCGCATGCTATAGGAAGGGTCTCAGGTTTGGAATGGGAAGGAGTTGGATATCACATCTCATGTTATAGGAAGGATCTCAGGTTTGGTATTAGAAGCATTGGGATATCACATCTCTGCTATCGTAAGGGTCTCAGGATTGGAATAGGAAGGAGTTGGATATCCCATCTCATGCTTTAAAAAGGGTCTCAGGTTTGGTATTAGAAGCATTGAGATATCACATCTCATGCTATAGAAAGGTCTAAGGATTGGAATGGGAAGGAGTTGGATATAACATCTCATGCTATAGGAACGGTCTCAGGTTTGGTATTACAAACATTGTGATATTACATCTCATGCTATAGGAAGGGTCTCAGGATTGGATTGGGAAGGAGTTGGATATCACATCTCATGCTATAGGAAGGGTCTCAGGTTTGGAATGGGAAGGATTTGTATATCACATCTCTTGCAATAGGATGAGCCTCAGGTTTGGTATGAGAAACATTGAGATATCACATCTCATGGTATAGGAAGGATCTCAGGATTGGAATGGGAAGGAATTGGATATCACATTTCATGTTATAGGAAGGATATCAGGTTTGGTATTAGAAGCACTGAGATATCACATCTCATGCTATAGGAAGGGTCTCAGGATTGGAATGGGAAGGAGTTGGATATCACATCTCATGCTATAGGAAGGGTCTCAGGTTTGGTAGAAGCATTGAGATATCACATCTCATGCTATAGGAAGGGTCTCAGGATTGGAATGGGAAGGAGTAGTATATGACAGCTCATGCCATAGGAAGGGTCTCAGGTTTGGTATAAGCATTGAGACATCACATCTCTGCTATCGGAAGGGTCTCAGGATTGGAATGGGAAGGAGTTGGATATCCCATCTCATGTTATAGGAAGGGTCTCAGGTTTGGTATTAGAAGCATTGAGATATCACATCTCATGCTATAGGAATGGTCTCAGGATTGGAATGGGAAGGAGTTGGATATTACATTCTTGCTATAGGAAGGGTCTCAGGTTTGGAATGGGAAGGAGTTGGATATCACATCTCATGATATAGGAAGGGGTATTAGAAGCATTGAGATATCACATCTCATACTATAGGAAGGATCTCTGTTTTGGGATGGGAAGGAGTTGGATATCACATTTCATGCTATAAGAATGGTCTCAGGTTTAGTATTAGAAGCATTGAGATATCACTTCTCATGGTATAGGAATGGTCTTAGGTTTGGAATGGGAAGGAGTTGGATATCACATCTCATGTTATAGGAAGGATTCAGGTTTGGTATTAGAAGCATTGAGATATCACATCTCATGCTATAGGAAGGGTCTCAGGATTGGAATGGGAAGGAGTTGGAGATAACATCTCATGCTCTATGAAGGGTCTCAGGTTTGGTATTAGAAGCACTGAGATATCACATCTCATACTAAAGGAAGGGTCTCTGGTTTGGGATGGGAAGGAGTTGGATATCACATTTCATGCTATAAGAATGGTCTCAGGTTTAGTATTAGAAGCATTGAGATATCACTTCTCATGGTATAGGAATGGTCTTAGGTTTGGAATGGGAAGGAGTTGGATATCACATCTCATGTTATAGGAAGGATTCAGGTTTGGTATTAGAAGCATTGAGATATCACATCTCATGCTATAGGAAGGGTCTCAGGATTGGAATGGGAAGGAGTTGGAGATAACATCTCATGCTCTATGAAGGGTCTCAGGTTTGGTATTAGAAGCACTGAGATATCACATCTCATACTAAAGGAAGGGTCTCTGGTTTGGGATGGGAAGGAGTTGGATATCACATTTCATGCTATAAGAATGGTCTCAGGTTTAGTATTAGAAGCATTGAGATATCACTTCTCATGCTATAGGAAGGGTCTTAGGTTTGGAATGGGAAGGAGTTGGATATCACATCTCATGTTATAGGAAGGATTCAGGTTTGGTATTAGAAGCATTGAGATATCACATCTCAGGCTATAGGAAGGATCTCAGGTTTGGTATTAGAACTATTGAGATATAACATCTCATGTTATAGGATGGATCTCAGGTTTGGTGTTAGAAGCATTGAGCTATCACATCTCATGCTATAGTAAGGGTCTGAGGATTGGAATGGGAAGGAGTTGGATATCACATCTCATGCTAAAGGAAGGGTCTCCGGTTTGGAATGGGAAGGAGTTGGATATCACATCTCATGTTATAGGAAGGATCTCAGGTTTGGTATTAGAAGCATTGAGATATCACATCTCATGCTATAGTAAGGGTCTCAGGATTGGAATGGGAAGGAGTTGGATATCACATCTCATGCTAAAGGAAGGTTCTCCGGTTTAGAATGGGAAGGAGTTGGATATCACATCTCATGTTATAGGAAGGATCTCAGGTTTGGTATTAGAAGCATTGAGATGTCGCATCTCATGCTATAGGAAGGGTCTCAGGATTGGAATGGGAAGGAGTTGGATATCACATCTCATGCCATAGGAAGGTTCTCAGGTTTGGTATAAGCACTGAGATATCACATCTCTGCTATCGTAAGGGTCTCAGGATTGGAATAGGAAGGAGTTGGCTATCCCATCTCATGCTTTAAGAAGGGTCTCAGGTTTGGTATTAGAAGCATTGAGATATCACATCTCATGCTATAGGAAGGGTCTAAGGATTGGAATGGGAAGGAGTTGGATATCACATCTCATGCAATAGGAAGGGTCTCAGGTTTGGTATTACAAGCATTGTGATATTACATCTCATGCTATAGGAAGGGTCTCAGGATTGGATTGGGAAGGAGTTGGATATCACATCTCATGCTATAGGAAGGGTCTCAGGTTTGGAATGGGAAGGATTTGTATATCACATCTCTTGCTATAGGAAGGGCCTCAGGTTTGGTATGAGAATAATTGAGATATCACATCTCATGGTATAGGAAGGATCTCAGGATTGGAATGGGAAGGAGTTGGATATCACATCGCATGTTATAGGAAGGATATCAGGTTTGGTATTAGAAGCATTGAGATAACACATCTCATGCTATAGGAAGGGTCTCAGGTTTGGAATGGGAAGGAGTTGGATATCACATCTCATGTTATAGGAAGGATCTCAGGTTTGGTATTAGAAGCATTGAGATATCACATCTCTGCTATCGTAAGGGTCTCAGGATTGGAATAGGAAGGAGTTGGATATCCCATCTCATGCTTTAAAAAGGGTCTCAGGTTTGGTATGAGCATTGAAATATCACATCTCTGCTATCGGAAGGGTCTCAGGATTGGAATGGGAAGGAGTTGGATATCCCATCTCATGTTATAGGAAAGGTCACAGGTTTGGTATTAGAAGCATTGAGATATCACATCTCATGCTATAGGAAGGGTCTCAGGATTGGAATGGGAAGGACTTGGATATCACATCTCATGCTATAGGGAGGGTCTCAGGTTTGATATTAGAAGCATTGAGATATCACATCTCATGCTATCGGAAGGGTCTCAGGATTGGAATGGGAAGGAGTTGGATATCACATCTCATGCTGAAGGAAGGGTCTCAGGTTTGGAAGTGGAAGGATTTGGATGTCACATCTCAAGCTATAGGAAGGGTCTCAGGATTGGAATGGGATTGAGTTTGATATCACATCTCATGCCATAGGAACGGTCTCAGGTTTGGTAGAAGCATTGAGATATCACATCTCATGCTATCGGAAGGGTCTCAGGATTGGATTGGGAAGGAGTTGGATACCCCATTTTATGCTATAGAAAGGGCCTCAGGTTAGAATGGGAAGGACTTGGATATCACATCTCATGCTATAGGAAGGCTTTCAGGATTGGAATGGGAAGGAGTTGGATATAACATCTCATGCTATAGGAAGGGTCTCAGGTTTGGTATTAGAAGCATTGATATATTACATCTCATGCTATAGGAAGGGTCTCAGGTTTGGAATGGGAAGGAGTTGGATATCACATCTCATGCTATAGGAAGGGTCTCAGGTTTGGTAGAAGCATTGAGATATCACATCTCATGCTATAGGAAGGGTCTCCGGATTGGAATGGGAAGGAGTTGTATATGACATCTCATCCCATAGTAAGGGTCTCAGGTTTGTTATAAGCATTGAGAAATCACATTTCTGCTATAGTAAGGGTCTCAGGATTGGAATGGGAAGGAGTTGGATATCACATCTCATGCTAAAGGAAGGTTCTCCGGTTTGGAATGGGAAGGAGTTGGATATCACATCTCATGTTATAGGAAGGATCTAAGGTTTGGTATTCGAAGCATTGAGATGTCACATCTCATGCTATAGGAAGGGTTTCAGGATTGGAATGGGAAGGAGTTGGATATCACATCTCATGCCATAGGAAGGTTCTCAGGTTTGGTATAAGCACTGAGATATCACATCTCTGCTATCGTAAGGGTCTCAGGATTGGAATAGGAAGGAGTTGGCTATCCCATCTCATGCTTTAAGAAGGGTCTCAGGTTTGTTATTAGAAGCATTGAGATATCACATCTCATGCAATAGGAAGGGTCTCAGGTTTGGTATTACAAGCATTGTGATATTACATCTCATGCTATAGGAAGGGTCTCAGGATTGGATTGGGAAGGAGTTGGATATCACATCTCATGCTATAGGAAGGGTCTCAGGTTTGGTATGAGAAATATTGAGATATCACATCTCATGGTATAGGAAGGATCTCAGGATTGGAATGGGAAGGAGTTGTATATCACATATCATGTTATAGGAAGGAAATCAGGTTTGGTATTAGAAGCATTGAGATATCACATCTCATGCTATAGGAAGGGTCTCAGGATTGGAATGGGAAGGAGTTGGATATCACATCTCATGCTATAGGAAGGGTCTCAGGTTTGGTAGAAGCATTCAGATATCGCATCTCATGCTATAGGAAGGGTCTCAGGATTGGAATGGGAAGGAGTAGTATATGACATCTCATGCCATAGGAAGGGTCTCAGGTTTGGTATGAGCATTGAGATATCACATCTCTGCTATCGGAAGGGTCTCGGGATTGGAATGGGAAGGAGTTGGATATCCCATCTCATGTTATAGGAAAGGTCACAGGTTTGGTATTAGAAGCATTGAGATATCACATCTCATGCTATAGGAAGGGTCTCAGGATTGAAATGGGAAGGACTTGGATATCACATCTCATGCTATAGGGAGGGTCTCAGGTTTGGTATTAGAAGCATTGAGATATCACATCTCATGCTATAGGAAGGGTCTCAGGATTGGAATGGGAAGGACTTGGATATCATATCTCATGCTATAGGGAGGGTCTCAGGTTTGGAAAGGGAAGGAGTTGGATATCACATTTCATGTTAGAGGTAGGATCTCAGGTTTGGTATTAGAGGCATTGAGATATCACATCTCATGCTATCAGAAGGGTCTCAGGATTGGAATGGGAAGAAGTTGGATATCACATCTCATGCTAAAGGGAGGGTCTCAGGTTTGGAAGGGGAAGGATTTGGATATCACATCTCATGTTATAGGAAGGATCTCAGGTTTGGTATTAGAAGCATTGAGATATCACATCTCATGCTATTGGAAGGATCTCAGGTTTGGTATTAGAGGCATTGAGATATCACATCTCATGCTATCAGAAGGGTCTCAGGATTGGAATGGGAAGGAGTTGGAGATCACATCTCATGCTAAAGGGAGGGTCTCAGGATTGGAATGGGAAGGAATTGGATATCACATCTCATGCTATAGGGAGGGTCTCAAGTTTGATATTAGAAGCATTGAGATAACAAATCTCATGATATCGGAAGGGTATCAGGATTGGAATGGGAGGGAGTTGGATATAACATCTCATGATAAAGGAAGGGTCTAAGGTTTGGAAGGGGAAGGATTTGGATATCACATCTCATGTTATAGGACGGGTCACAGGTTTGGTATTAGAAGCATTGATATATCACATCTCATGTTATAGGAAGGGTCTCAGGATTGGAATGCGAAGGACTTGGATATCACATCTCATGCTATAGGGAGGGTCTCAGATTTGATATTAGAAGCATTGAGATATCACATCTCATGCTATCGGAAGGGTCTCAGGATTGGAATGTGAAGGAGTTGGATATCACATCTCAAAGGGTCTCAGTAGGAGTTGGATATCACATTTCATGTTAGAGGAAGGATCTCAGGTTTGGTATTAGAGGCATTGAGATATCACATCTCATGCTATAAGAAGGGTCTCAGCTTTGGAATGGGAAGGATTTGGATATCACATCTCATGCTAAAGGAAGGGTCTCAGGTTTGGTATAAGCATTGAGATATCACATCTCATGCTATAGGAAGGGTCTCAGGATTGGAATGGGAAGGAGTTGGATATCACATCTCATGTTATAGGAAGGATCTCAGGTTTGGTATTACAAGCATTGAGACATCACATCTCATGTTATAGGAAGGGTCTCAGGATTGGAATGGGAAGGAGTTGGATATCACATCTCATGCCATAGGAAGGGTCTCAGGTTTGGTATAAGCATTGAGATATCACATCTCTGCTATCGGAAGGGTCTCAGGATTGGACTGGGAAGGAGTTGCATATCCCATCTCATGTTATAGGAAGGGTCTCAGGTTTGGTATTAGAAGCATTGAGATATCACATCTCATGCTATAGGAAGGGTCTCAGGATTGGAATGGGAAGGACTTGGATATCACATCTCATGCTATAGGGAGGGTCTCAGGTTTGGAAAGGGAAGGAGTTTGATATCACATTTCATGTTAGAGGTAGGATCTCAGGTTTGGTATTACAGGCATTGAGATATCACATCTCATGCTATCAGAAGGGTCTCAGGATTGGAATGGGAAGGAGCTGGATATCACATCTCATGCTAAAGGGGGGTCTCAGGTTTGGAAGGGGAAGGATTTGGATATCACATCTCATGTTATATTAAGGATCTCAGGTTTGGTATTAGAAGCATTGAGATATCACATCTCATGCTACCGGAAGGATCTTAGGTTTGGTATTAGAGGCATTGAGATATCACATCTCATGCTATCAGAAGGTTCTCAGGATTGGAATGGGAAGGAGTTGGATATCACATCTCATGCTAAAGGGAGGGTCTCAGGTTTGGAAGGGGAAGGATTTGGATATCACATCTCATGTTATAGGAAGAGTCTCAGATTTGGTATAAGCATTGAGATGTCACATCTCTGCAATCGGAAGTGTCTCAGGATTGTGTAGGATTGTTTGGCGTGTTTTGGGAGCACAGAGTACAGCACCACTGCACAGGATCAATGTATAGCATGTTTTTTTTTTAAGTGCAGCGCCACTACATGGGTTTGGTGCATTGATATAATGTGGTACAGCAAGACATGTGTTATTGAACATTTTTATGCAGCGCCAATGCATGGGTTTGGTGCATTGCTATGATGCAGTTGTTTCAAGCTATGTGTTGCCAGTGTAACATGGACATATAAGTAAGGGCAGGTTATTCAGTCAAAAACGATTTTTACATATAAAATGCAAATACATTTTTCACAGTTAAAAGCACACATCTGTACCTTCAAAATGCACACCATTTCTCACCTGAAATGCCTATGTTGCAAGAGACACATTTGGTAATTAACAAACTAATCTCACTAACAAGACTAATAATTATAACTCATTAATAAAAGAATGTGTTTTCACTGCAAAATGAGGCCTACTCTGAAAATCAGTTTTAAGCACACATTCAAGTTTTTTTTTTCTTTTTGCCTTTCTGTGCTCTGTCCACAGTAACTGCAGGAAGCAAAGACTTCGAATAAGCAGGAAATCAGTTCGGTTACAGTTGCAACTGTATAAGCCAAGCCATTGTTTGCAGAGGCTGGTTAGGGCATGATAGAATTTTATTGGTTAGGATCCTTTGGTAGGAGGGAACCAGAGTTTTTTTTGTTTAATCTCGAGGAAGGAGCTGGGGAGAGACGATCTGGACACAGCTCGAAGAAGGACGGGGTTGACAGCTGGGGATGCCTGATTCCTAAAGCAGATTCAACTTGGTTGCAGAGACTGGCTTTTCCAGTCAACAAGTCCCAGTTTGAGTGACAGCAGATGCTTGTCCTTGTTGGGTGAATCCCTCCAGAAGGCGATCAGCCAAAGAAGTTACATACTGAATAAACCTGGTAATTATCTCGCTGAGGTGTGGGGGCTGAGTGTGTATGAAAATATTCAGTCAGTGTAGGAAAGGAGATTCCTGTGCTTTACCCACGTGTTTAATGTTACAAATTGAATTCTTGTCTCCGCCACTCTCTTTTCAGTGTATCACAAATAATGCTGTTACTGTGTATTTCATTTATTTCTGTAAAGAGTGAGATCGTGTTTAAATGCAACTTTTATAATACACAAAAATATCTGAAAGCAGACGGGTGGTGTGTTTTATATTTACCAATACAGTGCTGATGATGTGGGGGGATGTTTAGACAGTGCAATTGTCATTTTCAAGGTAGCTAAAAATAAGATTTGGCTGCAGCCATTCGGTATAAGCAAATGTCATTCAGTATGAGCAATTATAAATAACTGTGTGTGTTATAGCCTTTTGCTGAAGGTAAATGAGTCAGCAAAAATAGAGACCCAGGACATAGTTCACTACCGTATATAAGTTAGTGAAAAATACCACATGATAGCTCGCTGCCGTAGACAAGACAGCGAAAATTACCCATGGTGGCACACTAAAAGTGAAAATTTGGTGTTCCTGAAATGCAAGCCTGAGGTCTCTATGGTGATTACACGAAAAATCTAAATAAAAATAAGGGGTTCTGGATATTAGGGCCACAAATAAAACAAGGGAATTATGCTCACCAAAATACCAAACACGCATACCAACCACGCATACCAACCACGCATGTCTGTGTACTGAAATAATGCATATCCACTGTATTGTTATTATACATAACCCAATCTGAACACAAGGAGTGATTGTTGCTAAATTATTTTTGGCAGTAAGAAAATACCACCAGGCCCCAAATCTACACAAAATAACCAACAATTGGGATGGGAAGGAGTTGGATATCACATCTCATGCTATAGGAAGGGTCTCAGGTTTGGAACGGGAAGGAGTTGGATATCCCATCTCATGTTATAGGACGGGTCTCAAGTTTGGTATTAGAAGCATTGAGATATCACATCACATGCTGTAGGAAGGGTCTCAGGTTTGGAATGGGAAGGAATTGGATATCACATCTCATGTCATAGGAAGGATCTCAGGTTTGGTATTAGAAGCATTGAGATATCACATCTCTGCTATCAGAAGTGTCTCAGGATTGGAATGGGAAGGAGTTGGATATCCTATCTCATGTTATAGGACGGGTCTCAGGTTTAGTATTAGAATCATTGAGATATCACATCTCATGCTATAGGTAGGCTCGCAGTTTTGGAAAGGGAAGGAGTTGGATATCACATTTCATGGTAGAGGAAGGATCTCAGGTTTGGCATAAGAGGCATTGAGATATCACATCTCATGCTATAGGAAGGGTCTCAGCTTTGGAATGGGAAGGAGTTGGATATCACATCTCATGCTATAGGAAGGGTCTCAGGTTTGGTATAAGCATTGAGATATCACATCTCATGCTATAGGAAGGGTCTCAGGATTGGAATGGGAAGGAGTTGGATATCACATCTCATGCCATAGGAAGGGTCTCAGGTTTGGTATAAGCATTGAGATAACACATCTCTGCTATCGGAAGGGTCTCAGGATTGGATTGGGAAGGAGTTGGATATCCCATCTCATGTTATAGGAAAGGTCACAGGTTTGGTATTTGAAGCATTGAGATATCACATCTCATGCTATAGGAAGGGTCTCAGGATTGGAATGGGAAGGACTTGGATATCACATCTCATGCTATAGGGAGGGTCTCAGGTTTGGTATTAGAAGCATTGAGATATCACATCTCATGCTATAGGAAGGGTCTCAGGATTGGAATGGGAAGGACCTGGATATCATATCTCATGCTACAGGGAGGGTCTCAGGTTTGGAAAGGGAAGGAGTTGGATATCACATTTCATGTTAGAGGTAGGATCTCAGGTTTGGTATTAGAGGCATTGAGATGTCACATCTCATGCTATCAGAAGGGTCTCAGGATTGGAATGGGAAGGAGTTGGATATCACATCTCATGCTAAAGGGAGGGTCTCAGGTTTGGAAGGGGAAGGATTTGGATATCACATCTCATGTTATATTAAGGTTCTCAGGTTTGGTATTAGAAGCATTGAGATATCACATCTCATGCTATCGGAAGGATCTCAGGTTTGGTATTAGAGGCATTGAGATATCACATCTCATGCTATCAGAAGGGCCTCAGGATTGGAATGGGAAGGAGTTGGAGATCACATCTCATGCTAAAGAGAGGGTCTCAGGGTTGGAATGGGAAGGACTTGGATATCACATCTCATGCTATAGGGAGGGTCTCAAGTTTGATATTAGAAGCATTGAGATAACAAATCTCATGATATCGTAAGGGTATCAGGATTGGAATGGGAGGGAGTTGGATATAACATCTCATGATAAAGGAAGGGTCTAAGGTTTGGAAGGGGAAGGAATTGGATATCACATCTCATGTTATAGGACGGGTCACAGGTTTGGTATTAGAAGCATT
Organism: Ambystoma mexicanum; assembly: GCF_040938575.1. Lineage (NCBI taxonomy): Eukaryota > Metazoa > Chordata > Amphibia > Caudata > Ambystomatidae > Ambystoma > Ambystoma mexicanum. The sequence goes on along the minus strand of NC_090931.1, from coordinate 494,983,981 downwards.
GAGATATCACATCTCATGTTATAGGAAGGGTCTCAGGATTGGAATGGGAAGGACTTGGATATCACATCTCATGCTATAGGGAGGGTTTCAGATTTCATATTAGAAGCATTGAGATATCACATCTCATGCTATCGGAAGGGTCTCAGGATTGGAATGTGAAGGAGTTGGATATCACATCTCAAAGGGTCTCAGTAGGAGTTGGATATCACATTTCATGTTAGAGGAAGGATCTCAGGTTTGGTATTAGAGGCATTGAGATATCACATCTCATGCTATAGGAAGGGCCTCAGCTTTGGAATGGGAAGGAGTTGGATATCACATCTCATGCTATAGGAAGGGTCTCAGGTTTGGTATAAGCATTGAGATATCACATCTCATGCTATAGGAAGGGTCTCAGGATTGGAATGGGAAGGAGTTGGATATCACATCTCATGCTATAGGAAGGGTCTCAGGTTTGGTATAAGCATTGAGATATCACATCTCATGCTATAGGAAGGGTCTCAGGATTGGAATGGGAAGGAGCTGTATATGACATCTCATGCCATAGGAAGGGTCTCAGGTTTGGTATAAGCATTTAGATATCACATCTCTGCTATCGGAAGGGTCTCAGGATTGGACTGGGAAGGAGTTGCAAATCCCATCTCATGTTATAGGAAGGGTCTCAGGTTTGGTATTAGAAGCATTGAGATATCACATCTCATGCTATAGGAAGGGTCTCAGGATTGGAATGGGAAGGACTTGGATATCACATCTCATGCTATAGGGAGGGTCTCAGGTTTGGAAAGGGAAGGAGTTTGATATCACATTTCATGTTAGAGGTAGGATCTCAGGTTTGGTATTAGAGGCATTGAGATATCACATCTCATGCTATCAGAAGGGTCTCAGGATTGGAATGGCAAGGAGCTGGATATCACATCTCATGCTAAAGGGGGGTCTCAGGTTTGGAAGGGGAAGGATTTGGATATCACATCTCATGTTATATTAAGGATCTCAGGTTTGGTATTAGAAGCATTGAGATATCACATCTCATGCTACCGGAAGGATCTTAGGTTTGGTATTAGAGGCATTGAGATATCACATCTCATGCTATCAGAAGGTTCTCAGGATTGGAATGGGAAGGAGTTGGATATCACATCTCATGCTAAAGGGAGGGTCTCAGGTTTGGAAGGGGAAGGATTTGGATATCACATCTCATGTTATAGGAAGAGTCTCAGGTTTGGTATAAGCATTGAGATATCACATCTCTGCAATCGGAAGTGTCTCAGGATTGTGTAGGATTGTTTGGCGTGTTTTGGGAGCACAGAGTACAGCACCACTGCACAGGATCAATGTATAGCATGTTTTTTTGTTTTTTTTAAGTGCAACGCCACTACATGGGTTTGGTGCATTGATATAATGTGGTACAGCAAGACATGTGTTATTGAACATTTTTATGCAGCGCCACTGCTTGGGTTTGGTGCATTGCTATGATGCAGTTGTTTCAAGCTATGTGTTGCCAGTGTAACATGGACATATAAGTAAGGGCAGGTTATTCAGTCAAAAACGATTTTTACATATAAAATGCAAATACATTTTTCACAGTTAAAAGCACACATCTGTACCTTCAAAATGCACACCATTTCGCACCCGAAATACCTATGTTGCAAGAGACACATTTGGTAATTAACAAACTAATCTCACTAACAAGACTAATAATTATAACTCATTAATAAAAGAATGTGTTTTCACTGCAAAATGAGGCCTACTCTGAAAATCAGTTTTAAGCACACATTCAAGTTTTTTTTTCTTTTTGCCTTTCTGTGCTCTGTCCACAGTAACTGCAGGAAGCAAAGACTTTGAATAAGCAGGAAATCAGTTTGGTTACAGTTGCAACTGTATAAGCCAAGCCATTGTTTGCAGAGGGTGGTTAGGGCATGATAGAATTGTATTGGTTAGGATCCTTTGGTAGGAGGGAACCAGAGTTTTTTTGGTTTAATCTCGAGGAAGGAGCTGGGGAGAGACGATCTGGACACAGCTCGAAGAAGGACGGGGTTGACAGCTGGGGATGCCTGATTCCTAAAGCAGATTCAACTTGGTTGCAGAGACTGGCTTTTCCAGTCAACAAGTCCCAGTTTGAGTGACAGCAGATGCTTGTCCTTGTTGGGTGAATCCCTCCAGAAGGCGACCAGCCAAAGAAGTTACATACTGAATAAGCCTGGTAATTATCTCGCTGAGGTGTGGGGGCTGAGTGTGTATGAAAATATTCAGTCAGTGTAGGAAAGGAGATTCCTGTGCTTTACCCACGTGTTTAATGTTACAAATTGAATTCTTGTCTCCTCCACTCTCTTTTCAGTGTATCACAAATAATGCTGTTACTGTGCTATTTCATTTATTTCTGTAAAGAGTGAGATCGTGTTTAAATGCAACTTTTATAATACACAAAAATATCTGAAAGCAGACGGGTGGTGTGTTTTATATTTACCAATACAGTGCTGATGATGTGGGGAGATGTTTAGACAGTGCAATTGTCATTTTCAAGGTAGCTAAAAATAAGATTTGGCTGCAGCCATTCAGTATAAGCAAATGTCATTCAGTATGAGCAATTATAAATAACTGTGTGTATTATAGCCTTTTGCTGAAGGTAAATGAATCAGCAAAAATAGAGACCCAGGACATAGTTCACTACCGTATATAAGTTAGTGAAAAATACCACATGATAGCTCACTGCCGTAGATAAAACAGCGAAAATTGCCCATGGTGGCACACTAAAAGTGAAAATTTGGTGTTCCTGAAATGCAAGCCTGAGGTCTCTATGGTGATTACACGAAAAATCTAAACAAAAATAAGGGGTTCTGGATATTAGGGCCACATCGCCCCAGAATTTATTACCCAGACACCCCCACAAAATCTGAAATGTGGGGAAAAAAATGCATTTTCCGCACATTTCGCTCGGATCACCCATCGAAACACACCCCCAACAACGCATGGCCTACCGTCCCGCGTTCTCACAGGTGTTCTGATGAAAACGGTACCTCACATGTGTGGGTACACCTACCTGGCCGCCAAGGGGAAAGCCTAAAACACAAGTAACCCCAAGTCTGTTTTCAGACAGGAATTTCAGAGGCTCTGCCGACCGGCACAACATACAAATATGGGCTTCGGGTGTCCAAGCTACCAAGGAAAAAAGGGACCCCATGCATTTCTGAAAAGAGGACACCAGTGGGAATCCGGAGAGGTGTGATTTGCGCACATCGCCCCAGAATCTTTTACCCAGACACCCCCACAAAGTCCGAAATGTGGGGAAAAAACGCATTTTCTGCACATTTCGCTCAGCTCACCCATCGAAACACCCCCCCAACAACACATGGCCTACCGTCCCGTGTTCCCACAGGTGTCCCAATGAAAATGGTACCTCACATGTGTGGGTGCACCTACCTGGCCACCAAGGGGAAAGCCTAAAACATAAGTAACCCCAAGTCTGTTTTCAGACCGGAATTTCAGACGCTCTGCAGACCGGCACAACATACAGATATGGGCCTCGGGTGTCCAAGCCACCAAGGAAAAAAGGGAACCCCATGCATTTTCGAAAAGAGGATACCCGTTGGAATCCGCAGAGGTATGATTTGCGCACATCGCCCCAGACTTTATTACCCAGACACCCCCGCAAAATCCGAAATGAGGGAAAAAATGCATTTTCCGCACATTTCGCTCGGCTCAACCATCGAAACAAGCCCCCAATAACACATGGCTTACCGTCCCGCGTTCCCACAGGTGTCCCGATGAAAATGGTACCTCGCATGTGTGGGTGCACCTACCTGGCCACCAAGGGGAAAGCCTAAAACACAAGTAACCCCAAGTTTGTTTTCAGACCTGAAATTTCAGACGCTCTGCCGATCGGCACAACATACAGATATGGGCCTCAGGTGTCCAAGCCACCAAGGAAAACAGGGAATCCCATGCATTTCCGAAAAGAGGACACACGTGGGAATCCGCAGAGGTATGATTTACGCACATCGCCCCAGAATTTATTACCCAGACACCCCTGCAAAGTCCGAAATGTGGGGAAAAAAACGCATTTTCCGCACATTTCGCTCAGCTCACCCATCGAAACACACCCCCAACAACACATGGCCTACCGTCCCCCGTTCCCACAGGTGTTCTGATGAAAATGGTACCTCACATGTGTGGGTACACCTACCTGGCCGCCAAGGGGAAAGCCTAAAACACAAGTGACCCCAAGTCTGTTTTCAGACAGGAATTTCAGAGGCTCTGGGGTTACTTGTGTTTTAGGCTTTCCCCTTGGCGGCCAGGTAGGTGTACCCACACATGTGAGGTACTGTTTTCATCAGAACACCTGTGAGAACACGGGACGGTAGGCCATGTGTTGTTGGGGGTGTGTTTCGATGGGTGAGCTGAGCGAAATGTGCGGAAAATGCGTTTTTTTCCCCACATTTCGGACTTTGCAGGGGTGTCTGGGTAATAAATTCTGGGGCGATGTGCGTAAATCATACCTCTGCGGATTCCCACGTGTGTCCTCTTTTCGGAAATGCATGGGATTCCCTGTTTTCCTTGGTGGCTTGGACACCTGAGGCCCATATCTGTATGTTGTGCGGGTCGGCAGAGCGTCTTAAAACAAACTTGGGGTTACTTCTGTTTTAGGCTCTCCCCTTGGTGGCCAGGTAGGTGCACTCACACATGTGAGGTACCGTTTTCATCGGGACACCTGTGGGAACGCAGGACGGTAGGCCATGTGTTGTTGGAGGCGTGTTTCGATGGGTGAGCTGAGCGAAATGTGCAGAAAATGCATTTTTTTCCCACATTTCGGACTTTGCGGGGGTGTCTGGGTAATAAATTCTGGGGCGATGTGCGCAAATCATACCTCTGCGGATTCCCACGGGTATCCTTTTTTTGGAAATGCATGGGGTTCCCTGTTTTCCTTGGTGGCTTGGACACCCGAGGCCCATATCTGTATGTTGTGCCGGTCAGCAGAGCGTCTGAAATTCCGGTCTGAAAACAGACTTGGGGTTACTTGTGTTTTAGGCTTTCCCCTTGGCAGCCAGGTAGGTGCACCCACACATGTGGGGTACCGTTTTCATCGGGACACCTGTGGGAACACGGGACGGTAGGCCATGTGTTATTGGGGGTGTGTTTCGATGGGTGAGCTGAGCGAAACCTGCGGAAAATGCGTTTTTTCCCCACATTTCGGACTTTGCGGGGGTGTCTGAGTAATAAATTCTGGGGCGATGTGCGCAAATCATACCTCTTTTCGGAAATGCATGGGGTCCCTGTTTTCCTTGGTAGTTTGGACACCTGAGGCCCATATCTGTATGTTATGCCAGTCGGCAGAGCGTCTGAAATTCCGGTCTGAAAACAGACTTGGGGTTACTTGTGTTTTAGGCATTCCCCTTGGCGGCCAGGTAGGTGCACCCACACATGTGAGGTACCGTTTTCATTGGGACACCTGTGGGAACACGGGACGGTAGGCCATGTGTTGTTGGGGGCGTGTTTCGATGGGTAAGCTGAGCGAAACGTGTGGAAAATTTGTTTTTTCCTCACATTTCGGACTGTGTGGGGGTGTCTGGGTAATAAATTCTAGGGCGATGTGCGCAAATCATACCTCTGCGGATTCCCACGAGTGTCCGCTTTTCGGAAATGCATGGGGTTCCCTGTTTTCCTTGGTGGCTTGGACACCTGAGGCCCATATCTGTATGTTGTGCCGGTCGGCAGAGCATCTGAAATTCCGGTCTGAAAACAAACTTGGGGTTACTTGTGTTTTAGGCTTTCCCCTTGGTGGCCAGGTAGGTGCACCCACACATGTGAGGTACCGTTTTCATCGCGACACCTGTGGGAACGTGGGAAGAATAGGCCATGCGTTGTTGGGGGCATGTTTCGATGGGTGAGCTGAGTGAAATGTGCGGAAAATGCGTTTTTTTCCCCACATTTCGGACTTTGCGGGGCTGTCTGGGTAATAGATTCTGGGGCGTTGTGCGCAAATCATACCTCTGCGGATTCCCACGGGTGTCCTCTTTTCGGAAATGCATGGGGTTCCCTGTTTTCCTTGTTGGCTTGGACACCTGAGGCCGATGTCTGTATGTTGTGCCGGTCGAAGAGCGTCTGAAATTCCGGTCTGACAACAGACTTGGGGTTGTGTTTTAGGCTTTCCCCTTGGTGGCCAGGTACGTGCAACCACACATGTGAGGTACCATTTTCATTGGGACACCTGTGGGAACGTGGGACGGTAGGCCATGTGTTGTTGGGGGCGTGTTTCGATGGCCGAGCCGAGCGAAACTTGCAGAAAATGTGTTTTTTTCCCCACATTTCGGACTTTGTGGGGGTGTCTGGGTAATAAATTCTGGGGCGATGTGCGCAAATCATACCTCTGCGGATTCCCACGGGTGTCCTCTTTTTCGGAAATGCATGGGATTCCCTGTTTTCCTTGGTGGCTTGGACACCTGAGGCCCATATCTGTATGTTGTACCGGTCGGCAGAGCGTCTGAAATTCCAGGTCTGAAAACAAACTTGGGCTTACTTGTGTTTTAGGCTTTCCCCTTGGTGGCCAGGTAGGTGCACCCACACATGTGAGGTACTGTTTTCATTGGGTCACCTGTGGGAACGCGGGACGGTAGGCCATGTGTTGTTGGGGGCGTGTTTCGATGGGTGGCCGAGCGAAATCTGCAGAAAATGCATTTTTTTCCACACATTTTGCACTTTGCGGGGGTGTCTGGGTAATAAATTCTGGGGCGATGTGCGCAAATCATACCTCTGCGGATTCCCACGGGTGTCCTCTTTTCAGAAATGCATAGGGTCCCTGTTTTCCTTGGTAGCTTGGACACCCGAAGCCCATATCTGTATGTTGTGCCGGTCGGCAGAGCGTCTGAAATTCCTGTCTGAAAACAGACTTGGGGTTACTTGTGTTTTAGGCTTTCCCCTTGGCGGCCAGGTAGGTGCACCCACACATGTGAGGTACCGTTTTCATCGGGACACCTGTGGGAACGCGGAACGGTAGGCCATGTGTTGTTGGGGGCGTGTTTCGATGGGTGAGCCGCGTGAAATGTGCGGAAAATGCGTTTTTTCCCCACATTTCGGACTTTGCGGGGGAGTCTGGGTAATAAATTCTGGGGCGATGTGTGCAAATCATACCTCTGCATATTCCCATGGGTGTCCTCTTTTTGGAAATGCATTGGGTTCCCTGTTTTCCTTGGTGGCTTGGACACCTGAGGCGCATATCTGTATGTTGTGCCGGTCGGCAGAGCGTCTTAAAACAAACTTGGGGTTACTTCTGTTTTAGGCTCTCCCCTTGGTGGCCAGGTAGGTGCACTCACACATGTGAGGTACCATTTTCATCGGAACACCTGTGGGAACGCAGGACGGTAGTCCATGTGTTGTTAGAGGCGTGTTTCGATGGGTGAGCCGAGCGAAATGTGCAGAAAATGCATTTTTTTCACACATTTCGGACTTTGTGGGGGTGTCGGGGTAATAAATTCTGGGGCGATGTGCGCATATCACACCTCTGCGGATTCCCACGGGTGTCCTATTTTCAGAAATGCATGGGGTCCCTTTTTTCCTTGGTAGCTTGGACACCCGAAGCCCATATTTGTATGTTGTGCCGGTCGGCAGAGCCTCTGAAATTCCTGTCTGAAAACAGACTTGGGGTTACTTGTGTTTTAGGCTTTCCCCTTGGCGGCCAGGTAGGTGTACCCACACATGTGAGGTACCGTTTTCATCAGAACACCTGTGGGAACGCGGGACGGTAGGCCATGTGTTGTTGGGGGTCTGTTTCGATGGGTGAGCTAAGCGAAATGTGCGGAAAATGCATTTTTTCCCCACATTTCGGACTTTGCGGGTGTGTCTGGGTAATAAATTCTGGGGCGATGTGCGTAAATCATACCTCTGCGGATTCCCACGGGTGTCCTCTTTTTGGAAATGCATGGGATTCCCTGTTTTCCTTGGTGGCTTGGATACCTGATGCCCATATCTGTATGTTGTGCCGGTCGGCAGAGAGTCTGAAATTTCAGGTCTGAAAACAAACATGGGGTTACTTGTGTTTTACGCTTTCCCCTTGGTGGCCAGGTAGGTGCACCCACACATGCGAGGTACCGTTTTCATCGGAACACCTGTGGGAACGCGGGACGGTAGGCCATGTGTTGTTGGGGGCTTGTTTCGATGGGTGAGCCGAGCGAAATGTGCGGAAAATGCATTTTTTCCCTCATTTCGGATTTTGCGGGGGTTTCTGGGTAATAAAGTCTGGGGCGATTTGCGCAAATCATACCTCTGCGGATTCCCACGGGTATCCTTTTTTCGGAAATGCATGGTGTTCCCTTTTTTCCTTGGTGGCTTGGACACCTGAGGCGCATATCTGTATGTTGTGCCGGTCGGCAGAGAGTCTTAAAACAAACTTGGGGTTACTTCTGTTTTAGGCTCTCCCCTTGGTGGCCAGGTAGGTGCACTCACACATGTGAGGTACCATTTTCATCGGGACACCTGTGGGAACGCAGGACGGTAGTCCATGTGTTGTTGGAGGCGTGTTTCGATGGGTGAGCCGAGCGAAATGTGCAGAAAATGCATTTTTTTCACACATATCGGACTTTGTGGGGGTGTCGGGGTAATAAATTCTGGGGCGATGTGCGCAAATCACACCTCTGCGGATTCCCACGGGTGTCCTCTTTTCAGAAATGCATGGGGTCCTTTTTTTCCTTGGTAGCTTGGACACCCGAAGCCCATATTTGTATGTTGTGCCGGTCGGCAGAGCCTCTGAAATTCCTGTCTGAAAACAGACTTGGGGTTACTTGTGTTTTAGGCTTTCCCCTTGGCGGCCAGGTAGGTGTACCCACACATGTGAGGTACCGTTTTCATCAGAACACCTGTGGGAACGCGGGACGGTAGGCCATGTGTTGTCGGGGGTGTGTTTCGATGGGTGAGCTGAGCGAAATGTGCGGAAAATGCATTTTTTTCCCCACATTTCGGACTTTGCGGGTGTGTCTGGGTAATAAATTCTGGGGCGATGTGCGTAAATCATACCTCTGCGGATTCCCACGGGTGTCCTCTTTTTGGAAATGCATGGGATTCCCTGTTTTCCTTGGTGGCTTGGACACCTGAGGCCCATATCTGTATGTTGTGCCGGTCGGCAGAGCGTCTGAAATTTCAGGTCTGAAAACAAACATGGGGTTACTTGTGTTTTAGGCTTTCCCCTTGGTGGCCAGGTAGGTGCACCCACACATGCGAGGTACCGTTTTCATCGGGACACCTGTGGGAACGCGGGACGGTAGGCCATTTGTTGTTGGGGGCTTGTTTCGATGGGTGAGCCGAGCGAAATGTGCGGAAAATGCATTTTTTCCCTCATTTCGGATTTTGCGGGGGTTTCTGGGTAATAAAGTCTGGGGCGATTTGCGCAAATCATACCTCTGCGGATTCCCACGGGTATCCTCTTTTCGGAAATGCATGGGGTTCCCTTTTTTCCTTGGTGGCTTGGACACCCGAGGCCCATATCTGTATGTTGTGCCGGTCGGCAGAGCGTCTGAAATTCCGGTCTGAAAACAGACTTGGGGTTACTTGTGTTTTAGGCTTTCCCCTTGGTGGTCAGGTAGGTGCACCCACACATGTGAGGTACCATTTTCATCGGGACACCTGTGGGAACGTGGGAAGAATAGGCCATGCGTTGTTGGGGGCATGTTGCGATGGGTGAGCTGAGTGAAATGTGCGGAAAATGCGTTTTTTTCCCCACATTTCGGACTTTGCGGGGGTGTCTGGGTAATAAATTCTGGGGCGATGTGTGCAAATCATACCTCTGCATATTCCCACGGGTGTCCTCTTTTTGGAAATGCATTGGGTTCCCTGTTTTCCTTGGTGGCTTGGACACCTGAGGCGCATATCTGTATGTTGTGCCGGTCGGCAGAGCGTCTTAAAACAAACTTGGGGTTACTTCTGTTTTAGGCTCTCCCCTTGGTGGCCAGGTAGGTGCACTCACACATGTGAGGTACCATTTTCATTGGAACACCTGTGGGAACGCAGGACGGTAGTCCATGTGTTGTTAGAGGCGTGTTTCGATGGGTGAGCCGAGCGAAATGTGCAGAAAATGCATTTTTTTCACACATTTCGGACTTTGTGGGGGTGTCGGGGTAATAAATTCTGGGGCGATGTGCGCATATCACACCTCTGCGGATTCCCACGGGTGTCCTCTTTTCAGAAATGCATGGGGTCCCTTTTTTCCTTGGTAGCTTGGACACCCGAAGCCCATATTTGTATGTTGTGCCGGTCGGCAGAGCCTCTGAAATTCCTGTCTGAAAACAGACTTGGGGTTACTTGTGTTTTAGGCTTTCCCCTTGGCGGCCAGGTAGGTGTACCCACACATGTGAGGTACCGTTTTCATCAGAACACCTGTGGGAACGCGGGACGGTAGGCCATGTGTTGTTGGGGGTCTGTTTCGATGGGTGAGCTAAGCGAAATGTGCGGAAAATGCATTTTTTTCCCCACATTTCGGACTTTGCGGGTGTGTCTGGGTAATAAATTCTGGGGCGATGTGCGTAAATCATACCTCTGCGGATTCCCACGGGTGTCCTCTTTTTGGAAATGCATGGGATTCCCTGTTTTCCTTGGTGGCTTGGATACCTGATGCCCATATCTGTATGTTGTGCCGGTCGGCAGAGAGTCTGAAATTTCAGGTCTGAAAACAAACATGGGGTTACTTGTGTTTTACGCTTTCCCCTTGGTGGCCAGGTAGGTGCACCCACACATGCGAGGTACCGTTTTCATCGGGACACCTGTGGGAACGCGGGACGGTAGGCCATGTGTTGTTGGGGGCTTGTTTCGATGGGTGAGCCGAGCGAAATGTGCGGAAAATGCATTTTTTCCCTCATTTCGGATTTTGCGGGGGTTTCTGGGTAATAAAGTCTGGGGCGATTTGCGCAAATCATACCTCTGCGGATTCCCACGGGTATCCTCTTTTCGGAAATGCATGGTGTTCCCTTTTTTCCTTGGTGGCTTGGACACCTGAGGCGCATATCTGTATGTTGTGCCGGTCGGCAGAGAGTCTTAAAACAAACTTGGGGTTACTTCTGTTTTAGGCTCTCCCCTTGGTGGCCAGGTAGGTGCACTCACACATGTGAGGTACCATTTTCATCGGGACACCTGTGGGAACGCAGGACGGTAGTCCATGTGTTGTTGGAGGCGTGTTTCGATGGGTGAGCCGAGCGAAATGTGCAGAAAATGCATTTTTTTCACACATTTCGGACTTTGTGGGGGTGTCGGGGTAATAAATTCTGGGGCGATGTGCGCAAATCACACCTCTGCGGATTCCCACGGGTGTCCTCTTTTCAGAAATGCATGGGGTCCCTTTTTTCCTTGGTAGCTTGGACACCCGAAGCCCATATTTGTATGTTGTGCCGGTCGGCAGAGCCTCTGAAATTCCTGTCTGAAAACAGACTTGGGGTTACTTGTGTTTTAGGCTTTCCCCTTGGCGGCCAGGTAGGTGTACCCACACATGTGAGGTACCGTTTTCATCAGAACACCTGTGGGAACGCGGGACGGTAGGCCATGTGTTGTCGGGGGTGTGTTTCGATGGGTGAGCTGAGCGAAATGTGCGGAAAATGCATTTTTTTCCCCACATTTCGGACTTTGCGGGTGTGTCTGGGTAATAAATTCTGGGGCGATGTGCGTAAATCATACCTCTGCGGATTCGCACGGGTGTCCTCTTTTTGGAAATGCATGGGATTCCCTGTTTTCCTTGGTGGCTTGGACACCTGAGGCCCATATCTGTATGTTGTGCCGGTCGGCAGAGCGTCTGAAATTTCAGGTCTGAAAACAAACATGGGGTTACTTGTGTTTTAGGCTTTCCCCTTGGTGGCCAGGTAGGTGCACCCACACATGCGAGGTACCGTTTTCATCGGGACACCTGTGGGAACGCGGGACGGTAGGCCATGTGTTGTTGGGGGCTTGTTTCGATGGGTGAGCCGAGCGAAATGTGCGGAAAATGCATTTTTTCCCTCATTTCGGATTTTGCGGGGGTTTCTGGGTAATAAAGTCTGGGGCGATTTGCGCAAATCATACCTCTGCGGATTCCCACGGGTATCCTCTTTTCGGAAATGCATGGGGTTCCCTTTTTTCCTTGGTGGCTTGGACACCCGAGGCCCATATCTGTATGTTGTGCCGGTCGGCAGAGCGTCTGAAATTCCGGTCTGAAAACAGACTTGGGGTTACTTGTGTTTTAGGCTTTCCCCTTGGTGGTCAGGTAGGTGCACCCACACATGTGAGGTACCATTTTCATCGGGACACCTGTGGGAACGTGGGAAGAATAGGCCATGCGTTGTTGGGGGCATGTTGCGATGGGTGAGCTGAGTGAAATGTGCGGAAAATGCGTTTTTTTCCCCACATTTCGGACTTTGCGTGGTTGTCTGGGTAATACATTCTGGGGCGATGTGCGCAAATCATACCTCTGCGGATTCCCAAGGGTGTCCTCTTTTCGGAAATGCATGGGGTCCCTGTTTTCCTTGGTAGTTTGGACACCTGAGGCCCATATCTGTATGTTATGCCAGTCGGCAGAGCGTCTGAAATTCCGGTCTGAAAACAGACTTGGGGTTACTTGTGTTTTAGGCTTTCCCCTTGGCGGCCAGGTAGGTGCCCCAACACATGTGAGGTACCGTTTTCATTGGGACACCTGTGGGAACACGGGACGGTAGGCCATGTGTTGTTGGGGTCGTGTTGCGATGGGTGAGCCGAGCAAAATGTGCAGAAAATGTGTTTTTTCCTCACATTTCGGACTGTGTGGGGGTGTCTGGGTAACAAATTCTGGGGCGATGTGCGCAAATCATACCTCTGCGGATTCCCACGAGTGTCCGCTTTTCGGAAATGCATGGGGTTCCCTGTTTTCCTTGGTGGCTTGGACACCTGAGGCCCATATCTGTATGTTGTGCCGGTCGGCAGAGCGTCTGAAATTCCAGGTCTGAAAACAAACTTGGGCTTCTTGTGTTTTAGGCTTTCCCCTTGGTGGCCAGGTAGGTGCACCCACACATGTGAGGTACTGTTTTCATTGGGTCACCTGTGGGAACGCGGGACCTTAGGCCATGTGTTGTTGGGGGTGTGTTTCGATGGGTGGCTGAGCGAAATCTGCAGAAAATGCGTTTTTTTCCACACATTTTGCACTTTGCGGGGGTGTCTGGGTAATAAATTCTGGGGCGATGTGCGCAAATCATACCTCTGCGGATTCCCACGGGTGTCCTCTTTTTGGAAATGCATGGGATTCCCTGTTTTCCTTGGTAGCTTGGACACCCGAAGCCCATATCTGTATGTTGTGCCGGTCGGCAGAGCGTCTGAAATTCCTGTCTGTAAACAGACTTGGGGTTACTTGTGTTTTAGGGTTTCCCCTTGGCGGCCAGGTAGGTGCACCCACACATGTGAGGTACCGTTTTCATTGGGACACCTGTGGGAACGCGGAACGGTAGGCCATGTGTTGTTGGGGGCGTGTTTCGATGGGTGAGCCGAGTGAAATGTGCGGACAATGCATTTTTTTTCCCCACATTTCGGACTTTGCGGTGGTGCCTGGGTAATAAATTCTGGGGCGATGTGTGCAAATCATACCTCTGCGTATGCCCACGGGTGTCCTGTTTTTGGAATTGCATTGGGTTCCCTGTTTTCCTTGGTGGCTTGGACACCTGAGGCGCATATCTGTATGTTGTGCCGGTCGGCAGAGCGTCTGAAATTTCAGGTCTGAAAACAAACATGGGGTTACTTGTGTTTTAGGCTTTCCCCTTGGTGGCCAGGTAGGTGCACCCACACATGTGAGGTACCGTTTTCATTGGGACACCTGTGGGAACACGGGACGGTAGGCCATGTGTTGTTGGGGGCGTGTTGCGATGGGTGAGCCGAGCGAAATGTGCAGAAAATGTGTTTTTTCCTCACATTTCGGACTGTGTGGGGGTGTCTGGGTAACAAATTCTGGGGCGATGTGCGCAAATCATACCTCTGCGGATTCCCACGAGTGTCCGCTTTTCGGAAATGCATGGGGTTCCCTTTTTTCCTTGGTGGCTTGGACACCCGAGGCCCATATCTGTATGTTGTGCCGGTCGGCAGAGCGTCTGAAATTCCGGTCTGAAAACAGACTTGGGGTTACTTGTGTTTTAGGCTTTCCCCTTGGTGGCCAGGTAGGTGCACCCACACATGTGAGGTACCGTTTCCATCGGGACACCTGTGGAAACGTGAGAAGAATAGGCCATGTGTTGTTGGGGGCATGTTGCGATGGGTGAGCTGAGTGAAATATGCGGAAAATGCGTTTTTTTCCCCACATTTCGGACTTTGCGGGGTTGTCTGGGTAATACATTCTGGGGCGATGTGCGCAAATCATACCTCTGCGGATTCCCACGGGTGTCCTATTTTCGGAAATGCATGGGGTTCCCTGTTTTCCTTGTTGGCTTGGACACCTGAGGCCCATATCTGTATGTTGTGCCGGTCGCAGAGCGTCTGAAATTCCGGTCTGACAACAGACTTGGGGTTGTGTTTTAGGCTTTCCCCTTGGTGGCCAGGTAGGTGCACCCACACATGTGAGGTACCATTTTCATTGGGACACCTGTGGGAACGTGGAACGGTAGGCCATGTGTTGTTGGGGGCGTGTTTCGATGGGTGAGCTGAGCAAATTGTGCAGAAAATGTGTTTTTTTCTCACATTTCGGACTTTGCGGGGGTGTCTGGGTAATAAATTCTGGGGTGATGTGCGCAAATCATACCTCTGCGGATTCCCACGGGTGTCCTCTTTTCGGAAATGCATGGCGTTCCCTGTTTTCCTTGGTGGCTTGGACACCTGAGGCCCATATCTGTATGTTGTGCCGGTCGGCAGAGCGTCTGAAATTCCAGGTCTGAAAACAAACTTGGGGTTACTTGTGTTTTAGGCTTTCCCCTTGGTGGCCAGGTAGGTGCAACCAGACATGTGAGGTACCGTTTCCATCGGGACACCTGTGGGAACGCGGAACGGTAGGCCATTTGTTGTTGGGGGCGTGTTTCGATGGGTGGCCAAGCGAAATCTTCAGAAAATGGGTTTTTTTCCACACATTTTGCACTTTGCGGGGGTGTCTGGGTAATAAATTCTGGGGCGATGTGCGCAAATCATACCTCTGCGGATTCCCACGGGTGTCCTCTTTTCAGAAATGCATAGGCTCCCTGTTTTCCTTGGTAGCTTGGACACCCGAAGCCCATATCTGTATGTTGTGCCGGTCGGCAGAGCCTCTGAAATTCCTGTCTGAAAACAGACTTGGGGTTACTTGTGTTTTAGGCTTTCCCCTTGGCGGCCAGGTAGGTGCACCCACACATGTGAGGTACCGTTTTCATCGGGACACCTGTGGGAACGCGGAACGGTAGGCCATGTGTTGTTGGGGGCGTGTTTCGATGGGTGAGCCGAGTGAAATGTGCGGAAAATGCGTTTTTTTCCCCACATTTCGAACTTTGCGGGGGTGTCTGGGTAATAAATTCTGGGGCGATGTGTGCAAATCATAACTCTGCGTATTCCCACGGGTGTCCTCTTTTTGGAAATGCATTGGGTTCCCTGTTTTCCTTGGTGGCTTGGACACCTGAGGTGCATATCTATATGTTGTGCCGGTCGGCAGAGCGTCTTAAAATAAACTTGGGGTTACTTCTGTTTTAGGCTCTCCCCTTGGTGGCCAGGTAGGTGCACTCACACATGTGAGGTACCATTTTCATCGGGACACCTGTGGGAACGCAGGACAGTAGTCCATGTTTTGTTGGAGGCGTGTTTCGATGGGTGAGCCGAGCGAAATGTGCAGAAAATGCATTTTTTTCACACATTTCGGACTTTGTGGGGGTGTCGGGGTAATAAATTCTGGGGCGATGTGCGCAAATCACACCTCTGCGGATTCCCACGGGTGTCCTCTTTTCAGAAATGCATGGGGTCCCTTTTTTCCTTGGTAGCTTGGACACCCGAAGCCCATATTTGTATGTTGTGCCGGTCGGCAGAGCCTCTGAAATTCCTGTCCGAAAACAGACTTGGGGTTACTTGTGTTTTAGGCTTTCCCCTTGGCGGCCAGGTAGGTGTACCCACACATGTGAGGTACCGTTTTCATCAGAACACCTGTGGGAACGCGGGACGGTAGGCCATGTGTTGTCGGGGGTGTGTTTCGATGGGTGAGCTGAGCGAAATGTGCGGAAAATGCATTTTTTTCCCCACATTTCGGACTTTGCGGGTGTGTCTGGGTAATAAATTCTGGGGCGATGTGCGTAAATCATACCTCTGCGGATTCCCACGGGTGTCCTCTTTTTGGAAATGCATGGGATTCCCTGATTTCCTTGGTGGCTTGGACACCTGAGGCCCATATCTGTATATTGTGCCGGTCGGCAGAGCATCTGAAATTTCAGGTCTGAAAACAAACATGGGGTTACTTGTGTTTTAGGCTTTCCCCTTGGTGGCCAGGTAGGTGCACCCACACATGCGAGGTACCGTTTTCATCGGGACACCTGTGGGAACGCGGGACGGTAGGCCATGTGTTGTTGGGGGCTTGTTTCGATGGGTGAGCCGAGCGAAATGTGCGGAAAATGCATTTTTTCCCTCATTTCGGATTTTGCGGGGGTTTCTGGGTAATAAAGTCTGGGGCGATTTGCGCAAATCATACCTTTGCGGATTCCCACGGGTATCCTCTTTTCGGAAATGCATGGGGTTCCCTTTTTTCCTTGGTGGCTTGGACACCCGAGGCCCATATCTGTATGTTGTGCCGGTCGGCAGAGCGTCTGAAATTCCGGTCTGAAAACAGACTTGGGGTTACTTGTGTTTTAGGCTTTCCCCTTGGTGGTCAGGTAGGTGCACCCACACATGTGAGGTACCGTTTTCATCGGGACACCTGTGGGAACGTGGGAAGAATAGGCCATGCGTTGTTGGGGGCATGTTGCGATGGGTGAGCTGAGTGAAATGTGCAGAAAATGCGTTTTTTTCCCCACATTTCGGACTTTGCGGGGTTGTCTGGGTAATACATTCTGGGGCGATGTGCGCAAATCATACCTCTGCGGATTCCCACGGGTGTCCTCTTTTCGGAAATGCATGGGGTCCCTGTTTTCCTTGGTAGTTTGGACACCTGAGGCCCATATCTGTATGTTATGCCAGTCGGCAGAGCGTCTGAAATTCCGGTCTGAAAACAGACTTGGGGTTACTTGTGTTTTAGGCTTTCCCCTTGGAGGCCAGGTAGGTGCCCCAACACATGTGAGGTACCGTTTTCATTGGGACACCTGTGGGAACACGGGACGGTAGGCCATGTGTTGTTGGGGGCGTGTTGCGATGGGTGAGCCGAGCGAAATGTGCAGAAAATGTGTTTTTTCCTCACATTTCAGACTGTGTGGGGGTGTCTGGGTAATAAATTCTGGGGCGATGTGCGCAAATCATACCTCTGCGGATTCCCACGAGTGTCCGCTTTTCGGAAATGCATGGGGTCCCTGTTTTCCTTGGTGGCTTGGACACCTGAGGCCCATATCTGTATGTTGTTCCGGTCGGCAGAGCATCTGAAATTCCGGTCTGAAAACAAACATGGGGTTACTTGTGTTTTAGGCTTTCCCCTTGGTGGCCAGGTAGGTGCACCCACACATGTGAGGTACCGTTTTCATCGCGACACCTGTGGGAACATGGGAAGAATAGGCCATGCGTTGTTGGGGGCATGTTTCGATGGGTGAGCTGAGTGAAATGTGCGGAAAATGCATTTTTTTCCCCACATTTCGGACTTTGCGGGGCTGTCTGGGTAATAAATTCTGGAGCGATGTGCACAAATCATACCTCTGCGGATTCCCACGAGCGTCCGCTTTTCGGAAATGCATGGGGTTCCCTGTTTTCCTTGGTGGCTTGGACACCTGAGGCCCATATCTGTATGTTGTGCCGGTCGCAGAGCGTCTGAAATTCCGGTCTGATAACAGACTTGGGGTTGTGTTTTAGGCTTTCCCCTTGGTGGCCAGGTAGGTGCAACCACACATGTGAGGTACCATTTTCATTGGGACACCTGTGGGAACGTGGGACGGTAGGCCATGTGTTGTTGGGGGCGTGTTTCGATGGGTAAGCCGAGCGAAACTTGCAGAAGATGTGCTTTTTTCCCCACATTTCGGACTTTGTGGGGGTGTCTGGGTAATAAATTCTGGGGTGATGTGCGCAAATCATACCTCTGCGGATTCCCACGGGTGTCCTCTTTTTCGGAAATGCATGGGATTCCCTGTTTTCCTTGGTCGCTTGGACACCTGAGGCCCATATCTGTATGTTGTGCCGGTCGGCAGAGCGTCTGAAATTCCAGGTCTGAAAACAAACTTGGGCTTACTTGTGTTTTAGGCTTTCCCCTTGGTGGCCAGGTAGGTGCACCCACACATGTAGGTACTGTTTTCATTGGGTCACCTGCGGGAACGCGGGACCTTAGGCCATGTGTTGTTGGGGGTGTGTTTCGATGGGTGGCTGAGCGAAATCTGCAGAAAATGCGTTTTTTTCCACACATTTTGCACTTTGCGGGGGTGTCTGGGTAATAAATTCTGGGGCGATGTGCACAAATCATACCTCTGCGGATTCCCACGGGTGTCCTCTTTTTGGAAATGCATGGGATTCCCTGTTTTCCTTGGTAGCTTGGACACCCGAAGCCCATATCTGTATGTTGTGCCGGTCGGCAGAGCGTCTGAAATTCCTGTCTGTAAACAGACTTGGGGTTACTTGTGTTTTAGGGTTTCCCCTTAGCGGCCAGGTAGGTGCACCCACACATGTGAGGTACCGTTTTCATCTGGACACCTGTGGGAACGCGGAACGGTAGGCCATGTGTTGTTGGGGGCGTGTTTCGATGGGTGAGCCGAGTGAAATGTGCGGACAATGCATTTTTTTTCCCCACATTTCGGACTTTGCGGTGGTGCCTGGGTAATAAATTCTGGGGCGATGTGTGCAAATCATACCTCTGCGTATTCCCACGGGTGTCCTGTTTTTGGAAATGCATTGGTTTCCCTGTTTTCCTTGGTGGCTTGGACACCTGAGGCGCATATCTGTATGTTGTGCCGGTCGGCAGAGCGTCTGAAATTTCAGGTCTGAAAACAAACATGGGGTTACTTGTGTTTTAGGCTTTCCCCTTGGTGGCCAGGTAGGTGCACCCACACATGCGAGGTACCATTTTCATCGGGACACCTGTGGGAACGCAGGACGGTAGTCCATGTGTTGTTGGGGGCTTGTTTCGATGGGTGAGCCGAGCGAAATGTGCGGAAAATGCATTTTTTCCCTCATTTCGGATTTTGCGGGGGTGTCTGGGTAATAAAGTCTGGGGCGATGTGCGCAAATCATACCTCTGCGGATTCCCACGGGTATCCTCTTTTCGGAAATGCATGGGGTTCCCTTTTTTCCTTGGTGGCTTCGACACCCGAGGCCCATATCTGTATGTTGTGCCGGTCGGCAGAGCGTCTGAAATTCCGGTCTGAAAACAGACTTGGGGTTACTTGTGTTTTAGGCTTTCCCCTTGGTGGCCAGGTAGGTGCACCCACACATGTGAGGTACCGTTTCCATCGGGACACCTGTGGAAACGTGGGAAGAATAGGCCATGTGTTGTTGGGGGCATGTTGCGATGGGTGAGCTGAGTGAAATATGCGGAAAATGCGTTTTTTTCCCCACATTTCGGACTTTGCGGGTTGTCTGGGTAATACATTCTGGGGCGATGTGCGCAAATCATACCTCTGTGGATTCCCACGGGTGTCCTATTTTCGGAAATGCATGGGGTTCCCTGTTTTCCTTGTTGGCTTGGACACCTGAGGCCCATATCTGTATGTTGTGCCGGTCGCAGAGCGTCTGAAATTCCGGTCTGACAACAGACTTGGGGTTGTGTTTTAGGCTTTCCCCTTGATGGCCAGGTAGGTGCACCCACACATGTGAGGTACCATTTTCATTGGGACACCTGTGGGAACGTGGAACGGTAGGCCATGTGTTGTTGGGGGCGTGTTTCGATGGGTGAGCTGAGCAAATTGTGCAGAAAATGTGTTTTTTTCTCACATTTCGGACTTTGCGGGGGTGTCTGGGTAATAAATTCTGGGGTGATGTGCGCAAATCATACCTCTGCGGATTCCCACGGGTGTCCTCTTTTCGGAAACGCATGGCGTTCCCTGTTTTCCTTGGTGGCTTGGACACCTGAGGCCCATATCTGTATGTTGTGCCGGTCGGCAGAGCGTCTGAAATTCCAGGTCTGAAAACAAACTTGGGGTTACTTGTGTTTTAGGCTTTCCCCTTGGTGGCCAGGTAGGTGCACCCACACATGTGAGGTACTGTTTTCATTGGGACACCTGTGGGAACGCGGGACGGTAGGCCATGTGTTGTTGGGGCGTGTTTCGATGGGTGGCCGAGCGAAATCTTCAGAAAATGGGGTTTTTTCCACACATTTTGCACTTTGCGGGGGTGTCTGGGTAATAAATTCTGGGGCGATGTGCGCAAATCATACCTCTGAGGATTCCCACGGGTGTCCTCTTTTCAGAAATGCATAGGGTCCCTGTTTTCCTTGGTAGCTTGGACACCCGAAGCCCATATCTGTATGTTGTGCCGGTCGGCAGAGCCTCTGAAATTCCTGTCTGAAAACAGACTTGGGGTTACTTGTGTTTTAGGCTTTCCCCTTGGCGGCCAGGTAGGTGCACCCACACATGTGAGGTACCGTTTTCATCGGGACACCTATGGGAACGTGGAACGGTAGGCCATGTGTTGTTGGGGGCGTGTTTCGATGGGTGAGCCGAGTGAAATGTGCGGAAAATGCGTTTTTTTCCCCACATTTCGAACTTTGCGGGGGTGTCTGGGTAATAAATTCTGGGGCGATGTGTGCAAATCATAACTCTGCGTATTCCCACGGGTGTCCTCTTTTTGGAAATGCATTGGGTTCCCTGTTTTCCTTGGTGGCTTGGACACCTGAGGTGCATATCTATATGTTGTGCCGGTCGGCAGAGCGTCTTAAAACAAACTTGGGGTTACTTCTGTTTTAGGCTCTCCCCTTGGTGGCCAGGTAGGTGCACTCACACATGTGAGGTACCATTTTCATCGGGACACCTGTGGGAACGCAGGACGGTAGTCCATGTGTTGTTGGAGGCGTGTTTCGATGGGTGAGCCGAGCGAAATGTGCAGAAAATGCATTTTTTTCACACATTTCGGACTTTGTGGGGGTGTTGGGGTAATAAATTCTGGGGCGATGTGCGCAAATCACACCTCTGCGGATTCCCACGGGTGTCCTCTTTTCAGAAATGCATGGGGTCCCTTTTTTCCTTGGTAGCTTGGACACCCGAAGCCCATATTTGTATGTTGTGCCGGTCGGCAGAGCCTCTGAAATTCCTGTCCGAAAACAGACTTGGGGTTACTTGTGTTTTATGCTTTCCCCTTGGCGGCCAGGTAGGTGTACCCACACATGTGAGGTACCGTTTTCATCAGAACACCTGTGGGAACGCGGGACGGTAGGCCATGTGTTGTTGGGGGTGTGTTTCGATGGGTGAGCTGAGCGAAATGTGCGGAAAATGCGTTTTTTTCCCCACATTTCGGACTTTGCGGGTGTGTCTGGGTAATACATTCTCGGGCGATGTGCGTAAATCATACCTCTGCGGATTCCCACAGGTGTCCTCTCTTTGGAAATGCATGGGATTCCCTGTTTTCCTTGGTGGCTTGGACACCTGAGGCCCATATCTGTATGTTGTGCCGGTCGGCAGAGCGTCTGAAATTTCAGGTCTGAAAACAAACATGGGGTTACTTGTGTTTTAGGCTTTCCCCTTGGTGGCCAGGTAGGTGCACCCACAAATGCGAGGTACCATTTTCATCGGGACACCTGTGGGAACGCGGGACGGTAGGCCATGTGTTGTTGGGGGCTTGTTTCGTTGGGTGAGCCGAGCGAAATGTGCGGAAAATGCATTTTTTCCCTCATTTCGGATTTTGCGGGGGTTTCTGGGTAAAAAAGTCTGGGGCGATTTGCGCAAATCATACCTCTGCGGATTCCCACAGGTATCCTCTTTTCGGAAATGCATGGGGTTCCCTTTTTTCCTTGGTGCTTGGACACCCGAGGCCCATATCTGTATGTTGTGCCGGTCGGCAGAGCGTCTGAAATTCCGGTCTGAAAACAGACTTGGGGTTACTTGTGTTTTAGGCTTTCCCCTTGGTGGTCAGGTAGGTGCACCCACACATGTGAGGTACCGTTTTCATCGGGACACCTATGGGAACGTGGGAAGAATAGGCCATGCGTTGTTGGGGGCGTGTTGCGATGGGTGAGTCGAGCGAAATGTGCAGAAAATGTGTTTTTTCCTCACATTTCGGACTGTTTGGGGGTGTCTGGGTAATAAATTCTGGGGCGATGTGCGCAAATCATACCTCTGCGGATTCCCACGAGTGTCCGCTTTTTGGAAATGCATGGGGTTCCCTGTTTTCCTTGGTGGCTTGGACACCTGAGGCCCATATCTGCATGTTGTTCCGGTCGGCAGAGCATCTGAAATTCCGGTCTGAAAACAAACATGGGGTTACTTGTGTTTTAGGCTTTCCCCTTGGTGGCCAGGTAGGTGCACCCACACATGTGAGGTACCGTTTTCATCGCAACACCTGTGGGAACGTGGGAAGAATAGGCCATGCGTTGTTGGGGGCATGTTTCGATGGGTGAGCTGAGTGAAATGTGCGGAAAATGCGTTTTTTTCCCCACATTTCGGACTTTGCGGGGCTGTCTGGGTAATACATTCTGGGGGGATGTGCGCAAATCATACCTCTGCGGATTCCCACGTGTGTCCTCTTTTCGGAAATGCATGGGGTTCCCTGTTTTCCTTGTTGGCTTGGACACCTGAGGCCGATGTCTGTATGTTGTGCCGGTCGCAGAGTGTCTGAAATTCCGGTCTGACAACAGACTTGGGGTTGTGTTTTAGGCTTTCCCCTTGGTAGCCAGGTAGATGCAACCACACATGTGAGGTACCATTTTCATTGGGACACCTGTGGGAACGTGGGACGGTAGGCCATGTGTTGATGGGGGCGTGTTTCGATGGGTAAACCGAGCGAAACTTGCAGAAAATGTGTTTTATTCCCCACATTTCGGACTTTGTGGGGGTGTCTGGGTAATAAATTCTGGGGCGATGTGCGCAAATCATACCTCTGCGGATTCCCACGGGTGTCCTCTTTTTCGGAAATGCATGGGATTCCCTGTTTTCCTTGGTGGCTTGGACACCTGAGGCCCATATCTGTATGTCGTGCCGGTCGGCAGAGCGTCTGAAATTCCAGGTCTGAAAACAAACTTGGGGTTACTTGTGTTTTAGGCTTTCCCCTTGGTGGCCAGGTAGGTGCACCCACACATGTGAGGTACTGTTTTCATTGGGACACCTGTGGGAACGCGGGACGGTAGGCCATGTGTTGTTGGGGGCGTGTTTCGATGGGTGGCTGAGCGAAATCTTCAGAAAATGGGTTTTTTTCCACACATTTTGCAATTTGCGGGGGTGTCGGGGTAATAAATTCTGGGGCGATGTGCCCAAATCATACCTCTGCGGATTCCCACGGGTGTCCTCTTTTCAGAAATGCATCGGGTCCCAGTTTTCCTTGGTAGCTTGGACACCCGAAGCCCATATCTGTATGTTGTGCCGGTCGGCAGAGCGTCTGAAATTCCTGTCTGAAAACAGACTTGGGGTTACTTGTGTTTTAGGCTTTCCCCTTGGCGGCCAGGTAGGTTCACCCACACATGTGAGGTACCGTTTTCATCGGGACACCTGTGGGAACGCGTAACGGTAGGCCATGTGTTGTTGGGGGCGTGTTTCGATGGGTGAGCCGAGTGAAATGTGCGGAAAATGCGTTTTTTTCCCCACATTCCGGACTTTGCGGGGGTGTCTGGGTAATAAATTCTGGGGCGATGTGTGCAAATCATACCTCTGCGTATTCCCACGGGTGTCCTCTTTTTGGAAATGCATTGGGTTCCCTGTTTTCCTTGGTGGCTTGGACACCTGAGGTGCATATCTGTATGTTGTGCCGGTCGGCAGAGCGTCTTAAAACAAACTTGGGGTTACTTCTGTTTTAGGCTCTCCCCTTGGTGACCAGGTAGGTGCACTCACACATGTGAGGTACCATTTTCATCGGGACACCTGTGGGAACGCAGGACGGTAGTCCATGTGTTGTTGGAGGCGTGTTTCGATTGGTGAGCCGAGCGAAATGTGCAGAAAATGCATTTTTTTCACACATTTCGGACTTTGTGGGGGTGTCGGGGTAATAAATTCTGGGGCGATGTGCGCAAATCACACCTCTGCGGATTCCCACGGGTGTCCTCTTTTCAGAAATGCATGGGGTCCCTTTTTTCCTTAGTAGCTTGGACACCCGAAGCCCATATTTGTATGTTGTGCCGGTCGGCAGAGCCTCTGAAATTCCTGTCCGAAAACAGACTTGGGGTTACTTGTGTTTTAGGCTTTCCCCTTGGCGGCCAGGTAGGTGTACCCACACATGTGAGGTACCGTTTTCATCAGAACACCTGTGGGAACGCGGGACGGTAGGCCATGTGTTGTTGGGGGTGTGTTTCGTTGGGTGAGCTGAGCGAAATGTGCGGAAAATGCGTTTTTTTCCCCACATTTCGGACTTTGCAGGTATGTCTGGGTAATAAATTCTGGGGCGATGTGCGTAAATCATACCTCTGCGTATTCCCACGGGTGTCCAGAACCGGGAAGCCTGGCAAGAACCCAAGAAGGCGAGGAAGGAAGAACTAGGAGCGGGGCAGGCGAAAGATCCAAGAGCTGCGGAAAGTCAGGACCAAACCGCGTTGATGCAGTTTGTATCCAGACTTGGGCGTTTTTTATGGAACTCGCCAAATCAACCCACGCATGCGCAGTAGCCGAACGGGGATGAGAACGAGGCTTGAAGTGCAAGCCTATCTTGTTGCTCATGGCAACAAGTGAGGCCCGCGCAAGCGTACACTTCCGCGTACGAGTCAGAAGCAAGACTGCCCTTGCAAGCCGAATCCGAGGATACAGTCTCCAGGACCGGGAGTATCCTGCTCGGGTAGACCAGGTAGGTGCCCTAACACTAAGTGTTTGTTAAGCAGAGTGCCTCGACCGGATATGACTGTATTCTAAAACTGAGTGTGGAAGAAAGGAGTCAGTATGAGTGCATGACGTCTGCTTTAATTGTCAAGTTTGGCAAGACACTGATCCAATACCTTAAAAGGTTCCGGTAATTTAAGAAACGAGAGAATGTGTCTTGGGTTGACTGGGTGAGTGCTGCGCACATGAACATGATGGGGTGGATTGATGGTTACAAAGTGAAAACGTTTGTTGAATTATCACACCTTTTGTTTTTTGAGCATTTTTTGGAAGCCTGTTCACTTGAGCTGCGTCAGTATGTTGCTGACCAGAGCTTTTTAGATCCCTTTACGCTGGCCAGGCTGGCTGACAAGTGGGTCCCCCACCGGATGTCCCCTAAGAACTCCAGTGGGAAGGACAAGGACAAAGAAAAGGGGACCTCTCAGAAGGCTGAGGAGTCCCAGAAGCAATCACAGTTGAGTACCAAAAACCCTTCGTTCTCCTAAGACCCAAAAATCTAGTGGGAATAAGTCTTTTGAGGTTGGGAGTAAGAGTAGTGGTCCGCCTGCTGCAAAGAAGGTTCCCAGTGGTTCCAGTACTGCACCCTGCACTCCTGGCACTTGTTGTGACTGTGGGGCTCTGGATCACAACAGGGTGACCCCAAGTGTAAGGGTAAGGCACTTGGAGTCCAGGCTGTCAGCCTGACCTACCCCTACTCCGTACCTGAGGTGGAGGCCACTGTCCTCCCCTCCACTACACGGATCACCTTCGGTGCTCCTGTAGAGATTTCCCTAGTGTCCCTTGGGGCCTGGGACCAGTACGCGGAAGTACTGGCGACAAGCCCACAAAAGACCCATAGGTTTTTCATAAGTGTCCTCTTGAATGGCCAGCCTTCTACTTGCTTGAGAGACACTGGGGCAAGCATGACAGTGTTGGACAGGACCCTGCTCAAGCCAGAGGACTATGTAGGTGCTCCTCTGAGAACCACCAGGTTAGCTGGTGGGCCACCCAAATTATCACCTGTAGCCTTACTCAACATTACGATTGGAGACAAGACAGCAAAGCTTCGTGTCCTGGTTCAGGACAATGTACCTGCTAACATTTTGTTGGGAAATTATTTGGTAGAATTGGGGATGATGTCGGATGGGCTACACATGGCTGCTGCGGGTGTCACCCAATCACTGGTCACACCGGGTCCCGCTGTGAGTCCGGTACCCTCGCCGATGGGGAAACCCAAGACACAACGACGAAGGAAGAGCAAGAAGGTCGCCTCTGCGAAAGGAACCCTTTCTCTTCCTGCTCCTCCCGCAGCACCCATTGGGATTCATGCTCTGACCGGGCTGGATCCAATGGGGACCCAAGCCTCAACTCCTGTAGGAGAAGAGCCAGAAGACTCTCCTGTGGGAGAGGTACTCAACCCGGAGGACCACCCCGACCTTCAATGCTTGTTAGCTGAAGGGGGACCCTCCCGGGCGGACTTCTGTAAGGGTCAGAGATAGTGCCACTCTCTCGAGGGTCTGAGGAAACAGGCCCTGCCCAGGCACAGGGAGAAGTGCCTAGGACATTCTGGATTTACTGCAAGGGTGAGCTCCTTGATAGTGAGCCCACTAAGCCTGAACCTGGTGCCCTCAAGAGGTTGGTGGTAGCCCAGGTGTACAGCCCCTTTCTGCTGCAGTTGGTGCATGAGGTGCCCCTGGCTGGTCATATTTGTACCAAGAAGACTAAGCAGAGGCTCTCGTCCCATTTCTACAGGCCACGAATGGCAGTAGAAGGGGAGTCCCACTGCAAGACCTGCCCAACTTGTCAGTTGTCGGGCAAGATTGGAGGGAGTGTTATTGCCCCACTGAAGCCGTTGCCAGTGGTTGGCACACCGTTTGAGAGAGTGGGCATCGACATTGTCGGTCCCCTTGACCCTCCCACTTCAGGTGGACATCGGTTCTTCCTGGTCTTGGTTGATCATGCCACCAGGTACCCTAAGGCTATACCCCTTCGGACTGTTACTACCAAGGTGGTTGCCATGGCTCTCCTGGGCATTTTTACCCATGTTGGATTCCCTAAGGAGGTTGTCTCTGACAGAGGATCCAACTTCATGTCTAGTTACATGAAAATGATGTGGAAAGAGTGCGGGGTAACCTACAAGTTCTCCACCTCTTACCATCCCCAGACGGTGTCCAGTCATTTGGTCGACTACAAACTGGTCGACTGCAATTTGGTCGACGTCATTTGGTCGAAAACCAAATGGTCGAATTTTTTTTTTTTTATTTATATATGTGTTTTGTGGGTTTTCGTGTTAAAAAAAAAAAGAAAGAAAAAAAAGGGGGTTGGGGGGGGACCCCCCCAAAAAAAAAAAAAAGGGTAAAAAAAAAAAAAAAAAAATTCGACCATTTGGTTTTCGACCAAATTGATTCGACCAGTTGTCCAGTCGACCAATTGATTTCGACCAAATGACTGGCAACCTCCCCAGACCAATGGTCTGGTCGAGAGATTTAATTAAACTCTCAAGGGCATGCTAGGTGCTTTGGAAGAGCCCTAAGGAGGAAATGGGATCTCGTCCTGCCATGCCTGATGTTTGCTTACAGAGAGGTTCCTCAAGAGGGTGTTGGTTTCAGCCCCTATGGGTTACTCTTTGGCAATCCAGTTTGGGGGGGCCCTTGCCTTGATCAGAGAAGGTTTGAAAGCGACCCCTCAGGTCCTGCCAAGCAAGTGGGGGACTATGTGTTAGGCCTCAGACGGAGGATGACACAAATGATAGGTCTGGAAACAGCAAATCTCAAGGCCAGCCAGATTTAACAAATGCTGGCATGACCTTAAAGCCTCACAAGTAGATTCGACTCCAGGACAGGTGGTCCTTGTGATGGAGTTTACCAAGCCTCGAACTTTGGCAGACAGGTGGACGAGTCCCTGGGGTAGCCCCTCAGGTATTCCATGTTAACAGGCGGAGGCGAGCAGAAGTCTCATGTCTCTTGCTGGCTTCAGAGCAAAAAGAGGATGAGAGTGAGCACCTTCCTGATTTGCTGCATAGCAACCCTCAGGATGGCTCTGTGGAGGGAGTGCATCTCTCCCCAGATCTGACGACAGAGCAGCAGAGGGCCTTCAGTGACACCTGGCCTTACACCGTTGTGTAGGCACGAAATTGACACTGGTGACAGTGTGCCTGTCAAAAGGAGGTACTACCTTATGTCAGATACAGTTAAGAACCACATCCAGTCTGAGGTCGCCAAGATGTTGGATCTGGGTATTATCGAACCCTCAACCAGTCCATTATCCAGTCCAGTGGTCCTTGTCCCCAAGGCAAGTTACCAGGCATGTACCAAGGATTGGCGGTTCTGTGTGGACTACAGAGGAGTCAACGCCGTCACCAAGACTGACGCGCACCCATTGCCCAGGGCTGATGAGCTCGTGGACACCATAGATGCTGCCAAATTTGTGAGCACCTTCAACCTTACCTCAGGCTGTTGGCAAATAGCTCTGACGGACCATGTCAAGGAAAAGATTACATTTTCAACACCTGAGGGGCTCTAGAAGTTTAGAGTCATGCCTTTTGTTTTGAAAAATGCACCTGCCACTTTCCAACGTTTAGTCAATCATGCACTAGGTGGGCTGGAGGCCATTTGTGTGGCCTACCTAGACGACATTGGCATCTACAGTTCAACTTGTGAGGGGCATTTGACTCACTTGGATAAAGTGTTGCAGGCCTTGAAAAGGGCTAACATCACTATCAAGGCCACCAAGTGCCAGATAGCTCAGCGGAAAGTCAGGTATCTTGGTCATGAGGTAGGAGTGGGTCAAATCCAACCTCACCCCAGTAAAGTACAGGATGTACATGACTGGGAGACTCCCCACTACTCAAACACAGGTGGGAGCCTTTTTGGGCCTCACTGGGTATTATCGCAACTTCATGGCAGACTATGGAACCTGCACCCCTGACAGCTCTGACTTTGCCCAAACAACCGAGGAAGGTTCATTGGACTGAAGACTGTCAGAGGGCCTTCAATGGTTTGAAGGAAAGTCTGTGTAGGGCACCTGTGTTGTGTGTGCCTGATTACAGGAAGCCCTTTATCGTTCAAACTGGCACCTGCGACACTGGAATTGGAGCTGTCTTGTCCCAATCAGATGAACTCAAGGGTAGAGAATTCAGGTGGGCTTCTGTTGAAAAGGAATGTTTAGTATAGTTTGGAGCCTTAGGCGTTTTAGGTCCTACCTTACCGGGCTAACCTTCAAGGTCCAAACAGACCATAAGCCCCTGAAGTGGCTTATGCAGATGAAGGATGAGAACCAGAAACTACTCAGGTGATCCATTAACCTGCAAGGGCTAGACTTCACCATAGAGCATAGACCAGGGAAGAGTCATGATATACAGATGGCCTTTCCAGAAGGTATGTTGACCGTCTGGATGAGGGTGTCTATCTCGTGGGAGATTAGATACCCTAACCTAAGTCTGGGGGGGGCGACTGTGATGCTGGAAATGCATCAGACAGACAGGGCCTCTGAATACTTGTTCTTTATTGCTTTATCATGTATGTTCTGTCTTGTTTTCTGCGCAGGAGTTCATGTGGGACTCCTGGCGGTGCGGATCTTCCTGTATTCGTTTTGGTGAACAGACCCTTGGGATACCCTTATGGCACCCATGGGTGGGAGTACGACACTGTACTCATAGTGTATGTTTTTGGGCACCTGTGTGTGGCCCACACTGCACGGTACGGGCTGGTGGCAGCTCTATGCTGAATTGACAGGTGCCCTGAGCGTCCTCCATTTTGGGATGGGTGGGGGTACAACCCTGTGCCCCTAGTGTATGTTTTTGGGCACCTGTGGGTGACCTGCAGAGCAGGGTATGGTGGCAGCTCCATGCTGAATTTGATAGGTGCGCGGAGTATCCTCCATTTTGGGATACCCCGGCCCTGCCATTGGGAACAGTTGATTCCTGATGGAAAACAAGATGGCCCCGGTGGCCTCTTGCTTTCTATTACCCATTACCTTGTTTTCCCAAAGTCCTGGGAAGCCCTGACTCTGTCCCTTCCCCCTGACTGGCTGTTGGGTGGAAATGCCATATATGGTGTTGTTGTGAAGGCCCGGCCAGACTAGCTGGAGCCTTCCCGGTGATGTATGTTGTGGGTACCTCCCGTGGGTGGGACCTGGGTGAATAGAGTGTGTGACGAATATGCATTCTGTGTTGTTGGTGTGTAGTATCTGGTGGTTGACACAATGACTGAGACAACCCTGCCCGAAACCGGTATGAATGCAGCTTGGAGTGTTGAATGGCTCGGTACTTGTCCCAATACACATAACTTGTTGTGAGTGTCTGGAGAGAAGTGAATGGCCTGAATACCTTGTGTGCCTGATTGGCTGCCTGCCTGCATGAATGCCAGTAGTCGTGATTGGATGCTTGAGTGTGACCCAGCGGAATGAATGGGAGATCAACAGTATATCTGGGGAACTATCACTGCTAGGAATTGTGTTCAGAAGCTCAAGTCCACTACGACGAGTAACTGGAGTAACTGACGCTTGACCTTGAAACCCCCGCTGGACGTGAATGAGTGCTGTGGCTCTCCCTCGCAATCTGAAGGCTGCTGTGTTTCCAAGGACTGACCCAGAGAGGACCTGGTAAGGCGCCCTCTTCCCGAGCTACGAGGGACCATCGTGCACAGCTGATCTTTGCCAACGCTCCCTGGTAGACAGACCTTCGACAGGCTGCCGACCCGATACAGGGACTGCTGCGGAACTCCAAGGAGAAGCACTCGGACTGTTGTCCGCCACTGTCGACGACCGCCATCGCCGACTGGAGCCGCCGTGCTCCCGTTTTGCCTAAGAACTTCAATTGATCATCGGACGCTCTCGTCTGCATCGTCACCCGTTTGTCTCCCGCTGGAGAAGGCCCGACCGTCGACGCGCCGAGGAGCATCCCCGGTGGGTTTCCCGCCACCTAAGGACCACAGAGATGCCGACGACTCAACGCCCTTGCTGCCCACAGTTCTTCATCATCTCTTTGCGGTCCAGAACTATTGTCACCGAGGTGCCCCGCACGCCTCTTCCTTGCAGGACGCCAACGCTCGGTCGTCGACGAGCACCGCTAGGAACGAAGCTGCCACTTCCCTGCCGTAGTTCAACCTGTTCACCGTCGGATATTCGACGACCCGTGACTCCCGCCTTTAAGGGAGGGCACTCAAGAAGGGCCGTCGATTCCCCGACACCGAACGCCAAGTTCCCCGACACCTCTCGACGATCCGTGGCTCCCGCCTGAAAGGGAGGCACTCAAGAAGGATCAGTCGACGCAGCGTCGGAGAACTCTACTCCACCAGGTACATTGGGGCGGTAAAACTTTAATAGGAAGAAGTGAGACTATTGAACATATGGACTGGGCTTGTGCGATATATCTTATTTTACAGGTTGCCCAGGTGGGGGGATCTCCACACAGAACTGTGCCTAGTGGCAGGGGTCAGCATTCTGCCTATTGTTTCAACCATCTTACGTTCCTGCCTACCTCTATTGCTGGTTTCCTCGTTATTAATCTGTGCGACATTTTAACCGTACAGTTGATGCACTTTAATGAGATTCAATAACATTAGTGGTACCACTTTAGAATTGTATATATTTATCATTATTGACTTCCGAGTACAAAGTGCATTATTGTGATTGTGTACATACCTTTGAATATTAATTATATAAAGACTGTGTTTTCAGTAATACAGTGTGTGGACATTCCTTTGTGGGGGTTCGGGGACTACACTGTACTTAAGAACCAGCCGGCATCACTTCCTGAGAAGCTAGGCCTTGATTGCTCGACCACGTACCAATAATAGAGAATCTTGGCTGGGGTCCTCTGTGCCTCTCCTCTACCATATAGAGAGCGGAAGTACAGATACCCCCTACCAGTCTTTACAACCCCCTCCTACCTCATGACCAAGATAAGTGACTTTCCTTATCTGACATATCTGACGCTTGGTTACCTTGATAGTGAGGTTAGCCCTTTTCAAGGCCTGCAACACCTTATCCAAGTGAGTCAAATGCTCTTCCCAGGTGGAACTGTACACAGCAATGTCGTCTAAGTGGGCCACATAAAAGGCCTCCAGCCCACCGAGCGCATGGTTGACTAATCTTTGGAAGGTGGCAGGTGCATTTTTCAACCCAAAAGGCATAACTCTAAACTGGTAGAGCGCCTCAGGTTTTGAGAATGCAGTCTTTTTCTTGCCATGGTCCATCAGAGCTATTTGCCAATAGCCTGGGGTAAGATGAAAGGTGCGCCCAAATTTGGCAGCCATGATGGTCCACGGGTTCATCAGCCCTGGGCAATGGGTACGGGTCAGTTTGGTGATGGCATTGACTCCTCTGTAGTCCACACAGAATTGCCAATCCTTGGTACCTGCCTGGGAACTTGTCTTGGGGACAAGGACCACTGGACTGGGCCAGTGACTGGTTGAGGGTTCAGTAACACCCAGATCCAACATCTTGGCGACTTCAGCCTGGATGTGGTTCTTCACAGTGTCTGACATCCTGTAGCATGTGCTTTTGACAGGTACACTTTCACCAGTGTCAATTTTGTGCCTGTACCATGGGGTGAGGCCTTTTTGTCAGCGAGAACAGAGGGGCATACTGCCGGAGCAAAGCCATGCAGGCCCTCTGCTGCTCTGGTGTCAGATCTGAAGAGAGATGCACTCCCTCCACTGAGCCATCCTGAGGGTTGCTATGCAGCAAATCAGAAAGGGGCTCACTCTCATCCTCTTCTTGCTCTGGAGCTCGCAAGAGGCATGAGACTTCTGCTCACCTATAGAAAGGCTTGAGCCTGTTGACATGGAATACCTGAGGGGCTACCGGAGGGACTCCCATGTCAACCAGATAGTGGACTTTGCCCGTCGTGGAGAAGATCCTGAAGGGTCCAGTCCACATATCTGCCAAAGTTCTAGGCTTGGTAGTCTCCCTCACAAGGATCTCCTGTCCTGGAGTCCAATCTACTTGTGATGCTGTAAGGTCATGCCAGTATTTGTTCAATTCCTGGCTTGCCTTAAGGTTCGCTGTCACCTGGCCCATCATCTGTGTCATCCTCCATCTGATGCCTAACACATAGACCCCACTTGCTTGGCAGGACCTAAAGGGGTAGCTTCCAAACTTTCTCTGATCAAGGCAAGGGGCCCCCTCACGAGAAGTCCCAAGAGTAAATCAAAGGGGCTGTAACCAACACCCTATTGAGGTACTTCTGTGTAAGCGAACAGTAGGCATGGCAGGAGGACATCCCATTTCCTCCTTAGGGGCTCTTCCAAAGCACCCAGCATGTCCTTGAGAATTTTATTAAATCTCTCAACTAGACTATTGGTCTGGGGATGCTAAGAGGTGGAGAACTTGTAAGTTACTCCGCAATCTTTCCACATCGTTTTCATGTAACTCGACATGAAGTTAGATCCTCGTTCAGAGACAACCTCCTTAGGGAATCCAACCCTGGTAAACATACCCAGGAGAGCCCTGACAACCACATTGGCAGTAACAGTCTAAAGGGGTATACCCTCAGGGTACCTGGTGGCAGGATCTACCAAGACCATGATGAACTGATGTCCACCCGAAGTGGAAAGGTCAAGGGGACCGACAATGTCAAATCCCACTCTCTCAAATGGTGTGCCAACCGCTGGCAACGGCTTCAGTGGGGCAATGACACTGCCTCCAGTCTTGCCAGACAACTAACAAGTGGGGCAGATCCTGCAGTGGGACTCCACTTCTACTCCCATCTGGGGGCAGTAGAAATGGGCATAGAGCCTTTGCTTTGTCTTCTTGTTCCCAAGATCACCAGCCAAGGGCACCTCGTGCGCCAACTGCAGTGGGAAGGGCCTGTAAACCTGGGGCGTCACCAACCTCTTGAGGGCACCAGGTTCAGCCATAGTGGGCTCACTACAAATGAACTCACCCTCCCAAAAAATCTAGAATGACCTAGGCACTTCTGCTTCTGCCTGGGCCACGGCCTGTTTCCTCAGACCCTCGCGAGAGTCTCACTAACTGTGACCCCTGCAGAAGTCTCCCCAAGGACCCCCTCCTCAGCCAGCAGGCATTGAAGGTCGGGGTGATCCTCTGGGTTGAGGACCTCTCCAGCAGGCGAGTCTTCTGGCTCTTCTCCCTCCGGAGTGGAGTCTTGGGTCACCACTGGATTCAGCCCATCCGGAGCATGAATCCCACCGGATGCTGCAGAAGCAGCGGGAAGAGAAGGGGCCCCCCTTTGCAGCGGTGGCCTTCTTACTCTTCCGTCTTCTTGCCTTGGGTTTCCCCCTCGGCTTGGGTACAGGACTGCCAGTCGTACCCGGTGTGACCTGTGATTGGGTGACCGCTGCAGCAGCCATGGGTAGACCATCTGCGATCATCCCCATTTCCACCAAATCATTGCCTAACAAAATGTTAGCAGGCATGTTGTCCTGAACGAGGACAGGATGCCTTGCTGTCTTGACTCCAATCGTAATGTTGACCAAGGCTACAGGCGATAATTTGGGAGGCCCACCAGCTAACCTGGTAGTTCTCAGAAGAGCACCTACATTACCCTCTGGCTTGAGCAGGGTCCTGTCCACCCCTGTCATGCTTGCCCCAGTGTCTCAGAAACCAGTGGAAGGCTGGCCATTCAAGTGTACACTTCTCAAAAACCTACGGGTGTTCTCTGGGATTGTAGCCAGTACTTCTTCGTACTGGTCCCATGCCTCAAGGTACACTAGGGAAATCTCAACAGGAGCACCAAATGTGGTTCCTGAAGAGGAGGGGAGGACAGTGGCCTCCACCTCAGGCATGGGGTAAGGGTAGGTCAGGCTGACAGCCTGGACTCCAAGTGCCTTACCTTTACACTTGGGGTCACCCTTCTTGTGATCCAGAGCCCCACAGTCCCAACAAGTGCCAGGAATGTGGGGTACGGTACTGGAACCACTGGGAACCTGCTTTGCAGCATGTGGACCACTACTCTTACTCCCACCCAAATAAGACTTATCCCCACTTGATTGTTGGGTCTTAGGAGAGAAAGGTTTTGGTTTACTCGACTGTGATTGCTTCTGGGACTCCTCAGTCTTCTGAGAGGTCCCCTTTTCTTTGTACTTGTCCTTCCCAGTGGGTTCCTTACGGGAAACCCAGTGGGAAACCCACTTGTCAGCCAGCCTGGCCAGCTTAAAGGGGTCCAAAATGTTCTGGTCAGCAACATACTGACGCAGCTCCGGTGAACAGGCTTCTGAAAAATGCTCAAAAAACAAAAGGTGGGACAATTCAACAAATGTTTTGGCCTTGTAACCATCAATCCACCCAATCATGATCATGTGCGCAGCTCTCACTTAGTCAATCCAAGACACATTCTCTTGTTTCTTAAATTCCCTGAACCTTTTAAGGTATTGTGTAGGTGTCTTGCCAAACTTGGCAATCAAAGCAGATTTCCTGCACCCATATTGACCCATTTCTTCCACACTCAGTTATAGAATACCGTCATACCCAGTCTGAGGCACTCTGCTTAATACTTAGCCCAATCTCTTTTATCAACATCATGGATTCTACAAGCCATTTCAAATGCTTCAATCCATTGGAGGATATCAGAACCCTCCGCATACACGCCAACCAAATCTTTTATAAACTTGGTGGCAGGGTACCTGACACTCTCAACTGGTTTCACGGAAGTCTCCACTCGAGCTTTCTCCAGCTGGATTTTCTGACATTCAGTGTCCTTGTCTTTGGGTTCAAGATCCCTATTCTTGAGTATCACTTGCTGTGCCAACTCCTCTTTCTTAAGTTCAGCTTCTGTTTCCAAATTTTGATATTTAAAGACCAATTTCATCCTCAATAATTCAGGTTCCAAGGGATCCCCTGAGGAAACATTGCTGGGTTTCGGAACAGAGGCAGCAGGAGGGGTGACACTCCCAGAAACAAATTCAGTAACAACCCAAGGTGAGGGCCCTCAATGGTTGCACCCCCCCCCCTTTTCAAGAGCTTCACAATAAGGCTGGTAGTCCACCAGGGCAGCTATCAGCTCAGCCCTACACTCATCCTCAAAGTCTAACTCGCTGGCTTCACAAACACTCTGGAGAGCCTCTAAGCTCATCCGAGTCAATTTACCATTTGCAATAGATTCCATTGCCTGTAATGTAGTTATCTAGCACACAACTAAACCTCAGTTTAATAAAGTGTAGATATTTTGTAAGTGGCAAGGTTACACACTGATTCTTAAAACCATTAGCATCCAACCGCTTCCACCAGTGTAAAGACTGGAGGGGGGTTGCTATACCCCTGCTCTCTATGTGGCCGAGCAGAAGCACAGAGCACCCCAGCCAACATTCTCTATTTGGTAAAACGTGGGTGAGCAATCAAGGCTTATCTCTCGGGAGGCGATGCAGGCTGGTTCCTAAGTACAGTTTAGTCCCCAAGCACCCTCAAAGAAATGTCCACACACTATGCACTCCCAGAAACAAATTCAATAACAACCCTAGGGGCAGGGCCTCAATGGTTGTATCCCCCCCTTTTCAAGAGCTTCACAATCAGTCTGGTAGTCCACCAGGGCAGCTA
This sequence comes from Ambystoma mexicanum, assembly GCF_040938575.1. Lineage (NCBI taxonomy): Eukaryota > Metazoa > Chordata > Amphibia > Caudata > Ambystomatidae > Ambystoma > Ambystoma mexicanum. The sequence goes on along the minus strand of NC_090931.1, from coordinate 494,947,544 downwards.
TCAGCTCAGCCCTAGACTTATCCTCAAAGTCTAACTCCCTGGCTTCACAAGCACTCTGGAGAGACTCTAAGCACATCCGAGTCAATTTACCATTCGCAATAGATTCCATTGCTTGTAATGTAGTTATCTAGCACACAACTAAACCTGAGTTTAATAAAGTGTAGATTTTTGTAAGTGGCAAGGTCACACACTGATTCTTAAAACCATTAGTATCTCACCCCTGCCACCAGTGTAAAGACTGGAGGGGGTAGCTGTACCCATGCTCTCTATATGGCCGTGCAGAAGCACAGAGCACCCCAGCCAAGATTCTCTATTTTGTAAAACGTGGGCGAGCAATCAAGGTTTATCTCTCGGGAGGTGATGCAGGCTGGTTCTAAAGTACAGTTTAGACCCCAAGCACCCACAAAGAAATGTCCACACACTATGTTAGTGATAACACAGTCTTTATATAAATAAGGTTCAAAGTTATTTACACGATCACAATAACACACTTTGTACTCTGCCAATACTATAATAGCAAATATATACAGGTCTACGTGGTACCACCTTTAACTATCGATTCCTTTGAAATGCATCAACTGTTAACAGCTAAAATGACATACGAATCAGATGGTAAGATGAATCAACGATAGACCACAGAAAGAAAGCAAGTTAAATCAAGCAAAGGCAGAATACTGGGTCGCTACCACCCGACACAGTTCTGTGTGAGAATCCCCCCTCCTGGGCAACCTGTAAATAAAGCATATTGACAAGCCCAGTCCAGTTATGCTCAATATAGTCTCAATTCCTTCTAAAAGATTCTAGGACCCCAATGTACCTGGTTTCGTAGAGTTCTTCGATGAGTCGTCGACTGGCCCTTCTTGAGTGAACTCCCTTTAAGGCAGGAGCCACAGGTCGTTGAGATTCCTTGGTGAAGAAAAGGTGAACGCTATTGTCAGGTAAGCAGCTTCGATCCTTGCGGTGCTCGGTGACGAAAGCTTCTGAACGTCCTGTGAAGATGAGGCGTGCGGTATACCTCGACGACAATGATATGATAGGTTATTTATAACGCGCTTAATACTCAGAGGTTTCTAAGCGCAGACTCGGGGATTGAACCTGTGTTGCTCCGTGTCATCTTGCTTCCAAGGCGAGCATGTTGCCATTGAGCAATTCTCCCAAGACGATCGTTCTTTGCCATAAAGAGTCAATGAAGAACTATGGCCCAGCAAGGGCGTTCGGTCGTCGGTGTCTGGCGTCAGCGATCGGGACGTGACTGCGGCTGGTTTTCGCATCATCACTGGGGTCTTTGAGGTCTTCGGGTGACGGGAAACCCACCGGCAGATTCTCGTCAGTCGTCAAAGACCTCTTGACTTTCTCCAGCTGGACAAAGTGGTTGACGATGATGAGCAAGGGAGTCCTTGAATCAAATGTCTTAGGCAAAGGTGGACTGTAGCAGCTCTCGTTGTTGAGCAGCACAACGTCATGTTGTCCCCGCTTCTGGGCAACACACTTGGACAGGCTTCCAACGGTTATAGCAAACCTGCGAACCCTGGTCAATGAGGATGGATTTGGATGTCCGGGTGCTTCACTTCGGATTCCGTGGCCGTCCCCTTTTCCGGTCAGCAGCCTTTCGAGGGTCTGACTTCCAGGGAGCTTTGGCAAAGATCAGCTGGTGCATGATGGTCCCTCGTAGCTCTGGAAGAGGTCTCCTAGCCAGGTCCTCTCTTTGATCAGTTTCTTGAAGGCACAGCAGCTTTCAGATTACGTTGAAGGGAACATCGGTTCATCTTCTTCTTCCGGCTCGGCTTTGAGAGTAAGCATCAAGTATCGTCTTCAGCTTCTGAACGATTTCCATCAGTGAGAGGTCCCCAGATATACTGTTAGTCTCCCATTCACTCTGCTGGGTCACACTCAGGCAACCAATCATTCTGAAGGGCATTCAGGCAGGCAGCCAATCTGGCTCACAGCACAGTCAGGCCATTCATCTCCATCAAGACACTCACAACATGGAATGTGGATTTGGACAAGCACTCTGCCATTCAGCACTCCACACTTCATTCATACCAGTTTCGGGCAGGGCTGTCTCAGTCATTATGTCACACAACAGATACTAGACACCCATAACATGAAATGGGTATTCGTCACACACTCCATTCACCCAGGTCCCACCCCATGGGTGTACCCACAATATCCAGTCATTGGGAAGGCTCCAGCCAGTCTGTCCTGGACTTCCCCACAATACCATATATGGAACTTCCACCCAACAGCCAGTCAGAGGAAGGGACAGAGTCAGGGCTTCCCGGGACTTCGGGAAAAGAAGGTAACAGGTGATCGAAAGCAAGAGGCCACATGGGCCATCTTGTTTCCTATTAGGAATCCACAGATTCCAATGGCAGGGCCTGGGTATCCCAAAATGGAGGATACTCAGAGCACCTGTCAAAGTCAGCATGGAGCTGCCACCAGCCCATACCCTGCTTTATGGGCCACCCAGAGGTGCCCAAAAACATACACTAGGAGTACAGGGTTGTACTCCCGCCCATGGGTGCCATAAGGGTATCCCAAGGGTCTGTTCACCACGACCAAAAAGAGGAAGAGCCACACCGCCAGGAGTCCCACATGAACTCCTGCGTGGAAAACAAGACCGAACATACATGATAAATGCATAAAGGACAAGGATACAGAGGCCCTGTCCCGTCATATGTATTTCCAGAATCACAAACTCCTAGATTTCAGATGTCTAAAATGGGGGCCCAGTAGTTAGAGCAACAGCACCCAGAATAGAGATACATGCATGGCAAGAGGCACACCCAAAACGCGGGCAAAGTAGTAGAAACTACAACAGCTGGATTTGTGAAAACCTGTATAAAAACACCTAAAAGGGGGGTAGAGTAGTAAGTGCAGCACAATCTAGATCTGAGACAGTGGTAAAAGCTACAACAGCTAGATTTGAGATACCTGTATAGATATGCAGTTTAAAGAAAAATCGTCAAAAGAAATACTGGTGCATTCCAAAATGGCCACCGACACAAGATAGATGTGCCGACGACTGCTCACCTTCCCCAGTTAGGCTATAGGAGGCTTCCACCAACCCCGACGGCTACAAACAATGGAAAACTGGAGCGGAGGGTCCTTGCTGCAAGGAAGACCCAGCCAAGAAAGAAGAAGCCCAGATGGTACACAACCGGCACCGTGGGCTCCAGTGATTTAAACGGCAGATAGAAGAGGCAGACCCTATCTCCCATAGCAAAAGGCACATAGCTGCGGGCACTCGGAGAGAGGGGACGGAAGCAAAGGAGAACCTTGAGGCGCGGGGATGTGAGGAAGACCCCTGCGCGTGGAGCTGACTGTGAAGAGACAAGGAAGCAGGCCAGAACTAGCTGTCCCCCGCCCCCAGCATCGGACACCCAGGAGAGGACGCTACCAGGCCTCAGGAGGGGTTCGGCGAAAGGATTAGTGAAGCGCCACCTGGAGAACATGGAGGCCATTGTGGACTCCCCAGGGGTGCGCCCGACTGTCAATACGCGAACAAGAAGTTGCAGCTGAGCGTTTAGCCCCCGGGCCAGTGAAGCGATCCAAAGGGAGGCGGACCCACGGACCTCCAGAGCAACCACACAAAGAAATCGTCGGGGGGGAAGCCCGCGCACCCCAAACAAAGGAGAAGGGGGTGTGCAGCCCAGCAGGAGTGAGGATGGCGGCCTCGGAGCAGCAAGGATCCCGCTCCCCGGCCAGCAGGTGAGCTCAACAGAACCTCTAGTCCGACATCGGAGGGAAGGGGAAGAGCAGCGACTCTGCGGACCAAGATCACTCGCAGGCACCGCAGGAGGAGCTGACTCCCCAGCGAGGAGAGGAGAACCACCGGACTCTAAGTCAAGTAAGGCGAGGGGCACTCACTGGGTCGGGAGGCCCAGCGGACCCAACTGGGAAGGACCCTGAGGAGCAGGGAGCCACATTAACATGCATAGAGCCCAAGTAGTAGGCGAGGGCCCTGGAAGGGGGACCTGGAAAGATGGGTGCAGGACTAACACCTCGCATACAGCGACCCCAACGGAGAAGGGGACATAACAATAAGGCCCCATAGCACCACAAACTATCCAGAGAAAACAGTGATGGAGAGGAGACGGTGGCCAATGTGAAAGACCCATTACTAGGGAGGGGGAAGAAGAACCCCAATTGAGGCAAGAGGCAAAGGAAACTGGGTGCAGGCCACCTCAGACAGACCCACTCCTAAAAAATCACCAGCGCACTGGGCATTGTACCCCACCGGGGCACAAGAGGAAGCAGGCAGGGCTCACGTCCGGCGAGGGACAAGAGGATATTCGGGAGAAGGCCCAGTGGGGCTGGGAAACCCCCCCACCACTGCCGGTGCACTGGGGGACTCCACGGGGAGGACCCCAGAGAGAGGGATTTCCCCAGATCAAGTGGGGTAAACTACTATAAGTGGGCTACATGGCCAGTTGGGCGCAAGAAGACAAACAAAGGTGAGGCAAGGCGGAGACCACGGGCAAGCGACAACAAGGGAGAACTGCCACGGAGGGCGAGGACCACAATCCCAAAGGAAGGATGCAGGTGAAGAGACACAAAGAGGAGAAGGGGGAGCCCAAAGAACATAAAGGGGCACAGTAAGCTCGCGGAAATGGACACCTATCCGAAAATTAGGCCTGCACACAAATAGACGGAGCTAGCCCACTGGTATGCCCCCCACAACCTTTAATGTCAACCAAAGCAAAAGGCAGACCAGGGAAAGGGGGCCCACCGGAAGGAGATGCCACCGGCACACTTACGACCATGTGTCCGGCGCTGGACCCAAGGGACCAGGTTAAAGAAGCCACGGACCGAGCAAAAGACCAGATAGACACGGAGGAGGCGGAGGGCGACACACTGATAACAAAACAGGACTTTCGTAGCATGATGCTCGCACAGCAGATTACTGTGGCCAAGACATTTCAAGACTAGTTCCAGCTGATGAGATCGGATCTCAACTCAGCACTAGGGGAAATGAGGCAGGAGCTGGGCCAATGAGGGGAACAAACTGATCTCCTGGAAAGGGGCCTGCAAGAAGTCGAAAAGGAGACCACGGACAATAGTGAGGTGATAGAGCGCCTGAATACAGCAACACAAACATGGAACTACAACTGGAGGACCTAGAAAACAGGTCTAGGAGAATTAACATAAGGATACAACGACTCCCAGAAGCGATCCTAGACAAGGGGGGAGAGGCGCAAAACATTTGCAGACCTACTGGGGGAATAGTCCACTGAATCTGTGGAGCTGGACCGGATACACAGAGTAGGGCGTATCAACAGGGGCCCCAACGCCAGACTAAGAGACGTCCTGGCAGCATTCAGCTGATACGGCCAGAAGGAAGCAGTTCTCAGGATGGCCAGGCAGCAAGAGCCAGTGGAATACAAAGGCCAAGAAATAGCGCTATTTCAGCACCTAGCGAGCAGCACCGTATCTAAGAGAAGACTCACAGGCCCCACCCTGAGGGAACTAACCAAAAGGAACATTAAATACAGGTGACCTTCCCATTTGGACTCTTATTTAAGCTCGACGGATCGCTGAAATGGGTCACCTCCCCACAAGAAACAGCCGGCATACTACAAGTGGATTTAGGGGACGACCCCTCGAGAGAGAGGAACCCCCACAGTTGAAGAAAACTAGGCCCCGGCCATTGGAGTGGTGCCTCGCAGGGGAGCTCCGAAGACGGCGGGGGTCACTCAGAGGCCCAGGCCCGAGAGGAGAGGGAGGAACACCAAGAAATACTGAGGGATAGAGGGGCACCCAGATAACCTGCACGAAGAAAAGGAAGGGGGTGGTGGATCTGCGGCAACGTACACAACAGGGGAGCAGGGAGCATAAAATATACTGGAACCAGTAAGAGTGAGTGCACCTGAAGGAGGGGAGAGGGAGGTACGGAGAGGCGCATTCCAAAGTTGGGGGAAGGAATGAGGGGGAGGTGGGGCGAGGGGACAAGGGGGGCAGGAAGCAAGGGTCAGGGGGCAAGAGCTTATACACCAGACAAGGGAGTAGGGAAGGGAGCATACACAGGAAGGGAAAGGCAGGGGAGGGGATCACCAAGGGAAGGGAGAAGTGAGGCTCCAAGGGGAGGCTGGCAGGCACCGGGGGTGACGTGATAAATTCAGATGCATGACCCATAATGTAAGAGGGCTCAACACCCCTCTCAAAAGGCAAACACTAGGGAGATTCACTAAGGGAATGGGCCTGAGGTGCTAGCCCTACAGGAAAAACATCTACTGAAGCAAGGGCGCCTTACACTGAGAGGGTTCACACAGGTGTATCTCACATCAGGCCCCACCAAGGCAGGGGGGAGGTGGCACTGGCATTTAGGAACAACCTAGACTTTAGGGCATGCAAGATCATCAGAGAGGCGGGGAGATATATAATTGTTAAAGGGGACATCAGAGGAACCGTCTACACATTTGTATCAGCATACGTGCCAAACACCGGCCAGGAACAATTCCCGGGAGACCTCCTCCGGAAGGTGGAGGATTCAGCCAAAGGTTACATAATCCTGATGGGGGACTTGAATACACCTGGGATAGGAGAACAGATAGAACAGTGAGGGATGGACACGGGGGAGCTGTAGCTTCCCCGCAGCTGATAGAGAAGTTTGAGAAACTGCACCTGAGGGATGTCCGGAGGACGTTAGAGGGGCCGAAGGAGGGACACACCTTCTTATCAAGGGTACATGGTACCCAATCCAGGATTGATTATATCAGGGTCTCAGCACACCTGATAGGGAGAATAGAGGGAGTGGAGGTGGGGCCACTCTGGATTGCGGACCACAAGGTGGTGTCAATGAAGATCAACACACCAAAGCATGAGGCAGGCATCTGGAAATAGAATCTCCAGGGGGAAATACTTAGAGACCCAGTGAGAAGAGAGGAAATAGGGGACAAGATCAAGAAGTTTTGTGAGGTGAACAAAAGCTCAGAGACGAGCGCTAATACAAGGTGGGACGCTTTTAAGGCTACCATGAGAGGGGAATTCATTGCACACAAAGCCCAAAGGGACAAGCAGATCATGGCTCTGGAACAACAACTCATAGGGGAGGTGGATGTTAGGCAGAATCCTGTGCAGTGCCCTTAGGGACCACTACAACAATTAAGACTACAGGTGGCAATACAAGTTTTACCTTTGGTACAAGCCTGTACTACTATGTCAGAGTGGTAGCAGTGGCGGAGCAGCCAGGCTTATCTCAAGAGTATATGAGCAGTAGCAGAGATTACACAAAGGGACCACAATTACTGTGACTCAAGCAAACACTGAATCAAGGTTTCAGGTAGATAAATAGAAGTACATTTATTTTTAAACCATTCGTTATAAACACAACACTTCCATTAAAGTTAAACACAAAACCACACGTCGAATATATTACAACTAACCAATTCACTTTGTACAGTACCCTGTGTTTGAATGAACCGGTGTTATGAACAAAACACGTTACCGTGAATACGATTGCGATCCCTTTTTGACAGTTCGGTCTACTAACTAAACGCGTATCCGTGACATGAAATGCTACCGAGGCAAAAACATACTTAGCACCTGAGATATCCAGAGGGAGTTGGAGGCAAAAATCACAGGCAATATTTTGGTTAGGCCGACAGAATCGAGAAACACTCATAGACAAGAGTTCAAAAGTCAAAGGGCCGGAGCCAGGGTCAAGTGACACCAGGGGCCTGTTGCGAAAGATCACACAGTCAGATAGTTCACGATTCAACGTAGCCAAGAGTACTTCGATATTGTCAATGTTCGGAAGAAAAGGTATAAGAAGGAGGGAAGACAAGGGCAAGCCTTGGAAATGAAGAAAAGGGGTTCACCCAGTTTCCTCAAGCAGAACACAGTACCTTATTCCAATGGTGCAGCTGGTGCCTTGGCAGTTGTTGCTGTTGGTTTCCCGCAGACCCACGATTCCTGGAGCTTCGTTGTGAAGGAGGACGTCTGAAGGGGGTCTGCACCAAACAGGGATGAAGCCAGTAGCAGTGACAATGAATAAAAGGTGCGCTCCTTAAAAACAGGAGAGCCTCTTCAAATGGCTATCCGGACCACTAGAGCTGTGTGCAGCGATTTCGACCAAAGAAGAGGATCCTCTGGCTGTGGAAGATGAGCTGGTTATCCCCACCAGGCTCAAGGGAAGAAGACTCCGGACTGGATCTCCTCTTAGTCGTTGAAGGGTAGATAGCTCAGGACTGCAGCAGGGCTTCACCGGGACGGAGTAGTTGCAGCAGCCGTCGTTCTCTCCGCTTCTCTTCGGTTCCTTGTAGTTCCAGTGGTGACTCTCTGACTTCTAGCCCAAGAGACCTGCCTTTTATGCGCAAAATCCCCATTCACACAGCCTGGCTGTCAATCACCCAGCAGGGGGGTTGTCCAGCCCGGACAACCACTCTGGCCAATCATGACAAAGTGCGACTTGGGTTTCCTAGGATACCCTGTGCAGGGGGTGACTACACCCCTCCCTCACATTCAGCCCACCTAGACCCCCAGGCACCTTGAGGAGGGCTTCTAGGTAGAAGCCCGCCAAAAGACAGTGAACAAAGAAGGCAAACCTAGTTTGCCGCGCAAAGTAAAACACAAGAAGGAGTTTAACAAAAAGAAATGGTGAATAAACCGCGCCGGAGCCAAACGAAAAGGGATTTGGTCAAGCGGGTTTAAGTTTGAGGCTAACACAATAGCCTACAATGTTACCACGGTTATATAAGATAACCGCGGTAGAAATTTAGGGTAGATACCACTGCCACCAGCCATGTCTAAATGTTAAAAGAGCGAAACAATGCTCTAGGAGGTACAGATAAAAAGAGTTAAGAGTTAACCCTTCCAGTAGTCCATGTAAAATGGGGTGTACTGGATCTGTGGTTACTTTGGACTAAGTAAAGTTAATGGTAACTTTACCCTTTTCTGGGGGACAGTAGTCACCTCAGAAATGGAGTCAGTGGGAAGTCTGAACGACAACCCTGTGCCACTGCACAGAAGGTTCTGTGTGACACACACAAAGAAGGGGGCTACTGAAGTGGTGTACTCCAGACCCCACAATCACAAAAACAGGTAAAAACACATAGCAAAATACAAGTAAGAGTGATGAAAAGCTCACACTCTTACCAAGTGGAAAAGAAACAACTCCAGAGATCCAGCAAAGCTGCTGAGGGACTCACTAGGTAAGGGAAATTAGCCATGAAATGAGAATTGTCCCTAGCAGTGGCGGAGGCACGTAAGAAGGTAGATGATTCTCCGACAAGGAAGACAATGAGGGAATACAGAGGGCCAATGGGACAACTGGAACTTTTGAGAACTAAAAAGGCATAGAGTGCCATGCTATTCATGAAGCAGAAATACTACGCCAAAGCGAATAAGGCGGACACCCTCCTAGCCAGATTATTCAGGGAGACCCAGGGGAAAAACACTATAGTAGCGGTAAGAGACAAAGGAGGGCAGAGGCTTACCCGCACTGAAGAAATACAGGAACGCCTGGCCAGATATTATGCACTTCTATATGCATCACAGAACCCCCAAACCCAGAAGCAGACAGACTTCTTAGAAAGCATATAGCTTCCTGTAGACCCCTTGGTGGAACAGGAGCGCCTTGGGCAGGATATAACAATAGAAGAGGTGCGCAGGACGATTATGGGCGTTCCGCCCGAACAAGGCCCCGGGGCCTGGCGGCTACACAGCCGCTTTTTATAAGACAAATTCCCACATAATACGCCCCCACCTCTCCCAGCTGTATAATTCGTTTAAAACCTCGGGAACCATTAGTGCAACAATGGAAGAAGCCAAAAGTACACTCATCCCTAAACCCAAAAAAGACCCTCATATAGGCCTATCGCTCTCATAAACATAGACGCGAAGATCTACATGAAAATCCTGGCGAAGAGATTGGAAGCACTACTTCCCACCCTGGTCCATCCAGACCAATCAGGCTTTGTTTTGGGAAGACAAACGGAGGACAACATTAGGAGAGTGGCGCACGTGGTGGAGAAGGCACAGAAAATGTCCACTCCAGCCTTAGATGCCGAGAAGGTGTTTGATCGGGTGGAGTAGACGTTTTTGTTAAGAGTAATGGAGACAATGGGTCTTGGGGGGGGAGTTTCTCATGATGGTCCAAGCAAATTATAGAAATCTTAAGGTGCGATTGGCAGTAAACGGATCCATGTCGCCGCTAGTTGACCTAGGCAGAGGCACCAAGCAGGGGTGCCCACTCTCACCCCTCCTCTACGTACTATATCTCGAACCGCTACTTCAAGCAATAAGGGTGGAGGGGGAAATCAAGGGGATTCCCTTTGGGTGAGGGGTGCAGCATAAAGCAGCAACATTCGCGGATGACATGCTATTATCCCACATGAACCCCAGGGACTCGTTGAAAGCGTGCAGGAAACCTCCTGAACAGGTTTGGGGAAGTCTTGGGCTTCAAAATTAACCAAGGCAAGTCAGAATTAATGAACTTAACGGTGGGGAAGCAAAAGGCTGGGGAGCTGAAAACGATATCCCCATTCCTGTGCAGCCCGGCGGGGATCAAATATCTGGGGGTCAAAATCACCCCGACACTACCAGAGTGGTACGCTGCAAGCTATCCACCTGCGCTAAGAGCAATCAGGCAGGATTACCAGAGATGGAAGTGCTGCAGGGTCTCGTGGATGGGCAGGTTGGTAGCGGTAAAAATGATCACACTACCGAGGCTACTTTACTTTACTTATTCCAGGCGATCCCTCTGCGCGTCCCCCAGGAGTTTTTCAAGGAACTAGGGAAGGCAACTAGGGAATTTGTGTGGGAGGGAAAGAGAGCAAGGATAAGTTGCAAACTCCTGATGACACCGAAAGAGAGAGGAGGACTGCCGTTCCCCAACTTCCAACAGTATCACGAGGCAGTACAACTACGGGTAATACGGGAATGGTTCTCCCAAGGGGAAGCGAAAACTTTGGAAGCAAATAGACAGGTCAGTGGCGCAACATGACCTAGGGGAGGTCCTCTGGCTCCCACAACAGAGTAAGCCCAATAACCTATATATGAGTGCAATTACCAAGACACTGGTAGACACCTGGGACAAAGTAGTGCAGAAGAAGGGGATCACAACCTTTGCACCTCCATTCACCCCGATTTTCAACAATAAGGAGTTCACACCGGGATTAGAAAGGGGAGCGTTCGCGGGATGGAGCAAGGGGAGCTGTAGGAAGGTCAGAGATATGTTCATGGGGGACAGAGTGAAATCTTTCCAGGAATGTAAACAGGATTTCGGATTGGGGGAGGGGGAGAGACATAGGTATTTTCAAATAAGACAGTGGATCATGAATAGGGAAGTCAAACAGGCTTTGAGAAATATTTGGTATATCAGGGCTATACAGATAACTGGGTGAGGCCTCCCCCCAGCAGAAATGGCCATAAATGGCACGTTGGGAGAAGATGCTGGGTAAAGAGATTGCAAATGAAGATTGGGAAAGGCTATGGAGGAACATTCCGAAGGTACCAAGGGCAGCACAACTTCAAGAGGCATGGTAAAAATACCTCTATGGATGCCATTATACCCCAGCGCATCTACATAGCATATACCCGCAGGTTTCCAGGGAATGCTGGAGGGGCTGCGGGGAAGAGGGCACAGCAACACATATATGGTGGGATTGCCCAAAGATTCAGCCTTTCTGGGCGAAGGTCCTCCAAGCACAGGCCCAAGAATTTGGGGTGGGGCACAAAGGAGACCCGAAACATGTCCTACTAGGGCTGAAGGAAACAGAGATCGAGATGGGTGGGGGGAAGGGAGTAGGTAAGAACATTTCTTACACTGGCGGCAATGACCCTCATAGCCCAGAAATGGAAAAGCCTGATAATCCCATCAGCTCAAGATGGCTCCAAAAGATATGGGAATGAATTGCCCTGGAATGGGCCTCATACGCCATGAACAATAACCTCCAGAAATGTGCATCGGAATGTGGGGATACGCTGTCATTTCTGAAGGGAGACTTCAGAGCGCAATGGTGCCCCCAAAGACTGAAACTTCTAAACTTGAACTAACAGAAATGGAGAGGCATAAGCAACAAGTGATAGAGACTCCCAAGCTGCTGAGGGAAGGTGTAGACATGTGGAAGGGAGGGGAGGCTGAGGAGGGGGGAATGTTTAACCTGTTGTAAAACCAATAAAGAGAAGTTTTTTAAAAAAATGAAAGAAATCCTGGTGGATACAGCATGGAAGGATGATTCCCTTAATTCCTTTCTATTTACAGGAAGCCATTAGTGGAAGTTCTGAGTAATTTGGGAATGGCAGAAATCTTCTAATCCGACCTCTGCAATGCAAATTCAAATAGATCATCACTGTCCAATTAAAAAACAAAAAATATGAGCAAAATAAACTGAACCTTGATGAAGAACTTGCATTTCTAATCTGCATGGGCTGATTTCTATGTGGCCAGCCCCAGTCAACAAATGCATTTAAAGGTTTTATTGGCACCCCATTAGAGACATCTTTAGGCTCTGGCCAGAGCAGACAATTTGTCCCTTGCCAGTAACAGGAAAAGGTTTAATCACTCTGTGGATTCAAACTGCAAGTTCTGTAAAGGAGAGACTAACACTCTCATCTAGTTATTTTTTATTTGAGCTGCAACCTGCACACAGCATCTGAAAAATCAGATGTGCAGGGGAATGTGCAATGTTTGCAGCCCACCCAGTATAAGTGTATATCACCAAAGTAACTGATAAGCCAAGAAAATAAGTGTTTCACATTACCAGAAAGTACCCAGCAACTTTTATTCAAACGGAAGAACTGTGCAATCTGAGATGAAAAGCCCAGCATTTGATAGGCGAGAAAAAAACGAATTGGGCCTTGCTTTGTGTCTATTTCCTTTTACAGGACTGAAAACCAGCTTTGTAGAAGGAAACATATGGAGATATCAAAATAGGTTGTGACAGGAGTTTAGCTGCAAATTGAATGTTCAAATGTTACTGTGTTTTATGGAAATACAAATGCTAGGGGTAAGGGAAATGTGATTTTAAAGGCTACAATTGTGAATTAAAGCAACCTAAATAAAACTAGGCCTGAATTGCCAAATGGCCTTCTATCCCCAAACTAGCCACATGACTTGAATGGACTGCTTTCCCAAGAGAAAGATGTGAACATTGGACTTAGAAGCTCACCTTCAAGCCTTATAACTTTGCTTGGATTTTGGTTCACAGAGACATGGCTGGGTAATACAAAGGCTCCATACTTACAACTTCCATCTGACACAGGGCCTGTGCATAAAACACCAACATATACAATAAATGGGCACCCTGCAGCAACCCCCTCTCAAAAAATCAAATCCCCCATCTTTCTGGGGGAAGGAACTTCACACTTTTAGAGAGCCAAATCCTGGGATAACTCAAGGGGTCAAAACTGAATTCATAAATGGTCTTGCCAGCAGCCTAACTTCCAAGAACTTGCACCATGATAGCAGCATTCACAGGAGTGAAAAATTACCTAGCCCTCAGCTCCAAAAGGACAGAAGTTCCCTGACTAAGCAGAAAAACTAGAGATCGCATGTGATATTTTGGAACTAGGAATAAAAACCGCCTATGTGACTTTTACATTTAGAATTACATTATTGCTTGTAAATTCTAAACTACATGTTGTAGAGAGTTAATTTATCTTTTAAAATGTTCAGGTTGGCTTAGTGTAAAACCTTTTTTAATGTTTATGTCATTATGTAAATTAGGCTTGTGTATAGGCGCGTTACAAATGCCATATCATATCATATCATATCATATCAGGCATCTGCGTATATTTTTAGCACAGCAACAGTGCATGCCAGTGATTTACATCTCGTAGCGTCCCTGCCAGAGAGCCTGTTATTCTGCGTTGGAAATGGAATGTTTGTGTAAAAGTATTAGTTAGAAATAGACACAAGTCTGAACAGTTAGTGTCATGATCACATGTGAGAAATATGCTGTTTAAGAAAGTTACAATTGCTTACTGATGAAATCTCCCAAATGACATCACATCAAATGGAAGGAACATTCGGTGTACAAGTAAATCCCATGAGACTGTCCTCTTCAGTAATCTGCCCATTGCGTACAGAGGGGTGTGTTAATGATGGTTTTAGTGTGATGTCTCTTTTGGAACTCTGCCCAATCATATAAATTGGCCAACTAGATTAGAGAAATGACACACACCTTTAAGGGGAGTGATTTTTGCTCTATAAAAGTTCAAACTCAGATTCTGGACTCGCCCCCCCACTCACAAACTGACTGGATCACTGCAGAAGGAGAGAAAGGAGAATTGACAGAATGGAGAATGGAATAGACTGCTTTCCTTTGGATGCATTTGGATTAGTAGCAGAGAACTGTAAGTGAGGTCAACCTGAAGTTCAAGTTCCACGTCTTCTTCAGTGAAAAAGACAGCATGCAGGACCCAATTCAGAAAGAGAGAAACAAGGCTCAGGAAGGAAGCTGATCCCTTCTTGCTGACTGATGCCTACCTGTTTCTAGAGGGGGAGAATTGGACGAGACCTTAATAGGGTGCCCACCTCTCTGTGAGACAGCCAAATAAAATTCCCATGTAAGTACAATGCCATGGGTAAATATAATTCTGAGGGGAAACATACTCTAATGGGGAAGATATAAAATTACGGAAAGTACTAAGGGATGCGGGTATATAAATTGACTGTACATCCTGAGAAGTTAGGGAATATTTCAGAAGTGTATGTGCTTCTTGAATTATAGATATTGTAGAAAAGGTCCTATGGTGTGTTTACTGAGAGATATCCTGACTCCTTCTCTATGTAATCATCAAACACAGAAGTATTTGGGGAGCACAAAGAACATCTCACTGTCTCCATACCTAAAAAATAAGACACCTGAAGTCAGTTCCGGGTTACATTTCATTTAATGTTGTCATTTATATAGCACCTTTCACCATGGGTATGGTCCCAACATGCTTTAGGTTGAAATCCCTTGGCGGACCAAAGTCTGAAGTATGGGAACGTTAGGACGTGCTAGTATGCTTGTGTGCATAATGGTCATTAAAGGTTATGAGGACTTGGCCAAGTTCCTGTCAGCCGCCTATAACTAATTGGCATGTATATGGGTGGAGAGAGGTACACTAGGGAAGCTGGAGTGGGTGTGTAAGAGGATAGTCAATTATGTGTCTAGCTACAGTTTGAATTTTTGTCATGAAAGGTAGCTACATTCTGATGCCAGAAGTGTTGTGCAGAGTGTCATTCGAGTTCTATGTGAAAGCAGATGCATGCAGGAATGTGGCCGCGCCTTTGGCTAATTCCAAAAGCGCGGAGTGAGAGAGAAAAATGCATTGGTTATAATCAAATGAAAGCCTAGAATTGGTACATTCAGCAACATTCTAAAACACATGGGTTGATAAATTATGGTGGATACATTCTGCATGCATCCAGCTATCATTAAGTGGCTACTTAACCATAAAGGCAACATTCTGCCGGCATCTGCATTCCAAGTAGTGGAACACATTGTACAATCACCTAGAATTCATAATTTGGTCGCCCTCATGGACTCGAATAAGTGCAGCATCCTGGTCAACTGCACAGCCATTCCAAGTGCTATACAAAGACTGTCACAAGAGATCTTCTTGTGCAAAGGCTACAATATGTGCAAAAACAATGGCTAGCATCAAAAAATCCTCCAAGAGCAACACCCAGATCTCCCTCCTGAATTATTGCAAGTGCAGCACATTGACCAACCACACAAGTCTTCTAAGTATACCATGTTGGCTAGGCTACCCTAATGGATATTCACAGAACAAAAACCCTGGTTACACTTGTAAATCATGTAAGAGTAGAAGCAATGACTTCCTTTCCAATGATGTGGTCCAACAAGTTGGCCACCTTCACAAATACATTGAGTGTGATACATTGTCAACCCCTCCCAATCCATCTAAGAGCAATATATTGCCTACTCCCAAATCCATCTGAGGGCAATATATTGCCCACCCTCAAATCCATACTAGTGCAATACATTGCCTTCGCCCAAATCCATCTGAGTGTAACACATTGCCTACCCCCAAATCCATCTGAGTGCAACACATTGTTGCCCCAAAATACATCCAAGTGCAATACATTGTGTACCCCCATAATACATACAAGTGCAATACATTGCCTACCCCCAAAATCCACCTACGTGCATTGTACTGTCTACCCCAAAATCCATCAAAGTGCAATATATTGCCTACTACCAAATCCATCTAAGTGAAATATATTGCCTACCCCTGATAGTCCCCTGCGGGCAATACCTTGCCTGTGGTCAAAGATTGTGTGGGGCGGGGACCACTTCAATGACTCCTGCAAGTACAATACCCTTACCGCTCTCGCAATGGTTCTATGAGTTACAACAAGGCTAACTTCACTATACTCTCAAGTGGCATGCTCTGCCTACCCTATAGGTCCTTTAGAGTTCAACACATGACTAACATGTGAGTGTCAGTGTTGGCCAACATTGTGCTAGGAGTGAATGGTAGTAGAGTAAATGTGGCAGGGTTTTATGGGAGCACAGTAATGGCTGTGCTCATCACCCATACCACCTTACCTGAGTTGGAGCTGCAGGATGTCCTGTCCAGCATCCATTGGCAAACGGGGGGAAAACAGGGAGTGTGAGCTGCTTAAGGGAGCTGCCCTTTGCTGTGGCCCTTCGCAAGTTGCCCAGGCAAAGCTGCCCAGGGAAGGCCTTTGAAAAGCAGCTGTTCTGGTCACGTGGGAGGGCGGACCAGTGAGAACTGAATGGGTGGGCAGGGGGAAGTGGGTAGGGGAGGGTCAGTCAATGGATGAGGTGAAAACGAAAGGCACACCTGACACCCTTAGCCAATTGCTAAGGTGTTGGGTGGGAATGGAAGAAAGCCAGAAACAAACAAAGGACTACTAGACAAAAAACAGGGAACACTAGCTGCAGACCAGCTCAAAAAATGAATTGGAAGTCAACGTAAAAACACACAGATCCCTCTAAAGGGCACCACACAAGCCCTAGAACTCCTTAGCGGGTGGTTGTTGTGCAGGATGGATACACATTACAATCAGGAAATACAGAGGGAAGCAGAGAAGGCTGCCAGGGCAGAAAGAAAAGAAGGTCTGACTGCCTTACCCAATTGCTCAGGGGTTTGATGGGGTAAGAAAGAAAGCCAGAAACAAACAAATGACTACTACGCAAAGACATGGAACTCTAGCTACAGACCAGCTAAAAATACGGATTGGAAGTCAAAGTAAAAACACACACAGATCCCTCCAAAGAGCACCAAGCAGGCCAAATAACTGATTGGAAACACACACAAATGTCTCCAAAGCCCTCCAACCAGGCCAAAATCAGATGGGAAATCAAGGTAAACAAACACACAGAGATCCCTCCAAAGAGCACCAAGCAACCCTAGAACTCCATTTCCATGGCTACAGATTACAATCAGGAAAGGTAGAAGGAAGCAGTCAGAGAAGACTGCCACGACAAAAGGAAAGGAACATCTGACTGCCTTAGCCAATTGCTAAGAGGTTGGATGGGTAAAGGAAGAACGTCAGAAACAAAGAAAGGACTACTTCACAAAGTCAGGAAACTCTAGCTGCAGACAAGCTCAAAAAACAGATTGGAAGAGAAAGTAAAAGCATACACAGACCACTCCAAAGAGCACCAGGCAGGCCAAAAAACATATTAGAAATGCACACAAATCCCTCCAAAGGCCACCAATCAGGCCAAAAAATTGATTGGAAATCAAGGTAAAATATACATAGATCTCTCCAAAGAGCACCAAGCAAGCCCTATAACTCCTTACCAAGTGGTTGTTGGGCAGGATGGCTGCAGATCACAATCACCAAGGACGGTCTTGTTACTGGTGCGGATCCATTTAAGAAAACTGGGAAAGGGTGATTAATTGCTACCCATTTTCCCACCTTTAAGTTGCCCATTGAAAATGAGAAATGTACACTTTTACACTTCAATGCAATAAAACATCACTGGAATGAGTTTAGTTAAGATATTCTTTCATTTTGTAAGTGATTCACATGAGGGAATGTTAATTAGTTTGTCTTGCAAGTTTTCTAGAATGCAGTTTGAAATTCTGATATGTTCATTGAGCAGGGAAATGTTTATTGGCGATGAATAAGAAGTAGAGAGATTTAGATAGGGAGGGATGCTCCAATTTAATTTGGTCTTCTTCAACATGACATTTTCATCCTGAGTCGTCATACACTGTTTAACGCAAGGTGGGTGTGTGCGCAGGATAGATCAAATGTATATATGGTGATGAGTGTGCTTTAAAGGTTTACTTTCATGCAACTACTCTTTTTGACCATTGAACCTAGGAGTTCATAGATGTATAATTTGCTTATATTTAAATTGATTTGATTATTTCTATTTTATTAATCTGTGCAATTATTTCTGTGCAAACTGCATGTTTCCTGTCTGGAAAGGGGACCAAGGCTGTTGGGCAACAATATCATTAAATTGGGGGTCGCAGGTTCACATATACAACTTTATTCAATTCATAAAAATTGTACGCTATTGGTTTGGGTTGGGTGGAAAAATCCCCCAATTGGATACCACAAGATTAAAACATCCCACACTGTAGAGATTAGACCTATTATACAATCTTAAAGCCACGATAATGCTTCTTTTTGAGGGATATTTATCAGAACGTCAACAAGAGGACTACTAATATTTATGCTGGTGCATGGCAAATCAGAAACATTTTTGGGACATGAGCTTTTATATATGATCTTTTGAAGGTTTTTAATTTACCACTGGGACAGTGATGGATGGCAGGACAAATGACTACCATGCCTCAGTTTTATGGTCTTTCTCTTTTAGTATCTGTTTCTGCACTGAGCTTTTGATGCGCCAGTTTGCGGTGCATATGTTAAATGTTTTTTCACATTGGTTGTAACTGTTTCTATGCTATCAGTCACGAAAGGCTCCAGTAGCCGTAAGTCTTATTAAATAAATCAAATCACCCAATTTAGTTTTTTTCTCATTTATCACTAGAATGTTGCAGTTTATATCTATGGTAAATTAACGGTAATGTTTTTGCAACATGCTGGCCGCTTCTTTCAATATTAGTCTGTTTTATTTATAGTACCTGCTTTGCAATGATTTCAAAATTTGCCTATAAGATATGTGATGCAATATTTAGGGAGGGTTCTGAATTGTGTGCGTTATTTTTGCCTCTGTAACAAAATGACACAGCTCAACACATTACATGCAGAGATCCCATCCATACCTGAAGAAAATAAGAATATTGTAAACTTCCCGCTGTAGTTTCTCTTCAGTTTTGAACTTGTCTATGGTCCCACACTTGATACCCTAACCAAAACACTTTATCAACATTACCTTTAAAAGTTCGATCACAAATATAAGTGGCTGTGGTTCCTTCTGTAGTTCATCTAGGTCCTCGTAACCAAGAGTATGATAGGCAAACATGTTGGCAAGTCCACAAGTGTGCATGTGCCAATCTGTTGGACCTTTTCCTTCAGCGATTCGACGTAAGCT
This sequence comes from Ambystoma mexicanum, assembly GCF_040938575.1. NCBI lineage: Eukaryota > Metazoa > Chordata > Amphibia > Caudata > Ambystomatidae > Ambystoma > Ambystoma mexicanum. Next base: position 494,928,102 of record NC_090931.1, on the reverse strand, counting down.
TTTGGCAATGAGAGGGTACAAGCCTGTGTGCTGAACAGAAAAGGAAAAACCTTACTTACAAAGCTTTGGTTAGCATAGTAAAAAAACAAAGTAGAGAAACCTGAATTCATATTTAGTCAAGGTCCCTGGGACTCCTGGGCCCACTGGACCATTCTTTGATGATCTTGTGCAACTCCTTGATTGTCTTTCCACTAAACATCACCTCATTGTCATTAGTGACTTTAACCTTCCCTCTCCAACCAATTCTCAGAAATCTGAACGTCAGCCTTTTCTTAGTAACCACGCTCGCAACTCTATCCATAACCTACCTATCCACACAGGAGGTAACTCTTTTGATCTCTTATTCATCTCCACCTCTCTCTCAGCCACTAATACTACTGTCACACCATCCATATCTGATCGCCCAATTGTTTCCACCACCATCTCCTTTCCACCCTCTCACCACTTCCTTCACCTATTACTAAAAGGACATTTGAAGCTTCTGCCATTCACCCTTTCTCTCGCTCTGTTCTTACACACCTGATACCTATTCATTCAACACTGCCTTCGCCATCTTCCAAGCCCTACTACATGACTCTTTCTCCTCTCACTTCCCACTGCTTAATTTCACCCCCAAATCTCAGCATCCCCACCTATGTTTTACCCGATTCATATGCTCTCTCCGCACAGACATGCGTCAGCTACCACACAAATGAAGGCATACCCACTTGCATGAGGACCTGCAACTCTATCACTCTGCCCTGAACTCTCTCAAGTCCCCTCATGAAAGAGCAAAGGGAATTCTACCTAATTCTCTTTGACTCTCACTCCAACCATCCTTGCCAGCTACAGGGCACCCTAAACCCACTCCTCACTTCTCCTAAGTCTGTCACTATCAACTCCACTCGTGCAGCTAATGGCCTAGCTGACTACTTTCCTGCAAACTTTTCCAAAATTCAAGACTCTCTCCTGACCTTCCTCAAACTCCTTCCTTCTATATTTTACACTTTGCCTACTCTAACATCATCCTCTGCCTCTATCTCCCACTTTAGTCACACTAATACTGACAAAGTCCTACCTCTACTGATGAAGGATAAACCCTCTTGTGCCCCATCAGACCCTCCTTCTCCTCAGCCAGTCAAAACTATTGTCCTTTTAGTAGCCTCTCACCTCACTGAACTCTTCAACCTGTCCTTCAACTCCACTTGCTTTCCCTCTGTTTTCAAAACAGCCACGGTCATCCCTCTCCTAAAAAGCAAGGGGCTGACCTGAACCTACTGGCTAATTTTCACTGTGTGTCTCTCCTTCCGCACTACTCTAAAGTGCTTGAAAGGGTTCTGTACAACTGTCTCACCAATTTTGTAGACATCCACAACCTTCAAGACCCTCTACAAGCAGGTGTCCGCTCCTGTCACTCAACGGAAACTGCCCTCATGAATGTATCTAACTTCATTGGCTCTGCTAACCACTCCAACCTATCCTATATCCTAATTATCTTTGACTTGTCTGCTGCCTTTGACACTGTCAATCACTCTGACCTCCTTAATACTTTCTTATTGGGATTCGCGGTCAAGCCCTTTCCTAGATTGAATCTTACCTTGCACCTTGTCAATTCAATGCCTGCTGGAGCAACAACACCTCTCAACTCTGTTAGTGTTCTACAAGGCTCTGTCTTGGGTGTGCACCTCTTGACACTGTGTACCTCTTCTCCTGGGGCACTAATCCCCTCCTTTTGGTTCTCATACCAACTGTTCATGGATGACACCCACATCTTCTTCTCTTTTCCTGAACTCTCCTCTGATCGCTCTATCAACATTTCCAACTGTCTCTCTGCCATTAAATTCTGGGTGGCTTTGCATTATCTGATCTTAAACACTAGCAAAACAGAGGTGCTATCCCATGCCAAATGCTCTCTCTCATCTCTTTCTCTGCCTGTCTAGTTCCCACCTAACACTCTCCCCTTCACTCTTCAGCCAGAAACCTCAGCATCATCTATCATCCTTCTCACACCTTTTCTATTATCTCCAAAACTGGAACAGCAATTCACCTCAGCCTCTTAAATATTAGGAAAATTAGGTACCCCCTTCCTTTTGACTCCACCAATCATCTCTGAATCACTCTTGATTTCTCTAAACTTGACTACTGTGCCAGAATCCTCTTTGGTCTCCCTAGCTAGCCCCCTGGTTTCTTCCTCATTGTGTTATTCTATTCTGTGTTATGCACTTTGTTTAGTTTCCTTTTAGGCGCCGGTAACACACACCGGGCTGTGGTGGTTGACCGGACGCCAAGTTTTTTAATTTCAGATTATTTATTTTAGTTCTACCTAAGTTCCTTGTAGCCATTAGGAATGAGGGTGCCCGGCCTACTTTTGCAGACCGTAGCTTTGCTGGGCAGTGCAGTATTGTCTACATTTAGACTGGAATGTATTCACGCCGTTGTCTCTCTTTGCTGTACATGGGCAGAATCACTGGACAGTCCTCTTCCATAGTATGTGCCTATATAATGGGAACCAGGTCAGGAAGCGCAGTAGGAATTTACTTGCGGCGCTGAAGTCACGCCCAAGTCAAACCTGTCTGTGCGCAGGACGGACTTTGGGCCATTCTCCCCTGCCCCGCACGTTTTTAAACAAACATGGTCCCGAGAGGACCTGTTGCTTTTAGCACCACAGGACACAGTGTTGCCATCTTCTATAATTCTTTCCCCATCAGTTCAAGCTATGAAAAAGGACATGCATAAAGTGTTGCTGGTTAATGCACGTTCACTGGTCTTTAATGCTGCATCTTGCTACAACCTTATTACGGAGCTTAGCCCTGATCTCGTCTGTGTTACTGAGACCTGGTTAAGGGATTCTTCTGGACCCGCAGTGGTCCAACCCTTCCCGATAGTCATGATATGCTCTGTGTGGACCATGTGGCAGCCCATCCAGGTGGGGGCACTGCTATTTTCTATAACGCCTCCTTGATAGTCACCTCCCAGCCTCTAACTCACGATATGAAAGTGGCGATCCTTCTAGCGCATATTGTTGCCCCCCCCCTCTTTTACCTTTCATATTCTGTTTATTTCCCCACTGGGGCGGACCCTCTTTTCTTTAACCAATTTCTTGAGCTTACTGCCAATTTGTACCGAAAGTTGTAAAATCTTTTGATTGTGGGTGATTTAAATTTTAAATGTAATACTCCCCTTTCATTAGTGGTGGCTCAATTATTTTGTATCCATGGCTGAATTGGGCCTTGAGCAGCTGGTCAGTGGCCCGACCCACTCACTGGGGAATACGCCAAGTCCCTGGCTACTGTCTTTCCTTCTTTTCCTATTCCATAGCCTGACCACTTTGTGGTCCCGTTCCTAGTTCAGACACAAACCCCCCGAGTGGCGTTCAGTCCTTCACAGGTTCTGAAATGTAGTTTTCATAGGGTAGCTAAAAAGGATATTATAGCAAACATTCAAGCTGAATTCAGTGCTGCCCACTTGGTGGATTTTTCCTTTGTAACACAGACCCGTAATACAGTCACTGATTCCTTGAATCCACTTAAGCTGCGGAGGTCCGCTTGTCGGCCCTCCAAGCCTTGATTCAATGACAAGCTTAAATCCTTGCACCTGAAAAAGTGTTAAATGGAACACAAGTAGAATTCCTCCTATTCCCTTGAAGATAGGATGTCATTCAGACAGTGCTCTAATAGCTAGCATCGGGTGATCCGCCTTGCAAATCCACCTTCTATACTCACAAGGTAGAGAGTGCGCTGAATAAACCTGAGGAGCTTTTCTTCATCTTGTGCTCGCTTTCCTCAAGAACTGACACCCTGGCACATGCTACTCCTTCACAAGCGCTCTGTGACTCTTTATCTGATTTCTTTGTTATAAAGGTTAGCGACATACACAATCAGATGCGTACAGCAACGCAAGGCCCACCGGCTACACCTGGGGTAGATGGGGAATTGCGGTCTACTTTTCTTCTTTTTCACCTGCTGATATCATAAGCGCAACCAAATGTCTGAAATCACCTTCTCCTTCATATGCCATTCTTCTAGGAATCCTTCAGGAAATGATGTCTCAAATTGCCCACTAGGTCTCTCAGGCGGTAAATTTGTTCTGTTCATCTGGCCTTATTCCCCCAGAGCTAAAGCAGTCTCGTATCATTTCTCTTCTAAAGAAACCTTCTCTTGACCCTACTGTTCTTGCTAACTTCTGACGTATCTCTCTTTCCACTTCTCTATGAAACTCTTAGAATTCTTGATCTCCCCCTCTTCCTACTTCTTTTCTTGAGCATTCTCAATTTTTGGATCTCTATCAATTGTGATTCCGGCCTGGTTGAGACGTAAAGTGTACTCATCACCATCCTGGACGACCTGACTCGACTGGCAGACCCGGGGTTGGGGGCAGGTTCATTGAGTCTTCTAGATCTATCAAGAGCATTTGAAATGGTGGACAACCCTATCCTACTGCACCGCCTCTCCCTAGCCAGTCTCGCCGGCCAGGTCCTTTCCTGGTTTTCGCCCTTGATGACAGATCGGACACAGATCCTTTCCCTTTCCTCATTTCTCTCGCAAACTAGCGCTCTCTCTTGTGGTGTCCATCAGGGATCCAGCTTGTCCCCTGCCTTATTCAACATTTACATTCAAGCTCTTTTGCTGCTCATCCACTCCCACGGCTTCTGCTGCTACTCCTATGCTGATGACACCCAAATCATCGTCCGGCTACAACCTCGCCCAGCCAAACACAGCGTCTCAGTTTAGGGGTTTCCTGGCAGTGGTGGGTAGTTGAATGAGTAGCAATTGGTTTAAGTTCAATGGGGACAAGAAGACGGTCTCAGTGGTAGGTCCATCTTCTTGTCTCTATTCTGGCTCTGCTTTCCTTTCTTCGCTTTGGTCAGCTACCTGGAGGCCCCTGGAGATTGGCCCCTGCCCTTCACCTGTTTCCCAAGTGAACAGTCGTGGGTTCATGTTCTCTGAGTCCCCGTCTACTGCTTCCCAGGTCAGTTCTATTTGTAAAATAGGTTATTTCCAGTTAGGGGTTCTTTAGAAGGTTTTGCCTTTCCTCCCTATGCATCTCTGCCATCTTGTGGTTTCCTCTCTCATTTTAGGCCGCCTAGATTATTGTAATTCCCTTTGCTCAACTGCTTTACATTCTTCATCACCTACAGACATTGCAAAATCTTGAGGCATGTATTACTACGGATACTCCTTATGGCTCTCATATCTATCCCATCTGTTTTCGGCTATCTACTTTTGTGTCCTTAAGAGCAATGATACCGCCGGCAAATGTGCGCTTTATAAAAACCAATAACATAACTATGCTTTCTGTCCTTTCGACAAGATCATTAACTTCACTACCAGGACTCTCTTTGAACTTCACTTCACACCTACTTCCTCATACCATCACCAGGCTGGATGGCTGATGATGCAAAACAGGGCCAGATTTAAATTTCTTCTCCTAGTTCACAAATCTATGCACAGTCATTTTTTTATTTTTTTTATTTTTATTTTATTAGTTGTATATAGTTTGTCAACAAACTTTTACAACATGCATAAACCAAATTACATTTCATTGGGTAACTACTTAAATTCATGTAAATAAAAGCAAGATTACAAAGATACATTTAGGGGGTAATTCATGGAATCAAGCGCAGAAGTGGCGCACGTGGCTGGTGAACAGAGTGCGCGTGTGCCAGTTTGCGCCAGCCGCGTGTGCCAAAACCCATTTACACACACAGCGTATTCATGGATACTTACATCCATAACCAGCCATGGCGCAGAGTGGTGCAGCAATCCTGCAGCAGCGCCAGTTATGCCCCCAACTCCACCCCGTGCATCAAAAACATCCCACAAATCCCTTACATGGCGCAAAGGCCAGTGGACCAGCATACAGCCCCCCTACCACGAAAACACGCTAAAAACGCCACACAGCCCTCATGTGCCAGCGAAATTGCGTGAAAAACTGCCCGCGCACCCCTTGGAATACACATACCCCGCTCGCACCAGCGAAATCGCGTGTAAAACTCCAGGCGCACCCCTCTGAATACACGTACCCCGCTCGCGCCAGCTAAATCGCGTGTAAAACTCGAGGCGCACCCCTCGGAATACGCGTACCCTGCTTACGGCAGCGAAATCGCATGTAAATCTCCACTTGCACCCGTGGAATACACGTACGCCACTCGTGCACGTGAAAAACTCCCCGCGCCCCCCTGGAATACGCGTACCCCGTTCGCGCCAGCGAAATCACATGTAAAACTCCACATGCACCCCTCAGAATAGGCGTACCCCGCTCGTGCCAGCAAAATTGCATGTAAAACTCCATGCGCACCCCTCAGAATACGCATACCCCGCTCGTGCCCGCGAAATCGCATGTAAAACTCCACACGTACCCCTCGGAATACGTATACCCCTCTCGCGCCAGTGAAATTGGGTGTAAAACTCCACATGCACCCCTGGAATACGCGTACCCTGCACGTGCGCGTGTAAAGCTCCCCGCGCACCCATGGAATACGCATATCCCGCTCACGCCAGTGAAATCGCATGTAATTCTCACTCTCGTACCCCCAGATTCACGCAGCAGTGTGGTGAGATGCCACATGCACCCCCTGCAGCCAGACCACACCACAGGGGTCTACCCTACACCCCTCCACATGCCCCGCAGGCTGCCCATCACCCCTCCCCATGCCCCGCAGGCTGCCCATCACCCCTCCCCATGCCCCGCAGGCAGCCCATCACCCCTCCCTATGCCCCGCAGGCAGCCCATCACCCCTGACCATGCCCCGCAGGCAGCCCATCCACCCCAGACCATGCCCCGCAGGCAGCCCATCACCCCTCCCCATGCCCCGCAGGCAGCCCATCACACTTCCCCATGCCCCACAGGCAGCCCATTACCCCTGACCATGTCCCGCAGGCAGCCCATCCACCCCAGACCATGCCCCGCAGGCAGCCCATCACCCCTTACCCATGCCCTGCAGGCAGCCCATCACCCCTCCCCATACCCCGCAGGCCGCCCATCACCCCTCCCCATGCCCTGCAGGTAGCCCATCACCCCTGACCATGTCCCACAGGCAGCCCATCACCCCTCCCCATGCCCCGCAGGCAGCCCATCACCACTCCCCATACCCCACAGGCAGCCCATCACCCCTCACCATGCCCCGCAGGCAGGCCACATGGTACTATGCACTTGGGAGCCCCAACACATGTCCCCCACCCCACCCGCAGTGAAGGGCACCTGCCAGCAGGCCCCGACTCATCCAAAGTAAAATGGTTCCAAAATGTCAGTCCATTAAACAAAATCCAAAGTTCCAAAAAAAGCAAAGCATTCCTCCATGGGTCAAAAAAGAAAGAAAATCCAGGTCCATAACTAAATACAAATGAATAATCAAGGGTCCATGAGCCCAACAATCCAAAGGAAACCTAACCAAAAATCTACCTAACAAATAACTATTTACAAAAAGGCGGGGCATAGTCCATGCGCCCCAAAGAAAAAGAAAAAACCAAGGAACCCTACACCTACATAACTATTTACAAAGGCGGCGGGCCAGTCCCACGGCTCATTTAGCTATGTTGCGGGCCAGGGCATCATCAAACTCCACGTCGATGTCCCGGAGGCGAGCCTGTTCCCTGGCCTCGAGGTCTCGCAGGGATGCAGCCATGGAATCCCTCAACTCCCTGCAAGTTTCCTCAAGGCCCTCCGCCCACCTCAAAGCCCAGTGCATGGAGTTCTCCACCCTGACCATCCTGAGCCGTGCCGTCTGCGCCCGCCGCCTCTCCGCATCTATTTGCTGGCCCAACTGCTGCCACACAGAAGACACTCCCAGTCCGGGGTCCTCCTGCCCCTCGGTCGATGCCTGACCACGGGGTGTTAATGGCCCGAGCCATGATGCCTCCCAAGCTGAGCCTGCTGCTGCCTCCGACACAACTGCCTCTGGCACCACAACGGCGTCCGGGTCGATGGAATCCCCCGGCGCCGTCGTGCACGTGCCCTGCCCAATGATGCCGGCACCTCCATCTGCTGGGGTCAAGTTGGTGGGGTGGCCACCCCTACTGGACCTCTGACTCCCGACTGTGGCAGGGATGGGATCTCCACTAGGCTGGCTGCGTTGGTTGGGGCAGGTCCACAGGGGGCCCTGGTGGCATCTGGCCCGGAAGACGGCACGGAGAACGACTGGCATATAGTGTGCACAGAGGAGGAGAGGGCTGCAGGACTGGCCGACACATGGAGGAAACCCCCAATCATGATCCCTCCCAACTGGGTCACGTTGCCACACATATCTTTGTGATGACATGCGTGGTCCCCCCAGGAAGCACGCACGTCATTACGAATGTCACGTGTGCTCAGCACGACACCAATCAGGACAGACTCAATCCTGTCACGTGTCCCCACTTCCGCAGGTAGAGGAATGCCAGATGATGTGGACCTCCCCCCTACCTGCGGACGGGCCTGGTGTTAGGCAGAATCCTGTGCAGTTCCCTTAGGGAACACTGCAAAAAGATTAAGACTACAGGAGTAAGCAGTAAACCCAATTGGTAGCAGTCTCTACCACCCAGATTTACATGGTAGCTGTGGCTGAGCAGTCAGACTTCTCTCAAGAAGATTAAGGCAGCATATAGAATATACACAATAGGGCCAAAAACAAGGTGGAACAAGCAAACACTGACCAGAGCTTTGTATCAAAAGTATATAATTATTTATTTAACACACACTTTAGAAAATACACTAGCACTATAGGTCAAAGCAAGTTCAAAACACAATCAGAAAAGTATTTACACCTCCCCTAGCAATTACTAGACAAGTCTAAGTTAAAACGCCACTTTTTGTCAAAACAGAGACCAGCCGCGGGTTCGTCAGTAAAAGGTGAGTTCCTTTTATTCGCGGTCAAAGTGGTGAAGCTTGGCTATCCGGTCGCTGGGGTGCTTGGCACGGGCGAGTCGATCAAGAGACGTCTTTGGAAGGTGAAGTGGCGAACTGGTTGATTCCACCAGCTCAGAGGGAGAAGACTCTTCCAGCAGAAGATCTCCTCTTGTCGTTGGGAAAGTGGTGAGGTCGTTGCAGCAGGGCTCCACTGGTGGTGTCGTCGTTGCAGATGGCTCAGCTTCTTCCATCTTCAGATTCTTAGTTCATGTGGCGACTTCTGAAGTTCCAGTCCCAAAGGCTCTGCTTTTATGCAGAAAACCTCCCATTCAACAGCCTAGCTGTCACTCAAACATGCTAAGTGGTGAGCCGGGCGACTCACCACCGGGCCAATCAGAATAGAGTGCGACTTAGGTTGCTAAGGCAACGCAGTCCAGGGTGCCAATTCCCCTCCCCACACATTGTGTGGAACCCAGACAGAGTGACACCATTTGGAGGGCTTCTGTGGAGAAGCCCGCCTAAAAGTGGAACAAAGGACTCGACCTTGGTAAGAGTTACAGAGACGGACACAAACGACATTTTAGAAAAGAGTTCTGGCAAAAAGACCCAACCGTTGATTTAATATTAAATAAATAAACCAGCGGTATCTTTAACATTGCACCAAAAAGTGGTGCGTTTAAAATCAATGGGAAAATCCCATAGGAAATATTCTGGTGGAATATTTTGCGTGGTAGCCACTGCCACCAGCCAGAAACTCGACAAGGGGGACTGGACAGTGCCCCCTTGAAAACAAACCCAGGGGCAATCGAATTAACCCCTTCCAGTACTTCCACAATATGATGGTTTGTACTGGTTCTGTTCACAATTTGGGACTAGTAAAGTCAATGGTGACTTTACATGCCCTGGAAGACAGCAGTAAGTCCCAGGGTATGGAGTCTATGTTTGGGGGTCACTATGACACCCCTGTGTTACTGCACTGAGGGTGCTGTGTAACACATACACAAAAACAGATGATACTCTATGGGGTAAAAGACCCCATAGCCCATAAGCACACAAAAAGTCAAAGAAATAACACAAATCATGCCTAAGAGTGGGAGGAAAAGACTCTCACTCTTAGCAGGAGAAAAAAACAAACCCCAAAAATACAGCAAAGCTGCTGGGGGACTCACTAGGTTTGGAAAATTAGCCTTATAAGAGAATTCTCCCTAACACCTGGTACGGGTAATCCCTGCTGGTGCATGGTGATGCAGTCACAGTGTCAGGGACAATGACATGCACAGGCCCCTCCGCAGCGACCTGTGCTGCCTCCTGCCCCTGGACTGCACCACTTGCGCCAGTGGTACAGGCCCCATGTGTGGCTCTGTAGCGGCCTCCTCCTCCTACGCACACACCACCAACCTGGATGGCTCTGCACCGTCTTCCGCCGTCGCAAGCCCCTGTTGGGCTCACCTGCCCCTTCCACTGCAGCCGTAGTGGCAGACGCGGCACCAGTCCCCTCGCTCCCGGATTATGGAATTTCCTGGGAGGGTGACTGGGCCCTGAGTCACCGGCCGGTGGAGGCATCCCTGCCGCTTCCCTCCACAGCACCGTCTCCACCCTCTTCTTCACTCGCCGCTGTGTAAAGGGAGACATTGAACACAAGCATCAGGGTACTGTACAATAGTCCCCTAGACAGAAAGCAATAGCACATGAGTGGCACTGTCAAACGTCACTTCCATCATGTCCCTCCACAACACATGGGTCAGTGCAGGCAACACACATGCAGGAACAGGCATGGCATATGCAACAAACATTTGCATCCATGTCCAATGCACAGTAGAAACATCCAATGGTGGTCTGCAACTCACATGCATCATGGGACATGCTGATCACATGCACACACATTACCGGAGGGTCATGCCTCTGGCCCTGTATACCCCCAGACACAATGGATACAAGGAGGACTAGGCTGTATCAGTGAATCAACACATCGTCACGGACATGTATCATGCAACCATGGCGTTGACCAGTCACTCACACACTAGTCAGACACACGGACACGTACACCATGCATGTCCATGACAGCAGCACCCATCTCTCACACCCCAAACATGTCCAAGTACAGACACATGCATGCATACATATGTGCATTCCGCAAGCTGCTCTGCATGATGCATTGTAACACATACACCATCCATGTGGGTCACGCCTGACTGGACTCACATGCAGCACCATCATGTCCCTGCACACACACATCCATACATGACCCATGTCACACAAACAGCCAAGTAGCTAACTACTAGCACACTGCAACATGCACTGTTTAAAACGGGAATGCATGGGCACTTACCGCTCGACTCCAGATGGGCCTGCATCCTGAGGATCTGGTGATGAAGCACTGGGCGAATGAGTTCCAGGACCCTCATCTGCTGGGTGGTAAGGTGGGCCTAGTGCCCCACTGCATCCGCTGCGTCCAAGAGGCACCAGGCCTTCTTGAGGGTCCTGGACTTGTAGTCCTCCCATCGCTTCTGGACGTGTTTGATGTTGCGGGGTGCCACCTCCTCTGCGTTGATGGCACCCACTCTGTCCTTCTATATCCTCTTCCGTCCTTTCTGGTCGGCGCGCAATGGTGTGAAGAGGGCACCATAATGCCCCACAACTTGCTCCACCAGGATGCCGACTTCATTAGCACTGAAGCTGGCAGTCCTCTGCCTCCCTGCTGGGGGGTTGCCACTGGTGCCGGATGGTGTTGTGTCGGACATGGCAACCCCCGAGGCAGGTGTGGGTGGGCAACTGGGTCCTGGGGCTGCGCTGTGGAGCGATGGGATACCAGTCGGAAGTCTTCTGTTCCAGCAGGGGTGGTCACAGCAACTGGACCCCTGCAGATGGCTGATATGCAGGCACCAAATGACAGGGCACTGTTGGCAGCAGGCAGGAAGGCAGCAGCAGATGGCTTGTAGGAGGCTCCCGGGGCTCTGGGGGGGCAGGTAAATGGCCTTCTGGGCAGGAGCGTGGTCTTCCGTGTGTTGTTGCATGGCCAGCTTGATGCAGAGTGAATTGGCACATGAAAAAACAGCACGTCAGCGTGTAATTCGAGGAAAGGGCCTTAGCGCGTAAGCACGTAAGTGACGTAACGTGGGCAGGCATTTCCTTCTGCATGTGTAAGTGGTCTGCATGGGTCTGCAGCGCACTGTACGTGCTTTCAGTGGAGACCGACGCGTGAGTTCTTCCTACTTTGGGGTTCACACGCGATTACTTCACAGCAGTTACAGTGCCTACGCGTATTTATTTTCCACGTAGACGGTGAGTCACGCAAGCTATTGCATGCTATTTTCCCCATTGCGGGAGCCCCTGTTTGTCACGTACCCCATTTATTGACGTCATAGTAGGCCGCGTGTTAATCGTGTATGCTTTTTTGTGTTCCTGGGTGCAACACTTTTTTTTTATTTGATACGCACGTGGGCTACAGGGGTTGCGTATACGTTTTTCTTGTATTTTTGGTGTGCCTGAGCGTTGCGTGAATTTAGCCCCAGGGTCCACAGGCAGCTTTGCCAGGCAGCCTTGCAGGAGCACAGGGGTGCGTCTACCATCACGTACCCTGCCCCCTTTACCCCAATTGACCAGGACAATTGTTCAGTGCACCTCCCATTGGCAGTAGTACATCCGTGCCATGGTGGGGAGGCCACCAAAGGTTATGGGGGGCTCAGCTGGGTGTCCTGCCAGTGTTAGGAGTGGTCGGGCACATGGCCGAGGTGGCCAGGGAGTACATGGAGTCCAGGGTGGCCAGGGTGGCCGTAGAGCGGGAAGAGGCAGGGGTGCACCACAGGGGCAGGATGTCCAGCCACATGCTGGTGCAGCCATGCCACCACCCCATGCGGCTCCAGGTGATGCTGCTGTTGCATCAGACCCTGGCACCCTTGCAACCCGACAGTAAGTAAAATGTGCTGACATGGGCCACCCGGTAGTGGTAGCTGCAGGTGCAGCTGTGGCGACCACCACACAGCCTGCCACCTGCCAGGGTTACTCATAATATGGCGGTACGGTATGGATGGTGCCAGTGACATACCAGCACCGTCTATAGCGTACCGCCATACTCATAATGACCCCCTTTGTATGTGTGGTGGATTTTTGCCAAGTGAGTTCATCAGGTCCCATGTCAGGTGTGAATGTCTCATGCCTTTTTACATTTCTCACGTTGCACTTAATGACGATTGTGTCATGTGTTGTGCATTTGGTTGGCTGTTCAGCTGTTGCATGCCATGGCATGGCATGGAGGACAGGTGTCATGGGTTTTTGGAGGGTTTGGGTGACATAGCAGTGATTTACATCGCCTATTTTGTAGGGTGGGGTGGGTTATTCACCTTGCATGTGTTCCTTTTGGTTATGTTTCAGTAGCTAGGGATGCACACAATGTAGCACTTCCATGCAAACATTCTCAGGGTTTTAAGGTTGAGACAGTTGACTGTCTTTGTCATCATCGATTGTCACCTGGTATGTGCCAGGCCTGGGAGCACTCTGCAGAGGTGGGGGTTTAGGTGTAAAATGTGGCCACAAGCTGGGTCCGGGCTGCCTCGCCACGTACCCTTTCCCCTCCCATGAGCAGCACCTGTGCATGTGGTTGGGGATGTGGGGGAACCACCATGTCCACCGGGACGCCCCGCCATGTTGCGACGTTGTGCAGGGCACATGCTGCCACAATGATCCTACCCACTACTGGAGGTGCATATAGTAGCTGGCCGCCAGAGCGGTCAAGGGAGCATAGGCGTGACTTGAGCACTCTGAATGTGCGCTCCAATATGGCCCTGATTGCAATATGGGCTGCGTTGTATCTTACCTGGGGGGGTGTGGTGGGGTTCCGTATTGGTGTCATCATGTGGGTGCTCAGAGGGTAGGCACTGTCCCCTGGGGAGGTGATGATGGTTGTCATTAGTTAGATTTGTGTATTTGTCTGTGTGTGACATGCATGCATGTGCACAGGCATTTGTACTAACCTATGAGCCATGTGTCGCCATGCTTCCCAGCTTCCAGGGCCCGGATCAGGGCGGACATTCTGTATATGAAACTTTCATTGGTAGAACCAGGATAGTTTGCATGGACAGAGATGATGATTTCCTTGGCATTGCATACAACCTGCATGTTGATGGAATGCCAGTGCTTGCGGTTGCAGTAGATGTGCTCAGTGGCCCTAGGTGGACGTAGGGCCACACGGGTGCAATCTATGGCACCGAGCACTTTGGAGAAGTGTGCCTCCCTGTAAAGGTCCTGGACCATGGCCAGCCTTTCTGCGGGTGTTCTGGGCATGTATATGTGCCTGCAGACTGAGGGGCGTGCAGTCATGATTGCCAACACCTGGTGTAGGCAGCGTGACTGCGTGGCCTGTGAGACACCCCCAACTATGGCAGTTGTCCGCTGAAATGAACCAGTGGCCAAAAAATGCAGGACATTGAGCACCTTTTCCAAGGGGCTCAGTGCTTGGGAGCACAAGGTGGGTGATGTGAGATCATCCTCCCACTCAGTGACCAGGTCTAGGATGATACGAGGTGCAAACCTATACCTTCCATAGACCTCGTCATCAGGCATCCCAAAAAGGCTGGTCCCGGGCAAAAAAATGCGGGCCTGGCTATTCTCCTCCTCCTGCGGTGTCCCACGATCAGTGCTGCGAGAAATGGGACATTCATCGTAGCTGTATATGCGTGTTTGTTATTTGTGCACACTTTTATACTGCGCGGGGACGCTTCCGCCTGCCTTCATGTGGCGGACATGTTTACGCCTGTGCGTGTCTTTTGGCGTGCGCAGGTTTCCCGTATTCGATTCCATGAATACGTGTTGTTCGCGCACGTGTGGGCATTCCGTGTATTTCCCAGCAGTACTTCCCCAGTTACGCCCTCATTTTCACGCATTGTTCCCCATTCCGCGTGTTCCGCCCCCTTTTTGGTGTGTGCACTACACGTTGTTCGCTTTCACTGTGCGCGTCGCACACGGTGTTCGGGATGTCGCAGTGACATGTGCGCCCATGTGCGGCGCACATCCTGGGAAAAATACGCGCAGGGCCTTTCATGAATCGCACGCGTGCGCATGCGCTTGCTTTTTCACGCTTGCCCCACTAATTTCGGCGCACATTTGGTCCATGAATCAGCCCCTTAATCTTTAGAACATTGCAAGTAAAACATCCTCATAGGCCTGCATATGATTCAACAACAAACTTAGTACATATCTTAAGCAAAATAGGTATTCTGCCATCATGCGTAACCAACACAACTTAAAAAAGAATTTTTGAGACACTGCTGTCCAATATTTTTCAAAATGGTACATTGACAAGCATAACAAGATTTTTAACAATGCTGCATTTCTGATAAAATAGCATGACATAGGGCCTCATTACACAGTATGCGGTAACCATGGCGCTTTTAGCGCCATGGTTGCCGCCGGTATTTTACTGTGTCCGCCTTGGTGGATGGCGGAATTACCGCCCTACTCCAAGGTGAGCGGGGGCGGTAATTCCCCATTCACCAAGGCACTTCCCCATTCCCATTTTTGCCCCCATAGGGTTCAATGGGAATGGGGAAGGAGCTAATTACGGTACCGCAAGTTGCGGTACCGTAATTAGCACCAAGATCCCTTTGCGGGCCCGTTCCTTAAAACCAGCCGTTAAGATCGGGTCCCGCAAAGGGAACTCGTAATAAGGCGGTAAGGGTTTACCGGTACCGGTGCCCTTACTGGTACCGGTAAACCCTTACCGCATTCCGTGTAATGAGGCCCATAGAATTTACTCTAACCACACTGACGTCTAGAGGCACGCCTAGAAACATGTTTTCTTAAACAATTCCTTTGGGAGGTTTTGCCTTAAAGAACCTCTAGTCAAACATGTGAGATACTTGTCTTACCAAAAATAGAAAATAATTTTCGAACACAATCATCGTTATCAAGTTTGGGTAGCTGTAGGATATAGGCACATTTGTAGTTTACAATGTAGGGCCTCATTTATTTGTAATAAAAATCAGGATAGTGAAAGAATCACACTAATATTCTACCCTCGCATGCAAGTAATCCAAAGCCACTCCGTAGAGAGCTCAGTAGTGCCAATTCTCGGGCTACCAAAGCTTTGCATTCTTAACCTACCTGGGACATTATGGTTTCAAGTAAAACCCCAAAACCTCAGAAATTCGCCAGTTATGGTAAGCTAAGCAACCATAACTCATGCCACCACTGACCACTGCTGGGACTAACACCCAGGACATCAAAGATGACATCACAAATGCCATTGATGACATCACTGATGACATCACATATCCGGGTGACTTGTTTTTGTTCACTGACATATCTAGGCCAGGTGTTTTTCTTCAGTGACAGTCAGAATATGAACATTGAAAAGATGTTATATATATACACGTTACCCTTGACATATGTTCTTAAAGTAATTGTCTTAGGGTTTGGCCTTAGCTCATGCTACACATAAACGGGGAAATGAGCAGGCCTCAAACATACAATTCATTTGTATACATGAATATGAATGTTAATGTTATTAATATTATCTGATGATGTGACGCTTTCTTCCTCACTTGAGTTTTCTTGTATGTGCCTTACATTTGTGTATGCTGTGGCTCTTCATATATATTGTTTGTACTATCAGAGGTGTGAGGTAAGTATTCCATTATAAGCACTTTATTCCATAAATAACATTAGTCAAAATTCTAATAGAATTAAAGTTATTATTTTACTGACCAATATTACCAGATTAAAAATGCTGTACTTCTATTGTGCATAGTGGAGGCATTGCCTGTGTGTATGTATGAATACGTTCCTGTATTAACAACAACACTCCAATATAATGTTTTGTTTAGATAAGTACATGTTTTAATTCATTAAGTAGTTTATTCCATGTTAATGACACACTTTCCAACCTCACTCATTACAACGCTTACACTGCCACCATTCTCAACCTGCTTACACATATGTATATACTGCCAAAGTATCTATGGGCCTC
The DNA here is from genome assembly GCF_040938575.1 of Ambystoma mexicanum. NCBI lineage: Eukaryota > Metazoa > Chordata > Amphibia > Caudata > Ambystomatidae > Ambystoma > Ambystoma mexicanum. The sequence goes on along the minus strand of NC_090931.1, from coordinate 494,911,337 downwards.
ATTACACGGATGGCGGTGAGCCATGGCGCTATTAGCGCCATGGCTCATGGTGGTAAAATACCGGCACCGCCTTGGCGGAAAGGGGATTTACCGCCCCATTCCAAGGTTGGTGGGGCGGTAAATCCCCCTTCCGCCATTGCCCTTCCCCATTCCCATTTCTGCCCCATAGGGCTCTATGGGAATGGGGAAGGCGCTAATTACGGCACCGCAATTTTGCGGTGCCGTAATTAGCTCCGAGGTCCCTTAGCGGGTTGGTTTTTAACGCCTGCAAAAAGCAGGCGTTAAAGCACCAACCCGCTAAGGGACCTCGTAGTAAGGCGGTAATGGTTAACGGTCACCGTTACCATTAACGGTGGCCGTTAACCATTACCGCCTTCCGTGTAATGAGGCCCTATATATGACTCTTTACCTTACATATAAAGTACTCTTCTTTTCCAACCTCTACTACAAGCCACCAAACACTGCTGCAACAACAATCCACCATTACATTACCACTAGGCCACATATTCCCTATTTGTTAATTATACTGCAACACATTACAAATACATTGCACCACAAGCACAGCACTTCTTTCATTAAGCTCAGCAGCATTAAAGTAACCCACACATACACATTTTCCTTACACCCATTGTTCCCCTTTCCTTCTAATCTCCCAAACAGCACTACTCATACTTCAATTGTTCTGACAACATAGTTAACAGACTATCCAAAACACAACTTCATTAACTGTATTTCCCAACAACTCCTCTTACATTCATAAATAACAACCTCTCTTACTAGAAGTACTTCACAATTACCATATATACCCACCACCTTTCTTTTATAATTAGAGGAAAAAAGAAAATGACTGAAGACACCAACCAGAAGAAGATTACTCTTCACATCCTACAAAGTAAGTACATTACTATACTATTAATCTCTTTATTATGGTATCAATGTACTTTTGCTATATATTAGCCTACAGTATTCCTTTCAAATCATCAACATTTATTTCACTCTTACTCATTACATTTCAGTATGCACGCTCCTTCCATTCTTATCTAAACAACATCATTATAACAACCACTACTCTCCTCAAAACATCATAATGTCACTACGTATTCATTCATGTCACCACCCTCTGCATCATCCACAAGGCCTTCTGGGGCCTGGGGCCTCAATACCTTCAACTCTCTCTTCCTAAATATCTTCTTTGCGAGCTCTTCGCTCATCCGCCTCCAACTCCCTCAAGGTCAGTCGCTTCTCCAAGCAACGAGTTGGTGGTCGATCTCTTTCTTCGGCTGGTGCCTCCCTCTGGAACAGAATCCCTGCCTCCCTTAAACTTGAGGAGAACCATCTCCAGTTCCGGAAGCACCTCAAAAGCTTTCTCTTCTCTTCTGCCTTTTCTCCTCCTCTCCTCTGCTGCCCTCCTGACTGTAACCGGAACTGCACTGGTTACCTGGACACCCTCTGATCTCGGGCCCAGGCCCTCCCCCGCCTGTGTCAACCACCTGCACTGCCCACCCTACAACCCCCGCACTTGGGGACTGTTTCTGTATACCTACAGTCCCCCTAGGAATAAAAGCAAGCCATATAATCATCCACCTCTAAAACAATTTATAGAAAATATTCAAGTAAAACTGCTAATAGCATCATTCAACAAAACAAATCCAGCAAGCACTAAAAAAGTAAAGCCATTCTTCCAAAAACCAAAACTAAAAATAAATGTATAAACAAAAGCACACGTATGAATAAACCTAACTCTATATCTAACAATGGTAACGTAGCCCCAGTAAAGCATTCCAGAAAAATTATTTTACAAAAAGTGTTCCACCGTAGAGTACATCACAATCTTATGAAAACAGCTGAAAAGTCACACTCTACCCTTAAAAATTACTGCAGAAGACTAATCCTCGAAGCTCTAATTGACAGCGCATTTCTGCTAAAAAGAAAGTTGTTTATATTAATTTTAAACAACATGAAACCACTAACTTAATCAGTAAATTAAAAAAAGTACTTCTAAACATGTGCAAGGTCAATATAGATACCTTTTCAAACTTCTGTGCAGGTGAATGGATTCACACAAGCAGCACAGAACCATATTTCAATAAAGAGGTTTATAAACAAGAACAAAACAAAAACAATTGCCATACACAGTAATGGCTCAGGGTATGAAATGGTAGGAGACACCATTATGGCAGAAACCCTTATAGAAAAAAACATCCCCAACAAACTTTCAACCAACTGTCCCTTTTTCCCAAACAATCCTTCCAGTGTACAAATGAGCATGCAGCTCAATGTGTAACCTATGCCAACAATCAGTCAAATCATTATGACAATTCCTCAATCAGTATGTAAAACAAAAAGACAAAAGTAGAATAAAAACTTCAAAAACCATGGACTCCTGTCCAGTGCACAACTAGATTGGGCTGCAATGACATTTATTAGATTGCATTTCGGGAACTGCTCGCAGAAGCACCTTCCACCACATCAAAATGTTAGCAACACACCATTCTGCTATACGAAATCTTGTGCATAGAATATATTATGCAAAAAGTCCTGCTCTAGAACTGCAAAATTCAAACAAGATCCTCCTACATGGAATAGCCAAAGAACTCCTTCAACAAATACAGCACATCAAAAGTAAATATTTTGGAACTGAAGATCACTTAGACAATTCGGTTACTTTGGAAAACATGCGTGAAAACCTTATGAACACCAATCTCCTAACATACACATACGAGAAAAGAAATAGCAATGTTTCAAAACACATCTGCTGAAATACCAGACCAAGTTTGTGTCTGTTGTCGCAGAACTTTTTATAAAAAGAGCACACAAATAGTAGATATCGCTTAAAAATAGAGGATATTGAGGAATCCCAATGGTTCCAATTAGCTTTATAATTAACAAAAGAAAATAAATGCAAAATAACTGACCCCTCAATAGTTTGCACGTGCTGCAATACAAAGCTTGACAATAAACAAATGCCATCATGTGCTGTCACTAATAACTATATTCCCACTTCCAAAGGCTCTCCAACAACTTAACTTGTATGAGAGAATTATAATCCAAACAGTACACCCATTTCAAGCTATAATACGTCTTCAACACAAAACGCAAGTTGCCTCCTTCTGAGTTACTAAAAGGCATGTGTGGCAAAGTAGTATATTTGCCATTAGATCTGAAAGAAAACTTACAAACACTGGGAATACAACAGCCAATAGATCAATCTTTGATTATCCTTGTTAATCGTGTACCGACAAAAGACAAAATAATTTGGCAACAACTAGTCAACTTAAACAAGGTAAGACAAGCCCTACAATATCTTAAAGAAAACAATGAATACTAAAATGATATAAACATAGAGAAGAACTTAATATCAACCACCCGATTAATTGGGAATTCACCACCAACTGGCCAATTTGAACGTGTAGATCCTATTACTGAAGCCACCATTTTGGACCAGTATGCTATTCACCCACTGCACTCCAAAGACAACATAGACGATGCACTAGAAACATATCAAATGTGTCAAGCCAAAGGATCTCCAATGAGCATGTGGGAGAAAAGTGTTGAAGCACATTCTTTTGCTCTACTCTTTTCTACAGGAAAAGGAGGAAGATATGATGAAAGACCCACACAAATTAGTGGATCAGAATATTGCTCTTCACAAATATATTCTAAAGACCCCAGATTCAGACAAAACGTAGAATACATTTTCCACCTCCTGTTTGAAAGTAAACTGGCAACTGTATGTTATAAAAAACACACAATATGCAATAAAAGTACCCCTCCGCTCGGAGAAGTAGCATGCTACTTTTGGAGGAAAGAATATCAGTCTAGATGAGCACCACACACCCACATGCCTTTGTTGATAAAAAATCCTCTGAAATTTGGCCATGACAGTGATTCCACCGTTTTACAATTTATAGAAAAAAACATAACCTGCAATATCCCTTCAGAAACCACACATAGGGCCTTATCACGAGTCTGGCGGTAACCCTTAAATGCGGCGGTAGCGGCGGTAGCGCTATTACCACCGCATTTAAGGGTCCGCCAGATCATGGCCTTGGCGGATTTCTCCCCAGCTCTGAGCTGGGGGGAAATCCACCGAAATTTCGCGCTCTTACCGCCGGCGGGAAATCCACGGTATGAGCGCGAAATGTCCCCATTGAGTCCAATGGGGAATGGGCTCAATGGGGAATGGCCAATACCCATTCCGCCGAACCCGTGATCCGGCGCTAGTAGCGCCGGGGGGTTCGGCGGTAGGGCTATTAATGCCAGAGCTAATAGCGCTGGCGTTACCGCCCAACTCGTGATGAGGCCCATAGTGACCTACGTACACAAATCTTACGCTTCCAAAAACATAAGTGGGGAAAATACTGCTGACACATATAAAAACGAAGGGAAATACTATATAAAATGTTGCTTTGGCTTCCCTAGACCAGTTTGCGCAAAAGGACAGGTAAATAGCTTCATGTCCTCCATTACAAGGGACGAAGCATCCAAGTATATCAATGATTACAATGCTATCATTTTCCCTCTTGTGGAATGCAAATATAGACATACAATACATTGCAGACAATTCCACTGCTGTTGCAAGATATGTCACAGCCTCCAAAAGCTGAGAAAACAGAGCTAAAAGACCTCTGCCTCTGAGATGACACATCATCTGATAAAACACTGTCACAAAAATTGTACAGCTTCGGTATAAAAATGTTCTCCCATAGAGAATGTGGGTGCTACGAAGCTGCAGACTTTTTAACAGGTACAGCCTTATATGGCAAATCTGAACACATTGGACCTTATTACGAGTTTGGAGGAAGCCATGGTGCTATTAGCACCATGGCTGCCACCAAACCGGGCTCCATTACCGGGTTCCTGCAATGGGGATTTACCGGGCCATTCCGACATAGGAGTACCCGGTAATTCCTCCTTGCAGGAACCATTCCCAGCATGAGAGAGCAGTGAGGCACTTAATGGTTAGGTATGCGGCTGAGTTGGGTCACACCATTGCTGCAACGGAGGCCATACCGACATGGAGAAATTGAAGGATTGTTTGGCAGCACAGAGATAATATGAGGATATTTGCAGTCAGTGTACTATGTTGTGTTGTGCCTGCATAGGCCCTACTGCCTTGTGTGCATGGCTGGGGCCCTTGGACATAAGTGGGTGGGCTCTGGTTGGAAGTAGGTAACAGAAAGTTGCCTTGATTGGGTTCATTACTGTACCGATTTGTACTTGTGGACAGAAAAGGTAAGTGGGCACATGTTTCCATGCTGGGCACTGGTTGGAGATTGTAGCTTTGGGTGAGTTCGTTAGTGTACCCATACGTACCGGTAGTCAGGAAAGGTACGTGGCCACATGGTACCATGCATGCCTCTATTGCATTTTACTGGGTGTGTTGAAGGAGTAGGCTATTGGGTACATGGGTGGAGGTCATAGGCCTCTGCCTATGTACCCAAGAGCCTGGGCCTTGGGCACAGCCTTGCTTTAGGGAGGGCAGTCAGACATTGGCACATGGAAGGAATTTGTACGGAGGTACTCACATATACTTTATTGGTGGACAGTTGTAGAGGTGACTATCATTTTTTGGTGAGTGCAGGCAGACTCCCTTGGGGATGGGTTATTGGAGACAATATGAGGATATTTGCAATTGGAGTGCTATGTTGTCTTGTGCCTGCAAAACCCTTAATGGCTTGTGTGCATGGCTGGAGCCCTTGGACATAAGAGGGTGGCCACAGGTTGGAAGTAGGTTATAGAATGCTGCCTTGATTGGGTTCATTACTATACCAATATGTACCTGTGGACAGGAAAGGTAAGTGGTCACATGTTTCCATGAATGGCTCCATTGCTTTGCAGTGGGTGTGGCGAAGGAGTAGGCTGTTGGCAACAAAACCGCAACAAAATGCTGAAATGTATGGGAGTACTGTGATAATGGTGTCTGAATTGCACACCTACGTAGAAAGAGTACATTGAGTCCAGGTAGAGTGCATTGGGGATGGGGAGTGAATTGGAGGTAATATGAGGGTATTTGCAGTTGATGTATTATAGTGTGCCTGCAAAGGTGTACTGGATTGTGTGCATGACTGGGGCTATTGGATGTAATAGTTTGGTCACTGGTTGGAAGTAAATTGGAGAATGTAGCATTGTGTTAGTTCATTAGTGTACCCATACGTACCGTAGTCAGGAAAGGTACGTAGCCAAATGGTAGCCTGCATGCCTCTATTGCATTTTAGCGGGTGTGTTGAAGGAGTAGGCTATTGGGTGCATGGGCAGAGGCCGTAGGCCTCCGCCTATGTACCTAAGAGCATAGGGCTTGGGCACAACCTTGTTTTAGGGAGGGCAGTCAGAGATTGGCACATGGAATGAATTTGTACGCAGGTACTCACATATACTTTATCGGTGGGTAGTTGTAGAGACAACTATCATTTTTTGGTGAGTGCAGGCAGACTCCATTAAGGATGGGTAGTGCATTGGAAACAATATGAGCATATTTGCAGTCGGAGAGCTATGTTGTATTGTGCCTGCAAAACCCATACTGGCTTGTGTGTATGGCTGGGGCCCTTAGGCATAACAGGGTAGGCACTTGTTGGAAGTAGGTAACAGAGAGTTGCCTTGATTGGGTTCATTACTGTACCGATATGTACCTGTGGACAGAAAAGGTAGGTGGTGACATGTTTCCATGTATGGGTCTATTGCTTTGCAGTGGGTGTGGCGAAGGAGTAGGCTGTTGCTAACAAACTCGCAACGCAATGCTGCTATTTATGGGAGTACTGTGATATTGGTATGTGGATTGCAGACATATGTACAAAGAGTGCTTTCACTTTGCCTTAGGTCATTTGCATAAGGTATTATAAGCATACCGTGTGTCATACAATACACTTGTAAATATGTAAGCGTCCTAAGGTCCGCGCCTTAGCAGAATCACTGTGGAAGACATGGTGCAGTTCGTAAAGGAGCATTGGTGAGATAAGACACCATTTGCGTTATGAGTGGTGTGGCTGTGAACAGAGCTTCACTTCAGGGAGTGTACTAAGAAAGTGGGACATGAAAGGATTGTTTTACTGTGTAACGTTTGCGGCATGGCCCATGTACGCAGATACTAACATATAAAGCGTTGTGGCGTAGGTGCGCAGGTGACAACCTTCAGAGGTCATTGGGGATGGGGAGTGTATTGCAGATGATATAGGGATTTTTGTAATCGGTGTACCATGTTGTGTTGGGAGTGGCAAGCGCCTACTGCCGTGTATGATTGACTGCGGGCCTTTGAAGTAACAATGTGAACATTGTTCGGAAGTAGGTTTCAGAATGTTGCCTTCTTTGGGTCAGTTCATATACTGATATGTAACTCCAGCGTACACGGTTGGAAATATGTATGTCTCGTGTGGGTGTTCACTGTCACAGCATGGTTGTGGAGGAAATTTTGCAGTTGGCACACCAGTAGATGTGGCGTGAAGTGACTGCACTTGAATATGGTGAACGTCATTGGCCTTGTTGCCATTCCATTCACATACTGAAATGCCACAATTAATGTAGAGTATGGTATTCCTCTCATAAAACCCTGTACTTTGAGAGCGAAGGAGGGTAGTGCGACATGACACGAGTTAATAAGCATTACACATGTAAAGTATGGATAATGTACTGTCCAGCACACACATATTTGCAGCCGACAACATCATGAACGCCGTTAAGTCTAGCCATATCCAGGATGGCAGGCCATCTGACTGTTACCTTTGTTTGGCATACTTGTTGAGATGGGCAATGGAAGCGGTTGGAGCATTTAGTGTGTGCAATTTTAATGTGTGCATCGCTTCCGTTAGCTATGCCTGTGTGCCTCATACACCCTCGCAGCAGTCACTGGCGTCAGTGACTTTACTTGTGGATAGCTGTTCCTCACGGCATGCACTCCAGGTATTTATTTTATGTGAGTGCCAAGCGTAGCGCACTCTGTCATGTGAGCGCCTAGCTCTGGAAAGGAACAACATAAACAAAAGCAAAAGCGGACATGCGCACACAGAGTATACGGTTCCAGAACATTCCATACTTTGGTAACAATACAGTGGGCCACATTACGAGTTCGGCGGTAAGCGAGGCGGTAAAACCGCCTGGTTACCGCCGGACTCGTATTACCATTCCGCCTCCGTGACTCCCGGAATTACTGGGGCATTACAACCCCGGTGTCCCGGGAATTCCGGAGGCGGAATGGTGTTAATCCCCATTCCCAATGAGTCCCACAGGACTCAATGCGGATGGGGATCATGGAAACACCGACACCATCTCGTGATGGTGCCGGTGTTTCCTCGTCTGCCTGCAGGCGGGCGGTGTTAAACCCGCCAGGTCAGACCTGGCGGGTTCGACGCCTACGCCTGCAGATGTTGGGATCGCCCACCATGGAAACAACAGTGGCGGTGAGTTTTATTTCGCAAACAGAATCCAGTGACCAATGCCGTCTGTGCTATTCTGTACTTGTGTTCTCGTCTAGCAAAATGGGAAAGTAGTATGTAGTGGTGCTTGGTGGCCTGTGTGGAAGAATAGATTTTCTTTGAAAGGTAGAGAAGGTAGCATCTGGTGCCTCTGGTATGCCTTCTAGAATAAAGGTTTTCGGGTTGGTTGGTATAGCACAAACCGCAAGTGGACCTTCCGTGCCGTATCGGTCGGCCCAGATAATAACTATGGTAAAGAAATGAGCGTGTGTCCTGTTGAAGGAGAGGTATGTTAGGTTTCGATTTCCAGAGGTGATGCAGAAAAAAAGGAAGGAATCAGCCGGCAACGTGTTTCGATTGTAGCATATATTTACCCATGAATGCACAGATGGCAAAATACATAAAATGTGCTTTTACAGTGGGTAAGGACCAGTGATATGTGCAGTGTGTTACGAGTCAACAGTGGGTGATGTCAGACTGTGTTAGCTGTTTCAGAAGACGTGGGTGGGTGGTCCATCATACGCAGTTTGGTTTCGTGCTGCATAACCTTGTTTGGGGCTACTATTCAGGAAAGGAAAGCAGTTACTGTGAACGTTTATCTAGCAATGTAAGGCGGTTATGGGCTTTAAATGGTGTTTCCTTTACACAATAAAAAAGAGAAACAGAAGTTTAAAAAGTTAAGCAGTAAGGCAGTGGTTGCAATATGGCTGTGGAGCTATGATCTATGTGCTGCAGTGGAATATGGGTTGGATACGTTTCTTGGAAATGGTGTACATAACAATGAAAATGACCTAATGGCCTACACAGTGACAGTGGAAAGCAAGGACCCAAATGTTGCAGCAGTTATGACAGTTATGTAAGATCTTTTGATGCATGCATGAAGTTGTATTGTTGTGATTGTGCAGATTGTAGGGTAGGTTACTGTAGTGCTGTTAATTCAGTGTGTGCACTTATGATAGGCTTAGGTGACCAGTGTACATAGGAAACAGGTTATGTATTCTGTGGAAGAAATAGCAGCCAATGTCAACTGTAGTGGCTAAGGGGTAGGTGGCTGTGTTATGCGTGGGGTTAGTGGTATGTGGATAGATGTTTGTATGTATAGTTCTGCAGTGCATCGGCAATAGTGGGCAGGGTGCACAATGTTTAGTGTATGGCTGGAGGCCCTACAATGTACAAGGTGTAGTGAAGCGTGTAGGGTGTAGGGGTGTGCAGTCAATAATCCGAAAACATAGGGCCTTATTACGACCCTGGTGCTAATGGGTTAACAGCGCCCTAAAAGTCTGCGGCGCCGTTAACCCATTAGCACCTTACTACGAGGTCCCTTTGCGGGACCCGACCTGAACGGCTGGTCTAGCCCAGCCGTTAAAGTAGGGACCCGCAAAGGAACCTTGGTGCTAAGTACGGTACCGCAATTTGCGCCTTCCCCAGTCCTATGGGGCAAAAATGGGAATGGGGAAGGGCCAATGGGGAATTACCGCCCCGCCAACCTTGGAATGGGGTGGTAATTCCCCATTGAACATTGGCGGACTCGTTACGAAACCGGCACCAACCTTGGTGCTAATAGCGCCATGGTTTAGCGCCAGTATCGTAATGAGGGCCATAAAGTCGAAAGTCATAATCTCGAAAAAAAAATAAAGTCGAAAAAAAAGTCGAATTATTTATTTTTTTATTCATATTTTTTGAAAAACAAAAAAAAAATATAAAAAAAGGGGTTTGGCGGGAACCCCCTATTTCAAATAAAAAGCAACCTAAAAAAGTTATTCGACATTTTTCTTTTCAAACTATTTTTTCGAGATTGTGTGCCTCATTATACTTTGTGGGGTAACCATGGCGCTGTTAGCGCTATGGTTGCCGCCGGTATTTTAACGTGTCCGCCTTGGTGGATGGCAGAATTACCGGCCTACTCCAAGGGGAGCGGGGCCGGTAATTCCCCATTCACCAAGGCCCTTCCCCATTCCCATTTTTGCCCCCATAGGGGGCAAAGACTTACAGGCCGATTCATGTATTTCCTCCCAAAAGTGTTGCACGCGGCTGGCGCACAGCGTGCCCGTGCGAATGTCTGTGCCAGCCGCGTGCGATAAAATCAATTTCCGCGCACAGCGTATTCATGGATTCTCACCTCCAAAAGCAGACGTGGCGCAGAGTGGCGCAGCGACCCTGCAGCAGCGCCAGTTACGCCCCCAAGAATGCCCTCGCGCAAGGAAAAGCCATCAAGATCGCAAAACCATCGCAAAGGGCTGCGCCAACCCTGCACCAGTCAACCGGACTGGCAAACAGCAAACGCAAAGCAGGGAACGCGTATTATGGGTGTCGGGAACAGGGAACACGCGTGCGCGAGAAGTTCCACACGTGATCTGGCCTGGGGGAGCATGTGCATGTATTTCAGGGGTGCGCGAGAAGTTCACACGCGATCGGGCTGGGTGCGTGTATTTCAGGGGTGCGCAAGAAGTTCCACACGCGATTGGCCTGGGCGCGTGTAGCACAGAGGTGCGCGAGAAGTTCCACACGCGATCGGGCCTGGGGGAGTGTGTGCGTGTATTCCAGGGGTGCGTGAGAAGTTCCACATGCGATTGGCCTGGGCGTGTGTATTCCAGAGGTGCGTGAGAAGTTCCACACGCGATCGGGCCTGGGGGAGCGTGTGCGTGTATTTCAGGGGTGCGCGAGAAGTTCCACACGCGATCGGGCTGGGCGCGTGTAGCACAGAGGTGCGCGAGAAGTTCCACACACGATCGGGCCTGGGGGAGCGTGTGCGTGTATTTCAGGGGTGCGTGAGAAGTTCCACACGCGATTGGCCTGGGCGCGTGTAGTTCAGGAGAAGTTCCACACGCGATCGGGCCTGGGGGAGCATTTGCGTGTATTTCAGGGGTGCGCGAGAAGTTCCACACGCGATTGGCCTGGGCGCGTGTAGTTCAGAGGTGCGCGAGAAGTTCCACATGCGATAGGTCCTGGGGGAGCAGGGTACGTGGATTACAGGGGCTCGCGGGTGGTTTTACACGCGATCGGGCCTGGGGGAGCAGGGTACGTGTATTCCAGGGGTGCGTGAGAAGTTCCACACGCGATTGGCCTGGGCGCGTGTATTTCAGGGGTGCGTGAGAAGTTCCACACGCGATTGGCCTGGGCGCGTGTATTTCAGGGGTGTGTGAGAAGTTCCACACGCAATTGGCCTGGGCGTGTGTAGTACAGAGGTACGCGAGAAGTTTCACACGCGATCGGGCCTGGGGGAGCGTGTGCGTGTATTTCAGGGGTGCGCGAGAAGTTCCACACGCGTTTGGCCTGGGCGCGTGTAGTTCAGAGGTGCGCGAGAAGTTCCACACGCGATCGGTTCTGGGGGAGCGGGGTACGTGTATTTCCGGGGCTCGCGGGTGGTTTTACACGTGATCGGGCCTGGGGGAACGGGGTACGTGTATTTCAGGGGTGCGTGAGAAGTTCCACACGCGATCGGGCCTGGGGGAGCGTGTGCGTGTATTTCAGGGGTGCGCGAGAAGTTCCACACGGGATTGGCCTGGGCGTGTGTAGTTCAGAGGTGCGCGAGAAGTTCCACACGCGATCGGTCCTGGGGGAGCGGGGTACGTGTATTTCCGGGGCTCGCGGGTGGTTCTACACGCGATCGGGCCTGGGGGAGCGGGGTACGTGTGTTTCAGGGGTGCGTGAGAAGTACCACACGCAATTGGGCTGGTTGAGGGTATTCCAGGGCTGCGCGGGAAGTTTTACACGCTCACCTACAACACGTATTCATGGAAACGAACGTGGCCAATCCGGAAACACGTACGCCAGCAGGAAGTAGGCGTACTTCCACCCGCACAGCATAAAAGTGCACGCAAACAACAAACAAGCTCAGACGCCAGGATGAACATACCGTTCCTAGCAGCAGTGGCCGTGGGATACCGCAGGAGGAGGAGAAGGATAGTCCGGGCCAGAATGTTTACACCCAGAACCAGCCTTTTTGGGATGCCTGATGACCATGTATGGGAGGTACAGGTTTCCACCTCACATAATACTCAACCTGGTCAGTGAGTGGGAGGATGACCTCACGTCAACCACCCTGTGCTCCCAAGCACTCAGCCCCCTGGAGAAGGTCCTCAATGTACTGCACTTCCTGGCCACTGGATCATTTCAGTGGACAAGTGCCATAGTGGGGGGGGTGTCACAGGCCACGCAGTCACGCTGCCTACACCAGGTCTTGGCCATCATCACTGCACGCCCATCAGTCCGCAGGCACATATACCTGCCCAGAACACCTGCAGAAAGGCAGGCTGTTGCCCAGGACTTCTACAGGGTGGCACAATTCCCCAAAGTGCTATGTGCCATTGATTGCACTCATGTGGCTCTACGTCCCCCCAGGGCAACTGAGCACATCTATAGAAACCGCAAGCACTGGCATTCCATCAACGTCCAGGTAGTATGTGATGCCAAGGGAATCATCACCTCAGTATACGCCAACTATCCAGGCTCCACCCACGACAGTTTCATCTACAGAATGTCTACCCTAAACCGGGACATAGAAGCTGGGCGGCATGGCGATACATGGCTGCTCGGTGAGTATAAATGCCACTGCGCATGCATGCATGTCAGATACTGAGTAATGTCACAACCCCACTGATGATACCCATCACCACCTCCCCAGGGGACAGTGCCTACCCTCTCAGCACCCACATGATGACGCCAATTCGGAACCCCACCACGCCACCCCAGGTAAGATACAACACAGCCCACATTGCAACCCGGGGCATCGTGGAGCGCACATTCGGAGTGCTCAAGTCACGCTTCCGCTCCCTTGACCGTTCTGTCGGGCAGCTGTTATACGCTCCCCCAGTAGTGTGCAGGATCATAGTGGCAGCATGTGTCCTGCACAACGTTGCAACACACCGGGGCCTGGCCGTGGACATGGTGGTGCCCCCACATCCCCAACCACATGCATGCCCACTGCGCATGGGAGGGGAAAGGGCACGGGGTGAGGCAGCCCGTACGCAGCTTGTGGCTAATTACTTCACATAAAATCACACCCCTGTGGAGTGCACACAGCCCTGGCACATACCAGCTGACAATCAATGATGATTGTAACTGACAATTATGATGTGTCAATGGACAGTCAACTGTCACAACCATACCAGCCTGAGATTGTACATCTGGAAGTACATTGTGTGCTTCCCTACAAACAGCACCAATGCTGTGTTCAAAAGACACACTTCTATGCTGCTAAAATCATTACCCCCTTGCAAGACACAACATGACAACAGTGCCATGTCACCCAACCCCTCCCCAGCACCGCCACCCAACACACCATGGCATGACATGCCATGTGAGAGCAAACAAAGTCATCCCCCAAACATGACACGTGTCACAAAGTACAGTGTCCCTAATGGAAACTGGCCACACACAATATGCCCACATAAATGTAGAAACAACAACACACATGACCAAATACTTACCACAATACAATCGACATAGCATAAACATGACAGTACTAAGGCAAAGGATACATAGTCTTACAACATGTGAATGCCAGCACATCCACCACCTCCAACTGTACAGTGTTGTTGCCACACACATCTGGAAGTCCACTGCTCACAACATGAGCTCCATCTCCAAAGTGGACGGCCTTGTGAAGACATGAGGAATGAACCTGCAAATTAGGAGGGAGACATGGATGCACAAGCACACATCAATACACCATGCAGTGCACAATACAACAACAATATGCACTAGGAATGTATACACAGTATTGACTACAGACTGCCCGCACAGCTCATGGGAGTCCAATTCACTGTCACTTGGGCACACCCTTTGCAAGCCCATGGAAATGGGAAGCAGGAGGGGTGTGTGTCTCACGGACCCAAGCATCTAACCCAAACTCAGGACAAGCCTGCATGTGCCCAGCCGGAATACAGTGGATGCCCACGGGAGCCACACAAGGCAACACACTGCAACAAAAAATCAAAAATCAAAAATGGCCATTTGTGGGCCAGGGGGGTTGGGGGAGGCCACCCAGGAGGTCCGAGGACAGGGTGCCCACCAACAGCCACCTGCGTGAATGTTGCAAAAAAAAAACACCTCCATGGGCTCATGGCCTGCACAGCTACTAAATAGTGGGAGATTCACTGCTGGATTCGCTCTCCTCAACCTCTGCTGCTGCTGCCACAGGAGGTGGTGGTGCCATGGGAGGCATGGGAGGCAGCCCACGCAATGCCCTAGTTTGGTCCTCCATGGCAGCAAGCATGCGGGTCTGGAAGGCCTCGTTCTGGAGGGATATGGTGCGGAGATCCCCATGCAACACCCGACGTGTTGCCCGGACCTCTGCCCGAGTTGCCTGCATCTCTGCTGAGAGCGTACGGGTGACACACTCCAGCAGCTGTTCCGTCCTGGTGACAGTGGAAGCCTCAAGGTCCACAAGAGTCTTCCTGAGGTGCCGGACCTCTCCCCTCAGGGCTTCCCTCTGTCCCTGGGCATCTATAGAAATTGATTCCCTCAGATTGTCCAGGGCCGCCTGTCTGTCCCTGTTGGACGCCAACATGTCCTCCCTGACTGATTGGCAAATGGAGTCTGTTGCCTGCTGTAGTAGCTCCATCTGCCTTTCTGGGGGGACAATGGAAGTGGCCACCCTCTCCATGGCTTGAGCAATCATTTCTGATGATGCTGCCTGTTGGTTGGCCATACCGTAAATGGATTGCTCCCATGCGGTATTGCCTGGTGGCGGACGGCCACTGCGTTGGCGGGCACCACACCTTTCTGGGGCAAGGCGAACTGCGCCTTGCTGTGTCGGCACTGCCTGAGGCTGCAGGACTGCATTTCCCCTCTGAACGGCTGGCCCAGGAACAGGATCAGATGTTGCGGAGTGTGGCCCTGCATCCGTAACCACCACAGGCGCACCTACCAACACTGACATCCCCATAGTGGGCTCTACCCCTGGTGCAGGTGGGTTGGACAGAACAGTATCCCTTCCATGAACACATACCTGCAAATCCACATAGGCCTCATCCGAATCAACACCTGAAAAGAGTTCTGGGGAGGTGCAGCCAGGGACACCCCGGGACAGTATGGCCTGCAGCAAGAGAGGGTTCTCCCCCACCACCAAACCACGTCCCCCACTGGTGCCTGGTCGTGCTTCAGATCCCTCCTGAGCCTGCACCATCTCCTCTCCCTCAACAGCATCAGGTGCGTCTTCCTCTGCAAAAACAAGAAAGACAAAAAATGGAAACAGGCATTAGCACCATGGCACGCTATTAGGCCAGACAAGCTACAATACCAGTACTTGATTTACACATGTCCCACATGACTATAACCCTCCCATGCATGCACTGTCCATGAGTTGGAAGGGGAGGAAAATGTCAGACACTGATGACACCAAGATGGGAGAGCAACACATCAGCTGCATGCTGGCTAGCAGTGCCATCACACATTGGCCTGTGAGTGGCATGTCCAATACACATACATGACACATGCCATCACACAGATGGCATGTACCATGGTCATGTCATATATGTGACAATAGGGCAGAGTGATGCGCAGTAGAACCAGGTGAATTCCTACAATCACCCTGAATGAACACAGCTAAATACGGAACAATGTGGTAGCAAGATGCCACTTCAAGGGCAACTGGCGCAATGTAGTGCAAAACGCCTACTGTGGCCAGAAGGGATACTGTAATACCCAAATCCCGGGGCGCAGAATGCATTGGATGAAGCACATGGGTGGGACAAAACACTCAGGCACACACACCCTGACCTGGCACTCAACCAGAACCCCTCCCACAAACTACATACACATGGATCACACACACATGCATGTGCACTCACCGGACAATGCCTCGTAATCTGGCAGTTCTCCCACACCTTGGATCTGCTCCTCTGTGACGTAGGTCCCAGCAACATGCTCATGCAGAGTGAGTTCTATGTCCTCTTGTGGAGACCCACCTCCAGTCACCAGAGTTGCGGCATGACTTGAGGCCAGCTTTTTCTTTGCCCTACGCTTAAGGTCGTTCCAGCGCTTGTAGCACTCAACAGCTGTGCACCTCATGAACCCAAGGGCACTTATGCTGTCCGCGATGGACTGCCAGTGTGCCTGACGTCGAGCAGGTGTAATCCTACACCCTGAAGTGACCAACATTTCGGCGTCATGTTCGGACACATACTGCACAAGTGCATCTAGTTCGGCATCATTGAAGCTAGGCTTCCTTGGCATGCCGGACCGTGTAGCCGTGTCGGGGTCATCAGCCTGTACTGGACGAGCACTCTTCCTCTTTCTTTTTGTGGGTGGTGGGGATCCGGAGTGCCCTACGCCGCTCTGGACACTAGAGGCAGGAGCACCGGTGGACTGTGTAGTAGTAGTGTGCGATGGCACACTGACCACATGACTTTCTGCAGGCATTAGCTGAAGTGTAATGATGGCAGGGGGAACCTCAGTCTGATGTACCCGGACCAACACTGTCCTTGCTGGGGGAGTCAGAGCTGGGGTGGATGGAGCTGCAGCTGCCCCTGCAGCCTCCCCACCCACCTACTCGGGGCAGCAGATGACATGGCTGCCCCTGTACCACGTGGCCTGGTGACACTGGCTTGCGCCGCCACCCGTGGCCTAGTCTTGGCGACCTGGAAGTCAGCCTGGGAGTCACCCTGTGCTAGGTCAGGTGCCACAACGGGCCGGTCCAACAAGGGCTGAGCAGGGATGGTGTCAGCCACGTTTCCCTCAACCACGGGGGGGGATGTGTGTCCCTGACTGGTCCTCCACACGTGGGGGGCTTGGGGGAGTCTGCAAATCCTGGCCACGTCCCCTACCACGCCCACCACGCCCACCTCTTGAGGCTCGGCCACCTTTGCCACCCTTACCACTTGCTCGCCTCCCAGCCATGGCACTGATGGAGTTGTGCGTATGGGAGTTGCAGTGGACAATTGTCCTGGGCAATTGGGGGTCAAAGGGGTAGGGTACTAGATGGAATTCGTACCCAAGTGCTCTAGCAAGGCTGTATGCAACCCCTGGGGAAAGATGACGGGTCACGCAACGCACAGGCATCCCTAAAACAGAAAATGACGTGCACGCGACCCCTCGTAGACCACGTGCGTGGGAAAAGGAACCTGCACTACACTGTGGCACCCAGAAACACAAAAATTAACGTATGCGTGTCACACGCAGCCTACAATGACCTCTGAAGGGGTACGCTACACACGGGGCTAGCACAGTTGGTAAATACGTGCGCGACTCACCGTCTGCCTGGGAAAAGAGCATGAAAAATACGCGCGTGTGCGCGTTGGGAACACCCCCACCAAAAGAAGAATTGTACACTGTCTGAGGAGACAGGACAAAAGGAGAAGTCAACGCTGTTTGAGGAAACAGGTCGAAGAGAAAATAAGAAAAATACTGACAGGGGTAACAGGGAGTACGAACTAGAAACGCTGTGAAGTAAATCGCGTGTGAACCGACAAGAAGTACAGATTTCTTCCTTGGACATCCACGGGAAGCATGTCCAAGGAAATGACGTACTACACGCACCTTTTAAACCGCACCATACGTCCAACGTCACTTCCGCGTATACGCACTGAGGCACTATCCTCCAATTACGCGGGCTGATACTCGGATGTGCAGTTTTTGGTCTTGTAACATTCCCCCGGGTACAGGGACACGCCCGCGCGTGTCACGTCACAGACGCGCCTGCGCTGTCAGGGCCTTTGGTCCAATGGAATCGCGTACACAGGCCAATCGCGTGTGAAACTTCTCGCGCACCCCTGGAATACACGCGCCCAGGCCAATCGCGTGTGAAACTTCTCGCGCACCCCTGAAATACACACGCCCAGGACAATCGTGTGTGGAACTTCTCGCGCTCCCCTGAAATACACGCACACGCTCCTCCAGGCCCGATCGCGTGTGGAACTTCTCGCGCACCCCTGAAATACACGTGCACAGGCCAATCGCGTGTGGAACTTCTCGCGCACCCCTGAAATACACGCACACGCTCCCCCAGGCCCGATCGCGTGTGGAACTTCTCGCGCACCCCTGGAATACATGCACACGCTCCCCCAGGCCTGATCGCGTGTGCTACTTCTCGCGCGTGTAGAACTTTGGCGCACATTTTTTTCCTGCGCAGTGACGCTACCGCCTGCTTTCGTGTGGCGGACATGTATGGGCCTGTGCGCGTCTTTGGCCGTGCGCTGTTTTTCCCTATTCGATTCCATGAATACGTGTTGTAGGCGAGCGTGTGGGCGTTCTGCGCACTTGCCTCCTGTACTTCCTCCGTGACGCCCACATTTTCACGAGTTGTTCCCCATTCTGCATGTAACGCCCCGTGTTACGCCTACTTTTGTTATGTGCGCCGCGCTATGTGCGAATTCGCTGTGGCCTTATCGCACAGCGTTCGATGACCTGTGCGCCAGCGTGCGCCAGCGTGCTCCGCGCACTTTTTCAGCGCACATCCCACATTTTGCACGTGCACGGACTTCCATGAATAGATGTGCGATGTTTTCTGTGCGATAATCGCACTTGCACTGCGATAATCGCACTTGCACTGCGATTTTCGCTATTTCACTGCGAATCGCACATTTTCGCACGCGTGCGCCGTTTTTTCGGCACACGTTGATTCCATGAATCGGCCTGTTACTGTTTGGATTGAGGAAGGCCTGCACTGTGTTTTGTGTATGGAGTGTTAAATGGTGTGGTACTGGTTGCTGCATTATCTGTGGGAAAAGAGAACAGAATATGTTAGCCCAGGTATTTCGTTAGTTTGCAGTCCACTACATAGCATAAATGTCTTTATTTTGTGGACCCTCATAACTAGTACTTCCTAAGTACTATGCTTTGAACCAGTGTACTGTGCAATCAGTGCATTTCCTGTGGTTCTTTGCAAAATCATTGGGTCTGTGGGGAAAAAAAATCCATGATAGATTAAAAAAAACCTTTGAATTGTCGTTGCTACTATGGTGCAGAATGAATCATAGTGACGTTTGGAGTGGTTACAGCACTTTTTAAGGTGTACTCTTGAAGTAGGAGGAAATGTAATGGTGTACGATATCTGGACTATACATGTTGGTAGGATGGGTGGCGTTGTATAGCAGGTGGTGATTTGTAAATGTTTTCTTGTTTCTTTTTTTACCACTGTTTGTTTATGCGTTTGGTTGCTGCTGGCGGTTTGCAAGTATTATGACATTGTTCTGTGCTAGTGCAGAATTCTGAAGGTAGTTACGTACATATTGGCGTACTGTAACTGCTCATACTTAGGAAGTGTTTGATGTTATATTTCTAGCACAGTAGTTGTTGAAGGTTGAGTTGGGTAGTTGTGTTGATGCAAATAACATTGTCGTATTCAGGTTGCAGTTATATACCAGGTGGCATTTTCAAACTGTTTACAGTGTCCCGTTCATAAAGGGTACGTAGAGAAGCTTGTGCATTCCTGTGGGTACTTGGACATCTGTGTACGTTTTGAAGTGGTACTGTCCAATTACGTATTTATGTGGTGATACGTCCATATGTGTTGGAGTGTATGACTATTCTCGGAGAGCTGGTGATTGATTTGCGCAAGTGGTGATTTTAGCGGTTACTGATAGTTTTAATCCTTCATACTTAGGACCTTACCTTCCACGTATCCAGTGGAAAATACTGGTACTGTGCTTTGTGTGCACATACTGTTTGTGTGACTGTACTCCTTGGGTTCATTGGGGATACAATTGTCCAACACACAATGTAGTGCATTTTGTCAATGCTTCCAGTATGGTACGTTGCTTTAGGTCGATAATGTGGAAGGAAAAACATTTTTTGTCCACTTACAAAGGTACTGGTTGGTGCTGGGGAGTAAGGTATAGTAGGTTTATACATCAATGAGCACATTTTGGCTTCAAGAATATTAAGTAGGTCTTTGCAAGATTTGCACATAGTCTGTGCTTTGGACTGATGGAAGTATCATTGCATTCCCACCATAATGATAGCTTTTTAATTTATGCAGTATAGTGGCCACCATTGGTGGGGTCCCCTGTGTGGTAGATTATGGCTACAGTCGTGAAGGTTTTTTTGCCAAGTGATATCTGTTTGTGTGTGAAGGTAGTAAGTTTGCAGTTCTTTTTGGTACCGTCGGCGTTGTATTTTAAGAGCATTAATATCACATATTGACGATGTGAGTGTATATGTAGCATTGAACGATTATCAGAACTGCACGATGTACACAACATGCTATGGTTTGCATTTTGCACCAGTTGCTGAAATGGAATGGAGTCAAAGTTAGGTATACATACATACACAAAGAATTTGTTAGGGGCTTGCCCCTGAATGACATGGTTGCAAGAGTGCATGTATGTTTCCACAATTAGGAAATGTGAAAGATTTAATTCATAAGTATGTTTTTTCTTTCCAGTATTTGTACTAAGTACATTAGAAATTCCTGTGGATCTTCTTGTCAGTTTAAAGTGAATTTCACCATTCCAGCACTGTAGTCCAATTCTTGCCTTATTCCTGAGACAATGTAAATGGTGTCAGGATTACTTACTCCATTTCTGTAAAGGACGAGCATTTGCAAACACAACTGGTCTGCGCCAATTAAATAAATATTTTCAACAACTGCTAGTATTTGGAATAGAACATTGATTGTTAATTTGCATAGCAATTAACACCTGTTGTATTGGAAAATTTGAATGGTCCAGGTACTTCTGTCTTTGAGCCCTTTGATGGAACGGTACATGGTTTCTTTGCAGAGGCATTTTTTTTGTGGGTGGATTTGGGTTTTGTTTGTCCATTTTACTCCTTTTGTATGTGCTTTTGGTAGTTGCTGTAGTATGAGTTTCTTTCAATTTCTTTGATGGTAGTGTGGCGAAATCATTTAGTACTTCTGATGGAATGTGCCTTATTTTCAAACCTTTTGGTTTTGGAGGAATGGGGTACATTTTTAGATGGGGTGTGTACAGTGCATGTAGTCTATTGTACTCTATGATGTAAGGAATTTCTGCACTGACTGCAGTTGCATCAAAATTAACTAGATGCAGTCCTTCCAGTGTACGCAGCCGTGACAGTGCTATTTAACTCATGCCTTCTTTGAAGACTGTGTTGCCAATATCAATCAGTGCTTGATCTAAGGTTAGACCTTGTGATTTATGAATAGTTACTACATAAGCTAACGACAAAGAAAACTGTTCTCTGCATACATGCATGTCTTTGAAAAGAAGGAATCTCGCAGTTGTGCGTCCTATATTTTTGATTTCTGAAAGTTTATCAAGCTTGATGTTTACAAACTGAATGCTGTTGTCCCATGGGTATGGCTGGAAGCCAACAACTGTACCAACTGCTCCATTAACGAAAGTTTGCTCTACGTCAATGTTACGCTTTAGCAAAACTCTACAGTTGACACATAAAGTTAAAACTTTCTCCAAACCAGCTGTGTTGGAGATGGAGTTCTCCAAGGCTTATAGTAGTGCTATGCCTTGTTGACACATAGGTATTGTCATATCGTATACGTCAAGTTTGTCTGTAGCATGAATTTGCTCTAGTGGTTGTTTTTCTTTTTGCAGCATTGTTGCATTAAATTGTGCACAGCTTGCTAGAGTTGGCATTAAGGCCATACAGCTGATATTTTTGTGAGCTAATCGTTCCATGACATCAGTAGCACATGTGTTACACCCGTACAGCTCATGAATGCGTCTACTATTGAGGGTAGACTGCGCCTCCTTTGATAGTACACCAATCCGTATGTTTTTTAAAATGCTTGCATAGGTGAAGTCTGCAGAGTGAGGCATGTTTTGAGTTAGTTCTCTGTATTGGAAATGTTGCCCGATGCTTCCAAGACTTTTACGGCACTGTTTATGTCCTAAGGTTGTGAAGATAGGTTCACCTTTGACTGGTGTCAACTGAAGGAGTTCTCCAAAAACAATGACATGTTTTCCTCCAAAGAGTTTTTCGTAGTCTGTTTTGAGTACCTCTTGCAATCTGAGGTGAATTAAAGCCAACATTAGGTTGGAGACCATGCTCACCTCATCTATTAGGAGCATTTTCATTTGTTCCAAAACCCTGCGTAGCTCCATAGCAGATTCTGCTGAAAGTTTATAGTACTCTAATTTGTTTTGGTGTTCTACTGGAAGGAGTAGCAATTGGTGTAGAGTGACTCCACCTATGTTGTAAGCAGCCAAACCTGCAGGGGCAGTTATAACCACAGAAACATTGTTGTTTGTTAATTGTTGGAGGTATTTACTGATCATTATTATTAAGTTTGTTTTATCTGACCCAGCTTCACCACTTACATACAGCAGTACAGGTGTGTAGTTGTCACAGGTTCAAGTTTTACTTTCGTGCTGTATACCATGTTCAATGATTTCACTTACTTCTACAAAAATTGTTCGCTGTTTATCGTTTAGTTGGGATTTAAGTACTGCCAACTCTTCTGTAGAGTGCTCACACTGAAGCATAGTGGTGGTTACCTCTGTCATGGCTAATTCTGCCTCATTTGCTATGAGTGGCTCTCCAAGTGGTTCTAAGCTGCCTGTTTGAGAAAGTTCACTGCTCTCATAAGTGTCTACAGTTAGTTGTACTTGAAGTTCTTCTTCTTGTTGGCATTCATTGTCCAATATGGTTTTATACCGTGTAAGGTTTTCATCTGTAATTGTACTTTCAGTGGCTTTGAAAGCATCTTCATAGGAGGTGTAGGCTAATAAAGATTCTTCTGTTCTCCATGGTTTGAAAAGTTGCAGTAGAGCCATGAAGTACAGTTCTTTGTGTTGAGGAATTTTTATGGACCACTTCATATGATTAATTAGGCTGCATTTGTTAAGTCTCACCAGGTTGCCTTCACAACTTTCCACTCTTCATCTACCTTTTTCCCCATTTGGTGTAATGTTGTGTTTGGATGAGAAGTTTTGGGTAAACACAACACGTCTAAAGTACTACTTATGTTTGGGTAGTATGTGTCCAATAAATTGTTCTTCAAAATGTCCTGGCTGTTGGGATCACTTTTGACTATTGTTTGTATGTCTTCGTACAATTTACGATGCCTTCTTCTGGATGCAGCAGGCCCAAGGCTTAGCTACACTATGTTGTCAGATTTCCCATAAAAGGCTGTGCCGGTTAAGCGGTCAGCGGCTTCGTAGCTGCCACATTCTCAGTGGGACAGCATTTTAATGCCAAAGCTGTACAATTTTTGTGCCAGTGTTTTGTCATCCCAGATGTCTTTGAGCTCTGTTTTCTCTGCTTTGGTTAAGTAGGCGGTGACTTATCGTGCAACAGCAGTAAAATTCTCTGCAATGTACTGTACATCTACATTGGCATTCCATAAGAGGGCAATAATTGCATTGTAATCATTGATGTACTTTGATGTTTTGCTCCTTTTTATGCAGTATGTGTTTTTAGGAGATTTTCCTTTCACACTGTGTCGAACCGAAGACATGAAGCTGTTTACTTGGCCTGTTGTTGAAACTGGTCTAGGGAAACCAAAGCGCATTTGGTGTAGTATTTGCCTCTGTTCTTATATTTGCATCGACAATGCTTGCCACACTTGTGTCTTTGGAATTGCAAGGTTTGTGCTCGTAGGTCACTATGGGTATGTTCCGAAGGGATTTCGCAAGTGACATATTTGTGAATGAACTGAAAAACAGTTTCATCACTTTCCTCACCAAATTTAGGAGCATTTTTAATTCACAAAAGCATGTGGATGTGTGGTGCTCCTCTGGCTTGATATTCTTTTCTTTTCTCCACGATCTGCCCACCAGTAAATCTATAGCAATTAACGGGCGGACACGAACGTTGAGCCGCATACTCCTCCACCTGCCCAAACATCCGGGACACATCGCAATCCTAAACTTTAAGGATCCCAAGTGAACACTTCTTGTAACTGTATAATACTCACCTGTATGACCAGATAGTCCAAACTATTATGGGTCATATATGCAACGGTTTCACACAACTGCCGCATGCAACCATCCAAGGCTTGATTATATGCACTACTACTCACCCTTCCAATCTGCTCGCTAGCCCACCTAATGCAATTGTGCAAGTGATATTAGCCTACCTGTGCAACTGATACTGGCCTACTTGGGCAATTGATATTAGCCTACCTGTGCAATTGATATCAGCCTACCTATGCAACTGATACTGGCCTACTTGTGTAATTGATATTAGCCTACCTGTGCAATTGATATCAGCCTACCTGTGCAATTGATATTAGCCTACTTACGGAATTAATATTAGCCTACCTGTGCAATTGATATTAGCCTACCTATGCAATTGATATTAGCCTACCTGTGCAATTGATATTAGCCTACCTGTGCAACTGATATTAGCCTACTTGTGCAATTGATACTGGCCTACTTGTGCAATTGATATTAGCCTACCTGTGCCACTGATACTGGCCTACTTGTGCAATTGATATTAGCCTACCTGTGCAATTGATATTGGCCTACCTGTGCGTGCAATTGATATTAGCCTACCTGTGCAACTGATATTAGCCTACTTGTGCAATTGATACTGGCATACTGGTGCAACTGATATTAGCCTACCTGTGCAACTGATATTAGCCTACTTGTGCAATTGATATTAGCCTACCTGTGCAATTGATATTCGCCTACCTGTGCAATTTATATTAGCCTACCGACGCAATTGATATTAGCCTACCTGTGCAATTGATATTAGCCTACCTGTGCAACTGATATTAGCCTACTTGTGCAATTGATACTGGCCTACCTGTGCTATTCACACTAGCCTACCTGTGCAACTTTTTTTGCCTACCTAACCCACTAGTGCAATTGTTGTACAATCAACACTAACCTGCTACTAGCCTACTAAGTGAATCTCACCTGACCCAAAACACCATTTGAGATCCCACGGCATAGCCCTGAACATGCTTGACAACCTGAGAACCCTACCTTTAGTACTTACACTTAGCCTCCTAGTCACTAGGGCTCTAGCCACCCTTCCAACACGCCCTCCTCTGGATAGAAACATGAGACTTAGATCTAGACTATCCCGGCTCTATGATCCTAAAATACCAACAATCGTACAGTGTTAACCACTCCTAATAACCCATTTACGTCCAATATAGTGAAAATAAACCTTGCTAGTCCAAATAAACCTGAAACCAAACCTCCTCCCTACCCCACAAATAAAGGCACACTATCCCTATCGGGATCACTTATCAACGCCAGATCCCTAGTAGCCCATGCCTCTGAAATTGCAGACACATTACACAATGAGAATCTAGACCTACTAGCCGTAACTGAAACTTGGCTCCATGATGCGCCAGGTCCTGCCCTCATGATAGCAATACCGAGAGCTACCAGATACTCAGAGTGGATAGGCCTAACTCTCGCAGTGGCAGCCTAGCCATCATCGCTAAAACTGGCCTCTCCATTAGACTTGCCACTCCAACTGCATGCCCCTCATGCAAAGTTCTCACAGCTAAACTTCCCCTATCTAACAATCGTACTTTAACGATCCACCTGATATACAGACCTCTTGGCCCACTAGGAACCTTTGAGGAGGACCTTACAGATATCATAACTAGCAACACCAAAAACCACTCACAATCCTTGCTACTGTGGGATTTCAACCTCGACTTCAATGAGGCTGGAAACAAACACACCCAAGCTATAGCTGCACTTCTCAAAGATCATGGACTCTCACAAAAAGTCCTAACCCCCACCCACATCAAAGGTAGAACTTTGGATTGGGTGGCTGACTCGAACTGTAACATTATTATTACAGATAATGTACCACAATTATGGTCCGACCATCACCTCATTACTTTCTCAGCCACACTCAACCTCCTTAGTCCTAAAACCATTGAGATGGCACCCCCCACTCCCCTCGAGAAGCAAAAAGGACATCACAGCAGAAAAACTACTCCCGCACCTCCTCCCTTCTCTGAATAACGTTAACAATAATGCTGACCCTAAATCTCTAGTGGAAATACTGCCATGTCCCAAGCCTTGGACTCCACCGCCCCACTAAAAATGTGCAAAGCCAGACAAAAATCCCACCTCAACACATGGTTCACACCCCAACTTAAAGAGTTAAGATTACAGAAAAGAAAATTGCAAACGATCTGGCACCACTCCCCGACTACCGTCAATAAGGCTAAATTAACAGAACTCTCCAAACACTACAAAAAAGAAATAACCAACACAAAAAAATATATTCAATGATAGAATTGCAAAAGCCAGCTCCAACACTAAGGAACTGTTCTCCATCCTCCGCGAAATGGAAGCCCCAACTCCACCGGCAGACACTGTCCCGAAGGACAAGCCATGGTGCACTGCAATTCAAAAAGCCCTCTTAAACAAAATCACTACACTCCAACAGAAAATAGCAATTAAAAAAGCCTCTCTGCCCCCCTCTGAGCAACAACCATCCCCTGACACTGGTTGTAACACAACTACACCATTTACCTTTAAAGAAATCTCTATTCTTGACACAGAAAAAATCATTCTCTCTCTAAAACCATCTAACTGCAAGGGTGACAGTTGCCCGTCACAAATTATAAAGGATGCGGCTAGAGACCTTGCCCCATTTATCACCAAGCTCATAAACACTTCCTTTAAAACCAATACAGTACCCAATAACCTCAAAGAATCCTGGTTCCTCCTCCTGCTTAAAAAACAAACACTAGACCCTACTATCCCTACCAATTATAGACCAATGCCCACTGTCCCCTTTCTACTTAAAAGTATTGATAGAGGAGCCTATATTCAAATTCAGGAATACCTAGAAGCTAATCACCTACAAGGATCACGACAGTCTGGCTTCCGCCCACTCCACGGTATGGAAACTGGCTTGCTAGACCTTAAGACTCAAATTGACGAGTTGAAGGACAAGGGACAAACAGCTATGCTACTTCTCCTGGACCTCTCTGCAGCGTTCGACCTAGTGGATCATGCAGTCTTATGTAACCATCTTAGGTCGGGGGCGCACTTCTCAGGGGAAGCCATAGCCTGGGTCCAATCCTTCCTGGCCAACAGGACAATGTGAGTCTTTTCCCCACTAACGGCTGCTGACCCAACTCAAATCTCCTGTGGAGAACCCCAAGGATCCTGTGTCTCACCCACTATGTATAATATCTTTACTAAGCCTTTGTTCGACAAATTGGATAGACTGGGTATCACCTACACAAATTATGCAGATGATACCCAGATCCTCATTCCCCTTTTGGCAACTTTTTGGAGGACACAGCCTTAGTAAACAGAGTATACCTCCTCATTCAGGCATGGATGGCATCTCAAGGCCTTTGCCTGAATGACGATAAAACTGAGATAGTAATCCTAGGCTCTGAAACTAACATAAAAAAACTTAGCCCTAACTATACCGCCTTCAATATCGACAACAATCTCATCAAGGTGATGCCAGTCTTCAAAACACTAGGCTTCTATCTTGATGCCACTCTCTCACTTAAGAAACAAGTTAACTCACTCACATCCTCCACAGCCTATACCTGTAAGCTTATCCGAGCTTGCAGACCATTCCTCTCTACCTCGAGTTGCATCACCCGCGCCAATGCCCTTGTAATGTCGAGATTAGACTACTGTAACGCTCTCTACTCAGGTGCCAACAAAAATATCATTGACAAAATACAAAGAATGCAAAATAATGCCCTAAGAGCAGCCCTGAATATCCCTAGGAGAGAACACATCTCTGATGCTAAAAGAGAGGTTCATTGGCTAAGAATATCTGACAGGAAACTTCTGAAAACAGCCTCCCTTACCTCCAAATGCTTAAACAACTTGGAACCACCCTACCTTACTGAAATGATAAATAGAAGATCGTCCACACGACCAACGAGAACAGCCAATGCCCATACCCTGGAAATGCCTAGATTTAAACGTGCCGCAGCGGGAGGATCTAGCTTCCCAGTTATTGCAGCACAAACTTGGAATGCACTACCGCACAACCTCAGAAAGGAACAACCATAGCCTAAATTTAGACTCAATATAATTAAATGGCTACGAACGAATGACTGTTAGCTCACCTTCTCGGTACCTTGCACTCCTGTCTCTGCTGCATGTCTCTTAACTTGCTTCCTTCTGTATGCCACTGTAACTATCCTGGCAGCCTATTTTCAAACTGTTTTGTATATTATATGCTCCTTTGTACACATTATGTAACCAAGCTTAAGTTGTCTTACCTCTACTGCGCCCGGCTACGTAATGGGTTTGGCACGCATTACCAAATAAATAAACAAACAAACAAACAAACAAAAGAAGTGTTTCACTTCTCTGAGGGGATGAAGTGCTTTATTGGAAATTAAGTGCAGCATGGCAAGGAAACGATGATGAAAGTAGCATGAAACATTTACTGGATCGAGACAGCATAGCTCTCCTGGTGTTTTCATGTCTACACCTGTTTTGTTTTTGTTTGCTATGCGTAGGAAAGTGTGCAAGTCTTCCCATGCATACTCCATGCGGCGCACATTTACAAGGTAACAGCTGCTCTTACCTTACATTTTTGAGGCCCCCGCTAATGCCCGTAGCCTTCGCATATCCTTACCATTCTTCGGGGTGCTTTTGTTTTTGTTTCTTCAGACTCGAGACATTCCGGTCTTCCACTGGCTTTTCAGCCCGAGTTGCATGTCCACGTCGAACCTTTAGTTACCAACCCGCTGGGAATTCGTCCCCCGGTCTAAGGTAATCAGCTTCCCTGGCTTGTTACCGCACTTGCCTTTAATCCCTTTACCCACATCATATTTACCCACTTGTGCCTTTTTGCTCATTCCTGTCCTTTCCAGTTATATGTTTGGAGAATTTTTCAACTTATGGACCTCTGACTGGATGGCCATAAAGAAGTTCAAAGGGAGAATAACCTACTCCCTCCTGAGGGACTTCTCTATAAGCAAAGAGAAGGCATGGCAATAGAAGGTCCCGCTTTCTTTTAAGGGGATCTTCTAAAGCACCTATCATGCTCTTCATGGTTCTGTTGAACCTTTCTACCAACCCGTTTGTCTGAGGGTAGTAGGCGGTAGAGAACTTGTAAGTAACTCCACATGTTTTCCACATGGCTTTCATGTAGTGGGACATCAAATTTGACCCCCTGTCAGAGATTACTTCCAATCCTGGTATAAATACCAAGGAGGGCCTTAGCCACAGCCTGAGCTGTAACAGTCCTCATAGGAATTGCCTCAGGGTACCTAGTAGCATGGTCTACTACAACAAGGATAAACCTGTTGCCTGAAGAGGTTGGGGGATCAAGGGGACCAACACTGGCAATCCCTACCCTCTCAAATGGGACTCCCACAACGAGGAGAGGCACTAAAGGTGCCACATTCTTGGAACCAACCTTACCAGAAGTTTGGCAGGTGTGGCAGCTCTTGCAAAACCTATCTACCTCAGCCCCCATTTTTGGCCAATAAAAGTAGAGTGAGAGCCTTTCCTTGGTCTTCTTGAAACTCAAGTGACCAGCCAAAGGAATCTCATGGGCCAGTTGCAAGAACTTTTGTCTGTTTCCTTGAGGTACTACAAGCCGCTTGTAGTCTCCAGGTGCAGACTCAGTTGGTTCACTGTAGAAGAGGCCATCTTCCCAGTGCAACCTATACTTCCCAGGCTCAGTCCCATTGAGCTCAGAAGCTGCTTGTTGGCAAAGACCTTCCAGAGTTGGACATTCCCTCTGTCCCTTACTGAAGTCTGCCCTGCTGGGTCCACCTTCTGCCAGTAAAGACTGCAGCTCAGGATGGTCAACAGGATCCAGATCTCCAATGAGTTCTTGGCCTTCTACTAGCTCCTCTTCAGAGTCTAGCTCAACCACACAGGGTTGTACCTCGCTCTCAGCCTCAGCTGGAGGTGGAGTTACAGGGGTAACTTTGGACAACCTAGGGGAAGTCCTTGTTGGAAGCACTGGAGTGCTTGCTGCTGGTTGTTTCCTAGAAGTCTTGGGTTTCCCCTTTGCTACTTGTTGTTCTGAGATAGCAATTTGTAACTCCAGTGGAGTAGGAGTGATATCCTTCTTCATCATCTCTTGGGAGTACCTCTCATGGTTCTCTCCCTTGCAGGTCTGGTGAGCTCCTGTAACCTTTTACTAGGAGGTCTGGGGGTATGTGACACTACTCCAAGAGTCTTCAGCTCATTACCCAACAGAACCCTTGCTGGTACCTCACTTTGTATGCTGACAGGTATCTTCACAGTCATGTCATTACACTGGATGAGAACTGGTAATTGGGGAAGCATATCTGCACAGGCCCTCCAGCTAACTTGGTGAGGCATTTGGGTGCCTTAGCAACATCCTCTGCCTGAAAAAATGATTTATCCACCACAGTTATGCTGGCCCCAGTGTCCCTAATGGCAGGAGTCTCCTGACCATTCACCAGGACACTGTCCTTATAATACTCTTTAGTATTATCTGGGATAGAATTATATACATCTAAATTCGGTTGTTCCCACAACCCCAGAGACACTAAAGAAACACTAGCTGAGACTCCAATGGGTTCATCAGCTAGTAATAGAAAGTTTTCACTGGCCATCTGTACTTCCTCCTCTGGAGCGAAGGCTAAGGAGACAGTGTGAATCCCTGAAGGTTTACCCTTGCATCTGGGATCCCCTTTCACATGGTCAGGCGAGCGAACAAACATAGCATTTACCAAATGCTTTCTGGTATGGTGGCTTGCTCTGACCTCCTTCTGGTTTGACACTAGCCTGATTTGGTTTCCCTTGTGGCTTACCCTTCTGTTTTGTTTGGGGCCCTCTTTGGGATTGGAATGATTAGAATTCTCTTTGGAGTCCTTTTTTGGCTGTTTTCCCTCATCCTTTTTCTGAGTTACCCCAGAGTCCTTGTGAGTAGCCCTGTCGGCAACCCACAAGTCAGCAGCCTTAGCTAGTTTTCTGGAATCTAATTCCTTTGAATCAGCCAAGTGCTGTCTGAGCTCAGGAGAGCAGGCATCATAAATTGACTCCAACATCAGAAGATTCTTCATTCCCTCATAAGTGTTCACCTTGTAACCCTTAATCCATCCCTCTAAATTCTTCAAACTTTCACTCACCCAGGTAGCCCAAGGGGTACCATCATGCTTTTTGAGGGTCCTAAACCTCTTAATGTACTGGGAAGAGGTCTTCCGAAATCTAGCTATCAAAGCTAGCTTCACACATTCATAATCCTTCTTATCCTCCTCCCCCAACTCCATTACCACATCAGTTGCAACAGGGGGGAGCCTAGAGAACAACCAGGAAAGTAACTAATTTCCTGTAATGTTCTAGAGCCCATGATTATACTCAAACAAACTCAACCAATCCAACACATCCAACTTAGGCTCATACATATCCACAAGCTCTTTAGGCATCCAAGGCCTTTTGGGACTGGAACTCCTAGAGGATCCGGAGAGAGAAGCATTTTCAACAGACAATTTCTTCATCTCTAACTCATGCTTGAGCTCCATTTCCCTGACCCTTAGATCTTGATTCAGTTCTCGGTGTCTTTGTTCTGCTTGAGTATTAAGTTTCTTAAACTCCAATTCCAGTTTCATTTTCTCCAGTTCCAGATATTGGGGACTAAATGTGGGACCTGGTAAAGGTCCAGTAGGTACAGCTGGCAGGGCAGGTAAAGGCCTAGGGGGGCAACTATATCACCCTCACCCTCCTCTTCTGCTTCTGACTCAAGATTATCAATACTAGCATCAATATCAATATCATTACTGTTATCTACATTTGCTGGAGTGGTAGGTTCCTCTGAGCCACCATCCAGACTTTGGTTTGCTAACAACCTTTCTATCAGCTCCATTTTCTTGCCTTTAGTCAGGAGATTCTTATGCTTACAGAGAACTCTTAAACAATCAGCAGTTTTTGTAGCAAGGGATTCTTGACTATAACTTTCCATAGTTGACAGGTTAGAAAATAACTTTTTTTAGTGCTAAGCTTTGTGGTTAGTTGCACTAAGGTATCTATAAGCACACTAAAATGTATACTCAATACAAATCCCACCGCTGTACACCAGTGTTAGGCAGAAACCTGTGCAGTTCCCTTAGGGACCAGTGCAAAAGGCTTAATACTACAGGTGTTGGCAGTAAACCCAATTGGTAGCAGTCTGTACCACCCAGATTTACCTGGTAGCTGTGGCTGAGCAGCCAGACTTCTCTCAAGAAAAGTTACATCCCTTATTCCTTATTAGACAAGTCTTAGTCAACACCACTTATTTTCAGACAGAGGTGAGCGCTTAACTAAAGATGGCACTCCAATAAGTTATCAAAAAAGGGAGGGAAAAGGCAGAAATTAGGAAAGCACACAACACTAATACTTTAGAAGCACCCAGCAAGACAGGAAAGTCAAAGTCTACTTGTGAGCAAAAAGTTCAGAGGCCAGGCTCCCTCTTAGAGAGAGTAGAACACCAATGCGCCCAAGATCACAGTTTAAGAGGCTTGAAAAGTCTTGCAGAGAGTTCAAAAGGAATTAGTTCAGCTCAGAAAAGTTCAGTTAGCCAGCCTAGGGCCAACCCAAGTGGTAAGTTGAGGATTTAAGAGACACCCCACACAGACCGTTGCGAGGGAGGCCAGGCGGGCACAGTATCTTGAAAGTAGAGAGAATCCTCCAGCGGGGGCAGTTGTTCCTGGCAGCGGGTGCAAGTCACGGTGTCGTCCAGAGGAAGAGATGATCTCGACGAGGAGGAAAGCTGAAGGTGTTGCACTGCCAGGGAAGAAACCAGCCGCGGAGTTCTCCGGTTAAAAGGTACTAACCTTTTATTCGCGGTAGTGGTAAAACGTGGTATCCCGGTTGCCGGGGTGCTTGGCACAGGCAAGGCGGCCACGAGATGATACGGGAATGCGAAAAGGCGGGCAAACTGGTTATCCCCACCAGTCAAAGGAAGAAGACTCTTCGGGATGAAGATCTTCTCTGTCGTTGGAAGAAGTGGTGAGGCGGTTCAGCAGGGCTCCACCGGTGGTGTCATTGTTGCAGGTCGGCTCAGCTTCTCCCTCTTTGGATTCTTTGGTCCTGTGGCGACTTCTGAGGTTCCAGTCCCCAAAGCCCTGCTTTTATGCAGAAAACCCCCATTCATCAGTCCTAGCTGTCACTCAAACATGCTAAGTGGTGAGCTGGGCGGCTCACCACTGGGCCAATCACACAAGAGTGCGACTTGAGTTGCCGAGGCAACTCAGTCCAGGGTGCCTAAACCCCCCTCCCACACATCCTGTAGACCCAGACAGAGGGGCACCACTTTTGGAGGCTTCTGTGGAGAAGCCCGCCAAAAAGTGGAACAAAGGGCTCGACTTGGGTTGGAGTTACAGAGGCGATCACAAACGCCATTTTAAAACCGAGTCCTGGCAAAAAGACCCAACCGGGGAATAAATATTAAATAAATAACCCGGCGGTATCTTTAACATTGCACCAAAAAGTGGTGCGTTTAAAATGAATGGGAAAATCCCATAGAAAATATTCCAGTGGAATATTTCGCGTTGTAACCACTGCCACCAGCCAGAAACTCGACGAGGGGGGACTGCACAGTGCCCCCTCGAAAAACAGACCCAGGGGCAATCTAATTACCCCTACCAGTACTTCCACACTATGATGGTTTGTACTGGTTCTGTTCCCAATTTAAGACTAGTAAAGCCAATGGTGACTTTACATGCCCTGGGAGACAGTAGTCAGTCCCAGGGTATGGAGTCTATGTTTGGGGGTCACTATGACACCCCAGTGTTACTGCACTGAGTGTGCTGTGTAACACACTTACCAAAAACCACATGAAACCCTATGGAGTAAAAGACCCCATAGCCCATAAAACACATTACAAAGTCAAAGGATATCTCAAATCATGTCTAAGAGTGAGAGAAAAAGAGTCTCACTCTTAGCAGGAGAAAAAAATAAACCCCAAAAATCCAGCAAAGCTGCTGGGGGACTCACTAGGTTTGGGAAATTTGCCTTGTATTTGTATTTATTTTATTTATAAAGCGCAGCCAGGCCCGGGTGCATATGGGCGCGTAAGTTAGATCTGGTTACAGTTACAATTTAAAGCAGTCAACAATGGTTACGTTACAGTTACAGAAAGGTACAAACATATTATTTCTAGTGCGTACAACTATACCTTAAATTGCAGAGTGTGCCAGCAATAGTCTAACGTGCTGGGTTCAGGAGGTTAGGCTGTCGTAGAGTCCAGATTGTGAAGCCAGCACTTCGTGTTGTGTTTGAACAGGTTGAATGAGGATTCTGCTCTCAAAGGCATGGGGATAGTGTTCCATACTTTGGAAGCTTGTACAGGGAAGCTAGCTCCACCCGAGTTATGAAGTTTGAATCTCGGTATGGTCATAGTGTTAGTTTGTGCTGCTCTGAGTGGTCTTGAAGAGGTGTGGGGTGTAAATTGGTTAGTAAGGTATGCTGGCGCAAGGTTAGCCCTGGCTTTGTGTATGAGGGCCAGTGTTTTCAGGGATATTCTATGCTCGACAGGGAGCCAGCGTAGTTTACGTCTGGTCTCAGATATGTGTGCCTTTTTGGGAATGTTGAGGGCAGCCCTAATGGCATTGTTTTGGACAACTTGCAATTTGTTGATATTTTTGTGACTAGTGCCCAAGTAAAGAGCATTACAGTAGTCTATTTTGGATAGGACTAATGCTCGGGCAAGAGTAATGCAATTGGGTGCGGAGATGAACGGTCTACATGCAGTGATCAGCTTACAGGTGTATGCGGCTGATGATGCTACTGCATTAGTTTGTTTGGAGAAGGATAAGGTGGCATCGATGTAGATGCCAAGGGTTTTAGTGTTATTTGACACAGGGATGAGAGTGCCATCTATGGTAAAGGCTTTGAATGAAGGATTAAGATTTTTGAGTTTGGCATGAGTGCCCAGGATGATCAACTCGGTTTTTTCGTCATTGAGACACAGTCCATGATGTGCCATCCATGCTTGTATTACAGAGTAGATTTCATTGAGGGTGGTGCTGTCAGTTTCGTAATCACCCGTGATAGGAATGAGTATCTGGGTGTCATCCGCATAATTGGTATACGTGACACCCAGATAGTCAAGGATATCGAAGAGGGGTTTTGTGAATACATTATAAAGTGTCGGGGACACGCAAGAGCGTTGCGGGACTCCGCAGGGTACTGGTGAGGGTTCGGCAGAATCCGTTGGAGAGAAGACCCTCATGGTTCTGTTCGCCAGGAAGGAATTGATCCAAGCCGTGGCCTCGTCTGAAAAGTGTGCTGCAGATTTCAAATGGTGACAGAGTGTTTGGTAGATGACCAGGTCGAAAGCTGCTGACAGGTCAAGCAGTAAGAGGAGTGCGAGTTTGCCATTGTCTTTCAGGGTTTGGATCTGGGTAGTGAGGTCTATTAGTGCAGTTTCCGTACCGTGTCTCGGTCGGAAGCCTGATTGCCTAAGTCCTAGGAGGTTGTTTGATTCTAAGTAGGCCTGTATTTGTAAATAGGCTGCTCTGTCCAATATTTTAATAAGAACGGTACAGTCGTTATCGGCCTATAGTTAGACGGGTTGGCTGGGTCAAGAGTAGGTTTTTTGAGAAGTGGAATGACCCAAGCGTCTTTAAGGTTGTCAGGTACTATTCCAGATTTGAAGGAGGCATTGATGAGGTTGGTAATGAATGGTGCTAGGTCGTGTGCGGCCGCTTTGATGATCGGAGCAGGGCAGGCATCACCTTGGCAGTTTGAGGGTTTAAGTTTCCTGATGATGTTTTCTACTTCCCAGGTTGAGAGGGGTGAAAAGCTGAATGGTTTACAGGTTGATATAAAGGTAGATGGTTTGTTCGGTAGTTGTTTATAGTCAGGGTCAGCTAGTAGTAAGGATTTTTTTGCGTTGATTTTGGATTGTAGGCGAGCTATTATATCTAATAAAGCCTTCTGAATATTGCTACACCATAGTGTGTCAGTAACACATTTGTCTATGGGGGCAATGGGGGATTCTAGTTTTTTCAGAATCTTAAAGAGTTCTTTTATGTTGGATTCCGCTTGTGTAATCCTTTTATTATAGGTATCTTTTTTAGCAAGAAGTATGGCTTCTTTGTAGCTAGAGGAGGCTAAGGTTAGCTCAGTCATATTGGATACTGTGGGGTGTTTTTGCCAATGAGCCTCAGCGGTTCTTTTAGTTTTGCGTAGTTCTCTTAACTGCGGCGTGAACCAGGTGTTAAGGTGACGCTGTGGTTTAGGTTTCCGCAATTTTAGAGGGGCAATGGAGTTCAGTGCTTTGAGTATAGCTTGGTTGTAGGTAGCCACTAAGACTGTAGGGTCAGCATCTGAATCAATATTATTCAAAATAGGGAGTAGTATAGGTAGGAGTTTGTCAGGAGTAATATCTTTCTTGTTTCTCGTGCAGGTGGCAGGGGCGATGATAGGCACCGGGAGGGGTGTGTTGGCTTTGATAGCAAAGGTTAATTTATGATGATCCGACCAGATGCAAGGGTCATTGGATAGGAGGTCAATAGGGCAGTTGAGGTGGGAGAGCCAGTCTAGTGCTCTGCCTTTGATATGAGTGGGTTCATGGATAATGTGCGTATGACCCAGTTCAGATAAGGTGTTGGCAAGGTCATGGGCGTTAGTGTCCTTAGGGTCGTTGAAACCAAGATTAAAGTCCCCAAGTAAGATGGTTTGAGAATTTGGTTTGGTATTTATGGTTATAAGTGATGCAATATCCTCTATAAAAGAGGAAATGGGTCCTGGTGGACGGTAAATAAGGTGCAAGGTTGCCGTGTGGTTGGGTGAAAGAGGTAGTTTAATTGATAGGGATTCAGCAGAAGGGATTTGAGCGTCTTGGATGACTTTAATGTCGAAGGTATTTCTGAATATGAGGGCGAGTCCGCCTCCCTTCGTTTGAGTGGTGTTTCTATCGGATCTAGTGACAGCATAGTCATTAGGTATGGCGAGGGCCAGAGATGGGCCGGGTGCAGCATTAAGCCAAGTTTCTGTGACTGCGAGGAGATCAAGATTTTCATAAGTTATAAAGTCAGCGATGTCGAGAGCATGGGCAGGAAGAGACCTTGCATTCACCAAGGCTGCTTTGATTAGTTTGTCTTTTTTTGGAGATTTTTCAGATGGTATCGGTCGACTATGCCGAAGGCTGTGGGCTAGATTGTCTGAGTCAATATGGGAATTGCCAAGGTTATGGTCAATATGCGAGTGTTTCATGCTACGGGCTCTTAGTCTAGAGTTTCTGGATAAGATGCTAGGGTGGTGAGAGTAAGGAGAGGTAAGTGGGCTGGTTCTAGAATTCAATCTAGCGTTTCTATTCAATAGGCTAGGGTGGTGAGAGCATGGATAAGTAGGTAATCTAGTTCTAGAATTCAGTCTAGTGTTTCTGGTAGCGATGGTGCAAGGTTGGTTAGGTGTTGGTCTAGTAGCAAAGTGGCGTATCCAGAGTGCTGGATCATCCAAGTACGGATTTGCAGGTGTCATGGTGCTGGGCCACAAGGAGAGGGTGGTGGTTACCATACATGAGCTGGTGAATGTGTCTTGATTAGAATGTGGGTTGGGTTGACTAGTCCAGTGTCTACTGTATTTATACAGTAGGTGGATGAGAGTCGATGGGCACCAATACATGATGTGGGTGGCGTCGCTAGTACACAGGGTAGCAGGTGTGGTCTGTTAGCGACCAGAGGCACAGCACAGATCGATTCAATGTGGTCAGAGGGTAGTCATAAGGAACAACACAGCAATCAATGTGGTCTGTTGGCTACCATAAGGAGCAACACAGCAATCAATGTGGTCTGTAGGCGACCGTAAGGCACAACACAATCTAAGTGGTCCGTTAGTGACCATAATGCGCAAATGCAAAGGGAGACAAATTAAATGCATAAATCAGGGGTACCTAGATTCGAAATTAGCATGAGGAGCCAAAAAGGCACTAACTTAAAATGCAATAGGACACAAATTAAATGCATAAATCAGGGGTACCTAGATTCGAAATTAGCATGAGGAGCTAAAAAGGCACTAACTTAAAATGCAATAGGACACAAATTAAATGCATAAATCAGGGGTACCTAGATTCGAAATTAGCATGAGGAGCCAAAAAGGCACTAACTTAAAATGCAATAGGACACAAAATAAATGCATAAATCAGGGGTACCTAGATTCGAAATTAGCATGAGGAGCCAAAAAGGCACTAACTTAAAATGCAATAGGACACAAAATAAATGCATAAATCAGGGGTACCTAGATTCGAAATTAGCATGAGGAGCCAAAAAGGCACTAACTTAAAATGCAATAGGACACAAGATCAAAATGTATGAACAGAGAACACAACAATGTAATTTTGCCAAAGGATGAGAGGGCAAAGTAAGCATAGTAGGGATGCCCATCAGTGTGTGGAGAATATAGGGCAGACTGGGGTGGCGCAATGTTGTGGAAGTTTAGGCAACCTTAGCGACCAGTGCAGTGACTGCAGCGCAAGGCAGGTGCTAGAAAGGCAATGAGGAGAGCTGTTTGAGAGGATAGGGTGCAAGGGAGCAGGTAGTATAGCCAGATGCCTTAACAGAGAATTCTCCCTAACACACTGTTACACTGGAGCTGTTCAATCTGATTGGAAGGATCATATTGACACTGCTGAAGAGGCTTATAACAACGCCAAACATGAAGCCATTCAGTGCAGTCCCTTCTACTGTACTTATGGGATGCATGCAAAGCTCCTGCCAGTGCCCTCTGTCGGATCTTCTACAGTTACTACGGTCGACTCCTTGCTTAAACATTTACAGGATAGTCATGTGATGACTAAAGAGACTCTTGAGAGAACAAAGAAAGTACAAGAACACCATGCTAATAAGAAACGGTCTCCGGAACCCAGTTACCAGACAGGTGCCAAAGTATGGTTGAATACTAAGAACCTCCAACTACGCAACTGTCCCGGAAAGTTTGTGCCTCATTTTATGGGACCCTTTGTCATTACTCAGACAATTCATCCAGTGGCTGTTTCTGTCCGACTATTCATCCAGTGTTTCATGTTTTTCAGTTGAAACCTCATAAACCGGATCTATTTCATCTTCCGTGCTTGTGCCCAGATCTTGTGATTATTGACGGCCTGCCAGAGTATGAAGTAGAGGCCATCTGTGACGCTCACCTGAATCAGGATTGTGTTCAGTATCTGATCCATTGGAAGGAATACTCTCCTTGTCACCAAACTTGGGTACCTGCCAGTCATGTTTCAGCTCCTCATCTGCTTTGCCAATTCTATCGTTGTTTTCCCTGGTCTTGGGGAGGGGGCAAAGTGTCACACGCCAGAGGCGGCTCAAACCCCATTATGTGCCGCGCGAGCCTGGGGCTTACTTCCCCGCTGGAAATGGCTTACACGTGATACGTGCGGTTTGATTGGTGGCACTTACCTGTTGGGTCACCATGGGTCCTCTTCCTCTGTCCTGCTGCCTTTTTCATCCGTCGCCGGGGTGTGGGACCATTGCCCCGTTCGCCTCGTTCCTGGTGCAGCACAGCGCCACCATGTTTGCCAACTTCTCTCCTCAATGTCATTATGTCACAGCACGATCAAGGGCAAATGTTTGGAGCCAGAGACCTTGGTTCGACAGGCAACGTCTTCAACACAGCTTTTCTCTGAATCACAGATATAAAACACCAGAATTCACTACATTCTATGCGTCTCAACGTTCTTGTTCCAAACTGCCCCTGGAAAATAACACCACCTCTATAAAAGGAGGTCTTATCAACGCCAGTTCACTAAAAGCCCCTGCGCTCGATATCAACAACCTTATTCTGACTAACAACCTCGACTTCCTAGCTATGAGGGAGACATGGCTCCAACCTACATCTGGTCCACTGCTCTCACTAGTTATTCCAGACCATTATTCTATCATCAGGCACATAACTTCAGCTAAAGGTGGTGGCGTTGCATTCATCGCTAAAACATCACTAGGTCTCAGGCAGGCCCCCTACCAAATTCTACCATCTGGAGAACTCCTCTCAATCAAACTACCCCTATCGCCAACTCAAACGATAACAGCGCACCTGATCTACAGACCGCCTGGCCCGAACTCCTCCTTTGAGGAAGACATTTCGTTTCTGCTTACAAACAACTCTAAACCTTGCTCACAAATCCCACTCCTATGGGACTTTGATTTAGGATTACATGATACTAAAGATGCCAAAGCATTAGCTATCAGCAAGTGTATTGCAGAAGTAGGCTTAACCCAACAAATCTCTCAACCTACGCACAACAAAGGCAGACAGCTAGACTGGATCGCAGATGCGAACTGCAATATTAACATCCTAACTAACCAGCCTTGTGCCTGGACAGATCATCATGCCATCCTCTTCCCCATACAAAAGAGCTCCAACCTTAACCTTGACAAAGCATTGGCCCCTCCTAGATTAGCCAGAAACATAAGGAACATAAGAGCTCATAAGTTACTCCCACTCCTTCAACCCCTTATGAACTTTTCCACCGCCAAAGAGTGCAAAGACGACGTTACCCACCTTGTTGACCTCTATAATGAAACCATACTGGATGCTATCAACAAGATCGCTCCCCAAAAACTGCGCAAAACCAAACCTCGCGGCCACATGAACACTTGGTTCTCCCCGCACTTAAGAACCCTGCAAAAAAACAAAAGACCCACCAAAACCACATGGAAAAACTGCCCCACAACTGCCAACAAAGAAAATTTCACATCAGCCTCTGCCACATACAAGCCCGCTATCTTTCTAGCAAAATGCGACTCGTACAATAACCAAATCCAAAAGGCCAAATCCAACACTAAAGAATTATTTAACATTCTGAGAGAGCTGGAAACACCCACAGCCCCACCTACCTCATGCTCGAAAGATTCCACTTGGTGTCTCAACATCCAAAAAGTGCTCTCAGACAAGATTAAGCTCCTAGAAAAGAAAATTGAGACTAAAAAAACCAGCCTAGCCACCAATGCCCCATAACCGCCGACCCAAACTCCCCTACCAGATCAAACTGACCTATTCAGTTTTTCTTCTCTTAGCATCAGGGAAGTGGAGGAGATAATCCTAAGTCTAAAACCTTCCAGATGCATGGGAGATGTCTGCCCAGTTTCAATCATAAAAGAAACTGCCAAGGAGCTTGTACCTTTTATTTCATCGCTAATAAACACCCCCTTCTCTTCGTACACAGTACCAACAAACATAAAAGGTGCAGGGGTCATGCCCCTCCTCAAGAAACCATCCCATGACCCAAAGAACAAGTTACTTACCTTATCTGGTAACATTCTTTCGATGGGATGTTCCTCTGACGTATTTCACATCTATGACAGGCAATGTCCACAGCTGTGCCGCTTCAGAACATTTTCGGCAGAGGGCGTCCTGCGTCGATGACATTGATCCGTTGCCCCTCGAGGGCCTCAGTCGAGGGTCGACGTCACCGGATGTTATATGTAGGACGCACGGTGCCCGTAGCCTCAGTTGTAGTTTTTTCCCAGAACGTGCGGCACCAATCTCCTGCCAGTATGACTGCAAAAAGCCTTACGGAAACGTAAGCTGCAATCGCATAGGAAATTCAGAAGAGGGGCAGGCTGAAAGGGTACGATGTGCAATACGCCAGAGGAACATCCCATCGAAAGAACGTTACCAGATAAGGTAAGTAACTTGTTCTTCGAGGGGATTGTGTCCTCCCATAGCAGTACCAACTTTTGGAGGTGGAAAAAGAATTTACAATTTTAGAATTTTAGAATGTCCAATCAAATGGCTGAATAGAGGACTGCCTTACCAAAGGCCAAATCCTGCCCATGGATGGAGTCCAAGGAATAGTGTCTCACAAAAGCATGGACAGAGGCCCATGGGCCTGCTTCGCAAATATTGCGAATAGGAACGCCCCTCTGTAGAGCAGTGGAGGCAGTCACTAGTAGAGTGAGCCCGTAAGCCTACTGGAGGGTCCTTTCCCACCAAACGGTAACACTCAGAGATCATCAAAATGATCCATCTGGACGAGGTCTGCTTGGAAACAGCCTGACCAAAGCACCTTCCAGCATAACCGCCAAAGAGCTGATCGTCCACTCTGACCCAGGACATCCGTGAGAGATAGAAGCTCAAAGCTCTCCGAGGATCCAACCTATGGAGCCTCTCCTCTTCCTTAGCAGGATGTGGAGGAGGATAAAACACCGAAAGAATCACCTTCTGGCTCAAATGGAATTCCGACACAACTTTCGGAAGAAAAGAAGGCCGGAACCCTGTCCTTATGGAACACAGTAAAGGATGGCTCTGCGTGCGGAAATAACTGCAACTAAAAACACAGTTTTAAAGGACAACAGTCACAACAGACAAGAATGCAAGGGCTCAAGCGGAGCTCCCATTAGGAACTTTAAAACCAAATTCAAGTCCCATCCCGCCACCTGGAAAGGCGACGGTGGAAACACATTAGTTAGCCCTTTGGGAAACTGGGAAATCAAAGGAATCTTAAAATAAGAACATTCCTCAGACGAGCACTTAAATATGGACAGCGCCTCAAGGTAACCCTTAATGGTACCCACTTGCAGGCCCTTGTGGGCTAAAGAAAGCAAAAAAGACAAAACCAAAGGAATGGAACATTGGAAAGGATCTACATTCTGTACCCTGCACCAGTCACAGAACTTTCTCCAACGGCAACGATACAGGGATTTCGCTGCGGGCCTTCTGGCCGAAAGCAACACCTCCATCACGTCTTCGGGGAGGTCCCAATCTTTACACCTCAACCTTTCAGATACCAAGCATGAAGGCTGAGAAACTTGACCTCTGGATGGAGAACCCAACCTGCCTCACGCGAGAGCAG
Organism: Ambystoma mexicanum; assembly: GCF_040938575.1. NCBI lineage: Eukaryota > Metazoa > Chordata > Amphibia > Caudata > Ambystomatidae > Ambystoma > Ambystoma mexicanum. The sequence goes on along the minus strand of NC_090931.1, from coordinate 494,868,378 downwards.
ATCGTCTCGGTAGGGAAGACAGCGTGGAGGGCAGATGGACATGTCGAGAAGGTTTGGGTACCACGCTCTCCTGGCCCATGCAGGACCAATGAGGATCATTCGGGAACCGAACCTCCGTAACCCCTGCAACACTTGCGGAATGACGGTGACTGGATGAAACGCGTCCAACAGTGGGAAGGACCACTCCACTACGAACGCGTCCCCTTAGGCTCCTCATGGGGGAAATAACCACGAGCAGAATCTCTCGCACTTCCGGTTGACACTGGTGGCGAAGAGATCCACTTGTGGGGTTCCCCAAAGGGCGAAGATCTCCAAAAGAACTTCCTGAGCCAGCTCCCACTCGTGAGAGACCGTGCTCTGCCTGCTCAGAGCGTCCGCCGCTGCGTTTTCGTCTCCGGCCAGATGAGCTGCCGAGATCGGAGTTTCCTGCTGGATGGCCCAGAACCAGAGCTGCATCACCTCCCTGCACAACGGGAGTGACCCTGCCCCCCTTTTTTGTTGAGGTAGTGCATGGCCACTGTATTGTCCGTCATAATCAGGACATTCTTCTGCCGCACAGATGGCAGAAACACCTTCAGGGCTAGCCTGATGGCCCTCAGCTCTAACAGACTGATGTGGAGTCTGGACTCCGACAGAGACCAACGTCCACTGGCTGTCAACTCGTTGACATGAGCTCCCCAAATTGTGAGAGATGCGTCCGTCACGATCGTCACCTCCGGCCATGGTTGCCAAAATGGTGCTCCCTTCATCAGATTGCCTTCGACAGCCCACCATAGAAGATCCTGGGCGACCGAGGTCAGAATCTGAACGGGATCCGACATCCTGCCAGAGAACTGCAACCACTGCATCTTGAGAGCCCACTGCAGAGATGTCATCCGCAGCCTGGCCTCTGGCACCAGGAAAATGCAGGATACCATGAAGCCGAGCAACCTCAAGAACTCAAACGCCGGGAGACTCTGGGCACGTTGAAACTTGTCTACCATCTGAAGAATGTGATGAGCCCTCACCTGGGGAGGCGAACACTGCCCCAGGGATGTGTCGAGCACTGCTCCGATGTATTGGAGCCGCTGGGTAGTTGTCAAATGTGACTTCTTTAATTTGAGGGAGAAGCCCAGCTTGTGAAGGGAGTGACAGGTGACGGACAGATGATCCAGGGCTTGCTCAGGAGAGCGCACCCTGATCAAGCAATCGTCCAGGTAGGGGTAGACGTGAATCCCCCCTTTCCTGAGATACGCTGCTATCACCACCACCATCAGCTTGGTGAAGACCCTCGGGACGAGGTCAATCGAACGGCAGGACCCGAAACTGAAAATGCGAGTCGCCAACCGTGAACCTCAGGTACTTCCTGTGTTTGGGATGAAACGTTACATGAAAGTAAACATCCTTGAGGTCTAGAGACACCAACCAATCCTGAAGCTGAAGGGCCTGAAGGTCTTGAGATAGAGTTACCATCTTGAACTTGTCCTTCCTGAGAAGCTTGTTCAACCAACGCAAGTCCATGATGTGTCTCAATCCCCCGTCTTTTTTCGGGATCAAAAAATAAGGGACATACCATCCCTTGTTCCTCTCTGCTACAGGCACCAGTTCTATGGCGCCTTTCTTCAGCTGGGAGAGGATTTCCTGCAGAAGGAGCGGATCCGGACACTTCAAAGAGAGCTTCCCCGGTGGATTGTCGTGAGGCCTCTGCCGGAAGGGAAGAGAGCCGTGGGCTATGATCTCCAGAACCCACACATCTGAAGTAATGGCTCGCCAATCTCCAAGATGCTGCACAAGTCTGCCCCCAACCGGCGAACCATGGGACATGGCCTCATGACTGAGCGGACACGGCTGCGGCAGTGCCTGAGGGCAAAGAGGCAACTGCCCGAGCGGCTTTAGCACCCCGAGTACCTTGCTTTCCACCTCGGGTACTCCTACGGTGGCCCCTTTGACTGGCAGCTCCTCTCGATCTACCAAAGGTAGAGTAGTACCGAAAGGAACCTCCCCTCCATTGCTGTCCCCTAGGACGAAAAGGCAGAGGTTGACGTACTGTAGCGCTCAAAGACTTTGCTGCAGCTTTGGAGATCTGCAACCTCTCAAGGCTCTCGTCAGCCTTGCTGCCAAACAGATGAACCCCATCAAAGGGCATGTTCAGAAGCCGGGATTGCACATTAGGAGCAAACCCTGACTTCCGCAACCACGCAAACCTGCGTAACACGGTGCTCGCAGCCATGGACCGGCTGACACAGTCTGCCGTGTCCAAACCCGACTGAACGGATTCGCACATGGCATCCTTGCCGTCTTGCACGAGGGCTAGAAAACCCTCCCGTTCTTCCCCTTCGGGAATATGCTCAGCTGCCAAAGATGCACAGTTCCACAGAGTGTGTGTGAATCTCGCTAAGGCCGACTTCAACGCCATACCCCCAGCCGAAAATACCTTCTTTGCCCATCATCAAAGCGCTTATCGTCCCTATCAGGAGGGATGGTAGGGTACGCAGCCTGCTTCGAGGGGTCCGTAGCCCTCTGCACCACCAAACTCTCCGGAGTAAGGTGCGTCAATAAGTAGCAGGATGGGCAGTATTTTTTGAGAAGCGATTTATTAACTGCCGGTAGACTCTCCGGAGCAGTCCAAGCTGCCGCCAACCTTCTTTGCAAAGCCATGTGAAACGGCAAAACCGGATCAGTGGGCGGACCTTGATCCAGGATGTCCATCAAATCAGACTGATCAAACTCAACAGGTGGAGCAGACCACCCCAAGTATTAAGTCACCCTTGACATGAGACGCCTATAGGAGGAATCGGCATGCGCCCCAGGCTCAGGCCTGCCAAACTCCACCTCCGGCGAGGTGTGAAGACCACTGGCGTCATGCAATGACTGACGGAGGTCCTCCATCTGACTGTGCCCAGACAAAAGGTCATCAGGGACATCCGGTACAGGTACATCCATTTCATCAGACAGTTCCTCCACCTCTGAAATATACTCTAAAGGTTGGAACAAATCCAATCTGGGAGGAGGAAGAGAATAGGGCTCAAAAGCAGGCCTCACAGACTTACTGAGAGCCTTCCTCGGAGGTTCCACAGCCCTCCGAGGCACCTCCGGCAAATCCTCCACAAACGGCGTTGATGGTGTAGAGGGAATCGGCGTCGACTTCGACCGAGGCATCAACGACTTCTTCGAGGTCGGAGCCCCGAGAGAGTCCCTCGACAGATCTGGCACTGATGGCGAAGGCTTCACAGGTCCTGGCACGGCTATGGCGATCTCCCTTGTCCGAGCAGGACCTCGACGGCTCCCGGTGATCGCGCCGACCTCCTGAGCCCGAAGACGTGCGAGTGGTGGACCCAGCACATTCTGTGCTGGCTTCTTTTGAAGGCGCGGACAGAACTTTGCCTTGCGATTCAAAAATCGCCATCATCTGCTGGCGGAATGCATCCCGTTCGGCCGGCGAAGAAGACTTTGTGGGACAAGACAACTGTCTGGCGAAGTCCTCCTCCGACGAGGACGGGGAAGGCGACCGGTGATGGCGTTTCCTAGAATGCCTCAACGAAGCAGAGGAATGGCGGGAACCACTCTTAGACCGAGACCCCCTGGATTTGCGCCGATGCGGAGAGTCGCCCATCGAGTCATCGATCGAAAGCCCAGTGGACTTCGATTTACAGGGTTTAGACACCCTACCTACCTTCAATTTCGCCTTCCGTTCCCGCAAGTTCTTAGAAGTCAGGGACTGGCAATCCTCACAGTCGTCATTGCCGTGGCTTTCGCTGAGGCACCAGAGGCAGATGTTGTGTGGGTCCGTGATGGACATCTTCGAACCGCAGTCCCGACATTTTTTAAAGCCCGACTTTGGGGTAGTAGAAGAGGATAAGACATCGCTATCGAAGAGAAGAATCGAGCGCGCCGAGATTCCGAAGCAAACACGTTTGCAGAAAAAACGGAACTGAGGCTACAGGCATCGTGCATCCTATATATAACATCCGGTGATGTCGACCCGCAACGGAGGCCCTCGAGGGACAACGGATTGACGTCATCGATGCAGGACGCCCTCTGCCGAAAATTTTCTGAAGCAGCACAGCTGTGGACATTACCTGTCATAGATGTGGAATACGTCGGAGGACACAATACCCTCGAATACTTCGACTAACTACAGACTGATCACCACAGTGCCCTTCTTGCTTAAAATTATCGACAGAGCAGCCTACCTGCAGATCCACCATTACCAGGAGAGCAGAAACCTATTGGGGCTTCGCCAATCAGGCTACAGCCCAGGCATGGCACTGAAAAAGCTTTGATAGATTAAGTAACCCAAATAGAATCTATAACAGATGAAGGCAAACTTGCCCTCCTCCTGTTACTTAATCTCTCAGCTGCCTTTGACCTCGTTAACCACAAAACCGTCTTTAACCATCTCTCATCGGCAGCCCACTTCTCCAAAAATGTCACCACATGGATCCAGTCCTTCCTTAACAATAGAACGACTGGAGTGTTTGCCCCTACAGCATCCGCTGCACCTGCTGCTGTCACTTGTGGCGTCCCACAAGGCTCTTGTGTCTTCCCTACGCTCTATAATATATTCACTAAGCCCCTATTCGACAAGCTAGACCATATGGGTATCATTTACAGAAACTATGCCGACGACACACAAATTCTTATCCCTATCTCAGGCAACCACACAACAGACTCCAAACGACTCAAAAACATCTACAGTATCATCCAAACTTGAATGGCACAACACAGACTTTGCTTAAATGACAACAAGACTGGGCTACTCTTGGTAGGAGCCCCAGCCAGACTGAACAGACTCGACAGTTAGTTTTATACATTCACCATCGATGGAAACAGAATCAAGGTCTCGAAGGACGTCAAAACCTTAGGCAAGTACATTGACTCGACCCTCTCCTTAGACAGACAAATGTATGCCACTGCGTCTACCACTGCATACACATGCAAGCTCATCAATGCCTGCAGACCATTTCTGACTCCCGACTACTGCATTACCCTAGCTAGAGACCTCGTACTAACCAAACTAGATGATTGCAATGCCCTATATCTAGGCACCAACAAATACAATTTAAGAAAATTGCAAACTTAACAAAACAATGCGCTCAGAGCAGCAACCAACTACTCGAGAAAACTCCACATCTCAGAGCAGAGACAAAGTGTTTGATGGCTTTCTATCAACCAAAGAATCAAATTTACGACCCTTTCACTTACCTACAAATGCTTACATAATCAAGCACCCATGCGACAAATTTAAACACTACACCATGGACCACCTGACGAGATCATCGCAATCTAATTACCTTGTCATACCGAGGTACAAGCTCCAAAAGGCATGGGGCAGGAGCTTCCACGTACTAGCAGCCAAAACCTGGAATGCCTTACCCCCTAGCATCAGACTAGAACCTTCATTTCACAAATTCCGAAAAAGCCTGTCAAAACCTAGGTCTGTACCAAAGAAGACTAATTTACACCACTCTTTTCATTTTCTCTTGCGGGATATGCACCTTATTTTGTGTTATCCGCCAAACTCATACCTAGGTAACAGCTGTTTTCATGTAAATCTATATCTATGCAATTGTAAATAATATGTAAGTGTCTACTCTATGTAACTATTGTTATAAATCTACCCTTATGCAACTGTAAATAATAATATGTAAATGTTTAACTATGTACAAATACATCCTGTGTAACCTGTAATATGCAACTGAAAGAAATGTGCCCAGATGCCTCATGAGTAGGAGCGCTACATAAATAAAATACAATACAATACAATATGCTCTCTCTGCCTGCCTTTTTTTCCGTGCATCAGCCCTTGATGTTTCTTGGCTGTTCCTTCTCTTCTGCATCTACCTTTTTCTGGTTGCTCTGTGCTTCTAATATCCTCTATTTATTGAGCCCTGCTTCTACTGTTACTTCCTTACCTTACTGGGATTTTGAAACTGTGGTACACCCCAGTCCGATGATTCCCACTGTCCTTGTACCGGTTCCATGAGTTTATAACGAACACATTAATAACAAAAACTTTTTTAGTGAAATAAAAATACGAAAACATTTCGCATTTTTTTCTCTTTTTACTTTGGTAGGTTCCCCCCCCAAAACCCCTGTTTCCTTAGCATTATTACCCCACCCCTACACCCACCCTTTCATTATTTATTTTTTGTTATTAAAGTGTTTTGTTATTTATATTTTGTTATAATCACTGTATACCCCTTGTACCACGTTAATCTGGGGTAGCGCCTCATTGTACAGGGAGAGCTCTCATTACACACTTTCCCTGAGGATCAACATGTTTGGGGAAGAGTGGTAGGGTGGTTTTCTCGTGCCCAATTTACTACTCATCCGTCGTTGGAGAGAAGTTCTGGCCAACATTGTGGCGTTGCATACCAAGCGGCATCCTACATTAGGTACGCAACCACCCCGTTCAACTGTCCTTGACAAAAAGGCGGAGACTGGATGCCTGAAAGTTCCCCATGACTCTTGGTGTTCCATTTGTTAGGCCTAGAGGGGTGCTAGGAAGGTAAGGAGAAGCATGCTGACAGTCAGACTAAGAGAGGTTTGGGGCAGGAGAATAGGACTTGCGATCCAGTAACAATGCAATTTCGAATTTGTATTACTTCCTAATGTTAAGTAGGTACTGTTCTGTACAACAAGCTCCTAGGAAAGCTTTGTGCCAGAACTAAGGCCACGGGGAGCAAAGGGCGTGGGTGTCAGCGTTGAGAAACATTCTCCTGCTGTTGGACTTTTGGCCCCACACCCTCTGCACACCTGATTTGCTGCACTAGAACTTAACTCACACAAGGCTCCGGCGAGGGCTAAGCCCGAGGGGAGCAAAGGGCGCGGGTATCAGCGTTGAGAAACATCCTGCTGCTGTAAGACTTTGGGCCCCACCCCCTCTGCACAGCTGAATTACCGCACAAGTACTTAATTCACACAAGGCTCCCGTGCGGGAGATGCCAGCGGGGAGCAAAGGGCGCGGGTGTCAGCGTTGAGAAACATCCCGTTGCTGTTGACAGAGTGACCCAGCGAGACATGATCACCCTTCGGTAGCATTTGTTTAAAATTGGCAAGTGCTGTGGAAGGTCTGAGCCCAGAAGAGGGGGACCTAACAAAACCTAGGTGTTTGTTTAAAAAGACATTGGGCCTCATTACGAGTCCGGCGGTAACCGAGGTGGTAAAACTGCCTGGTTACCGCCGGACTCGTATTACCATTCCATCTCCGTGATTCCCGGAATTACCGGGGCATTACAACCCGGTTTTCCGGGAATCACGGAGGCGGAATGGTGTTAATCCCCATTCCCATTGAGTCCTGTGGGACTCAATGGGAATGGGGATCATGGAAACACCGGCAGCATTTCGTAATGCTGCCTGTGTTTCCTCGTCCGCCTGCAGGCAGGCGGTGTTAAACCCGCCAGGTCAAAACTGGCGGGAACATCACCTCCCGCCTGCAGGAGTCGGGATCAGGCGGTCCGGAAACAACGTGGCGGCGGGTTTACCGCCACCGTTATTTCCGGACCGCCTGATTTGTAATGAGGGCCATTGAGATTTTTGAACATTACAAATAAGTAGATTGTGAATGAAAGGTGTTAGTCAACCCGACTGAGTGACGTCAAGAGAAAAGTTGTTAAGAAGCTAAGTGAACAAAATTGTGACAACAAGTATGAACCCGACTGAGGGATGTCCACAGTGAGCAGTTGGTCTGAGCCCAAATGAGGCAGGCTCACGAGTAAGAGAAGGCTCACAGCCGGGCTGAGGGGGATCCAAGGGTAAAGGGTAATCACCCAATGTGAAGGTTAACAGAAGGAAAGTGTGTTTTGTTGTTTTGGCATATCAAGCCTTCTGAAGCAACAAACTTTGCATGAGAAGAGACTTGGACGCAGAAGGCCCTGATATAGAAAAAGGTAACTGTAAGCTCGTGCCAGAGAAGCCCAGGAGTGTGCTGTGCTCAGGAGTCCTGCCTTGTCCTGTGCTACAGACGTGGGCAAGGGAGACCCCGGCCATAACATCCTGACCTATCATTTTGTAAACATTAATTTATTTTCTTGTGAAACATTATTCCACACTATTTTGTAGCATAACGGTAAGGATTGGCAATAGTTTTTTTGTATAAGCCCTTTTTATTTGACTAGACTCTACTAGGACTGTATTATTACACCATCCCTGATTGGCTTCTCCGTTACGTGCTTGTAGGTTTAGCGACCTATTTTGCACTCTGCTCACCATTTCCACGGCTGAGCAGATGCGTGTGTTCCACGCTCTCCAGACCCTCCGGGGCCTTCTTTGACCATATTTATGGCTTTTCTGAAACCCTTGCCCCTGAGCCTCCCCCTTTCCCATCCTCACTCACTCAACACTGTTCTTGTTTCCATTAGCCTCCCTCCCGCCAACCAGCCCACCCACCATCCCTGATTGGCTTCTCTGTTACATGCTTGCAGGTCTAGCGACCTGCTTTGCACTCTGCTCGCCATTTCCATGGCTAAGCAGGTGAGTGTGTTCCACGCACTCCAGACCCTCCTGGGCCTTCATTGACCAAATTTGTGGCTTTTCTGAGTCCCCTGCCCCTCAGTCACCCCCTCTCCCATCCCTGCTCACTCGACACCATTCCTGTTTCCATTAGCCTCCCTCCCGCCTACCAGCCCACCCACCATCCCTGATTGGCTTCCCATACAGCCTTTACTGACCCGCTCAGGGCAGCCCTCTGCCCGTACAGCCCTGGTGGCTAAGGGCCCCAAGGCAAAGGGTAGCTCCTTCAGAGGCGGCTCCATATTGTGTCTGCAGGTGTCAGCAGGGGAAGCCAGTGGCCAGCCGTCAACCATCACTCTATATATATAACCTCACTCTACCCTGCAAACCTGTCCATATAGCAGACTCTCAAACTTAGGTGTTTTTTTCTCCTGTTTTTAAAATTGCATTGTGAAACTATGTACAATTGCACTGTGAAACCTATGGGTTTTCCCCACTAATCAGGACTCTCAAACTTAGGTGCATTTTCTCCTGTTTTTAAAATTGCATTGTGAAAGTATTTAAAATTGCCCTGTGAAACCAAGGCCTTTTCCCCACTAATCAGGACTCTCAAACTTAGGTGCATTTTCTCCTGTTTTTAAAATTGCATTGTGAAAGTATTTAAAATTGCCCTGTGAAACCTAGGCCTTTTCCCCACTATTCAGGACTCTCAAACTTAGGTGTGTTTTCTCCTGTTTTTAAAATATCATTGTCTTTCTCCTGTTTTTAAAATTGCATTGTGAAAGTATTTAAAATTGCCCTGTGAAACCTAGGCCTTTTCCCCACTATTCAGGACTCTCAAACATAGGTGCGTTTTCTCCTGTTTCTAAAATTGCATTGTGAAAGTATTTAAAATTGAACTGTGAAGCCTAGACCTTCTCCCCACTATTCAGGACTCCCAAACTTAGGTGTGTTACTCCATTCTTAAATTTGCTTTGTGAAAGTAGTGCTGGTCTGTGACTTTGCCTCCTAGCAAAGCACTGATCTAGCAAACCTTAAAACCACTAAGTGACTGTCATCTTGTCCAATTGTCTACTTGTCTCATCTCTCTCTATCTTGTCTGCTTACACCCTGTCCTGTGTTCTTACCTAGTGTCCTCCTCTACCTCTTCCCACTCCCCTCCTCCTCTCTCCTCTCCCCACCTACTCTATGGTGCTCTCTGTCTCTCCTATCTTTTCTAACTGCTTCTCTATCGACTATCCTGCTCTCCTCGTTAAATCTGGCAGGAAGAAGTTTAAAAATGACAACCCAGGTTTCCCTTTCCCTGACACCTATACCAGTGCCTCTTCCAGGCAAACTTTCACTGACATCCTCTTTGTCTTTCCCTTGCCAGTCCTATGGACTCTACATATGGTCTCTGTGCTCTCTCCTTTCTCTTCTTTTCCCATTATTGGTGGCACCCAGTGGGAGGCAGACCTCCTGGACTCCTGCCACTCCTCTAAGGTCATCATTAATGTTCATCAGAACGGTACAGTTTTGGTCAAAAGCCCTTAAGCCAACCTTCTCCTCTTTGATAGACGCTTCCCGCGCATCATAGATTTCCTCTCTTCTCCTTCTGTCCCCTCTCTTCCCTCCACGGCTTCCTTGCCTCCCACTGCTGTCTCCTTCTTGGCTACCTTGCCCTCGCCTCCTTCCACTTCTGCCCCTCTTATTTGTACCCCTCCCCGGAAGTCTTTCGAGGATGGCAACCTTCTTCATATTGCCACTCTAAACTCTCGCTCAGCTGTCAAACTATCCTCTGACATCTGCTGCCTCCTGGAGGAACTTGACCTCAATGTCCTTGTTCTCACTTAGACATGGTTAACGGCCGGCTCTGTCACAAGCTTTGACACTCTCCTCCCGATGGCTACAAGATCCTCTCGCGCCCAGATCCAACAGTTCCGGAGCGGGTGTAGCCCTGATCTTCCCTGAGTGGATTCCTGCCTCCGTCATTCCTACTCCTCTTTCGCATGCCTCGTCTTCAGGCTCTCTCTCTCTCCTGGCCATTCCTTTACTGTGGCTACCATCTATCGGCCACCTGGTCAGATCTCCTCCTTCCTTCCTGAGTGGGCGGACCTCTCCTCTTCCCTCCTGGTCTCCACCACTCAACTCCTCCATCTTGAAGACTTCAACATCCACCTGGATGCTTCCTGTTCTTCCACTGGACTCTTTCGTGACCTCTGCGACTCTCTCTCTATATATTCTCCCTCTGGCCCGACTCACTCTGCAGGGCACACTCTGGAAGTTCTGATCTCTTTAGACCTTCCCCTTTCTATCCCTCTCACCACTCCTCTTTCCTGGAGTGACCAAATTCTCCTTTCCTCCCATCTCACCCTCTCTACCCCTCAGGCCAAGCCAACTCCAGCACTACCACCTACCTTCATGGTTATCCGACCCATGAAGCGTGTGTCAGTTGAGGCTTTCACCAACACTTTCTCCCTTTCCTCCCCTCTTGGCTGACTCACACCCTGACACATCCCTTTCCATGCTCCACTCTGTCATATCTGATACTCTCGATGTTCTTGCCCCTGTCATGAGGATCCGCTTGAAACCCAAAGCCAAGTGTAACTCTTGGTATGACTCAGACCTCGTCACCCTTAAACGCAAGTGCAGGGTGGCTGAGAGGAAATGGCGCGCTTCCGGTTGATCCTCTGACAAACTGGCCTGCCGCCTGCTCCAAAGGCAATACCGGCTCTCTTTCCGCACTAAGAAGAGAGCCCACATCCAAGCCTGCATATCCGCGACATCTAACAACTCGGCTGAACTCTTTAAAATCTGCAAGGAGCTGGCCAATCCTGCTGCAGTCTCTACCTCTCCTATCCCCTCCCAGGCCCTCTGCACGGCTATGGCTTCTCATTTCATCTCTAAAACTCAGGGCATCTTGTCCTCTCCCTCTTCCTCTCCCCCTCCTCCCTCTACACCCTGCTCTTCCTCTGGCCCTTCTTCTGCCACCTCTCCTCCCTCCTTCTCTGCCTTTCCCGTTCTCCTCAGACAAGGTTTCTAGACAAGTCCGATCTATGAAAGTCTTGTCAAAACAGGCTCACCCCTGTTCCTCCGAAGCCATCAAGGACCACATTGACACCCTGGCTCCTGCTCTGGCTGATTTCTGCAACCACTCCTTCGCCACTGTAGTCTTCCCCTCCCCCCTGAAGCACTCCCATGTGCACCCTCTTTTTTAAGAAACCCTCTGCTGACCCTTCCTGCCCGGCTAACTATTGTCCAATCTCCATCACTCCTTTCCTTGGCAAGCTCCTGGAAAAGCTGGCCATCTCCCAGCTTAATCTTCACACTGAATCTGTTGGTTGTCTCCATGACCATCAGTCTGGCTTCAGAGCTGTCAGAAGCACAGAAACTGCTCTCCTAAACATCTGTGAAGACCTGCTCTCCAACACTCCCTGTGTCCTCATCTTACTTGATCTCTCTTCTGCCTTTGACACAGTCAATCTTGCCATCCTGCTCAACCGTCTCCGTGACAACCTGGGTGACAACCTGGGTATCACCGGTAGGGCCCTGGCATGGCTGACCTCCTTCCTCTCTGATCGACCCTCCCAGGTCCAACTTGGGTCCTTCCTCTCCTCCATCTCTACCTGTGGTGTTCCCCAGGGGTGTAACCTCTCTCCCTGACTGTTGAACCAATACCTGGCACTTCTTGCCCACCGCATTGCTGCTCTCTGCCCCAACTTTCAGTGCTATGCGGATGGCACTCAACTCATTTTCAGGCTCCCTTCCGCCACCTCTTCTCCTTCTCTCATCTCTGTCTAACTGTCCGCCATCCAGGAGTGGTGTGGCACCAATGATCTCTGCCTTAATGCCAATAAGACTGAGATTCTCCTCATCAGCACACTGGCTCCCTCCTTTTCTGTCACTCTCTGGCCGGTCTCTCTTAGCCCTCTTCCTGCTCCCACCTGTGAGACTAAAAACTTTGGGGTCCTCTTTGACTCCACACTTTCCTTCTCTCCTCACATCTCCGACATCTCTAAAAAGTCACACTACCAGCTGCACCTCCTCAGAGGTATTCTTCCTTTCCTCTCCTCCCCCCAGAAGCTCACTGTCTCCAGAGCTCTGGCTCCCTCTAGGCTGGACTACTGCAACAGCCTCTTTCTAAATCTGCCTGCCTCTACTCTCCGCCCTCGGCAACTCATCCAAAACAGGACTGTAAGACTTGTCCTGGGCCTTAAGCCCTGGGATCATATCTCTCCAGCACTGAACTCTCTGCACTGGCTCCCAGTGGCAGCGAGGATTAAGTTCAAAACCCTCTGCATTGTCCACAAGGTCTTCTGGGGCCTGGAACCTCAATACCTTCAACTCTCTCTTCCTAAATATCTTCCTTCTCAAGCTCTTCGCTCATCCGCCTCGAACTCACTCAGGGTCAGTCGCTTCTCCAAGCAGCGAGTTGGTGTTAGATCTCTTTCTTCTGCTGGGGCCTCCCTCTGGAACAGCCTCCCTGCCTCTCTGAAACTTGAGGAGAACCATCTCCGGTTCCGGAAGCACATCAAGACCTTCCTCTTTGCTTCTGCTTTCTCTCCCATCTCCTGGCTGAATCTGAAACTGCACTGGTTACCTGGCTACCGTCTGATCTCGGCCCCAGGTTCCCTCACCACCAGATGCACACCTGCACTGCCCCCCTGGCAACCCCTGCAATCTGGTACTGTTTCTGTATCCCTAGAGCCCCTACTAGCACCTGACCCCTGATGTCTGCACTTACCCTTGCCACCAGCTGGCCGCACTTTTATTTGTCTTTATTTCACTGTTATGTACTGTACTGCCCCCTCCCCTTTCTCCCCGCACTTTTCCCCTTCCCCCCTCCCCTGCACTTGCGGGATCTCAATGTCACCTGGCCTGGTAGGATCACTGTCTGTCTTCCCTCTGTTTCCCCTCCCTTGCCTCGTCGCGCCTTGAAAAACTTGTGTATAGGTGCGTTATGAACGCCATATCATATATCATTACTTGATGGTCGTAGCTTGCTCCCATCTTAGATTTAGGTTTAGCTTAGGCGTTTATCTCACCCATTTTACAGTTTAATAAACACCCTTGAACTGTGATCACTTGTGTCTGTCTTACTTTGATACCATACCTTCCTTACACCGCTCAAGTACTTAACTCACACAATGGCACCCACGAGGGTGAAGCCTGTGGGGAGCAAAGCACGTGGGTGTTGGCGCCCGCTGGGTGTTGGTGACTAAGTGTGTGTCATCTGGATCCCTGCCAGTGTGAACCCAACCTAAACCCACTCAAGGTACCTATCGTTTGTACGCTTTGTAACCAGGAATTAACTCTTCTATAACGAAGATTTGAGCCCGCAACGTGTGCTGGTGACTGTTCTTTCTTGGATCCCTGGGACTGCCCTTCTTTGATTAGCAGTCTGTTTATTGTGGGTTCATAATCACAATTACATGAGCATCTTATTGAAAATTCCTAGAATTCAGATATTCACCTAGTGGAGTAGTGAGTGGAGCCTCGGACTATGCGTGCCCTTTATGCTGTTGGGCATTCCCTCCTTATCCGCAATTCACCTACATCGGGTTTATGAGTCTTTGAGATAACACTGACCGGATACACCGATTTCTGGACTTTCTGACGTTTACCCGTGTACTGTTTGTTGTTATACTCACTTTTTTTGTATTGATATTGCTCAATGTGTTTTATTCTGGGTGGTGAATGAGTGTCTGCAAAATTTTAGACTGTGGAAGTTCAAAGGTGAGGATGGATGCACATGAACTATTTAACAGCCAGTTACAGTTTTCAATCTTTCATCAAGCAAGTGTAAACACGTGATTTTAGTTTTGGGGTTACGACGTGATCGTTACCTGGCAGCCCCAGTGGGAGTTTTGCCATTTATTTTAATAATGTTCTCAATTTGCTCTATTTTGTCACTTGAGTAATAGCTATTTGAATATTTTGCACAACTTGTGCTCCCAGCTTACTTTTAAAATGGTAAAAAGGAAAACCACCAACCCTATTTCACCGTGGAAGGGCATAAAAAGTTATTCAAATTGTTCAAACCGATTGAAGATGTTAATGTACTTATAACAGAGATTAAAGACCTACTGGGGGATATTGAAGCCATAGACGTAGCAGAACCCATGAGAGGCTTACCCATGGAGCTGATAGGGGAAAAGCATCTAATGTGGTGGTTATCTATCACCACCAACTGCATCATAAACCCAAATGTTTTAAACTTGTCTGTAATTTCAAGTGATTCACTGGAGAGCCAGCCATCCACACTATCAACTGGGAAATATATCGGCAAGACGAAGAAAGGAAATTATCCAATTGACGTTTTTACGGTGGATAACCCAGTTGTTCCCTCTGAAATGAAACATTATTCAATCCCAGTGTCTGGCTTAGAAACCTATCCAGGAAGCGGAACTATTGAATGTCATCCTCTCCCTATAACTGATTTTGACGCCCCAGAGATGGTTACTGAACAGAGAGTCGTATTGTCTGGAGATAAGACCTCTCAAGTAAAGTGGAGGGGACACCCAATAACATGGAAGACTTTTTTAATCCACTGTGTCAGCTTGTTGCAAATGCACCTAAAGAGCTTAATGAAACTGATATTCCTCTGTCCAATCGCTTTGAGGCATTGGGTGAAGTGGAAGGGAAACAGGCTGAGGATGCTGAGTGGGAGAGGGCAGGCAAAAAGAAGGGGAGAAGGAGATTAAAAAGTATGGGCAATCTACAGCAACCTGCTCAACCGGAGTGCAGGCTGTTTACACCGAGTCTGTGGCATTGTGTATACACCCTGTAGTTTGAGTTATGCCAACAAGTGTGTTTGCAAGGAATGTAATTACCAGGAAATATTAGCTGTACTATGTAGCATCACAGAAGAGGTATCCAGCCTGAATAAGGAAGTTGTGCCCGAGTTGATGCATCAGGGTCGCCTTAGCTAGCAAACGGGGGCACTGTATCCACACCACTGGGGGAAGAAATTGTCTGGTAGGACGGACCATTCACAGACCTTTAAGTCTAAGACTGTGTTGGAGAAAGCGGGACCTTTTTACGATCGATTGCCGAAAGGGCCTGGTATGTCCATTGGAGGTGGCGCTAGTCCTGTTAATTTGGGTACTGATGTTGGGGGTTCAGCTGCCAACGTCTGCTATACCCAATGATTGAGTTTTCAGGAAAAACATGCTAGGGTCAAATCGAATTAGATCTTGGCATGGTCGCTGGCCTCACCCTTTTGGGCAGCTAAATGCTACTAATCCGGTAGAAAAGAAGGGTCACCCAATGAGAGGGCATGGAAGAAATGTGTACATGTATGAGGTGCCTAGGTTGTGTGTAGGATGTTTTGAAAACCAGTCATCACTACTGAATAAAACCATCTATTGGTTGCGCAATGTTAGGGGATGTAGGTCAGTGATAAGGGAGAACATCCTTAACTGTGAGAGAGGTCGGATGCCCTCGGGAGACCCGGATTTTATTCAGATCTTCCTGGTGAATTCAGTATTAGTAGAGGGACTGCTGTCAATTGAATCCTGAACATACCCCCCCAGCTCGTACTCAAATTTCCCTTTGCACATCTGCTCCTTTTCCCACTAGAATTATATATTTTTTATAGGAATGGGTCGAGTAACATGTCTGGGTCCAAAGGGGGGAGGTAGGAGTGATTGGAGTGGTGGATTGACTATCTAGGGAAAGTGCTGAGAGTGTTCATTCTACTGCCCAAGAGCCACGGGTGCAGGATGTAAATAATAACAATGTAGAATGTAAGGTGATGTCCTGCAATGTGGCTGGGGCTAAGACGGTGTTGAAGGACTTAGAATGGGTCAGATTTGCCCATTCGTATGATCTCGTCTGTCTCCAAGAAACATGGGCAGTGGATAACATTGAGCTGTAGGGTTTTAACCCTTTTTGTAAGAATAAAACAAAGGGCATTAGAGGAAGACCCAAAGGAGGACCAGCAATGTTGGTTAGCCCTGCATTGCACCTTAATATTAAAATGATCTCCTCATGCTCGGACAGCCTTTTATGTTTGGAAGCAGTTACCACTGATGGGAGGCCCATAGTGATTTTCAACATTTATATTAGAGCTGGTGGAACTGCACCGCTGGAAAGTGTCATGGCAATGAATTGTATAATCAAGGATTATGAAACTGTCAATAATGCCATACCTCTGACTTTGGCAATGGGTGATGGAAGTGATAAGTGGCTTGTGGGGTGACCAGGAGGCAGCTTATTGGATTCCTCTATTGGAGTCAGTTAAACCTGCAAGGCTGTATCCTTGTGCTATAGAGGTCGCTATGCTAACGTATGAGTCAGGCCTTCGAACCTGCAATGGGAGAGTATCCAGCCCGCTGGATTCACATGTCAGACACCAGGGATGTTCAAGCCTCGATTATGTCCTGATTAACTTAGTTGACTGGAACATGGTGGTTAACCTGGAGGTTCTTAAGTGCAGTGATAGTGATCACTATCCATTAAGCTGTGTCCTGAGTTGTGACTTGGGTGTGGGTGGGGCGCAGCCATGCTGAATCAAGGCTTGCGAGTCAAATTTCTGTTTCAGGACACTCAAGAAAGGGTGTTAAATGGTCTCTCTTAGATCTGGCCGAGGTCAAGCCTAATATTTACACATACATTGACTACCATATTTCTGGCATTTGTATGGCTGATGGCCATATTCCTAGTATTGGGGACACATACAATGATATGGTGAACATTGTCTATCCTTTTCTCACTAAACCTGCTGTTAGGATAGATTTCATAATTGTATGTAATTTTCCCTCCATGTGGCAACCCCCAAACTTTTTGCTGTTGTTTTACACCCTGATCTAGACTTGGCCAGAGAAGCGCAGCCTTCCGCAGCACTCTTCTGGGATTTTCGCTCAATTCTTATGGGGAAACTGACATGCCCTTAAACCAGTCAGTACTGGGAGACTTCGTTTCCCTTAGTCCTTTCCTCATGTTGCAGCTTTTGTGCAACATGAAACAAGAGTGCACCGTAACTTACATTACTGCGCTCTTGGGTCTCTAGTCATTCCAAAGGCCCTAGAAACTCTCACTGGACTTATGAACTGTGCAAGTGTGTCACAGACAGGACTGGTGGCAGCTATCGTTTCTCTTGTGTTTTGAACCCTTTTACGCCATGTTATCCGCGCTTACCGCGTTTGGCACAAATGAGTGGCCTGGCTCCAAAATGGCCATGCCACGAGGTTCTTTGTCCTGTCCGCTGACCATCTTGCCCCTTCACCTTCCCCCAGGTCGAGCCGACCCGGGGCAGTCCTTATTTGGTCATGCACTTTCCCGCGAAACACAACGCTTTCGCGGGCTTCTGCATGCCTTGTGTGTGCCTCCAGGATGTGGGCTGGGATGTCTGTTCCCAATACACATCCTGGGTGCCAGAGAGTCTAGAGTGTCCTGAATGCCTGGGACCACCGTGGTCCGTGATAGGTCCACGTATGGTGTGAGTGTTTGTGAGCAGATCTCCCATTGGGCCCTCTCCGTTTTGGCGCGAAGGGAAGTTTGGCTAAGACGAGGCTGAAAACACCACTACCATGTTGATCTCCTGAGTTCACACTGAACAAGGGTTAAGGAGCCAAGTATCCTGCAACAAGAAACTGAGTCGAGGAACCGCTGGTGACCTGCTGAAGGTTTGGCACCCTGAACTGCTGTCGTCCTGCGAGACCCCTCTGCATCTGATCATCCTTGAAGGTCTGCGAAGGCACTTCAACCCATTGTAATAGTGGGATCAACTATTCCCAGCACCTTCATCAAACCCTGCACGTAAGCCTCTTCAGAAGTGTCCCTGGGCCAACCAGTGGGCTGACCAGCTTACGCAGGACGCTTTGCTCTGTCACCGCCGCCATTTCGGGGAAGCCCTCGAAACTTGGTCTACTGCTTGCTCTGCGTCCACGGCACCCTCACACCAAATTCGTGCACTTGGCATTCCCAGGTCTGAAGTGAGACGAGTGCGCCCGGACCAGAGTAAACGTGCTTGCCGTGTTGCCCTGCTGTGGTAACAACCTATGCACGTCCGCTGCGTTTGGGACACCATCGGCCCTGCATCCTGCTAGGCAGAATCGACACGGTGTCAAGACGTCCTGATCATCGCAGCTGAACCTGCCAGCAACATGAACTGAACTGGAGAAGTCTGGGTTTGCCTTCGTCGGGGACCAGTGAGTAGTCCATACCCCAACCGGTGGCCCCTCGCACAGGAACCCGTTTCTTTTCTACCGCTGTTGCGAAATAGCGACTCTATCCCGCACTCTCACCCTGCCTCTGCCCACAAGTGGAGGCCTTGCTTGAGTAGTGGGGACTTGTTCTGCATCGCTTCATTCACCTTCCTGAACTGCCTGATATCCTTGAAGAGGCCCTCTTTTGTCCATTGGCACCAGCGCGTGCAGGTACTTTTGAGCATAAGGCTCCTCTCTTCGTAGGGCTCGGACTTCCTCCTAGTTAGGTGTATTTTGGATGTCGAACTGGGTCTAATGATTACTTGCACTGCCTGTTTTCCTCCCCATCTAGGTGGTCTACATATTACGTGCTCCTAACTCCTTAGACCCCGCGGTCTTGTATATATATTGTATTGATTGTGATGTGTTGGTTTACTTTAGTATTATTGTGATTCTTTGCTATGGTCGATGTTACAAAGGCCTTGTAATAAATGTGTCTATATTTTTAATATAACACCTGTCTGGAGTAATTTGTAAGTGTCCTTGCTTTGTGTGCTCATTGAGGTCTTTCCCTCACGCTCACCCCTCTTGAGACTTAGTCTTGACCGCCGCCATCGCTACCCTGATTGGTCTGGCTTGTCCAGAGGTTACCCTGTTCCAAGGAACTAGGCTGGCCTTCTGAATCTCTGCCCCTCCAGGTCAGAGTTCAGAAATCCATCTTAACACCTGCAAGGAAAATTAGAAAATTTGCCCTAGGGAACAGGGGCTGGTACGATGAGGACTGCCAGAAGGAAAAACATTAACTATTAATTTACCTTAAAAATAGAGTTTTGATTGATAAACCTCACCTGAGAAATCTGCGGGCCAAATACAAGGTAGTGATTGCCACAAATAAAGCCGAATATGTAAAAACCAAATGGGATGAAATGCTATCTTGTTGTGCAAGTGGTGATCACACTAGTTTTTGAAAGCTCACAGGGGGAAGCTATCTGAATTCTGTGGGGCCTGTGTGTAGCCATATAGCCCTGAATTAATGGTTTCAACACTTCAGTAATGCATATAAAATAGGGCAGAGTGAGACCCATGAAACATCCCAGAGTGGCAGTATTGAACTTTTGGCGCAGACTATCTGCCAATTCTAATCACTGAGATTATAGGTTTGGGAAGGCGCCAGGCCCCAATAGAGTTCCGATCAATCTGCTCAAGGATGATCTCAGTATTTGGGCCCCTTTGCTGACAAGCGTCTTTGATTTTGCCTCTAGGACCGGGAGTGTTCCACAATCCTGGTGGGAGGCAAACATTTTACCCATATTCAAGAAGGGAGATAAGAAACACCTGGGCAATTATAGGTCCATCTCTCTTCTGGATGCTTTAGGCAAGGTCTATGCTGAAGTCTTGCTGACCTGCCTTCAGGCATCTGAGGGGGGTCATATTAATCATCTCCAAGCTGGGTTTCAGACTGGGATAAGCACTGTAGTGCTCCAGGCTAAGTGCAATTCTAGCTAAGTATGTTGCTTTACAGCACACACAAATATCTGCAATATTTGTAGATCTGTGTACGGCATTTGATTACGTTGATCGTAACAAGTTGTGGTCCGTATTGAAGAATACGGGCGTTCCAGGGTATCTTCTGGCTAATATCCAGTCTCTGTATGCCAATAACAGGGCCTCAGTGAGGTGGGGGCTGGAAGGGGAGACAATTGAATCATTTGAGGTGGAGAGGGGGGTCTGCCAGGGGTGTGTGCTGGCCTCTCTCCTAATTTGTTTAATGTAATCATTGAGGGTATGTTAGTCTGTAATCTTGATACCCCAAATTGGGGAAAGATAGGCTCCCTGTGTTATTTTATGCCGATGATGCAGTGTTATCATCAACTTCACCCATGGGACTGAGACACAACCTGCAATCTTTTGTTGGGAAAAGCAAGAAACATTTGTGATGGTATTTAGCCGGTAACCCAGTAAGAAAATCCAACTGAATATTGTAATTTAAGGGTGTGTCCTGGAGCAGGTGAGTTCATATGATTACTTGGGGATCAGGTTTTGCAAAGTTCTTACCTAGTTAGCCCAACATATAAAGGCTCTGGTGATCCTCAACAAATACAGCAGAGGAGTCCGTTGTTTTTATTTCAGCCATGGCAGGGGAGCTGTCTCTCCTGCCATATACCTGTATTAAACTCAAGGCTGGGTGGCAACTATGTACGGGGCAGAATTGTGGGGATATCGCTCAATTCCTCCACTCAATGTAGCTGATAACTTTTTGAGATCTTTACTTATGAAACCTAGGGGAGCACCCATACGCTAGCCTTCAGTGGGAGTGTGATCATAAGCCTGTTTCCGAGGTACCATCGATCAAACCACTGTTATACTCCGTCAGAATTTGGTGTGCACCCGAACTGGGCAAATACAGAGATGCACTTACTAGTTTGATGAATGTACCTGGATCAGGCTCCTTGCCTTGACTGGTTGATTTGTTATTTATTATTATAAACAAGTGTTTCAAGGTGCAACAAGGCAAGGGAGGAGGAACAAAGGGAGGACAAGACAACCGTCTTACTGGGTCTCGTGTTATGTAGATCGTGCAAGTGCGCCACAAGAAGTACGGGGGGAGGGAACAGGGCGAAGTGTACCCAGAACAGTAGGGCCCTGAGTTAAGTGCAGGGAAGGCTGGGACTACAGGGGGCAACCCCAGCCTGATAGTGCAAGGTTAGCCAGGCAGCAGTGCAATTTGGCCCAAGCAGCAATGCAGGGGGACTGGTCAGTGGGGCCTGGTGTCCTGTATGACTCAGAGGACACTAAGCAGCCAGTCAGCATATGGAGCAGGAACAAGGGAAGGTTAGCAGGGGAGAGGGAGCGAGAGAGAACAGGAGAAAAGGGAGGTCTTGAGGAGCTTTCAGAACTTAAGGAGATCCAGCTCAAGGCAGAGAGAGGCAGGGAGGCCATTCCAGAGGAAGGCACCTGCAGAGGAGAGAGATCTACCCCCCATTCTCTGCTTGGAGAAGCGACTCACCCGCAGAGTTAGACGTAGAAAAGAGAAGGGCTCGAGGGGGAAGGTACTTGGGAAGAGTGTGTTGAAGAGTGTGTTGAAGGTAGTGAAGAGAAGGTCCCAACACCCTCTCTGGGCCTTGGCACCCCAGCTCAGGAAAGGCAGGCTGAAACACATCAGGACACTCAGGCTGGATTTCAAAAGACCTCTGTTTATTCTTTTCAGCAGACCAGGATACAGCAACTCCCAACTCCCTCCTGATTTCAGTCCCTTATATATAGTCTTAAAAAGTGAGGTAATTTAGTAATTAACATAAAACATCTTGATTGGCCTTGGTACTTGAAGACAACTCCTTTTCCAATCCCTGGTTGGTTGTCTTAGCTGCCACTCAGAACAAGTTCAAACAGGTTCCACCTAGCTCATTCTACACCAGTGGACTCTTCATGAACTTCTATGAAAAAAAATATCCACTGACATCATCATGACTGTAAAAAATCTAACATTTTGTATGCCAACCATCCATTTTAGAGTTGCCTGACTTGTCTTAACAAAAATGGCCGACCAAATTACGAAATGCCTGACCAACCTATTTTTACTTATAGCTTAGTGCCTGCTCAGTTTTGAATCTAGATTGTTTGATAATTTATGATAAACATGTACTACTTGACATATTCTCTACTGTGCAAGGCATTCTGACCCGACAAAATAGATCGCCCTGCAAAGCGCTTTTCTGAAAGGCACTACATTTCTGATTTTCGCAGTATTAGAGTCATTGGTCAACCCAACAAGTTATCTACATTCGGTTCGAGGGGGGTGGGGTCTATCTCCTATACTTTCAGTTTGAGGGGGGCTACCTTCTGGATTGTATTTAGTCACTTACTCAATACATACCCCTACACCCAATGTCCACCCTCCTCAATTCTCAGTGTACCTACACATCTCTGCCCTAATCACCCTTTTCTGTGAATCAATTTATTTCAATATCGAAGGTATCCTAAAACATTTCTACGTCAGTACCAACACATTATATTCTCCTAGTCTAAACATGTATGTATCCCTAAAGAATACCTTTGTTTACTTTTATCTGAGTCCCACTTCCATTACCCAGTTTAATTATATACTATATTATACAACACATCATTTACAGCCACTATGAGAATCAAAAGATGTTTTTTTTACTTTGAGGAAACCCAACAGCTCTTTTCACAAATTACTTCGCATTTGTGGCTTTTACTACACACCTCTGAATTGCTCCTACCCCATAATGATATTTCAGTGCCTTGTTTCTTCATTGTCTACCCCATACATTTTCTCATTTTTTCTTTTTCATCAGTACAGTTTCCACCGACACATATTCCACATGATTCATCTTGACTTGGCATCTTCCATGTCCACAGATCTTTTTCCTGATCTGATCATTTTTGTCTCCCAGGCCCTTTCAATGCCTGGGCCAGGAGCCATTGTCTTTATCTAACAATTATATATTCGATTCATGTCAGCAAAGAACAGTCAATCGGAAAGCAATTGTTAGTTTTTTCTGTCTGAAACAAGGACAGGGGAGCTTTTGCAGAAACAGTTTTTTCCAAACATGGGTAATTTTGTTCAACTGGTCATTTTGGTTGGGTTCCTTAACCCTTCTTTTTGCTCATAGGGTCAACTGCCGTTAATCTCCTGATGTACACACCTCCTCTTTCGTGCACCTGTAATAAAAAGCTGAATGAGTTTCCTTTGAAAAATAAATATGTATTTATCATCAATACTTTTACTTCTCGACCCAACCCTTAAACAAAAATGACTCTTGTATGTCTTTTAAACATTCCTGCCTTCTAAACAAGCTATAGATCACTTTTGAACAACCCAGCTTCCTAAAAAAAACTACATCACGCATGTTGGTTCTTTATCTACCAAAGCTACTGACCCTCTCCCTTTTGTGTACAATTTTACTTTTTCTTAATGTATGCTGTCTAATACCAGGACCTGGTGTGTTTTAAATACAATACATTTGCCTGCCTTATTTTTGCCCTTATGTCTTATGAGCTTTTTTTAACAAAAATGATTTGTCCTTTCTGGAGGACCCACATTTTCCTAAGGTCGACACTTTCAGACCAAGGAGACAAAAATAATAAACAACAGACAGACAATATAAACAAATATAACAAGACAGGACGTATTCTTCTTCTCCCACTTTGGAGACGCATCCATAGCAGAAGAGGACATTGATGGTAGGGATCACTATTCGCTGTAGAAAATCAAAATGGAGACAAAAGTAATTCGGGGACTGGCATGGGGGTCAAGTTTCTTCCTAACCTAAACCCTTTCTCCTTGTTGCTAAGAAAAAATGTGTATGTATGTTCATTTCTCACTACTTTCAGCCCATTTAACTTATAGGCTTTCTCTGACTCGTTGGTGCACATAAGAACAAACTTGTTTATTGGACCTGTACAACATTAAGGCCTATATTTAGTATTTTTCTCTGCTCAGCTGAACGCTCTTCGTCTGCTTAGTGGAACGTGCTTCTACTGTTCAGCTGAATGTGCTTCCTCTGCTTTGCTGAACGTCCTTCTACTGCTCAGCTGAATGTGCTTCTACTTTCCTTCGCCATCTCCCTTTCGATCGCGTAGGACTGTGGTCATTTCCTTTCTGTGCTGTGTTTTCATCCTGTTTTGAGAGACAAACATTTTCCTGTGCGTTGACTCCTGCTTAATCCTCTACACTAATCTAGCCTACCCTTGTTTTTCTAGAATCTGGCACTGATTCTTACTACGTGCCTTCACATTTAATAATGAAACTACATTGTTTTGCCTATCCTAAATATTTCCTATCCGTTTGCCAAATCTATCCTTTTGGGCATCCTGCCAACTATCAAAAATTAAAAAAGGTTACCCACCTTTTATTTGACGTCTTCTATCTCCTGCGTTGTCTCAGGTGGCCATGCTTACATCTATATGCTACTCTTATGCTCACACCTATCTCGGGGAAAAAAGGCTATATATTTGTACTCCCCTGGATCTTCTTACTCCTAATAATGATCAACAGTGTATCCATACCCTGTGGTGTGAACCCGTACTCACCTCTTTTCTTCTCTCCCTATTCACTAGCACTCACCTTTGTTGTAATATACTGTCTCTTCCCTTATTAAGGCCATGCAGACATTCCTCCTACATTCAAGAAAGGTCCATAATCTTCATCTATAAAATGTAAACCAACACCATTAAATACATTCAAATACTGTTATTTTACTTACCGTTGTATGTTATCTTGAATTGGCTCTGTACAAAATGTTCCTTGTATGGTTAACTCAATTTTGGTCAACGATACCCCTTTGGTCCTTTATTAATCCCATCATTCTTTTTTACTGAAATGCACAACTTTTTACAGTTTTGGCCACCAACGTTCATTGATGCTATTTATTTTCCAAATGTATATTTTATACTCATTGTATGCTCCCTATTACTTTAATATCCATTGGTTCACTCATCCAATCATGTGTTCATTCATTTTTCTGTGTATTCCTTTATTTATTTATTTCATCCAAATGATGTCAATTTTTTAAACTGAGCTCCTTATTCCTATACTGTTTAAAGTAAATTATTTATTTTCAACTTCTCCTAATTCATTTTTCTAGGCCCATGCCAAAAAGACCTGTAGTCCACCAAACATTTGGCTACCTCTTCAAGCCTTCCTGAAAGTATACTGAATGCAACTCCATTATTAACACATGCAATAGGATTTCTCTCTTCCCGCTTTTTTTAAATGTGTGATGTTCCTAAAGAAACACTTTATCCCTTGTTAAGCCTTATCTAGATATGCCATGTCATCATCAGTGACGTCAATCAACCTGGACCTTTCATGAGAACCATTACTGTCCTCCATGGTCTGCCATTTTCTCTTATAATATGGCTGCTATTTAATTTTATGAAGGTCATCTGTCCCACCTCTTTGTTCATAAATATCAGTGGTCTGAGACTAAATCCATCAAATATTCTCACCATTTTTCCAGTAGGTCACATAGCCATCTGCAGCACTGTGCTCTCATTACAACAATAAAAAACCTCTGGTTCTACCAGAAACATCTCATAAGGCCTCTTGCCGGGTGCATGCCACTATGAATTCACCCATATTCACATGGTGCATTCCAAAAAGTGGAACACACTATCTTTTATTCACTAAACAAAATCATCATGTTTAGATTTTATCATCCAATCCCTTTCTCAAAACATTGGCAGGTGCATGTTATAAATATAACAAAAATGTGTCATAACACACTTTCCTCCAGAGACTAATAATTCATCACTAGGCAAGAAAACTGCATTTATAGTCTTCAACAAAAACACTCAATCTACTGATATTCATTCAACACCTTTCTGTCTTTGCTGCAGGGACATACAGTCCCAATGTCTACAACTAGAACAAAGATTGTTCTCCCTTTGCCAAATTCATTTTTGGCCCTCCTTGAGGCTTAGTGCCACTAACAATTCTGAGCACATCAAGACGCCCTATGAGGCTGTCCCACTGTGGGTGCATGCATACCCTTGTTTGTTTGTTTATTTATTCGGGGGTATCAGGGCGCAAGGTACAGGAAAAGGATACAAGAATGCTTTCAGCTTAAAGGTAAGTACGTTACAAGGGTACAAGAACAGACGGTGTGCACAACTCCCTAATACAGAAAAAGTTAGGTATTGTAATCATGCTAGAAATACAGGCAAATACATTAATTACAAAAGGTATATATATATATATATATATATATATATATATATATATATATATATATATATATATATATATATATAGATAGAGAGTCTATCAGTAATACATATTTACAGTAGAGTGTACGATAACTAAGACAGTATGTAATTAATCGGTCAAGAGCTCCAGTCAGGTCTGTAAGTGAAACTGAATATGGAAGGGTGCAGGATGGGCACTAATGTGGTTAGTGGTCATTTTCCCTGAGCCAATTGATGGTATTATATCCGAGTTTAAGAAATGTTTGGTCTACCCTCAAAGTGGGAGGGAGGGAGTCACAACTAATGTGACTCATTTTTCTAATCTCTGTTTTATATCAACCTATCCACAGACAAGGCTCTGTGCTTGAGGCAGAACTTGTCCTTGTGAAAGCATGTCTTCCTTTCATAATGACACCTTCACCCCTGTGTGTCACTATTCCATGTTTGCATATTGCTGAGTCTGCATGTGGGCTAACTGTACTTGCACTCTGCAGTAAATCCATGTTGCACCTTTCCTAAGGTGCTGTACCTGCTGCACTCCCAGCGCTCATGTCAGTTTTAATGTCTGATCCTGGGCAAACCCTTCCTTAACTTGTAATTTATATATTAGGGGGTGTGCTGTCCCCCCTCTTACTAAAAGGTCGATTTTTAGGTTGATCTAGCCGCGGCAGAGATTCTGGCGTCCTTGGTTTAGGTAGGTCTAGGTACGACCGTCCCACTTCTTTGTCTGGCTGAGAACATCTCTCACTTCGGGGTCACATGCACTAGCACCCTGCTTCTCTTGAAAGGTGTCCCCTTCCTGGTCTGCTATATCTTTGTCCCCAACTAATGTGACTCTCACTTTTCTAATCTCCGGTTTAAATCAACCTATCCACAGACACGGTTCTGAGATTGAGGCAGAACAAGCCTCCTATGTTTAGATCTGTCCGTCCTGCATATTCTTGGCTTTCATATGTGTGTACAATGTGTGTTTTGTCGTACCAGAATGGGTTCAAGCTGCTGATTGCCAAGCCTGCTGTGTTTGCAGTGCTTGTGTCTGATGCACCATCTGATCTTGGGCGAGCCCGTCTCTACTTCATGGGCTATATGCTGGAGGATGAGTTGTCCCCCCTCTTGAGAATTGTCCATTCTGTACATACCCTTTGCACCCACATATTCGCTCAATATGCCCCATCACTCCACATGCCTAACATACGGGAGGGAATCCCCTGTCTTGCTCATCCTGCGTACCTTGGTCACTGCTTTGGCTATTCCAATTATTCTAAAAGCCACTGAAACCCGTTCCCCTGCCTCTCAGCATGCACCATTTCCTCCTTGATCTCCTTGACACTTGATTATTTGCCAGCAATGAACTCACTTGTTTGCAATTTGTGACTTTCCCCTTCGCCCCTGAATATTTTCTCTCTTGAATCAGTCTTGGCATTCGCAAGCTTTCCTCGAGTCTGCACATGAATGTGCAATATCTGCTGCATTTTTCTTTGGTGATCTCACTATTACCCCCCCCCCTTGGTCCCAAAACACCTTCATATCTACTTCAAACAGTGTTTTGCTATAAACTGCAGTAAAATATAATTACTGTTCCGGAGTCGGTGCATAGTCTCATGAGTCTCGGTCACTCTGTTTCAACCCTGGTGGGGTGCTGGCCTGTGGAGCTGCTGTTGTCCACCTTCTATTTCTATCATCACTGTGAGGGGGTGGAAGCATAAAAACCCCTTACAGACCGCGGAGCGGCGCGGAGTCGGTGCAGAGTCTCGTGAGTCTCTGGAGGCTCTCGAGGCTTGCACTGCACCTGGCTCATCTTTCTTCACTATGGATCGTGATAAATTCCCTCCACGAACAATCCATCACCCTCTCACACCACTGCAATTGCGGCGCGGCGAACAAGGAGGAGCCGAAAATACAACTGGCCCCATCAGCCGCCCAGACACTGCCTTTCCAGACATTGCAAGTGAGAAAATCATCCCAAAGCTCCTCCCCGGATGCCCATATAATTTCTTTGCCTTGTAAACATGCACAGAATAGAACCATAAGTGATTTCGCTAATGCGAGTAAGCTTTCTGATAAAGTACAAACTGTTTCATAGCACATGTTTAACTTGCCTCATTGCGGCGAGACGGTGGGTTTTGGCGGTCATCTTTGTGCGGATTCGGTGTTCCTGGAGGAGCCGCGCGGGGCCTCCGCGCTTGTCTGTGGGTGTGTTTTTGTGGGGCGCGGAGCCCTTCCATTCCCGGCGATTTCGGCTGGCCTGGGAGAGGCTGTGTGGGGGGGCAGGCCCGTTCTCACAGACAGGTGGAGGCGCTGACATGCCAGCTGGTGTTGTACACTGCCTGCGTGTCTTGGCTGCACGGGCAGTTCCGGCTTCTGAGCCATCCTGAGCTCGTAGCTGGGTGCCCGTGCTCACAGAGAGTGGCGGCTGACGTCGGAAAGTACAGGCGCATGGTTGGAGAGTGCGATGGCCTCTCCCTGTGATCCTGATACTGCCCATGCGAGCCAAGTGTTAAGAACTGATGCAAGCATGCTTTCCCCTGCTTCAAGTGATCCAACCAAGGAGTTATTCTCTAACCAGGAAGTGTTGATCTCCATGCCTGAAAGCATCAAACCTAAAAATTACTCTAAAGTGACACTCCCACAAAAAAAACTGGATCCAGACCAGGATGAGGTGGAGGATATAAGCCCACACCCAAATGCAGTATCCCCAGTGTCCCCTAAAAATAGGGACCAGAGGAATCAGCCAGAAACACTGCAGTCATCTTCCAACAGACGCAATTCCCTGGCGATAGTGAACAAACTGCTGCAAAATCTCACGGAGATGAATGGGTCCTTAATTCCAAAACCAGCTCCATCTAATGACCCGAAATCCGACATGGAGGAGTTTAATAAACAGCCCTGCAGTTCTCCGGAGCAGTACATGCCACCCGTAAAAGAGACCATTGCTTGGAATCATTGGCCAACGGGTGCCAGGAAAAGAAGACGCGTGGCCTCCAGTGACTCCCCTGCTTTTCAATGTTCTCAGAATACATCCAGATCACATCATAAACCACCTACTGCAAAAATTATAAATAACCAACAGGAAGCTAAAACTCCACGCAAAGCATCCATAATCATGGTGAGCACAGAAGGCTGGTCTGAGTCCTCTTCAATTGATGAGGCGTCATCCAGCACTCCTTCCGCACAACGGAATCAGCCCAAAGCAAAACGCAGGACACACAAAGTCACAACAAATCAAGCTTCGAAGGATGCCCATGTTCAGAAATTGATAAAGGAAGCCTTGAATGACTTGAGACCTTTTGTAATGTCATCATTAACTATAGCGATGGCCCCTATGCTCAAGATGTACAAGCAAATTAATGATAACATAAAAGATCTGACAACTCTGTCCGCCCTGATGAATTCCAAATTCCCAATTGCAGACTCTCATTGGGAAGCAGAAAGTGGAAAAGCATGGGAAAACATTTGAAGAATTGATCGGTCCTAGAAGGATCTTGCCGACCAAAAACGTGCCAGCAACGAGGACAAAAGATTATTGGCTGAAGTCACAAGAGAAGCACTGGGCTTGCTCAAACACAGTCAAAAGTTGAGGATAGATGATGTTGAAAAATCTCCACACCACTCTCCTCGTTCCAATTGAATTGGTGTCTAAGACTAAGTCAATCAAGGACGGTCAAAACCAACTGCCGGGTGGTCTGAAAGCAACTTCAAAACCTCACACACAGCCACCAATGGACAAGCAATTGGATTCGTGTCCACAAAGATCTCTGACCGACCTAACTAGAGTAGTTGAGGTTGAAGATCAGCATAAACATAATAAAGCCATGGCCCCAACCATAACAGATAACTGTGGAGCCTCAAGGGGCTCACAATCTCAAGCACTCAACTACGTCCCGATCATATCGGACGACCTCCGAGTTCCACAAGCTTTGCAGCCTCAAGCAAGCATTCCTGATCCAAACGCAAAGGAGAATGGTTTGGGTGTTTCCGTTGAAACAGGCCTGCAGGAGGCCCTTCCATCAACATCGAGCAATGGTGACGGCATTATTGGCTCTGTTGAGGACTGTGGACCTGCCCTAAACACAAAAAAGGATAAAACCTATGGGATATTCCAAAAACCACAGATCCCAAATGCAAATCAATCACAGGAAAAAAAGCCAAAAAACCAGAAGTGCAAAAAGAAACGCAACAATATAGGATAAAGAAAATTCCTGAGAAACCTGAAAGCAGTAAATGTCTTTGTAAATACAGATCAGAGAAATTAAATCTGCAAAAAAGATGATTTCACATCAAAGCCAAATAAAATTCCACCAACTAAGGAATCAATCATTCTTGACGAAAGTGCGGAAATCAGTCAGAGTGAGCTCATGGACCTATCCATTTACGAAGAAGATTCAGGCCACGAAGACAACGATGAGCAAATTAAAGAAGTCCGCGCTAAACCTGATGAAGTGCAACCAAATGAAATTCAAGTGCCAAAACCGACTGAAGAACACCTAAGAGGTGGAAGAATTTGCCAACTGGTATTACATACGAACACTGCCAAGGTAATAAAGATAGTCCAGTCAGATGATAGATTTGAAACCATGGATGAGAAAAGAAGACGGCAAGTTGCCCAAAGTGGCTCGTCAAAAAGTCCCATCAACAGAAATGCCTCTAGGTTTACAGTAGGAGCATCCATCACCAAAATGTGGATCGCTTGCCCCAAATTGCTCCTTTAACAGACAAATCTGTATGAGTGGGCCGATACTCAAAACAAACTTTGATAGAAATGATAGAACTCGAGGGACTTCAAAACAAAAAACAGCCCACGTGCAGAGAAACAGAGAACAATTGCAAAACTTGTACTGATCCTTGAACGTATTCTGGACACAAAAGATGGTCTGAAGTTAAATAGACACAATGTCCTACGCTTGCTACATCATGTTCCAGGACTTCGCTCCATATAGTTAAATGACATCCAAACTGTGGCGTTCGTCAACGATCAACAAAACGATAAAGTTCGGCTTCACATAGATTCCAGGCTAATCTGCGACCTCCTTTTGAATGCAGTCTTCTTTTTGTTGTCCCTGGGGTTTGACATTCATGAGGAAATTGTGACACCTCCTTCAAACATAGCATCCAAGGAAAACTCGAGGGAGGGTCAAAGAACAGGACCAACGCCAGCTATAGTTACATCTAAATCAGTGATGAACAATGATCTGAAAGCAAGAGAGCTTACATCTACTCAGATTAAGGGCCTTCGAATGGAGATTGAAAACATTTCGGAATCCCAAGAAACTTTCACACCAGGTGAAAAAATCCAAATTACGGCCGAAGTCAAAAACACAAATTGGAACTGGTTAGCAGGTGCCCTGGGGGGTCACTCAAGCTAATGCCAACATGGGCTAGATAGCCCAAATATTAACATTTTATCTTGGAATACAAGAGGCTTCTCCCACCTGTTCAAGGAAACCAGAAAATGGTGTGATGATTTGACCTTTATATGTTTCCAAGAAACAGGGATGGCCATGTGCCCAATATCTGATGAGTATGAAGTGGCAATAAATCCAGCAATAACAAGAAAAAGGGGTGACCATCAGCTGGATTGTTGACCATGATCAAGAAAAATTCAGGATGGAAACTGATAAGTTCTACAAATCACACACCATTCATACAACACACTGTGGGGGCAGCAAAAAATGTGTCAAATAATTTCATAAGCCAGATCCATATATTTAACCTCTACTGGCACCATAAAAATGCTGGAACAAATACATTTATAAAAATGGTGTGTGACTTAATTGATGACATTAATCGCAACCAACAAGCGCCAAACATAATTTGCTGTGGAGACTTGAACTTAGCCTGTATAAATGAGAACAAAAATGATCTCAAAACTCAAAATGCTTCACAAAAATTGGCCAAAAGATGGTGCTCCACCCTTGAGAAAAGGAACATAACAATGGTAAATGGAAACATCAAAGGAGACATCCCTCCACAGAAAACATGGATAAGTGCCAATCAGTCGTCCATCATAGACTACTTCTTTGTCTCAGAAAAACTAGGACAACGACTTGTGTCTTTACAAATTACTTCTGATCCTAGTAGTGACCATAGTCATCTCAAACTCACCATTCAGGCAACAAATGTCAAAAAGCCTCAGCAGTGGAATAATCAAGTTACAGTGGAGCCAAATAGATCTAGATTAAAAATAAAACCAGACGAAGTGAAGCTCCTTACAGAGGCGTTTGGCAAGTATCTAAGTGTCGCATTAAACAAGAAAGTGGAATATACCTGCCTACTGGATCAGTTCAAGTTTAAAGATAACGGAGCCAAAAGAAGTTTGTTCCAACCGAAACATCAATATGACGAACAAGTAGCTAAAAGGAAACAACAATTATGAAAAGAACTAAGGCAACATGAGAACCTGAAAAATACCAACAAAAACAGGCAATAAAAGCCAGTAAACAAAAATACAAAAACTGGCAAATCTCCCTGTGGAGTCATGCCTCGGGTGGTGCCGCGGCGTGCACTCAACCCGCACAAGCCCGAAGAGGCTGGACACCCTGGCGGCATGCCTGCCCTTCCCGGTGTAACAAGGAAGGGGGAAACCGCCGCGGACAGCCGCGTTGTTGGCGGCCACGGCAACGCTGCGGAAAGAGCTGCTATAGACAGCCGCGGCGAAGCCGCGAGAGAAGCCTCTGCGGACAGCCGCGGCGGGCCCGCAGAACACTCACCTGGGTTCCACTCCGGTCCGGGGAACGGGGAGCCGTGCTCACGGTGGTGCCGGGACGCAGGAGAGCAGCGACCGGATCGCCGCCTCTGTGCTCCTTCTGATGGAGCCAGGACTTCATGTGGCTGGAGAAGGACGCCCATCGTCCGGATGCGTCCTTACACCACGCGGCCACGGCTGCATGGCCAACGTGAACCCTCACCACCTCAAGGGAAACGGGAAGGGCGACAGCCCGGGGCGGCAACCTTTAAGGGAGGCAGGACAACGTCCCAGGAACCAATGAGAAGGGGGTTAGTCCAGGCTCCCAGTGATTGGAGGGGGTTTGAAACCTCCTGTTATGATAAAAGGGCGCCAAACCAAACTAATGGGTTGCTCTCATTCCACAGGACACGGAGAAAGGAGAGAGGGGAGAACCAGAGTGGTGGGCCTATCCGGACACCTCAAGATAAGACCAGACCAGGACTAACGTCGTTATATTTTGGAAGACCAAGACACCGGTGAAGTTAACCGGAAAGGACTTGATAGTAATTCCCTTAAACATAACGCTATCCTTCAACCAGTGATTAAATTATTGTTTCAGCATCCACCTGTCTCCGAGCTTAACTCCACACTGGCGACGAAGGTGGGATTCGAACCCACGCGTGCACTCTTGGACAGCGGCAGCAGGCAGACGGCCATATCACCAACCGTGAGTAACTCTCCCTGCTTGTCTAACGTAACGGTACCTATCCGATGCATTCACGGGGACACCAAGTGTTACCCAATGAAGGATGTAGTGATTGACTTAAAAGAAACCTCCACTCCCTTGAGGGTTGCCGTCCTACCTAGTCTTCCCACCCCAGTGGTAATGGGGACTGACCTTCCCCACTTCAACCAGACCTTAAGGGACCTAAGGGAAGAGAAGTACCCGCCCGAATCCAATGTTGCGGGAACGAACCCTGTTTCCCGGGAACCCCTACCAGGGCGGAAAAGGCGGACCCGGATGGCATGGTGTCAGGCCAGTTATATGACCCGACCCATCGATTGGAAGCTTGAAGATAACGAGGACACCATAAGGGGAGAGACCCTAACCGACCCAACCCTACGTGTGGCCAGGGAAAGGGCAGCCCGGGAAGGGGAACCCAACCTAGCCAGTGGCCCAGGGTTCCTTCTACGCAATGGTCTCCTATACCGGAGGTATAAGGGTGACGATGACGCCGTAAAAGAACAATTAGTGTTACCGAAGAGTCACCGTCTTATAGTACTACAACTGGCCCACAATCATCCCTGTGGGGGTCACATGGCCTCCCTTAAGACCCAACAAAATCTTCTAAAGAGGTTTTTCTGGCCTGGCATCTACGAGGAGGTAGCCCGACATTGCAAGAATTGTTCCACCTGCCAGCTTACCAGCGGGGTACTACCCGCCAAGGCACCACTACAGAAAATGCCCCTCATTTCGATCCCATTCCAGAGGATCGGCATGGACATAGTGGGACCCCTGGAACCAGCCAGCCGCGGTTATAAATACTTATTGGTCGTAGTCGACTACGCCACCCGCTACCCAGAGGCCTTTCCCCTAAAGGGAACATCGGCCCGGGTATTATGCGACCAACTAATCCCGTTCTTTGCCCGAGTGGGGATACCCTCCGAGATAATCACCGACCAGGGCACTAATTTCATGTCAACCCTCCTAAAACAAATATGTGGACAGCTACAGATCAAACAATTGAGAACCTCAGTATACCATCCCTAAACTGATGGGCTGGTAGAATGATATAACCAGACGATCAAAAAAATGCTAAGAAGGGTGACGGGACCAACCGGGAAAAACTGGGATCGGGCGATCCCCCTGGTGTTAATGGTGTTAAGAGACACCCCACAGTCTTCCACCGGTTTTTCTCCCTTTGAGCTCTTGTTTGGGAGACAACCTCGGACGATACTGGACCTGGTTAAGGAGGAGTGGGAATCCACGGAAGAGGTGTCCTTAACCGAGTATACAGAGGAATTAAAGGAACACCTAACCGCATTACGTACACTGGCCCAGAACAACCTTGGTCATGCCCAAACAACTCAAGAAAGAAATTACAACAAGGGGAGCTGGATGAGAACCTTCAGCCCAGGGGACCAGGTATTGGTACTCCTACCTACCAGCACCAACAAGCTCTTAGCCAGATGGAGAGGGCCCTACAATATCATTGATGTGCTAAGCCCAGTGACCTACCGGGTACAACAACCCGATCGAACTACCCCAGAAAAGGTCTATCACATCAACCTTCTAAAAAAATGGAACGAGCCTCTTCTGGGCGCCTTTGTGAGCATCGAGGAACCCGAATCGGAAGAAATCCTGAACACCGTTCCCCATACCCTGGATGCAGTCAACTGGGGTGACACCCTTTCCCCCGAAATGAAGACGGACATTAGGAACAGGCTGTTCCCCTATGCTGACGCCTTTTCCTCCTTACCTGGACGAACCAACGTGCTTGAACATGTAATCAAAACGGACCCCGGACCACCAGTGAGGCTTAGACCGTACCGGATACCCGAAGCCAGGCGGAACACCATTAAATCTGAGGTGGATGAAATGTTACGGATGGATATCATCGAGCCATCTGTCAGCGTTTGGTCATCCCCCATAGTGCTCGTTCCTAAACCGGACGGTTCGGTCCGTTTCTGTATGGACTACAGACAGTTAAATGCGGTGTCCCGATACGAAGCCTATCCAATGCCTCGGATGGACGAACTACTGGAGGGCCTTGGAGCAGCCCAATTCTTAAGTACTCTGGATTTAACCAAGGGCTATTGGCAGATACCCCTACGCACCAAGGATAGGGAGAAAACTGCCTTTTCCACCCCACAAGGCTTATACCAATATAAGGTTCTACCCTTTGGGCTCCATGGGGCCCCCGCCACGTTCCAGAGGCTGATGGACATCATACTAAGACCGCATTCTGAATACGCTGCTGCTTACCTGGACGACATTGTCGTGTACAGCCAATCCTGGGGGTCACATCTGGACCATCTGGAACTAGTAGTAGCTGATTTACAGAGGGCAGGGTTACATATCAACCCCAAGAAGACTACAATGGGAACCCACGAAACCAAATATCTGGGCCACATAGTGGGTGGTGGAGTGCTTAAACCTCAGTTGTCCAAAACCCAGGCTATACGCGATATACCGACTCCCACCAACAGGAAACAAATACGAGCATTCCTGGGGTTGATCGGGTATTACAGGAGATTCATCCCTGACTTCTCCTCGGTGGCCGCACCTTTGACAGACGCGTTAAGGCTCAAGGAAAATCCCAATCTGACCAACAACCCAAGTGCCTTGAACGCCATAGCGGACCTGAAGCGACGGATCACGTCAAACCCGGTCCTCTGCTGTCCGGACTTCCAGAAACATTTCTTTTTACAGACAGATGCCTCCAACCAGGGACTAGGAGCTGTACTGTCGCAGGAGACCAGAGGGGATCTACAACCAGTGTGCTTCATCAGTCTGAAGCTGTTGCCCCACGAGGCGGCTTACTCAACCATTGAGAAGGAGTGCTTGGCCATCAAGTGGGCCGTTGACTCACTCCGGTATTATCTGCTGGGTCGCCGGTTCACCCTGTATACCGACCATGCCCCCCTCCAGTGGCTGGCTCAGCATAAGGACACTAACCAGAGGGTTCTCCGCTGGTTTCTCTCCCTTCAGCCTTTCGACTTCATCACGTTGCACAGACCTGCCAGGTTCCAGCTAGTGGCGGACTATCTGTGTAGATGCTCCCCCTGGCCCGAACGGCCTGGGATCGGGGTGGGGATGTGTGGAGTCATGCCTCGGGTGGTGCCGCGGCGTGCACTCAACCCGCACAAGCCCGAAGACGCTGGACACTCTGGCGGCATGCCCGCCCTTCCCGGTGTAGCAAGGAAGGGGGAAACCGCCGCGGACAGCCGCGTTGCTGGCGGCCGCGGCGATGCTGCGGAAAGAGCCGCTATAGACAGCCGCGGCGAAGCCGCGAGAGAAGCCTCTGCGGACAGCCGCGGCGGGCCCGCAGAACACTCACCTGGGTTCCACTCCGGTCCGGGGAACGGGGAGCCGTGCTCGCGGTGGTGCCGGGACGCAGGAGAGCAGCGACCGGATCGCCGCCTCTGTGCTCCTTCTGATGGAGCCAGGACTTCATGTGGCTGGAGAAGGACGCCCATCGTCCGGATGCGTCCTTACACCACGCGGCCACGGCTGCATGGCCAACGTGAACCCTCACCACCTCAAGGAAAACGGGAAGGGCGACAGCCCGGGGCGGCAACCTTTAAGGGAGGCGGGACAACGTCCCAGGAACCAATGAGAAGGGGGTTAGCCCAGGCTCCCAGTGATTGGAGGGGGTTTGAAACCTCCTGTTATGATAAAAGGGCGACAAACCAAACTAATGGGTTGCTCTCATTCCACAGGACACGGAGAAAGGAGAGAGGGGAGAACCAGAGTGGTGGGCCTATCCAGACACCTCAAGATAAGACCAGACCAGGACTAACGTCGTTATATTTTGGAAGACCAAGACACCGGTGAAGTTAACCAGAAGGACTTGATAGTAATTCCCTTAAACATAACGCTATCCTTCAACCAGTGATTAAATTATTGTTTCAGCATCCACCTGTCTCCGTGCTTAACTCCACACTCCCATAAGGCATATGTCTACCAACAAGATAGCGAAACCATGCTTGCTTGCCTTAATAACAAGAAATACTCTGAGTTCTGGAAGCTCATAAACAATAATGACTGTCAACAACGAGCAATCCAAGCAAACATGGTGAGCGAAACCGAGTAGTCTAAACACTTTCACACAGTGTATGAGAAGAAGAGTGCTACTACTGATCCAACCCTCCCGTGACTTGCCAAATTGGATCTTCACTTTGATAGAGAGGACATCTTACAGAGTATACGCTGGAGCTCGTCTTTGCGTGCCCCGGGACCTGATGGACTCACAAATTTCATAATCAAACAGAATCCAGAGGAATGGGCCAACTTTCTAGTGAAGCTGTTCTCAACAATTGCAAATGAAGGGTCAATTCCCGTAAATTGGAAAACAGTGATTGTAATCCCAATTTTTAAAAAAGGCAACAGAGCGGACCCTAACAGCTATAGGCCGATTGCCTTACTAGATGTCCTGGGAAAAATCTTTGCCACGCAACTTCAAAAACAACTACTCAAGTGGATTCAAGATACTAACCAGTTGGATTGCCGGCAAACAGGCTTTGTAAAAGGGGTAGGCTGTGGTCTCAATCTTTTTCTGCTCAATGTGATCAAAATGGACGCAATAAGAACGGATACAAAAATCTACCTCGCGTTTGTGCACCTGTCACAAGCATTCGACAGCATTGACAGGGAACTACTATGGAGGAAGATGGATGCTTGGAAATGTCCCATGAGTCTTCTATTAGCTATAAAAGCCCTCCATACCGACACCGAAATAAGAATAAGATTGGACCAAAAGGGAACCCTATCTGACCCAATAAAAACTTGTTGAGGAGTTAGACAGGGCTGTCCCTTAACCTCGATAATCTTAATTTCAGACTTAGGGGAGGCATATGCAGATGCAAACATATTCCCTCCAAAAATCAATGAAAACGAGGCTCTTGTATGCTGATGATTTGGTCCTTTTCGATCTCACACTGATAGGTCTTCAGCGCAAACTATGCATCCTGGACCAATATATCCAACAAAATGGTCTAAGTGTCAACACAAAAAAATCAGAAATATTGATCCTACAAATCTTGCAAAAGAACAAAGAACATGCAGCGAAAAAAAAGTTCATTTGGAAAATGGGTAATGCAACAATTGAAATAACAAAACAATCAACGTACCTAGGTATGTGCTTGAGCTCAAGTATTAACAACGCTCCCTGGGTCCAATGCACAAAAGATAAATGTAGACAATTGACAGCACAAGCCTGCATCCTGAACAAGAAGTACGGCAAACATTCTTTACAACCCGTACTGACCTTCTATAAATTGAAGGTTATTCCAGCATTAATTCATGGAGCTGACTACGCCATTGGTTGTTCTGCGGATCTGTGGGCCTCCATAGAACATTCATTTTGGACGAAAGTGTTGCGACTTCTGTCTGGAGTGCCTACTGCGTGCATAAGATACAAGCTTAGCTTCCTGTCCATCAATGGAAGGATAACATGGAACACGTTAAATGAATACCGCAAAATAAGCACAGAGAAACCAGAACCCCAGTACAACATTATAAATAATCCCTCAAATGGCAACTGTAACAGCGTATTGTCACAGTGGGTTCATCGCTGTGAATAAATGCTAAGTGATATGGTTGTAAACAGAAACCTACTCCAAACAAATCCTAACAAGGTCAAATCCAGGCTATGGGAACAAGACTGGATAGATACTGGTGATACTCGTCTAAAACACAGAGGCCTTCATTACAACACTGTCGCTAAACCATGGCGCTATTAGCACCATGGTTGGTGCCGGTGTTGTAACGGGTCCGCCATGGTTCAATGGGGAATTACCACCCCATTCCAAGGTTGGCGGGGCGGTAATTCCCCATTAAACCATGGCCCTTCCCCATTCCCATTTTCGCCCCATAGGACTCTATGGGAATGGGGAAGGCGCTAAGGCGCCAAGGTCCCTTTGCGGGTCCCTACTTTAACGGCTGATCTAGAACAGCCGTTCAGGTCGGGTCCCGTAAAGGGACCTCGTAGTAAGGCGCCAAGTGTTTAACGGCGCCGCAGCCTTTTACGGCGCCGTTAAACACTTAGCGCCAGGGTCCTAATGAGGCCCAGAATCATGAAATTGATTCCACATCAGGAAAGAAAAGTAAACGAAATCCGGGCTTACCTAATATAATTTCCAGGAAAAAAATCGAAGATCCATTTTTATGAAATATCGATTAAATCAATTCCGCACAAGGGAAAACCTGAGCATATGGGAAAAAGATGTCATGAGTCCTCTTAACTGTCGGTTTTGTGGAGGAAGCACTGAAACCCTGAAGCACTTAACTCTAGTATGTCCAACCTTAAGACAAGAGCGATCAAAGCACCTGGGAAGGTTCATTCTGGCAAAACCATCGCTGTCCATTGATGAGCGGTGGAGAGTGTATTTTCAAGACTCAGACCGCAAACTAACTATGGAACTAACATTCTTTCTAGAATCAATGGAGAAAAAACTGGTACAGGCAGAGGCCAATTTGGAAACATAACCACTAAAGCATTTTCGCTTTAGACAAAGAACTTGCTCCTGTATCAGAGTTCTGTCAAATTGGTCCCTATAATTGATTCTAGCATAACAAACTTGTGTAAACTTCCCTTTACACTCCCCAATGAAGTGCTGTCATTTGTTTTTCATGCTGTTTTTTTAGTCTTTTTTTAAAGGTTTGTAACAAACCAATAAAAACTATTTTAAAAAAAATTACTGTTCCCACTCTCGCTTTTGTTTTTTACAAAACATCGCAATATTTAAAAAACACACATTTCTGCTCTTCCTATTTTTCTCTAAAGATTACTAGCTGTTCGTATATTCCACATCAGATGTTATGATAACTGAAAAAACAAAAGCATCCTCTGTGTGTGTATGTGTGCAAGGATGCATTGCTTGTAGTGTACTAATCTCCTATACTTCCATCAAATCATGTGTGCACATGTGTGTGTGTGCTAGCATTTTCTCCCATGTCAGTGCATCTTCATGAATGCCAGCCCATGTCGGTACAGCTTGCGAGCACTTCCTTCAATGTTTACTGCTTCCTTAAGCTAAATACAACATTTTCCATTTTTGTCATGTATCCCACAAATGTTCCAAAAGTCAATGTTTTTCCTTATTTATTTCTGTCATTTCCCATAACTATTCACTGTGCCTGGTTCAAATAACATCCATTAGCATGTTTGTTGCTGCAATTTGCACTCAAAATTATTTTGAATCTCAGCTACACTTCGCCCAACCTTTGTGATCCTAGACACATTATTTCTGTTTTGTCTCCAAATGTCTTCAAATTTTTATAGACATAATATAAAGCATGGGAACATTGCTCCCTTGCTTGGCACCCATCTACTGTATTCCAAAGTTATTTGGTGCAAATTTTATATACTTGCATGCATTGCACTTCAAGCTACCATTGCATTGCAATACTTTTCTATTCCCAACTCCCAGTCTTCTCCTCATTCTGGTGGCCTAAAGCACCCTTCTGCTTCCATTTGGCAATCTATCTCTTTTTCTCTTCATGGCGCAATAAAAAGAATATTCTTCCCTCTCTCCTTTGCACAATCAACCTGCGCATGACTTAATAACTCATGGACATTTCTAAATGTCCCCTTTTCTTTTTCAACAAAGCACGGCTATCTGCTACCTATAAAATTAACAACTTATGGGTGCTCTCATTGTACACCCATCAAAAAAGCATTCATTGCCACCCGGCTAATATGACCAAACACTTCCCCCATAATGAGACACAGCCCATGCAATCCTGGAACTGTTCTGATAATACAAAACAGAACTTTCAACCATTTAGTCCCCTTTCAATCTAAAAACATCAGCTTCTTCAGCATACCAATCACTAAGGGGTTAACTTGCTTCCTTTCTTTCAATTCACAGACAAGGGCTTCCCTCACATCTGTTTTTTATCATCATTGTTCATTGTCATTCATTGTCATTTCTTCCGCGCAAACTGGAAGCTACTCCTGTGAATTAGCATCTGGAATGTATCATCTTATCTTCCGATTCCTTTACGCGGGACACCCCAAGTTAATTGAGCAGCTATGGCTGCGTTCTGTTCATGAATATAAAAATTAACTCACTGTCTGCCATGGTCTGGCTACTACATAGGTTCAAAGTGACTATGTTTTCCAACTTTTGCTTGCATTATCTCACCTATCATTTAATTTACCGTAATTTAAACGATGCATACATTTGCATTCTCATCCTTAGCTCATTTTTACATTTTTTTTTCCACTATTAATCACTTTATTTTTTTTGGATTGGTGCCACTTTCCTCAACTAAGTAAACATATCTTTTCTTGATTTTTTATTATAAAGACTTCACACAAATGCTTAACACACAATACAATTTGACAAACTTGACAGACTGGCCGGCCACATAAATCTTAGTCTCCAATCCTCAAGACTATTCCTTGCCCCTAAAGTCATTCTCTTTAGACACGTATTTAAACGTGTCTATCGTCTATGCCACCCACTTTTGGGGCTCTAGACATGAGTCCTTCTGATACTTGCTACGAAGCAGGATGCTGGGCTTACTCTACTGTGACGTTCCTCGTCTCACAGTTTCTCAATTGCTTGGCTCCTCCCCTCAAGTCAATTACTTAATAACTGAAAGCTCATCGTCTCGAGTTGTTAACCCCCAACCTCCCGTTACTTCTTCTAAGCTACTATTCTTACACTTTAAAAGAACAAGTTACTTTCTTACCTGGTAATGTTCTTTCGATGGGATGTTCCTCCGACGTATTCCACATCTAAGACAGTAATCACCACAGCTGTGCTGGTTCGGAAAATTTTTCGGCGTCTGTGTCCTATGTTGATGACGTCGATAGGCCGTCCCGCGAAGGCCTCCATCGAGAGCCGACGTCACCGGATCTTATAAGTAGGACGCACAACCCCTCCAGCCTCAGTTGTAATTTTTTCCCAGAACGTGTGGCACCAATCTTCTGCCAGTATGACTAAAGAAAGCCTTGCGGAAACGTAAGCTGCAATTGCATAAGAAATTCTGTAGAGGGGCAGGCTGGGAGGGTGCGATGTGGAATACGTCAGAGTAACATCCCATTGAAATAACGTTACCAGGTAAGAAAGTAACTTGTTCTTCGAAGGGATTGTGTCCTCCGACGTATTCCTCATCTGTGACAGACTCCCAAAGCAGTACCAACATATGGAGGAGGGAACGAATTTAGAATTTTAGAATGCCCAATCAAATTGCAGAATAGAGGACCGCCTTAACAAAGCCTAAATCTTGCTCATGGATGGAATCCAGGGAATAGTGTCTGACAAAAGTATGGACAGAGGCCCATGTGGTTGCTTCACAAATATTACAAATGGGAACACCCCCCTGCAGAGCATTGGAGGCAGCCACACCCCTAGTAGAATGAGCCCGTAAGCCCACCGGAGGGTCCTTACCCGCCAGACGGTAGCATTCCGAGATTGTCAAGATGATCCAACGGGACAAGGTATGCTTAGAAACTGCTTGACCTAAACGCCTTCCAGCGTATCCTACAAATAGCTGATCGTCCACTCTGACCCGGGACATGCGTGAGATGTAGAAACTTAAAGCCCTCCTAGGATCCAACCTATGGAGCCTCTCCTCTTCCTTACCAGGATGTGGAGGAAAATAGAACACCAGAAGAATTACCTTCTGGCTCAAATGAAATTCCGACACAACCTTCGGAAGAAAAGAAGGACGAACCCTAAGGACAACCCTGTCCTTATGGAACACTGTGAAAGGTGGCTTGGCGGATAGTGCCTGCAACTCACTCACTCTGCGAGCGGAAGTAACCGCAACTAAAAATACAGTCTTAAAGGACAACAGTTTCAATGGACAAGAATGTAAGGCCTCAAACGGAGCTCCCATCAGGAACTTTAAAACTAAGTTCAAATCACATGCTGTTTCCTTAGCACCTACTGTATTTATTGTATATATGTATCTTATAGTACCTCATTGCATTTATTGTATATATTTGTCCTACAGCACTGCATACTTACCTCTGTATAAATTTTGCTCTGACCGTTGATCATGCACACAGCATTGTACCCATAGTTGTTCTTTATCCTGTGTATCAACGTAACATAAGCATAACAACCCTCTTTATGCCTTTGTG
Source organism: Ambystoma mexicanum (assembly GCF_040938575.1). NCBI lineage: Eukaryota > Metazoa > Chordata > Amphibia > Caudata > Ambystomatidae > Ambystoma > Ambystoma mexicanum. The sequence continues at coordinate 494,824,618 of NC_090931.1, read as the reverse complement.
CCCTAATACCCTCGGGTCTGGTGCGCAATATAAATAATAAAAACAAACAAACAAACAAATCCCAACCGGGCACCTGGAAAGGTGACGGAGGAAACACATTAGTTAGCCCTTTCAGAAACTGAGAAATCAAAGGAATCTTAATATAAGAACACTCCTCTGACAAGCGCTTAAATATGGACAGCGCCGCCAGGTAACCCTTAATGGTACCAACTTGCAGGCCCTTGTGGGCTAAGGAAAGCAAAAAAAGACAAAACCACAGGAATGGCACATGAAAAAGGATCCACATTCTTTACCCTGCACCAGTCGCAGAACTTTCTCCAACGGCAACGGTACAGGGATTTTGTTGCTGGCCTTCTGGCCGAGAGCAACACCTTCATCACGTCTTCAGGGACGTCCCAATCCTTGTACCTCAACCTTTCAGAAACCAAGCATGAAGGTTGAGAGACTTGACCTCTGGATGGAGAACCCGATCCCCCTCCCTTGAGAGCAGATCGGCTCGGTAAGGATGACGGCGTGGAGGGCAGATGGACATGTCGAGAAGGTCCGGGTACCATGTCCTCCTGGCCCATGCCGGAGCAATGAGGATCATTCGGGAACCGAACCTCCGAAACCTCTGCAGCACTTGTGGAATGACGGGGACTGGAGGAAATGCGTACAGCAGTGGGAAGGACCACTCCACTATGAACGCGTCCCCTAAGGCTCCTCTTGGAGGAAATTCCCATGAGCAGAATCTTTCGCAATTCCGGTTGATACTGGTGGCAAAGTGATCCACTTGTGGGGTCCCCCAAAGGGCGAAGATCTCCAAAAGAACTTCCTGAGCCAGCTCCCACTCGTGAGAGACTGTAACTCTGCCTGCTCAGAGCGTCCGCCGCCTCGTTTTGGTCTCCGGCCAGATGAACTGCTGAGATCGAAATTTCCTGCTGGATTGCGCAGAACCAGAGCTGCATCGCCTCTCTGCACAGTGGGAGAGACCCTGCCCCTTTTTGTTGAGGTAGTGCAATGCACCTGTATTGTCCATCAGAATCAGGACACTCTTCCCCGCACAGATGGAAGAAAAGCCTTCAGGGCTAGCCTGACGGCCCTCAGCTCCAACAGATTCATATGGAGTCTGGACTCCGACGGAGACCAACAACCACTGACTGTCAACTCGTTGGCATGAGCTCGCCATCCCGTGAGGGATGCGTCCATCATGATCGTCACCTCCGGCCAGGGTAGCCAAAATGGAGCCTCCTTCATCAGATTGCCTTCGACGGCCCACCACAGAAGATCCTGGGCGACCGAGGGCGGCACCTGAACGGGATACGACATCCTGCCGGAGGACTGCGACCACTGCATCTTGAGAGCCCACTGCAGAAATCTCATCCGCAGCCTGGCCTCTGGCACCAGTAGAAGAACTCGAACACTGGGAGAATCTGGGCATGTTGAAACTTGTCCACCATCTGCAGAATGTGATGAGCCCTCACCTGGGGGGAACACTGCCCCAGGGATGTGTGCTCCGATGTACTGGAGCCGCTGGGTAGGTGTCAAGTGGGACTTCTTTAAGTTGAGGGAGAAGCTCAGCCTGTAAAGGGGTGGCAGGTGACTGACAGATGATCCAGGACTTGCTCGGGAGACCGCGCCCTGATCAACCAATTGTCCAGGTAGGGGTAGACGTGAATCCCCCCTTTCCTGAGATACGCTGCCACCACCACCATTAGCTTGGTGAAGACCCTCGGGCGGAGGTCAATCCGAATGGCAGGACCCAAAACTGAAAATGCGAGTCACCAACCCCGAACCTCAGGTACTTCCTGTGCTTGGGATGAATCGGCACATGAAAGTAAGCATTCTTGAGGTCGAGAGACACCAACCAGTCCTGAAGTTGAAGGGCCTGGAGGACTTGAGAGAGAGTAACCATCTTGAACTTGTCCTTCCTGAGGAGCTTTTTAAACCATGCAAGTCCATGATGGGTCTCAATCCCCCGTCTTTTTTTGGGATCATAAAATATGGGGAATACCATCCCTTGTTACTCTCCGCTACAGGCACCAGTTCTATGGCGCCTTTCTCCAGCAGGGATCTGATTTCCTGCGCAAGGAGCGGATCCGGACTCTTCAAAGAGAGCTTCCCCGGTGGATTGTTGCGAGGCCTCTGCCGGAAAGGAAGACAGTAGCCGTGGGCTATGACCTCCAGAACCCACACATCTGAAGTAATAGCACGCCATTCTACAAGATGCTGCGCCAGCCTTCCCCCAACCGGCGAACCATGGGACATGGCCTCATGACTGAGCGCAAGCAGCTGCGGCAGTGTACCTTGTTTCCCACCTCTGGTACTCCTACGTTGGCCCCTTTGACTGGCAGCCCCCCTCGATCTACCAAAGGAAGAGTAGTATTGAAAGGAACCTCCCCTCCATTGCGGTCCCCTAGGACGAAAAGGCAGAGGTTGACGTACTGCAGGGCTCAACGACTTCACTGCAGCTTTGGAGGTCTGCAACCACTCAAGGCTCTCGTCAGCCTTGCTGCCAAAAAGATGGACACCATCAAAGGGCATATTGAGAAGCCGGGACTGTACATCAGGAGCAAATCCCGACTTCCGCAACCACGCAAACCTGTGCATCACGGTGCTCGCCGCCATGGACAGGCTGACGCAGTCTGCCATGTCTAGACCCGACTGAATGGATTCACACATGGCATCCTTGCCATCCTGAACGAGGGCAAGAAAACCATCCCGTTCCTCCCCTTCCGGAATATGTTCAGCCGCCAAAGATACACAGTTCCACAGGGTGTGAGTGAATCTTGCCAAGGCACAAACGGAGTTGGCTGCCTTTAAAGCCATACCCCCAGATAAAAACACTTTCTTCGCCCAACCGTCAAAGCGCTTGCCGTCCCTAACCAGAGGGATGGTAAGTACGCAGCCTGCTTTGCTGGGGCCGTAGCCGCCAGCACCAACAAACTCTCCGGAGTGGGGTGCATAGACAAGTAGCAGGGGTCGCCACTGGCTGGACGGTATTTTTTCGTTAGCGACTTATTCACTGCCGGGAGACTCTCCGGAGCAGTCCAAGCCACCGCCACCCTTCTTTGTAAGGCCATATGAAATGGCAGCACTGGGTCTGTGGGTGGACCTTGGTCCAAAATATCGGTCAGGTCATCCTGTAGAAAATCCACAGGTGGAGCAGACCATCCCAAGTACTCCGTCACCCTCGTCATGAGACGCCTGTATGACGACTCGGCGTGTGTACCAGGCTCAGGCCTTCCAAACTCAACCTCCGGAGAGGTGTCCAGACCACTGGCGTCATGTAAGGATTGACGCAGGTCTTCCATCTGGCTATGACCCGATAACAGCTCATCAGGAACCTCAGGAGGAACAAACCCCTCCACATCTGACCCTTCATCCACCTCCGAGATGTAATCCAAAGGCTGGAACAAATCCCTGGATGAGGGTACAGAAAAAGGCTCAAACACAGGCCTCACTGATTTACTCAGGGCCTTCCTCAGAGTTTCCACCGGCCTCCGGGACACCTCCGACAAAGCCTCCTCAAAAGGCGCCGATGGCGTTGACGGAATCGGCGTCGACGTCGAGCGAGGCGCCGACGATTTTGACAACGGCTTCGAGGCGAGCCCCGAGAGAGTCCCTCGACGGACATGGCACAGATGGCGTTGATACCTTCTTAGGCTCCAACGGTCTCGAGGGCGTCAAGGACCGGGACCTGGACCTGGCACGGCTAGTGTGATCAACCTTTTCTGATCAGGATCTTGATGGCTTCCGATGATCGCGCCGACCGCCCAAGCCCAAAGGTGTGCGAGCGGTGGCCCTAGCGCGTTCCTTGCCGGCTTCTCTCGAAGGCGCGGACGGAACGGTGCCCTGCGATTCGAAAATCGCCATCATCTCCTTGTGAAATCCATCCCATTAATGCTTGTTGGGACAAGCTACCCGCCGCCTGCCAGAGTCCTCGGATAAGGACCGGGAAGGCGACCGGTGACTGCGCTTCCGCGAATGCCCAGAAGAGGCAGAGGAATGGCGGGAACCACTCCGGGATCGAGACCCCCTGGACTTACGCAGAGAGTCGCCCCTCGAATCGTCGGTCGAAAGCCCAGCGGATTTCGAGTTATGGGGTTTGGAAACCCTACCTACAGACAACTTCTTCTTCCGCTTCCGCAAGGCCTTCGATGCCAAGGACTGGCATTCATCGCAGTCATCGGTGGCGTGGCTCTCGCCGAGACACCACAAGCAGACGTCGTGCAGGTCCGTAAGCGACATCTTGGAACCACAGTCCCAGCACTTCTTGAAGCCCGACCTCGGGGTAGAAGAAGACGAAGACATATTTCACAATTAACCAAGTACGAAGAACCGATTCAACAGGAGAAGAACCGAAGCGTGCCGAGATTCCGAAGTGAACACGTTCGCAGAAAAAACATAACTGAGGCTGGAGGTGTTATGCGGCCTACTTATAACATCCGGTGACGTCGGCTCTCGACAGAAGCCCTCGAGGGACGGTGTATCGACCTCATCGAGGTAGGACACCGACGCCGAAAATTTTTCAGAAGCAGCACAGCTGTGGTGATTAGTGTCATAGATGTGGGATACGTCGGAGGACACAATTCCTTCGAACATTGATTTACCCAAAATAAAAACATTTTTCTAAAGACCCTCAAAGAATAACCCAAAATAATTTTTCTGGAAGACCCTCAAAAAATAACTCAAAATAGGTTTTCTGGAACACTTCCAAAAAGTAACTTAAAATAATTTTTCTGGAAGGCTTCCAACAAATAGCCCTCCAATCCATAGGTGCCAAGGCACCCTCCCATGCTATCAGTCTGGGAGCCCCCTCTCCTCAATGATGTGCAGGCATCTGCAGTTTGCCCCCCCATCTCTCTTTCTCTCTCCCAGTCCTGTTAGCATTTACCTGTATTCCTGAGTCATGGCCCTGGAGAAGATCATCTCAGGACTCATGGACAGGCTCGCCATGTGAAGAGAAGGACCCAACACCCTCTCTGGGCCTTGGCACCCCTAGATCAGGAAAAGCAGGCTGAAACACATCAGGACACTCAGGCTGGATTTCAAGAGACATCTGTTTATTCTTTTCAGCAGACCAGGATACAGCATACAGCAGAAAACTCAGCAACTCCCAACTCCCTCCTGATTTCAGTCCCTTATATATAGTCTTAAAAAGTGAGGTAATTTAGTAATTAACATAAAACATCCTAATTGGCCTTGGTACTTGAAGACAACCCCTTTTCCAATCCCTGGTTGGTCGTCTTAGCTGCCACTCGGAACAAGTTTATACAGGTTCCACCTAGCTCATTCTACACCAGTGGACTCTTCATGAACTTCTATGAAAACAAATTATCCACTGACATCATGACTTTGTAAAAATTGACCATTTTGTATGCCCAACATCCATCTTAGAGTTGCCTGACTTGTCTAAACTAAAATGGACGACCAAATTATGAAATGCCTGACCAACCTATTTTTACTTATAGCTTAGTCCTTGCTCAGTTTTGAATCTAGATTGTTTGTTTATGATAAACATGTACTACTTGACATATTCTCTACTGTGCAAGGCATTCTGACCCCACAAAATAGATCGCCCTTCAAAGCGCTTTTATGAAAGGCACTACATTTCTGATTTTCGCAGTATTATAGTCATTGATCAACCCGACAAGTTATCTACATTCGGTTTGAGGGGGTGGGGTCTATCTCCTAAACATTCAGTTTGAAGGGGGCTACGTTGTGTACAGTAGTGAGGGTCACAGCCCCAGAAAGCCTTGTGAATGATGCAGAGGGTCTTAAACTTGATCCTTGCAACCACCAGCAGCCAGTGGAGGGATTTCAGGGACAGAGAGATGCGGTCCCTAGGCTTGAGTCCAAGGATACATTTCACAGTCCTGTTCTGGATGAGTTGAAGAGGGCGAAGAGTAGAGGTAGGCAGATTGGTAAAGAGACTGTTGCATTAGTCCAGCCTAGAGAGGACTAGCGCTCTGAAGACAGTGAGCTTCTGGAGGAAGGTGAGAAAAGGGAGAAAACCTCTGTGGAGGAACAGCTGGAAATGGGTCTTCTTGGCAAAGTCTGTGATGTGTGGAGATAAGGAGAGAGTGGAGTCGAAGATGACCCCCAGGTGTTTTGCCTCATATGAGGGTTAGGGCCCAAGGAGGGTAGCCAGAGAGAGAGGAAAAGCAGGAACAGGGGTCCCAATGAGAAGGATCTCAGTCTTACTTGCATAAAGGCAGAGATCGTTAGAGGCGCACCATGCCTGAATAGTGGATAGACAGTCAGGGATGTGATGAACTCATGGTGGCAACAAGTCAGACAGACACAAGTGATCACAGTTCAAGGGTGTTTATTTGAACAATGAATGATGTATGCAAGTTTGAAAAACGCCTAATCTAACCCTAAATCTAAGATGGGAGCAAGCGTCGACCATGAAATGAAAAATAAGGCAGTCCTAGTGGCGTCATGTCAAAATAAAAGGGCCTATACTAAGAAACATATTCCCAAACCTCACAACTAATACAAACAGGGGTGTAGGATAGTTCACAAGAAAAAAAAAAGACGTGTTCTCAAATAATAAGACAGGATGTGGTAGTTTGGGTCTCCCTTCCCCATGCTTTGAGTACAGGGTATGATGGGAGCTTGGAACACAGTACGGTCTCAGCCTTCTCCAGCACAAGACTACAGTTTAAATGGCAGTTCTCAGGACCGTCGATGGCCAAGTCTAATTTCCTTTGAAAGTCTCTTGCCTTCAGGGCCTAATGAGTTCGACTAACCAAAAACAAAGGTTCCTTTAACAAACAAATGAAGTTCAGTTTCCAATGTTCGCTGGGCGATGGGTTCACCCCTTGGTCCCCCTCTTCTGGGCGCTGACCTTCTCAATTGTTTACCACAGTTTCAGGCAGGGTGATGGCTTCACTGCTGGGTTGTACTCTTCTGGGTGCTGACCCTTCTCTCCTCTCTTCAGCTGGATTCACTTCCCTTGGTTTCTCAATGTCTTATCAAACAGTTCATAGTGAACACCCCTCTGTCGGGTTTTACGTCTGTCAACACTCGGTTTCTTGGGACTTCAGACTTTTGCCCTTCTGGGGATTTGCTTCCCTGGTTTCCTCTCACTGTGGGATTCACTTCCCTTTCTTTCACACTGCTTGTAGATCAAAGTCGTTCGATTGTACAGGGATTTTGCTTGACCCTCTGTATGACCATTTTGACCTATTTTGCTGGCCCTCCTACGGCCTTCTGGTATCTGTAGTTTCAATGCAAAACAAAGAGGGACCAGCCAGAATCTTTCACATGAGCACCCACATGGTGCCGGAACACTCTGCAGCTGGTCTTGAAGGTTTGATTTGTGTCTTATAATTTCACCCCTGGGTCTCCCTCTGTCGGGCTCTGAACCTTCTTTAAGCACCTCAAGGTTCTCCCTCGGTCAAGCTCAGTCCCCTTTCTAGGTTCACAAAGGCCTCCCTCTTCCAGCACGGATCCTGCTCACTAAAGTCACAATTTTAACACAAAAAGGTTGTGGGACTTCTAGTCCTAGAATGCACTTCGCTGATTTTAGTCCCACTTCCTTTGCTCCCAGAAATGGCACTTTGTCATCGGGAGCTGCAGGAGCTCAGGGTCTCTCGCTCTGCCCCTCAGGGACCTGGGTTTGCCTGCCTGGCCCAGGGGAGGAGTTTAACTGTTGGTACCTCCAGGCCACACCAGCCCTGGTCTTGCCTTCTTGAGGGATGGTTTCCTCCTCCACACTGCAATCTCCTCTCTGGTAGCAGGGCCAGTGTTTGGGTGGTTTTCTCCTTCTCCTCCAGGTCTCCTAGGGTCTCTCCTTCTCACTAGGGCTCTCCCCTGCTCTCCAGTACCTTCCAGCATCCCGACTCACTCACAATGCTGTTCCTGTCTGCTGCCTTTATACTCCCAGCTAGAGTTAGAGTCAGGTGTGAATAGTTGTCCCTCCCTGCCGGACTCTGCCTGACCTCGTTATCGGGATAACATGGAGACTGCCCATAGGAATCCATTGCCCATTGATTCATATGGGTAATCCTCATGCCCCCCATCTGCCTCTCATCCCAGTCCTTGTGGATTTCAATGGGGGAATGGAACTATGGGAGTTGCAGTATTGTGGAGAGTTAAAATGAGTTTTAGGTTTTTGAGGTAATTTGGATTTCCCGTTTGTTTTCTCTGTCTTTTCGGTAAGGAAAAGTGCTGAGGGGCGAGGGGTGTGTGGTTTTGGTGACAACATCCCATAAAGACTGCTGGGATATCGCGTAGAGGTCCATTGGAAATATTGGAATACCGTGTCTCGCCTAGAGATTCTGATGAGAATGACCCGGGACTCCCCTACCCAGTGATCCTCCCGCACTCGTCCACCCCCTGGGTCTGGATCAAAAGGAGATGGCCGTGCTCTGGCCACCTGAATAGAGGATTCTCAGGGTCCAAATGGGAGAATACCCCTGGTTTTCTCACAGGGATGAGCGAGGAGGAGGAGGCCGAAGGTAGCCTGAAAGAGAGCTTCATGTCATCTATGTAACACTGAAAGTTAGAGGAAAAGGTAGCGATTAGGAGGGCCAGAGGTGCCAGATAGACATTGAAGAGCCAGGGGAAGGGGATGGAGCCCTGGGGGAAACCACATGTTGTGAGAGAGATGGTGGAGAGAAAGGACCTAAACTGAACCTGGGAAGGTCGGTCTAGGAGGACAGCCATGCCAGAGCCAGATCTGTGATGCCAAGGGTCTCGCGGAGATGAGTGATCAGGATTTTGTGGTTGACTGCGTCAAACGCAGAGGCAAGGTCGAGGATAATGAGGACATAGGGAGAGCTAGAGTCAAGATTAGAGAGCAGATCTTCATGGGTGTTCAGGAGTGCAGTTGCTGTGCCTCTGGCTGCTTTGAAGCCAGACTGATGTTCATGGAGACGACCAACAGATTCAGTGTGGAGGGTTAGCTGGGAGATAGCCAACTTCTCCAGGGGTTTGCCCAGGAAAAGAGTGATAGAAATCGGGTGTTAGTTTGCAGAAATGGAGGGGTCGGCGGAAGGTTTTTTGGTAGGCGGTGCACAAAGGAGTGCTTGAGAATAGATGGGAAAGATCCAGTGGGAAGGAGTGATTACAGAAATTGGGCAAGGCTGGAGTGAGAGAACCAATGTTCTTCTTAATGGTTCTGGAGGAGCGGGGGGGGGTCACCTGTTTGGATTAGACTTTCATAGACCAGACTTGTCTGGAAACATCTTCAGGTGTTAAAGGAGAGAGGGAGGAGAGAAGGAGAGGAGGGAGGCGAGTGCAGACAGGATGTCCTGGGCTTTAGTGGTAAGATTCGAAGCCAGTGATGTGCAGAGAGCCTGGGTAGGTGTAGAAGAGGTAGATACTGTAGTGGGATTGGCCAGCTCCTTGCAGATTTTTAAAGGTTTGGACGTGTTGTTAGAGGCCACAGAGATTCAAGCTTGAATATGGATCCTCTTCTTATAGAAGATGGATAGTCTGTATTGCTTTGGAGCAGGTGGCAGGCCAGTTTGTCAGAGGGCGCACCCGAAGTTCCCCACTTCCGTTCAGCTACTCTTCACTTGCGTTTCAGAGCAGCCAGATCGCAGTCATACCAAGAATTGCACTTGTTTATTTTATTTATTGTTCTAGTATAGCGTCAAAAACCGTGAGGTGCCAAGGTGCTTTCCTTAAGGACATGGTTACAGTACGTGCATATAAATAGCGAGTTACAAAGTATGCAAACAGAGTACCTGGAAATGCAAAAAATACATACTAGGGAAACGCTCGCCTCATTGTTGTAGGGAGCTACATCATAGTACATATCAAGGCGACAGCAACAAACAAACGCAGATTCAAAATAGGTGAGCAGATACATGGTGCCTGCCCTTTGTTGTAGGGCAGCAGCTACATACAAATGCAGCGTCAAAATAGCTAAGCAGATACATGGTGCCTGCCCCATGTTGCAAGGTGGCAGCTACATACAAAGGCAGCGTCAAGATAGTAAAGTAGATATTTGGTGCCTGCCTCATCTTGCAAGGTGGCAGCTACATACAAATGCGCGGACTAGTGGGAGGAGGGTGGGGGCAGAGACAGTACAATGCAGTCAATCAGGGGATGGATTGGAGAGGGGATAGGCAATTTGGGAACTGAACATAGGGAAGGGGCATACAAATTGTAACGTGGGTGACCATAAGTTGAGGGGGTGCACACTACACACCTGCGACCATGGGGTGGGGGGTACATCCATTACAACATATGCAACCACGGAGTGATAGGGTACCTACACTGTAACACATGCGACCAAAGGAGGGGGTGCATACAATACAACACATACAATCAAGGGGTGGTGGGGGGCACAGAAGCACGGAGGACTGTAGCTGTTGCGAAATGATAGCGTTACAGAGTACATCAAATAACGTGGGTTGTGGCATAAGTAGGGGCAACCAACTTGCGTAAGATAGTGAGATTACATGCTGTATGAGATTAAAAAATGTACAGACTGTATGACACATTAAAAGAGTTCAGATTTTTCGTTTCGGACAACTTCTGCAGGGGCTCCGTAACGGAAGTTCATATAAGTGAACATCGGGCGGAGTACGGGGTTCAGTGAAGTAGGAGCGTGTGGGAAAAGTGGAGGTTGCTCATTAGAGATAGTGGGTAGCAGTGAAGGATGGGAGGGTGAAGAGGATAGTAAGCCGACGACCATGATTTCGGGGGTGGCCCGAGGATGGTATGGTCGGGTAGATAAGTCCACAGGCAGTCGTGTGGGCCTCTGGCACTCTTGGGCAATGACAGGGTAAAGACAGGGATCCTTGAACGCTGTGCCTTTTATGTGTCAAGCTTCAGGTGGATCCTCATAGCCGGGGCAAAGATATCCAGAGTGTTAGAGATGGAAAGGTGAAGGTTGCAAAGGCCTGTGTCAGGATGGGAGTCAGACGCAGTAGTAGGTGGGAGAGAGAAAATGGAGGCAAAGACGGCCACTGACACTTGCTTCATAGGTCGAATGACCGCAACGGAAGGTGGCAGTGCTGCGTGGGCCTTTGTCAAGGGAACAGGAAGTTTCAAGTGAGAAGAAAGAAGAAAGTGGTCAGTCCAGGAGAGAGGAATAGTCAGAGGATTAGAGAGGGGGATGTCTAAAGAGAATAGAACATCCAAGGTGTGGCTGGCAGAGTGAGTCGGACCAGAGGGTAGAATGGAGAGGGAAAAAGAGTGGCATATGTTGCAAAAAAACCTGGAAGAGTCTGGGGAGTCAAGGTGGTTGTTGAGATCCCCAAGGAGGAGAAGCCGGGCGGTAGAAGAAAGGAGAGAAGAAGTGAGGTCAGCCCATTCAGAGAGGAAGAGGGTAACCTGGCCAGGTGCCCTTTAGATAGTGGCCATGGTCAGAGAGATGCCGGAGAGATAGAGAGCCTGCAGACCAGGCATTCAAAGGTGGAGTAGGTCTGAGTGGGGATGATGAAAGCAGGGAACTACTCAGGAAAGATCAGGGCCACTCAGCCTATGGGCCTATTGGGCCTAGGCTCAGAGAGGATCTTGTAGCCTTCAGGGAGGAGTGTGTCAAAACCTGTGACAGAGCTGGCCTTGAACCATGTCTCAGTAAGAGTGAGAAAATCCAGGTTCAGGAGTTCAAGGAGCTGGCAGATGTCAGAGAAATGTTTGACAGCAGAGCGAGAGTTGAGTAGCTATGTGGAGCAGGTTGCCACTTTTCAAAGACTTCTGGAGAGGGGGGATGCAGGGGAGAGGAGTACCCATCGGAAGGGGCAGAGGAGCCAGAGGTAGAAGGAGAAGGTGGCAGTGGACCCAGAGAGGTAGTGGATGGCAAAGGAGCCAGAGAGGGGGAGGATGGAGGTGGTAGAGGAGCCAGAGCATTAGAAGAAGGAGGTGGCAGATGAGCCAGAGAAGTGGTAGAAGGAATAGCAGGAGAAGGAAGGATGTCGATGAGGCGAGGAAGGCGCCTATAAAATAGTAGTAGATTGGGCTGAGGGACCAGGACCATGGCGGTGCCGTTTAGCCATTAATGATGACTCCAGAGGACTGGAAGGGGTCCAAGAGGACCTCCCACCAGGTGCCACCATTAATGGGAGAAGAGGAGGAAGGAGAGAGAAGTGCGACCATATGAAGGGTCCATGGGTCAGGCGAAGGAACAACAAAGAGGATATCGGTTGAGTCTGTCTGGAGGAAGCACTGACATAGGTGTCTATACATGTCAACTATCCCGATTTAGGTAGGAGGGTCCCGATTATTTAACTGAAAATGTTGCTACTTTTTAGTTTCTCCCCCCTAAAATAATAGTAAGGGCAATGTAATCCAATGAGAAAATTCCATTCTCCCGATTTCTGTGTGAGAATCTCCCTCCAAAGTGATGCAGAATGTCGTCAGTGATGGGAATGCCTGGATTGGAGACGCGGGTGTCCTTCTTGAGCTTCTTCCCACCAGTTTTAGGGAGAAGAGTAGGATAAGAGATAGGAAAGCAGTTAGAGACGATGCAGGAAATTGAGAGCACCATAGTGTGTGTGACAGAGGGAAGAGAAAGGGCAGGCGAGAGGAGGAGAAGAGAAGGAAACACTGCACAGAGCTACGCCCCACAGGGTGCACAAGGAGGGGATTTGTGAAAAATGGAGGGGTAAACAGAGGGAGCAACAGCTTAGCGCAGATGTAAATAAGTAAGCAGGTGCAGCAACAGGCAGTGAGTGGAGAAAGCGGTGGGAGACGACCAGGCTCAGCTCAAACTAGAGAGAACTAGGAGGGCATTAGTAGCGATCACAGAATAAGAGGGAACAAAGTGAAGAGGAGAAAGGCCTAGTGGACACAGCAGACCGTGTGCAAGCACACCCAGGAACATTTGCCTAGAGGGGAGATGCATAGAACGCAGGAGAAATGCAAAGAACAGTGATAGAGGCCAATACATTCACCTAGACAGAAAAAATGCAGAACAAGCAAAGCAGAGAAACAGTGATGGATGCCAAAACAATCACATAGATGGGAAGGAAAGATGCAAAAGAAATGCAGAGAAACTGTTGCGAAGACACAAAAAAACAAAGTACGGCTACCCGGGAGAGGGACAGTCTATTGGATGCATAGAGACAGTGCAGAGTGACATTCACATTGAAACGGATGTAAGCGCGAGGTTGGGCAGTTTAGTAGGACGCAGTAATGGCTGCATCCCCCGCCTGCACTGGTCTTACCTTGCGGTCGCTGCTGGTCGATGGCTGCGCTGCATGCTCGCACTCTGCGTTCAGACCCCTGCATCGCACAACACTGCTGCCTTGTCCTGCGAGGGCTTTGCCGCAGAGGTCCGATCCTAGGTTTTTAAAGGTTTGGATGTGTGGACGTAGCGCAACATGCTACGTATCGACAGGCAGTGTCACCTGCAATCTTGCGTCGCACAACATGGCAGCCTTGTCCTACGAGGGCTTTGCCGCTCAGTTCTTAAAGGTTTGGATGCGTGAACTTAGCACTACGTGAGGAAGGATAGCCAGGGGGCAACTCGTTTGTCTTTGAAGCAAGACAACGCAGCGCCATACAAGTTTGAATCCTGATCCCACGCTTAGAAACCACAATGCTGGTATCAAGCACGTTATAAATGAACAATTAAATATTAAAATACATATCGACAGGCAGAGTCTCCTGCGGTCCTGCATCGCACAACACTGCAGCCTTGTCCTGCGAGGACTTTGCCGCAGAGGGTCCGATCTTCGGTTCTTATAGGTTTGGATGGGTGGACGTAGCGCAATATGCCACGTATCGACGGGCAGCATCTCCGGCGGTCCTGCATCGCACAACACAGCAGCCTTGTCATGCGAGGGCTTTTGGCTTGGCTTAGGTTTATCCATAAGGGTCTAGTGGGCTTGGACTTGAATACTTTCTGGTCCAACCCTGCAGGCTGACGCCGAATTCCAAAGAGCTGATGAAAAAAGCATGTCATGAAGCAACTATCAATTGTATGAAATGGGCATGCATCAGTTTGAGCACTGGTTCTCTGTATTTTGATTTAAAGAAGACTGAAGACGTTGTGCCTTATTTAGACTATTTTGGACCTTGTTGTGCTCAAGCATTATTTATTCTGCTGTGTAATATTACACTGAAGCTGGCTACATTTACATCAAAGTGGTCACGTTCCAATGAGTGTAAGGTTTGCAGTTTCCCACAGGAAATAACACATTTCTAATTGCATTGCCCAGGATACAAGGATCTGAGGGAAAGCTATTTGTTACCACTTTTTAAGTTGAAGGATGACAGACTGACTGTCGCAGTAGAAATACTAATTACATGAATGTAGTCTATTTTATATCAAAATTTGTTTTTAGGGCTTGGGTAAGAAGATTGTGTATTCTGGGATCGCAGTGTTAAACTCCAAAGTGTATTTAAATATTACAAAATGTACTTCCTCTGGGACTGGATTTGAATGTATTTTGCTTGATGCTGAATGTTTGGTTTTTATAATTGTTTAATACAAATCATATTTTGTAATGTGCTGATGCTTTTATAGTTTTAATAGCCGAATAAAGCTGTGTTTGATGAGAACTAACTAATGCTACCAGGGGAAGAGCTGGTACACACTCTTCGTCTGTCTTTATGGTTTCAACTTCCAGAGATATTTGGGGGCTGTCAGGTATACGCACAAAGTGTGATCCATCCCCACAAAGGATCTCTTGGAGCCAGGGAGGCAGCTCCTCAACCACCACAGCTATTTGCACTACAAAGGAGAGATTAAGGGGGAGAGCCGGTGGGGGGTTACTTTCTGGAGCAAGGAGGCTTAACTGATATGCAGTCTAATATTTACTCTTCTATACAACTCAGTTTAATATCTAGTTGGGATGAGTGTAAAAGATTGAGCTTGCCTAATTTTGGAGCTAGTTCCAAAACCTTTGCAAAGGCATATGGACATATTTTGGTTATCTGGTCATTTTATGGCTTCTTATGACACCAGGACCAAACCTGGGTCCTACCTTGCCCTTGCCGGACTATTGCTGGTCCATCCAGTCTGCATATTTCCTGCCTTCTCTTGACACACTGGCCCAGAGGGGTCTCCAGCTTTATCCACACCTCTACAGTAACCTGTCCCCCTTTAGTCCCTACATACTCTGCTGTTTAGTGACACACATTCCTTTCATGGTCTCCATCTTTGCCCTCTCCTTGTCCGTACATCATCCCCCTTTTGTTTTTACATGTTCTGCTATCTATGCCCTTCGGGTCTTCAGTATGTGCAATGCAGAGAGATAGCTCTGCTGTTCAAAGCATAACCCTTTAAAGTGCACTATGTGCAATTTAGGAGGATCACTTTGCTGTCTGAAGGAAGACCATATGTGAGTGAAACTTGCAATGGTATGGCTCATGTTGTACCCATTCTCTGTGACAGGAGTTTGTCCAACTGTACCCATTCAGTAGGAGGGAAGCTCACAATGTAACACTGTGTGAGGGAAGCTTGCATTGCTGTGACTTCTTGTGTGTGAGGAAGGCTTGCCATGCTGTGGCCGTGGTTGTAATACTGTGTGAGAGTTGCATGCACTAGTGTGCCAGTTCTGTGTGAGGGAGGATTTACCTGTTGCAGCCCATGTGGTACTATTTCTATGAGAGTGGAGCTCGTCCTGCTGGGCTCAGGCTGTACTAGTTCTTAGTGAGCAAAGCTTGTCCCGCTCTCATCCTTGGTGAACCAATACATGTTACTGAATCTTCCCCTGCTGTTGCCCTTGTAAGGAACTCATGGTGGCAACAGTAAAGACAAACAAGTGATCACAGTTCAAGGGTGTTTATTAAACTGTATGTGCGGGTTGGAAAAACACCTAATGTAAAACCTAAATCTAAGATGGGAGCAAGCTACGACCATCAAATAATAATAAGGCAGTCCTAGTGGCGTCTTGTCAAATAAAGGGGCCTATACTAAGAAAAACCTATTGACAATCCTTACGCTAAATACAAACAAAGAGTTTGGAATAGGATTCACAGGAAAGAAAGAAGTGTTCACAAATAATAAGCCAGGATGCGGTAGTCAGGGTCTCCCTTCCGCACGTTTTGAACACGGGACAAGGCGAGACTCCGGAGCACAGCAGATGCTCGAGCTTTCCCAGCACAAGACTACAGTTCCGCTCTCAGGTATCAGGACCTTCAGTTGTTAAGTCTCTTTTCTATAAAAATGTTCTTGCCTCCGAGGACCTGATGTGTTCCAAAAATCATAACAAAAGTTCCTTTATGCTTGTACGTTGGGTGATATCTTTTCAACCCTGCATACTCCTCTTCTGGGCTCAGATCCTCAAACAGTTCCTTTTTACAAAAACAAAAATAAAAGTTCTGGTTCTGTTCGCACTTGGCTGATCCTTTCTCACCCCTGGGTCCTCCTCTTCCGGGCTCAGACGCCTCTCGAATCTTCTCCTCCCTCCGCCGGGTTCACTCTGGCTCGTCTTCACACGATTTCTCTGTTGCATTCATATGTCGGTGGGGTGATGATTTTTCACCCTGGATCCTCCTCTTCTGAGCTCAGATCCTTTTCAACTGTTTGCCTCCCTCTGTGGGGTTCACCACGGCTTTTAACACAATCTCACCTGCGACATTCATGACTCTTAATGTCTTTTTAAACAGTACACTGTGGACATCCCTCTGCCGGGTTCACTCTTGTCAACACACTATTTATCGATACATTTGACATTTTCCCCTCTTTATCAGCATCCCTCCATCCGGTTCATTCGTGCCAACTTTGTCAATCACACAATTCCTTGAATAGTTCTTTACGATGCAGTATTCACTTCCCTTAGCTGATTATCTGACGGTCAAAGACTTTCAACAGTGCAGAGGATTTGACTAGACCCTCGTATGACCACTTTGACCCTCTTCTCACCTTTCCCAGGGCCTTCTGGTAACAGTAGTTTCAACAATAGGGTAATCACCTAGAGTTTCCCGAGTGAGCACAGCATCCATGTGGTGCCTGACTCCTCTGTAGCCGGTTTCCCCTCTCACATTAACAGTTCTTTGTACTTTCTACAATTAGCAGTTTGCTACTTTTGTTCAACACAGTTCGGTTTCTTATCGGCCCTCCCCTCGACTCACCGGCTGTGATGAACCGCTTGGCTTTTCTTGTCGCTTGTTGCACAGAACCACGTGGCAAGCATCTCTTCCCGGCTTAGTTATTAGTGGAAGAGGCCCTTGTGTACAGTGGACATCTACTGCAACACACGCTGGCTATTGTTTGCGGTCTTACATTTACTTTCGTTGAGTTGTCATGGGCCTTAGTCGGAAAGAGCAAGGTCGCTTCTCTCCTTGTCACCCTCTCGGTATGCGCCGTCTTTCTCCTCCTCTTGAACTGCCATGCTGAGTTAGCTCTCTCGTCATGCAGTGTGCCCTGCTGACATTGTGCTCTTGTGCTCCATCTTTTATCCCTGTGAGGAAGGGAAAGGGCGTCAGGTGTGTGATTCAGGTCAATTGCCTGACCCTTGTTTTGGGATATGTCAGGTAAACGGCTCTGGTGTTTGTCCGTCGTCTTTCGTGGTGTGCGAAAGTGTTTGTGTCAGAAAAGGGCGGTAGAGTGTTTGACTGTCTTACATGGTAGGTTGGGGAAAAGGTGTTGTAAGAAGGGGGATACCACGTCTCACCCGTCTGTGTCCCGCTTCCACTCCCCGAGGACCCCCCATCCACGTGATCTTCCCTCACTGATCCACCCCTGAGGAACTGGATCCAATAGCGATGGCCGTGTCCTGGCCACCTGGAAGACCGATCCCCGGGGACTAAAGAGGGAGATACCTTCTGGACATGTTATGTAGTGTGACACTCAGATGTCTGTTAAATCTGTGAGAGTGTCTACGATAACAGTTACATCCTTGCAGCCATCTTCTGAAGTATGAAAAAGTTATGCTAAAGCACTACCCTGGACACAGTCTGTTCATGGACCTGCATGCTGGGTGTAACTGTAGTGCATTTTGAGCCCCAACTGTCCTGCTGTGCTATCCCCCTTTCTAGGAGCAACCTCTCTGAGGTGTCTACATTCATACTTTATCTTGTGGCTAGAATGGGACGATCCTTGTGGTGAAGAGCTGGTGTAAGCATGTGCTGTGATGACACTTCTTTTGATGGCACAAGCAAGGTAAGCATGAGCCCAGTACCAGGACTCAGCCCGCTCCCAGAGCAGGCCTGCTCGCTACAAGCGTTGGCCTGCTGAAGGATGCCACCTCAAACGTCTGAGGAGGAGCTAAAGATTTGGAAGATGTGTGTGTGGACAAAATATCTTTAAAGGGATAATTACTATAATATTTTCTGTTCTGATACAGCATTTAAGGCAGATGTCTGCTGCTTCTAAGCGCTGTAACAACAGCTGTTTTTAGTGCACAATATGATTGATCCCTGGGGCACTCTCACAGGCAGCATTAATTTTGAGGGAGCATAATGTAACCCCCAGATGGGAGAATGAAAGACAGGATCCCTGGCATGTGAAGCCACGCTAGGGGTTGTGGAAAATGAAAAAAGAAAATTGGAGCCCCGACGCGAGAGCTGTGCTGGGGATCAGGAAGTAAAAACAAATATTAGAGTAAGGGCACGTGCACACAAGGGTCCATTTACTCAGAATGAAAAAAAAACATGGGCGCGAGTGGAGCACCAGGGTTAACGTTGCAACCCTGCAACAGGGTTAGAGGCGCTCCATTCTGCGTCCTGACACAGCCGTGGCCAGGACCTTTATATTGGCACTCCCCTGATAAGTAGGGGAGTGCCTATAAACATTGCTGCTCCCCAGGTGGCCTCATTCACAGCCACAGGCCCCTGGCATATTTGATTACTTGCGCTCCCCATAGCAGGGGAGCACCCAATGTGTGTGTAGCCCTTCTGGGCTTGTTTATAAGCAAAGGGGCCACACCCCTGTCAGGTGGCCCATTCGGACTCCCTGGGCTACACCTGGCAGACATGGCCCAGGTTAAGAAGTGCTGCCTCTGAGTTCTCAGGTGCATCTGACATCCGCAGCCCAGCCCATATAAAGGCTTTGTGGCCCCCAAACACTGATCCTGCTGCTGCCGTCTGCTGCCATCATCTGCCCCAAAAGCCATCACAGAGGAGCGCAGGAAGACAGAAGAAGATCAGGATAGCAGCAGCCAGTGACCTTGAGACAGCCCTGGCCAGGTTGTCTGGCAAGTAAGGTATTTTTATATTGTGTTTTAATACAGTGCACTGTATAGACTTTGTATATATTTTTTAAGACATTTTATATTTTTAAAGGGCTCTTTTTAAATGTGTGTGTTTTATTAGTATCACAGCTGCTTTGGAATAACATAAGTTGTGTTTTGCCTCTTTTGTAAGATACCCTGCTGGCATACTGGAAAAGTATATAAGAAAGCATTAAACAACTAAAACGAACCGTACACCAGCATTCCTTTTGTTTGCATCTCCTTTTGTACTCCTGTTACTCTAACCTTGTGCTTTCTCCTCAGGGTATTTGGGGAATCTATCTGCCCTAAACTCTCGATCTTCCCTACCCTACCTTCTTCCTAGCGATGTACACCAGGGTGATCTCGAACCCAGGAGAGCAGTGTTTGGAGACAGGTTATAAGTGAAGGGTTACGCTGTATATTGTGTGCCCGCTCACACCTGTCTCCCTATAAGGTGCGTTAGAAGATCATCCCACTACATTTTCTGGAGGCACTTTTGAGAAACCTGAAGGTGTCTCCCTAGCTAGTCCCCGGGGATATGCCATCTAGGTGGCCAGGACACGGCCATCGCTATTGGTTGCAGTTCCTGGGGGTGGACCAGTGAGGGAGGATCACCTGGATAGGGGGTCCTCAGGGAATGGGACGCCGACGGGCGAGACGCAGTATCCCCCTTTCTTCAATATCCCTTTCCCATCCTACCACGTAGGACATTGGAAAACACTGCCCCCCTTTCCTAACACGAACACTTTCGCACAATGGACTAACAGCTGTTTACCTGCCATATCCCAATACAAGGGCCAGGCAAAGTCAGGCAATTGACGAGAATCAGACACCTGACGGCCTTTTCCCTTCCCCACAGGGATAAAAGGAGGAGCAAGAGAGCACACTACAAGCAAGGCAGACCGCACAAGACAGCTATCCAGACTCGGAAGTTCAAGAGGAAGAGAAAGGCAGAAAATATAGAGAGGCTGACGAGGAGAGACACTGCCTTGCCCCTTTTCGACAAAAGCCTTGACACCCTCAGCTGAAAGAATCGTAAGGCCGAGGACAATAGCCCAAGTGTGCTGCTGCAGATGTCAACAGTAAACGTAGCGTATCAATGCTGATAAGCTGGAGCGAGGGAGACTCCTGCTTCTGTGGTACCGGCCTTGACTCCAATAAAGAGGAAAGCCAATCGGTTCATCATAGCCGGTGAGTCGAGGGGAGAGCAGATAAGAACCGGGTTGTGGTGAATGAAAGTCGCATTGTGGCAAAGTGAAAGAAGTTCAAAAGAAGTATAACATTGTAAAGGGGAGGGGGTGTGCCCAGCAGCCATGCAATAAGGCAGCAGAACCCTGGTGCTCCTGCTTGAACTGTAGATACAATCATAAAACCGGTCCGATTTGACTGGAAATTCAGCGATACTCTGTCGGAACGCTACATGTGCAGCTGTCCAAAAAACTGCTGGGCGTAGCAGAGAAGATTGAACATATGGAAAGGGCTGAGTGCCAGCGCAGCGGTAAGCACAGAAACAAGATGGTGGCAATGTGCTGACCTGCCCGCAGTGAGCATTGAGCGTGGTGCGGCAGCCAGAAAGCAAACAAGAAGAGTTGTAGATAAAGGTGCAAACAGGTGAGGGAGCCGGCGCTGCCGGTGGCAAGAGTCTCAGCGCAGCGGGGGGCCTCCGAACTGCATCAGTTGTGCAGCCCGCCTGCAGTGGCACGTGCCGTAGCTTGACAGACGCCCCCGGCACGAAAGCCGCGCTAGCCGCCAGCAGCGCTAACGGAGCCCATCAACAACAACA
This sequence comes from Ambystoma mexicanum, assembly GCF_040938575.1. NCBI lineage: Eukaryota > Metazoa > Chordata > Amphibia > Caudata > Ambystomatidae > Ambystoma > Ambystoma mexicanum. The sequence continues at coordinate 494,803,783 of NC_090931.1, read as the reverse complement.
GAACTAACTGGAAGCACAATCCCCATGGCACAGCCCCTGCCATACGGGCTGAAGCACGGGCCCAGCGCACCTTAACCAAGCCTCAGTGGCTGGCCCACTTGTGGCACAGTGTGCTGGGGCACTGTGGACCCCTGGACTGTGGGCTGAACAGGACCTGAACTGCAAGATCATAGACCCAGGAAAAGGGCCAGCCACATGGTAGGAAAAGCACAAACAATTGAAGCTCGCTGTGAGCGCACATTGTGAACTACGACTCCCCCCTCCTAAGGAAGCAAACAAATGGGCATGCACCCCGGAAAAGCAAGCACACTGCCTGGCACCCCTCCCCGGGCTGTAACAATGAAGCGCAGTGGTAGAGACAGGAGCCACCTGGGAGCACAGACCCACCACCCCAAGGCTGCATAAAACAACAAACTGCAGCTGGAACAAGAGACTGGGCAACATACAGAGAACATTGATACCTGAGCCAGCCCCAAAACACCTGTGCCACACCCAGGACAAGACCCTCGATAATCCCGGCCAAGACTGCACCCTGCCCACCTTCAACAATCACCGACACAGCAGCTGTGACGCCCAACAGGGAAATTACAAAATGCCAGATAAACAGCGTGGAAGCAAAGCTAAACACACCAGCATGGAAATGTATGCTCACAAGAGTAAAAATGGCCCACAAACAGACCTACACAGATGATACCAGTGCAAGATGCAACGCCAAGAAGATGGCCCCATCCTAGAGGCGATCGCAGCACTAAAATCTGCGCTAGAGTACAAAATGGATGCCGTAATTGTAGACGTGGGCCTACTACGCCTGGAAGTACAGGGTCTGGCAGACAGAATGGGTACCACAGAACACCAGCTACAGGACAATGCCACCAACATTGCCAGAGTCCAAACCCAAATTTCAAACATGCTTGGAAGAATACAAACCTTAGAACACAGAGCCGAGGATGCGGAAGGAAGAGTGAGAAGAAACAACATCTGCATAATGGGCCTACCAGAGGGAGAGGAGGGCAGGGACCCCACTAACTACATTGAAGACCTGCTGTTGCAGGTGGCTGGCTCTGGCATGCTGTCACAGGGCTTCACAGGAGAAAGGGCCCACGGATCCTTGACCAAAAGACCCCCTCCAGGCGCCCCACCGAGGCCCATGGTGGCCAAATTTATGAACTTTAAAGATCGAGTAAGAATCCTAACTTTCTCAGGAGAAGGTGGCATAATCACCAGAAGTTTCTTTTATATTGACGATCTACCCCAACTACACGGTCCTCGTACAAAAGTGCAGAAACCTTAAGAAAGCAAACCTGCAATTCATGCTATTATACCCTGCCAAACTAAAAGTGCTACATAATGGAAGATCCTACTTCTTCAAGACCACCACCAAGGCCCACTCCTGGTTGCACGAGCAGGGCATACCTCAACTAGCGGCAAGGCATAATAACAATGACAACGCACCTGAGTAACTAACCACGATGACAAGCACCATTGGACCCCAGACAACAAAGCAGACCCTCACTACCAACAAGAAACTAAGACTGATATGTCCAAGCAGCAGGCGGCAGTGAAAGGAAATCACCCACACAGGAATCAGCTGCCCGACAGTTGCCACAGCAAGCAACCCCAAGACATTTGATAAGTGTAGCTGCCAGTTGGAAGGCATCGCGCTGCTGCAAGCCACTTCCCGGAAGGTGGAACTGCGCAAGGAAAGCTGCGTAGCCTGAGCGAAGGGAGGGTGGCTGAGCGTTCGTTTGAAGTTGAAGTTTGATTGTTGAAAGTTGAAGTGGAGGCGGGTAAATATACCCTCAACAAAAGAGCAGACATGGGCCGCACTGCAAGGAAAATGTATACAAAACAAGAACAAGGGAAGCCCCTGCGATGGCCACGAAGCGGGTAAGACAGGCTCCATGCAGCCCTAAGGAATGCAAGGGTAAATCCTGAGGCCACCGGTGTAAAGACTGGTAGGGGGTGTCTGTACTTCTGCTCTCTATATGGTAGAGGAGAGGCATAGAAGACCCCAGTCAAGATTCTCTATAAGGTAGCAGTGGACGAGCAATCAAGGCCCAGCTTTTCAGGAGGTGATGTGGGCAAGTTCTTAAGTACAGTGTAGTCCCCGAACCCCCACAAAGGAATGTCCACACACTGTATTACTGAAAACACAGTCTTTATATAATTAATATTCAAAGGCATGTACACGATCAAAATAACGCACTTTGTACTCGGAAGTCAATAATGATAAATATATACAATTCTAAAGTGGTACCACTAATGTTATCGAATCTCATTAAAGTGCATCAACTGTACGGCAACCTGTAAATAAAGATATATAGCACAAGCCCAGTCCATATAATGTTTGATAGTCTTACTTCTTCCTATTAAGGTTTTACCCCCCCCCCCAATGTACCTGGTGGAGTAGAGTTCTCCGACAATGCGCCGGCCGATCCTTCTTGAGTGCCTCCCTTTCAGGCAGGAGCCACGGATCGTCGAGAGGTGTCGGGGAACTTGGCATTCGGTGTTGGGGAATCAACGGCCCTTCTTGAGTGCCCTCCCTTTAAGGCAGGAGTCATGGGTCGTCGAACGTCCGACGGTGAACAGGGTGAACTACGGCAGGGAAGTGGCAGCTTCGTTCCTAGCGGTGCTCGTCGACTACAGAGCGCTGGCGTCCTGAAGGAGGAGGCGTGCGGGGCACCTCGGTGACGATAGTTCTGGACCGCAAAGAGATGATGAAGAACTGTGGCCCAGAAAGGGCGTCGAGTCGTCTGCGTCTGTGGTCCTTAGGTGGTGGGAAACCCACCGGTGGATGCTCCTCGGCGCGTCGACGGTCAGGCCTTCTTAGGCAAACGGGAGCACGGCGGCTCCGGTCGGCGACAGTGGCGAACAACAGTCCGAGGGCTTCTCTTTGAGATTCCGCAGCAGTCCCCGTATCGGGTCGGCAGCCTGTCGAAGGTCTGTCTACCAGGGATCGTTGGCAAAGAATAGCTGTGTATGATGGTCCCTCGTAGCTCGGGAAGAGGGCGCCTTACCAGGTCCTCTCTGGGTCAGTACTTGGAAACACGCAGCCTTCAGATTGCGAGGGAGAGCAACAGCACTCCTTCTCGTCCAGCGGGGTTTCAAAGGTTAAGCGTCAGTTACTCCAGTTACTCGTCGTAGTGGACTTCAGCTTCTGAACACGATTCCTAGCAGTGAGAGGTCCCCAGATATACTGTTGATCTCCCATTCATTCCGCTGGGTCACACTCAAGCATCCAATCACGACTACGGGCATTCATGCAGGCAGGCAGCCAATCAGGCACACGAGGTATTCAGGCCATTCACTTCTCTCCAGACACTCACAACAAGTTATGTGTATTGGGACAAGTACCGAGCCATTTAACACTCCAAGCTGCATTCATACCGGTTTCGGGCAGGGTTGTCTCAGTCATTGGGTCAACCACCAGATACTAGACACCCACAACACAGAATGCATATTCGTGTCACACTCTATTCACCCAGGTCCCACCCACAGGAGGTACCCACAACATACATCACCGGGAAGGCTCCAGCTAGTCTGGCCGGGCCTTCACAACAACACCATATTTGGCATTTCCACCCAACAGCCAGTCAGGGGGAAGGGACAGAGTCAGGGCTTCCCAGGACTTTGGGAAAACAAGGTTATGGGGAATAGAAAGCAAGAGGCCACAGGGGCCATCTTGTTTTCCATCAGAAATCAACGGATCCCAATGGAAGGGCCGGGGTATCCCAAAATGGAGGATACTCTGCGCACCTGTCAATTTCAGCATGGAGCTGCCACCAGCCCATACACTGCTCTGCGGGCCACCCACAGGTGCCCAAAAACATACACTAGGGGCACGGGGTTGTACTCCCAACCATGGGTGCCATAAGGGTATCCCACGGGTCCGTTCACCAAACCAAAAGAGAGAGAGCTGCACCGCCAGGAGTCCCACATGAACTCCTGTGCGGAAAACACGACAGAACACACGATAAAAAGCAGTAAAGGACAAGGATACGAAGGCCCTGTCCCTCCGATGCATTTCCAGCATCACAGTCGCCCCCACCCAGACTGAGGTGGAGGGTGCCTAATCTCCCACGGGATAGACACCCTCATCCAGACAGTCAACATACCTTCTGGAAAGGCCATCTGCATTATCGTGACTCTTCCCTGGTCTGTGCTCTATGGTGAAGTCTAGCCCTTGCAGGCTAATGGACCACCTGAGCAGTTTCGGGTTCGCACCCTTCATCTGCATAAGCCACTTCAGGGGTTTATGATCTGTTTGGACCTTGAAGGTTGACCCCATAAGGTAGGGCCTAAAACGCCTAAGGCTCCAAACTATACTAAAACATTCCTTTTCAACAGTAGCCCACCTAAGTTCTCTACCCTTGAGTTGTCTACTGATGAATATGATAGGATGTTCTCTCCCTTTGTCATCTAACTGGGACAAGACAGTTCCAATTCCGGTGTCGCAGGCATCCGTCTGGACGATAAAGGGTCAGCTGTAGTCAGGCGCACGCAACATGGGTGCCCAACACAGACTTTCTTTCAAGCCATCAAAGGCCCTCTGACAGTCTTCAGTCCAGTTGACCTTCCTAGGCTGTTTGGGTGAAGTCAGAGCTGTCAGCGGGGAAGCTATGGTTCCATAGTCCGCCATGAAATTGCGATAATACCCGGTGAGGCCCAAAAAGGCTCTCACCTTGGTTTGAGTAGTGGGAGACTCCCAGTCCTGTACATCCTGTACCTTACTGGGGAGAGGTTGGATTTGACCCCCTCCTACCTCATGACCAAGATACGTGACTTTCCCCTGAGCTATCTGGAACTTGGTGGCCTTGATAGTGAGGTTAGCCCTTTTTAAGGCCTGCAACACTCTACCCAGATGTGTCAAGTGCTCTGCCCAAGTGGAACTGTAGATGGCAATGTCATCTAAATAAGCCACACAAAAGGCTTCCAGCCCACTGAGAGCATGATTGACCAATCTCTGGAAGGTGGCAGGGGCCTTCTTCAACCCAAAAGCCATGACCCTAAACTGGTAGAGTCCCTCTGGTGTTGAGAACGCCGTCTTTTCCTTGGCATGGTCCGTCAGAGCTATTTGCCAATAGCCTGAGGTGAGGTCAAAGGTGCTCACAAATTTGGCAACACCAATGGTGTCCACGAGCTCATCAGCCCTGGGCAATGGGTGCGCGTCAGTTTTGGTGATGGCATTGACTCCTCGGTAGTCCACACAGAACCTCCAATCCTTGGTACCTGCCTGGGAACTTGCCTTGGGGACAAAGACCACGGGACTGGACCAGGGACTGATGAAGGGTTCAATAACACCCAGAGCCAACATCTTGGCGACCTCAGACTGGATGTGGTTCTTAACCGTATCTGACATTCGGTAGCTCCTGCTCTTGACAGGCACGCTGTCACCAGTGTCAATCTCGTGCTTACACCACGGTGTAAGGCCTGGCGTCAGCGAAAACAGAGAGGCATACTGCTGGAGCAAAGTCCTGCAGGCCCTCTGCTGCTCGGTTGTCAAATCTGGAGAGAGCTGCACTCCCTCCACTGAGCCATCCTGAGGGTTGCTATGCAGCAAATCTGGAAGGGGCTCACTCTCATCCTCTTCTTGCTCGGAAGCCAGCAAGAGACATGAGACTTCTGCTCGCCTGTGGAAAGGCTTGAGCCTATTGACATGGAATACCTGAGGGGCTACCCCTGGGATTCCCATGTCAACCAGATAGTTGACCTTGCCCATCTTGGAGATTATCTTGAAGGGTCCAGTCCATTTATCTGCCAATGCCCGAGGCTTGGTAGGCTCCATCACGAGGACCTCCTGTCCCGGAGTCCAATCCACTTGCGATGCTTTAAGGTCATGCCAGTATTTGTTCCATTCCTGGCTGGCCTTGAGATTCACTGTTGCTTGACCCATCATTTGTGTCATCCTCCGCCTGAGGCCTAACACATAGTCCCCCACTTGCTTGGCGGGAACGGGAGGAGTGGCTTCCAAACCTTCTCTGTTCAAGGTAAGGGGCCCCCTCACGGGATGTCCAAAGAGTAGCTCAAAGGGGCTGAAACCAACACCCTCTTGAGGTACCTCTCTGTAAGCAAACAGCAGGCATGGCAGGAGGAGATCCCATTTCCTCCTTAGGGGCTCTTCCAAAGCACCTAGCATGCCCTTGACAGTTTTATTAAATCTCTCCACCAGACCATTGGTCTGGGGGTGGTAAGAAGTGGAGAACTTGTAGGTTACCCCGCACTCTTTCCACATGGTTTTTATGTAACTAGACATGAAGTTGGATCCTCGGTCAGAGACAACCTCCTTGGGGAATCCAACATGGGTGAAAATGCCCAGGACAGCCCGGGCAACCACCTTTGCCGTAATAGTCCGAAGGGGTATAGCCTCAGGGTACCTGGTAACATGATCTACCAAAACCAGGATGAACCGATGTCCACCTGACGTGGGAGGGTCAAGGGGACCGACGATGTCGATGCTGCCCACCCTCTCAAACGGTGTGCCAACTACTGGCAATGGCTGCAGTGGGGCGATGACACTGCCTCCAGTTTTGCCAGGCAACTGACAAGTTGGGCAGGTCCTGCAGTGGGACTCGACTTCTACTCCCATCTGAGGCCAGTAGAAATGGGCAGAGAGCCTCTGCTTAGTCTTCTTGGTACCAAGATGACCAGCCAAGGGCACCTCATGCGCCAACTGCAGTAGGAAGGGCCTGTAACCCTGGGGTACCACCAACCTCTTGAGGGCACCAGGTTCAGGCTTAGTGGGCTCACTAACAAGGAGCTCACCCTCCCAATAAATTCTTGGTACCAAGATGACCAGCCAAGGGCAGCTCATGCGCCAACTGCAGTAGGAAGGGCCTGTAAACCTGGGGTACCACCAACCTCTTGAGGCCATCAGGTTCAGGCTTAGTGGGCTCACTAACAAGGAGCTCACCCTCCCAATAAATCCGGAAAGTCCTAGGCACCTCTCCTTGTGCCTGGGACAGGGCCTGTTTCCTCAGACACTCGAGAGAGGGGCACTCTCTCTGTCCTTTACAGAAGTCTGCCCGGGAGGGTCCCCCTTCAGCTAGCAAGCATTGAAGATCGGGATGATCCTTCGGGTTAAGAACCTCTCCCACAGGAGATTGAGACGGGGTTTACCACTGGACCTAGCCCGTCCGGAGCATGGATCCCAGTGGGTGCTATAGGAACAGCAGGAAGAGAAAGAGCTCCCTCCACAGAGGTGGCCTTCTTGCTCTTCCTTCGTCGTGCCTTAGGCCGCGCCTTCGGCTCGGGTACCTGACTCACAGTCAGACCCGGTGTCACCTGTGACCTAGTGACCGCAGCAGCAGTCATGGGAAGACCATCCGCGATCAATCCCAACTCGACTAGATCGTTACCTAACAGAATGTTAGCAGGGACATTGTCCTGAACCAGGACAGGAAGCTTTGCTGTCTTGTCTCCAATTACAAGTGTGACTCGGGCTACAGGCGATAATTTGGGAGGCCCACCAGCTAACCTGGTGGTTCTCAGAGGAGCATCTACATAGTCCTCTGGCTTGAGCAGGGTCCTGTCCACCACTGTCATGCTTGCCCCAGTGTTTCTGAAACCAGTAGAAGGCTGGCCATTCAGGAGGACACTTCTCAAAAATCTACGGGTGTTCTGTGGGATAGTCACCAGTACTTCCGCGTACTGGCCCCAGGCCAAGGGACACTAAGGAAATCTCTACGGGAGCACCAAAAGTGATTCCGGTAGAGGAGGGGAGGACAGTGGCCTCCACCTCAGACATGGGGTAAGGGTAGGTCAGGCTGACAGCCTGTACTCCGAGTGCCTTATCTTTACACTTGGAGTCACCCCTTTTGTGAACCAGAGCCCCACAGTCCCAACAAGTGCCGGGAGTGCGGAGTACGGTACTGGAACCACCGGGAGCCTGCTTTGCAGCAGGTGGACCACTACTCTTATTCCCTCCCACAGATGACTTATCCCCACTAGATTTTTGGGTCTTGGGAGAGGAGGGTTTAGGTCTATTCAACTGTGACTGCTTTTGGGACTCCTCAGCTTTCTGAGAGGCCCCCTTTTCTTTGTCCTTGTCCTTCCCACTGGAGTCCTTAGGGGACACCCGGTGGGAGACCCACTTGTCAGCCAACCTAGCTAGCTTAAAGGGATCCAAAATGTTCTGGTCAGCAACATACTGACACAGCTCCGGTGAACAGGCTTCAGAAAAATGCTCAAAAAACAATAGGTGGGACAATTCAACGAAAGTTTTCACCTTGTAACCATCAATCCACCCCATCATATTCATGTGCGCAGCACTCACCCAGTCAACCCAAGACACATTCTCTCTTTTCTTAAAATCCCTGATACTTTTAAGGTATTGGGTAGGCGTCTTGCCAAACTTGGCAATCAAAGCAGATTTCATACACTCATACTGACCCATTTCTTCCACACTCAGCTTCAGAATACAGTCATACCCAGTTTGAGGCACTCTGCTTAGCAAACACTTAGCCCAATCTCTTTTGTCAACATCATGAATTGCACACGTCATTTCAAATGCTTCAATCCATTGGAGGATATCAGAACCCTCCACATACAAACCAACAAAATCCTTCATAAATTTAGTTTCTGGGGACCTGACACTCTCCCTGGGTTTCGCTGAAGTCTCCACTCGAGCTTTCTCTAGCTGGATTCTCTGACATTCAGTGTCCTTGTCTTTGAGTACAAGATCCCTATTCTTGAGTTCAACTTGTTGCGCCAGCTCCTCTTTCTTAAGTTCAGCATCTATTTCCAACTTGCGATATTCAAAGGCCAATTTCATCCTTAATAACTCAAGTTCCAAGGAATTGCTGGGGTTCGGAACAGAGGTAGCAGGAATGGCGGCATTCCCAGAAACAGATTCAGTGGAAACCCCAGGGGCAGAGTCCTCATTGGTTGTATTCCCCCCCTCATCAAGAGTTTCACCATCGGTCTGGTAGTCCACCAGGGCAGCTATCAGCTCAGCCCTAGACTTATCCAAAAAGTCTAACTCCCTGGCTTCACAAGCACTCTGGAGAGCCTCTAAGCTCATCCGAGTCAATTTACCATTCGCAATAGACTCTATTGCTTGCAATGCAGTTATTTTGTAAACACCCAAACCTTAATCTAATAAAGTGTGGATATTTTGTAAGTGGCACGGTTATACACTGATTCTTAAAACCATAAGCATCCCACCGCTGCCACCAATGTAAAGACTGGTAGGGGGTGTCTGACTTCTGCTCTCTATATGGTAGAGGAGAGGCGAAGAAGACCCCAGCCAAGATTCTCTATAAGGTAGCAATGGACGAGCAATCAAGGCCTAGCTTCTCAGGAGGTGATGCGGGCTGGTTCTTAAGTACAGTGTAGTCCCCGAACCCCCACAAAGGAATGTCCACACACTGTATTACTGAAAACACAGTCTTTATATAATTAATATTCAAAGGCATGTACACGATCACAATAACGCACTTTGTACTCGGAAGTCAATAATGATAAATATATACAATTCTAAAGTGGTACCACTAATGTTATCGAATCTCATTAAAGTGCATCAACTGTACGGTTAAAATGTCACACAGATTAATAACGAGGAAACCAGCAATAGAGATAGGCAGGAACGTAAGATGGTTGGAACAATAGGCAGAACACTGACCCCTACCGCTACGCGCAGTTCTGAGTGGAGATCCCGCCCACCTGGGCAACCTGTAAATAAAGATATATAGCACAAGCCCAGTCCATATAATGTTCGATAGTCTTACTTCTTCCTATTAAGGTTTTACCCCCCCAATGTACCTGGTGGAGTAGAGTTCTCCGACGATGCGCAGACCGATCCTTCTTGAGTGCCTCCCTTTCAGGCGGGAGCCACGGATCGTCGAGAGGTGTCGGGGAACTTGGCGTTCGGTGTCGGGGAATCGATGGCCCTTCTTGAGTGCCCTCCCTTTAAGGCAGGAGTCACGGGTCGTCGAACGGCCGACGGTGAACAGGGTGAACTATGGCAGGGAAGTCGCAGCTTCGTTCCTAGCGGTGCTCGTCGACGACAGAGCGTTGGCGTCCTGCAAGGAGGAGGGGTGCGGGGCACCTCGGTGACGATAGTTCTGGACCGCAAAGAGATAAAGAACTGTGGCCCAGCAAGGGCATCGAGTCATCGGCGTCTCTGTGGTCCTTAGGTGGCGGGAATCCCACCGGTGGATGCTCCTCGGCGAGTTACGGTCAGGCCTTTTCCAGCGGGAGACAAGCGGGTGACGATGCAGACGAGAGCGTACGATGATCAATGAAAGTTCTTAGGCAAACGGGAGCACGGCGGCTCTGGTCGGCGACGGCGGTCGTCGACAGTGGTGGACAACAGTCCGAGGGCTTCTCTTTGAGAATCCGCAGCAGTCCCCGTATCGGGTCGGCAGCCTGTCGAAGGTCTGTCTACCAGGGAGCGTTGCCAAAGATCAGCTGTGCACGAGGTCCCTCGTAGCTCGGGAAGAGGGCGCCTTAACAGGTCCTCTCTGGGTCAGTCCTTGGAAACACGCAGCCTTCAGATTGCAAGGGAGAGCCACAGCACTCCTTCTCGTCCAGCGGGGTTTCAAAGGTTAAGCGTCAGTTACTCCAGTTACTCGTCGTAGTGGACTTCAGCTTCTGAACACGATTCCTAGCAGTGAGAGGTCCCCAGATATACTGTTGATCTCCCATTCATTCCGCTGGGTCACACTCAAGCATCCAATCACGACTACGGGCATTCATGCAGGCAGGCAGCCAATCAGGCACACGAGGTATTCAGGCCATTCACTTCTCTCCAGACGCTCAAAACAAGTTATGTGTATTGGGACAAGTACCGAGCCATTCAACACTCCAAGCTGCATTCATACCGGTTTCGGGCAGGGTTGTCTTAGTCATTGTGTCAACCACCAGATACTAGACACCCACAACACAGAATGCATATTCGTCACACACTCTATTCACCCAGGTCCCACCCACAGGAGGTACCCACAACATACATCACCGGGAAGGCTCCAGCTAGTCTGGCCGGGCCTTCACAACAACACTATATATGGCATTTCCACCCAACAGCCAGTCAGGGGGAAGGGGCAGAGTCAGGGCTTCCCAGGACTTTGGGAAAACAAGGTTATGGGGAATAGAAAGCAAGAGGCCACAGGGGCCATCTTGTTTTCCATCAGGAATCAACGGATCCCAATGGCAGGGCCGGGGTATCCCAAAATGGAGGATACTGTGCGCACCTGTCCATTTCAGCATGGAGCTGCCACCAGCCCATACCCTGCTCTGCGGGCCACCCACAGGTGCCCAAAAACATAAACTAAGGGCACAGGGTTGTATCCCCACCCATGGGTGCCATAAGGGTATCCCACGGGTCCGTTCACCAGACCAAAAGCGAGAGAGCTGCACCGCCAGGAGTCCCACATGAACTCCTGTGCGGAAAACACAACAGAACACACGATAAAAAGCAGTAAAGGACAAGTATACGGAGGCCCTGTCCCTCCGATGCATTTCCAGCATCACCGCAGGTCCGAAGAGGGGCAGACAAATAAGCTGGGGGCCACTAAGGGGAGTAAAACTGACATCGAACATGAGGAAACAAGCAGGCCCATGGGAAGACACAAGCCCTTGGACGAACCGCAGTGACAAGTCTTGAAGGTACAAACAGTCACATGGAGCCTAAGGGGACTAAATAATATGTGAAACGATTAAAGGTGTACACATGGTTAAATAAAATGAAAGTGGCATTTCTGCAAGAAACACACTTGGGAAACGGAAAACAGTCCATGATAGCAAGAAAATGGGGGAGGGGGGTAAAGTATATAGATCAACCTATTCTACCTACACAAGAGGAGTGTTGACATGGGTAGCCCCCATTTTCCCCTTCCAACTCTTAGAAGTCAGCAAGGACAGAGAAGGAAGGCTTGTGATAGTACCTAGCCTACTTGAAAATAGAGAAGTGTGCCTGGTAAACACATATGCACCCAACCATGACGCTACCAGGTTTTTCAGATCATTGGCCCCTCAATTCTCACCATATAGGGGTGCGACATACATCTGGGGTGGATTTCAATTGCACACTTAACCCACTGCTAGACTGATCAGACATCAAATATAAGAAGCCAGCCCCACCAGCTAATATCTTAAAAATCCTCCTAAGCCAACTTAGTCTGACCGATGTCTGGAGGGAAAAGCACAGAGAGAGAGCTGCAGCTACTCCCTCTTTTGCGGCCCACACGGTACACCCACACAAATAGATTACGTGTTTACCGGAACAGAGATCCTGGGTGAATTTGCAGGAATAGAATTTAAGGCACAGACCCTGTCAGATTTTGCCCCAATAATGGCGAAATGGATACACATAACCACAGGAATCCCTATACCAATATGGCGACTGCGCGCAGAAGCATTGTTAGATGAGGAATTCCTCAACCACATGTCAGTTGCTATAGAGGAATATTTTCAGCATAATACAGGGAGTGTGGACAGGTCGGACACTCTGTGAGATGCCTTCAAAGTGGTGATACAAGGCGCTGCAATGGAGAAAATGGGGGGTCTCAAAAAGATCATGCAGAGGGAAATATCAGACATATGAGAGGAAATAGCGAAAGCTGAGAGGAAAGCAGGTCTAACGGGGGTAGAACCAGTCGAATTGGTAGCACTCAGATTACAATGTATCACTACTTGGGAGAAATTAGGAAAACTAGATTACGCAAAATACACACAAAAACTGCATGCCGAGGGCGACAAGGTAGGCAGACTACTTGCCTGGCTAACCAAGCGAGAGGTACAGAGAGACTGCATCAGCGCAATATGAAACTGGGACGGGGAGATCATCAGATCCCAGAACGGGGTCAACCGGGTCTTCCCCCATTTCTATGAAGAACTGTACTCCCCTACCGTGAGCCCATGCTATAGGGATGTACCGGAGGCCTTAACCCAAATTGAGTTACCAAAACTAACTGAGGACCAGGCAGCAAATCTAGATGCCCCACTAACAATAGAGGAACTGGAAACAGTAATCGCAGATCTCCCACCGGCCAAGACCCCGGGCCCGAACAGACTTCCAGGGGAGTTTTACAAGAAATACAAAGCAATAATAGCACCCAGACTCTTGGAGGTCTATGAAGAAGCCCACAAACATGGCCTCCTACCTGAGACAATGCGAGAATCATTAATTATACCTGTTCTGAAACCAGGGAAGCAACCACTAAACTGCGGATCATATAGACCCCTTTCTATGATCAACCAAGATAGCAAAATCCTAACGGCAGTCCTAGCCAACAGACTGAAACAGGTCATACATACCCTAGTACACAGACCAAATGGGATATGTCCCAGGCCATAACACAACGTGGAATCTAAGGAGACTCCACCACATTATAGACCAGACCAACCACAGGTTTGTAGCTTTCGACTCACTACACTGGGACTGGCTGCTACACGTGTTGGCGCACTTTGGGATGGGTACACATTTTCTGAAATGGATCACGCTGATCTGCACGAAACATAAAGCCAGGGTTAAAACAGGTAGACAAGTCTTGGCAGAATGTGAAATACATAGAGGCACGAAGCAGGGCTGTCCACTGTCGGCAATGCTCTACATACTTTCCCTGGAGCCATTGGCGGCCTTCCTCAGGAAGGAAACTGTCAATGAAGGGATAAGTATAGATAACACCACCCACTTAATCTCCCTTTATGCAGATGACATGCTCCTATATGTCAACCGACCGGAAGACAACCTGCCCTACTTACTAGATGTCATAGCAGAATTTGCCACAATATCGGGCATAAGTATCAATAATGACAAATCCTCCCGGTTGCCTTTGGCTGTACTTAACCCTTTAACTGCCATGGGTTTTTCCTCCCATTGCCAAGGCCTTTTTTGGTGATTTCGGTATATGGCCATTCAATGCCTTGTAACTTTTTTGTTACATGAGATATCTCTGCCACATTTGGCACCTGTTTTTCCCACATGTAGGCGGTCGTAACGCCACCCAGAAATATTAGGTTGCTGTAGGTGGGTGAGAGAAAATAAACAAAAAGGGGGAAAACTTTGTTTTTTATAAAATGATGTACAAAGAAGCCTGTGTTTTTTTCCTTGTAAGAGCTAGGAACAAATGGTTTGCTGTACTTAATTCCCCAATATCCTGGCTTTCAAGAAAAGGTTGAGTGGAAACGAATGAAAATTATTTTGATGTGGTTATCAACCGTTTTGTGAGAGGTAGGCGATTTTGGCAATTTTTGCCAATTGGACATGCATGGACGGAATGGAAGAAAAGGGTAGGAAAGCTGAATTGGAGGACAGAAAGGCATACATTTCTGAAAAGTAGAAAAAATTCAAAGTTCAGGAAGGGGTGATTTGCGCAGGTCGGGCAACAACTAAGTAGAGGAAAATGCCATAGATTGGGGAAAAAGCAGGAAAATGACTGAAAAAAAGGTATGTGGTGGACATGGTTGGCTTGGTACGGCAATGGCGTCTATGAATTTTGAGAAAAGCAATGCACTGCTACATTCCCACGACTCTTGCAGTTAGGAAAGCACACATTTTTTGTAGTGTTTCACAAAACAAGCAATACCACAAGCCAAACACTGAGCCATGGTACACAGGAGTTTTATGCTTACGGCCTGAACAGACGTACTTAGCATGTGTAAATCAGGAAAACCAATGTGGTGAGGAACGGCAAGCATACATTTTTTGAAAGGGCACAGGTAGACCTTTTCAAGGGTAGGTGGCGTGTGCAGGTTACAAAAGTGTATGGTGCCTAAAGCAGCGACTAAATGTAGGGCACATTTGGGAAATGAAAGGGTTGTGTGACAAAGGGCACCAGCAAATGGGTCAAAACGTTATGAAAACCACACAAACACAACAAATGTCATACCTTTCCGCGTTCCCACACGTGTACCGATGAAAACGGTACCTCACATGTATGGGGGCACCTACCTGGGTGCCAAGGGGAAAGCCGAACACACCCCTAACCCCAAGTCTTTTCCGACATCTGAATTTCACGATTTTTCCAGACGGACACACCATACAGATATGGGCCTCGGGTGTCCAAGCCACCAAGGAAAACAGGGAACCCCAAGCATTTCTGAGAAGAAGACGCCCGTGGGAATCCGCAGAGGTATGACTTGCGCAAATCGGCCCAGAATATATTACCCAGAAAACCCGGCAAACTCCGAAATTAGGTGAAAAAACACCAATTTTCTGCACATTTCACTCGGCTCACCCACCAAAACGCGCCGCCACCAACACACCAGCACACTGTCCAGCTGATCCCAAGGCACCCCACACCATCGCATGGCATCCCGCCGCTTATTTCCTTTATTATTGCGGCACAGGCGAAAAGCATCAAAAAGATTGTAAATCAACTGCATTTGCACAGTTGCTGCACCGAGGCGTTTCCACCATTGACCCACATGCGGTCTACCCCCTACCAAGATGGCCGACCTGCGACAAGCGACCTCCTCCCTCCCTCTGAGGCAAATAGTATCGGATTAAACCGATTGGCTGCACCTTATAGCCAATCCTGAATCGCCGGCAGGCAAGCGCCGGCCTATGGAAAAAGGCAGAGAATAAGGCTACTGACTGAGCTGACTGAGCGTGCCGTGCTGCGGTCTGCTCTTAAGCTCTGCCTCAGTTCACCTCGCTACTCCCACATCAGCTGGAACTTCCTTTGACTTTATGAACTCTCACACGGTGAGGCCCTTATGAACGTTCAATGTACACATTTACCCCCTAGCATTCACTGCATTGTTTCATGGTTCAAGGCGTTCCACCCACTCTCATCTGAAACAGAGATTTCTCTCGGAGGGACGGCTTACCTCCTACCTCCCCTTCCTATTCCTTGACAAAGCGCGCGCGGCTTGCACACCTGCTCTAGCCTAGACCCACCTCTGTGCTACCTACCCTGCGGCACCTTTCTCTGACTCGCTACACTACCGCGATACACCTTACTCCACCCCCGCTCAATACCTACTACCTCGCAGCGCTTGCACGCTGTGCTATATAATGTATTAGCCCCCTGAGCTCCACGTCACCTGATCCATCACAACGCAACCCTGTACTTACTGCAAACCCTGTGCTACCTTATGGTAACTTCACCTAGCACCTTCGGCATATGGTCCTCACCACAGCTCTTCTGGCCCGATCGCCATTTTTTAGCCTACCCAGCTGACTCTGCACCTGTAATTCGTTGCTGTATTCCTATGTGCACACCCTGCCAGGCCTGCCTGTAGCACGCATGTAGTGATATGCTCGTCTTACTTATTTTGCTGTTGTTGCACTGAGCCCGCTACAGTAAACCCATGTGCCCAGCCCTGCCCCACAGCCTGCATTTAATGAAATGTTGAAATGTTGTCCATAATATCTAACTGACGCTGCACTCAAGTCTTGCTACCTAATACATATGTGCACACCCTGCCAGCCCTGCCTGTAGCGCGCATGTAGTGATATGCTTGTTTTACTTATTTTGCTGTTGTTGCACTGAGCCCGCTACAGTACACCCATGTGCCCCCTGCCCTGCCACATAGCCTGCATTCAATGTAATGGTGCCTAGACTATCCAGCTGACGCTAATCTCAAGTCCTGTTATCAGTTTCCTACGTGCATACTCTGCCAGGGCTACCTCTTAGTACGTATTTAGCGAATTATCTATTTTGCATATTCAGACGTATGCATTTGCGAATTGTACATTGAGCCTATCGAGCTGATACTGCATTCGAGGCACACCACCGAATCCCCACATGCCCACCCTGCTGGGACTGCTTGATGGTATTCTCCTCAGCCCAACTGCACTCTCTGCCCATTCACTTGAAATTGCAATCAGTCCTACTACAGCAACCGCATCCACGCCTTTATGCAAACTGCCATTATGTCCCAGCCGCAGGCAGCCAATCACTCCTTCAAACTTCCTCTTCCCAAGCTATTTGCACTAGCTATTGCTTCCGTAATCTATCTCACCATCCACAAAACCTGCCTGCACAACCTTAGTACTGCCCCGTGGCCCAACTCTCTTATTCATAATAAGATAACCATGACCACTAATCCATACCTCAACAACCGTGCCTTATGGCTCAATCACTTTGCCACGAAACCCACTTCGAACCAACCATGCTCGCTCTCTATGAGAAACACCAGACTTGGTTCCAGACTATCCCATGCTTCTCATCACCACATGACACCCTTTCGTCAGTATAAACACTCTCAGCTGACCGCTAGGACTGCCTCCCTTGCACACACACCCACCCCCCAAGTCGACAAACCACTACAAATAAGATCAAAGGGGCACTAATTAATGCCAGATCCCTTATAGCCCACGCACTTGACGTAGCCGATATTATCCTAAATTACAACCTCGACTTCTTGGCCGTCACTGAAATGTGGCTCCATGCTGCCTCTGGGCCTCTATTCTCGCTAGTCATTCCCACACATTACAACATCATCAGGCACGACCGTAGCACCAATCAAGCCAAAGGTGGTGGCATTGCCATCATCTATAAAAACTCCCTGAACATCCGTCTCTAATCGGTGCACCAAATATCCTCAATGGAAGCGCTCAGAGCCAAACTTGCCCTTACTCCTAACCTCACCATCACACTCCACTTATTATACAGGCCCCCTGGACCTTTATCCACCTTCTCTGAAGACCTATCCAACATCCTGGTAACCAATACTAAAACCAGCTCCAAAATGATCGTACTAGGCGACTTCAACCTAGGCCTCGCCGACCCTATGACTCGGCTGCCCTGCTGATTGATGATATGCTCACTAACTCAGGCTTCACTCAGCATATTAATAATCCTACACACACCAAGGGGAGAACCCTTGATTGGATAGCCGCCCGTAACTGTGAAATTAATGTTGAATCTAACCAACCATGTGCTTGGACTGAACATCACCTGATCACTTTTATTTCTCCGCCAAAACTTCTAGTTCCACCCCAGATGTTGCACCTGCCATTCCCACTAGAAACAAGCGCAACATAACTTGTGATAAACTTCTCCATCTCATGCTTCCAGCCCTCAATGAACAGGCTCTCTCATGTACCGATCCCACTGCTTTGGTTGACATCTACAACCATTCTATGTTAAAAGCCCTTGACCTCATTGCCCCATCTAAACTAAGAAAACCCAAACCTCAAGCTCATCTTCACTCTTGGTTCACACCTCAGCTCAGAACCCTACGTAAAGAAAAACGAATCTCTGAATCACATTGGAAAAGCAACCCCACGGAAGCTAATAAAGCCAGCATCATTCTAGCAACGTTAAACTACAAGGAAGCCATACTCCAGGCAAAAAAAGAAACGTATAATAAAGGCATTGAACAAGCCAAATCTAATACGAAAGAACTGTTCCGAATTTTAAAAGAACTGGAAACCCCTGTCTCGGCTCCTGAAATCTGCACCAAAGATAGCACTTGGTGCATCAATATTCAAAACGCTTTCATTGGCAAGATAGCCACCCTCCAAGGCAAAATCAGTGACAAACTAGTTTACAACTTAACCCACAACCTAACTCTCAACCGACATTAAATAATCCTATCCCGGAATCTTTGATTCCCTTCAGCTTCACTACTTTTTCCGTCCCTGAAGTGGAAAATATTATCAATAGCCTCAAACCTTCCAATTGCCAGGGGGATCTGTGCCCTGCGCCAATCATCAAGGAGGCCGCCTCTGAGCTAGCTCCCTTCATTACCACATTCATTAACTCATCCTTCAGTACTGGGATTGTACCAGACAACCTTAAGGACGCCTTGGTTATCCCGCTCCTAAAAGAAACTATCCTGGACCCCAACATTCCCACCAATTACAGGCCCATCACCACGGTGCCGTTCCTACTAAAAATCCTGGACCGAGCTGCCTATTTACAGATTCAACAATATCTTGAATCCAACAAACTCCTGGGATTAAGGCAATCTGGGTTTCGACCACATCACGGCACCGAAACGGCCCTTATCGACCTTAAGACCCAGATTGAAGACTTACTTGACAAGGGTAAACTTGCACTACTACTCCTTCTAGACCTCTCTGCGGCATTCGATCTCGTAAACCACCAAATACTGTGCACACACCTTAAACGAGCAGCCCGCTTCTCGGACAAAGCAACAGCTTGGATCAGTTCACTCCTGGACAATAGATCAATGCGTGTCTTTTCTCATCTAGCAGCAGCTCCACCCTCACCTGTCACCTGCGGAGTACCACAAGGATCTTGCGTCCCTCCCACTCTGTACAACGTATTTACAAAACCTCTATTCGATATGTTGGACTATCTCGGTGTCACATACACTAATTATGCTGATGACACCCAGATACTCATCCCCATCTCAGGAGACTTCACAGCTGACTCTCTCTCTATAAATGCAATCTACCAAGTCATCCAAGCCTGGATTGCGCAGTATGGACTTTGTCTGAATGACGAAAAGACAGAGATTCTCATCCTCGGCTCCCCCCAAAAACTCTCCAAATTAGACCCTGCATTCAAATCCTTCACCATAGATGGCAATACCATCAAGGTCTGCAAAGACACCAAAACCCTAGGGATTTACATCGATTCCACTCTATCCTTGGCCAGACAAATGAATGCAGTCGCTTCTGCAGCGGCTTACACTTGCAAGCTTATCACAGCTAGCCGCCCCTTTCTATCACCAGCCAATTGCATTACACTTGCCAGGACTCTTGTGTTGTCGAAAATTGATTATTGCAATGCCCTCTATTTAGGCACCAACCAATGGAACCTAAACAAGTTACGTTCCATTCAAAATATGGAGTGATATTTCTATGGATATACTGGGACCTGTCGATCTAGGATATGGCCGGGGAAAATTCATAGTTCTGGTTGTGGATTTGTTCTCCAGATGGACAGATTTCAGGATTGTGAAAGAAATATCTAGTGAAAGCATGGTTAAGGTGTTGCAAGAGATTTTCGCAAGTGAGGGGCTTCCAGAAAGCGTCCTCACCGACAATGGCACTCAGTTTACCGGGGGATGTTTCCCCACATATTTGAGTGGTGCATAAGAGGGCAGCTCTCTATCATCCTGAAACGAATGGAGTGGTTGAAAGACTGAATAGATGTGTGATGGAGAGTGTTCGCATGGGAGAGGAGTGTGGTATTGATAAATTGGCGGCGATTCAGAATAGGATGTGGGCGTTGCGCATGGCGCCCCATGCGACCACCGGTTTATATCCTCACCCAATCTCCACATTCCACATGCAATTCTTTTCTTCCTCTTCTCTTATTGTCTCCCTTAGTAAACAGACAAGCTCAACTGACAAAACTTGGAACGCTGGAAAACAAGATGGACTTCCTTCCATGCAATAACTTCCTTCCATGCAATAACTATCAACCACTCCATTTGTTTCAGGATGATAGAGGCTGCCCTCTTATGCACCACTCCACACTTCTTCAAATATGTGGGGAAACATCCCCCGGTAAACTGAGTGCCATTGTCGGTGAGGATGCTTTCTGGAAGCCCCTCACTTGCGAAAATCTCTTGCAACACCTTAACCATGCTTTCACTAGATATTTCTCTCACAATCCTGAAATCTATCCATCTGGAGAACAAATCCACAACCAGAACTATGAATTTTCCCCGGCCATATCCTAAATCGACAGGTCCCAGTATATCCATAGAAATATCACTCCATATTTTGAATGGAACGCCTACATCAACCAAAGGCTGTTTTTTAGCTACACTCCCTTTTCCACTTTTGATGCAAAATTGACATCCACCCAAATGGTTTTCAACCTCTCTGTCGAATCCTGTGTACATACCCTGGATGATTTGGAATACTGACTTTGTCATGTTCCAATGAGGTCACAGATGTTATGCATTGCTTGTTTTCCAGCGTTCCAAGTTTTGTCAGTTGAGCTTGTCTGTTTACTAAGGGAGCCTCTGTTATGCTGGGGGCCTTTTTCATATGTGTAACTTAATAAATTATATTCATCGAAGACATACCTGCCTCCTCAAGTGTCTTTGCAACAGGCACCAACCAATGTAACCTAAACAAGTTACAAATTATCCAAAATAATGCCATAAGAGCAGCCCTTAACATTCCAAGGAACCATCCCATTTCAGACACCAGACATGATATTCGCCAGCTCTCAGTCTCTCAACGAATTTCTCTAAAGACACTTGCTCTCACCCACAAATGCCTCGCTAGCCAGGCACCTTGCTACCTAGCTAACAGATTTACCTCGCTAAACTCCACCAGACCCCGCAGAACTGCCCAGACCAACTGCCTTGCTATACCACGATACAACCTGCAAAGATCAGGTGGCACCAGTTTCCCCGTCCTGGCGGCTAAACTGTGGAACTCGCTCTCTAATGTGCTAAGAGCGGAACCCTCCTTCCACAGATTCAAAAACTTGACCAAAGCTTGGCTGTCTTCCAATGACTCACCAGCACTACTGGCCAACTTCCTTCCATGCAATAACTATCAGCCTCACGTTATGTATATAGTTTCCCGATTAGTCTTGTTTTTCATGCTTTGTGCCTTGTGTATATAACTGTAATTTATACTGTAAATGTATTGTACTGTTCACCTTTTACCATGTTGTAACTAAGGTATGCGCCCGGAAGCCCTCGGGCCTGGTGCACTTTACAAATAGATAAAATACAAAAATACAAATGCAAATACATGGCCTACCGTCCCGCGTTCCCATAGGTGTCCTGATGAAAACGGTACCTCACATGTGTGGGTGCACCTACCTGGGCGCTAAGGGGAAAACCTAAAACACAGGTAACCCCAAGTCTGTTCTGACAGCTGAATTTCACACTTTTTCCAGACCGGCACACCATACAGAATGGGCCTCGGGTGTCCAAACCACCAAGGAAAATAGGGAACACCATGCATTTCCCGAAAAGAGAACACCTGTGAGAATCCGCAGAGGTCCGACTTGCGCAAATCGGCCCAGAATTTAATACCCAGAAACCCCGGCAAAGTACGAAATTTGGCAAAAAAAAACACATTTTCCGCACATTTCACTCGGCTCACCCACCGAAACCCGCCGCCACCAACACATGGCCTACCGTCCCGCGTTCCCACAGGTGTCCTAATGAAAATGGTACCTCACATGTGTGGGTGCACCTACCTGGGTGCCAAGGGGAAAGCCTAAACACAGGTAACCCCAAGTCTGTTCTGACAGCTGAATTTCACACTTTTTCCATACGGGCACACCATACAGATTTGGGCCTTGGGTGTCCAAGTCACCATGGAAAACAGGGAACCCCATGCATTTCCGAAAGGAGGACACCGTGGGAATCCACAGAGGTCTGATTTGGGTGAAGCGGGCCAGATTTTATTACCCAGAAACCCTGGCAAAGTCCGAAATCAGGCAAAAAAACCAACCCATTTTCCGCACATTTCACTCGGCTCACCCACCGAAACACGCCGCCACCAACACATGGCCTACCGTCCAGCGCTCCCACAGCCGTCCCGATGAAAACAGTACCTCACATGTATGGGTGCACCTACCTGGGCGCCAAGGGGAAAGCCTAAAACACAGGTAACCCCAAGTCTGTTCTGACAGCTGAATTTCACACTTTTTTCAGATGGGCACACCATACAGATATGAGCCTCGGGTGTCCAAGCCACCAAGGAAAACAGGGAACCCTAAGCATTTCCGAAAAGAGGACAACGTGGGAATCCACAGAGGTCTGACTTGCGTGAAGCAGGACAGATTTTATTATGCAGAATCCCTGACAAAGTGGAAATTGTGTTTTTTCCCCACAAAATATCACACTTTGTCAGGGATTGTGGGTAATACATTCTGGGCCACTTCGCGCAAGTCAGACCTCTGTGCATTCCCACGGGTGTGTTCTTTTCAAAAATATATGGTATTCCGAGTTTTCCTTGGTGGATTGAACACCCTAGGCCCAAATCTGTAGGTGGTCTCCCCAAACCCTTTGGGGGTTACAAGTGGTGTAGCCTTTTTCTTTTTGCGCCCCGGTAGGTGCACCCACACATGTGAGTTACCGTTTTCATCGTGACACCTGTGGGAATGCGGGAAGGTATGACATCTGTTGTTGGTGCCGTGTTTCGGTGGGAGAGCAGAGTGAAATGTCTGAAATTTGTGTTTTTTACCCCCAAATTTTGACTTTTCCGGGAGTTCTGGGTAATAGATTGTGGGTCGATTTGCGCAAATCAGACCTCTGTGCATTCCCACGGGTGTCCTCTTTTGGGAAATGCATGGGGTTCTCTGTTTTCCTTGCTGGTTTTGACACCCTAGACCCAAATCTGTAGGTTTCCCACATGAACAAAACGTGCTCTGCCGAAAGGCTTGGGGTTACCAGTGGGTTACCCTTTTCCTTTTGCGCCTGGTAGGTGCACCCACACATGTGAGGTACCGTTTTCATTGGGACACCTGTGGGAACGCGAGAAGGTATGACATCTGTTGTTGGCAACGTGTTTCGGTGAGTGGACACAGGGAAATGTCTCTGAAATTGGCTGGAAATGAAGACAATTCTCAGACATTTCCCTCTGGCCACCCACCGAAAAACACCGCGAACAACACATGGCCTACCTTTCCACGTCCCCACATGTGTCCCGATGAAAACGGTACCTCACATGTGTAGGTGCACCTACCGGGGGCGCAAAAGGAAAAGGGTAACCCACTGCTAACCCCAAGCCTTTCGGCACAGCACATTTTGTTCATGTAGGCAACCTACAGATTTGGGCCTAGGGTGTCGAAGCCAGCAAGGAAAACAGGGAACCCCATGCATTTCCCAAAAGAGGACACCTGTGAGAATCCACAGAGGTCTGCCTTGCGCAAATTGCCCCAGTTGGCGTTCCACCATTTTCACTTTTTTCCTTTGGTTACCCAACTCCCCTTGGCGCAGACTGGAACATTGGTGTGCCAATCTGGCCCCGGGGTGCCCAAACCTTACTGCCCCACCCACTGGGAGGCCTGTCCCACCAATTTTGGGGGCCATCTCCCCCCTCACCCCAAATGGGTGGCGGGGGCACCTCATGCAGGCCTCCCTGGGCCTCCTACAAACGGCTGTGTGAGGTACACCCCCCTCCATTTGGGGTGGGGGGGGGAAGAGGGCCCCCAAAAATTGTGGGACAGGCCCCCCAGTGGGTGGGGCAGTAAGGTTTGGGCACCCCAGAGCCAGTTTGGCGGACCAATGTTCCCCTCTGCGCCAAGGCAGGTTTAGAAAACAAAGAAAATATTTCAAAATGGCAGGCTGCCCTTTAGCGGGGGCTGAGGGGCCCCCTACACCGCTAGGGAATTTTTTTATGTGAAGAGGGGTGCACCTCTCCACCCCCACCCAAATTGGAGGGGCAGTGCATTTCATGTAGCCCTCCCCGGGGGCAGATAAGGGGGGCTGTCCTGCACTCCTCCCTGGGCTCCGGCGTCCCTTCCTAGGAGCAGATATCTGCTCTGCGCCCGATCCGTGAGCAGCAATGCTGTCACACAAGGTATTGTTGGAAAGGGGTGAATCTCCCCTTTACAACAATACCTGCCTCGATCTCCAGCTTGAAATACAGCCGGAAATCGAGGCAGAGGGAGAAGGGAGCTTACCTTCTCTTTCCACCGCGGCAGCCGAAAAATGGCTGCCGCAGTGAATTTACTTTCAATTTCATGTCGGCGTGCGTCACGCACACCAACGTGAAATTGAAGGTAATCCAACCCCGAGACAGTGAAGGGGGACCTCCACCTCTCATAGCCCAGGGGTTGGATTACAGTTTTGTGCGATCCCTGCTGTGCTGTGCAGGGATCGCACAAAACAGAGTGACGAAAAGGACGAGGTATCTCGTCCGTGGCAACAGGGAGGGAATTCCAAGGATGAGATACCTCGTCCTTGGCACTGAAGAGGTTAAAGAGCGTAGAACAGAGCAGTTACCTGATTTGAGCTTAAAATGGATGTGGGTCATCTTCCGCTATCTGGAGATCAACATACACCACAACCAAGCAGCATCTCCCCCGAAATAACACAATAGTGGTGCTTAAAAATGTCAGAAATTCCATGACCTTCTGGAATACGTTGCCCCTGGGGATGCCAGGCAGGGCGGCACTGCTGAAAATGATAGTGCTCCCCTGCCTATTATACCATTTTACAAACATACCCAATAACATACATATAGGGATCATTACACGGAAGGCGGTTGCCGCCGTTATTTTACAGAGTCCGCCATGGTGAATGGCAGAATTACCGCCCCATTCCAAGGTGTACGGGGCGGTAATCCCCCATTCACCATGGCACTTCCCCATTCCCATTTTTGCCCCCATAGGGCTCAATGGGAATGGGGAAGGCGGTAATTACGCTACCGCAAATTGCAGTACCGTAATTGCCTCCAAGGTCCCTTTGCAGGTCCTGTCCTTAACGGCTGGTAAAACCAGCAAAGGGACCTCGTAGTAGGGCGGTAAGGGATTACTGGCACCAGTGCCCTTACCGGTGCCGGTAATCCCTTACCGCCATCCGTGTAGTGAGGCCCATAGTGTTCTTTAGACAACTGAGCACGACTATAAGAGAATTTCTGTGGGAGGGTGCAGGAACAAAGTCGTCCCAGGCACACTACAGAAGGACTATGACCAGGGAGGGATCAGATTACCACACTTCGAGCTGTACTATCTGGTGGGGCAGCTACAGTTTGTAGCAAACTGGTTAAGAGATTAGCCTTCCATAGACACACTACTGCTACAACCCACACTGAACCATTGCTATCTAAGAGAGATTACATGGATGGGAAAGACTTCACACCAGAAACCACCCCTACTCATCACACTGGACCTAAACCTATGGCGAAGGGCATGGAAGATCCTAAAAACCCCAGACCCTTGTTCCACATATATCCCCCTAGCGGGACTCACTGATAGCCAACAGGAAACGCTTGGCGCATATCGAAGGCACTGGGAAGCCAAAGGAATAGCCCAAGTAGGCGATCTATGGAAGGAAGGACAGTGGATTGAGTTCCACTGCCTAATGGAAGGGTACAATGTACATAACAGCCAATTTCTGCTATACAAAAGTATGGTGAAGACAATAAATAAAAGATAGCCGGGACTCAAAAGAGGAGAAGGAACAAATGAAGTGCTCGATGCAGGGTTCGACGTGGAGGAAGGAGGGCATACTGTGTCCAGACTGTACGAACTGCTCCTGCACAACTGCGGTATCGCCCGCATGCAGCAAATGGGAAACTGAATGGGGAGAACATTAACGGACACAGAATGGGGGAGAGCACTACTGTATATTAAAAATGTCTCCAGGAACGCCACATTCCAACTAATGCAATTATACGAGTCCTGCTTGCTTAATCGGAGCCCCAGCAATCGCCTGCCTCATTGACTGGAACCCCAGCAGACCTTGCCTTACTGCCCTAACTGAGGCTTTCTCTGTGGGCGCCTTCATTACTACAACGTCCTCCGTAGCCTCCTGAGAGGGTGAATTACTAAGCTGCATCCCCCCTCCCAAGCTTCTGAAGTTCCACCTGCTGCTTCGGCCGGAGCCCCAGCAGTCACAGCTCCTCCTGCTCGATCGACTGAGCCCCAGCAATCGCCTGCCTCATTGACTGGAACCCCAGCAGACCTTACCTTACTGCCCTAACTGAGGCTTTCTCTGTGTGTGCCCTCATTACTACAACATCCTCTGTAGCCTCCTGAGAGGAGCCCTAGCGTCGAGGTCTGCACCTCGGCATTTGTCTGCTCCCACATTCCCTCGCCTCCTCATGCAGATTCTCTCAAGCCAGTGTCACATTCCTGTGTCCTCGCTCCATTGTCACCGGACTAGTGCACTAGCACCTGGTCCCTTCTGTCTATGCAACTCTTGTCTGTGTGATCTGCGCCCCTTCAATCAGCATCTTCAACCCTTTGGCCAAACCCTGACTCCTTGGAACGCTCTCCCGCAATCCCAGCTGCCCCTACCTCCTTGGGATGCTCTCCAGTCTAAATATTAATTGTTCACACTAATACCACCTCTAATTCATTCTATTACCCTTGCCCACCGACTGCTCCCACTGCCTGCCTACACTGCCCCCTTTCTCTAACCCTTCCCACTTGCCCAGTGGCAACCCCCTTCTCAATTACTACGCTCTCACCCACGAAAATACAGCATCTCCCATTACGACTTCCCTTCCCACTACCTTTACACTCCTACTGTGCTCTTAGGCATGCGTATTACCTCCCCCAGCCTCATCCTTTTCTCCCCTCCATTCCCCGCTCTACTGCCTTGCCCTCCCCAAATCTCTCTGCCTTATCATCATGACTATCTCTATTCTCAAATATCCTCCACCCCACCACCCCATGACCCAGCGCCCAAACACCTCAATTCGACACCAAAATCTCATCTATCCCCAAATGTCTAACACCATTGATGTCGCCCTATGGAATGCAAGATCTCTCTGTAACAAAACTGCTGCTGTTCTGGATTTATTCTTACGTCTGAACCTCCACTTCCTCTGTATTACAGAATCTTGGATCCCCCCTACAATACTTCTGTCCCTGCATCTCTTACTTCCTCCTCCTCTTCCTTCGCCCATGTTCCCCGACCTAAAGGTCGTGGAGGTGGTATTGGTCTTCTTTTCCACCCCAAGTGGCTCTCAACTCCCTGTTCCTCTCCTCTTCCTGTCTTCCCTTCCTTCGAATTTATGTATAAAATATTCAACTCTTTGCATGCTACATCTTTTCTCATTGTTTACCATCCTCCTGGCCCTCTCGGATCCTTCTACGAGAATATTGACCACCTCCTTGGCCACATCTCCCCCAGTCCCTCACCTCCAATTGTTCTTGGCGACTTTAATCTCCATCTCGCCACCAATTTCCCAACCTCTCCTCTCCTATCTATACTTGACTCCTACCTTCTTACCCATCTCTGCTCCCCACCCACCCACCTCTCAGGCTCCATTCTCAATCTTATTTTTATCTCTACCTTCACCGCCTCCTCCATATCCACCCTTCCCAACTATCTATCTGACCACTCTTTTTACTCTCTGTTTCCCTCAGTCACCCTTCCTCCTCTCCTCCCCCCTCTACTCCCATATCTTTCTCCCGACGCAACCTCTGTAACTTTAAGCCCTCTCTTTTCCACGCCTCTTCCCTCTCCCCTCTCTCACACTTCTCCTCTCTCTCTGCAAACAAGGCTTCTTCTGCCCTATCCTCTTTCCTCATTACTAGTCTTGACCAGCTTCACCCTCTCACCTCTTTTCACCCTTCTCGCAAACCTGCGCAACCTTGGCTTTCCCCACACCTTTCCTCCATGCGCCGCCTCCTCAGACGCCTTGAATGACAATGGCTTAAACACTGCTCTCCAACTAACCAATCCACCTACTTCTCTTACCACACCCTCTATGATAACTGCCTCAACTCTGCCAAACGTGCTTACTTCTCCGATCTTCTCCACTCTCAATCTCCTCACCCTCGCCGAATCTTTCAAACCCTAACTCACCTTCTCACTCCTCCTACCCCTAACCATTCTATTGCCTCTCCTCTTCAGCCACTGATCTTGCTAATTTCTTTTCTTCCAAGGTCCAAACTCTACGCCAAGACATCCTCTGCTCCCCTTCTTACTCTCCATCCTCACCTCCTTCCACTACTCCATCCACCCCATGCCCTCCTTCCCTCCTGTCAATCAATCTGAGGTCCCTCTCCTCCTGTCTAAAACTCACCCAACCACTGCTCTCTCTGACCCCCTTCCCACCTCTCTCTTTCCCAGAATGTACCCCCTCCTTATTCCTTACCTTACCTCCTTCTTCAACATTTGTCTGGCTACCTCCACCTTCCCCTCTACCTTCAAGCATGCTACCATCATCCCAATCATGAAAAAGTCCTCTGCAAACCACCATCTGGCTTCCAACTTTCGACCCATCTCTCTCCTACCCTTCCTGTCAAAATTCCTTGACCGCCTTGTCTATACACAACTCTCTGCCTTCATCTCCAACCTCTCTATCCTCCCCACTACCCAATCTGGATTTCACCCTAACCACTCCACTGAAACCGCTCTCACCTCCGTTCTCAACCCCCTCCTTTCTGCTTGTTACTCTAAACACTCATCGATTCTCATTCTTCGTGACCTATCAGCAGCCTTTGACACCGTAGATTACCCTCTACTTTTTGACTCTCTCTCTTTCTTTGGCCTCAAAGACTCTGTCCTTTACTGGTGCACTTCCTATCTTTCCAATCGTACCTTCACAGTTTCCTGGGGAGGCAACTACTTCCCCCCACCTACTCACTAAACTACGGTGTCCCACAAGAAACTGTGCTCGGCCCTTTTCTCTTCTCACTCTACACTTCTCTCCTAGCTCCTATCATCTCTTCCTTTGGTATCTCTCACCGCTTCTACGCTGACGACACCCAACTATTCCTCTCTTTCTCTTCGTTTACCCCAGACATCCATCTCAAGCTCTCTTCCTGCCTCTCTGCTATTAAATCCTGGCTGTCCTCTCACTTTCTCACCCTAAACACAGACAAAACCAAAGTCTAATTCTTTCCCGCTAACACCCCCCTCCCCCTCCCCAACTCCCTCCATCCCCTTTCCTTCTTCCAAGCTACCCATCTCCCCTCACGCCTGCAATCTCGGCCTGCACTTCGACTCTAACCTCTCCTTCACCCACCACATCTCTCTTACCTCCTGTGCCTGTAGCTTCCATCTCTATAACATTTGCAAAATATGACCCTCCCTCACCTTTCACGCTACTAAACTCCTAATTTCCTCCCTAATCTTCTCTAGGCTATTCTATTGCTCTGCTCTCCTTTTCGGTCTACCCTCCTCACATCTAACACCCCTTAAATCTATCTACCACTCTGCCATCCGTTGTCTCTGCCTTCTCTCTCCTCATAATTCCATCTCCTCTTCACTCATCCCACTAGGCTGGCTCTCCTTTCACTCCCAACTTAAATTCAACTTCCTCGGTCGAGTCTTCAAACCTCTCTATGGTCTCGCTCCACCCTACCTTTTCTCCCTCCTCTCTTTCTACTCTACATCTCGCCCACTTCACTCTGCTGATTATTTCCTACTTTCTGTTCCACCTGCACCCTGCACTCCATCCCGCTTCCGTTCCTTCCAACTTCTTGCTCCTTTTCACTGGAACCGTCTCCCTCCCCCAATCCGCTCCACCACCTCTTACTCCTCCATCTGCTCCTCTTTAAAATCCTACCTTCTTCATACTCCAACCTGACACCTTTTCTCTCTACTGCTCCTCCACCTCTTACTCCTCCTTCTGCTCGGTTATCTCCAGCTTCGCTGCTTCGGAAAAAATAATTTCTCGGCAGAGGGTGCTGTGCTCGAGGTCGTGGCGTCGATTGTCCCTCGACGTAGTCCGTACTCTGTCGACGTCACCGATGGTATAAATAGCTCGAGCTGCGCCCGATGCTTCAGTTCCGTTTTTCCGATCGCTTCGCGATCGAGAACGGAGCGCTTCTTTTTCTGTGAAGAAAATGTCATCATCTTCGACACCTTCGACACCCAGGACTGGGTTTAAGAAGTGTGCAGATTGTGGATCTAAGATGTCGATCACCGATCCCCACCATATTTCTCTCTGGTGTCTCAGAAAGATCCTGTTCTCCCTTTCCACAGAGCCCTCCAAAGGGCTGTGGAGAAAAACTGGGAGAAGCCAGAAACTACTTCTGCTGCAGATAGCACTTTTCCAAGAAAATATAGACCGGCTGGAATGGATCCTGAATATTTGAATAAACATCCGACTCCAGAAAGTTTAGTCATTCAGGCAGCATCTACTTCAAAACAAACTGCTTATCCAACTATCCCTCCAGATAGAGAGGATAAAAAAATGGATGCCTGGGCACGTAAAGTTTTCACATCAGGCAGTATGGCACTTTAGTCGGCAAATGTCACCTGTACCCTAGCCAGGTTTACCCATACCCTGTGGGACTGTATTTCGGCGGCGGCTGGTCATATTCCGGAAGGCGAGGAAAGGGAAGGCTTCCTGAATATAGTCAAAGACGGGAAGGAGGCAATGGGGGAATCTCTCCAGTCTGGACTGGATACTGCTGATAGTATCAGCAGATCCATGGCTACAAGCGTTGTGCTACGCAGATTTGCGTGGTTGAGGAAGTCGGGGTTTGCACCGGACGTGCAAGCCAGACTTCTCAACATGCCTTTTGATGGCTCGAGGCTCTTTGGCAGAAAGGCTGATGAAAGCCTAGAAAAACTTCAGACCTCGAAAGCGGCAGCTAAATCACTTAGTGCCTCTTTGCACCAGCCTCTAAAACCCTATTCCGGCTCATCTTCATGGAGGGGTCGTTCTTTTCGATACTACTCCTCATTTGGTGGAGGAAGAGGACAGGCTTCTCAAAGGGTAAAAGAAACTTCCCTCATGGAACACGAGGAAGAGGTGCAAAATCAGCCTCAGGAGCGGCATCTGTACCCTCAGCCACTCCTGCAGCCGCCTCCAAATCCCTCGGAGACCTTGTTACACAAAACACCAGTGGGAGGCAGGATCTCTCAACATCTGAAGGAATGGCGGGGCATTACCTTGGATGCTTGGGCACTGGAAACAGTAGCCCAAGGTTACTGTCTCCCCTTTCTAAAAAGGCCTCAGAATCATCCACCGGGAGCCAACTCAGCCAAATTTCCAGATCCACTCCTGTTGCAGAAAATTTTAACCCTGCTAGAGAAAGGTGCCATAGAACCGGTACCTCTAGCGGAGAGGAACAGGGGTTGGTACTCCCCATATTTTCTCATCCCAAAAAAGGACAGAGGACTGAGACCCATCTTGGACTTGAGAAACTTGAACAAGTTCCTCAGGAAGGACAAGTTCAAGATGGTGACTCTTTCTCAGATCCTTCAGGCTCTCCAACTCCAAGATTGGTTGGTATCATTGGACCTTCAGGATGCTTACTTTCATGTGCCAATCCATCCAAAGCACAGAAAGTACCTGAGGTTCGCGATTGGCAATTCTCATTATCAGTTTCGAGTTCTGCCATTCGGGTTGACCTCCGACCCGAGGGTTTTCACCAAACTGTTGGCGGTTGTGGCAGCAAGTCTCAGGAGAAGAGGTATTCACATATATCCCTACCTGGACGACTGGTTGATCAGGGCAAGAAACTCCAGTTTATCGGAGCAGTCTTAGACACTTCATCGGGAAAAGCCTCGCCTCCCGAAGTGAGAGCTCTCCACATCCAGCAGATGGTAACGAAGTTTCAGAATGCCCAACGTCTACCGGCCTTCGATTTTCTCAGGTTGCTCGGCCCCATGGCATCCTGCATTTTCCTAGTACCAGAGGCCAGGTTGAGAATGAGATCCCTTCAATGGGCACTCAGAACTCAGTGGTCCCAGTTCTCAGGGAATATGTCGGATCTTCTGCAAGTCCCGAGCACAGTTGCTCAGGATCTTCTATGGTGGGCTTGCAACGACAACATTCTCAAGGGAGAGTCTTTTTGGCAACCATGGCCGGAGATAACGGTAGTGACGGACGCCTCACTCACGGGGTGGGGAGTACACACCAACAAACTGACAATCAGCAGTCGTTGGTCTCCATCGGAGTCCAAACTACACATCAACCTGTTGGAGCTGAGGGCAATCAGACTAGCTCCGAAGGCCTTTCTGCCCTCTGTACAGGGAAAGAATGTCCTGATAATGACGGATAACACGGTGGCCATGTACTACCTCAACAAAAAAGGAGGAGTAGGGTCACTGCCACTGTGCAGAGAAGCAATGCAGCTCTGGTTCTGGGCAATACGAGAAGGAATCTCTCTATCGGCAATTCACCTAGCCGGAGAGAAGAACACGGCGGCAGACGCTCTGAGCAGGCAGAGCACAGTCTCTCACGAGTGGGAGCTGGCTCAGGAAGTCCTTCTGGAAATCTTCACCCTTTGGGGAACCCCTCAAGTGGATCTGTTTGCCACCGCGATCAACCGGAAGTGCGATCAGTACTGCTCAAGGGAATTTCCTCAAAGAGGAGCTCTGGGAGACACATTCGTAGTGGAGTGGAAGTTTCCACTGCTGTACGCGTTTCCCCCAGTCCCCGTGATTCCTCAAGTAATCAGGAGGTTGAGAAAGTTCAGGAAAACCATGATCCTAATTGCCCCGGATTGGGCCAAGAGGACGTGGTACCCGGACCTTCTAGACATGTCCATCTGCCCTCCAATACGTCTTCCGCAAAGAGAGGATCTTCTCTCGCAAGAGGAAGGTCGGGTTCTCCATCCAGAGGTCAAGACACTCAACCTTCACGCATGGTTTCTGAGAGGTTGAGATACAAGGATTGGGATCTTCTGGATGACGTAATGGAAATCTTGCTTTCGGCCAGAAGACAAGTAACAAAATCTTTGTACCGATGTCGCTGGAACAGGTTTAGTAACTGGTGCAAAGACAAGGATGTGGACCCTTTTCAGTGTGGCACCTCAATGGTGCTCTCTTTTCTACTACATCTAGCTAATCTGGGGCTCCAGATAGGAACAATCAAAGGATGCCTTGCTGCGCTGTCCATTTTCAAGCGCTCCTCGGAAGAGGTTTCATATTTCAAAATACCGTTAATAATTCAATTCTTAAAAGGGCTTACTAATGTATACCCTCCAGTACCTCCAGTACCTTTTCATGTACCAACTTGGGACTTAAATTTAGTATTAAAATTCTTGACTTGCATACCTTTTGAGCCTCTGCACTCATGTCCATTGAGGCTTTTGGCTCTAAAAACTGTCCTCCTTGTGGCCCTATAATCAGCCCGGAGGGTTAGCGAACTTCAGGCTCTCTCATGCAAACCACCATATACTATTTTTATAAAGATAAGGTAGTCCTTAAAGTTAAACCTTCGTTCTTGCCAAAAGTAGTCACAAAAAATAGTACTACCAACCTTTTATCCTCCTCCTCATCTGAAGAGGAGAGATTACACAGAGTGGATACCAAGAGGGCTCTTAATTTTTACATCTCAAGAATGGCTAAATTGAGACAAGATGACCAACTTTTTGTGGGTTATACTGGTCATAAACTAGGATTATCTGTAACAAAACAGACCATTTCCCGCTGGATCATATTAGCCATAGTTGAATGCTACAGATTAGCGGGAAAAGAACCACCAGATGGGCTTCGAGCCCATTCTACAGGGGGAATTGCTACTTCTGCGGCTCTAAAGAGGGGAGTCCCAGCAGCAGATATTTGTGCAGCTGCAACCTGGAAAACAATGCATACTTTTGTTAAACATTATTGTTTGGATACTGCCTCCTCTAACGAGGGTTTATTCGCAAAGGCAGTTCTGCATTCTGTCCACGAAAAACTGAAATTAGTACTCCCGCCTCCAAAAAATTGATACTGCTATGGGAGCCTATCACAAGATGAGGAATACGTGGGAGGACACAATCCATTCGAAGAACAAGTTACTTACCAATTGTAACGTTCTTTCGACTGGATGTTCCTCCCACGTATTCCTCATCGACCCTCCCATCCTACCCCACAGTACAGTTTACGTTTTCTTACACTTTCCTCTCACGAAGAATGTATTGGTCATGGCACACGCCTGGGTGTTCCTCCTATATAAATATATTTCATGGAAAAAACAGAACTGAAGCAACGGGCACGGCTTGAGCTATTTATACCATCAGTGACGTCGACAGAGTACGGAGTACGTCGAGGGACAATCAATGCCACGACCTCGAGCGCAGCGCCCTCTGCCGAGAATTTTTTTTTCCAAAGCAGCGAAGCTGGAGATACCGATTTATCACAAGATGAGGAATACGTGGGAGGAACATCCAGTCGAAAGAACGTTACAGTTGGTAAGTAACTTGTTCTTCTTCAAACTTCAATCTGACACCTCCCTACTGTTCTCTCTCACAACTACCCTACTGCACAAGTTCACTCATTCTTCTCATGTAAATTGTTCTCTATATTGTTGTCGGTTATTTGATTCATGTTTCGTTATGTAATGCTTGTAATGTATTCACTGTTGCTTATGTAAAGCACTTTGGCTTAAAGCGCTATATAAAAATTTAATAAATACAAATATGTAACACAGAGAGCATACCTTACCCCGAGTAGACTATCCAAGATGGGGGGCAGGGCAAGGCAGACATGTCCGAGGTGTGCCACAAAGGATGCAAACAAGCTGCACATGTTCTGGTCTTGTCCAGTGATTGTGACATTCTGGGAGGAGATTAAAAAAAGAGCTGCCGCAGGCAGCATCCAAATGCATCCGTGGCTGCCGGAATCCTATTTGCTGGGACTATTCCGAAGAGGCAACAGACAGCGAGCAAACCTGGCTAAAATGAAGGACTTTATGTGCATCCTGGCTAAAAGCCAAAAAACGATAGCCTGGAAATCAAAAATTGGCCCGGAGATCAAAGCATGGTGGGTAGAACTGAAACAATGGTCACTAGCCGAGTCGGCCCTGTGGCACAGAGCACTACAAAGAGGTATGCACGAAAGTAGCGAAAGGATCGATGCATGGAATATGCTAGTACATGACATGGTTGTCCACCCCCCCTGGCAGAGCATGACCCGCAAGGCCCTAGTGAGCAACAAAAAACACTGACACTTACCTGGACAACAGAGCAGATATACAACACCCACCCGGGACCATTGATAGCCGGGGACCGTTCAACTGGAGCTTACCCCCCTGCCCACCCGAAAGGAACATACACCCCCGCGACCCACATAGGATAAAGCAAACATGGCAAAGCGCAAAGACTCAAAAGTGCTCCAAGATGCTAAAATATGCTGTATGATTCACCCGCCCATTGTATGCATGGTTGTATGGTTGTTATGTTTTATAACAGGTTGTATACAAAAAACCAATAAAAAGGTTTTTAAAAAAGAAAACACATTGTGCCTCGTTACGAGCATGCCGGTCCGGTAACAATGGTGCCGGTAAGCCTACCGGCACCGTCGTTACCAGACCAGCACACTTCGAGAATGCGAGCGGCTGTTGTCCCGCCCGCCAGATCTGACCTGGCGGGCAGGACGGCACCTGCCCGCAGACTTTCCGGGAAGCACTGGCACCGTTATTAACAGGAAAAACACAAGTTTGGCAGAAAAAGTCACAAAACCACAGCTCTTGCATGAATACATATTAAGAGTGCACATAGGCTGCAGGTGCCTGAGAGGCGTGGGAGTACTGCCAAGTACAACCCACTGTTGTGGAAACAATTAGAGCACGGGCAATTCTCAGTCGCACTGCGCCAAAGAGTGCAATATAGGCATGTGTTGCAAGTAATTGAAGAGAGATGTGGTTATAAGTCCGATGGATTTATTTGCAAAGTAGCCTGACACGCGTTTCGAGTCTAAACCGACTCTTCATCCGAGGCTGTAAATGGGAGATGGGGCCTAAGATAAATTGAATGAAGGACAGTGCCAGAAAACTCTCTCACGGCTTCGCAATTGCGGTCATTTCAGCACAGCAGGAAAAGCCAAAGTGATGTGAAAGGAAGCAGCCCGGCCGTGCTGAAATTACCGCAATTGCGAAGCCGTGAGAGAGTTTTCTGGCACTGTCCTTCATGGTACGAGTGACAGCTAGGCTGTATGAATGGGGGTCTTGCTGCATAAAAGCAGGGTCCTGAGGACTGGAGAACAAGACGTCACCACTGGAACTAAGAAACCGAAGAGGAGAGAAGCTGAAGACATCTGCAACGACTGAACCACCGGTGAAGCCCTGCTGCAGATCCTCACCACTTTTCTCCAACGACTTGAGAAGTTCTTCCTCTGCAAGAGTCTTCTTCCCTTGAGCTGGTGGGGCCAACCAGTTCGCCAATCGCCTTTCAGGACCTGCCTTGGTTGAATCGCCAGTACCCTGCACTCAGAGACCGGATAGCCAGGCACCCGTCCACCACGACCGCGATTTTAAGGAGCGTACCTTTTATTTGTTTTGGCAGCACCGGGCTGGTTTCATCCCTGGGCAGTGCAGTAACTCGAACCTTCCTCCATGACGAGAGTCTCTCTTCCTCTGCTGGATCTCCCGAACTGCAGGAACTGCCAGGAACTACCGACACTGCAGGAGCCTCTTCCACTTTAAAGGTACATTGTTCCGCCAGGCCTCTCGTTTCGCTGGGTATCGCTAAAGGTGTTTTAAATCCTTTACTTACCTACTCGGTTGGCCGCCCCTATCATCTAACATTGTCTTTTACCTTCTGCAACCACCTTTTTAAATCGTTAAACAAAGACTTGACTGCAGCTACTAGAACAGTTTGATCCTGGGCACATTGCCTTGTACCATTGACTGTGGCACAGGCCTATTGACTCTGGCTAAATCTGTTACAACTGCCTTCTCTAGATTGCTTCTCTCCTAGAAATGAGTTGGCGCACATAACTCTTATAACCACCTTTTTCCTATCCTTTTTTAAACTTGTGAAGTGCCATTTCGCTCGGTTTTCACCTCAGTATTGCATATGCTAAAGTACTGCCTTGCCTAACTTGTTCACAATCTACTTGGGAAGTGTTACTGGTGTGTTAAAGAGTATAAACCTGTATAACTTGTCCTTTCCCTCCCTTCTGCAAAATTGTTAGTGCCATTTCTGCTTGGTTTACACTGTGCCGTTTTGCTCAGTTTTCACTCTTGCTCAAACTTGTCTACAATTTAAATAGGGAGTTGTGTATACTTTTCTTGACTGATTTAACTTGCTTTAATAAAAGTGATTTGTGTGTGAACATCAGAGAGTGTAAAATATATATATATATATATTCTTTTTGATACAAAGCTTTGGTCAGTGTTTCCTTGTTCCATAGTAATGAGGCCCTAACGTGTAAACCCTGATTACTGCTCATCTCCCTCTTGAGATAAGTCTGACTGCTTAGCCACAGCTACCAACTAAATCTTTGTGGAACAGACTGATACCAAAGGGGATTTATTGCATATACCTGTAGTCTTAATCTTCTGTAGTGCTCCCTAAGGGAACTGCACAGGATTCTGCCTAACAGAAAATCTGGTCAATCCCCATCTGAATGAAACTACAGATACCAGAAGGCCGTAGGAGAGCCGCCTTGATAGGTCAAAGTGATCATACAGGAGGTCAAGCAAAATCCCTGTACAGTTGAAATCCTTTGACTGAAGAACTATAACGAAAACAAGGTAAGTGAATCCTGTGAACATTGAAAGTAAATGTGAAGTTGGCAAGAGTGAACCCTGACGCGAAGGGGGCAAGTCTAAAGTCCCAAGAAACTGTGTGTTGACAAGAGAGATATCCACTGGAACTGTTTAAAAAGAGATTAAGGGAGGTCACCAGGGAGCGCAGGGATGGAGAGAGCCTCTGTGTAAACCTCCTGTCCCAAAGTTCCTAAAAGTGGTTTGAGCCCCCACTTATGACCCCCCCCACCAAAGGAGATGGGACAGCGAAGTGTGTGAAGTGCCCCAGCACCTGCTGTCCCAAAAAACTGAGTAAATCAGCCCTGGTTTCGTGAGAAACGGGCCGTTGGAACATGGCGTGGAAACCAAAAGTGATTGCACGTCCTCGGAAGAGATACGTGCGAGGCGGTCCGGTCACCTGCTGAGGTCCTGAGGCGCTCCGAGGGACGAAGAGGGTATCCAGGGGAGGCCTGAGACACCAGTGACACATCCACGCTATGCCGGATTGATCCCTCCTCCTCAGATACTGTGAGGGACAATGCAGAGCGGGCCAGAAGAGCGGACATGCTGTGCCACTGGTGCAGTATGCAGAGTTCAACTTCGAGCGAAGGGCGAGCTAGAGCGTCGGTGGCGACGACAGAAACCCCCCCACCACGCCTGAATCGGAGGTGAGGCACACCCGTTCAAGAGTCGGGTAGTGCAACGCTGCCCCTCCGGCTGGAGAGGCTCTGTGGCATATGCGGTCCCCTGCCCGTGGTGTGGACTGAAAACAACATGCATACACAGTTGCACGTATGCGTGTTTGAGAGGATTACAAAGGACACGGTAGGACACTGGGGCTTCGAGGGACATCTCTGTAATCCCCCTGAATGTCATCCAGAGCCCCCACTTTCACCGGAGGGCACGTAGTCCTGCACTGAGCCAAGGAAAGCAGACCGGGACGCTGAGGAGGAGGACAGGGCTCTGGCGCTGCACTTCCATGGATGGTCCCTGAAGTGGGGAGCCAGGAGCCACGAGAGGAAGAGGCCCTGGGGCACTACCTACGCTATGGCCACAATAGGGTTGGAAAGTGGAGGAGGGGCGTGACCCGGAGGGCGGGCAGCCTGCACACCAGAGGATAACAGCGAGGTGACTGGCAATATCATGCTGCAGGGTGAGGGGGGGGAACATACAAGGAGAGAACCACTGATGGACAACATCGATCCCCCACTGATTGCCCATAACTACACCACGCATGTGTGGTGATTTTGCCGCACGGGGTATGGCGCCCCCCCACAGCCCCTCTGATGGCTTCTGGCCCCCAGCAGGGTCAGGGCGGGGGAAGAGGCACCCTTCACAGACCACCCACAAGGTTTATTGCAGCACACATTGACCTCCACAAATGATCCAAGCAGGAGGAGCCCTATAACCACTTGTATTGTGCTGTAGGCTTTGGTGCGTGCCTGAGGTGAACCCTCGTATGGGAACTGTACAACTGAGGAGGGGTGGGCCCCCGGGTGGGCCCACGGCTCTGGCGTGTGCCCTCCTCCCGGTTTTTGGACAGAAGAGGCACCCAGCATTCTGGAGTTTGCATTGAAATACGCAAGCAGGGGGAAGAATGCTCCCCATTAGAGACACACACTAGCAGAAAAGACGTCCATAACTCACTGGTGTTTCTGATTGTGCTTAGGGCAGTGCAGGGAAACGCTCACAAGGGCTACAATAGATCCCCCGGGTCCGTGAAGGACCGAAGCAGAGGTAACGTCCTGGCTCCCACAGGGCCCCAAGTAGACAATATCTGGTTTGGAGGGGAGTGACCCGGTTGCTCCCTGTCCAAGATCGTCACCCAGTGGTGTGGGCCCCTGACACTGGGGTGTGTGCCCGCCACAGGGGTGGAAACTGCAGACACGAGGCCAGGGAAAACACCAGGCCAATCGAAGAGGCGCTGACCAGAACCAGCATCGGCCTGTTGGGTGGGCCCCCGACATCGAGCCAAGGGAGATCCCAACAACCTGCAACTGAGGCATTGACACAGTAGAACGTGAACCTGCTTGGGGAGGGCTTAAGTGTCGGGAGGGACCGGGATACTCAGAGGACTGACACCAAGACAGAGGCACGATAGCGGAACGGACCAAGGGCCAAATACTGTGCCTCGGTGGTGTGGGTTCCCGGTACTGGGGAGTGGGCCCGCCACACTGATCACGGTAAAAGTGCAACAGCGCAGTCAATCCCAGGCCGCTGGAGAAATAGGCAAATAAGGGATTGCATTTGACCCTCAGAGGCTCGATTGAACAGAGGAGAACAGTGCCCCCAAGGAAGGGTGGAACCCCAATCCCGGGGCGGGTGTCCTCCTCCGGAGTCTCAAACACATGGTGCACCAGACAATCTCACGCTGCCGACCATAGGAGGCAGAGGCAGTGCATCGTACGTGATAAGCTCTTGATACAAGGGGAAGCTCCAAGGGGGACAATGGTGCGGCATTGACCAGATTACATGGAGACAAATCGGTTTGGAGGGAAGAGGCTGGAATATCTCCCATCCATGGCCCAGAGAGCACATCAACGCTGACCAGAGAGCAGACGATCCTTCCTTGTGACAGCAAGGACAAGGAGTGGGGTGTTGGCGCATGGACATAAGGAAGAAATTGGCCCCCTTTGCATACACTCCACGTACCCCAGATAGGAGAACACCAGAGAGGGGCCAGGGACTAAAGATGGGAGAAGATGCGGGGGCCACCAAAAGGGACCTTACGGCCCTACTTGAAGAAATGAGAAGCATGAGGGCGGACATTGGGGGTAGAGTAGACAAGATAACCAACAGAATAGACAAGATGGAAGAAAGGTTGGTGGAGGTGCAGAACAACCAGTCCTTCATGGACACGCTGGAGACCCAGATTGACGTGGGGCTCATGGAGGCTGAAAGAAGGCAGGAAGAAATCATCCTGAAGTTGGACGACCTGGAGAATCGTGAGAGGCGCAACAACCTCTGGTTTTCCGTTATCCTGGAGAAAGAGGGGGAGACTGAGAAAGACCTATGTAGTATCCTCTTCACCATCAAACTTATCTTTGAAAATAACACCATCAAAGAGGTCAAGATTGAGAGGATACACAGGGCCAGGGGGGTGCGGGCTAACGGCCCCAGATCAGTGCTGGTTTGCTTCCATGACTACAGTGATAGACTCCAAATCCTGGAATGGGCCAGAAAGAAGAGCCCTGTGATGTATGGTACGGCGAAGGTGTCAGTGTTCCAGGACCCGTCATCCTTTACCCTCTCTAAGAGAAGGCTCTGCGCCACCTCACTATGTGGCTGACTAAGCAGGGACTCAGTACAGGTAGGTGTTTCCATTCTCCATATCGTTCGAAGTTGATGGATGTAAACAAACTTATATCGGAGTCAGAGATAAAGAGAGCAATGAGTGACGTGATGGGAGAAGGAGAGTCCCCCCCCCCTCACACCTCAAGGGAGAGGAACCGGACTAGGGTCGGTGGGAAACGCCAGGAGAAAGGAGAAGACAAATCAAGGATTCGCAGAAGATTAGGAAACTGAACTCTCCCCCGGTGAAAGGGGTCATGGGCAATGGATGATGACAAACTGTTGAATGTCGAAGGCCCCTTTAAGGAGGAATACCCTCCGGGCCTGGTGGCCCGGGGGGACCTTTTTCTGGCGCCTGCCTGGTTGAGGGGGTGATGTGTGCTGAAGGGGGTTTTTGGGACTTCATTTTGTGGATCGGCCCAAAATGTGGGGTGGAGGGAGAGGAGAGTATGAAGGAGAGTTAAAGGGGGTAATGGGTGTGTA
Source organism: Ambystoma mexicanum (assembly GCF_040938575.1). Classification (NCBI taxonomy): domain Eukaryota; kingdom Metazoa; phylum Chordata; class Amphibia; order Caudata; family Ambystomatidae; genus Ambystoma; species Ambystoma mexicanum. Next base: position 494,762,127 of record NC_090931.1, on the reverse strand, counting down.
TTTGGTGAAAATAAGGGGGCTCAAGACTATGTGCTGTAGTAAGCAGGAGCCCTTCGCTGGATGGGGGGTCCCACAGGTGGCTCGGTTTTAGCCCAGTGAAGCTAACAGGGTGGAGCCGAGCGCTGGAGGGGGGGTGGAAGGGTTGGGGGTGCGAGAAAGGGGGGGAAGGGAGGATTCCGAATGGTACTTGGTGCTATAGTGCTTGAATTGGGTTTGCGTAAAGTTCAGGAGAAATAATGAAGCCTAAGAGGAGACGGGCAGGTCACCCCCAGACAGGGATAACATGAGCATGTCGGGGATCAACAGACCGGGGGATGGTCTCCTACGCCTTGGTACTCTGAATGTGAAGGGTTTAAACTCACGCACCAAAAGATCACTGTTGGCAAGGGAATTCCAGAGGTCTGAGCTGGATGTGTTGTTTATCCAAGAAACCAAGTATGCTAAGGGGGAGGAACGTAGGATCCCATGTGGGGTGTATGTTGAGAATTCTGGTGGTCGGATCCTCTGCGGAAGGCGGGGGCGGGCATCCTGGTGCAAAAGGGCCTGAGGATGGAGGTCACCAAGGTCTGATGTGAACGGAAGAACCCTATTGGTTTCGGGAGAGATTAGGAGGACGAAAATCACGTTTGCCACTGTGTATGCGCCGAACCAAGGAAAGCTACGGTTTCTCACAGAGACTATGGCTAGAATCCTGGTTGAAAGTTCATGGCACCTAATCACAGGGGGGGATCTCCATACATGGGCAGATCCAGTCATGAATACGCAAGGCCCTGGGGAAAGGTTGCAAGAGACATTGGGTCCCGGCTACCAGGAGTTTCATGATTCGATGGGCGAGTGGGTTTGACTGGCATATGGCGCCACTTCCACCCAGGGATAAAGGGATACCCATTTTACTCCCCACCACATGGTACATATACACGGATTGACTATTTGTATATTTCGAGACATATATGGGAGGAGGCCTGGGGTTCTCAGATCGTCCGACCATGACACGGTGTCGGTGGATATACATTGGGCGGGTAACCCAAAAGGCTTGAAATGGAGATGCAATGATTTGCTTTGGAAGGACCCGTTGTTCCATACAGAGGTGCAGAAGGAGATAGAGGAATATTTCAAGACCAATGACGACGGGGAGGTAGACGTGAGGACTGTCTGGGAGGCGGGGAAGGCAACGTGGAGAGGGATCCTGTTAGCCAGAATCCTGGGCAGTGCCCTTAGGGACCACTTCACAAGATTAAGACTACAGGTGGTAGTACAATTTCACCTTTGGTACAAGTCTGTACTACCAGAGTGGTAGCAGTAGCGGAGCAGCCAGACTTATCTCAAAAACAAATGAGCAGTAGTAGAGATTACACAAAGGACTACAATTACTGTGACTCAAGCAAACACTGACTCAAGGTTTCTGGTTAAAAAATATAAATACATTTATTTTTAAACCATCTGTTCATCGTACATTTCACTTCTATTAAGTTAAAACCACATTTCAAATATACTACACACAACCAATTCCCCTTGTGCAGTTCAATTCAAGGTAAGTACATTGGATGTGACGTACCTGTGTTGTGAAACAAAGACGTTATTGTGGGTTAATACGCAATCACTTTTTGACAGTAATGACAGTTCGGTCTTACTAAAGAAAGGCGTACCCGCAAGAAGAAATGCTACCGAAGTCAAACACACTTAGCACATGAATTAACACAAGAAAATAGGGGATAAAAATCATAGGCAATACTTTTGTCAAGGCAATTAGAATCAGAGGATACTTTCTAAAACGTAGATAAAAGTCAATAGGCCTGTGCCAGTGTCAATGGGACAGGGGTTCTGTTTTCGAGGATCACAAGGTTAGAACAGTTCACGATTCGAGATTGCCAGGAGTACTTACATATTGTCGAAAGGGAGGCAAACGTTATAAGAGGGAAGGAAGATAAGGACAAGCCTTTGGTGAGGAGAAAAAGGGTTCACCCTAGTTCCTCAAAGTCGGACGCTTGTTTGAAGAAAAACAGGTGCTACGGCAGTTGTTCCTGGTAGTTCCTGCAGACTCACGGTTCGTGGAGCTTCAGTCGTGGGGACAAGAAGGAGGACATCTGGAGCGATCTGCACTACCCAGGAATGAGGCAGCAGCAGCAAAGCAACGGTGAATAAAAGGGGCGCTCCTTTAAAACAGGAGAGGCTCTTCGGATGGCTATCCGGACCACTACAGCTGTGTGCAGCGATTTCGACCAAGAAGAGGATTCTCTGGCTGTAGAAGGTGAGCTGGTTGATCCCACCAGGCTCAAGGGAAGAAGACTCCGGACTGGATCTTCTCTTGACGTTGAAGGGTAGATAGCTCAGACTGCAGCAGGGCTTCACCGGGACTCGGGAGTTGCAGCAGCCGTCTTCTTTTCCGCTTCTCTTCGGCTCTTTGCAGTTCCAGTGGCGACTCTGACTTCCAGCCCAAGAGTCCTGCCTTTTATGCCAAAATCCCCCATTCGCACAGCCTGGCTGTCAATCACTCAGCAGGGGGGTTGTCCGGCCCAGACAACCACCTCAGCCAATCAAGACAAAGTGAGACTTGGGTCTCCAAGGAGACCCTTTGCAGGGGGTGACTACACCCCTCCCTCACATTCAGTCCACCTAGACACCCAGACGCCAAAGGAGGGCTTCTGGACAGAAGCCCGCCAAAGGTCGGCGAACAAAGAAGGCAAAGCTGGTTTGCCGTGCAAAGTAAAACACAAGAAGGATTTTAACAAAAAGAAATGGCGCTAAAACCCGACCGGAGCCAAATTAAAAAGTATTTGGTCAAGCGGGTTTAAGTTCGAGGCTAATACAATAGCCTAAAACAGTACCACGTTTATATAATATAATCGCGGTAGAAAAGATGGGTAGGTACCACTGCCACCAGTCAAGTCTTGGTGTTAAGGATGCGAAACAAAGCTCCAAGAGGCGCATACAAAAAGGAGTAGGAATTAACCCTTTCCAGTACTCCATGTAAGATGGGGTGTACGGAGTCTGCAGTTTAAATGACTACATAAAGTAAATGGCAACTTTATCTGTTTCTGGGGGACAGCAGTCAGCCCCAGAAAAATGGAGTCTTAGAGACAACCCTGTGTCACTGCACCGAAGGTGAACTGGGCAGAGAGTATACGGGAGGCGAGAGGTAAGAGGGAGGAACCGAGACTCTTGGAAGAAGGGAAAGTCATCCGCAGCCTGCTCTTCCTGAATCAAAAATGTTATGAGAAAGGGGATAAAGCAGACTCATTGGTGGCAGCGCGACTGAGGGGTCATCGAGCGGAAAGATGGGTCCTGGAAATAGGGGGCAGGCCGGATTAGCAGCCTTGGCGGGGGAGGGTGTCCTGGGGGCGTTTGCAGCCTTCTACGAGAAGTTGTATGCATCTGAAGTTTCCCCCGCGGCACAGTAGGTGAGCGCATACCTGGACGCTATTAACCTGCCCACACTCTCTGAGACTGACTCCTCTATGATAAGATGCCCCATAACGGAAGAGTGGGTAAAAAAAGCGGTGGGGTGATTACCAATGGGCAAAGCACCGGGGGAGGATGGCTTCCCTTCTGGGTTTCATAAAACGTTTCTCCCTGCCCTGCTCCCTTTTCCTGACAAAGCTGTTTAATCATATCCTAGACACAGGCAGAGCGCCAGAATCCTTATCCCGCACCCTGGTTACAGTGATTTCCAAGGAGGGCAGAGATCTACAGAACTGTGGGGCATATAGGCCGATCTCTCTCCTCAATACGGATGCCAAGTTGTACACTAGAGTTATCGCCACATGACTTGAAGGATATATGCCGAACCTCGTTAATTTCGGACCAGGTGGGCTTCATCATGGGGCGTCAGGGAGCGGATACGATGCGGAAGACACTACATCTTGTGCATGCATCACGGGACATGGGTGGGGACCCGTCCCTTCTTTTAATAGATGCGGAGAAGGCCTTTGATCGGGTGGAATGGGGTTTTCTCAGGGCCGTCTGAGTTAAATTTGGGGTAGGGGAAAGCTTACTGCGAGGTACTCTAGAGGTGTATACATCCTCTATGGCATCGGTGATGGTGAATGGGGGGTTCTCTAGGTGGTTCTTGCTTGGAAGGGGGATCAGATAGGGGTGCCCCCTCTCTCTGACGCTGTATGCTCTGTAAATAGAACCCCTCGCCCAAAAGATTAGGCATGACCCAGGGGTGCGGGGCATCAACATGGGAGGAGTGGAATACAAGGTTGCCCTCTATGCTGATGAAATAATGTTACACCCGATTGAATCCATGACTTCCGTCCCAGCGGTCCTCCGGCTAATCGAACACTATGGCGATTTGGCCGGGCTGAAGATTAACAGGGAAAAGTCAGTACTATTTCCCCTTGACGGGGACGCTGAAAGGTTCACCCCACTTGGGCTTGAAGTCGACATGACTGTGATGCGATATTTGGGTATAAATCTTCCGAGAGACTTGGATAGCCTATACGAAGCTAACTCCCCCCCTACTGCAGAAAATATACACAGACATAACAAAATGGCAAAAGTTAACAGTATCCTGGTTGGGTCGCCTGAAGGCTATGAAAATGGTGGTCTTCCCGACGGTGTTATACCTCTTCCAGATGTTACCAATACGCATACCAGAAGGTTTCTTCAGGGAGGTACAGGGGGCACTACACAGGTTCCTCTGGCATGGGAAGAAGGCAAGGATCCCCAAGTCTACTCTGGTATTTCCAACGGAGAGGGTAGGAGTCAGCCTTCCAGATATGAGGCTATATTATAAAGGCAACTCAGCTTAGGGTCCAGGTCCCCCACTTATGCTGCCAGACTGATCATCAATGGGTGGCGATGGATAATTCCCTTCTGAACCCAGCCACAGTTGGGGAATGGTTGTGGGTACCCAGGAACAAGCTCCAGAGGAGAATACGTGAGCACCCCGTCCTAGGAACCATGTGGGAAATTTGGAGACAAGGGGCGGATATGAAGGGGATCAACATGTAGCCCTCACCTCTGGGTCCCCTGTGGGTACCAGTTATTAGGGACAACATACCTAACACGGAAAGGTTTCAGGAGTGGTTTGAAGTGGGCTTGGAGAGGATAGGGCAGCTTTCCAAGGGTATACATTTATATTATTAACAAACTTAGAAGAAGCCCTGGGCATAGGCAGACTCTATTTCAGTTCTTGCAACCAGGAGGGGTGCTCACAGACGCAAGGATACGGGAGAAGACGGGCAAAGAACTTACCCCCATTGAAAGGATATTGGACAGCAGCACTGTGATACAAGGGTTAATCTCTGCCATGTATGGGGCCCTAGTGCGGGCAGTCGGGGGGAATACGGAGAACCTGAGAGGGCGATGGGAAAGGGACTTGGGGATGGAAATTGATGAGCCCCTCTGGACCAGACTCTGCAGACGTGCCCAAAACACATCTTTATCATTCCAGTACAGACCGCACGTGATTAAGCTCCTACATAGATGGCAGTATGACCTGGTCAGACTGTCCAAGATGTTTCCCCATGTGAGTCCACGGTGTTGGCGGGGATGTGAAGGGAGGGCAGATTGGCACATGTGGTCGGCTTGCCCTAGGATACAGGTCTTTTGGGAGGAGGTCCTGAGTTGAGTTAGAGATTTGGAGGGGATACCTGGAGACAAACCCCCATCTTGGCTTTGTTTGCAATGGAGGAGGGTGAAGGGGAATACTTCAGGCTCCCTAAAATGGCAGTAGCCCTATTGCTTGCCGCCAGGACATGCATTGCTACTATAAGGGAGGAATGGTAGTTTTGGCCCCCCTATACATTCGGCACAGGGGAGAACTACTGCTCATGCAATAGTGGGGAGACGTCCTCCATTGCACTTCCCTAGTGACAGTGGAAGCGGGGCTATTGCACAACACATTTGGACTCCATTTTGTGTCTCACCCGATTCCATTTTTGGACTAGACCACACTCTGATCGTGGCAAAGCCTCCTCTCGCCTGTCCAGTGCCGCGCACAGCTAACACTGGCAGCCCCCACCTCCTCCTCCCGTGCCTGCTTTGTCCAAGCTCATTTCTCACGGATGGTCTGGCGCGACTTGTTACAAGTACAGATTGTATTCTTTTTTCTTTCCTCAGAGCTCATTGCCCTGTGTGTGACCGGGGTGAATTTTGCCCTGTGGCCCATTCGTCTCCACAAATCTGCTCTTGCTCCTCTCACCCCCACCTTTGGAATGTATTGCCTGCACAACCTTTTGCCCCTCCATTCTCCCTTTGATGTAACAGATGTGTGACCCTTCCCCACTGACCACTCCAGAGTGCCCCCCCTTATAACTGGTCTCGTTTCATCATATATTGTACCTAAAGCCAACACCTATCAATCCACCCATCCGAGCTCTGTGGCGCCATGACCAGTAAATCCTAGATTAAGCCCTCTGATAACGCACCTGGAGGACACGACTCTTGCACCCATTACTTCTACAAAGGCCTGGAGCAGAAATAAGTTTATAGATGTCTACAATTTATAAGTGTCCACACATTCTAAGCGTTGTTTTTTGTTTGCATTATTCTTATGTGTCAGGAGATGTTATGTAGCCTAGTTAGACAGAGTGACCCCCTCTCATAGAGCCGACCTGACCTTCACACCGCCCAGATGAGCCCAGACGACCCACGTGCCACACGAAGCAACAGTTCCAAACCAATCTATTTTGTGAAGCCGACCCTGATATTGATATACAATATTGTAACTTCCACCAATCCTGATGTCGTCCGATGCACTTATAGGGAAACGTCAATAGTGATGTTTCCAAAGCTTAAAATGTATCATGCTTGTACCGTTTGGCAGAGCGCTTTCGAGCAGCAGAGTCCTCTGCATGCATTTTATCTTTATAAACAACTTTATTTTACTCACAACCTTTCTCTTGGTCTCATTCCCAACTGGGGTGTGTCCTTTTATTATGAGTTTATAATAGTATTTGGGGATTGAGCACCTTCGCTACCAAGCGGAAAGATGAACACACACCTAGTAAGAGAGAGTGGGTCAATGTAGCCAAGAGCATTTACTTGATGGAAAGAATCACGGCAGGGCTCCACAGAAGGCTGGGGCCCAAGGAACTGGAGTGGTACCCCTTTATTGCCAGATATTTGATGCCAGATACGCAGACGGGTGATAAGAGTGATCTTTGAGGAGGGGGGAATTAATGAGGGGGAATTGCACGACAGCAGCATAAGACTGAAAAGGCTCTGACACCGCTCAGTGGGGGATGAAGGGGTCAGACATGAAAGTGGGCAAAGGGTGCCATGCCATAGGCTGAGCAAGTACTGTGGACCTGCAAACAGAAGTAATAACGAGCATACGGTACCAGGAAGGGGGGGTCGGGAGGGAGGAGTGGGGGTGGCGCAAGCGGCGGAAGTTGTTGGAATGTTCTTTCTTACTGGTTACTTGTTCTTTGACTCTTTGAAACAACAAAGTGATTAATGTTGTAATGTTATGTTCTCCTGCAACATAAAATAAAAATTAAATGTGAAAAAAAGACATTAAGATTTGTGAAAGAAGGTAAAGCCATAGTGAACCTGGTGGAGGGAGGCTGAAAGTAAAAAGGGGTCAGCGCCCAGAAGAGGGGTACCCAGGGATGAAAATCCTCACCCTAAGTGAAACCAAGAAACAAACTTCCATTTTGTTGAAGGAACTTTTGTTTTTATTATTTGAATTCTTCAGGTCCTCGACGGCAAGAGACTTTCAAGAGAAACCAGACTTGGCAGTCAACGGCCCTCATAGCTGCAATTGGAACTGTTGTCTCATGCTGGGTAAGCCAGAGAGTGTACTGTGCTCCAGGATTCTGCCTTGCCCCATGCTCAAAACATGGGGAAGGGAGACCTAAGCTAATGCATCCTGACATATTATTTGTGAACACTTCTTTCTTTTCTTGAAAACTATCCCACAACCTTTTTGTATTAGTTGTAAGATTTGGCAATAGGTTTTTCTAGTATAGGCCCTTTTTATTTGACACACCACTAGGACTGCCTTTATTTTCATTTGATGGTCAACACTTGCTCCCATCTTAGATTTAGTTTAGTTTTTTTTCCACCCTGCATTCATTTTTCAATAAACACCCTTGAACTCTGATCTTTTGTGTCTGTCTTTACTGTTACCACCACAAGTTCCTTACATACTGCTGCGATCACCTTTGGTATACCTATACCCTCTCAATCCTACCTACATACCCTATACCTACCTTTTTCCCTTCCTGGGGTAGTGTATAGTTTTCTAGTGTAAGTTTCCATTTTTTGCAATAATTTCTTTGTGCAAATTTTGGATAGGGATTTGTATATAGTATTATCACTGTGTTTTGATTTTACCGGATTTGCCACCTTATCTGATAGACAAGTACCATCCTCATGGATCGGCTTCAGGTAGCCAGCTGGGCCGAGGGTGAGGGGATTAAGCCTGACCATTGATTTATCATAGGTGACATCCCTTGGAACACATCTCTACACCAGACACTCAGGATGACAGAGTCCCTAGAGTCCCTCACTGGCCAGGTTAAATGGCTGGGAATGATATGTAATTTATAGGGTAAAGCCCTTGGCCTATCAGGAACCAGTATCCTGGCCTGCTACGGGCCTAAGGAAGTTCATCCTGAGACATCGCCCCTTACCATCCATGGGGGGGACCCAATAGTGTCCTATCCTCTGTGGGCATTGAACACATGGTCATGGTTGCAGGCTAGCGTACCAATCACACCACCTATGGCTAGCCCAAATCCTGCCTTGCCCAGCGCTGCGCCACATCATCCTGCAGCACCCTGTGTAAATGCTATCATGGTTACAACCGCAAGCACCCCTATCCTACCAGGGCCTAGAGCGCGTGCCAGTGCTACACCAGAGGATAGAGGCGCCAAACTGATTAATTCCTCCATGGTGGATGCTTTCAAGGACCTGTTACACAAGACCATCGCGACACCATCTGAGCATGGCACCTATGTCTGCCTGAGCGCCTTCTGAGGGGTGAGGAGGAATACCAACTTTGGGCAGACCAGCCCAACCAGATGATACACAACTGGAGAGCTACAGACTGGGAGAAGAAGCATTGTGTAATTCAGAGTCTGTGCATTCCTGCATTGAGAGTAATCCAGGTGCTCCGTGCCACACATCCAGACCCCACAGCGAAGGACATCATGTACATGCTGGATGGAGTGTTTGGAGCCGCTGAGTCCGGTGCAGAGCTGATGCTAAAGTACTACACCAACACCTCCAACAGGGTGAGCGTCTCTCTGAATATCTGGCCAGGACCAAGCCGATTCTTCAGCTGGCTTTGCAACGGAAGGGGATTGAGCCGAACGGCCTCAACCTGATCAGGCTTCAAAAGGTCATGCATGGAGCCAAATCTCTGCCACTGTTACTTCTGCAGCTACGACCCCGAGAACGGACCCAGACACCACCACACTTTGATGAACTGGTCCGAGAGGTGCATACTCTGGAGGGTGAGATGGGGGACTCAGTGTACAGTTTACACAGTCAACTGGTACATCCATACACTGCCTCGCAGTATGATCTGCGACATCAAGTGGAGGAGTTGCGCCAAACCATTCAGATGATGCAGGTGCAGAGGGTGCATGGCCAAACCACCGCCTGTAATGACATCCAGGGCACCAGAGTCCAGGAGAGGCTCTACACCGCCATCCTGAGAGAGAAAACACCAGCTCTTCCGACAGGAGGGCCACACCTTTCGTATGCGTACAAACCCCACCGGATTACAACCAAGTCGCGGGAGGTTCCAGGCCCTGAATAGTCCAAAACACGTGATGGTCTGAAATGCCAGGGAGGACCAGGAAGAAGAGCACCTGAATCCTCAATACTACTACACTCCAACTGAAGAGAGGTGACAACTAACAAGCCTGCGCCACTAGACAGGCCCAAGGCTGCAGTGACACCACTGGTGGGCAAGTCATCTGGGAAGGAACAAGTTACTTACCTGTAACTGTTGTTCTCCAGCATGGGTCTGGCATGGATTCACCTGCTCGTGAATATTCCCCGTCGTCAGGCTGGGAATCCTCGGTAAAGAAAAAATCAATTTCAGTTTTGTTTCTGAACTGTCTTTCTACTAGTAACCAATCACTGGTCTCTGGGTCATACTGCCCCCAGCCAATAACTGCCCTCTGACAGCCATCTTCAGATTTGGTAGCACGTAAAGTGGCAGTAGGACCAAGAGAAGAGCCGCAGAGGGGAAGGAGGGAGGGTTCGCATGCAAATCTATGCCAGACCCATGCTGGAGAACAACAGTTACAGGTAAGTAACTTGTTCCTTCTCCAGCATGGGGTCTGGCATGGATTCACATGCTCATGAATACAATACGCAGCAGTACACACATGCACAACCACGGGAGGTGGCAAGGCTCAACATTAAGCATTTCATCAACTCAACATTAAGCAACTCTTACCTCCTCACCAGGCCCACCTTCAGGCGAACAGGTTGCGCAGCACTGCCTGGCCGACCCTGGACTCCTCCCTGGAATCCCAGTCGACGCAGTAGAATCTCGTGAAGGTGTGCGTCGACCTCCACGTAGCAGCCTTGCAGATGTCCAGCAGGGGCACACTAGACAAGAACGCTGTGGTAGCAGCGATCGCTCTGGTCGAATGGGCTCTCGGACGGCTGGGCAACGTTCAGTTTGCCAACCGGTGACACTGCATGATGCAGCCGGAGAGCCATCTGGAAATGGAAGCCTTTGAGAGGGCCTTCGCTTGGTTCACAGGTCCAAAGTTCACAAGCAGTTGTGATGTCTTCCGAAAGGCTCTTTGTGCAGTCCATGTAGAACTTCAGCGCTCTAGCTACATCCAGCGAGTGCAAAGTCATCTCAGCCGGCGACTAAGGCGACAGGAAGAAAACAGGTAACACCAAGGGCTCGTTGAGCTGGAAATCCGACGGCACCTTGGGCATGAAGGAGGGGTGCGTCCTCAACACCACCCTAGTCTCGTGGAATGTCAGGTATGGAGGTTTACAGGAGAGGGCCTGGATCTCTCCCACTCGTCCTGCAGAGGTAATGTCCACAAGAAACGCTGTCTTCCACGACAGGAACTTCAACGGCGCCAAATGCAGCAGCTCGAATGGCAGCCCCATGAGCCTGGTCAGCACCACATTAAGCTCCCACGCCGGGGCCTTCACCGATCAGAACAGTCCCTTCATGAACTCCTTCACCAGGCGATGGGACCGAGCGACGAGCGCCCCGGACTTCTGGTGTAGCGGAAGATGGCCTCCAGATGGATCTTGATGGAGGCATGCGCCAGCCCCGCCTTGGCCAGCGATAGCAAGTACGGCAGCACTTGAGAGGCCGTAATCCACAGAGGGTTAATCTTCTGTGCACAGCACCAGACAGAGAACCTCTTCCATTTGTGTCCATAGCACTTGAGAGTCGAGGACACCCTGGCCTTTGCAAGCACCTCCTTGCAGTCCGCCGGGATATCGTACCCTCCGAACTCTAGTGCTGCAGGAGCCAGGCCTGCAGGTTCAGCGACCTCGGGTCGTGGTGGAGGATGGCACCTCCTTCTCACCAGATCTGCGTCCGTCGGCAGTTTGACTGGGGGGGGGGACGCTGACATGTCCAGAAGGCCCGGGAACCAAATCTGCCTCGGCCACGCCAGTGCGACGAGGATCATCCTGCACCGGGACCGTCTGAGTTGACAGATGAGTCGCAGCAGCAACGGCAACGGCGGGAACGCATAGAGGAATAGGCTGTCCCAGGGGAAAGAGAAGGCATCGGCCATGCTCCGCGGCTGGGGAAACCTGCTGGTGAACCTCCGGCACATGGTGTTCGTCGCAGTCGCGAATAGGTCGATCTGGGAATTGCCCCATCGTCGGAATAGGAGATCTACTTGATCCTGCCGGAGCTCCCACTCGTGGCACGAGCGCAGCTCCCTACTGAGTGAGTAGGCGATGGTGTTCTTTATTCCTGCCAGATGGAAGGGTACCAGAAACATCCCATGGGCGACGGCCCAGTGCCACAGATCCTGCGCTTCCTTGGATAGGGCTGGGGATCTGGTACCCTCCTGCTTCCGGATGTAGAACATCGTGGTGGTGTTGGTGAAGATCCTTATCACCTTGCCCTTGAGGGACGGAAGGAACGACTTGAGGGCCCAGAACACGGCTCGGAGCTCCAGGACATTGATGTGCAGAGACCTCTCCTCCGGGAGCCAAAGGCCTCTTGGATGGAGATCTCCGGTGTGCGCTCCCCATCCCTCCAGGGAGGCATCCGTCGTCCCTGTTTCCTACTGTGCCGGGGTCTGGAATTCCATGCCTGCTGCTAGATGCGCGCGGGTGCTCCACCACCGGATCGCTTGGCGGAAAGTCTCGTTGAGTGAGATCCTGTCTTTGAAACTGCCCGCCGCTTGCATCCAACGGGCGTCCAGGAACTCCTGCAGTGGTCACATCCGCAGCATGCATAGGCGCACAAGGTAGATGCACAATGACATCATTCCGAGTAGGGACTTGATGGACCTCACCCTGGCCACCTCCATGGTCAACAGCCGTTGTATCTTGCCGAGGATGACCTTTGTCCTTTCCTCCGTCGGGGAGGCCAATCACGCCACTGTGTCAAGTTTGGCTCCCAGGAACAGGGCGACTTGCGACAGTACCAAGTGGGATTTCGCGAAGTTGATCGAGAATCCCAGATCCGTGAGCAGTTGGACAGTCTTTGCTGTGTGATCGATAGCGAGTTCTCTTGACTTTGCTTGGATGAGCCAGTCATCCAGGTAGGGGTAGACGTGAATCCCCTGCAGGCGCAGCCGTGCCGCCACTGGTGCCAGGCACTTGGTAAATACCCTGGGCGCTGACTTCAATGCGAAGGGAAGGGCTTTGAACTGGTAGTGCCGCCCCAGGACCATGAATCGTTTGAATTTGCGATGTCCCTTTAGAATGTGTATGTGGAAGTAGGTATCCTCCAAGTCCAGCGATGATAGGAAATCGCCTCCCTCCAGCTGTCCCAGCCCGTGCTGGAGGGTGACCACGTGGAATTTCTGAGATTTGATGTAGTTGTTTAGACGACGAAGGTCCAGGATGAGTCGCCAACCGCCGGTCTTCTTCCGGACGAGGAAGTACCGCGAGTACACTCCGGAGCCCCGGTGCCTTTTTTGGATGAGTTCTATGGCTTCCTTCCTTAGCATCGCTCGTACCTCCAGAAGTCATTGTGGGATGTGGTTTTCCTTCCTGGCCACGGGTGGTATACAGGGACACCTTCTCTGAAATTCCATGGTGTGCCCGCGGGCCAAGGCATCTAGCACCCAACGGTTGGTAGAGATGGACTCCCACACGCTGATGAATTTCGCCAGACGGCCTCCCACCGGGGTGCTTGGGTGGGGGCCCGACGCCATGGCCAGTTCAGTCCTGCTTGGCCGCGGTCTTGCTGCCTTGGCCTCCTTGGCGAAGATGACGAGATCCTCCTGTCTTGCCGCCTCCTCTGTAGGCTTCCTGCGACGAGGAGCGGGTGGCTTGGAGGTACGACGAGGAACCGCCACTGAATCCTTTGGAGGCACCTCGCTCGCCTCCGGAGTTCCAAAAGGACGGCCGTCGTCGTTGAAGAACACCCAAGGCCCGAGCCATCTCGGTGTCCGCCTTGATGGCCTGCAGTGACTCGTCCACTGTCTTGCCAAACAGGTTGTTCCCGTCGAAGGGCATGTCCAGAACCCTGGTCTGCACGTCCTGGCGGAAGTCGGTGGCCTTGAGCCAGCCGCACCGGCGAAGGCAAACACTGTTGCCCATCTGGCGAAAGCCGGTGTCAGCTATGTCCGTGGCCACCGTAATGGCGTCGTCTGAAGCCACCTCGCCTTCCTGTAGGATTTCCAGGGCCTCAGCCCTCTTGTCATCCGGGAGGAAGTCCAGAAGGGGAGTGATCTTAAACCACAGCTCCCTGTCGTAGCGTGCCACAATCGCGAGGGCGTTGGCCGCTTTAATAGTCGTCACCGCCGACGAGATGACCTGCCGTCCCATGGCATCCAGTTTCTTACCATCGCCGTCCGGCGGGGAAGTTGAAGTTGAAGCCGTCGCCCCTGCCGCTTTCTTCTTGGTCGCCGCGGAGACGACTCAATCCGGGGACGGCTGTGCCCTGAGGCACATGGGGGCGGAGTCCGGGACCCAGTACTTCTTCTCGTACCGGTCTCTCTTAGCAGGAGCCTTGGACGGGTTCTTCAGGAGCACCAGCCCCTCATCCCAGATGTCGTCCAGTAAACGGGACTGAGAGGACAGCCTTCCTCTTGGCCTCCCGCAGTTGGTAACCTTCCTTCTGCTACTCTTCGGGGCAGAGCTGGAAGAGCTCAGATGCCCTGGCAATCATGGCGTGGAAGGAGCCAATTTCGTTGGGAGGGGAGGCTCGAGCAGGTGGTGATGGAAGGTCCATTCCGTCGTCACCACCGTCGTCATCCGTCCCCGTCGCCGCCATCTCCATACCCCTTCTCATCCCTCAGAGTAGGGGAAGGAGGTGAAGGCTGTGAAGGCTGTGAAGGCTGGAAAGGCTGGAAAGGCTGGAAAGGAGGAGGGGGATGAGTTCTCGTCCGCTTGCTCTGTGGGCTTCCCGATGGTCCAGGCTCCGCTGGGGTGTCCGCTGGGGGTAAGGGCAACCTTGTCCTTATCTCCATACACAAGGCTAAATAGCCATCAAGATCGCTCCTGAGTTGTCTTGTGGCATAGGCACCGGTTGCGACGGTTGGGGAGTAGGATCCTCTGTCCCCTCCACGGCCCGCGGTTCCTCGTCAGCACCGCCGTCACTTTTTTCGTCCGCCTCGTCCGGATCCCTCCCGTAGGACTGGACCTCCTCGAACTTCTTGTCCAGGATCTTTGCAACGCCAGCCAGCTCATCTTCAGAGGTGGTATCTGTGTCTGTAATGGCTACCGCCCCCCCTCTTTCTCCGCCCAGGGTTTCACGGGGGTCTTATCGATAGGCTGAAAAGAGGATTCCCTCTGCGGTGGCAGGGAAACTCTAGGCCCAGAGGTAGTCTCCACTGGGATAGCCTCTGCAGGCTTTGCCATGGCCGCCATGTCTCCCTCGATCGAGGCATTAGCCGGGTGAATCAGGGCCTTCGCGACTTTGGGTGTGCCTGAGGCCTTCACCTTGGGGGGGAGGGTCACCGCCTCGCTCCCCCTCGGCTGTCTCCATCGGATCGACCGGGACTTCTCCCGAAGCTTACCCGGCTTCTCCGATTTCCTCTTCCCCGAGCCATAGCATTGGCTTGTGGTTGATGGCGTTGGTGATAATGCGCCCTGCCTGGCACCCGCAGAGCCCAACCGATCGGCGCTCCTGGTGCCCGCGGACTTGCGGTGCTTTGCCTTTTGTTGGGCCTCCGTCGCCGGAGCGCCCTCAAAGGTCTTAGAAGACCGCTCAGACTTCTTCCTCTTCTCACCTGCTGCTGGGCTCTTCCCTTCCAGCCAGTTGGCGAGTCGAGTACGACGATCCCTCATTGTCCGTTCGGACATGTTCTTACAAAACGCACAGTTCTTCTCCATGTGCGATTTGTCTTCGTGAAGGCAGTAGAGGCACCGAGAGTGCTCATCCTCCTTAAAGACGTTCTGTAGCCCGCACCCAGGGCAGCTCCTGAACAGCTTGAGTCCAACAGGCACCATGCTTCCTTTGTCCTGGGCCATGACCACGCAGGGTAGGCCTCAAAGATCTTCTGGAATCCTCCGGAAAGTGGAAACTCGACGAAAAGTTGCCCTTGAGGGGCGTAGAAAGTTCCGAAAACGGGTCCCCGTTGATCTGAAGTAGAATCGGTGGAGCTTGAGGCTCGATTGACCGAAAATATAAGAGTAAACTCTTAGAAAAAAACGCAGTAAAAGCTCGAGAGCTAAAGCACGAGGGCTACCAACACTTGAACGTGCAGTAAAAATCTGAAGATGGCTGCCAGAGGAGGGGCTTAGGTAGAGGGCAGTCATTGGCTGGGGGCAGTATGACCCAGAGACCAGTGATTGGTTACTAGTAGAAAGACAGTTCAGAAACGAAACTGAAATTGATTTTTTCTCTAACGAGGATTCCCAGCCTGACGACGGGGAATATTCATGAGCATGTGAATCCATGCCAGATCCCATGCTGGAGAACTAGCATCCACCCAGACCGGCTAGCCGACCCAAGTGGAAGATCTTCGGTAGTCAAACTACCCGCAAGCACAGCACCCGAACATCATGGGCAATACCTGATGGGTTCGTAGGACCACCAGCCACTGTGACAATTGCCAACTCTGGTTAACAGGCACAAGCGCTTCAGTATAGTGGCTCACACGTGACCATCGTTTATGAGTCATTCTACAGAAAACACCTAGCCCATATTGTTAAGATGGATTTATGAACTCTGTCCTGGAGGGGCAGAGGTTCAGAAGTCCAGCCTAGTTTCTTGGAACAGGGTAACCTCTGGACAAGCCAGACCAATCAGGGTAGCTATCGCGGCGGTCAAGACTAGATCTCAAGAGGGGTGAGGGTGACTGAAAGCCCGCAATGAGCACACAAAGCAAGGACACTTACAAATTACTCCAAGCAGGTGTTATATTAAAAATATATACACATTTATTACAAGGCCTTTGTAACATTGACCGTAGCGAGAAATCACAATAAAACTCAAGTAAACCAACACATACCAATCCAATTCAATGTATATACAAATACAAACGAGTCTAACGAGTTAGACGCACGAAATGTGTAGACCACCTAGATGGGGAGGAAAACAGGCAGTGCGGATAATAATTAGACTCAGTCTGCCTTCAGAGGCACCTAACTAAAAGGAAGTCCAAGCCCTACGAAGAGTGGAGCCTTGTGCTCAAAAGTACCTGCACACGCTGGTGCCAACGGGCAAAAGGGGAGTCTCTTCGAGGGAATCAGGCAGTTTAGTTCGATGAACAAATGAAGATGAACAGAGCTCTGTGACTCAAGCGCAGCCTCCACTGGGGGCAGAAGCAGAGCGTGAGTACGGAAAGGCGTGCTGTTAGACACAGCGGGGAAAAGCGATGGGCTACTGCAGGAGGGCGACCAGTTCCTAGCGATGCTACTCACCGGTCCCCGATGCAGGCAGACCCAGGCTTCTCCGCGTCAGTTTCAATGCTGGCAGTTTCAGATACGAGCGAGCAGGGGATGTCTCAGCGTCGTGTAAATTCCGCAGCAGCAGAAGTTGAGTTGACGATGTCCCAAACGCAGTGAACCCGCACAGTTTGTTACTACTGCAGGGCAACAGAGCGGCCGTGTGTATTTCAGCCCAATGTAACCTACTCACTTCAGACCTGGGAATGCCAAGTGTACGAATCGTGTGAGAGGGACAAGGACTCGTAATACAACACAACCTGACCTGACGGCGGTTACAGAGCAAGACTCCTGGGTAGTCTGGTCAGTCTGCTGGATGGCCCAGAGACACTTCCGAAGGCTTACGTGCAGGAGATGGTGAAGATGCCGAAAATAGTTGTTCCCACTATTCCAAGGGTCGAAGTACCAGTACAGGCCTTCTCGTTCGATCCGAGGTAGAAAGGGTTTCACAAAGCGACAGCAGTGCAGAGGGGCAGTGCTTCAGCGGGTCACCAGCGATTCCTCGGTTCAGCCTCGTGGTTGCAGGATACTTGGCTCCTGTATTCCTTTGTTCGTGAGAACTCAGGAGATCGACATGGTAGTGGTGTTTCCAGCCCCCTCTTATCCACGGTTCCCTTCGCGCCAAAATGAAGGGGACCCAATGGGAGATCCGCTCATCAACACTCACACCATACATGGACCTATCACGGACCACGGTGGTCCTAGGCATTCACACCACCCTAGACTCTCTGGCACCCAGGATGTGTATTGGGACCAGACATCCCAGCCCACACCCTGGAGGCACACACCAGGCATGTAGAAGCCCGCGAAAGCATCCGTGTTTCGCGGGAAAGTACATGCCCAAATAAGGAAGGCCCGGGTCGGCTCGACCTGGGGAAGGTGAAGGGAGCAAGACGATCAGCGGACAGGACAAAGGAGCCTCGTGGTCTGGCCATTTTGGGAGCCAGGCCACCATTTTGGGCTAAGCACGAGAAACGCGCTTAAAACGCCAAAAGGAGCTCAAAACACAAGAAACGATCACTGCCACCATTCCCGTCCGTGAATCACTTGCACCGATCAGTTACAATCCTAAAAGAGTATCTAGGGCCTGTAGAAGGCTAGAGACCCAAGAGAGCAGTAGCTTAGCTTACAGTGCCCTCTTGTGTCATGTTGCACGAAAGCCGCAACATGATAAAAGAAACTACGGAAAACAGCGTTCCCCGGTACTGACTGTCTTAAGGGCATGTCAGTTTCCCCGTACGAAAGGAGCGAAAGCCCAGAGGAGTGCAGCAGAAGGCTGCACTTCTCTGGCAAAGTCGAGAACAAGGTGAAAAACAACAGCAAAAAGTTTAGGGGTTGCCACATGGAACGAAAATTACCTACAATTACGAAATCTTTCCTAACATACTGGCATGGTTAATACAGGACCCATGATGAGGCACAGTGTCACCTACACATTGCAGCAAACAAACCCATTCAGGGACACCCATATACAGCTGCATGTAAAGCATGGCTACGGTGTAGGCCACGCACACAGGTCCCCCCTAACCCGCACATGCGAACACAGAAGAACACCTCTTCAGCAGGTCTAAATGACAAATAGCAGACAACATAACCCACGAAGGCGACAATGTGCATCCTGGTCACGAGTATTACATGTATGTCTGCCGTGCTGCCACTGCCAGCACATCACAACACTGGTACGCCCTAACCTGCACGGACACATGGGCACACACTGATTGTGGAGTGCATGTTACTCATATGAACCTGGCAGCCCTATCATGAAAACACCACCCACATCCTGGCCAGGCAACCAGGCCGCACATTGACTCCAGGCACGCCCCCCAACCTTTTCAACACATCCCAAATATCTGCACATGGGCAGACATGTATGGCACTAACCACAGCCCAATGTGGGTGTACATATGAGCATACCCAGTAAAGCTGTGTCACATGAGTCAACGCAACACATGCATGAGATAGACATACCATGCATCAATGCCTGCACCTACAATGTAATATAGCTTGATGACCATGTTGCATGCTGTTAGGGAGAATTCTCTTAAAAGGCTAGTTTCCCTTACCTATAGCTTCCCTCAGCAGCTTTACTGGATTTCTGGGGTTTATTTTTTACTCCTGCTAAGAGTGAGACTATTTTTCCCACTACTAGCTGTATTTTGATGTGTGTTTCAGTCTGTTTTTGTGCCTATGGGCTATGGAGTTTTTCTCACTCCATAGGTATCATCTTTTTACATGTGTGTTACACAGCACCCTCAGTGCAGTAACACAGGGGTGTCATAGTGACCTCCAAACAGACTCCATACCCTGCTGGGACTGACTACTGTCTTCCAGGGCATGCAAAGTTACCATTGACTTTGCTAGTCAATTGTTATGAACAAAACCAGTACAAACCATCTTACTATGGAGGTAATGGGAAGGGTTAATAGTTTTTCCCTGATGTTCATTTTCGAGAGGGTACTGTCCAGTCCCTCTCTCCAAAGTTTCTGGCTGGTGGTGTTCTGTAATATTTGGTATCCCATACCGATCCGGTATCCCCTGGTCTTCGGCTGATTGTTGATTGGCTGCATTAAGCCTGAGCAGCGGCCCCTCTTCCAAGCTGTCACAGACATAAGCAGCAGAGCACCGCGCAAGCTGCCTCCATTGCTGTAATAGATAAAACACTGTTCATTCCGAGAGAAAGCTTTGCATTAAAACGCAAGGCTGTCTTTGAGGAAGCCGCTGATGTAAAGCTTTCATTAAAATACGAGGCTTCGACTGAAGCCATTAATGACTCCTTACAGTTCATGAAATGTCGAGCTGCACTTTGTGGTAATAACAAGACAGTTACATCTTATGAAAAGCCTCCCTATATTATCCTATAAGTGGAGTATTCAGCATTGCAAGATGTGGTGAGGGGGACAGCCATGGTGAAACTCCTGCTACTTTCCCCTCAAATGCAGTGCACGCAATTCCAGGCTGTCTCATTCGCGCACACAAACCGCCCACCCCTGCCCCAATCTATTTTTTTGGTAACATTACTAGTAGCATCTCGCATTTTAACACAACAAAAAAAAAACGGCAGAATCATTACAGATGCAGGGAACTCATCTATTAGAGCTCTGTCCAGGCGCTCTGGGGCAAAATGCATGCACATCAACTAATTTGCATATGGATTGCACCAACAGAAATTACTTCACAGAAAGCAAATCGCAAGGAGCATCATCAGTCTTTGATACTTGGAGGCAGAATGCAACTGACTTTAGAATAAGTTGCCATAAGTAAGCCAAGTGGCAAATAATTTTGTGGTGCAAAATACCTAAATTGCACTGTTATATATGGAGCAAGTCAGGCTTTTTTTTGAAAAAAAAATATGCGCATGATATATTAAAGCTTTGAACTGAATCACTTACAGAGCTGCAGATAAGACACAGCCTGATTACATGGTCTGCTCAGGATCACACACTTTGGTTAAATGGTGAAACTGGGATGTGGACAATTTAAGCAACTGAGCACATCTTCACAGTTTTAGTTTATATAGATATTTATTAATGTTTCCCTTTGCATTTCATGTGCTTAAATAATACTTTATAGCAATGCCTTGGAAGCAAAGCACATTACATAAGAAACTACCCTTTCATTATTAACTTTAACTATACATCATTATAGAAATATATTGAACAATAAGAGCATGGATTTAGTTTGATTGTCCCCATCCTGCATGCAAAGTCACAATAGCATCATGTAGATTAATGTGAGCCTAACAAACCCCCCTTGGGTAAAGCCATACTCATTATTTCATAAAACCTGCAGCATTATGCAACCGTCTCACACCTGATCACTCCCTCCCATGCACATTTCTAAAGGGACAAAAGTCCCTGCTAATAATCCACCCTCCCTCCCATCAGTGCCTAATGGTTCACATTGAAATGCTCTGTTAACACAGAGCAACTTGCGAGCCCCTCTGCTGCTGCCCTGAGCTCCTTGGGACATTGTCCTGGCAGAGCTTTCGGAAAGGGTAAGGTGTCCTGCTGCCAGGACAATTACTGTTCTGAGCAGGAATTACTCAGCACACATTGTCCTGCCAGGGGGACACCTTTCCCGTTTGGGCACCTTCATTGAGGTGCCGAACAGGAGAGGTGGCCCACTGACGAAAGTCCCGGTCAGGCTCTCAAAAGAGCCTTTGGGGTGGCAGTGTGCCCCCCCAACCCCCTCTCGGTACGCCACTGTGTCCAGGTGTTCTCCAGCCGATCAAGGTATGAAGCTTTACAATTCCTGGTGCCACATCTATGAGTTCATGAACCACCCTTGTGCATTTCACCCATCCTCCTGATTGAAGGGCTTTAACACACCACATAAGACTTCCTCCATTAGGTTCTAAACTTTTTTTGTCAAAATATTATATTCAAGAAAGAGCGTGAACAGTAATTTCAACAAAGTGATACATCCTCATCATATATCGCCACAGATTCCTTACATAAAGAAATGCAACATTTCAAATACAATTTTCCATCAAAGAGGCACTAATAAAAAAAAACACAAACAGCAATACATAAGGAAGGTCGGTGGGTACAATGTGTGTTTGTGACAGACAGCAACATCTACAAGACGGAGCACACTGATACAACAAGCAATAGCAATGCGAACAGTTTGGTCTTTTTTGTAGGCATGGCAAAGGCTCTCATCAGGCACAGTCATATTGGTATTAACTGCCCATTGGTAGTTGCAGGTGCAAAATGGTGGCAGTACCTGGGCATCTACGCAGTGCCCGGAAAGTTCCTAATATTATACACAAGCCAAAACTGTTGGCTTTGCCAATGTGTGTGCTTAACAGCACTTCAATGAAAGAAACACAGAGTGCTTATAAATTAAGAGGCTGAATGCAGACCTGGCTTCAGCATTTTTATTACACCAGTAGCGTGTTTACAGCAGCAATTAAGTCTGCAAGCTGTGTGACCCTCCTCATATGCCGACACCTGAAGGGTTTCCATCAAAGAGGCTGATACCTTAAAAGTAGGTACTGGGACAATGAAGAGGAACATGGAGGTAATATGCCTGAGAGATATGTGTAGAAATTAGCATTTCTACACATGAAGTTGACTTACGACTGTGCCGGCCTGGTAACAGCTGCTATCACACCCAGCTGGTGTGCATAGTGTAGTTCACTCCACAAGCAGGAGAGCCCCATGGGAGCAACCTCTCTGCCTGCCGCTCTGTGCTTTTCTGTGCAGCGCCCTGCGAGACCCTCACACGCCTCCTCGACCACGAACGGCGTGTCCTTGTGGCGTGGGGCAGAGCGATGCGGGCAACACAGTATACTGTGCAGAAACATCAACAGAGTAGGCATACATGTTGTGCCTCTCACCCCTTACAGCATCTGTAGGTAAGAAGCCCTCAATTCCGAACACAAGTGCGATACTGCTTTGGTGCATGAGTGCAGCAGGCACGCATTATGTTGCCTCCCTTTTACAATGGCCTGGGCTCAGACCCTAAGTCAGGAGATAAGTGAGATGTTGTGCTGCTGCAAAGTGCCATCTCTTCGCTCCTGCATGTACGTCCTTAGTTCAGAAGATGTGCATGAGTGGAATACTGTACTGATGTATTCCTCTTTTGTGCAGATCAATGCAGAAGCCCTGCTGGATTATTTGTCAGTGAGTAGGATTGATACAGCCTTCCCTTTCAAACCCCACTGCCACAAGTTTGTTAAAGCATGTTCGCTGCTTCTATTGCAGTTCTTGGTGTAATCCCCTGGTTTAGCAAAGTCTTCCATACCAATGTTGTCAACACTGTGAGGCCTCATTAGGGTTAATATGCCTGCTCCGATTTGTCTGTTACATGCACTGCACATACCTACCATTCTAAACAATGGAAGAGCTGTGGCCCCTGGAGCCCACTCCTGAAAAACTGAAAAATATATTACGATTTGTTCCTCATAAAAACAAATGTCCCATCTTCTGGGTGCTCCAGCACGGGAGCAGGACTTTTTTCATTTAAATAGGGCACTGCTGCTACACCAGAATGGGACAGCCTTTGAAAGACTGCCCATGCTGGTCTGGCAGCGGCGCACTATTTAAGTGATAAGCTCTCCGCTCGTACACAGCAGCTTGGAGCTTTTCATTTAAATAGGACGTTGCTGCTACACTGCTACACCAGTACAGGGTAGCTTCTGAAAGCCGCCTGTCTGACCTATGGGGTAGAGCTTACTGAGGTGGGTCGTAGCAAGGTTCTGGACCGAACTGGGACTTGCCTGTACTTCAGAGACCTATTCTAGAATCAGAAGACAATGCTCTAGTATTTGTGTGAGAGGGTGGGGGCTGTGCATGGGGGATGTAGCCGCTTCCCTCGTGTGCTGAGGATGGACACATTGAAACAATCAGCGAGGAATCCTAGCATTCTCAGTGTCCCAAAAACAAGTCTGTTTGGGTTGTAGCTGAAGACTGTGATGGGAGGCAGACCTAGTTCTCAGTTGTCAAACCCTCAGAGGAAGCCACTCCCCAGGGTTATGATCAAGCTCAGTGGGACAACTTGTCAACTAACTGCCAACTCACCCTAGTTTTGGCAGAGCCGCCATTGTTTGTGATTGCCCAGATACAATTCCGTTTCACACTTTCCCTTCAACATAAAAAACATACAGTAGTCACTCAGTGGCCGATTAAAGCTTGCACCCAATGCCTGTTTAACCGCTGTGAGAAACCTGAAGGTGTCACCCTGGCTAAATCTCCCAGAGATCTGTCGCCCAGGTGGCCAGGACATGCTCATCACTATCGGATCCTGTGGGTGGACTAGTGAGGGAGGATCACCTGTATGGGGTGTCCTCGGGGAGTGGGAGTGAAACACTGATGGGTGAGACGTGGTATCCCCCTTCCTTCAACACCTTTTCCCCATCCTCTTCCGTAGGACATTCAAAAACACTGCCCCCCCCTTTTCCGACACGAACACTTTCGCACAACATGAAAGACAATGGCCTAACACTAGAGCCGTTTACCTGACTTGTCCCAATACCAGGGTCAGGCAAAAGTCAGGCAATTTATCAGAATCACACACACCTGATGGCCCTTTCCCTTCCCCAGAGGGATAGAAAGGGGAGCAAGAGAGCACAGTATGAGCGAGACAGACCGCACAATGAGACAGCTATCAAGACCAGGCAGTTCAAGAGGAGGAGAAAGGCGACAAACATCGAGATGCAGACGAGGAGAGACACGACCTTGCCCTTCGTGACAAAACCCAGCGAAACCTCTGCAAAAGGAATCGTAAGACCGAGGACAATGGCCCAAGTGTCCTGCAGCAGATGTCAAAGGTACACCGAGCGTATTGACGCTGATAAGCTGGATCGAGGGAGACTCCTGCTACCATGGTACCGGCCTTGACTCCCGTTGCGAAGAAAACTAAGCGGTTCATCACAGCCAGTGAGTCGAAGGAAAAACTGATAAGAACTGGGCTCTGGGGAATGAAAGTTGCAAAGTGACAAAGTAAAAGAAGTTCAAAGAAAAATTGTAAAGGGGAGACCAGCTGCAGAAGGGGACCAGCACCACGTGGGTGCTGCTTCGAGAAACTCTGGTCGACTCTGATTGATCCCTGAGTGAAACTACAGATACCAGAAGACTGTAGGAGAGCCGTCGAGACAGCTCAAAGTGGCCACACAGGAGGGCAAGCAAAATCCCTGTACAGTCGAAAGCCTTTGACCTAAGAACTATAAGAAAGTAAGGGAAGTAAGGAACAAGTTCCTTACCTGTAACTGTTGTTCTCCAGCATGGGTCTGGGATGGCTTCACATGCTCATGAATATTCCCCGTCGTCGGGCTGGGAATCCTCGGTAAAGAAAAAATCAGTTTCAGTTTTGTTTCTGAACCGTCTTTCTACTAGTAACCAATCACTGGTCTCTGGGTCATACTGCCCCCAACCAATGACTGCCCTCTACCTAAGCCCCTCCTCTGGCAGCCATCTTCAGATTTGGCAGAACGTAAAGTGGCAGTAGGACCAAGAGTAGAGCCGCAGAGGGGTTGGAGGGAGGGTTCACATGTGAATCCATGCCAGACCCATGCTGGAGAACAACAGTTACAGGTAAGTAACTTGTTCCTTCTCCAGCATGGGGTCTGGCATGGATTCACATGCTTATGAATACAAGAATACATAGCAGTACACACATGCACAACCACGGGAGGTGGCAAGGCTCAACATTAAGCATTTCAACAACTCCACATTAAGCATCTCTTACCTCCTCACCAGGCTCACCTTCAGGCGAACAGGTTGCGCAGCACTGCCTGGCCGACTCTGGACTCCTCCCTAGAATCCTGGTCGAGACAGTAGAATCTCATGAAGGTGTGCGTCAACCTCCACATAGCAGCCCTGCAGATGTCCAGCAGGGGCACACCAGATAGGAACGCCATGGTAGCAGCAATCGCTCTGGTTGAATGGGCTCTCTGACGGCCAGGCAACGATCGGTTTGTCATCCGGTGACAGTGCATGATGCAGTGCATGATGCAGCCGGAGAGCCATCTGTAAATGGAAGCCTTCGAGAGAGCCTTCCCTTGGTTCACAGGTCCAAAGTTCACAAACAGCTGTGATGTCTTCTGAAGACTCTTTGTGCGGTCCACGTAGAACCTCAGCACTCTGGCCACATCCAGCAAGTGCAAAGTCCTCTCAGCCGGCGACTAAGGTGACGGGAAGAAAACAGGTAACACCAAAGGCACGTTGAGATGGAAGTCTGACGGCACCTTGGGCATGAAGGAGGGGTGCATCCTCAGCACTACCCTCATCTCGTGGAATGTCAGGTATGGAGGTTTACAGGAGAGGGCCTGGATCTCTCCCACTCATCATGCAGAGGTGATGGCCACAAGAAACGCTGTCTTCCATGACAGGAACTTCAACGGTGCCGAATGCAGAGGCTCGAATGGTGGCCACATGAGCCTGGTCAGCACCACTCTGAGCTCCCAGCCCGGGGCCGGGGCCTTCACCAGCAGGAACGACCGGAACAGTCCTTTCATGAACTCCTTCACCAGGCGATGAGACCACAGAGATGACCGCCCCGGAGTTCTGGTGTAGCGGGAGATAGCCGAGTACAAAGTGCGTTATTCTGATCGTGTACATACCCTTGAATATTAATTATATAAAGACTGTGTTTTCAGTAATACAGTGTGTGGACATTCCTTTGTGGGGGTTCGGGGACTACAGTGTACTTGAGAACCAGCCTGCATCACCTCCTGAGAAGCTAGGCTTTGATTGCTCGACCACGTACCAATAATAGAGAATCTTGGCTGGGGTCCTCTGTGCCTCTCCTCTACCATATAGAGAGCGGAAGTACAGACACCCCTACCAGTCTTTACACTCTTGCGTGGAGATCTCCGGTGTGCGCTCCGCTTCCTTGCAGGGAGGCGTCCGTCGTCACCGTTTCCTGATGTGCCGGGGTCTGGAAGTCCATGCCCGCCGCTAGATGCGCGCGGGTGCCCCACCACCGGATCACTTGGCGGAAAGTCTCGCTGAGTGAGATCCTGTCTTTGAAGCTGCCCGTCGCTTGCATCCAACAGGCATCGAGGAACTCCTGCAGTGGTCGCATCCGCAACCTGCATAGGCGCACGCGGTAGATGCATGATGACATCATGCCGAGTAGGGACTTGATGGACCTTACCCTAGCCACATCTATGGTCAACAGCCGTTGTACCTTGCCCAAAATAGCCTTCGTCCTTTCCACCGACCACAAAACCAATCGCGCCACTGTGTCGAGTCTGGCTCCCAGGAACAGGGCATCTTGCAACAGTACCAAGTGGGATTTTGCTAAGTTGATCGAGAATCCCAGATCCGTGAGCAGTTGGTTGGTCTTCGCTGTGTGATCGACGGCGAGTTTCCTTGACTTTGCTTCGGATGAGCCAATCGTCCAGGTAGGGGTAAACGTGGATCCCCTGCAGGCGCCGCCGCGCCACCACCGGTGTCAGGCACTTGGTGAAGACCCTGGGCGCTGACTTCAATCCGAAGAGAAGGGCCTTGAACTGATAGTGTCGTCCTTGGACCACGAATCGTAGGAACCTTCGATGTCCTTTGAGAATGGGGATGTGGAAGTAGGCATCCTCCAAGTCCAGCGACGATAGGAAGTCGCCTTCCTCCAGCTATCCCAGCACGTGCTGGAGGGTGACCATCTGGAATTTCTGGGACTTGATGTATTTGTTTAGACGACAAAGGTCCAGGACCTGGTCTTCTTTCGGACGAGGAAGTACCGCGAGTACACTCCGGAGCCCCGGAGCCTCTTCGGGACGTGTTCTATCGCACCCTTTTTCAGCATTGCTCGTACCTCCAGAAGTAGCTGTGGGACGTGGTTTTCCTTCCTGGCCACAGGTGGTAGACGGGGACACTTTCTTTGGAATTCCAGAGTGTGCCCGTGGCCCAGCGTGTCCAGCACCCAACCGTCGGTGGAGATGGACTCCCACATGCTGACGAATTTCGCCAGCCGGCCTCCCACTGGGGTGTTTCAGTGGAAGCCCGATGCCGCGGCCGGTTCAATCCTGCTTCGCGAGGCCTTGGCGCCTTGGCCTCCCTGGCAACGACGACGTCCTCGGCCTCCTGTGACGATGAATGGGCCGCTTGGCGGTACGACGAGGAACCACTACAAATCCTTTGGAGGCACCTTGAGACTTGCCTCCGGAGGTCCGAAAGGGCAGCCGTCGTTGTTGGAGAGAACCCAAGGCCTGGGCCGTCTCGGTGTCCGCCTTGATGGCCTGCAGTGACTCGTCCACTGCCTTGCCGAACAGGTTGTTCCCGTCGAAGGGCCAGTACCCTGGTCTGCACGTCCTGATGGAAATTGGTGGCCTTAAGCCAACCGTGCCGACGAAGGCAAACGCTGTTGCCCATCTGGCGAAAGCCGGTGTCGGCGATGTCCATGGCCACCGTGATGGCGTGGTCCGAAGTCACCTCACCTTTCTGCAGGATTTAAAGGGCTTCTGCCCTCTTGTCGTCTGGGAGGAAGTCCAGGAGGGGAGCGATCTTGAACCACAGCTCCCTGTCGTAGCACGCCACCATCGCAAAGGCGTTGGCTGCTTTGATGGTTGATGGTCGTCTCCGCCGACAAGATGACTAGTCGCCCCATGGCGTCCAGCTTCTTCCCCTCGCCGTCCGGTGGGGAACTGGAAGCTGATCCCGTCGCCCCTGCCGATTTCTTCTTGGCCGCTGCACAGACCACCGAATCCGGGGATGGCTGAGCTCTGAGGCACATCGGGCGGAATCTGGGACTCGGTTCTACTCATAACGGTCCCTCTTCGCAGGAGCCGTGGACGGGTTCATGACTAGCGACAGTCCTTTTTCCCAGATGTCGTCTAGTAACGGTACGGAGAGGATGGTCTTCCTCTTGGCCCCCCCGTCGCTGGTAGAGGAAGCCCTCCTTCTTCTGTTCTTCGGTACAAATTTGTAAGAGCTCCAAAGCCCTGGCGATCATGGCGTGGAAAGAGCCAATTTCATCGGGAGGGGAGGCCCGGGCAGGAGGTGATGTGAGATCCGTCCTGTGGTCACCACCTTCATCGTCCGTCCCCGTCGTAACTGTCTCCATTCCCGTCTCATCCCTCTGTGGAGGGGAGGGAGGTGAAGGCTGGAAAGGAGGGGGAGGATGGATTCACCTCCGCTTGTTCGGTGGGCTTACCGACGGTCCAGGCGCTGCTGGATCATCCGCTGGGGTTAAGGGCAATCTTGTCCTTATCTCCATACACAGGGCCTGGATAGCCATCAAGATTGCTCCTGAGTTGTCCTGTGGCATAGGCACCAGTTGCGACGGGAGCGACAGCTGGGGAGTAGGGTCATCTGTCTCCTCCACGGTCCGCGGCTCCTCATCGGCTCCACCGTCGCTTTCTACATCCGCCTCGTTGGGATCCCTCCCGTAGGACCGGACTTCCTCAAACCTCTTGTCCGGGATCTTTGCGACACCAGCCAGCTCATCTTCAGAGGTGGTATCTGTGTCTGTTATAGCTACGTGCCCCCCCTCTTTCTCCACCCGGGGTTTCACAGGGGTCTTATTAATGGGCTGAAAAGAGGATTCCCTCCAGGGTGGCAGGGAAACTCTAGGTCCGGATGTCATCTCTTCTGGGTTAGCCTCCACAGGCTTCGCCAGGGCTGCCCCAACTCCTTCGATCGAGGCCTTAGCTGGGTGAATCGGAGCCTTCGTGACTTTGGGCGCACCTGAGGCCTTCACCTTGTGGGGTGGGTCGCTGCCTCGCTCCCTCTCGGCTGTCGCCGTCGGGATCGACCAGGGCTTTCCCCTCCAGCCAGTTGGCAAGTCGGGTACGATGATCCCTCATTGTCCGTTCCGACATGTTCTTACAAAACGCACAGTCCTTCTCCACGTGCGATTTGTCGTTGTGAGGGCAGTAGAGGCACCGGGAGTGCTCATTTTCCTTGAAGACATTCTGTAGTCCGCATCCAGGGCAGCTTCTGAACAGCTTGGGTCCTGGAGTCGTGTTTCCCTTATCCTGGGCCATGACCACGCGGTGTAGGCCTTAAAAGTATTCCGGAATCCTCCAAGAAGGGAAAACTCGATGAAAATTTGCCCTTGAGGGGTGTAGAAAATTCCGAAACGGGTCCCCGTTGTTCGGAAGTAGAATTGGTGGACCTTGAGGCTCGATTGACCGTAAAAATAACCGTAAACTCTTCGAAAAATCGCAAAAAAAGGCAGTAAAAGCTCGAGAGCTATAGCACGAGGACTCTTGAACGTGCAGTAAAAATCTGAAGATGGCTAACAGAGGAGGGGCTTAGGTAGAGGGCAGTCGTTGGTTGGGGGCAGTATGACCCAGAGACCAGTGATTGGTTTCTAGTGGAAAGACAGTTCAGAAATGAAACTGAAACTGATTTTTTCTTTACCGAGGATTCCCAGCCTGACGACGGGGAATATTCATGAGCATGTGAATCCATGCCAGACCCCATGCTGGAGAAATCCTGCAAACTTTGAAAGTAAATGTGAATTTGAAGTTGGCCAGAGTGAACCCGGAAGTGTGATGCTGACTAAGAGGGGACAAAGTCTAAAGTCCCAAAAAACAGTGCTTTGACAAACGTGAACCTGGTAGAGGGATGTCCACTATGAACTGTTAGAAAAGACATTAAGATTTGGGAACCAAGAGAAAGCCATAGTGAACCCGGTGGAGGGAGGCTGAAAGCAAAGAGGGGTCTGCGCCCGGAAGAGCGGGACCCAGGGGTGAAGCCATCGCCTGAAAAATAAGCCATAATGAACTCAGTGGAGGGAGACTGAAAGCAACGAGGGGTCTGTGCCCGGAAGAGGGGGACCCAGGGGTGAAGCCATCCCCTGAGGAATACGTAGAACAGAACTTTCATTTGTTAGTCATTTTTGTAAACCTATCAGGCCCTCGGAAACAGTAGACTCAACCACTTAAGGCCTTGATATCGATAGAAACTGTTTTAGGATCCAAGCCCAGAAGAGGGGGTTCCCGGGGTGGAATTCATCACCCAAGACCCACTGAAAGGGGACTGTATATATGATTTGTGGATAGTGATTGGTACCTGAAAAGGAACTTTGTGTTTGTTATTTTACTCACCCTAGAAGGCAAGAGACTTTTTGAAGATAAAAGAGAGTTGGCCATCGAGGCTCCTGATAAGCTAAAACAGAAATGTCGTCTCATGCTGGGAGAGCTCGAGACTGTGCTGTGCTCCAAGATCCAACCTTAACCCGTGTTCAAAACATGGGCAAGGAAGACCCAGGCTACCATATCCTGACATATTATTTGTGAACACTTCTTTCTTTTTTTGAAAACTATCCCACACCCTTTTTCTATTAGTTGGAAGGCTTGGCAATAGGTTTCTTAGTATAGGCCCTTTTTCATTTTACACAATGCCACTTGGACTGCCTTATTTTCGTTTGATGGTCGACACTTGCTCCTATCTTAGATTTAGGTTTAGATTAGGCGTTTTTCCAACCTGCATACAGTTTAAAAAACACCCTTTAACTGTGATCACTTGTGTCTGTCTTTACTGTTGCCACCATGAGTTCCTTACACCACCCTCCCCCTTTTTCTATCTGCCCCTCATCCACAGAACTTCCTGACAAGAGTTCATATCTGCCAACTAGATATATGCCACCACATGTAGTGCTATGGGTCTATAGGAGGCACAATTAGTGGGGTCTTTCCTGGGCTTCAGGATTAGCATAATCATGGCTTCACCATAGAGGGAGGGAGGGAGCCTTGCTGGAAAGCTTCTTGCCAGACTTTCAACAAGTGCATGAACACTTTAGGACTAAATTTGTTAAAAAAATACAGCCGTTAAACCATCCGATACCAGGACTTTTGAGGTGGGTAGCGCTGCAATGGCATTCATTATATTCTTTTCCGTGATCGGGAATTTAAGAGTATAGGGTGCTCTGATTTAACTTGCGCATTGGCATATCCCATAGGTTTGCTTTGAGTTCCATAGGGAATTGTGTATTCTTCCTAGCATACAGTGTCTTGCTAGAAGTATGAAACATATACACTAAGTCACTCAGATCTGACATAAGTGTCCCATCAACGTTCAATATGGTCGCTATGTTGGTAGGCCCCCGTTCCGAATGCAAAACAAAAGAGGTGATGGCTGGAAGGTTTAGAATTAATCTTAACTACTGGCATTGCTCTGGGCAACCCTCATTGTTCTTTGCCTGCCAAGCCATTACAAAAGGGGAAAGACCATATGCAAATCAGGCTTGGTCCCACCCCAAAAGGGGCAGTCTAGCCTGAACTACTAGGTCACATCCCTTCTGCACGAGACCACAAGCATCCACAAGCATGTTTTGGTCTTGTTAGGCCTCATCAGTGAGGAGTAGCTTGGGTCTCTCGGCCCAGCAGTCACGGGACCCATTTCTGGGCATACCCGTCCCACTCAGGGTGACTACAGCAAAACAAAAGAGGTGATGGCTCTTTCAGAACACAACAGTAAGGCTAGTAAGCGGCAGGTCTTCCGTCCTCTCCATATTTCAGGTCTGTGTCTGGGCAGAAACTAATTTCACCTCCTGATCTGCCAGTGAGCGGAATTGGTCCAGTTGAGCTTTTATGGATGGAAACAGGATGTTATTGCTGGACCTGATCCATTTCAATCTCAAGTTGTCTGATCTCTACCTCGAGTTCCGTCAAACTCCTCCTTATGGTTTTATGGACTCCATTCTCTATGCCTATGCAGCATGAAGATAAACCTTGACTGTGTCCCAGATAGTAAATATTCAGGGGGATCAAGCCGATATTAGTTTAAAAAAAGGTGTTAATGACCAAGTTGATGTCACTTTTAAATGCTACATACGACGGTGCATGCAATTTAAAATGCCAGAGCAGTTGCTCAATCACATTCTCCTCAAGAAGAAATGTCCACAATAAGCGGCGGTGTTCTGATAGAGTCCTGAGGAGCAGAATACACTCCTGAGACCTATGTAACAGTCCCGTCCCGATTAAGATACAGTCAATCCGTGACTGCATTTCATGGACTGAAGAGTAATATGAATATTCCCTATCACTTGGATGGAGTGTCCTCCACAGGTCTAAAAGCTCAAAATCATACATGCCCTTGTGAATTTCCTGTGCAGACAATGAAAGAGCTCTAGCAACTCTGCTGGATCTACCTAGGGAAGTGCTTAAAATGGTGTTGAAATCTCCAGCCTTTATAAACTGGGTATGAAGATGATTAGCACATTTACTGCTGCCTATGCTCACGTGAGGTGGAGGAGCATTTAAACCTAACACGAGGGCGGAGCGTGGCGCAGAGGTGAAGTCAAGGTACAAGTGATTATTGGTGGGGGACTGCCAGCCTTTCCAGTCTGTTTTTGCTGCCTATGCTCATGTGAGGTGGAGGAGGAGCATTTAACCCTAACACAAGCGCGGCGTGCTGCACAGAGGTGAAGTGGAGGCACAAGTGGTTATTGGTGGTTTGTGGTGGAGCAGCATGGAGGGGGTTACTCCAGTCACCAAGGTCTGCAAGTAAGTCACTGGCCGACCTCTGTTTGTAACCCGGGTTTCCTCACCCCTCTGCACTTTGGTACTTCTGCATGATAGTGGAGTGTGGAAAACCTGTAACCCGAAAGCGGGAAAGTGAAAGCTGGACTGTTGGAAAAACTGTACGTGAATATATTTGTACTGCCCTCCACTTTTGCCTGCTACTCTACGTCCAGCCAACTGATTGGCTATTTACTTATTCCGGCAATTGGATAAGGAGGAGTGTGCCAAGCTAGAATCCCTCCCGTGAGCCGTGCTACTGGTTGACTATTGATTTGCCGCTGAAATCTATCACTCTCCAATGCCTCTGACTGTTTCAAGTTTTGTGTTTATGAGAGTGGGGTTAAGGGGAGACAGACAGACTAAGGCTGTTCCTTGAGCCATCGGGGTTTCCCTGTCCCCCCTCTCTGGGTCTCTGGAGGTTTTTCCTGAGGACTGGCTGCCGGTGGCCATCTGTGACCGTGGGTGTTGTGGCTGCCTTTGGAGCCGAACAGTCCTTACCAAGCTATCAATCCAGGATGGCGGGTGGCTGTATTTGTCCCGCAGATGGTTGTGGTCCTCTGTGGCCAACAACCCATTACCATTTATTTCTTATGCTCTGGCGCATGCCGGAAGGTCCTACTGCATAGTCACCATTTAGACATTGACTTGTTAGCGGTCTGTTTACTCTTTTTAACCAATTTTATAATGGCTCAATTTTACTGTTGTTAGGTGCATTTCCACTATGGTGAAAAGAAAAGCAAGGGATGATCGGAGACCGGGGGCGCTGACAGAAAGGGCAAAAAAAGAAACAAATTAAAACGGCCCAGGAGCTTGCCAAGGTTATGCCCCATCTTTTGCAACACTCCCTTGATTCGTATTTGGAAGACATGGCCAGCAAAATAGTGAATCGCATTACTGTTAATGGAAAAGCAACATGGGATGCTATTTCAGGTTCAGGAGGGAATCCCAAAGGTAGCACCACTAAAAAGAATAGTTGTATTGAGTGGATGGGGGCATTAGGGGGCACAGTGGTTCAGGCAATGGCTCTACAGGAGCAGTTGCTTGGGGTGTGTATACCTCAGGATCCTTTGCACCCTGGTATGGAGGCAGATAAGGAAGTAGAAGTGGAAGGGGAGGGGGTGAGACTAGGGATGGGGGACCGGATGGTGAGTGTTAGAGGTTACAGTTTATCATATTAGAAGTTATTATATTTAAATGTCTATGTATTGATGGGCTTGTGTGTGCAATACATCTCATCCATAACTTGGTTACTGTTGTCATAATATGTTCACTGATATCACCTCCTGGAATGTGGAGTCTCAGCATCTGGGGGACTCCACATTCCACTAGGTCAGTTGCGAAGATTTCCCCTGGATGGGGGTCGTTGCTGTTACTCATGAGGAATCTTACTAGAAAAGGTGTGTTGTTTGATTGGGATGCGAAGTGTCTGAAGGAGTTTACAGACATTAAACAGGCTGTGGTGAATGCTCCCGTGTTGAGCAGTTTTGTAGAGTCAAGGAACACTTTGTTATTTGTGGATGCAAGCAACTATGGCTTGGGTGGTGTTCTCATGCAGGAGTATGGCTTGGAGCTTTATACTGTGGTGTTTGGCTCGAGAACTCTTAAGGAAGTTAAACTTAGGTACTCTGTTGTTGAGAAAGAGGTGTTGCCGTCTGTCTGGGGTGTGGAGAAATTTAAAAGAAACTTATGGGGATGAGAGTTTACTATTTGCACTGACCACAAACCATTGGTTAGTACATTTTCTAAGGGTGGTCTGGAAGGTGTGTCCAGATGCATCATCAAGTGGGTGAGCAGTTTACAAGGTTTACAATTTGTTATGATGCATGTGCAAGGAGAAAATAATGTGGTTGTAGATGCGTTGTCGAGGTCAGTGATAAAAACAGTAGAGAGTGGGGAAGGTACTGTCCATGAGGAGGAAGAATCTGGTGAAATCTTTAGAAGTGGAAGGGGGGGGAGTGAGACTAGGGATGGGGGACCGGATGGTGAGTGTTAGAGGTTACAGTTTATCATATTAGAAGTTATTATATTTAAATGTCTATGTATTGATGGGCTCGTGTGTGCATTACATCTCATTCATAACTTGGTTACTGTTGTCATAATATGTTCACTGACATCGCCTCCTGGAATGTGGAGTCTCAGCATCTGAGGGACTCCACATTCCACTAGGTCAGTTGATAAGATTTCCCCTGGCTGGGGGTTGTTGCTGTTACTAACTCAATAAAGAGTTAATTATAACTTTGCGCAGTGTGGACCCATCATTATGTGTCTTAACAGTGAGGGGGTATAGTAACTGATCAATTGGTGAATAGCCATATGGGTGGGAGCCCGGAGAGGGAACTGAGACAGGATCTAAATTCCTCCTCCAGGGAGGAGGAGGATATGCTCTAGCTGGAATCACTTCTAGATGTAAAGCTCAAGCCCCTTTAGACCATCCTAGGGTCATTGCAGATGTTTAAGTCTGGGGTAATGAACACACTGTCTATCCTCAGAGTTCTAACAAAAAGAGTGGCAGAAATAAGTACGGTTGGGGTTGGGGCAAAGCCAAATGGTAAGATACTATCGTGGGGGGGGTTGAGTGGTGAGCGTCCTGGCCTGGTCACTGAGGTCGGCGGGCTGGTGATGCCAGCAAAGGATAAGGCAGTAACCACACAGTTAAGCTCAGTAACTGTTAATTCAAATTTTACGGGTACTGGGAAGTCCGACTTAAGCTTTAGGACTTTCATAGGGGTCACTGGGGCTAACATGCATATAGGAGGGCTGGAGAAGAGCATTTTGAATTTACTGCCTGCAGCAGCCCCTCTTATGGGGATTATTATGGGTGTACCGGGGCTCCCTAAGTGTGGATTTGAATCACCTATTTCACTGATGAATAAAACGACCCATTGGATCAACACCAACCTGATTGGACCGAGCATTGACCCAAGCCTTATATAAAGGGCAAGAAGGGTAGGAATGGTAGGCCAAAAACCCAAATGTATGGACTGCATAGTGGTTTCCTTCTCGGATGCAACAATGGTTTGTTATCTGGTCAACTCTAATTTATCCAGAGGCCTTAAACCAAATAGCTACAGTCTCCATAGTAGGCTGGTCTCTCAGAATTTGTTTTACGGATGTACAGGGAGGGTGGCTGATTCTGGGAACTGCTTGAGCAAATTTGTTAGGAGGAGGGAAGCACAGTTACCCCATGCACAGGGGCCTTTGTATCCACCTCTTGGCCACAGATTACCCTTGGGTGGGAGGTTCAACCCTAATTTAGAAAGATTGACCCCACAGAAGGGAGAGGCGCATACTATTGGGGTTGAGCTAGCTAATCGGTATGAGGCCCTAACCTCCGGTGAAGATCTGGACTGATGTACGGCTGACCGGCCAGCCCAGTCGACTGGGAGCTTTGTGAGGGGGGGGCGGGTCCTGAGATTGAGGGGGTACACATGTTATCTAAAGCAGCCCCTTTGGTAGCTAGCTTGTTATCCTGGAATATAGCCAGGCCAGGGGAAAATTCAAAGGGGAAGCCACTGTGGAGATTTATAAAACCCACAATTCCCAAGAGTGGAACAGGGTACCCCGTGGGCTCCATCGTGGCCCAGAGGCCTTCCGCTGACCCTGGAGGAGAAGTAAACCACGAGAGCGAAACCCAACCACACGAGAAAGAGAGTTCCCCCTGAACAGAGGCGAAGGTGCTCCCCATGCTTCGTTGGTGAGAGAGGCCTTCCCGGGGGACCCCTCAGAGCCGTGGGGCAGAGAGAGGGCTTGGAACCAGCTTGTCGCGGAGTGGGGAGACAGACGACAGGCGGTGGCCGGGGGGCCTCAAAGCACACGGGGGCCTCGCAGCACATGTCCCAATGCCGCCTCGCCTCAGAAGGATCCAGAAGAAGAGGTGAGGAGGTTGCGGGGGATGAGGAGGCCCAGAGGAAGCCTAATCACGAGCCAGGCTCCCCCCCCCACACCTGGCATATATAGACGCTACGAGACACGCGGGCGGGGGCCCGAGAACTCTCCCAGACCCTCCTTTTCAGTGTGCACGGGCCCCAACGTTGGAGGGGAGGGCGGCTAGTGGGCTCCGGGGCATGGAGGGGGATAAAACAGCAGCCCACGGGGGCTTCCACATCGAACCCCGGGGTGCCAACAACGGGACCCCACCCCGTTCCAGTGCAGAGCCCGGGAACCCCTTTGGAGACTGAAGCAGGCGCAGAAAATAAGCAGGCAGCAGGTGCCCCACAATCCCAGTCCTCGGTGGAGCTCCGAGCCACACAATCCAGCCAACCCTCGCCAGGGAGAAACAGAGAACACGGAGGGAACCTAAGGCCAGAAGCAGAAGGCTCAACACGGGAGGCCCCACCAGAAACTGGGCCACAGACCTCATCTGAGGAATCTCTAAAGAACTCTGGGCTTGCAGTGGGGCCACTCCAGGGCAAAACCATATCTGGGCTCAAGACATACAAAACAAAGGAGTCTGGAACGAGGTCCCAGGGGTACAGAAGGGGAAGCCTGGAAGTCTGCACCAAACTATTGGAACCCAGGGGACCGGAAACTTGGAGCAACCATTGATAGGCACCCCTGAGCAACAAGCACTTACCCACGCAATCCTACCCTCCAGCATTTCCGTAGGCCTCAACCACCACTAGGAGCTGTGCCTGGCGACACGCACTACAATATGGCCACAGGAAGTGCCCCCCCGCACCACTTACCAGGGATGATCTTAAAGACATTCTGCAGGAAATCAAGGGCATAAGGACAGATACACAGGCCTTGACAGTGGCTCTTAAAGGGAGAGTTGACACTCTTTAAGAGAAAAAGGAAGGTATGGAGAATAACCACCTCCAGACTGATCTGCTGGACATGAAATATGAAGCGAGGCTGACAAAGCTGGAAATGAGAGAAGAGGACATGCTGTTGAAGATGGACGACCTTGACAATAGGGAA
This sequence comes from Ambystoma mexicanum, assembly GCF_040938575.1. Lineage (NCBI taxonomy): Eukaryota > Metazoa > Chordata > Amphibia > Caudata > Ambystomatidae > Ambystoma > Ambystoma mexicanum. Next base: position 494,724,323 of record NC_090931.1, on the reverse strand, counting down.
CTCCGATATAACCTGCGTATTCTAGGGGTGACCAAACAAAAGGGGGAGACAGCGGCGGACGTTGGGAGGATAGTCCTAGGCTTAATAAAGCAACTCTTCACCCTGGAGTTGGGCAAGGAAGTCCAGCTGGAAAGAGCTCATAGGGGTGGTGGAGGCAGAGGGAAAGGCCCAAGATCCATCGTGGTGCGTTTCCTCTGCTACAGAGAAAAGATGGAGGTCCTAGAAAAGGCGAAGAGACTGGGGAGCTTCTCCTTTGAGGGGGACACAATCAGGATTTATCAAGATCTCTCCGCCCTCACACTTATCTGCAGAAGGGAATGCCGTCCCCTCACACAATGGCTAACTAATAGGATATACAATATAGATGGTCCTATCCATTTGCCCTGGCATTTGAATGGGATGGAGTGGATTATAGAGTCACGGGGGGGAAGGAAGCTTTACGAAGGGACCATGACGCCCCAGGAGCATAGACGAGAACCACAGGGCCCTTGGCCCAAAAAGAAGATGAAGGGCAAGAGAAAATAAAAAGAAAACACCCCGACGCATGATCTAGAGGAAGATTAAAAGATCAGGGCTGCATCAGAGGTGCAGGAGCCGGGAAAAAGTAAAGGACCCCAGCCGGGGGTGGTGAGGAGATAAGAAGGACAGCGAGGGACAGACGGACCTCTTCCCCGAGTGGCTTGCCAACTGGCAAGCGTCGCAGACAAGGATGGGAGGGGGGTTGAGGGGAGAAAAGGGTTGGGAATGTATGGGGTCAGGCACAACATAGATCAGACTCAAGAAGTGAACTGAGCGGCTTCCATTTGGCCGGAAGAGGTGTGAATCCAAAAATGTCTTTCGATGACAGACAATGAGAAAAGGGGCCGGGTAGAAACTTTAAGGCTAGGATCGCTTAATGTAAAGGGCCTTAACTCACCAACAAAGTGCTCACTCCTGGGGAGGGAAATGAAGAATGCAGGTCTGGGTGTACTCCTAGTACAAGAAACTAGAACAGTGAAATGGGAAGAAAGGCGCATTCCAGGTTTACATGTGGGCCAGATATTCTGGGCATCGGGCCCCACCAAAAAGGGAGGTGTTGGGATTCTACTCCGCAGAAACCTTAGGCTTACAGAGTCATCAGTTTGGAGCAGAGCAGATGGAAGAGCGGTGGTGGTCTCAGGAAACCTGTCAAACTCCAGAATTACCATAGCAGCCATTTATGGCCCAAATATGGTTCAGATGCAATTCATCAAGGAGGTACTGAGAGAGGTATTATATAGGGCAGAGGGGCTCATCCTCTTGGGAGGTGATTTTAATGTGTGGGCGGACCGGGGATTGGATCATAGTGGGAAGCCGATCCCCACAGGTAGTAGGGGGGGCAGCCATACAGAGGGTTCTTGGACTTAATGTGGAACCACAGGTTGGTAGATCTTTGGAGGGAGACTCACCCAATTATGAAAGGCTATACATTTTACTCCGCAGTCCATGGCTCCAGCACCAGGATTGATTATATATTTCTGGAACACCAGCATATGAGCAGAACTGATGCTTGTAACCATCACCGGGTTAGCTGGTCAGATCATGACCTGGTTTGAGCAGACATTATATCGGGTTTAAAACCGAGGGAATCATTGTGGAGGTGCAACAACCTCCTATTGAGGGATGCGGTTTTTAGAGAGGAGATGATGTTTTCAGTCATTAGAGAGTACTTTGAGTTAAACAACACTGGTGAGGTTCACTTGGAGACAGTATGGGAGGCGGCTAAAGCTACATGGCGGGGTGGATTGGTTAGTGAAGGGGCGGCCAAGAAGAGAACTAGAACGCTCTTGGCCCACAAACTAAGATCTGAGACACGCCTATTGGAGAGAGTTGAGGGGAAGGAAGAGGAAGAGAAGGAGAGAGACCTGGGGATCACCAAAACCAAGAGACAGGAACTTAGAGAAATGGAGATGGGTAAAATAGTAGCAGGCCTCCAACACCTGAGACAGAAATATTACGAAAAAGGGGATAAGGCGGGTGCCAGGCTGGTGGCGAAGCTCCGCGCCCAGCGGCCAGATAGATGGGTGGCAAAGATCAAGAATGGGAAAGAGGGGGAAAGATCGGACCCAGAGGCGATAGCGGGAGAATTCGCCAGTTTCTATGAGATATTGTACGAGAAGGAAGGAGTTATAGGAGGGGAAACATTAGAATCCTATTTGCAGGGAATGACCCTCCCGACCCTTAGACGTGGAGAAGTCTCCACCCTAGAGGCCCCAATAACAGATGAGGAAGTCCTCTGGGCAATATCAGGTTTGAAGCTGGGGAAGGCACCGGGAGAGGACTGGTTTACAGCAGGCTTCTATAAGGCATTTGCAGGCCAACTGGCGGATTCCTGGCGGATCTGTTCACGAATATTATGTCCACAGGGCGGGCCCCTCCATCATTTGGGAAAGCATTAATCACGGTCATCCCCAAAGAAGGAAAAGACCCTGCAGACTGACAATCTTATAGACCAATCTCCCTCCTGAACGTGGATGCAAAGTTGTTCACCAGAATAATTGCAACAAGACGAGAGGGCCTCCTTCCGAGGCTCGTCCATTCTGATCAGGTGGGCTTCATACAGGGCAGGTAGGGAGTAGACACCCTCAGGAAGACTCTCATTCTTATGAGGGAGGCAGCACCCAGGGGGGGCAACCCAGTCTTGGTGGCCATAGATGCCGAAAAAGCCTTTGACAGAGTCAACTGGGAGTTTCTACATGGGGTACTGGAGAAATTTGGTTTCGGTGAGGGTGCCCGATGAGGGATCAAGGCTCTGTACACAGAACCGTCAGCCAGAGTTACGGTAAATGGGTGGCTATCACGTAGATTTAATCTTCAGCGAGGGACCCGACAGGGCTGCCCCCTCTCGCCCCTATTGTTTGCAATGACCATGGAGATTTTGGCGGAATTTCTGAGGGGGTCCCCTGATGTGATGGGTATTGATGTGGGAGACAGAACCTTTAAACTCGGTCTCTATGCAGATGATATAATGCTCCACGTGAGGCAGCCAGCCCAAACTGTCCCAGCCGCCTTGCGGGTGATAGAGGAGTTCGGGCATTGTTCAGGAAGGAAGGTGAATGTGGGCACATTTGGTCCCCACCGGTGAGGGACGCAATACCTGGCCACGAACATTATCAGTCCTGGTTTGAAGCGGGGCATTGCAGGGTGGGTCAGTTGGTGAAAGAAAATACATTCATAAGCATCCCGGAACTGGAGGAAGCATTGGGCATTGGCAGGTTGTCCCCACTCCTCTACCTAAGATTGAAGGGGGTATTCATGGCAGGGAAATGGAAGCAGCATATATACAGAGGCCACTCACCCCAGTAGAGAAGGTCTTGGACACGCATGTAGATATGAAAGGTCTCATCTCCCTCCTGTGTACAGCGCTTTTGTCCCGCCGTGAAGGAGCAATCAGGGGTCTAAGAGAGAGATGGGAGAGGGACTTGGGCTGTGAAATTGGAGACGGTTTATGGGTGCGACTCTGTAGTAGGGCATTTAAGCCCTCAATTTCGTGTCAATATAAGATGCACGCCATAAAACTGCTTCACAGGTGGAAATATGACTGGGTAGTACTCTCCAAGATGTTTCCAGCAGTGATTCCCCGTTGCTGGCATGGATGCGACAAATAAGCCAATTATTGGCATATGTGGTGGACATGTCACAAAGTGCGCACATATTGGACAGAAGTGTTGAGCTGGATCAAAGAGGCGGACGGAGGATCCCTCTCTCTAGACCCAATCTTAGTATTATTTGGACTTGAAAGAAGGGATGAGCGGTTGGACAAGCTTCCACACCTGTTACATTGTTTACTTTCAGCGGCCAGAGCCTGTCGAGCTAGAACTTGGAAAAAGACCTGCCTCCCCATGAAGAAAGAATGGGTGGCAGTGGCCAGGGATATTTATCTTATGGAAAAGATCACAGAAGCTATACAGGGATCCAGCGTTCTGATAGAGACTGAATGGCTCGGGTTCTTTAGTGCTTTTAGTAACATGGAAAGTACTGGTTGAAATTCCCAGAGAACAGTGACTCGGCCCCACCAAAAAGTTAACTTGGAAAATACAGACTTTAATTGAGAGGAATCGCCCCATTTCCGACGATCTAGTGCCCGGTCGGGACTGCCTACAATGGATTGAACAGTATAAGTGAAAGCAGCGATCAGAGACTGTGCCTTGAAAGGGGGTGGGAGGGAGGAGGGAAGGGTGTATACGCCAGGGAATTATCTAATTTTTTTTTGTATAAGGTTTATAGGTACACAAGTCCCTTTCATGTTTGCTTCAAAGGTTCTCTGTTGTTTCATAAAACCAATAAAAATAAATAAAATTAAAAAAAACACAATGGGCCTCATTCCGAGTACGGCGCTAACCAATGGCGCTATTAACGCCTTGGTTGACGCCGTACCCGGACCGGCAGCGCCTTGGTGGATGGCGGAATCACCGCCCCATTCCAAGGTCGGCGGGGCGGTAATTCCCCATTCACCAAGGCTCTTCCCCATTCCCAAATGAGCCCCCATAGGGCTCAATGGGAATGGGGAAGATGCAAATAACGGTGACCGTTCAGTACGGTCTCCGTTATTGGCTTGGAGGCCCCTTTGCGCTCTCGACTTTAACACCTGCTCAAAGCAGGCGTTAAGGGCGAGGGCGCAGAGGGAACTCGGAGTATGTCGGTAAGGGAATACCGCCACCGGTCTCGTTACCGGTGGCCGCTATCCCTTACCGCCATACTCGGAATGAGGCCCAATGTCATTCTCCTGCAAGAGACCTGGGGCTTGGAGATCACACTGTTAGATGGCGACACATCGTAGGGGATCTCAGCGAACAAAATGCTAGAGTAAGATGTTATGGGGGTCTGGCGATTTTGATTAAAGCCTCCCAAACCTGTAGGTTTAGGGTATTGGAGACTAACATGGACTACATAGAGGTGCTCTGTATTTTACCCTCTAGGGGGGACCCGTTAATCATTTTGAACCTCTATAACAGCCCCTATAAGGCTGAGGCAGAGAGGTTTGATGAGTTATTTCTAAACAGGAGGAATCGTAATGAGCAATGCATATGGGGAGGAGATTTTAACTTCAAAATGGGTGTAGGTCTGCCAAAGGATCGGTTAGATCCGTTGGAGGACTGGTCACTGAACATCCCCTTGCCCACAATGAAATATGGACGGGTGTGTGCAAAGGGTCTCCAAATGTGTTTATGGCTCATTGAATAGGGGCTTTGCACGGTAAACGGACGAAAAGCACCCGATATACCGGGTAACCTTACCTTCAATAATCACCAAGGTTGGAGGGGGGTGTGGCCAGCAAGCGGGCAATGAGGACATGATTCCTCGCTGCTCCCAGTCCGCCAGCTAGATCCTGCCTTTATCCTAACAATTTATGTTGTTAAACTCACGAAACTAGCTCCCAAAAGCGGCTGAACCCTTCTGCAACGGGTCGCTGCACTATGGACCTGAACCGACGTGTAGTTCCGGAGATACGCGCTGTGGAATCCATAAGCGGCTTACTGCGTATGCCAGACAAGATGGCCGTCGGGACTGCGAGCTAAGAGGAAGGTGCGCATTACGTTAAAGGCTCCACTGAGCTAAGCGCACCGCGACAGCAACTACCATGACATCGCTGCGGCCGAAATAAGGAAGACTATACACGGATCCCGACCCCAAACAACACTGCGAGTAGGCGGCGAGCGTGCCCATGAAAGAAGGTGGGCACTGGCATCCCCTGCTCCGATACGAGGTGGAGCAACCGTGCTTGAAGACGACAGAGAGGACCAGCCAACGTTACGATCCTGATCACTGCAGCGACAAGGTGAGCCGCGCTATGGGTCCTCCACCTGATGGGATCTCCAAGTGCCAGCGAGGCGAGGCTCCTACCTGCTGCCCCGGCGGTCGATGGGGCGGTCCCATCTGAGGCTGCGAGAAGCTGCTTTGGGCCCCTGGGCCCGAGCTAGCAGGCGAACCGAGGAAGGCTGCCTGAAGGCGCTCCAGTTGCAGGAGAGCCGGGCCAACAGCGAAGCGAGCAGCGCCTGCGACAAGGAGTGAGCGGGGCAACCAAATCAAATAAGTCTACTACCCAGAGACGGTGCGAAGAAGCTAAACTGCCTACCAACAACGATACGCAGCAGAATTATCCCTGGAACCCCAACCGCTCACAGTGGGACCCTGAAAGTGGAACGCGACACGTGGATTGCAACACAATTTCCACAAAGCAACCGAGAATGGAAGGTAAGCTGCCTACGCTGAGGGCATGGCTGTTATAATGTGAATGAGAAATGCGCACTGAATCTACAATGCTCCGAGCTCCCAATAAAGTAGTGATGTGGCTGAGCGTCCAAGGTGAACCCAATAAGACTAATATCCTGTGAATACATCACCTAGCCGCCATAACACGCGGCAATAAACGTGGTTTACACACTTAAAATCGCTTGTGAGCCCAGACCGTTATCAAAAGCGACCACCTGCTGGGAGGCGAGCTTGTACACAACTGGTGCGCCGACCTGAGTGGCAGCACGCACTTCAGAAGCTACAGGGATTTGAGAGAGCAAAACAACATTCTGATATCACCGGCCCCGATCAAAGACTACTACTGAGGACAACTGAAACGAGCACGTCTCCCAGGAAAGGAGGCAACTGGAGTACTGGCCTGCTTGTCCGTAGCGTGAAGCGGCAACAGGGCCCCTAATCATGCACTGTACGAGTCTAAGACACACGTTTGAACTGAGACTAATAGAAACACCTCCTTCCCGAAAGATAGGGTGCCGACCACGCCAATCCTCAGGCCAACAAAACAAAGGAGGGAGAGGGCATAGGTGATAACACAGCAGACTTCTGGGAAGAAGTGGACAGTGCATATAAACCGTAAGAGAAACCAAAAGGAGGGAAGAGGTGTTAGAGATTACAACGGCACCTCCCTAGTGAGATAGAAGCCAAGGCTTGTGGCTCTGCCGTCTTCGGAGTACCGCAGCCGGGTGGTCACGGACAACACCATTTGGTAATAAATGCTAGACAGTGCACCTGCGAAGGCGGAACAAGTGTCTCTGGTGAACCACTTGACCAGTATCCACAAGATCCTGAACCAACAGCAACAACTGGATGGTGCCTTGCCGAATCGTTGCACCCGAAGCGAGCACCCCACTGACCTAAACAGCTGCCCAAACATCGGCTGAGAGGGAAGGGAAGGGAGCCACTGGAAATCAACACTGGCTTGACCACCATGGGGAAAGACAGGGCAAAGAATGCGACAGCGCAGAGCAGAATGGAGCAGTACACAATCGCTACCCAAGTTCCCCCGCAGGAGCAGAGCAACTCTGGCAATGCATTGGGACCAGAGGATGACAATATATCCCTTAAAGACATCATGAATGCTATCCCCAACTCAAGGACCTACATGGAAAAAAAGATGGATGGCATAAGTACTGAGATGTCGCTATTGCGCCGTGACCTGCAAAAATTCACAGCTCGTACCAGGGAAGCAGAGGGCCGCATGTCGGAAACAGAGGACAGCCTGAGGACTGTAAATCACCAAATGACCGGAGCGTTGGCACACCTCAAGGCACTGGAAGAATGAGTGGAAGAGGGTGAGGGCAGAGCAAGATGGAACAACATCTGGATCCTTGGATTGCCTGAAAACTCTGAAGGCCCGAGCATGGAGCTATTCCTAGAGCAATGGCTTGTGGATCTATTCGCTCCCAAGACCCTATCAAAATTCTTCTCAGTTGAACATGCTCACCAACGGGCAGACAAATACCCGGAGCTCCCCCGCGCACGGTAATAGCAAATCTCCTGAACTATAGGGATCAGGACGCCATACTGCAGATGACCAGAACTAAGGGCTCCATAACATTTAATGGCTCCAGAATCGCCTTTTTCCCAGACTTCACCAGGGAGGTTCAGAAAGCAAGGCAGTCCTTTGACCCACTCAAGAAATGCCTTCAAGCTCTTCACATAAAATACAGACTTCTGTTCCCAGCACAACTGAAAATATACCACAACGGTACGACAGTGCATTTCACGGATCCCAGAGAAGCGTGGAGCTGGGAGGAAAGAAACCTAGAGGCCGAATCAGAGGCAAGACATCGACAGGAGTCACCCACAACCAGAGAGAGCACCACCTGAGCTCCAACAACAGAAGATGGAAGCACTGCCAAATGAAGGCAATGACTTCTGGAAGCAATCTCATCCCTTTTTTTGAAGGGGATACCATATATTACAGCTAATATAGTGTTGTAATATTTGGTATCCCCTTGATGTTGAGGGATAACATTTAACAATGCACTGCTTGAACTATCCCTTGCATTGGGGAGGGAAGTACATCATAAGCCTTCACTGTGACAGCTTCTGAAAGCCATTCCATTCTGTTTTTGAAGGGGATACCAAATATAATGGCTAATATAGGGTTGTAATATTTGGTATCCCCTTGATGTTGAGGGGTAACATTTAACAAAGCACTGCTTGAACTATCCCTTGCATTGGGGAGGGGAGTACATCATAAGCCTTCACTGTGACAGCTTCTGGAAGCCATCCCATTCTTTTTTTGAAGGGGATACCAAATATAATGGCTAATATAGGGTTGTAATATTTGGTATCCCTTTGTTTTTGAGGGGTAACATTTAACAATGCTCTGCTTGAACTATCCCTTGAATTGGGGAGGGGAGTACATCATTTCTGTGCACTGTGACTCTGGGCCAGCCCAATGGGTGCTCGGGGCACCAACACAAAATTAATGTGGCAGGGATCACCCTGATCGTCGTGGTCACACAACAAGACCGCAGCTGGGCCAGTGGCCTGGAGGCACCCTGTTACACATGCTGGTCTGGGGCACCCAGACCGCACCCAGACGAGCAGGGCCGCAGGCCTGTGATCACAAGGGGTAGGCCTGCAGGCCCTACACAGTGAGGCACAGAGACGGAGTACCATTACATTTAGTCTACCACCGTGTTATTGCACGTGCATGCGGAGGCTCCTTCTTCCAGTCAGGTATGAGGCTGTCATGACACATTCTTAGAGGGTGTGAGAAAAATGGGGCGAGACCCTCTTTTTTGTGAGGGGCCTGACTCTAGAGGGTGTAGAGAGGAATGTCAAGAGAGGATTAGAGTCAAAGGCCTAGAACAAGGGTAGACTTTGACTCTAATCCTCTCTTGACATCCTTAGAGGGGCAATACATGTTGTTAAAAGGGAAACACCACAAATACTCCCACTATGCTATGAGATGTGTAATATATATATTGTCAGTCTCGTTTATTGTGTGATTTATCTGCCTTTCATGTCAACCCTGTAAAATGAAATATTATTTGTATGTGTTTTACGTGCCTGCCATGATGACTGCACCGCTACACAACACCAACTATAGTGAACCCATCTATCGGGTCAATTTCCCTAAGGAGGTAGTATTCCGGAGTATTTTTTCAATTTCCAAGCGTAGTTTGTGTACCCATTTCCATCGCTGTTGGCAGCTGTGGTTTATTCAGCTACTAATAACCAAATAACCCACCAAGTGTTGGCAGCTGTGATTTTTTTAAAGCTACAAATAACCATATAACCAACTTAGTTTCATTGAACTCAATGCAGTTCAGCTGACTGATCAAGTAACAGTGGCGTACCGAGCCAGGGGTTGGGGGGGGGCGGCACGCTGCCACCCCACAGGCTCTTTTTAGAGCCTCACCGCGACTTTCATCAGTGGGCCACCCTTCCCGTTCGGCACCTCAATGAGGGTGCCCAACGAGAAAGGTGTCCCGCTGGCAGGACAATGTGTGCTCAGTAATTCCTGCTCATCACAGTAATTGTCCTGGCAGCAGGACACCTTACCCTTTTCGAAACCTCTGGCAGGACAATGTTCCAAGGAGCTCAGGGCAGCAGCAGAGTGTCAACAGAGCATTTCAATGTGAGCCATTAGGAACTATTGAGAGGGAGGGGGTACTATTAGCAGGGACTTTTGTCCCTTTAGAAATGTGCATGGCAGGGAGTGATCAGGTGTTAGAAGGTTGCATAATGCTGCAGGCTTTATGAAATAATGACTATGGCTTTACCCAAGGGGGATTTGTTAGGCTCACATTAATCTGCATGATGCTATTGTGACTTTGCATGCAGGGAGGGTAGAATAAAACCAAATCCATCCTCTTATTGCTCAACATATTTCTATAATGATGTATAGTGTAAAGTTAATCATGAAAGGGAAGTTTGTTATGTAATGTGCTTTGCTTCCAAGGCATTTATATAAATAAAGTATTATTTAAGCACATGAAATGCAAAGGGAAACATTAATAAATATCTAAATAAACTAAAACTGTGAAGATGTGCTCAGTTGCTTAAATTGTCTCCATCCCGTTTTCACTATTAACCAAAGTGTGTGATCCTGGGCAGATCATGAAATCAGACTGTGTCTCATCTGCAGCTCTGAAAGTGATTCACTTCAAAGCTTATGTGTTAATATATGATGTTGTTACTTAAAAAAAAAAAGCCTGACTTGCTCCATATATAACAGTGCAATTTAGGTATTTTGCACCACAAAATGATTTGCCACTTGGCTTACTTATGATAACTTATTCTGAAGTCAGTTGCATTCTGCCTCCAAGTATCAAAGACTGATGATGCTCCTTGCTATGTGCTTTCTGTGAAGTAATGTCTGTTGATGCAATCCATATGCAAATTAGTTGATGGGCATGTATTTTGCGCCTGAGCGCCTGGACAGATCTCTAATAGACGAGTTCCCTGCATTTGTAATGATTCTGCAGTTTTATTTTGTTGTGTTAAAATGAGAGATGCCACTAGTAATGTTACTAAAAAATAGATTGGGGCGGGGGTGGGCGGTTTGTGGGCGCGAATGAGACAACCTGGAATTGCATGCAATGCATTTGCAGGGAAAGTAGCAGGAGTTTCACCGTGGTTGTCCCTCCAGCCTCTCTGGCAATGCTGAATACTCCCCTGACTGGACAATATGGAACTCGGGCGTTATGACGGTGTTGTGCAACATTTGGTACCCCATACCGAGGCTCGGAACGCTCCTTCTTTGGTCTGCGATCTACGAAGACAGCCGAAGACAGGGGGTACCGGATCGGTATGGGATACCAAATATTACAGAACACCGGCAGTGGTTACTACCATTAATATTCTACCGCAAATACTTTCCTATGGGATTTTCCCATTGTTCGAGGATACCACTTTTTATGATAGCCTTTAACATACCGCCGGGTCATTTTAATAATAACTTTACTCCAGTGTTTTTTTTTGCCAGATCTTTGATAATATTTCTTTCTCGTGTCGCTCTCTGTAATACAAACCGAGGTCAGGGCACTTTGTTCGTCCTTTTTGGCAGGCTTCTGGACAGAAGCCCCCCCTTCAGGCGCCAGTGAGTCTGGGGTAGAGAGGATGTGTGGGAGGGGGAGTAGGCACCCTGGACAGGGTTGCCTGAGCAACCCAAGTCGCACTCTGCCCTGATAGGCTGGGGGGTTATCTCGCCAGGATAACCACCCCGCTGTGTGAGTGACAGCTAGGCTGTATGAATGGGGGTTTTTCTGCATAAAAGCAGGGATCTGAGAACTGGAGGACAAGACGTCACCACTGGACCTGAGAAATCCGAAGAGGAGAGAAGCTGAAGACATCTGCAACAACTGAACCAGCGGTGAAGCCCTGCTGCAGATCCTCACCACTTTTCTCCAACGACTCGAGAAGATCTTCACCTGCAAGAATCTTCTTCCCTTGAGCTGGTGGGGCCAACCAGTTCGCCAATCGCCTTCCAGGACCTGCCTTGGTCGAATCGCCAGTGCCAAGCATTAGGAGACCGGATAGCCAGGCACCCGTCCACCACGACCGCGATTTAAAGGAGCGTACCTTTTATTCTGTTTTGGCATCACCGCGGACGGCTTCATCCCTGGGAAGTGCAGTAACTCGAACCTTCCTCCACGAGGAGAGCCTCTCTTCCTCTACTGGATCTCCTGCACTGCAGGAACTGCCAGGAACTACCGCCGGAGCCTCTTCCACTTTTAAGGTACATTGTTCCGCCAGGCCTCCCGTTTCGTGGGGTACTGTTAAAGGTGTTTTAAATCCTTTACTTGCCTTCTGGGCTGGCCGTCCCTATCGTCTAACATTATCTTTTTACCTTCTGCATCCAACTTTTCAACCGTTAAAGACTTGACTGCAGCTACTAGAACTGTTTGAACCTGGGCACTTTTCCTCGTGTCACTGACTCTGGCACAGGCCTATTGACTCTGGCTAATTCTGTTACAACTGCCTTCTCTAGATTGCTTTTCATCAAGAAATCTGTTGGTGCATCTAAACTCCTATAACCACCTTTCCATCCCCTTTAGATATTGTTGAAGTGCCATTTTGCTCGGTTTTCACCCAAGTATTGCTTGTGCTAAAGTACTACCATGCCTAACTTGTTCACAATCTAATTGGGAAGTGTTGCTGGTGTGTTTAGGAGTCGAACCCTGTATAACTTGACCTTTCCCTCCCTCTGAAGAGTGCCATTTCTGCTTGGTTTACACTGTGCCATTTTGCCCAGTTTTCACTCTTGCTCAAACTTGTCTACAATTTAAATAGGGAGTTGTGTATACTTTTCTTGACTGTTTTAACTTGCTTTAATGATAGTGTCGACACAAATAAGAGATCGGAATTCTGATGTTTTGTATATTGTCTATTTGTAGATTGTGTTTTGAAGACATCTTCCACCGTACTCGAATTTCGAAGTGGTTGCAACTTAACCGTCCGTCTCCTGAAGAAGGTCGCTTTTAGTAACTGGCCCAAAGCAGGGGTCTATTTTGTGACAACCGAAACATATGTTGAGTTATATCAAATAAGCAGGATGTTATTTGTTTCTGTGTATTAACACTTATTGAAACTACAAAGAAGTGTTGAAATTTATGTAAATATGTATGTTTTCTAGTTGGACAGAGTAACCTGATTTTGGAATATTGACATGTATAGTGAGAGTGTGAATGAATGGTGGTGTACAAATGTGGATGTTGAGAATAATAATGTTTTGTGTAAGATACATATAAATAAATATATATACATTTTGACAAGACTTGGTATTGTCTATTGAAACAGACGTTCTGATCTCATTCCGCCCAGGTTCCTTTTTTCTTGTTCCACAATGGTGTGTGTCTGCCTACTAGCAGCCTCATGTCTTGTATGGTGCGAACAATCGCCTTTTGCATCCACAGCGCACAAGAGTCAAGACACTGTTGTGCGCAGCGGGACCAGTAGGCATTGTGCACATGTGAGCAACTGCTACTTTCTCACCGGTGGCAATACTCCCATGTAGATGTCACCATTGCATAGTGTGCCACTCCATGGTTAGGGCGAATTTGAATTAGCCACTACATGGATTCCTGTGACATGGAAAACTGTCATAGTCCTCATGGTGAGTGCCTATTTACCCCCCGCCCCACTAAACAGGGGTCAAGCACTGGTCATTCTACTCACCCAACAGCCAGGTGCACTCTGGTGAGTGCCTATTTACCCCACCACTACACAGGGGTCAGGGTATTGGTAATTCTACTCACCCAAAAGCCTGGTGCTCTCTACAATTTGACGTGCCATGTACCCTGGCAACGTGGAGTTCCGCAAGACCATTGGGTCATGTGTCGATCCCAGAAAACGTGCACAGCAATGGGTGAGGAGGTGTTCAGCATCACAGACCATCTGCACGTTTAGGGAGTTGAAATGTTAGCGATTTCTATACACTGCCTCAATGTCATGTCTGGCAACCAACCACACATGGGTGAAATCTAACGCACCAATGCAATTGGGCATTCCTGCAAGGGCATGGAAGGCCACTTTGGTGGCATTATTCTGGGCAGGGGTTCGGTGTAGGGCAATGTGGTCTACCACATGGCGCAGCAGTGCATCCAGTACCTGGAACAAAACCCTTGAAAAACAGGGTTGTGACAGCCTGTGCAGCTCACCCACGGTGTGCTGGTATGTATTGGTTGCAAGGAAGTGCAGTACTGGCACTACCTTCAGCAAGGGGAGGATTGTAGTCTGTATGTTTATCCTGCTGCTGATGTCGTCATTAATGAGGGTGACTACTGATATTATGGTCTCCCTGTCAAGCCGGTACAAAGATTTGGCTTGGGGTCAGGTTCCAGGGCGGGGCCCTAATGCAGGGTATTCGTGGCTGCCTGGGGGGTGCTACATGCTGGATATTGATGTTAGGCATGGCCAACTGGTTCCTGATTCGCCTCATGCGCCTACGCCATCTCCTCTGCCTCTCTGCTGCTTCATCCTCAATCACTCCTTGCAGGTTCCCCAGCCCAATTGCTGCTACAGCGACTGCCAGCATGGTTGTGTTGGGAGGTGGGTTGGGTGTGGGTGTGGCCCTTTTGTACATTCCCAATGGTAAATGGTGAGCAGCTGGGCTAATTTACTCTACCTGGGGCCTGTTGCTGCTCACCTGGTACTGTTTAACGCCTGGTCCGCGGTGCCGGTATTACAGGTGCAGTGGTCACGGTGCCACCCCCATTTTTAAGGTGGTGTTTCTGTGCAGGTGGAACTCTGAATGTGCCCGTACTACCGCTGTGCCGGTAATTCAGGGACATCCGGCGACTACGGGGTGCGGTAGTACCTTGGGGGTCACTTTGCAGTGACAGTGTTTTCGCACTCTTGATTCGGAATGTGTTGGTCCAGGAAACGGTCCCGGTACGGTGCTACCGGCACCGCTATTTCCGGAATGGCATACTTGTAATGAGGCTCATTGTGTCCTTTGGGACACAGTTGCTGACTTTTGCTCAAGGCCAAACAACAATAGCAGCCTGTTTTCAGTGACTGAAGCCAGAGATGGATAGGTTTCGATTTTGGGAAAGAATGCTACAAAAAACTAAAAAATAAAAACTGGACAAGACGCTGCTTCAGGCAAGTGTTTCAGAAAACCAAGGACAGTTACAAAACAGCAATGTAAAATATGTTTTGCAACAGGAACGTTAAGTACAATCCAGAAAGGTATGTGTTGCTGCTACCTCCAGGGATATATCATCTCTGTAAGAAAATGTAATCGAAACCCCACCTCTCCCTCGTCCAGCACTGTTTCATGGCACAAAGCACAGAATGTGCGAGTCAGTGTGACTGTATTTCTTCCTCCCTTCCCCCTGGCACCAGCCCCTGAGCCTCCCAGGTGCATGCCATACTGATGTAGTAGTAGGCTTAGCATATTATCATAGTTTTCACAATGTAACATATGGGAGACCTGACCTTTACTCCATGGAGAGATGAGCGCAGCTGACCCACGTGGGAATCAACAGACGGCTGAGAAACAAACCAATTGTAGTCTAGCATCCCCTATGGAGCAGGATCATGTATAATGTCTTAACTAACTGTGTGGGTTCAGACCCTATATGTGATGTTATTACTGATGCTGTGGCCTCTCAAAAGGCACCAACAGTCATTCTGCAGTCCGAATCTTCTCGAGCAGCAGAGTCCTTTATTGATATTTTTTGTATTCTGTACAATTAAACCTTGTTATCATTGCAAGCTATCTCTTGGCTTATTTCCCTAGAGGGTTGTATTCATTCTGGTGTGAACGTAGGGGACTGCCTTCAATTGCACAGCGCTTACTTTAGTTCACGCATGTTCATTCATACTTCCTTGCGCACCCGAGGCAGCGCTCTCTACCATCATGCGAGTCAGGTGACATTACGTGCCCATACTAAATAAGTTATATTCATGCTCCGACTGGGCCTTGTGCCAATCGGCCGTGCTAGTGCATAGCGGATGGAAGGAGGAGGCTATGGGTGTACAAGCGCTGGAGGAGGGGGTTAAGATGGATTTCTAAACTCTTACCTGATGGGCCGAACTTTAGGAGTCCACCCTCGGTTTAGTGAAACATGGGAACTTTCTGGACAACCCAGACCAATCTAGGTAGCTTGGCAGGCAGTCAAGACCAAGTCTCGGGAGGGGGTTATAGTGATCAGAAGCCCACAATGAGCACAAACAGCAACGAACCACAAATTACTCTTAGGCAAGTGTATATGAAAGATATCTATACATTTATTGTCAACAGGAACAATACATACAAATAAACTTAGTTATGCGAAAACATTGCATTAGTGTGTCAAAGCGCACGATCAGGCCGGTGAAGGAAAAAGCGGGTCTTCTTGGGAAGGCTGTAGCAAGACAGGAAGGGTCATAAACAATAGGTGTATCCTACCCTTTGTTGGACTAAATCTAAGTTTAAATGGTAACTGTGGGAGCAAGTACTCAACTATTTCTTTGCAAGAGTGCTGCAAGTATTATCAAACCACTAGTGCTGGTATTTGTCCACTTTCTAGTGAGGATGGTCTGGTTGGAGGGAGAAAAAACAAACAATCATGTATTTGCCACTAATCGTTAGCAGGTTGGAGACGGTAAATCAACAATTCCTTTTGGAAAAATAATTTAGTCCAAACCATTTGTGCATTTTCTTACAAAATTGTATTGATAATTGCAATGTGTGTAACATAAATTCTGTGCATAACATAAATTCAAAAGCAGACACAATCATTTGACTTCATGATTCATTAGCTACAAGAAGATGAGTGGGGAAATCATAGACATTTTTGAAACATATTAAACAACATGACAAACTGAAACAAAATGTCAGCAACAGTTCTTATACATATGATAAAGAAAAACCTTCTAGAAAAGAGGGGAAACTAAAAGAGTTGTTGCCCCTATGCTTTTCTCTTTTTATCAAGTTAATTCCCTTTGAGACAGTTCATTTTGTCTTGATCTAAATTCAGGGCTTCAGTGTTGCCCAATCTACGGGTCTTTGTATAGTAAAAGAATTCTTTGCCAAAAAACAATGTTAGGCGATAGACTGCAGGTTGTGTGCAAAACACTTTGCTGCAATGTCTTATCTGTGTTGGTTGGTCCTTAGCAACTTAGGTTGCCCTTAATCGGTATCATCGTGAGCCCCCATGGGGGTTCAAGGACGAGGCTGTATAGGGTAAGGATACAAAGCCTCCAATAACTAAGATACATAAACAATAGGTGTATCCTACCCTTTGTTGGACTAAATCTAAGTTTAAATGGTAACTGTGGGAGCAAGTACTCGACTATTTCTTTGCGAGAGTGCTGCAAGTATTATCAAACCACTAGTGCTGGTATTTGTCCACTTTCTAGTGAGGATGATCTGGTTGGAGGGAGAAAAAACAAACAATCATGTATTTGCCACTAATCGTTAGCAGGTTGGAGACAGTAAATCAACGATTCCTTTTGGAAAAATAATTTAGTCCAAACCATTCGTGCATTTTCTTACAAGATTGTATTGATATTTGCAATGTGTGTAACATAAATTCTGTGCATAACATAAATTCAAAAGCAGACACAATCATTCGACTTCATGATTCATTAGCTACAATAAGATGAGTAGGGAAATCATAGACATTTTTGAAACATATTAAACAACATGGCAAACAAACAAAATGTCAGCAAAAGTGCTTCTACATATGATAAAAAAAAACCTTCTAGAAAAGAGGGGAAACTAAAAAAGTTGTTGCCACTATGTTTGAGGGAAGTGCTTTTCTCTTTTAATCAAGTTAATTCCCTTTGAGACAGTTCATTTTGTCTTGATCTAAATTCAGGGCTTCAGTGTTGCCCAATCTACAGGTCTTTGTATAGTAAAATAATTCTTTGCCAAAAAAACAATGTTAGGCGATAGACTGCAGGTTGTTTGCAAAACACTTCGCTGCAATGTCTTATCTGTGTTAGTTGGTCCTTAGACAGGAAGGGGCCTGAGGTGATGAAGAATTGGTTTCTACTATTCGAGTAGGATGTGCCCTTGGTGGCAGAACAGTTTTCAAAAAGGTGAGAATAGCTGGGGAGCGCAGGCTAACCCAGCCAACATCAAATACCTTTAAGGGATATTTGTGCATAAAAGGTATAGGTTGTTGTTATGATCTCTGCTTCCAAAAGATCAGGACTTGCCCGACTCCCTTGGAAGCAGACCCATAACCCCGGTTCCGAGTGCCAGCCAGTCCCAATTGGGACCTCTTGGACCCTGTCCTGGCGCCAGTGGCACCAGGCTCATAAAGATGCCCAGTCCCAGCGCTGGAAGCGCGGGCTCATAATGCTTGGGTGGACTTACCTGCAGCAGACCATGCTGCTTACTTACCTGCCAGTTGAACCCCTGATCCTCTTCTGTTTGGGACTACTTTTCCTGTTGGGTGGGGCAGGAGCCACTCCCTAGGTTCAGAACACTGGAACTCTTCTGGAAAGCAGGAACTCTTTTCTTACCTAGGCGTGGCTGTGGAAGGAGACACCTAAGCACTACAGGAGGCTATTTAAACCACACCCGATGGATGAATCTTGCTTTGCGTTATTCTGCATTCTCTGCAGCAGAACGCTCATCGTGTCTTCTGCTTCTGATCCTGGGCCTAAGGGAACAAAGGCTTACCATCCTGGAATCCAGTCTTCAGCAGCACATGTAAAGACAAAGAAAGAACAGGTTAGCACTACGGTCTTCAGTGGCAGCGCATCTCTTACCTGGTCCATCGGCTGTCACCAACGCCTCGCGCTGCATTCCGGCATCTGAAAGACAAAGGCTTACCTACTCTTCGCATGCTCCGGAGGTCTTCGCACTGCATTCCGGCATCTGAAAGACAAAAGCTTACCAGCTCTTCGCACGCTCCGGAGGCCTTCGGCGCTGCATCCCGCATCTGAAAGACAAAAGAAGGTGCGTTTAAAGACATTGGGCAACTTTATTACTCACGTGCCATTACTCCTTCCCACGCCGAATCCTGTGGGTATTCCAGCACCCTTCAGCTTCTCTAAAGCTCCGAACTTGTACCTGCAAGATAAAAGGGACAGTTAGTGTGCATCGTGAAGCAGGCTACAAGCGCTTACTTACGTGCTTCCAGGCGCTTCTATTCCTCACGCGGGTTCGATCCTCAACTCTCATCAGCCCGCCATCCGCCATCGCCGGAACCCTGCAAAGCAAGAGATATCATTACAAAAGACTTTTAAGACATTTGAAGTGCCCAGAACTTACCGTTCGTGCAGTTAACGACGGACAGCAGTCCTCTGAGGTCAAGAGGCCTGCACCCTTATCCAGTGAAGAAACTGGTTACGGCACCCTGCCCCGAGGCAGATGGAGAGCTCGGTGTTCACTTACCTAAGGTGAGGGTGTTAACCTTTGGGGTTCTACAGGAGAAGAGAAAGGGAAGAGGAGAGAGGCACCCAATAACCCCAGTTCATTAATCCCATATTTTCTATCTGCAGACATCTTACTCTTCGAGTCAGACATACAGTGCACAGAGGTCCAGCCCAAAGAGCCAACCGTGTGTTACACATCACCTTTGAAGATACGGCATTCACCCAGTCAAGACCGGCGCCTCTGCGGCAATCAGGTGAGCGTTACAGTTGTACCGGAGGGAAACCGTCACGTGATGCAAGGGCTTGATCCATGTAGCCAACTGGAGCCATGTGATAGATTTTATGTCTGCAACATCCTTTTTACCCCTTTCCATTGCCCTTTCATCAAACTTATTGTCGAGGGGATGCACCTCCACTTCATCATATAAAAAACACATACCTTATTGGAACGACTTATTGCGTCTGTTAAGGGGAGGCTGTTAGGGCAGTTTTTCTGAAGTCCAGTTTAGTAAAACCATTAAACTGAGATAGTCCAAGACTCCACTCTTAGTATAAGGCTGTACCACCTGAGTTCAGGGTAGCATAGACAGAGCAGCCAGGGGCTTATCTTAGGAGGGAGAGAGTGCTGTAGAATCAGTATAAATGAAATTTTAATACAAACGGTCCAAAGAAACACTGAAACACTATGTATTGTAAAAAATAAATGGTTTATTTAAATACGAGTAGGCACGGATAAATCGTGGGGTAAATAAGTACTATCACATTACATAGAACCACATATAAAAAACACAACACTATGCTTGAAGGTACACAGACCAAGCATGTAACCATATTGGAACACCTAACAGGAGTTCTTGGGAAGTCAAAACCAATAGTTACTTTTAGATTACTTTCAGTAATACCAGGATAGACAATATCAGTTTTACCGTGACGCTCAGTACGAATCACATGGTCATATGAACTGGACAATATATTTTTTCTGATCTAGTGAAACACTGATACTAGGCACAGTATAAACCTATAACTCTGATTCAGGATAACATAGTTATTCTAAGGGAGTTAGACCGTGGGGTGTAATATTCAACTACAGTTGCTTTTCAGCTCATAGACTAAGGGAAGCAATAACTAACTTATTTTAGGATAACACAGTTAAACTCCAGGTAAGTGAAACCTATACACTTTTTTACAGGAGCATTAATCAACTTAAAGTCAGGTGTAACCCAAGACTCTTTTTGTGTCTGTCTAAAACAGACCAGGGAAAGAAAGCAAAACCCAGTGTTACACTTTTTGAGTTGGAACCTGGGTCATTCATAGAAGTATAAGAACAAATAATCCACCAGTAAAGCTAAAGGTTTTGGGGTTGTCACAGGTCAGGAAGATATATCATTACTATGAAAATCTTACCTAGCAGAGGTGTAAAGACTGGAGGGGGAGGGGTCTGTACTTCTGCTCTCTATATGGTAGAGGAGAGGTACAGAGGACCCCAGCCAAGATTCTCTATTACGGTAGCAATGGACGAGCAATCAAGGCCTAGCTTCTCAGGAGGTGATGCAGGCTGGTTCTTAAGTACAGTGTAGTCCCCAAGCCCCCACAAAGGAATGTCCACACACTGTATTAGTTAAAACACAGTCTTTAAATAATTAAGGTTCAGGTTATATACACAATCACATTAACTCACTTTGTGCTCAGTAAATCTACAATGGCAAATATATACAGTTCTAAGTGGTACCACAATTATTATCAGATTTCATTAAAGTGCATCAACAATACTCTGGTTAAATGTCACACAAATCACTTAATAAAGGTAACCGACAATAGACATAGGAGGAAAGCAGTTGGTTAGAACAATTGGCAGAATACTGGCCCCTACCACTAGACACAGTGGGGATCTCCCCCACTTGGGCAACCTGTAAAATAAAGATATATAACAAGCCCAGTCCATATATTGTTCTATTAGTCTTATTTCCTTCTATAATGTTTCTACCACCCCAATGAACCTGGAATAGCAGAGTTAATAGCAGGAGCCACGGATCTTCGAGATCCCTCAAAGAAAGTGAACTTGGCATCGAGGCGGCAGCTTCGGTCCCAGAGGTGCTCATTGACGACGGAGCGAAGACGTCCTGCAAGGAAGAGGCGTGCGGGGCACCTCGATGTCGATAGTTCAGGACCGCAAAGAGTTTGTGAAGAACTGTGGCACAGCAAGGGCGTTGAGTCGTTTGGCATTTCTACAGTCTTTGGGTGGCGGGAAACCCACCGGCGGATGCTCCTCGGCACGTCGACAGCCTGGCCTTCTCTGGCGGGATAAGGCGGGCAGTGGTGCGGACGAGCGCGTCCGTGAATCAAAAGTCTTAGGCAAAGGAGCGTGCGGCTCCGGTCGTCGATGGCTCGGCGTCAAGCGGTCCCCTCTTCTGGGCAACACGGCTTCAACGGGCCTCCAGCGGTTGTGCAAACCTGCGAACCCTGGTCAACGACGGTGGATGGAATGTCCGGTGCTTATCTTCGTTCTTCTCCGCGGTCCCAGTCTCCGGTCGGCAGCCTGTCGAGGGTCTGACTTCCAGGGAGCTTCGGCGAAGATTAGCAGTGCTTGATGGTCCCTCGGAGCACGGGAAGAGGGCGCCTAACCAGGTCCTCTCTTGGATCAGTCTCGACGGCTCGGCGGCTTACGCCAAAGGGAGACAGCAGTCAACCTTCTTCTTTAGGCTTGGCTTCGAGATTCAGCTTCAGTTTCAATGTTAGTTTCAACTCCAGCTTCTGAAAAAATTCTAGCCATGAGAGGCCCCCAGATATAGTAGTTGATCTCCCATTCATTCTGCTGGGTCACACTCAGGCAACCAATTACTCAGAAGGGCATTCAGCAGTCAGTCAGCCAATCAGGCATACAGTGCATTCAGGCCATTCTCCTCCCTCTCAGACACTCACAACAAGGAATGTGTATTGGGACAAGTGCCCAGCCATTCTACACTACACACTACATTCATACCAGTTTCGGGCAGGGCTGTCTCAGTCATTGTGTCAAACACCAGATACCAGACATCCACAACAAGAAGTGCATATTGGTCACACACTGCATTTACCCAGGTCCCACCCACAGGGTGTACCCACAACATACAGTCACTGGGAAGGCTCCATCCAGTCTGGCCTGGACTTCACACCAACACCATACATGGAACTTCCACCCAACAGCCACTCAGGGGGAAGGGACAGAGTCAGGGCTTCCCAGGACTTTGGGAAAACAAGGTAACAGGCAATAGAAAGCAAGAGGCCACAGGGGCCATCTTGTTTCCTATCAGAAATCTTCCAATGGCAGGGCCTTGGTATCCCAAAATGGAGGATACTCAGAGCACCTGTCAAATTCAGCATGGAGCTGCCACTAGCCCATACCCTGCTCTGTGGGCCACACACAGGTGCCCAAAAACATACACTAGGGACACAGGGTTGTACCCCACCCATGGGTGCCATAAGGGTATCCCATGGGTCTGTACACCAAACCAAAAACAGGAAGAGCTGCACTGCCATGAGTCCCACATAGACTCCTGGGCAGAAAACAATACAGAACACAAATGAAAAAGGACTACAGGACAAGGCCTCCCTGTCAATCCAATGCATTTCTCGCATCACAAGAGGCCTTTAGCGCAAGTGCCATGGATTGCATGGGGTTTGTGTCTAGCAGAGGGTTTGACAGACACCAAGCCTCGGTGTACCTTTATGCATATTAGTCTTTCTCCAACCCAAATGGGCAGTCCAACACCGGAGTGCTAGGGCAATTCTCTTCTGAGCAATAGTACCAATAGCAACACCAGACACATGTCTTCTGGAAAGAGGATACGCAATATATATGAAGGAATGGTAAAAGATATACATTAATGCATCATAAACCAGATTATATTGGCGTAAATAAATACTTTGTAATACATTATCTAGCCTCTAAATTGCAAGTGTAACACCATGTCTCGGGAGGATAGCTCAGGGGCAACGTGCTCACCTTGGAAGCAAGATGACACGAAGCACCAGAGGTTCGATCCCCGGGTCCGCGCTTAGAAGCTCATGGGTATTAAGCCTGTTACAAATAATCTATCATATCATTAGATTGTTTCTGTAAAATGTCCAAACATTGGAGCAAATACCTAAAATGTTATTGTGAGCAGATTTTGAAGACAGCTACAAATCATGTAAATCTGGAAGTCAACCTTTCAACAAGTTCTGATTTTGGAGGACAAGGCTCATTTGCAATGTTTTGTGGCATTGTATGTGTCCTGGGAACAAAATTAGGATCCTTTCCATGAGTATACATGGCCAACACAGTCAATGTCAGATGTTTCACCAATTCAAAATCCATTTCCTGGTATATTGGCTTGGCCACCCATTGTTTGCTTCCTTTTGTAAAGGCCATGAGGTAACTAAGCATCCCAAATGTTCCTGTAATTTTTGCTTGTTCCCTCCCAAAGTTCTTGTGCGCAAGTACAGCTAGTCTTGTTCTGGCCTCCATAGCATCTATGCCGAAATTCAACCCTTTGGGCCTGTACTTTAGGCACATATTATAGAACACCTCCAGGTCTCCAGTATGACAGAATTTGGTGAGGGCAGGGTCTCTTGAAAGTGTTTTATCCTAAACAATCTTTTGAAGTGCTTTGTGTGGAGGGGACCAGGACCCCAACCTCTTCTTGCGATCCTGCTCCTTCGATAAAGGTCCATGTTCCCATTGGTGGAAATGTTGGTTTTCTGTCCATGAGCGTACGTTGGAACAATGGTGCATCCATGAGCGCCATTTTTCAAGTAGAATTTCTAAAGATCCATCACTAGTTTTGGAGCTCCACCACAGGTGGTTACTGATAGACTGAGTCCATTTCAAAAGGTTTTCCAAACCCTTTTATTTTTTACCAGCAGCAGTCATTTTTTTTATTGATTGGTTTGGCAACGTGCCATACATCAAATTGATGCTGAATGTGTGGAAACTGCTCTCGTATGGCCTTGGCTATTGAAACATGCCTGTCAGTGGCTATCAGTTCTTTTTGCATTCCCCTTATTTCCAGATGTTCGATGGATTTAATGAAACCATGTTTCTCCATGGCCTCAGACGATGTACATTCAGATACCTGCACGATGACCGAACTCACAATTATTTTATTTTCCATGTCTTCAAAGTGGTAAGTGCAGTACTTAGTGGAAAATCCTGCACTGTCACACTGTCCGTTGCCAGCTAGCCTGACAAGTGTGCCAGACAATGTACTGTTCATTGATATCTGTTCGAGTATCCAATCACGACTAATAGCAGGGAATAAGAATTCCCTCTGATATTTGTAGTACTGGGTTTGAGCAAGGAACTCAAGTCCCACAAATTGACAGAAACTGGACATCTTACTGAAAGTTGATCGGCTGAACAGTAAAGCTGCTGAACAAAGTAAATGGCCAGCAGGCACTTTGCCAAGCATTGGATGAGCAGACCATGAACCTGTATCATGGAGGTGGACACAGCTGGCATGGATTTTCAGGTTGACACCTTGTAATACACGAGACACATTCACCAATGGCTCCCTGCATATGTTCCCTCTTAATTTATGATCACATTTAATCATTTGTACAATCTCTAGCAGGCAGCTGTCGAATACAATGTATTTTTGCCCCTTTAATAGCCAAGCGTCCTGCAGTACTGCGTTTTGCTACTCGACGGTGGTGGACAATTCCCCCAAACTAGGCAAACTGAAGTCGAGATCTTGAGCAAATTCCTCAGTCAATTGCGTTGAAGCTTCAGCCTCAGTTAGTTCAGGCTGGGATATTTCCGCATGAATTTGAGAAACCGGTAACATTGAATGTTTGTTGGGTGGAACATTTTTAGAAGGTGTATATTGTGTCAAAGGTTCTGCATGGTAACTTCGTACGGTTCGCAGGTGACATTCCATTCATTTTCTGGCCACATGCATCACAAGTCTGAATATTGACTGGACCACGTTGTGCCTCAAATAGTAGTTGCTCTAATGTGAAATCTGTTTGGCAAGCGACATCTTTGGTTTCAGTTGTTGTCTGAGTTTTTATACTCCTCTTCCTTCTGGGCCTTTAACAGATTTATAGAAAAATATGCTCAATGTATAGCACACATACAGAAGGTTCAATTCTGCAACCAAAAACATAACATAACTAAAACATCAACTTAAAAAACGTCCTCAAAACAGACTGGTTTGTTCTTTACCCTTGTTTTCTTAACTCGTTTCGTAACGGCAGCCTTCGCTTTGCCGACAGCAACATCAAGCTGAAACAAAAGAGCATTTTCATTTGGTTTAAATCCAGCAAATTTCATTTCCACTCAAACAAACGTATGTACATATCTACAAACAGAACCAACTGGACGGACCTCAAAACATTACAACATTATAAAAATATATTCCCAATCCAATGTGATTCCCAAATTCATATTAGGTTATGTATACCTCTGGTCCATGTGCCTCTTCCGATTCGACATCTTGAGTACATTCCTTGGAGAGAATAATCATTAAAAAAAAAAAAAAATTAAATCGACCTGAAATGACAAACCTTTCAACGCACAGAGCAATTCCGCACAAAGTAGTTTAAAATGATTACAAACCATATACTATAAGGTTTGTTGTTGCAACACAAATACAACATTCATATGAACATACCCTCGAAAAGAGTGTATGTGATTTGGTCATAATATAAATTTCAGATTTCATCTGATAACCTTCTGAGATGACACATGGGGCCTCATTACGACCCAGGCGGTAATTTACCGCCTGGGTCGTACCCTTACCACCATGGTGTAAACTACATTTACACCATGGTGGATGGTGGATTTACCGCCCCATTCCAAGGTGAGTGGGGCGGTAAATCCCCATTTCCCATTTTACCCTTCCCCATTCCCATTTTTGCCCCATAGGGCATAATGGGAGTGGGGAAGGCGCTAATTACGCCACCGTAAATTACGGTGGCGTAATTAGCACCTTGGTCCCTTAGCGCCATGGATTTTAACGCCTGCAAAAAGCAGGCGTTAAACTCACCATGGCGCAAAGGGACCTCGGAATCAGGCGTTAAGGGTCGGCGCCGTTTACGGCCCCGTTAACCCCTTAACGCCTGATTCGTAATGAGGCCCATGGACTTGATCTGAGACCAGCCTGCAAAACATAGTGATTAAAATGTGTCCTTCAAAAGTACTTTGCTTTGTAATGTTTCCTTTCGAATCGATTCTGCATTAGGGAGGAAGTGTAACATTATAACCACAATCGTGAAAAGTTTGAAACAGCGCAAGGTTACATGCATTTCAGTCTCAAAGTATATCCTTTGTAGGATTTACTTTCATTCGAGCAAGGAAACTGTAAGTACGCATACCTCATACTCTGGACCTAATGCAAAGAAGGAAGTGAATGTAGTCGAAGTTCCATCATCCCCCTATAACATAGTACTTGTTTAATATGGATGAAAAAGCAAAATGAAACTGAAAAAATGAGATGCAGACGATGGTACATACAGAGACACCCATACGTGCCACTTTGTGTAAATAACCAATGCTATACGTATTCATTTTCAATATGTTGAAATTCCAAGCATAACACATGAATATATTGTTCATTTGCATATAAAGGAGTAGTACAATAGAATTACTTGATAGGCGAGTGAGGTTGATGTTGACTCTGGAAAGGTAATTGATGCAGAATCTTGCTTCTTCATTTTCATAACATTGTCAGAAAAGAGTACAATGGGAAAGGTAAATTAGTATTAGAAATGTGGCCACATCCAACGCTCTAAAATATCACTTCGTGCAAGTGGGTAGGGCTCACCATTGGCATACTAGATGTGTCAGTGATTTTGTCACTGGTGAGGGACTGCGCTTCCATCAGTGTACTCTACGTAAAGGATGACATGCCAACCAACACATTTCGAAAACTTTAGGCGACTTTTAAAGGGCAATATGGACGTTTGTACTAAGGTTGACATTTCACTGATTTATTAGAGGTTGTCAAAAGTGGGGATAAAATATACTAAAGTGAAACATTTTAAAATTCAGGTGATTCTGTTAACTATGGAAACTTGAGTAATACAACATTGATGGAAATAAACACTGAAAACTCTAAACCGTTCATGAAGTTAGCTTTACAATACACTATTTTAAATAAATCAAGAGATCATAGATAATACATATTTATACAGACCACTGTCCTACATACTAACAAACATAACAAATTCATTGGAGTCGGAATTGCATTGGGAAGCAATTTATGAAGAATTCTGGGCGACGCTTTTTTGTGTATACTTTGTTCGTACATATTGTCGGTAAAGTGCAGGCTGCAGACACAGAATCAATTGGCCCTCACCTCTCCCAAGACAGTCTGGGCTCTACTTTCAATCTCATCCACTGGAAAAACTGCAATTTGTAATCCATCTTCTTATTAAATCAATATCCTTCGGAAATATATGCAGGACTGTGGCATGGATCAGAGAAGGGCAATCAATAACAATATATGAAGGCATTCTTGAAGTCTGTAAGATCTCTAGAAAAAATATAATTATTACAAAAAATACTGTATGAATGTGAATAAATCAATTATTACACAGCTTTGTCTGTAAGGTTTGTTTTAAATAAAGAAAGAAAACCTGTGTAACCTAGCTCGATTTAACACTGCGATAACTTTCTTACAGAATTGATTGTTATACTGCAAATTGTAACATATTATTCGTCCATTGAATGAACTTTCAAGCATTAAAAGAAAACATACTTTCAAACATTGTCCACGAAACATTCCAATCCATCACAATGCAAAGTGATGCAATGTGCTATTTACCGAGATCAAAATGCATCAAACATTCGATAATGGTGAAGTCTTTGAGATAAATGAATATTAGAATACTGGGTACATTAGGTGGAAATCGATAGAAACTTTCAGAGCAGCAGTCGATGAACATAGAGAAGCAAATAGGCAACCTACCCTTACTTGGACGAACGAAGTTCTGATTAAAAACAGATTGGTCAGTCATTTTGTAATTTGGTCGGACATTTTGGTTGAGACAAGGTCAGGCAAACTCTAAAATGGATACTGAAAACACAAAATGGTCGATTTTCAGAAAGTCAAGCTGAAATAATGAAATAATTCCCTCATAGCAGTTCAGTAGAGAAGAACATGCTGTCTGGACTCTTGGCAGCAATTTTGATAGTGACGTGCCAGGTGTCCTGGGAAGGTTGCAATTAGAGCAGGCAGCTGTTGAGTTCAGGGGCAGTCCACACAGCTGATGCCCATGTTTAAAATTTCTTTGACAGGAAGGCATGGTGTTGCCTGCCAAAGGAACCTCGAGAAGGCTGCCAAGTGTTCTTTCTCTAGACTTCAAAGGATTCATATTAAAAGGTCAAGAGCATCTCACACAAATTTAATACGTTTGCATGCGTAGTTATGACATAGGAGCGAATGAGTGGCAGTGAAGGCAATCAACCATGGACTAGAGAGGGCTTGTCTTTAATTACAAGGAACCAATCAGTTTGTATTGCGTAATAAAATAAAAGTAAAACGCCCTCAGCTGTAAAACTGTATATAAGGATCCTATGCTGAGAGAGAGCTCAGAGTTGTTGCTGGTTTTGCTGTATGCTATCTGCTGTATCCTGAGAAGTATTAAAAGATGTTTTTTGAAATCCAGCCTGAGGGCCCGATTCTCAGCCTGGTCTTAAGTACTGAAAAGGTTGTTAAAAGGGTTAACAACCTTTTCGGTACTTAAGACCTATTCTGAAGGTGGCGCATTCTTCCGAAGTCGGTAGGAATGCGCCACTTTCGGAATACATGTGGCTGTTGCTAAGATGGATTGGAAACCAACATAGCAACCGCCACATTTGTTACCTGACTTTTTAGAAGGGTATTCTTGTGGCACTCCTCCAGT
Organism: Ambystoma mexicanum; assembly: GCF_040938575.1. Classification (NCBI taxonomy): domain Eukaryota; kingdom Metazoa; phylum Chordata; class Amphibia; order Caudata; family Ambystomatidae; genus Ambystoma; species Ambystoma mexicanum. Next base: position 494,695,403 of record NC_090931.1, on the reverse strand, counting down.
TTTATATGTGCGCTAAAATCGTGCACATATACGGTCCCATTTTGGTGCCGTTATACTGGAGGAGTATACTGGAGGAGTGCCACAAGAAGCCTTGTTTGGTGTATATGAAAGTGTTTGTATACACCCGTGTAAAAGTGTTTGTTTGGTGTATATGAAAGTGTTTGTATACACCCGTGTATTCAACGTTGCGGAAGCTGCTTACTTTGGTGTATATGAAATTGTTCATTTGCAACACACGGGTGTATATGAACACTTGCATTTACACCAAAGCAAGAAGCTTCAATGTTGTAGTCTTCAATGTTGAAGCTGCTTACTTTGGTGTATAAGAAAGTGTTCATATACACCTGTGTTCTCTGCAGTATTTTTGTAAAATAACAATGTGTCGTTATTTTACAAAAATGCTGCCGAGATTTCAGGATTGCGCCCGTTATAACTAAAACAGGTGCAATCCTGAAGGTGCACTGTTGTGCACTACGAGGACGGGCAGGCCCACTTGAGAATACAGGTGTAGCCTGGGTGTCCTCATTTGGCGCAGTGAATCGTGCTCTTTAGCACGTTCACTGCGCCAAGTTATGAATCGGGCCCTGAGTGTCTTGATGCCTTCCTGCCTTGTGTCCAGCCTGCCTTCCCTGATCCAGGGGTGTCCGAAGCCCAGAGAGGGCGTTGGACCCTGCTCTTCAGCGCCACCTTCATGGTGAGAAGTGACAACTCTGTTAAAATGTGTTGAAGTCGGCAACTCTGGATTCTACCGGACTCCGTTGGCACACTGCACTGGCCACATACAACTTCAGTCTACAATACAGACCTGGGTGCACTAACATCGATGCTTATCCCCTCTCTCAGAGGCCTCATGCTCAGCCGGGTGATACAGCTGGATCCACCATTTGGAAGGAGTTGTCTTCAGCAGGCATCAGAGCTATCTGCCATTCTGCAAGTCAGCAGGAGGCAGGCAGAGTCAGGGGGGTGGATTGCTTGGGATCCTCAGCTGAGGTGGTACCCACAGTCTGCTGCAATATGCCAAATCTCGAGGAATCTGAGCTACCGCGTCTGACCCAAGATGAGATCCTTAAGTCACAGCTAGCGCATCCTGGCTTCGCTCCATTCCTGAAAGCCAAAACCACAGGAGCGGATGTGTCCAGAGAAGTCCTTCGTGACCCAGTGCAAGCTGCAATGCTGAAGGAGTGGAAGATGCTTGGACAGAAGGGTGGAATCCTGTACAAGGAAAGCAAAGTTAGAGACTAGCAACGACATCAGATGGTTTTGCCACAGTGATTCCGCCAAGCTGTGTTGTATGCACTCCACGACCAACACAGACATCTTGGCAGCGACAGAACTTTCGAGTTGGTCTGCTCAGGGTTATTCTGGCCTTGACTAGCAGCAGACGTTGAGTAGTATTGCCAGCGTTGTGCCAGGTTTATCACCAGAAAGACTGACTCGTCCTGCAGCATATCTTCACCATCTGCACAGTTCTGGGCTTATGGACCTTGTTTGCATTGACTTTCTCAAGCAGGAGATGAGCAGGCGAAGAGTGCAGAACATCCTGGTGGTGACAGACTGTAAAGACTGGAGGGAGGTATTTGCACGCCTGCTCTCTATATGGCAGAGTAGAGGAACAGAGCACCCTAGACAAGATTCTCCTATTGGTAACGTTGGACAAGCAATCAAGGATTAAGCTCTCAGGAGGTGATGCAGGCTGGTTCTTAAGTACAGTGTAGCCCCCAAGTACCCACAGAGGAATGTCTGCACACTATGTTAGGGATAACACAGTTCTTTATATGAATAAGGCTTTGATTACGTACACATACAATAACAAACTTTGTGCTCAAGTTAATCTAAAATGGTAAATATATACAGTTTCTAAGTGGTACCACAATTACTCATTGATTCCATTAAAATGCATCAACTCTACTCAGTTCAAATGTCATACAAATCAGTAAATAAAGTGAACCAACAATAGACATAGGGGGAAAACAGATTGGTTAAACAACAGGCAGAATTCTGGCCCCTACCAATAGGCACAGTTCTGTGTGAGTATCCCCCCAACTGGCCAACCTGTAAATAAAGATATAATACAAGCCCAGTCCATATATTGTTTATCAGAGTCTTATCTCCTTCTATAATTGTTCTACCACCCCAATGTACCTGGTATAATAGATTTCTTCAATGGGTCATCGACAGATCCTTCGAGTGACCCCCTTTAAAGGCAGGAGTCACGGATCGTTGCTAGTCCTCGAATAAGGTGAACCTTGGCGTCGAGAGTCTTTGTTTAAAAGGTTTGATGGCTGTTATGCTTGAGCTAAAACATGGCGCTGGTGCGCAGTGTATTCTGGGAGCACTCAGAGCCATAATGGATATTTACTTCATGCCGCAGTGAAAAGCAGTACTTATTCCGCTAAGAGCTGAATTTACTTTGCTGAAGAAAACATGCTTTCCAAACCTGGTATGCAGTCAAGGACACTCTGCTGGGAAAGCTGGCTTTGTTATGTCTTGTTATGAGTTATGGGACTGTTTTCCGTGGCGCTTGTTCTTAGAGGAGGGAAGCGCTTTGCTCCTTGAGGTTACTGTCGGTTGACCCAGCTGGCAACCAACGGTTGGCCACCAATGCGCAAGTGCATTTGCCAGAAGGTTCGAGAAATTACCACCCCTTTTTGAGGAGTGCATATGTGCGGAACCCCTCAACGGTCAGACGGGACAAGTACAAAGACCTCAGTCAGAGGGGGGACGCTTCCGTCCGGCATACCTGTGGCCTGTTGTGCTCTTGGCCTGGCTGTTATCGGGTCTTCCAGCCGCTTCTGGCGAGATGAGGGATTCAGTTACGCCCACAGTGATGTATTTTCTTTTGAATTCTCTGTCTTTTCTGTGATTTATTTCTGTGTTATCACTTGTCGCTTCCAAGCTTTGAATAAATAGCCGTATAAGTGCTCATTATTTTCTAAGAGTGCGTGTGGTTGTAATTCATTGCGTCGTCTACCTGCGTTTAAAGTATTGGCTCTGCAATTGCATTGGTGATTAATGACTGTCCGTGCACTCTGGGCGAGCAATACATTTTGGAGCTGTGAGCAGGGTATTTGTGATGAATTGTTCCAAATATTAAAGAATCTGTTTGAACGCAGATAGGCTTTGTTTAGATTGCAAGCGAAAGTAATTTGGCAGTGAGTGTTGGACTGTGTTAATCTGTTTTTTTTTTCCTTGGTGTGTGCGTGCCTGTGCGAGTGACTGCAGTGTGGGAAGGAAAAAAAAAATATAGCCATAAAGAGGTTTTGTACAGTATTGCAATGATGAATAGTTTGTTCAGGAAAAAGAGCGTTCCCGCTGGCGGTGAATGTTCTGATGTTATCATTCCAGGGCTGGGCTAAGAGCCCATATGATAAATTGGCCCAGGTGTGGGCATGCGGCGCAGGGCTAAGTGAAACATGGGATCAGGGATTGGGAGATGCTGATCTGTCTGATGTAATGTTGTGTTTACAAGTTTCAGTGGAAAGGGGAAGGGAATGCGCTGCGCTGGGTAAGCGGGATTGGGTCCTCCTGCATGCCTATAGGAAAATACATCAAAGGAATTTGGAAATGAAAAATTAGATTTTGTGATTGGAAAGAGAGCTGGCTGCAGAAAGGCAGACTGCGTTAATGCAGCAGATTCAAATTAAACTTTTTAAAGATAAGGCTGACACATACCAGGCTGTAGCCGAGAGGGCAGCAGTCAGAGTAGCCCGGTATAAGTATAGGAAAAGACGGGGAGGGGTCAACCAAAGAAAGGTGGCAGCTGTAATCGCTACCGCCGGTGTGGACTGGGATCCAGATAATTGGGATGGTGACATTTTTGACTCAACCAGTCCAGAGAGTAATTGAGCAAATGAGTCAGACCCCAAAATGGAAATTAAGCAGAAGACAGTGGTTGCTAAGCCAGTTAGAAGATGGCGAGCCGGGCCCCACCCGGAGAATCCTGCAGGCGGGGTTGTGGATTTAACCACGCTGGAGGATTACACCCAGCAGGAGGTTGGGGAAATTATTACCCGTTTGAGGCAAAAATCAGTGGAACCTTTATTGACATGGATGGTGAGGTTGCTAGATGGGGGTCCTGCGGGATTGTTGGTAGATTCCAGGGACTCACCGTGTTTTCTACCCTTGTCAACTGACACCAATGTACAGGATGTCTTAAGGGCAGGGCCGACCCCTGATGAGAATGGTCACGATTCACAGGTGTCTTTGTTGCACCTAGCAGCCCAAGCATGTAACCGTAAATACCCCATTACCACAGATTGGCCTAGCGAGGAAACAAAGTGGTATACTTTGAAAGAGGCAATTCAAAAGGTCAGAGAGCATGCTATGAAAGAGGCAATTCACGTAGATGCTCCAGGACACATGGGGGCCGTGCCGCTCTCAGTTTCAACTAGAAACATGGTGATTAGAACTGCACCACCCGCATAAAAAAGTGTCATTATGACTTTGCTCGTAGGTATGACGGGCAAACCCACTGATGAGGTAGTGGATGCCATTCGGCAACTGGCAGATTTAGGGGAGTGGGACAAGAGTGATGACAAGCCACAGGAGAGAGAGGGGCATAGTGAGAGAAGAACTGAAGGCAGGAGGCAAGATAGTAGAGACTCCCGAGTGTCCAGAAAGGACATGTTTTTAGCTTTGTTAAAAGATGGTGTGCCACGAGAAGAAATTGATGGCATTGAAACTAGGGTAATGTATGAATTATACAAAAAGAGAGGGCTTGCAGCCAAAGAGCGCTATAAACAGGTTGAGAAACAGGTAGTGACCAAGCCACAGGGGAACACCTCACCTTCCGCTCCTCCTGAGGAAGAACAAGAAGGAGGGTCTATCGGGACACCTTCCCTGTACCAGCCAACATATGCTGATTTGAGGAAGGTGGTGAGTGCAATGCTAGAGGCAGAGTCAAGTCACACCCATTCGAAATTTGACTAGGGTTACGGCCAAGCTCCGCCAGCGTCTGCTCGCATTAAAAGTTGATAGGCGGCCCCATGTTAATGTTAAGATTTTTTGGGTGCCAGGAAATACGCAAGAGGTGCGAGCATTGATAGACACCGGGGCGGAGGCCTCTCTGATTCATGGCAATCCAGCACGATTAAAAGGCAGACAATTTACTATTACAGGTTTCGGGGGAAAGGAGACCCCCGCAGTACGAACGGAAGTGGAGATGAAAATAGGCAATTTGAATAGGCAGAAATACCAAGTGTTGATTGTCCCGATACCCTAGTACATAATTGGCTTTGACATTCTGGAAGGGTTGACTTTGGGACTGAGAGGTAAAACGTACCAATTTGGGGTGAGTGCATTGATCTGCACACCCATTACCATAGGTAAATTAAAGATGCCCCCAGTGCAAGTGCCTGTGGCAACCAAGTGGGTAGCAATGAAGCAATACCACATTCCTGGGGGGCACAAGGAAATTTCAGACACCATCAAAGGGTATGTGGAGGCAGGTGTGTTACGCCCTATCACCACCGCATGGAACAATCCTCTCTGACCTATTAAAAAGGGGGATGGGTCTTGGAGGATGACGGTGGATTACCGTGAGTTGAATAAGCACACTCCTCCCTTAGTGCCCGCAGTCCCAGATGCCATTACCTTGATTGAGAATGTCCAAATGTTTGAGGGGACTTGGTATGCAGTGGTAGATTTAGCCAATGCATTTTTCTCTGTGCCAATGCTGAAGAGTGCCAAGAGCAGTTTGCATTTTCTTGGTGCGGGCGTCAGTACACCTTTACAAGGTTACCTATGGGGTACATACATAGCCCGACTATCTGTCACCGGCTGGTGGCGGAGCACTTAGACAAGATCCTGTGTAAACCTGACATCCAAATCTCTCACTACATTGATGATATTTTGATTCAGGGCAAGAATGAGCGCAGTGTACAAAACCAGTTAGAAGTCATTATGGAAGGGGGGCGCTGTTGTGCCGAAGCAAATATGGCCGCCTGAGGGTGTAGCTCCGGACTACGAGGGTGCATATCCTTAGATACAACCTTGTGAAATACACTGGGAACATTCTTATTGCTGTGGCTGCGAGATTCCACTGCCTTCCACACTCGAGCCAAATTGGAGATCTGGAGACCCCCTGTGGATCTTGCTAGCACCATCGATTATCCGGCGCTGCTGGCGGCTGATTCGCCCCAGGACAGAGCTCCGTGGAGCTCAACCAGCGGAGCCACCCGATCCCCGGCGCTGGAGGCCTGTGTGGGGGGAGGGGCGTGCAGCCCAACAAATTTTCTGGCAAACCTGTGGCTGCGCTGCGCCATCGCGGGCCGGTGCCCGGAGCCTGAGACCTGGGCCCCCCTTCTCACCTGGAACTGAAGCCGCGAACGGCTGGAGCCACCGCGGCTGACCCGCGCTGAGGTGCGACTCGTCTGCCCGTCTCCCTCGCTCCCCCCTCCTGTGGCGCCCAGGCCACAATCCAACATCAAGGTAAGGAGGGGGGGTAGCGGGGAGCGGGCTGCCCTCCTCCGGAGCTGGGATCCCGCTCTTGCGACCGCGGACCGGCTTGGGGCCCCCTCTTCTCCCGCCGACCTCCTGCGGGTGGGACACGTCAGTAGCGTTCAACCCGACCATCACTCAGCAGCTCTCAGGTTTCCCACAAGTGGCCCGCATCAACAGCCCACAACCCGGTCACCAACTAGCACCCCCCCAGTCTCCCACTGCAACTACTTGAGCCACCTACCACGCGAGCGCCCCAGAGGGGGTGACTCGGGGCCTGAAGCCTCATCAGCTCGGACGCTGTGGGGGCCTCCGCTCCCCCCCACTTCTTCATATCCAAGGCACGCACAACGGGGGAATCCCTAATAACGCGCTCTCACCCCCCCTAGGGCGGCCTGAGCTTAGCGTGGACACCCTGACTCCTGAGCACCACCACTTTGACCCATGACCACCGGGCCGGCAAGTCCAACTTATACACCTCTGCTGCAGTAACTCGGATACTTACCGCACGCCTTCTTGGGTGAGGGGGTGTCGCCTCTGAGCCCCAGCACCTGCCTTATACTTAGCTGACTCGGCCATACTGGACCACCAGTGCCTTCATCCCCCCATTGACTCTGCCTTGGGGGTCGCCTCCCACAATGACCGTCACATGTCTGAGCCTTGTACATTTGGGGACACATATATGGCTTAGCAGGGAAGCCTGAAGCGTATCTTTGCTGCAAACAGGATTCTGATCCACAGGCCCTAAGGGTTACATTGACCCAGATATTCCTACCATACAGTTGTTACTAGGGGGAACCGCGTTTCCTCTGTGATCCCACTCTGGCCCAGGTGCCCGGTCTCCGAACACGAATTGTTTCCTTGTGTTCCCACTCAGCCAGGGGACTTGAAATCATTGGGAATACCCTGATACTGGATCTATTTTTGTGGTATCCATTTTAGACAGTATACCAACTGGGCCGACTAATCCAACTCTGTGAATCCTACACAGCATTGATCTCGGTACCATTCAGTTTACTTGGAAAGAAGATTGGGAGCATAACTCTGCCATTAGTTGGACGCTGATCCGCAGGCCCGGAAAGCAACACAACTGTCGGCCTAAGTACCCCTTAACTGCAACTAATCTTGTAGGAATCTTACTTCTCCTGAGTGCCTACCTTCGTCCGGGATTCCGGACTCTGAACCCGATCTTCAACACGACCAAGGGAGCCAGCGCTGGGAAAAAGCAAAGCTCATTAAACATGTTCACAAAAACGCCGTCCAGGCCTGTCCCAGATGACCCCGAGGGGCAACCCACTACCTCTGCCCCATCGGCCTAAATTGCTGGAATATATTCGGGATGGCTTTACTACACTTCATACAAAACTGGACGACATGAATGGGACCATCTCTTCCATAAAAGCCCATATCGAAAAAACGGATGGGAGAGTTGCTGAGGTCGAAACCAGATTGGGGGTTACCGAAGACGACCTGGGCTCTCTACGCGCGAAGTCTCCACGCTCACCAATCGTGTGACGGCAGTGGAGAAGAAAAATGACGACCTCGAATCCCGCTCGAGGCGGAACAATTTGCGCATTATTGGAATACCTGAGGACAATATTACAGAGCCCATGGAGGACTATGTGGAGCGCATCCTAATGACACTCCTCGATGCCCCTAATCTCTCCTCGCAATTCGCTATTGAGAGGGCACACCGCTCCTTGGCCGCAAAGCCCAGACCTGGTGCACCACCGCGACCCATTATAGCCAGGATTCTAAATTTCCGGGACCGAGATGCCCTCCTACGTGCGGCCAGGTTAAAGGGAGAACTTCTCCTTGGTGCGAATAGGATCCACCTCTACCCGGATTAATCAGTTGCGGTGCAACGGGAGCGCCAATGGTTTATGGCTGTGAAAAAAAGACTTCGAGACTTAAGAGTAAGGTACTCCATGTTGTTCCCCACAAAATTACGCATTGAACATTCCAACAAAACTTTCTTTTTTACGATCCCGGAGGAGGCCTCTAAGTTCCTCGACGAGCACTTCTCTGGCTGATCTACTGCTGCCATAGGCCCAACCTGTTATGATACCTATTTGTTGGGTTGGGGCAGTGACGGGCCTCATTTAGGCTCATTCTCAGAGGTTCTAAGCCATGTACACTGACTCTGAATGTTCTGCTGGTTATTCCTGTTGGGTTGATCCTCCGTGCTTTCATCTTCCCACGGGGAAGACTCTCACTTTGTTTAGCTATTATTGATACCCTGCAGTTACTCTAGTGCTTGTAGCGGGCCGGTCTCCCTGCAGGGGAGCCGGTCTCAACGAAATGCTCACAAGCATGTTGTGTCATGACTGGAATCAATTGTAATGCATAAACATGTTGCGGTGACCTACCTGTCTTTACCATAAATCCTCTACTAAGGTAATCTAAGCCGAACGCACTTGCTATTCCTACTGTATTTGAACTATCCTCACCCTCTTCCTGTCCGTCGTGCCACGGCTAGGACTGCTATCAGGCCCCCAGGTGCTGATGCCGAGTTGTTTGTTGATGATTTGATGGGTATTGGTTTTCATTCCTCAAGTTGGTGGAGGGATGTGGGTTAGGGGTGGGGGGATTGGGAGTTATGTTGGAAAAATCTTGGCAACCACCAGAGGTCACACGTGACATACTAACACTATACAAGACCCCGGACGGGGTAACGCATTGGCCTTGGCCGAGACGGCTTAGACCAACACAAACCCACAATACAAAATTCAGTCTGCCACTCCATGCAGATGGCGGATAACCCCATAACCTTCATGAGCTGGAATGTTAGGGGTCTGGGCAACTACAGAAAGATGTGACAAATACAACTCTATGCGGAGCGACATGGTATCCAAGTCCTATGCTTGCAAGAAACCCACGCCCGTTCCGAACAGTGCGAGAGATTCGCTAAACAATGGGGACCCCAGAGATACTACACAAATTATTCTACCCAAAGCAGAGGTACCCTCACCTTAATCCATAGGAACCTTAAATTCAGTTGCTCACATTCGCATATTGACCCCCTTGGGAGATATGTACTCATTGTTGGTAAATTGCAAAATCAAGAAGTAGCTGTCTTGAATATATATGGACCTAACATAGACGAACCTGAATTTTACCTACAACTGGCCTCGATTCTTGAAAGTTATCCCCAGACCATGATCATATGGGGTGGAGACTTTAACACGATCTTTGATGTTACCCTCGATAGGTTGGGCACTAGACCTCGCCAGCTTTCAAGGGCAGCTTACACAATCCTCACAACTTTACCCCGACTGGCCGTGGTCGATGCTTGGCATCTAATGTACCCAGACTCTCGTACGTACACGTATTATTCCTCGGTGCATGATTCGTATTCTAGGATAGAGGGCTTGTGTCCGATATACTAATTAGGTGCCTATCCCGCCAAGCAATCCTCCCCAGAACACTGTCCGATCACTCCCCAGTGGTCGTCTCTCTAATTTGGGGGCATGGCTCTGGAAAAGCGAGACAATGGAAAATGAGGCCCTATGCCCTCCTGGACCATACCTTGGCCTCTGAGCTCGAGTCCTTCATTGAGGAGTTTTTTTAGGTCAACACAGGTTCAGTACCCTCAAAAGCCACCCTTTGGGAGTCATTCAAAGCATATGTCAGGGGTATCGCCATATCTAAAGGTTGTGGCATTCTAAAATGTATTCGAGAGGATATCGCTGACAGTGAATTGTCCCTGTCCAACCTGGAATCCAAATATTCTCAGGATCACTCTGCCACGGCGCTTGCAGCACTGGGTCAGGAGCTGGATAGGTTCCGCGGCCTTGCAGAGCACGAGGTTAAATTCCTTGACAGTCCCCGGGCAGTTAGACGATACAGGGAGGGCGAACGGCCGGGCCGGGTACTGGCCAGGCTAATTCGACACGAGTTTGGCGCTCCCAACATCCCAGCAATTGAAAGAGCCAACGGCACTCTAGCTACCTCATCTCAGACATCAACACGGAGTTCCTCACATTTTACACTTCTTTGTACTCTAAAGCTGAGGAGCCTCAAAACTCTGAAATCGACGCCTACCTAGAGGGACTCCCTCTTACTGCCCTATCCATCGATGCCTCTGCTTCTCTAGACAGACCTTTCACTGTCGAAGAGCTGACCGAAGCCATCGAGGCACTCGCTGCGGGCAAGGGGCCCCTGGTCCCGACGGTCTTCCTATGGACTTTTACAAACGTTATAAATCTCTCCTGGCCCCACAATTACTAGCATTATGGGAAGAGGCCTGCAAAGTAGGCACACTTCCTCCCTCTCTTCGAGAGGCCATGATAACAGTACTCCTCAAACCGGGCAAACCCCCCACCCAGTGTGGCTCATATCGCCCCCTCTCACTGATAAACTGTGATGTTAAAATATTTGCTAAACTACTGGCTAACCGCCTAGCTTCACTCATGCCTCACATCATACATCCTGACCAGTCAGGTTTTGTCCCAGGTAGGTCCACATCCCTAAACCTTAGACGGCTCTTCAATGTGATCAGCAGGATTAATCCGAAAACAGAGGCGATGGCAGCCACCCTGGACATGCAGAAAGCATTTGACTCTGTGTCTTGGGAGTACTTGTGGCGAGTCATGGCAAAATGTAGGTTTGGCTCCAACTTTCAATCCTGGGTCAGACTCCTCTACACCAACCCAGTCGCAGAGTCTGCACCGAGGATAGATGTTCCACCCTGTTCCAGATAGCCAGAGGGACATGACAGGGATGCCCTTTTCCCCCATTAATTTTCGCTATAGCAATTGAACCCTTTGCAGACATAATGCGCCAATCACATTCTCACAGGGGCTTACGCACAGGGGGGCAGGCAGATATCGTCTTTTTATACGCTGACGATGCTTTGCTCTATATTGGATCCCCAGAAGCCAACCTAGCCCCAATCCTACATGATGTGACTCGGTCAGATATCTGGTCTCAAAGTAAACTACTCTAAATCAACCTTCTTTCCACTCACGGATAACACACAACCACCCACCGACCTTTAGGGTTTCACTTGGTCCCGTTCCACCTTCACCTATCTGGGAGTGGCGGCCTCCCGTCACGTCGAGAAGTTGCGCGCTGACAATTACCAGAACTACTTAACTAACTTAACGACCAAAACCACAAGTTGGACTAGACTCCCCATCTCCTTGGCTGGTAGAATTGGTATCCTTAAAATGGTTATGCTGACTCAACTCCTATACCGCTTTACAAACATTCCACTATGGCCGGGCGACAGCTTCTTCAAGAGGCTACGCAGCATTACTAATACCTTTCTCTGGCATTCGGTGCAGTCCGGCTTAAACTGACTACACTTACTACTCTCAAAGAATTGGGCCGGTTCGGCGCCCCGGACTTCCTCAGATACTGGGTAGTCGCTCAATCCCAATTCGCCTCCTACTTGTTCAGCACAGAGGACACCCCCCCCTCATGTCCGACTTGAAAAACTAAAAGGTCAGTGAACGCACAATTGGTTCCCTAATTCTTAAGCCCGTTCCATCTGATCCCGACTCTCCGGACCCTGTGGTTGGCACGTCACTTGCACTCACCAAAATATGTGTAATGGCCGCAACACCTAATCCGTTCCATGGTGACATCCCACTCTGGAACTTTTTCCCTGATGTCCCATATGTCTCCCAATCTATAGTTTCCCGCTGGTCGGAAACAGGCTTCCTGACCCTGTGCGATGTATTTGAACGGGACAACTTCCTGGAGTGGTCGGACCTCCCTCCACTCCTTAGGCGTAAGCCATCAGCGTGGCTGCAATACTCCTCGCTTCGGAGGGTTCTCAAAGCCAAATATCCTGAATTTCCTGCAATCCCTCCGGATGACCCCATAATAACTGAACTGTGCTCTTCCGATGCCTTTAGAGGGAAAGTATCTAGACTTTATAACATGCTGCAAAATAGAGCAGCCCCCTCTTTTGCCAAGCTAAAGCTCAGATGGGAGGAAGACCTCGGAGTCGAGATCACTGATGAGCGCTGGGCCCGGATGTGTTCCCGTACCTAGGAGGTGTCTTACAACTCCAGGTTTAAATTAGTGCAGTTCAAGATACTGCACAGGTATCATCACACACCAGCTAGATTACACCGCATGTTCCAAGAGGTTTCACCCCACTGCCCCAGATGTGGAAGCGACCAAGCTACTTATCTTCATATGATCTGGCACTGCTCACACCTTACACAATGCTGGCAGGACATATGCTCCTCTATATCAGACATATTAGACTGTACCATAGATCCTTCTGCTATGAGCTGCCTCTTTCATGAGCTACCCAGTCTGAAGCGCGACGCCAGGAAATTGGCTGGACACAGTATGTTGTTGGCAGTGCGCTGTATTCTGTTGTGCTGGCTTCGCCCCAACGCACCCACGCATGCCCAGTGGCTCCGGGCAGTCACCTGGGCACACGACATGGAGGAGTCCTGGGGGGCTATGCAACACCCTCACTCCAGACCTAGGGATATCTGGCGACGATTTCGCAAGTACATGTCCGCCCTGTCCTCCAGCTCGGACTCAGGAAGCCCCTCCCCGTCTCACTCTCCTCAGTAGCTCGCAGCGGTATTTACCCCCCTCTCACATCCTGGCCGTAACCCTCCCTTTAGTATCCGCTCTGAAGGTTTCATGTAAAGATGTTGCTTTGTATTATGAAATCTGCGTTGTATGATTTGCAGGCTGATGCCGTGATGTACCTTTTCTGACCAGTTCTGTGTCTTGCCTTTGTTTTTTTTCCTCAATGAGGTTGTCAAATTGATTAAATAAAGTTTTTTAAAAAAGAAGTCATTATGGAAGGATTGAAGAAGGAAGGGTGGGAGATTAACCCGAATAAAATTCAAGGCCCAGCTGAAACAGTGATATTCCTAGGGATTCAGTGGCATAATGGGCATTGAGAAATGGTGCCGAAGGCCCGACAGAAAAAACTTGAGTTCACCACTCCAATGAACAAAAAGCAAGCCCAGCAGTTTATAGGGCTGTTTGGGTTCTGGAGACAGCACATTCCCCATTTAGGGCAGATACTGGCCCCCCTCTACAAAGTGACACAAAAGAAATATGAGTTTCAGTGGGGGGAAGAGCAGCAGAAAGCATTTGATTTAGCAAAAGACACCGTGCAGCAGGTGCTTGATTTATGGCCGTTGAAGGAAGGCGAAGGGAAATTGAATGTGTTTGTACAAGACAATTATGCTAACTGGAGTGTGTGGCAGAAACAGGACAGGAAACGTGTGCCATTGGGGTTCTGGAGTCGTAGGTTACCCGATGCTGGTAACTCGTACACTCCGTTTGAGAAGCAGTTGCTGGCATGTTATTGGGCCCTTGTTGATACCGAGCAAATGACAGTGGCCATGATGTATTGATGAGGCCAGAAATACTGATTATGCAATGGGTACTAAGTTCTCCTAAAACACATAGAATAGGACATGCTCAAGAAGCCAGCATAAATAAATGGAAATGGTATATTCAAGACAGAGCCAAATCAGGGAAGGGTGGAGTTGCGAAATTACATGAGCAAGTAGCCTATATAACGCCCTCAGATTACATACCACCGGAAGTGCCTGAAAAACGCGAGTCTCCCGTGAAATGGGGAGTACCTTATGGTGATTTGACCGTGGAGCAGACAGGGCATGCCTGATTCACGGATGGCTCAGCCCGATATGTGGGAACTGAGCGATACTGGAAAGCAGTGTCGTACAATCCCAAGACAAAAAATATTTTGACAACGTCAGGGAAAGGGAAGAGCAGTCAGTTTGCAGAGCTTTACGCAGTTTACCAGGCATTGAAACAAGAGACCCCTGGTCGATGTCATTTGTACATGAATTCATGGTCAGTGGCGAATGGGTTGGCGGTGTGGTTGCCAACCTGGCAAAAGAATGGCTGGAAGATTCATTCAAAAGAGTTGTGGGGAAAAGAACTGTGGCAAGATATTGCAGAAATGTTATCACAAAGTGAAGTCACTGTGTATCATGTGGATACGCATTGTGCTACAGACTCATTAGAACGTTGGTTTAATTCTGTTGCAGATGAACACACCAAGATTTCATCTGTGGATGCGGAGGCTCAGGAGGACGATTTGGAGGGTTTGACCAAGTGGGCTCACCAGAAATGTGGGCACCTTGGAGAAAAGGCTACGATCAGGTGGGCACAAGCTCGAGGAATCAGTATTCCTTTAGAGGTAGTGAAAACGATCATTTTGCAATGTACCTTCAGGAATGGCACTCTATTAAGAGTGGCACAGGACACCCAAAAAGGGTTTGGGTGCTTGTGCCTAAATAAAGTGGACAGAGAAGCACACACACAGCAGAAAGGAAAGAGAACGAAGAGTAGGCAAGAGTAGCAAGGAAAGGTACAGAATGAATTCCCTCTTGGAGTGTATGCAGATATAGGAAAAGAGTATTCCACGAACCTTAGGAAATACTCAAGCCTTCTGCACAGTTTGCTATAACAGAGGCCCACGCTGTTTGCTCATGAATTGGAACAGCAGCTATGGGTGTCTGTAATGTAGAAACGAGACAAGGGAAGGGGCAGAGGTTAACTGATGGAAACCAACAGACAAGCTCTGTACAAAAGGGTCTACAAACAGGACAAGAGAAGATACTTACAGACAAATCCAGGAAAAGGAGGTTGATAGCAAACTAGCAGAAGGAAATGAAGGGAAAGTCGTGTAACAGGATAGGATAGCAGAGGACAGTAAGGAACAAGGTTGAGAGCTCAGAGGAGCAGGAAAGCAATGAGCAAGCCCACAGGAGCAGGGCTGTAAGGTAGAGAGCCCAGAGGGAAAGGGCTTAGGGCAGCAGAGTAAAGCAGGCTGCACGGCAAGGAACCCAGAAGGACCAGGCAGCAAGGAGTGAGCCCTGAGGGGCAGGGCCGCTGACCGTAGAAGGTTGCAGAGGACTGTAGAGGGCTGCTAGGCCGAGAACCCAGCGGAAAAAGGTAGGTAGTAAGCAGCGGAGCGTGATCAGCTGCAAAGTAGGAAGCCCAGAGGACAAGGGCTGTAGGCAGCCGGAGTGAGGCAGGCTGCAGAGCAGGGAGCCCAGAGGATAAGGGCTGAGACTGGAAAGCAGCAGAGCATGATCAGCTGCAATGTAGAAAGCCCGGTAGGGCAAGGGGGGAGGCTGGAAGGCAGCAGAGCGTGATCGGCTGCAATGTGGAGAGCCCGGCAGGGCAAGGGCGGAGGCTGGAAGGCAGCAGAGCGTGATCAGCTGCAATGTAGAAAGCCCGGTAGGGCAAGGGCGGAGGCTGGAAGGCAGCAGAGCGTGATCGGCTGCAATGTGGAGAGCCCGGCAGGGAAAGGAAGGAGGCTGGAAGGCAGCAGTGCGTGATCAGCTGCAATGTAGAAAGCCCGGTAGGGCAAGGGCGGAGGCTGGAAGGCAGCAGAGCGTGATCGGCTGCAATGTGGAGAGCCCGGCAGGGCAAGGGCGGAGGCTGGAAGGCAGCAGAGCGTGATCAGCTGCAATGTAGAAAGCCCGGTAGGGCAAGGGCGGAGGCTGGAAGGCAGCAGAGCGGGATCGGCTGCAATGTGGAGAGCCCGGAGGAGCAGGGCTGTGAGGAAGAAAGCCTGGAAGGCTATGGCTGTAGGCAGCGAAGAGTAACAGGCTGCAAGGCAGGAAGCCCAGAGGAGCTGGACTGAGGCAGGGAGCCCAGAAGGCTAGGGCTGTAGGCAGCAGGGTGTAGCAAGCTGCAAGGCAGGGTCCAAGCAGGAGTGATGGTAAACAGCATACAAAGATAGGTAGAAAGACACGAAAGGTGGAGGAAGGTCTCTCAATGCAAGAGGCTGAGCTACTGCAGGCAGCAGCCTTTTATACTGCCTAGCCCAGCACAGAGGCAGGCTAATTGGTTGCACCTGGCTAAGCACACCTGCAGACAATCGGCCACCTCCCTCTCTGTTCCTGAGTTGGTGGAAGCAGAGCCAATCCCTAGGGGTTCTGGGGGGTGTAGTTCCTTTGATGACCAATAGGAACAGCCAGGAATCGATGGTTATAGCCAAGTGCATTGTGGTATGCGTAGTTTGTTGGAAAAAATAATAAAGCACCAAAGTCTCGCAAATGGGAAATAAAGTCCCCAAAGTAAATATAGATTGATCCAAGAGTCTGTTGTAAATAAATGATAAACAAATAGTCCATTTTGAGCGCAAATGGATGCGCCCATGGCGCAGGCATGACATGTACAGTGTGCCAACACCAACAGCATAGGCCTTTCCCTCAGATTGTTCTGGGTACATTGCGAAGAGGAAAACTACCAGGTCAAATTTGGCAGATGGATTATATCGGTCCCCTGCCAATCAGTAAAGGTTGTCAGTATGCATGCACTATTGTGGATACATACTCAGGATACATGATGGTTTTGCCGTGCAAGCGTGCCACACAACTGAACACCATTAGGTTGTTAGATCAGATCATATTGCATTACGGATTGCCTTTGCAGATTCAAAGTGACAATGGGTCACACTTCAAAGGCAAATTGATAGAGGAATATTATCAGGAAAAGAGCATTGAGTGGCTCTACCATGTGCCTTATTACCCTGCCGCTTCAGGACTGATTGAACGAATGAATGGGTTGTTGAAGGAACAGCTGCGCAAATCTGGCGATGGCAATTTGGCAGGCTGGTGTGATTGTGTGTTTGATGCGGTGCAAGTGCTAAACAATAGGCCTGTGAATGAGCATGAAACTCCTTTGATGCGGTTAATGACTCCTGCTTTACAGATTCAACCCAATTCAGTCAAAGAAACCCTATTGTACTGGGAAATTGCCCCGGGTTCTTTAGCTCCCTATCAGGCGACTCTAGAGTCAGCAGGGGTAGACTTGCATTCCCATGAGGAAATCAGATTAGACCCAAGAGGGATGGTTGTAATTGAAACAGGGATTGGAGTACAAATTCCCCCAGAGCAAATGGGATGGATTGCCCCTAGATCTGGCCTAGCATTGAAGGGAGTTCAAGTGTTGGGAGGGATAATTGATGCCGATTACCAAGGCGAGATCAAAGTCATCCTGATGAATAGTGGCGAGCAATTGTTACCGATCCACAAGGGCGATCGGGTGGCCCAACTGATTATTAGCCCCGTTAAGTTGTCCATGATTAAAAAGGGGAGCCTCCTACAGTGTTAACTACCCTTGGGGATCGTGGTTTTGGCTCCTCAGACAGTATGGTACCGGGTGCGAAGGTGTGGGTGGAAAGGCCAAGTGGCCCACCAGTGCCCGCAGAGGTCATTGCATCAGGCAAAGACCAAGTAGTTTTAGTAATGGAGCCTGGTAGAAAGAAATGGCAATATGTGCCCGCAGACAAATGTTACCTGAGAGAGTGATTTACAACACTGATATCTCTTTTCTGGGTTTGCCTTGTAGATCCTGTGTCTGGCTGGTGTAATTGTGGGACTAAATGGACTCCGTTCGGGAGAGTTAAACGGCATGCTGCTACCAATGAAAAATGTCACTTCTGTGCCAGCGATCAAGGAGAAACTGATGATGATGAGTAATGATGTCCAAAAGCAGCCCTATGCCGATGCTGAAAAGCCAGCCAGACCGAAGACATGGATTCGTGAAATGCGGCACACACATCAGGCGCAAGTGAAAACAACATTGATACCAGTTATGCGAGAGGAATCTTCAGGACGGCGGAAACATGCTTGTCATGATGCCTACCCCCGGGGACCCAGACCAGGTCCAGCAACCCCGGAAGCAGGCATCAAGTTATTTTGAGCAAGCCCAAAAACCCCTTCTATGGGCTGTTTGGGTGCGGTCCTGGCGCCAGGCTCATATGGAGTTAGTCCTGGCGCCATAGGTGCCAGGCTCATAGAGTAGAATTTACCTGATGCAGACCATGCTGCAAGCTTACCTGATGCAGACCATGCTGCAAGAGCTCCAAGCCAAATGAGGCTTGGAAGGGACTATTTTACCTAGGGACTATTTTTTTACTCGGGCGGGACTGGGGACGAATACTTACCAGGGACTACTTTGGAGGCTATTTAAACCACGCCCAAAGAGCAGCACACGCTTCGCGTTATTCTGCATCCAGCAGTGTAACGCTCACCGTGCCTGCAAGTCTGCATCCAGTCTTCTGCCACGCCCGCCTCGAGTTTGGAGCTCCTAGAAAAAGGGAGAAAGAAGGAGAAAAGGTTATAACAAGAGCAATACATTTGATCCTTACCTGAATTCCCGATTCAGCGTGCCTTCGAGCTGGAAGAAAGAAGTTATTTTATGCACGTCGCCTCGCCTGCTGCAGCGCCGCGCTGAACTCACCGGCCTTCGCAGCATCTTCACATTCCACCGCATCCTCCTGCATGTTCCCGCCGCATTCCGGCATCTAAGGAGTAGACAAGAACAGCAAGGTGAGCCAAGGGAATACACAGAGGAATATTAGTTACCCCCCCATAGACTTACCTGATTTTACCACCGGGGATACTATCCCTCTTCACGGGTCGGCGCAGCTTCCACTGCATCTTCGCCGAACCCCCGGCCCCTAAGGGGAAACAAAAGGACAGCAAGGTGAAACAAAGGGACTATCAATGGGAACCCTCCTCACCACAATAGACTTACCTGATTTTACCGCCGGAGGTATTATTCCCCGAGACTTCATACTTTCTCTCAGCGCCTGAATAAGGGAGAAAGCAACAGGTTACATATTGGCATTATTTATAGTTGGAAATACAAATCCTTACCAGAATATTACCGGTTGCCACGAGGAACTCTTCACTAGGGTCAAGCTGCAATCTGCAAGGAATCAGACAAGAGTGAAAGTCAGGCATTTGAACTCTTACGAACTACATACTTTTCTGAGTCAACATTGTTCTGGAACTCACCAATTCCTTCGAACCAGTGAAGCAACTGGTTATCAACGCGCCCCTGCGCTCAATGCAGGATGGAGAACTCAACTTTTCAAACCATCAGGTGAGACTATAAGAGGGGGCATCAAAGGTGATCCGTGGGGAGAACAGCGGGGGTGGGGGGATTTACACTCAACTCCACGGGTGGTTAATTCCCTTTCTCCATTTGCAGAAGAATATTCCTACGGGCCAACAAAACGAAGCTAGGTGGGCCAGTCCAGTCCGTCATCTCGGCCCTACGCATCACATTGGTGGAGACCGCAGATGTCCAGTTCAGATCGACGCCTCTGTGGGAGCCAGGTGAGCGTAACAATGCTCCCATGATCTGCCAAACGGAGAATATGTGGACATACCTGGCACAACAGGTGCTCAATATTACGCACTTTTGCCTTAGTGACGTGCCCAATGCTGAAGCCTTACTGAATACGTGTTTAGTAGCAGTGCCAACGCCATTTCCGGTTCTAAAGCATATTTTCGGCATCACGCACAATGATTCTTTGGTTCAAGATTCCGATATCAGGCAATCCTTTTCCGTCTATGAGTACTGCAGGTTTTGCAAGGAAACAGATCGCAAATGGAGAAATTTGACAAGTATTATAACCTATAATATAACTCAAGGTGATGTGTGTTACCTTATGACATGCAATGCAAAAGAAATTGGCAAACGCCAACAGCTCAATTTAACCAAACAGCAAAATCACACTGTGTTCGAGACACAATTGTGTTCGCGAGTTCCACGCACATGTACCAGTGTGAATAACACTATGGGCCTCATTACGAGTCCGGCGGTAACCGAGGTGGTAAAACCGCATGGTTACCGCCGGACTCGTATTACCATTCCGCCTCCGTGATTCCCGGAATTACCGGGGCATTACAACCCCGGTTTTCCGGGAATCACGGAGGCGGAATGGTGTTAATCCCCATTCCCATTGAGTCCTATGGGACTCAATGGGAATGGGGACCATGGTGTAAGCGGATTCAATTCAACAGCACAGCTAAGTCAATGCCTAGTCTGGGATGCTGATGGAAACCCTTATTGATATATTTTTATGTCCAGTTCATGTACTCTGGATGACAACCCTTATATCACACCCCTCTCTTAGAATCCCCCTGACCCCACTGAGCCAAGAAGTAGGTTTGTTTCGCAAATTAAAAGGTTTTATTTGAAAAATTAGACAGTATATATATATCACACTTTTATAGTAGATTAATATTTGATAGCACACTTGTGAGGATGATAGTGATCAACAATGGATAATGTTACAGTGGTACACTCTTTTTGATGGCTTAGAAGTGATATAGAGAGGATAAAATAGCTGAGAATGCTTTTAGGGCTACAAGGACAATGCAATGATGAATGAAAATGCAGTACAGAAAATAAACTTGATATGACTTCAACAAAAAACAAAGTAATCACTTTTCTTTGACAATTCACCCCCCCCCCCTTTATGCAAGGTAAGGAGATGAAAAAGGAGAGCGTACAGTCCTACGGAATGCAATCAAATATAATTCAGTTCAGTTCCCCCCCAGCAAGCTTAGAGGAAAACAGGTAGAAGTTTGAAACACAGGCCCAAAATGCTTTGAATGTGATGACAATGAAGTGAGAAATGTGCTAAAAATGCTTTAAATTCCCTCTAGAAGTTCAGGGTGGGTGATATCTAGCTGATATTAGTTCAGGCTCACTTTAGCAATGCTCTATGAGTAACTAGCAGGTTAAAACGAATTTTAGCAAAGGAAAGCAAGGAGCTGCTGATTTTTACACGTGGCTGAAATTGTGCAAAATGTCAAATCGCGGCAAATTTAGTCGTGTGCGTCGAGCGGGATTACAGAGGCACTAAAGGGAGTAGGAAGTCGGTTCTAGGCTCGTTGGAAAGCTTAGAATCTTAGCTTTAAGATGACAGATCTCGCTCCTAGCACAAACGGTTCCGGAGATACGGCCGATTTAATAAAGGTAGTTTTTTTCGGATTTTAAATTTTAAAGCTCAGAATGACAGATGACAGTTTTCAGTTTTAAAGATGACAGAATGACACGATTCTAGGAGGCAGTTCTAATAGGCTAAAATAGTTTGGATTAGAGTATTTTAAACTAAGAGATTGGTTTTGCACAGTGAGTACTCACACTATATTTTTGAAATAAGCCGTCAAGGTCTGGTCAGGTTGGACGGGACTTCCGGCGGGTGGTTCTGAAGTCCTGGCTATCTGGGTCAGCTCTGCTCTCTGGGTCTGTCAAGCACCGGTTCTGCTCACAACGGTCTGGTTTGTGGTTCTCTCTGGTTCCGGATACAGCACTGCTTTCTGGATACTGCTACAGGTTCTTGCAAAAGTTCTTGGCAAAGAATTCAAACAGCTCACCCGGCTGTTGAATAGTTTGGTTGGTTTTGAGACCTGCTGAAGAGGATTCAGCTTGTGGATTCAGGCCTCTCTGCTACAAATTCTGGAGTTAATTTCTGGTCTCTGAATATTGATGGATTTGAAGTCTGGATCTCTGGATGTGAAGTCTCCCGGCAAAGTGTCCCGCAAGAAAGTGGAAAGTGGATGTCCCTACCTGGGTTTCAATGTTCCTTTTATGTGTTTTGAAAGTGGGTGTGTGCCTGGGCCTAGCTAAGCCTGCCCCTCTCTACTTGTCATTGGCCCAATTCTCCTCTCTCCCATGATTGGGGGAAGGAAATGGATTGTCATCATGATGAGGTCTGTTTATGGGTCAGAGGATCCTCCCCTGGTCAATGTGCCCACAAATCTATATTTGATTCAAATACATATTTCCCAGATACACAAGTGGTTGACATTACATGTACATATTACAGATGAATTAAGACAGGTCTCTGTTCAAGCCCCATGTTCCTGCGAGCTGGGATTCAGAAATGACAACATTTTGTGCTTTTTGGTCGGTTTACCAATATCGGACATTTACCAAAAATTACACAAATGTGCGCAAGGAGTATGGACATTAATTGATGAAGTGTCAGATTTTTAACATGCAGACATTTGGAGTAAGACCCTATTTTCCGCTAGCAACCCCCGAGAATACACCACAGGTTCCTAACACCTCTTGAAACGTGCACAGAAAAATCACAAGAATAATGATATTACTTATATAATTCTGACAAGTCTGTACTATGAATTATCCATCTTTTTTTTAAATTATGCTCTGGCCCAAAGGGGTGTGGTTTCCCCCAAGCACATGGTGGAGTTTCTGGTTTGTCCACTTCCCCCAAGCTCAGTTTGCTAGCAGAGGCACTGCCCCTCCCAGTTTCTCCCAAGAGGAAGCCATTTTATGACCCTCCCAATATAACATTTGCCTGAGTCCAGGACAGGGCTTTGTTCAACTTCCTGCAGTCCCCAGGTGCTCCTCCCTTAGCCCAATCAGAGAGGTGTCATCTCCTTTTGGCAGGGGGCAGCAGGATGCAGCTAGGCCTGGGAAGAGTGGCTGGGCCGGTTTCTCCTGTCGGGGGTAGTTGTCAGGCAGAATTCAGCTAAATGTCACTTTCGTTCCCAGTTTTCTACATTCAAATCCAACTTACATGCAGCTATTTTTATATATACATTAAATAATTGCTTCCTTCAAGTCATTTCAGAATAGTTTTACATTGTATCCACCTCTTAGCAAGTCTTTCCTTGGCCTGATTTGGGTTAATTTGTTCAGTTTTACACCAAATTCTGGTGGTTTTAAAACGCCGGCTTTCTGATAGTGGTGAGCACCAGTATTGCATCCCTTTTGACATTAATAAAATGAATTCCCCACAATTCTGGGTTGCTTTTGGCAATCGGCATTGCCATTCCCAATGGTTTCAGGATACTGTGTGTGTAGCCCAATGGTGGTTTTAGGCAGTGCCCTCCTTTGCTCACAACATAGGCAAAAATGGGTGGCAGCCTATTCTTCATGTTTTCCCTGTGCACTCTCTGGGGAGTTCTGGCCATCATGATGTTTTCAATGCCAGTACTGCACAGTTTTATGGTAGGGCTTGGCTGCATGGGTAAAAACATCCCATAAGCCCCCCTTCTTGCGATGGCCATTCTGATCTTTCACTGATGGATGGCACAGTTCAGCATCTTTTCGTCCCTCCAGTCGATCAATCAGTTCTCCTTGCTGGTCCTGATGGGAGGATTGGGCGGTATCCCGGGCCCCTCGGATCTTCGCTCCCGATCCCCAGGTCGCCTCCTGTGGTCAGTCTCCATGGTTTCATCTCTCCTAGGATGATAAAGCAAAAGCGGCAATACCTATTCATAGACATTTCTCCACCCCTATTAATGGTGTGGCGAACACATACATTTTATACATCCGGTTACATTTTTCAGTCTTGTTTTAAAACAAGATATAACATGAAACATTTTTTTTTCCAATCATAATATTTTAGAGACTATGGGCCTCATTACACGGAAGGCGGTAATGGTTAACGGCCACCGTTAATGGTAACGGTGACCGTTAACCATTGCCGCCTTACTACGAGGTCCCTTAGCGGGTTGGTGCTTTAACGCCTGCCTTTTGCAGGCGTTAAAAACCAACCCGCTAAGGGACCTTGGAGCTAATTACGGCACCGCAAAATTGCGGTGCCGTAATTAGCGCCTTCCCCATTCCCATAGAGCCCTATGGGGCAGAAATGGGAATGGGGAAGGGCAATGGCGGAAGGGGGATTTACCGCCCCACCAACCTTGGAATGGGGCGGTAAATCCCCTTTCCGCCAAGGCGGTGCCGGTAATTTACCGGCATGGTCCAGGGTGCTAATAGCACCCTGGATCACCGCCTTCCGTGTAATGAGGCCCTATATGTGGGATATTTTAGGATGGGAACTGAATTAATCTGGAGCGGTCCCCTCTGGTATTGCAGAGGACTCCTCCAGTTGCTGCAGAGTGTGCCTGGGATGGCAACACTTTAGCTGATGTATATGTACCCACTTGTCTTCCCCTTCCGCCAGACTACCTTTGGGGATGCGGATCTTATACGCTACAGGGGAGATCTTGTCTATAAGTTCAAACGGTCCCTTCCATGTAGGCAAAAATGTTTGCTGTTTGGCCTGGTTCCTTTGGAAATTGTATAGATAGACCCGGTCCCCGACCTCGTATACTTTCCTGGTGGTTTTCAGGTCGTAGTGGGTTTTCTTGCTATCAGCTGATCTTTCTAGATTCCGCTGAGCATAGGCAAAAGCATGTTGAAGGGGTTTCCTTAAATTCTCCACATACTCATGAGTTATGGAGGCATTTATCAATGTCTGCTCTTGGGTCCTGTAGAGCAAATGCTGGGGAAGCACCATCTTGCGTCCGGTCATCAACTCAAATGGTGACATTTTAGTTGCAGATGAAGGGGTAGATCTGATGGGCATTAGGACCAGAGGTAGTCGGATATCCCAACTTGGCCCAGAATCTGCCACAAACTTTTTTAAGATGCTCACAATGGTTCGGTTGTAGCGTTCTACTGCCCCAGAGGAAGCTGGCCGGTAAGCAATATGTAACTTCCTTTTGACCCCCAGTATCTCCCAAATCTTTGTCATTACCTCGCTGGTGAAATGGCTACCTCTGTCTGACTCAATCCTTTGAGGTAGACCAAAACGGGAAAAGATGTGATTAATCATCAGGGCAGCTGCTGTTTCTGCCTTGCAGTTTGGGGCCGGGAGACATTCCACCCACTTGGTAAACAAGCATGTGACGGTCAACATGTACTTGTTTCCTCTAGACGAGCGAATTACAGGGCCTATGAAGTCGATTTGAAAATCTGACCATGGCAGTGTCATCCCCCTCTTTTGGAGAGGCGCACGGTGTGTGAGGGATGTTGGCTGAAATTGTGCACACACAAGACACCCCTTCAAGTATTGGTCGAGGTCCTGCCCATGTGTGGTCAGTATGCAACCTCTCTTAACATTTCCAGTGTTGTGTGAAACCCCCTATGACCAGCGGTGGCCGCATCATGGGCGTGACTTAACATCAGGCTTCGGAATGAGGTAGGGACCACCCACTGATCATGGCCAGCTTGGGATTTCCTTACCAACAAACCGTCTTGGATTCGGAAACTTTTTGGATATTTCATCAACACTCTTAGGTCCTCTTTCCCAATGTAATCGGTATCCGTCAGGGGAAAGTTCTCAGGGTCCTCAATGTATTGGTAAAACTTACCAATTATCGGATCCCCCTTCTGAGCTGTAATCAAATCAGCATCAGGGGTGTCCTTACTCCATTGTGCAGTTGAAAGATCATTGTGAGCATTTGTCTGATAGCAGTGACCTGGATTTCCCCCAACAGCGACTCTATTTCTATTAGATCCCGTTGGATGGCCCCGGTTTTGGCCAGCTGATCAGCTAAGTCATTTCCAGTTTTGTCTGGTCCCTCTACTTTGGAATGACCCTTGATCTTTTTCCAATAGATGGTCATCCCATTCGATGTGACCAGATCATCAATATTTTGGATTAGCTTCCCATGTTTCAGGGGTTTGTTATTAGCACATAACATGCCTCTGGTTTTCCAATTGACCAGGTGCTCCACAAACCCGTTCCGTACATAATCCAAATCTGTGATTATGACCAGTTCGTGGAGTTGATGTTGGACAGCAGTGAGGATGGCCTGATGCACAGCCATCAATTCTGCCACCTGACTACTTCGGGGACCAATTTTGTATCCAGCGGAGGGGTCTGGAAACTCCTTCACCCCTGCATTCCCTACGCCGGCCACCAGTTCTTTCTCCCCGTTGTTGTCAACATGGTAAGAGCATCCATCCACATAGACAGTGGGCATTCCCTCACACTTGTCTTCTTCAAAGACTTTGTGTGGGGAATTAAGGTATGCCTCCATGTTGTCCTTGATTTTTAGACTTTCGTCCTCGAGACAGTTTTCTCTGGCACAATCATGCAAGTCAGCCAGACCTTGCGCGAGGGGACTCTTCTTGTTTTGGCCATATCTGACCTCCACAGGAAAGCCTTGCATTGACAGAATCCAGGAAGTAATTCGGGAATTACTTACATTTCCGGCCCGGATTCTGTCACTTTGGAGATATTGCAGAGGCTGGTGTGGAGTCTCCACTATGATGTGTTCCCTCTGGTAAACGGGCGGTAATTCTTCAATGCCCACACCATTGCCAGGAGTGCCTTCTCACAATCGTTGAATTTTTCCTCCACAGAGGATAAAGTTTTGCTTGTAAAGGAGATTACTTTATTGACCTTGTCATGCTTTTGGTATAATACTGCCGTCAAGCACGTATTAGAGAACCCTGTCTCCAGGAAGAACTCCTTGTTTCTGACAGGGTAAGCTAGGCAAGGCGCTTGTGAGAGGCTTCTTTTGAGTTGTCTTACTGCCTCGGCTTGTTATGGACCCCATTCCCACTTGACCCCCCCTCAGGAGATGAATCAGGGGTCTAGTGATCTCTGCGTAGCCCTCAATGAACTTTCTGCTGTAATTAGTCAGTCCAAGGAGGCTCCTTAGTTCCCGCAGAGTTGTGGGATGCTTCAGTTTCTGGAGTGCTTCCACTTTCTTTTCTTAGGGACAGAGACCCTGAGGAGTAATCTCATGCCCCAAGAAATTAACACGGGTTCTACACCACTGTGCTTTCTGAAAGGAAAGTTTTGCTCCGGCGGCCCTCAACTGTGTCAGAACATAACGGATCTCTGCTATGTGTTCCTCCACAGATGAACTTTTGATGAGGACATCATCTACATAAGCCAGGTTACCCCTCGCACCCACGTCGGGCATGGCCTTGTGTAGGAAAATGTTGAATTCATTGCCAGAGTTGAGGTATCCAAAGGGAGTCCGGGTCCATGTGTACTGCTGGCCCCCAAAGGTAAAAGCCAGTTTGTATTGGTCCTCCCTACTGACAGGCACAGTCCAGTATCCATTGGTCAGGTCTGTTGCTGTGAATACCTGTGACCCCTGGATCTGGGCCAGCCCTTGGTCAATGTAGGGCAGAGGCCATCGGGAAGTATGGACCCGTTTGTTGAGCTCCCTAAGGTCGGCGCAGAGTCTCCACTGGCCGTTTGGCTTCAATATTCCCAGCACCGGATTATTGAAAGTGCTGTGGACTGGACGGATTATTCCCCAGGACTCAAGGTTCTTAATTATTTCAGTAAGGGACTCCATGGATGCGAGAGGCAAGCGATATTGCTTCACAAACACTGGAGTCATGACAGGGTACGTGGGAATTGTTGTTGTGTGGATGTCGGTGCGACCACATCATATGAGTCTACCGCAAAGAGATCTTGGAAATCCAAGAAAACTTGTTTCAACTTTTGCTTCTGTTCCAGAGTCCCGCAGGCATCAGCTAGGTTGACTCTCTCTTCCACCATCTGCCTGAAGCCTGGAAAGACTTCTGGTTTAGCTATCTCAGCGGCCTCCTCCAGCTGGGTGGAGAAGTCCCTGGTCAGAGTGCTGATTTGGACTGGAGGCTTCAGGTGGGAAAGGCAGCCCTCATGGACCTGGAAAATCACCTCATCCCTCCTGAAGTCACAAGTCACATCTTCCTTACCATAAGGGCAAGAAGTGTACACCAGGAAGTTCCCCCCATGCCGGGTGAAAATCCTGTCTGGTGTTGTATTGTCATCACTGTCACTGTCAAAACAGTCCTTGGGGATTGGTCCTAACAGTTCATTTCCTAAATCAATGGAGAAATGTCGGTCATCAACCGCCATTCCAATAACGGTGCCTGCGGCTAGAGTAATACTCTTTAAGTCGCTGTTATCCACCTCTATTGGAATGGTGTCATGTTCTATGTTGACTAATGGTGTTGGGTTTACCCCTAACCCTTGCTGTTGGAGAGAAGCATTTAGATGAATATAAGCATCAGGGTTTTTCAATTTTTGTCCTCTTTTAACTTTCACTTCCAGGGAGAATTGTCGGGTCCTTTCTGGGATGGTGACTTCCTCTTTAATCTGAATTTCAACTGCATAAGGTAGCAATTGAGCTGACCTAAATGCTTTTTCTGAATCATCAAAGCCCATGGGATTATCCGCTAATCGGGACCAAGCTTTGAAGTTTATTAGGTCCAAACTAATGGCAAAGCGATTGAGAATGTCACTGCCTAAGTAAAAGGCGGCAGTGACGTCTCGCACGACCCAACAATTATGGACTATGCTCTTGTTGCCAATGGAGATTTTGAGCATACACCTGCTTGGCAGGAGATGTTTGGAATTGGGTGCTTCCAGGTCCATTTCCCATTTATCTATCAGTTTGAATGTGGGAATGGCTGGATCTTTTGGGAGTTGGCGGAACATGGCTTCGCTGATGAAGCTCTTACCGTTGTTCACACACACGCGAGCGAGAACAGAGTCCTTCCCATCATTTAACTGAACAGGGATGAACAACTGCTCTCCAATTTTCTGAATATCAGCCAGGCTCTGAGCTGATTTCACATCTTTCTGGACTATAGGAGTGGGAGTGTCTGATTGTGGATTGGTAAAGAATTTCAGAGTGTTTCCTTCCAGTGTGGAATACCACCTTAAACTGGAAGGAAGGTTGATTTTCAGAAATAGAGAGGACCCCCCACCACCAGTCTGTTGTCCTACTGCTATTACGGTCACGTCTGGAATTTGGTTGTTCTGGAAGTGAAATTCTACTGGGTCAGATTTTTGTTCAACCATGTGGCAGGTGCCATTTAAACTAACATGGTTGACGCTCTGTTTTAATTTTATTGGTCAGCTAGTCTGGGTCCAGAGGACCTTGTTTACACAATCTATTAGGGGTGACAACCTTCTCAGGAGGTCGTTCCCTAGTAAACAATGGGTGCCCTCTGGAGTCACTACTATGACCGGGTGTTTCAACCTGTGACGCCCAATTTTAATGTCCAAATCTGCCGTCCCCTCGATGGGAATTTCCTTCCCATCAAAGTTCTGGAGTTGTCCAGGAAGAGAGGTGAGAGGAATACGATAATTCTCTCCCCTTCCTAAATTCAGTTCATCAAAGGCCCTTCTGGACAGAAGGGTAGCTTGAGATCCAGTGTCCACCAGTGCTGAAATTGTACCCTGCCCCTGTACTTGTACTGGGGCATAATATCTTCCCTCCTTCTCCTCAAGGGGGCACAGATAATGCACATTTTTGGACAACTGTTGGGCCAATTTTCTGGTTTTGGACATTGCAAAAGAAGAAGAAGAGATTTGGGCAGAATTCTGTGGAGAGCATTGGGAATCTAAAAGGAAAAATTGGCAACTGGAGATCAGAGTCATTGTGGGTTCCCCTGGTTCCGGTTCTGGGGAGCCCCCCCTTTTGGAGGCAGTCACCAGGATGGGTTTGAACCAGGGGATTTCGGTATTGTGGGTTCTGGGATGAGATGATGGGCGGCGGTAGCTCAGTCTCCATATCTCCCCAGTCTGGATTGGAATCCCTTGGGACCCATTTTTCTTTGGGAGGAGTTCCCCCATCTCTAAAGGAGAAGATCCTTTTCCCAGGATCCTCTGGGGATCCCTCTCCCTCAAATTGGAAGATCTGTACCTCCTCCACAAACTGGGCCTATTTGGGTACTTTGTTTCTCCTACCCCCCCCTCTGCTCCTTTGGAGGCAGACTTTCAGGGGCAGGAGATTTAATTTCCAGTTCCTGGGTTTCCAGGGGCTGTTTACAAGTGAGGAAGATAGCTTCCTCCAAGGCTTTACACCCCCTTCCCTTTGTGCCTCCTCCCTGGGAACCGGTGGGTTACCGGGGTGCTGCCCTCGTCATTATTCTGGAGCACCAGGTCCAGAGTTTGGGGCGTTCTGTGCCGGCATGCCCATCTGAGGGTTCTGTTGCGCCCTCAGCATGTGACCCAGATCCCGAGACATGTTTTGGAGCTGGCGCTCAAGTTGTGAAACCCGCTCAGGCTGATACGGGGTTCTGTTTTCCCCCCTGGGCTGATACCGGGAAGGGTAGCTATCCCTTCTCTGGTAATACCCCGGGTTGGGAAGATTTGGGTACCCCTCCACCCTTGGTCTCCCCTCTCCCGGATTAGGTTGTCTGGGCTCAGGGAATTGGGGAAATAAGGATGGATGATTTTGGGGCTGGAAGTTGGGTGGATACCTGGGAAAAAAGTTCTGCCCAGTGTTTGGGGAATTTCTGCCCTCCTGTGGGAAGTTAGGAGGGAAGTTCCCTGGGTCAGGTGCTTGGCTGGATCCCCCTCCCCTTGGGCTGGAGGAGTCCACACATAACCCAGGATTGGTTGGTTTCCCTTGTAGCAGAGACTTACATAGTCAGGGGAGCCGGGGACCCCATTTGTGGGACTACCTCTTCGACTCCCTGTCTGTGACTGGCCCGAGGGCCTTCTGGGCTGTGAATTATTTGGTGCAGGCAGGTTTTTAGCCCCCCCCCATCTCCAAATCTAAAACGGGGGCAACCTTTACTTCTGCCACCTTGGCAGCAGCAGGGGTGCTGTTGGTTTTGGGGTTTTTCTGCGCATTACTTTTATTTTCTATGGGCTTCTGCACCTCATAGATCCGGGTGGCTTGCTCAATGACCCAGTCTAAAGATCTTTTCTCGTGAAAATCTCTCACGAGCTGGGTCATTATGTACTTGGGAAGAGCATGGAAAAATGTGTTGATGAATTCTCTGCTGTCCGTGCGCACCCTTCTGGTGGTCTGTGCAAAAGCACGATTCAATTCTTGCACAAATTCTTGTGGGGCCTGATCCTCCCCACATTGCAAATTGTAGGCTGCCTTGCGAGCCTCTTGAAGATTTCTATGTACAGTAAAATGTTTCAAGATGGCCGCCCTATATGTGGACCATCTTGAATGGTTTTGGTCCTCCAGCCCCGCAAAGAAACTGGAGTATTCAGGGGAGAATGTCCATTTGACGTACTGGATGCTGTCCTTCAAATGGAAAAGTCTCCATCATTTGCTCATAGAGCTCCAAGTGTTCCCAAGCAGAATACTTGCCGTTCTTATGATAAGGCGTGATAACACTCCGGATTGCCTTAATCTGTTTTAAGGGGTCCTTAAGCAAGGCCCTTTTCACCTTATTGGCCTTTTTGGTTTGGGTAACCCTGGTCCATTCATCCTCAGATTCAGAAGCACTGCTCCCAGAGGTGCCAGTCTGATCTTCCAGGTTTCCCGGATTCTGCGAGCCTGGGAATAGCTGGCAGAATGTGGGGACCTGGTCTCCTGTGTCCTGTGACGCTCAGAGGAGTCTTCAGATCCCTCCTTGCTACCAGGATTTAATGGGTACCCCCCCACTGACCTAACTGGGCAGAGGTTTTCAGGATGCCCTTAGTGGGCCTACTCTCCTGGGGTTCCCCACTAAATTGCACTGTACTTAGGTGCCCATACCCGTATGCCCGCCTATCCATTCCTGGGTGGTACTGGCCTATGAGCCCCATCCTTTTGGCTGGATAGTAATCTGCCATCCCTATGGCCCTGTGCTCATGTGCGCCAGGGGACATGGGGGTGGCAGAGTCCAGGGACTGGGAGAGATGAAGGCCTCTGGTACTAGGGCTCCTGAGGTTATGCTCAGGCGTTTCCCTTTCCCAGTGAACCTCATCTCTATCAGCCCCTGCTCCCTGTTGCAATGCAAGAGCCTGCGCTTTCAGTTCCTTAGTTAAGGCCTTACTAGACTCTATCAGTCTCTCCTGCATGGCTACCTGTTGCTGGAGCCTATCATTGTGCTGACAGAGAGCCTCATTATCTCTCTGTGCCTCCTGATTGGTCCTGGAGTACTGGGCCAGTCTTTGCTGCAGGAGGGTTACCTCCTGAGTCCCATGCATACTGGCCTGCTCCTTTCTTGCCAGAGCCTCTTCCACCCTCCTGGTGTGCTCTAACAGGTTCTGATGCTCTTTTTGGAGGTCACCCAGCCCCTGGAGGGCCAAGTGATTTTCTTCAGTTTTTCTTTTTAAATGGCAGACTTCCTGGCCTAAGGTGTCCCTTTCCTGACTAAGAGTCTGCATCTGTGCCGCCAGGTCGTCCCTTTGCCTTTGAAGGGCACCAGCTTTCTGGCGCTCCTGATCAAACTCTGCCTGGGTATCCAGGTCTTTCAGGATCAGTTTATTGCTCTCTGCCTTTTCCCTATCTAGGTGGCTTTGCAGGGTGACTACCTGCTCAGCACATGCCCTATTGAAATCTAATTGTTGCTCCAGCTTTTTCTGGCTCTGCAGTAGGGAGTCCAAACCTTCTTGGTACTCCTTCTGCAAGGCCAGAAATCTGGTATCCTGGTCAGACTTTTCCTGTTGCAGGATACACATGTCCTCTTTTATTTTAATGAGATACTGTCTGCTCTCATTTTCTGACTCCTGGCTTCTGTGCATCATCTGCTCAGAAGAGACCAGGTCCGATTGGGCCTTCTCTAACGCGATCTGTTGCCTATTTGCCAGATCTTGGCCTTCAGCACATTTGTCCTGCATGGCTCCCATATATAGATACAAATATGCCGCTATCCTAACCATCTTGTCGTGTTCATCTTTAGCTTTAGGAGCCATGTATAGTTCACTCAGGACCACATGTAATGGACCCTGATCTTTCCATATATCTGACCCTGTTTCAGTGACCTGTTGCGCGATTGCCTGCAACCAGACCGTTTGGTCCTGATGAGTCCACTCACCTCTCACAAATAGCTTATGTAAGAAGTGCTCTCTGGCTATTTTGATGTCTACCAGTGTCGTCATTCTGGAGTTTTGAGTTCCTTCCTGACTTACCGAAGTTTGTATTTTATTTTGCAAAACAGACCTTCTCCTTAGAGCGTTCCTTTGAGGAGTGCTTTACAGCGTATCACAGCGTGGTGATCCGACCGGATGTATGTATCCCGTCAGTTAGCACAATGTATTAAGCTGCACAAGTGGTAAATCTAACCCAGAATTTTCCAGCACGTGCCCCCACTTTGTAAGCGGATTCAATTCAACACTACAGCTAAGTCAATGCCTAGTCTGGGATGCTGATGGAAACCCTTAGATATATTTTTATGTCCAGTTCATGTACTCTGGATGACAACCCTTATATCACACCTCTCTCTTAGAATCCCCTGACCCCACTGAGCCAAGAAGTAGGTTTGTTTCGCAAATTAAAAGGTTTTATTTGAAAAATTAGACAGTATATATATATATATCACACTTTTATAGTAGATTAATATTTGATAGCACACTTGTGAGGATGATAGTGATCAACAATGGATAATGTTACAGTGGTACACTCTTTTTGATGGCTTAGAAGTGATATAGAGAGGATAAAATAGCTGAGAATGCTTTTATGGCTTCAAGGACAATGCAATGATGAATGAAAATGCAGTACAGAAAATAAACTTGATATGACTTCAACAAAAGACAATGTAATCACTTTTCTTTAACAATTTACCACCCGCCTTTATGCAAGGTAAGGAGATGAAAAAGGAGAGCATACAGTCCTCAGGAATGCAATCAAATATAATTCAGTTCAGTTCCCCCCCCAGCAAGCTTAGAGGAAAACAGGTAGAAGTTTGAAGCACAGGCCCAAAATGCTTTGAATGTGATGACAATGAAGTGAGAAATGTGCTAAAAATGCTTTTAATTCCCTCTAGAGGTTCAGGGTGGGTAATATCTAGTTGATATTAGTTCAGGCTCACTTTAGCAATGCTCTATGAGTAACTAGCAGGTTAAAATGAATTTTAGCAAAGGAAAGCAAAGAGCTGTTGATTTTTACACGTGGCTGAAATTGTGCAAAATGTCAAATCGCGGCAAATTTAGTTGCGTGCGTCGAGCGGGATTATGAAGGCATTAAAGGGAGGAAGTCGGTTCTAGGCTCGTTGGACAGTTTAGAATCTTAGCTTTAAGATGAGAGTTAAAACTCGCTCCTAGCACAAACGGTTTCGGAGATACTGCCGATTTAATAAAGGTAGTTTTTCAGATTTGAAATTTTAAAGCTCAGAATGATAGTTTTCAGTTTTAAAGATGACAGAATGACACGATTCTAGGAGGCAGTTCTAATAGGCTAAAATAGTTTGGATTAGATTATTTTAAACTAAGAGATTGGTTTTGCACAGTGAGTACTCACACTATATTTTTGAAACAAGCCGTCAAGCTCTGGTCAGGTTGGACGGGACTTCCAGCGGGTGGTTCTGAAGTCCCGGCTATCTGGGTCAGCTCTGCTCTCTGGGTCTGTCAAGCACCGGTTCTGCTCACAACGGTCTGGTTTGTGGTTCTCTCTGGTTCCGGATACAGCACTGCTTTCTGGATACTGCTACAGGTTCTTGCAAAAGTTCTTGGCAAAGAATTCAAACAGCTCACCCGGCTGTTGAATAGTTTGGTTGGTTTTGAGGCCTGCTGAAGAGGATTGAGCTTGTGGATTCAGGCCTCTCTGCTACAAATTCTGGAGTTAATTTCTGGTCTCTGGAGATTGATGGATTTGAAGTCTGGATCTCTGGATGTGAAGTCTGAAGTCTCCCGGCAAAGCGTCCCGCAAGAAAGTGGAAAGTGGATGTCCCTACCTGGGTTTCAATGTTCCTTTTATGTGTTTTGAAAGTGGGTGTGTGCCTGGGCCTAGCTAAGCCTGCCCCTCTCTATTTGTCATTGGCCCAATACTCCTCTCTCCCATGATTGGGGGAAGGAAATGGATTGTCATCATGATGAGGTCTGTTTATGGGTCAGAGGATCCTCCCCTGGTCAATGTGCCCACAAATCTATATTTGATTCAAATACATATTTCCCAGATACACAAGTGGTTGACATTACATGTACATATTACAGATGAATTAAGACAGGTCTCTGTTCAAGCCCCATGTTCCTGCGAGCTGGGATTCAGAAATAACAACATTTTGCGCCTTTTGGTTGGTTTACCAATATCGGACATTTACCAAAAATTACACAAATGTGCGCAAGGAGTATGGACATTCATTGATGAAGTGTCAGATTTTTAACATGCAGACATTTGGAGTAAGACCCTATTTTCCGCTAGCAACCCCCCAGAATACAGCACAGGTCCCTAACACCTCTTGAAACGTGCACAGAAAAATCACAAGAATAATGATATTACTTATATAATTCTGACAAGTCCGTACTATGAATTATCCATCTTTTTTTTAAATTATGCTCTGGCCCAAAGGGGTGTGGTTTCTCCCAAGCACATGGTAGAGTTTCTGGTTTGCCCACTTTCCCCAAGCTCAGTTTGCTAGCAGAGGCACTGCCCCTCCCAGTTTCTCCCAAGAGGAAGCCATTTTACGACCCCCCAAATATAACATTTGCATGAGTCCAGGACAGGGCTTTGTTCAACTTCCTGCA
Organism: Ambystoma mexicanum; assembly: GCF_040938575.1. NCBI lineage: Eukaryota > Metazoa > Chordata > Amphibia > Caudata > Ambystomatidae > Ambystoma > Ambystoma mexicanum. The sequence goes on along the minus strand of NC_090931.1, from coordinate 494,660,056 downwards.
GTCCCCAGGTGCTCCTCCCCTAACCCAATCAGAGAGGTGTCATCTCCTTTTGGCAGGGGGCAGCAGGATGCAGCTAGGCCTGGGAAGAGTGGCTGGGCCGGTTTCTCCTGTCGGGGGTAGTTGTCAGGCAGAATTCAGCTAAATGTCACTTTCATTCCCAGTTTTCTACATTCAAATACAACTTACATGCAGCTATTTTTTATATATACATTAAATAATTACTTCCTCCAAGTCATTTCAGAATATAGTTTTACATTGTATCCACCTCTTAGCAAGTCTTTCCTTGGCCTGATTTGGGTTCATTTGTTCAGTTTTACACCAAATTCTGGTGGTTTTAAAACGCCGGCTTTCTGATAGTGGTGAGCACCAGTATTGCATCCCTCTTGACATTAATAAAATGAATTCCCCACAATTCTGGGTTGCTTTTGGCAATCAGCATTGCCATTCCCAATGGTTTCAGGGTACTGTGTGTGTAGCCCAATGGTGGTTTTAGGCAGTGCCCTCCTGTGCTCACAACATAGGCAAAAATGGGTGGCAGCCTATTCTTCATGTTTTCCCTGTGCACTCTCTGGGGAGTTCTGGCCATCATGATGTTTTCAATGCCAGTACTGCACAGTTTTATGGTAGGGCTTGGCTGAATGGGTAAAAACATCCCACAATGGAAACACCGGCAGCATCTCGTAATGCTGCCGGTGTTTCCTCGTCTGCCTGTAGGCGGGCGGTGGTAAACCCTGTTAGGCAGAAACCTGTGCAGTTCCCTCTGGGACCACTGCAAACGATTTAAGACTACAGGTATTTGGCAGTAAACCCACTTGTTAGCAGTCTGTACCACACAGATTCACTTGGTAGCTGTGGCTGAGCAGTCAGACTTCCCTCAAGAAGAGTTAGGTAGTATACAGAGTATTCACAATAGGTCAAAAGAACATAGTAGAACAAGTAAACACTGACCAGAGCTTGGTGTAAAAGATATATACTTATTTATTTAAAGCCACATCTAGAAAAACACACAGGCACTAATAGTAAGCAATTCAAAAACACGGTCACTAAAAGATATACACTCCCTTAGAAGACTATTAGACAAGTCTTAAGTAAAGCCCCACTTATTTTCAGACAGCAGTGAGCGTTTAACGCAGATGGCACTCTAATAATTTGTTTTAAAAGGGAGAGAAAAGCAGAGAATAAATTGAAACAGGTCCCAACACTTTTATAAGAACACAACAAGAGAGGAAGGCAAAGTAAAACCGTGAAGTTAGAGTTCAATAGGCTGGATCCACTTTAAGAGGATCAAACGAAATGTGTCCAAGGTCACACGGTTGCAGTGCACAAAAGTCTTGAAAAGGTTCAAAAAGGAGTTGGACCAAAGAAAGGGACCAGTTAGAAGGTCAAGGCGGCCAGCCCAGTCCAGAAGGTTAAGGGATTATTATTACCTTGTAGCAATCTTTAGAAAGGGAGGCCTGGCGGACACGGTACCTTAAAGTGGTGAGAATACTCCAGCAGGGGCAGTTGTTCCTGGCAGCGGATGCAGTCGGTGCTTCGTCCGGGGGAAGAGAGGATCTCGTCGGGGAGGAAGACAGGAGTCCATTGCACTGCCAGAGAAAAAACCAGCCGCAGAGTTTCTCAGGTAAAAGGAGCGGTCCTTTGGTTCGCGGTCCAGTGGTAAGTGGCTATCCGGTTGCCGGGGTGCTTGGCACGGGCAATTCGACCACAAGCCGGTCTGGGGTGCGAAGAGAAGAAGGTAAACTGGTTGTGCCCACCAGTCAGGGGAAGAAGCCTCCCCAGCCGGGAGATCTTTTCTGTCGTCGGGAAGTGGTGAGTCGGTTCCGCAGGGCTCCACCGGTGGTGTCGTTGTGGTAGGTAGGCTCAGCTTCTCCCTTGTCGGATTCTCAGGTCCTGTGACGACTTCTGAAGTTCCAGTCCGCAAAGCCCTGCTTTTATGCAGCACACCCCCATTCACTCAGCCTGGCTGTCAATCAAACATGCTAAGTGGTGAGCCGGCCGGCTCACCACTTGGGCCAATCACACAAGAGTGCGACTTGAGTTACCAAGGTAACTCAGTCCAGGGTGCCTAAACCCCTTCCCACTCCCCCTGTGGTACCCAGACAGAGTGGCACCACTTTTGGAGGCTTCTGTGGAGAAGCCCGCCAAAAAGTGAAACAAAGGGCTCGACTTGGGTTGGAGTCACAGAAGGGGACACAAACGCCATTTTAGAATAGAGTCCTGGCAAAAAATACCAACCGGCGAATTAATATTAAATAAATAAACCAGCGGTATGTTCGAGGCTATGAGAATTAAATAATTAAAGTTGGCAGCCTCGAACAATGGGAAAATCCCATAGGGATATATTCGCGGTCGAATATAAAAAGTATTATCCACTGCCACCAGCCAAAACTCGATCAGGGGGGACGGAGACGTGCCCCCTCGACTAACAGACCCCGGGGCAATCGAATTGCCCCGACCAGTACGTCCACAATATGATGGTTTGTACTGGTTTCTGTTAAGAATTTGGGACTAGTAAAGCCAATGGTGACTTTACATGCCCTGGGAGACAGTAGTCAGTCCCAGGGTATGGAGTCTATGGTGGGGTGTCACTATGACACCCCTGTGTCACTGCACGGAGGGTGCTGTGTAACACACATAGTAAAAATACATGAGACCCTATGGAGTAAGGGACCCCATAGCCCATAAAACACATTAACAGTCAAAGGAACACCATAAATCATGTCCAAGAGTGGGAGAAAAAGAGTCTCACTCTTGGCAGGAGAAAAAAACAACCTCCAGAAATCCAGCAAAACTGCTGGGGGACTCACTAGGTTAGGAAATTCAGCCTAAAGAGAGAATTCTCCCTAACAAACCCGCCAGGTCAGAACTGGCGGGAACATCACCTCCCGCCTGCAGGAGTTGTGATCGCCCGGCATGGAAACAACGGTGGCAGCGGGTTTACCGCCACCGTTGTTTCCATACCGGGCGATTTGTAATGAGGCCCTATGTCTTGTAATCATACAGTGATAGCTGCCAATCATTTGAATCATGTGAAACTTCCAACAGGATGGCTCTTTTCATGTGGCAACATCACATACACTTATATTCCAGCTAACATTTCCGGAGGTCCATGTGCCTTAACTCGATTAGGACTAATGATGTTCCCTTTACACCCAGCGATATCTCGAGGCAAAAGGTCAACTTTTGAGTCTGTGGGTCTATCCCCCGATTGTGATTCACATGTGCATTTGCTATCAGAAGCTGAGGTTCTAGCATTAACCCTTTCATTAGTGGGAGTTTGGGGTTTAGCCGCTGGGGGTTACACATCTTTGATCAAATTAGCATGTTTAGTAGTCAAAGGACTCAATCATACTTCTCAGGCATTAGAAGAGTTACTCCTTGATAGCAAAGTTATTAGAAAAGCAACTTTGCAAAACAGGGCTGCTGTTGATTTTCTATTGCTAAAGCACAATTTAGGTTGTAATGCAGTTGAAGGTATGTGTTGTTTCAATCTAAGTGACCATTCACGATCCATTGAAAGTCATATTCAAGGTTTGAGGGATCTCATTTCTCAAGTGTCTCAAGAGCATACTGGGAATTGGTGGGCTATGGAAGATAAATATCCAAGGGTGGAATTGTTATGCTTGAGCTAAAACATGGTGCTGGTGCGTAGTGTATTCTGGGAGCATTCAGAGCCATAATGGATATTTACTTCATGCCGCAGTGAAAAGCTGTACTTATTTCGCTGAGAGCTGAATTTACTTTGCTGAAGAAAACATGCTTTCCAAACCTGGTATGCAGTCAAGGACACTCTGCTGGGAAAGCTGGCTTTGTTATGTCTTGTTATGAGTTATGGGACTGTTTCCGCGCTTGTTCTTAGAGGAGGGAAGCACTTTGCTCCTTGAGGTTACTGTCGGTTGACCCAGCTGGCAACCAACGGTTGCCCATCAATGCGCAAGGGCATTTGCCAGAAGGTTCGAGAAATGACCACCCCTTTTTGAGGAGTGCATATATGCGGAACCCCTCAACGGTCAGACGGGACAAGTACAAAGACCTCAGTCGGAGGGGGGACGCTTCCATCCGGCATACCTGTGGGCTGTTGTGCTCTCGGCCTGGCTGTTATCGGGGTCTTCCAGCCGCTTCTGGCAAGATGAGGGATTCAGTTACACCCACGGTGATGTATTTTCTTTTGAATTCTCTGTCTTTTCTGTGATTTATTTCTGTGTTATCACTTGTTGCTTCCAAGCTTTGAATAATAGCCGTATAAGTGCTTATCATTTTCTAAGAGTGCGTGTGGTTGTAAGTCATTGCGTCGTCTACCTGCGTTTAAAGTATTGGCTCTGCAATTGCATTGGTGAATAATGACTGTCTGTGCACTCTGGGCGAGCAATACAATGTCGTCGGGGCAGCAGCTTTGGTCCTGGCGGTGCTCATCGACAATCGGTCGTGGACGTCCTGCGAAGACGAGGCTTGCGGTGCACCTCAACTGTGATAGTTTGTTGCCGCAAAGAGTCACTGAAGAACTTTGGCCCAGCAAGGGCTTTCGGTCGTCGGCATCTTTGTGGTCTTCGGGTGGCGGGAAACCCACCAGCAGATTCTCCTCGGCACGTCAGTGGCCTCAACTATCTCCGGCAGGAGAAATCGGTCGGCGGTACAGGCGATAGATTCCTTGGATTCAAATGTTCTTAGGCAAGGGAGCATTGCGGCTCCGGTTGTCGGCATAGCCCCCACTTCTGGGCGACACTGTTTCGCCGGGCCTCCAGCGGTTACGGCGTTCCTCGGAAACCTGGTCGATGACGGTGGTCAGAATGTCCGGGTGCTTTACTTGGCATTCCTCAGCGGTCCTCGTCTCCGGTCAACAGTGTTTCGAAGGCTGGCTACCAGGGGGCTTCAGCGAAGGTTTAGTGGTCTGCACAATGTTCCCTCGTAGCTCGGGGAGCGGTCTCCTAACCAGGTCCACTTTCAGATCAGTCCTCGACAAACTCGACAGCTTTCGGATAGGATCGAAGCAAATGCAGCAGCAAGTCTTCTTCCAGCTGGGCTACAAGGATAAGCATCAAGTATCAACTTCAGCTTCTGAACAATTTCCATCAGTGAGAGGTACCCAGATGTACTGTTTGTGACGCAGCAGAGTGAATGAGAGACCACTCAGGCAACCAATCATTCAGAAGGGCATTCAGGCAGGCAGACAGCCAATCAGTCTCAGAGTGCATTCAGGCCATTCTCCTCCCTCCAGACACTCACAAGGAATGCGTATTGGGATAAGTACCCAGCCATTCAGCACTCCACACTGCATTCATACCAGTTTTGGGCAGGGCTGCCTCAGTCTTTGTGTCACATACCAGAAACCAGACACCCATAACAAGAAGTGCATATTGGTCACACACTCCATTCACCCAGGTACCACCCCAAGGGTGGTACCCACAACATACAGTCACTGGGAAGGCTCCAGCCAGTCTGGCCTGGACTTCCCCACAACACCATATATGGAACTTCCACCCAACAGCCAGTCAGGGGGAAGGGACAGAGTCAGGGCTTCCCAGGACTTTGGGAAAACAAGGTAACAGGCAATAGAAAGCAAGAGGCCACAGGGGCCATCTTGTCTCCTATCAGGAATCAACTGATTCCAATGGCAGGGTCTGCGTATCCCAAAATGGAGGATACTCGGCGCACCTGTCAAATTCAGCATGGAGCTGCCACCAGCCCATACCCTGCTCAGTGGGCCACACAGAGGTGCCCAAAAACATACACTATGGGTACAGGGTTGTACCCCACCCATGGGTGCCATAAGGGTACCCTAAGGGTCTGTACACCAAACCAAACAGAGGCAGAGCTGCACTGCCAGGAGTCACACATGGACTCCTGTGCAGAAAACAATACAGAACACACATGAAAAAGGACTACAGATCAAGGACAGGTAGGCCCTTTCCCTCCAATACATTTCCAGCATCACACAGACCACTTGCCTCTGTACGAGCAGGCGTTTCCCACCAAAGATAAGCATGCCATCACTGTTGCTCACGTTTTGTAGGAAAAATACTTCATATACTACGGCTGGCCAGCCAGCATTAATTCCCACCAAGGACCAGACTTTGAATCGACACTCATCAAGCAGATGCTGGTGCTGGTTGGCATCAAGAAGGCCCGTACAACTCCATATCACCCTCAGAGGGATGCCAAAGTGGAGAGTTTAAAAATCATATATGTTTTTATTAATGTTCACATTCCAAAATAACAGAAACAATTCAACCCCATTCCTCCCTGGAGGCAAACTCTATAAGACAGTAAATGAAGGTGAGTAGATCCGACTTGCAGTGCGCTAGGTGTCCGCAAATGGGGTAAGACTTGCTGCAACACCAGACCTATGAGGCTCCACTCACAACCTCAGACAGAAACACATACAGATTTGGGTATAGGTCTGATTGGTTGTGCTAGCCTATGATAAACAGTGACACACTTCACTAGTGTTTTGCCTATGATCAATTCAAATGTTCCGATTGGTGAGTAATAATGTAATTGCAGAGAATGCTTCCTAAATTTTTCAGACCTATACCCAAATTTGTTTGTATGAAACTCTATAAGACCACTTAGTATATTCTAAGGGCATTCACATAATGTCCAAAATACGTATTTTAGGGGGGCACCATTGAAGCATATAGTCACATCTTCCCAGTTACGTTTAAAGGCGGCTTGATCTCTTTGAGCCATGTGGGTAGCCCATTCTAGTACTATAAAGTTCCACACTTTCTGTAGCCAGTCCACGTTCGTAGGCCCCTGCTTTTGTTTCCATTTATGGGCCACTACAAGCCACACAGCTATAAGTAAAAGCATGAAGCTGCGTTTCTGTCTTTTGGAAAACAGTTGTTGCCTTGGTTCCCGCAGTCCACATAGCCAAATTCCTATTTCCAAGGGGTCCTTGTTCAGGAATATCTTATCAATGTGTTTCTGGATCCCTTCCCAAAACAGCTTAATCATTGGGTAGTCCCACCATATGTGTCGCCAGATCCCCTTTGCCCTACAACCTCTCCAGAATGATGCTGACACGGTCGGGTACATCTGATGCAGTCGTTCCAGCGTGCAATGCCATTGGAACATTATTTTGTACCACACTTCTCTCGTTTGGATGGAGCGTGTGAGTTTGGGAATAGCCTTCCAAAGATGTTCCTAGTCTTCCATGGCTATGGTGTTATCAAGTGTAGACTCCCATTTCTTAATGTATTTGCATTACACTAATGTTGAACCCACATTTAGTTATCGATACAAATTTGAGATCAATTTCCTCGTGCCTCTTTGGGTAGGAACATATTTGTCTAAAGGGGTCAGTTGTCGTGTAGCCGCTGATTTTATCTGAGGGGTGGACAGCCAATGCTACAGTTGGTTATATTGAAATATATCATCCTACCCAACCTCAACCCTCTTTTACACTCCTCAAATGTTCTCAAGATGTGTCCCTGTAATACATCTTGTGTTTTCACACACCCCACTTCTTTCCATTCCTTAAAGGCTCCCGGTTCCATCCCAGCGGGGTTCCGAACTATCAGGAGAAATGGGGAGGGGGATGTAGACAGAATGCCTTCTTTGAGTGCTGCGTCCCACACCTCGGTCAGAAGTCCCAATATCTTACTAATCTTTACATTGGCTGGTCTATGATCCCGATCTAGCCATATCAATCCCGGACGGGTGTATCTGCGACTGCTCTATCTTACTGCATCCATACCTTTCGGCCCTCGTCCGTGAACCATTCCTTTATGACCCTTAATTGAGTGGCTTCATAGTACCCAACCCACCCTGGTCCCTTGAGGCGGTGAGAGTGGACATTGCTATTCCACCTGGTTTGTTTTGCCAGATTTACACCAAGATGATTTTTGTTAGTGCGCTAAAGAAACTTTTAGGGACACTGACTGGGAGAGCCTGGAAATAATATGATACTCTTGGAAGGAGTACCATTTTGATAACCGTCATTCTCCTTAACCAAGATACTGCAAGTGGGTTCCATCTGAGTACGTTTTTTTTCACCCTGGCCAGTAATTGCGGGTAATTCGCCCCATACATTTGTTCTAGCGTTTTTGTACGCCAGGGACAGTTGGGTTGGAATCCGCAAGCGTTTCATTGCACTGGCTCAACCGACAGGTTCAGAATTTCTGATTTTGTCCTATTTATTTTTAGCCCAGAGATCGCGCCAAACTTACTAATTCAGCCATCAATGTCGGCAACAACGTTTCCGGTTCGGTGATGGCAATAAGCATGTCGTCTGCAAATTACATTGTCTTATGTTCTTCCCCGGCCATTCCTATACCTCTAATTTATTTCCGATTGTCGAAGCATAACCAGCAAGGGTTCCAAATATATAGCATACAGCAGAGGGTATAAAGAGCATCCAGGCTTGGTGCCTCGTTTTCTCGCTATCCTGTTAGAGAGGGCCCCGTGTATCGCTATTCTAATGTGCAGGAGTGATAATTGGCATGCACCATTTGTATTAACCCAGGGCCGAGCCCCATACTTTCCATTGATTTAAATAAAAAGGCCCATTCGACCCGATCGAATGCCTTCTTGACGTCTAGTGACGCCAAAAGCACTGGTATTTGCGTTAAGGCCGTTTTCTCCAACAGGTGACATACACAAAGGGTGTTGTTATGGGTCTGTCTTTGGAAAATGAACCCTGACTGGTGGGGTCCTGTAAGTTTTGGCAATAGGTTTGACCGCCTAGTCTTCCAAAATGTTTGTATATATTTTAGCATCAGTGCTAATTAGCGCTATTGGCCTATCGAACCCCGGGCATGAGGGATCTTTGCCCACAAACACCACTAATTTCGCCTCGTTGATTGTACCCTTCTTTCTGAATGAATTGAACAATTTGGTTAAGCGTGGTACTAAGGCATCCTGATATCGCTTGTAGAAGCTTGTGGGGAACCCATCGGGTCCCCAGGCTTTATTTCTTGGTAGGGATTTTATGACTTCAATCACCTCGGCCTCCTCTATTTCCTCCTCAAGCCTGTCCCTCTCCTTGCATGTAATGCTACTTAATGGGACTTTGCTCATATATGCCTCCTGTTTATCGCATGCTGGTTTGTCAGACGGGTATAAAGCTTTATAGTATTTCCTAAACACCCCCAGGATCCTGTCACTGGTGGCGACATAGCCACCCAACCTGGTTTTTTGTTTCAAAATTGTGTGGGACCGGATTTTATCTGTTAACTGCCTAGCTAGCAATTTATCAGCTTTGTTAGCTGTGAGAAACCGGAAGGTGTCTCCCCAGCTAGTCCCCAGGGATCAGTCATCCAGGTGGCCAGGACACATTCATCGCTATTGGATCCAGTTCCTTTGGGTGGACCAGTGAGGGAAGATCACCTGGATGGGCGGTCCTCGGGGAGTGGGAGTGGGACACAGACGGGTGGGACGCGGTATCCCCCTTCCTTCAACACCTTTCCTCCATCCTCTCACGTAGAACATTCCAAACCACTGCCCCCCACCCCCGCTTTTCTGCTGTGAACACTTTTGCACAACACAGCGGATAACGGACTAACACTAGAGCTGTTTACCTGGCATGTCCAAATACCAGGGTCAGGCAAAGTCAGGCAATTGATCAGAATCACACATACATGATGGCCCTTTCCCTTGCCCACAGGGATAAAAGGTGCAGCCAGAGAGCACAGTACGAGAAAGGTGAACACGGCAGACAGCACGTTGAGACAGTTACCACGCAGCAGTTCAAGAGGAGAAAGGCAGCAGGAGGTGAGAGGGTGGCGAGGAGTGGAGTCGCCTTGCCCTGTTCGTCTCAGGCCCGACGGAACCTTTATGGTGGTGGATCAAGACCGCGAACAATAGCACAAGTCTCCTGCTGCAGATGTCAACGCTACATGGGGCAAGCCTATGCTGATAAGGCAGAGCAGAGGAGACACCCGCGCCAGTGGTAGCAGCCTTGAAGCCAAAGAAGCTGAAAGCCAAGCAGTTCATCACAGCCGGTCAGTCGAGGGAAGGTCGATAAGACTGGGCTGTGTGGAGTGAGAATCGCAAAGTAGCAAGTTTTGAATCAAATCAGAGGAACTTTGAATGAACTGTAAAAGTGTTAGAGGGAAGACCAGCTACTGAGAGAGACCAGCACCACGTGGGTGCTAAACTCAAGAGAGTCTGGTCGAAATCCCCCTCTCAGTAAAAACTATCGAAACCAGAAGGCCAAAGGAAGGCTGCCAAAGGAACTCGAAGTGGTCATACGTGAGGGTCGAGCAAAAGCCCTGTACAATCGAAAGACTTTGATCCGTAAGTTGGCTGAAAGAAAGGGAAGTAAATCCCACAGTGAAAGGGAACCCAGGAAGCGAATCCCATGAGAAGCCGAGTTTAGAGTCCCGAGAAACAATGTGTTTTGGAACTGTTTAAAAGGACATTAAGATTTTTGGAATACAATTTCGAAGCGTCAGCCAAGAAGAGGGGGAAACCAGGGATGAGGACATCACCCTATTTGAACTGTGGAGTACGATTGTCAAGGGTCAGCCAGAAGAGGGAGACACTTGGGACTGAACCCACCCTCCAGTGAAGATTGGGACATAACGATAACTTACTTTCATTAGTTAAAGGAATTTTTGTTTTTTCGTTAACTGAACACGTCAGGCCCGAAGTCAAGAGACTTTCTAAGGAAACGAGACTTGGCCATCGAAGGTCCAGAGAACTTCCATTGGAACTGTCGTCTCATGCTAGAGAAGCCCGAGAACGTATTGTGCTCCTCCAACTCCACATTAAAACATGCTCAGAACATGGGGAAGGGAGACCCAGGCTACCGCCTCCTGACTTATCATTTGAGAAACCTTTCTTTCTTGAAACTTAACCCCACACCCTTGTATTTAGAATAAGGAATTGGCAGTAGGTTTTTCTTAGCATAGGCTCTTTTATTTGACTAGGACTGTCCTATTTTCATTTGACAGTCGACAGCTGTCCACATCTTAGAGTTAGGTTTAGATTAGGCGTTTTCCCTACCTGCATACTACTTTCATTGTTCAATAAACACCCTTGAACTGTGAACACTTGTGTCCGTCTTACTTGTCATCATGAGTTCTCACATATGGTGTCAGTAATGGGATCGGAGTCAAATGGAACAAATTGGGGAACCCTATAATTTCAAAAGCTTAGCCAGAGAGCCTCCAACCCTTCCATTGCCACCAAGGAATCAATGGGGTTTGATATCTGTAGCAGTAGGGAAGCTACTATTCCCCCTGGGAAAAGAGGAATGATTCCTATGGATTTCATTTTGCTCGCCCCTCTGGGATGTTACAGACGATTAGCCCCCGAAATCTGGCTTAGCAAGGAAGTTTGGGATAGACATCTTAGCAGGCGTTATTGATCCCGAGGGGATGTGAAGTTTCTATTACAGAATCATGGCGAAGTCCCTTTTTAGGTACGTCGGGGTGACTAAATTGCCCAAGGAATTTTGGAGAGAGCTCTGTTCCCTCAATTCCAAGAAAGTGAACCAGATGAAACAGACAGAGGTAACCTAGGCTTTGGAGAAGCTGATAAATCCCCTACCATCGAAGAAAGGAAGGTACCTAGCCTTTGCACAGCGAAATGACCCAGCTCTCGCTGAAGTTTTTTTAACAAGCAATCCCAGAAAAAGAAGGTCTAGAAAAGTGAAGTCCCTTTTTACTTCGTAAAACTAGGGTTACTTTACAGGAAGGAAAACACCCTTGAAGGGTCAATAAAAACAACTGGTAATACCTAAAAGTCACCAAAAGGTTGTGCTATAGATCGCACATTCCCATCTCACAGGAGGATTTTGGGACGAACTAAAACTCAGGCGCATATTAGTGGAAAATGTTATTGGCCGAGTATTGATATGATATGATATTTAATTTGTATCGCGCTCGTACACAAGTGTTTCAGAGCGCGACAAGGCAAGGGAGGGGAACAGGGGAGAAACAACGATCTTACAAGGCCCAGTGACATTGAGAACGTGCAAGTGCATGGGAAAGGGAAAGGGGAAAAGTGGGAGGGGGACAGTGGAAAGTGCGGAGCAGAGAACAAATAAATAATAATAAATGATAAATAACAATAAATAGATAATAGAGGCAATAAACAGTGTTAGTGCAGCTAGCCCGTGGCAAGTGCTGTGTTTACGGCAGCAGACTGGCTAAGTCTGATAAGTGCTGAAAAAGAAGAAAATAGGGTGTGGGGGACTGTATGGGTACAGGTACAGTCCCCAGTGCAAGGGGTGGCCAGGAGGCAGTGCAGGAGGGTGGCAGGGTGAGCAGGTACCTGGGCCCAGGGGAAAGAGGGTGGCCAGGTGCAAAGTGCCAAGAGAGCAGATTAGCAGGGGATAGGGGAAGCGTAGGCAGAAGCAAAGAGGAAGGTCTTGAGGTGCTTCCGGAACCAGAGATGGTTCTCCTCAAGTTTTAGAGTGGCAGGGAGGCTGTTCTAGAGGGAGGCACCAGCCGAACACAGATCTACCCCAGCTCATTTCTTTGAAAAACGACTGACCCTGAGGAAGTTAGAGGTAGAGGAGCGAAGAGCTTGAGTGGGGAGGTATTTGTGGAGGGATAGCTGAAAATATTTTGGACCCAGGCCCCAGAAAGCCTTGTGGACAATGCAGAGGGTTTTGAATTTAATCCTTGTATCCACTGCGAGTCAATGGAGAGATTTCAGAGCTGGAGAGATACAATCCCAGAGCTTGAGGCCAAGGACAAGTCTTGCAGTCCTATTCTGGAATAGTTGAAGAGGACGGAGAGTCGAGGCAGGTGGATTTAGAAAGAGGCTATTACAATAGTCCAACCTAGAGAGAACCAGAGCTTGGGAGACAGTGGGCTTCTGGGGGAAGGAGAGGAAAGGCAGAGTACCTCTGAGGAGGTGCAGTAGGACGTTTGACTTTTTAGAGACCTCAGAAACATGGGTGGAGAAGGAAAGTGTGGAGTCAAAGATGACCCAGAGGTTCTTAGCCTCGCAGGTGGGGGTAGGAGGAGGGCCAAGGGAGGCCGGCCAGAGTGTGAGAGGAAAGGATGGTCAAGGTGTGCCGATGAGGAGGATCTCAGTCTTGCTAGCATTCAGACAAAGATCATTGGCGGCACACCAATCTTGAATGGCAGTAAGACAATCGGAGATGAGAGAGGGAGAGGAGGTGGCCGTGGGCAGCCTGAAAATGAGTTGAGTGTCATCAGCGTAGCACTAGAAATTTGAGCAGAAAATGGCAATGCAGTGGGCGAGAGTTGCCAGATATTGGTTGAAAGGCCAGGTCGAGAGGTTAGTTCCCTGGGGAACACAACTGGCAGAGAGGAACACAGATGATGATATATTCATGCCGACATCAAAACTTTCATACAAACATTTGAGTTATGTCAAAAGACCAATCTGCACATTCCATTACCTGCCCCTTTGAACCTGTTGCTCATTATAGAAGTCCCCTTCTCACACATTGGCATGGACTAATAGCACCTCTGGAAACATCTAAATTGGGGAACAAGTATGTACTGGTGATCGTGGATTATGCAACCCGATACCCTGAGGCATTCCCAATGTGAAATAATATCACTCAGCAAATCTTGACGCATCTTCTACAGTATTTCTCCAGAGTTGGTTTTCCCAAAGAAATACTAACAGATCAGGGTTCAAATTTTATGAGTAAGCTTATGGCCAAAGTCAAAGAGCAACTCCACATTACCACTTTGCGAACCTCTGTGTACCATCCTCAAACTGGTGGTCTAGTAGAAAGAATAAGACCTTAAAACTAATTATACGGAAACTGGTAGACAAAGATGGGAAGGACTGGGACCGAATGATCCCATGGGCATTATTTGCAGTGAGGAACCCCCCCGGACCCCCCCCCCGCCCCCCAAGTGTCCACAGGTTTCTCTCCTTTTGAGCTACTCTATGGAAGAGAACCGTGAGATGTCCTAAGAACGTGAGGAGGCTCCCATACCAATATCCTAAACCGCCACTAGAATGCGAGAACATGTAAAATTAGTCTGGAACTTAGCTTGTACTCACTTGGGCAAGGCCCAAAATCAGCAAAAGGCCAGTTACGATAAAAAGGTAAATTTAAGATCTTTTTCAATCAGACAGAAAGTACTAGCCCTTTTACCCACCTCAGAAAACAAACTGGTCTACAAGTGGCACAGACCCTATGAGATAATAGAAAGAAAGGGAACGTGCACGTATAAAGTAGCCCAACCAGACCGAAAACAGAATTCCACTTATATCATGTTAACCTTCTAAAAGAGTGGAAAGAAAACCCATCAGCCACCCATGCAAAGCTCTTGCTTGCCTTGTTCCCTAGGACATAGATAACTTTGACTTAATTCCACCCGAGTTATTTAGCCAACAACGAGAAGATCTGAAGGACATAATTCCATTCCCTGACATATTTTCTGAAAAAACAGGTAGAATAAAAAGGTACCTATCATTATATTCGAACACCTAAAGGCAAAGTAGTTCACCTAAAACGTTATAGTCTACCAGAGGCACTAGAACAGGTAGTGATCAAGGAAGTCAACAGAATGTCGAAGGCTAATATCATTGAACCTTCCTCAAGTCCATGGTCCTCTCCTTTCATGTTAGTCACAAAACTCGACCGACCGGTCCTGGAGATTCTGCATCGACTTCTGTCAAGTCAATGCCATATCAGACTTCGATGCCTATCCCATGCCACGCATTGATGACCAAATTGATCAACTACGGATAGCCACCCATCTATCAACCCTATATTTAACAAAAGCAAGTCCAAGTATATGAGCCAGATAAGGAAATAAAACATTGTTTTTAACAACCCTGGGGGTTATTCCATTTTAAAGTCCTCCCTTTTGGCCTACACGGTGCACCAGCTATGTTCCAATGTCTTATAGATAACATTATACAACCCTATTCAGACGTTTTGCAGGGCTTACATTGATGATATCGTAATTAATAGTAAGACCTGGGAAGACCATCTTTTCCATCTTCATACCATCATGAAAGTCCTTAGGAATGCGGGTCTATCTGCAAATCCAGCTTAATGCAGACTTGCCCAATCTGCCGTAAAATATCTTGGCTTCTTCGTGGGGAATGGAACTGTACAGCCCCAATATGAAAAAGTAAAAGCCGTCTTGGATACTTCAACTCCCAAGACCAAACGAGACCTTTGAGCTATGCTTGGGTTAATAGGTTATTACCATAGGTTTATCCCCAACTATTTGGATAAAACGGCATGGTTGACAGATAAATTAAAAAATGCTGTACCTCAGAAACTGCAGTGGAGCGAAGGCGACAAGGTATGCTATAACATCTTGAAACAACTGCAGTGGAGCGAAGGCGACAAGGTATGCTATAACATCTTGAAACAAACACTATGTCAAAACCCAATCCTAAAGGTAGTCGACTTCTCAAAGGAATTTGTGTTACAGACGAACGCTTCCCTTACAGGATTAGGAGCCGTTCTGTCCCAAATCTCCAACGGAATTTGAAAACACCCCATACTGTATACCAGTCGCAAGTTATTCCCACGTGAGAAAAATTACTCTGAGTTGGAACTATAGGCCCTAGCCATCAAGTGGGCCATTATCCATCTCAGGTACTATCTATTTGGAAGAAAGTTCACTCTAGTTACCGACCATTCACCTATAGTGTGGATTAGCCAATGCAAAGAGTCCAACCCTAGGGCCATGCGATCGTTTCTAGAGCTACAACCCCATTGTTTAACAGTGGAGCACCGGAAAGGAAAAGACCAGGGAAACCTGGATTTTCTTTCCCGGGTTCCCCTGTGAAACAAATGTGGCTACGTCGCATGGAGTTAGGGTATGTGAGATACCTGAAGGTGTTCCCCTTGCTAGTCCCTGGGGATCTGTCGTTCACATGGTGAGGACCCGGCCATCGCTATTGGAGCTGGTTCCTGGGGGTGGACCAGTGAGGGAGGATCACCTGGATGGGGGGTCCTCGGCGAGTGGGACACCGACAGGTGAGACGCGGTATCCCCCCTTCCTTTAACACCTTTACCCTATCCTCTCATGTAGGACATTCCAAACCAACACTTTCGCACAACACAACGGACAACAGATTTACACTAGAGCCGTTTACCTGACATGTTCCAATACCAGGGTCAGGCAAAGTCAGAATCACACACACCTGACGCCCCTTTCCCTTCCCCATAGACGGAGTGCCCGGTGCCATTGGCCCCCATCCAACCCAGAGATACCAAGTGGGGAGTCTTAAACGCCACTATAAGATTGCAAACGGCAGACCACCACTCATGGTCCCCCAAGGTCACCATCTTACTTGAGTTGTGTGTCCTCTTCTGTTCCCTCTTGTAGAGCATTTTCCCCCAGATACAAGTCTATACCTTACTGTCCGCAGTGCCCATCACATTCTGAGTAGGTTCATAGTTCGTGGATCCGAGTTAGATCATTTCCTTTTGTCTCTGTTCGACGTCGCCTTCCATTTCCATGGTTTCCGGCTTTTCCTTTTCAGCCACTCCACCTTTCTTGTAGTGCTAGAGGACTCGCAATCTTCTTCAGGAATCTCCAGGATATGCATTCCTTCTTCGCAGGTGGTAATTCAATGCAGCAGATCCTCCCAGTTAAATAGCAGACCGAATGGGAATGTCCATTTATATCTCACTTGCTTTTGTGCGAGGTCCCGTACTACCAGGCCTATCACTCTGCTCTTTTTTAAAGTTAACTGAGCTAGGTCTTGATATAGTTGTACTTCCGAGCGTTGATATTTATCGAACCTGATGTCCTTGCTGCTCAGTATCACTTCCTTTTGGGTGTAAGAAGTTAATGCTGCCAGGAGTACGTCAGAGTGTTTGGTACTGTAGAGGAGCTAGTGCTACTTCGTTGCACTGAATTCGAAGCCTGCAAAGCATTGTTGATTTCTCTCAGCGTTTTCCAATGGGTCGGAATTCCTGGTATACTTCCACTATAATCTGCTATTTAACATCAAAGCAGGAGCGGAGCGACGCAGAGTGCGTAAGAGTGTTTGGTACTGTGGAGGAGCGAGTGCTACTTCGTTGCACTGAATTCGAAGCCTGCAAAGCATTGTTGATTTCTCTCAGCGCTTTCCAGTGGGTCGGAAGTCATGTTTCTATTTCCACTATAATCTGCTATTTAACTTCAAAGCAGGAGCTCAGCTGAGCGACGCAGAGTGCGTCAGAGTGTTTGGTGATTGGCGGGTGGCTGGGTCCGTCAACACTTGCTCTCCGCATCATATAATTTCCTTGGCTTCTGATGTCTCCAACAGTGGCGTATATGCTCACACGTTGATAAGTCATTCGCCAGCGCTTGCAGTGCTCATGAGAGCGAGGTCTCCAATTTCAGTATTCTGACATTAGATAGGAGTGTGCTTTAGCTACAGATGTAACGCTTTTGACATCTCCGCTTTGGAACTTTCTTCCAATTTCACTAAAACAATAGGCATATTTACATCGTATTGCAAGTTGGTTTAGAAGCAGCGCACAGGGTTCGCTGTACCGAGAGGGGATGGGGGGCGCATTGCTTCCGAGTTCTCTGTTACCTCTCGTGCTGTTTGGGTACATTAGCAGCTACTTATTATCATCGAAGGGAGTCCTCTGTAAGTAGCATTCTGGGCTTATTTTATGGTGAGTGGACTGCCTGGGAGCGCTCTGTATTTTTACATCAAAACAAAATCCGTTTACTTGCATTGAAAGGAGCCGCTTGCAAACAGTACTTTGGGGCTCATACACGGAGAGTGAAGGTGAGGGGACTACCTGAGAGCCCTTTGTAATTTTCCATTTTGTCCTCAGCAGAACAAAATTGACTTGCCCGCATCAAAAGGAGCAGGTTGCATACAGTTTTTTGGGTTCATGCACAGAGAGTGACAGTGGGCGGACTGCTTTTGAGCTATCTGTGTCCTTGCACGCTGTCTCTGGTAGAACAGAAACCATTAATTCCCACTGAAAGGAGTTGCTTGCAACCAGTATTTTGGGTTTATTGTACAGAGAGTCACTGTTGGCGGATGGCCTTTGAGCTCATCCGCTGGTTCTAGTTTTTGCAGTGCAAACAGCTCTGGGGTTGTAGTTTGGCTTCTCTTATTGGTTTCTGCAGTGATTAACATTTAGTCCAAGCCCTCTGTCAGTGCCCTCTTGCTCACTATGCCGGATCTGCTCTGCGTAGTGGGAGATTTACTTCTTGCAATCTGGACTTTATGGAAGGGCAACCTATTGAAGACCCTCTGGAGGGGGCTTTCTCTGATGCTATACAACAATCCATTCTTTTTTGGTACACCTTTTATTTCAGATGGTACTACTTTGTTAATGCATTCTGACACAGAGGTCCCTATAGATTGTGTGGCCTCTAATTTAATATTGATGTCTCAATTTTGTCTACGGTTGCATCTTCAGAATTTGCAAAAAGAGTTTGTCTTTCGTTGGGTGGCCCTAATGTAGCGCCAATCCATGGATCCCCATCCTGCACACGATGTATGGACTAGGTGATGTTGTATAACTCTGCTTCACTCACCCCATTAGCAAATCAGCGAGTGGAAGATACATCAGCTATTGTTTATCATGGTTCCCCCCCACTGGGGGACGCTCGTTCATTCTTCAATCAATCGGGGCCGGGAGGATCTGTTTGCTCATCCCCAGTGATGGATGCTAGTTCTTCGGACATCAAGAACAAGCACAGGGCGTCATCTCCAGATTCAAACACCCATGAGGAACCGATAGTTGGCGCTTTCTCTTTTCCAGTTCTGAATCGTATATTGGATACCATGGACGGGGTCACGCAATGAATATGCACGAACTCAGAGAAGTTCAAACTTGCGTGAAAGAACTACTGCGAAAAATGAATTTTCATGAAGCTTTTATTATGGCAATGAATTTCCAACGGACACCTGAAAAACCCCATGCATTGAATGGGGTGTGCACAGTCTCTGCAGCCACTCAAACTACGCCTTTTGGCTCTCAAATCAACAACTTGGAAGGGTCACCCATGGGTGTGGTTGTGATGGATCACTCTTTAACACCATCCCTTCTGTAGGGGGAACTGTAGACACGGACGCTGAACCTGTTCATCTGACACCTCCAGTTGTTTTTCTTCTCAAGCCTGTCAGTGTGGAAGGTTTACGAGTACAGACTATGGTCCGGCGGAGAAGAAGAAAGAAAATTAAGCCGCCCACCCAACCCAGACAGGTCTCTTTTTAGAAGCAATAAAGGCTCACTAAAATGTTTTAGATTTTGAAGGCTCAGACTGACGTTTTTTTCGGAGGATGAGGACACCACCGGGGGCAAGTCGAGTGGCCATCGGAAAGAGAATGGTGTATCTGGAAAGTGGATGAGAAAAAGTGGGCACCCTAATTGATCTGAGGGCTCTAGCCCCTCGGTCACAGCGACAATGAACACGAAATCGGTGATTACTGCCTATCTAAAAACTAAGACAGTTGATGCTAAGGGTGATGAACTTAACATCTCATCTCTATCTACATATTCCCATGCCTCGGACGAAATTGAAACTGAGACTCGCCAAGAGCAAGCTTTGTGTTGGAATGTGCACGTGCACTGTGGAGTGTTGAGGCTGGTTCAGCAATCAACATTCCACAGTGGCGGTTGAGCTTTGATGGCTGACGGAAGGAGCCTGCTTTTGTGGGGTCCAGCAAATAAAGCATTTACCTGATCCATACTGTGTCCGTGGGATCTTGTCATTGGGGACAAGGATTTTGCTGGACCCCGTCCCATGTGTGGCCTGCCAGCTGCATTAGCCCTGGTTCACCTCCGGTGTTGCTACATAAACGCTGTTGCTGCGGAACTCCGTGTATCTGCGTCGGCTCTCAGGGGCCCAGTCGGGGCATCGCGGTCGGGGAAGAGATTTCCCCGTTGGCTGCCACGGACTGCCATGGGTGTACCGGTGCTCCAGGTTACGAGAGCAGTGGCGGTTGCGGGTGAGTTCCGCCTGCGCACCAAGCATCATCACGCGGAGGTCTCTGAGCCCAGCCGGGGCTGTGGAGGAGCAGTGACTGCACGGAACGAAGAGACCACCCCGTCGGGTGTTTTGGAGAACCGGTCTATTAGCCCCCCCCCCACTGCAGCGTCACTACAACCAGCTCCTCACTGCCTGCTTCCCAGCAAGGAGGAGGGGCTGTGGTGGCGCTGCGCGCTGCAGGAGGACAAGTCAGCTGATCGCTGCAGACAAATCAGCTGAGGCAGGTAATCGTGTGAACGGTGGACGGCTCTGGGTTTCGACTGCTGCGAAACAACAAACACCTCCGCTGGGCTATTGAAAACGGGCCACTGGAGGTAAGGTTGGGGGCATACGTTTGTCCAGGAGCCCTGGGAGGAGGGGATTACTGCACGTCGCTTGGGCTGGAAGTGTGTTCCATGTATTAAAGCCTGCTAGTCATACCGCAGGGGACCACAGGAGGCAGGGTTGGGGCACACCACTGCTGAGGAGCACTAACAGGTGGCATCGCTGCATATTGGAGGGATTATTTTGACTCACCCAGCGCCAATCAGTTGGCTGTACTGCATTCAACGTGTGGGTGCACGTTAACAAGGAGATACTGTGGGGTCATCCACATATTTCAGACCAGCAGACTTTTCTGAGGATTGCGGCAGGTTCCGGTTGTGGGCCTAGTGAACTGGGCATCATCTCCAGCCATATTACATACAGCTGCCAGGCCTCCACCTGCTTTTTTGCCAAACCCAGGGGAGCCGACTACTTCTTGGGAACAGTGGGTGGACGCCTTTAAAGTGTCCTTGAGAGCTGCGGGGGGAGCAAAGATCAACGATGATGAAAAAGAAGCTGCACTGCTAAATTGTATTGGTACTGAGGGTTTGAGGATTTTCCGTCACCTTCCTGGAGAGAATGTTATAGTACAAGGGGGGGGTGAGGGAGAAATGGTAATAAGTGCTTATGAGACTGCTTTAAGGAAATTGCAAATGCGCTTTGGTAAAAGAGTGAATGTGGTGTTAGAGCGATATAAGTTTTTCTCTAGGGCACAGGGTTCCACAGAAAGCATTGATGCTTATGTTACCGCATTGCGTGCACTCATGGCTACATGTGGATTTCCTGGCAATGGTGATGAACATATAAGAGATCAGATTATGATGAAGACATCTAATCAGAAAATAAGAGAAAGGTTGTGGATTGAGAGCGATCCATCCCTTGATAAAGTGTTGGAGATTGCCAGAGCATTGGAGGCTTCTAAGGCGAGTGTGCAAATTGTTATGGAAAGAGACATGTCTAAGGACATGGTGCATGCAGTGGTGGCAAAGAATAAGAAAGGCTGGGATAAAGCTGCAGTGCAGGGGAGCAGGGGATTTAAGAGGAAGGAGGGGTGCAAAAACTGTGGTTGGTCCAGCCATACTGCCGGTTCCAAGTCATGTCCTGCTGGCAACGTGAAGTGCAGGAAATGCAAACTGTTGGGCCATTTTGCACGCATGTGTAGGGGGCAAATTGTTGCTAGTGTGGCTCCAGATGATTCTACCATGTTGTTGGAAGGTGCACGTGCAGGTGCATCTAATCAAAATGTCATATTGCATGTGGAAGGAAGTGGGCAGAAAGGTCCATGGGTGTCAGTGTTGGTGGATCAGCACCCCGTGGAGATGCTTGTGGATTCGGGGTCACCTTATACCCTGGTGGCTCCAGAAGTGTACCGAGATGTTTTGGGTAGACAGGTGGCTACTCTGTTGCCTCTGGACATCAATCCATCTGCATATGGGCAGAATCCTATTGATATACTAGGATACAATTGGTCAAACTTTTCTTTCAAAGGGAAGCAAACTGTGGGTAAATTGTATCTAGCATCAAAAGGCACGAGTTTTTTGGGTTAGGGTGAGCAGGCTGCATTGCAGTTACGGATTCATCCGGGTGAGAAGGTGCCAGTTCTCAGTGTGATGCAGGGAGCGGGGCAAGAGCTCACAATGGTTACTCCTGCAGTGCTCATGGGTGAGTTTCCTGAAGTGTTTTCAGACACCCTTGGTAAGCTCAAAGGTTTTACTCATCGCATTGCCCTGAAGAAGAATACGATTCCCAAGGTGCATAGAGTGAGGGGAGTACCCGTAGCGGCGAGAGAGGCATTGAAAGTGGAATTGGATAAGTTGCAGACTGCGGGCATAATTGAACCTATTGAGTCCTCAGAGTGGTTGTTCCCCGTGGTTTTAGTTAAGAAGGGTGACAGGACCATTAGAATGTGCGTAGACCTTAGGGAACTGAATTCTAGCATATGGGTGGATCGGCACCCCTTACTGAACATCAATGAGTTATTGTTAACATTAGGTGATGCCAGATATTTTTCCACTTTTGATTTGTCAACGGCATATCACCAGATTGACCTGTATAAGGAGTCCAGGCCCCTCACTTCGTTTGTGACTCCATTTGGGGCGTTCAGGTTTTGTCTTATGCCTTTTGGCCTGGCTTCGGCTGTGTTCCAGCGGTTAATGCAGCAGATGTTTGGAGGTGTATTGGGGGTCAGTTACTTTCAGGATGATATTTTGGTTTGGGGCAAGAGCAGAGAGGAACATGATTTAAGGGTGATGAGGGTCATGCAGATTCTCAAGGACAGAGGTCTTACTGTAAAGTTAACCAAGTGTCAGGTGGGTGTGGAGGAGGTTACATATCTTGGGCATACTTTGAGTTCACAAGGAGCGAGTCCCAAAAGGGAGCTGGTAGAGGTGTTGAGGGATACACCAGCTCCGGTCAATAAGGATCAGCTAAGGGCTTTTCTGGGCCTTGCGGAATATTATGTGAAATTTGTTCCTAGTTATGCTGAAAAAACGGTGGCTATGAGAGCCCTCATGAGGAAGTGTGTCAGGTTCACGTGGTCTGAGGAGTGTGAGAAAGAATTTGAGTTGGTCAAGAAGGAGGTGGAGAATGCCCCTTGCCTGAAGTCATTTGACCCAAAAAACAAAACTGCCCTCACTGTGGATGCGAGTGATGTGGGTCTGGGTGCAGTGCTGGAACAATGGGTGAATGGTGAATGGGTGCCAGTGGCTTTTGCTTCAAGGACATTGAGGGATGTAGAAACCAGATATTCGGTGATTGAGAGAGAGACTTTAGCTGTACTATGGGCTTCAAAACATTTCAGGACATTTTTGTGGGGTATACAGTATATTGTCAGGACGGACCATAAACTGTTGGTGCAGGTGTTTTCTACAAAAGGTGTCATGGCAGTATCCCCGAGGATTGCGAAGTGGTCAGTACAGTTACAGGATTACAATTTCTCTTTGCAGTACTTTCCTGGTAAACGTAATGTGGTGGCGGATTGCTTGTCCCGTTTGCCTGTGGTGGATAGACAGGCAGGGTCCGTGAAAGAGGAGGACATGCAACCATGTCAAGTGGCTTTTATCGCTTCTGCTGTAGAGAAGTCAGTGTGGGATGTAGAGTCAGAAGCTGATTTAGAGTTAAAATGGATTAGGGAAGGTCTTGTTAAAGGTTGGGCTACTGTTAAGCATAGGCCTGAAGGGAAAGGTTACGCCCAGGTTCTTCATGAATTGGCCGAAGGTCCATGGAGCGTGTCTAGGGGAGCTAGGCTGATTCCGCCTGCAAGTTTGAGAGGTAAAGTGGTGGAATTGGCACATGTTGGTCATTTGGGTCGATCGTTGACCAAGAGGAGACTCAGGGAGGAATACTGGTGGCCGTCTATGGACAAGGATGTTGAACTGGTGGTCAAAGATTGTCAGGCATGCGCAGGCAGTGATAAGAGCAAGGTGCTGCATCCCCAACCCATGCATCCTATAGAGGTTCCTGAGCAGGTGTGGTCAAAGTTGGCTTTGGATATTATGGGTCCGTTTGAATGCTTGCAGCCTGAGTCTAGATTTTTGTTAGTATTGGTGGACTACACATCCAGGTGGATCGAAGTTGCGTCATGTTCCACTGTCACTACCAATTCTGTTATTGACTTCTTGAGGAAAGTATTTGATCGAGAGGGTTTACCTGCCAGCTTAGTGACTGATAATGGTGTGCAGTTCACGTCTTATGCCATGACAGAATTCTTGAAACAACATGCCATTTCCCATTATAGGACTACGTTGTATAATCCCTCTGCAAATGGATTAGTTGAGAGGGCTAATGGTACCATTAAGTCAGCTATACAGTTGGCTCTTGCCAATGATTTGGATTGGCAGGAAGTGGTGACGCAATACCTAGCTGCATATCGCAGAACCCCTGCTGTGGCTACGGGCAGATCTCCGTTTGAGCTCATGAGGGGCAGGAAGGTAGGTACAATGTTAAGGACGTTGGCTATGGGTGGTGGTGGGCCGTGCGACATGGATTTACAGGCTATTCATCGTAGTATTTCAGCATGCCAGAAGGCCACAGTAGTGTCACAAAAGTTTAGGAAGGAATTGAGTGTCGAACCTGGGGATCAAGTATACATAAAAAACCCAAGGTTTGTTCATAAAGGATACAGTGCGTTTTTGCCCTCAAGGAGAGTTGTTAAGGTGGGGAAAGGTCATGTAAAGTTGGAGGATAGCTCTGTTTGGAGTAAGAAACGGGTTGTTGTGGATGGATGCAAACGTGCGGATGGATCCAATATGGACTATAATCCAGAGTGTCAGGAAGCAGTGTTGCATTATGAGCCTGTGGTTTCACAAGATTGTGGCTTGGAACAGGAAGAGATTGTTGCGCTTCCAGACTCGACAGGTGCTCTCAGTGCAGGCCAGTCATGCGCAGATGTGAATGTGGATGGTCGGAATGCTTCCGAGCTGCAACCAGTGGTGGCACAAGAAAGGGGTCATGCGCCCAGGAGGTGTGCCCCCCCCCATAAGGTTTAGGGACTATGTGTGTCAAAGATTATACTTGCTATAACATTTCTTTGGTGCCTTGCACCTGTGTGGGCAAGCTTGTCATTAGTTGTAATGTGTTTAAAAACTAATTTCTTTTTCCAGGGATATGTTATGATATGTCGCGCACCTGTGTGGGCAAGTTTGTCATGTGTGTAAGGTGTTTTACAAACAAATTTATTGTTCCAAGGATACGTTATGATCTGTTTTACTAACCAAGTTCATGTTTTTTCAAATAATTGTTTTTTTATAGGATGCGAATTTTGTTATGTAAGGGAAGAGGATATGTTGTAATGTGCATGTGCACTGTGGAGTGTTGAGGCTGGTTCAGCAATCAACATTCCACAGTGGCGGTTGAGCTTTGATGGCTGAAGGAAGGAGCCTGCTCTTGTGGGGTCCAGCAAATAAAGCATTTACCTGATCCATACTGTGTCCGTGGGATCTTGTCACTTTGCTTCTTTTTTTGCCACAGAGGGCCTCAAGTGGGGGCAGCCAAGAGGCTCTGGTGCTCCCCTTCGATCCCGGTCATGTTCCAACTAATCTTGATCCGACAGTTGTCAATTTTTGCCTCATGTGAAACCAATGTTTGTTTCGGATATGGCTTCTTCAAAATTGTGGACCTTGGAGGAGAGAAGGACATTTTTGCTTCCAGGAGCTGTGTTGGGTGGTCGCTGCCAGTGCCCGACAGACCCCTTAGGGGTCCAACGGGGGGGTTCAACTTTCTGACTCCCACTACACAGTGAGGCCATTGAGGCAGTGTCGGGGTCACTGTCCGCCTCCTATCCAGTTCCTTTCGAAGACCCTCAGAGTTATGTTTGTTTGAGTCGAATCTTTAAGGCTAAGGACCTCTATCCTTTAAACAGACAATATATTTTGTCCTTGTTTAGCCAAATACCGAGCCTCTAATCCTGGTGGTCAAAAGATATTGCAAGAATTTTCTTTACAGACTTCCATCGAGTTGATACGGTCAAAATTAGTTTCGACTCAAAACTAGTTTATAACCTGGTAATGGCCAAAGGGTAAAGATTGTGTAAAATGGGCTATCTGCTTTTAAGTGCCTGCTCAGAAGAGGTGTTGTCTAAGTCTAATCTAGTTTGTGAGGAAGGTCACAATTTGGGTGAATCCTTAAAGATAAATGTTCGAGCAAATGGTGGTCCAGAGGGTAATGAGGGTCCTCTAGGCCCGAACAAGCGACAGGTGGCTTATGTCTGGTCTCATATTATTAATTGCCTACATCAACATAATCGAGCAAAAAGTCACTCTGGCTGACCAACCCCGATTAGACTTGTTTCATTGAACACACGCGGGTTTGCCCACTTGAGCACAAACACTTAGCACTCAGGCTGACCTCATCTGCATAAAGGAATCACTCATGCTAGATGTTGCCCTGCTTGATGGGTTTACAGTTGTATATGATCTAGCAAAGAAAGGTACAAAGGGTAGCCCATATGGAGGCTTATTGTGTGCTTGGCGTGTTTTTCCAAACACTAACATTGTGGACATACAAGGGGGGCGCTCTGACATTCTAGGTTACAAGAATACTTGGCTTGATTTAACCCACAAACAGCCGTTTTATCAGAATTTCTTGCTGCAATTATCAATGTGATTGAAGAACATTTTTTTTGCCTAATGTGTGTTTTATTGTAGTGGGTAATTTTAACTCGGAATGTTTAGATGCAAAATGGTATGGTGTGGGGGCATCCAGACGTTTTACCAAACCTGCCTACTTCACGGACAATTGATTCAGGACTGTTTTGAGTCCTTCAATTTAGTTCCCCTCAATGGTAATCTGGGGAGGACATACAATCAAGATATATCTGGGCGAGTGGTCGGTTCACATCCACTCTTGATTTTGGATTTACATCTACTGCGTCTCTGCCTGTTTCACAGTTATTGTGTTGAGTGAGACACGGCCAGCGACCACGCCCGGCTTAGCCTTAGCTTTGGGGTTGTTGATAGACCAGGGCGGGATATGTTGTCTGATACTTTAATGGTGATTCCCCGGAATCATGCAGTTAGGTTGCTTCCCAAGTATGCTTTCATGTTTAACGCCTGTGTTGAACGTGACATTCCAGAATTTGACAATATGTGCCCTCAGCCCTTCTCCCATTATCTCCAGTCTAGATTACTTGGTTCGACACCCGCCTCTAAGCTCTCTACTGCGAGTGCCCCGGGACCTTTTAGACACGGCCTAACATGGAGGTCCGGGACAAGAAGAGAAAGTTACGTGGCAATATTAGGGCAATTATTAACATCGGTATCGATGTCCAACGTAAACTCAGTAATTCTAAATCTATCTACAGGAACTGGGTGAGGGGACATCCAGCTCTTTTGCCTCAATTGGACGCTGAAGTGATGCTCAGAGCTTTGACGTCTTCCTAAACGGCACATTTTTGGAGCTTGATCCGAGGGGGAGGGGGGCTGAGCAACTCTAATTGCAACACCACCCTATTTCTGGTCTGGTTTGGGAGGAGTTCTTTACAGAGTTGTATGCCTTAGATGGTCCTCAAGAGGTAGGTTTGACTACCAAATGTGTTAACTATTGGGGCCTGAACTGTGGGCAATGTTGGAAATTGATCTAGAAGGTATTCACCTGGCTATTAAAAAGGCTAGGTCCTCCAATGCCCCTAGCCCAGATGGCATTAGTAATTTAACTCTTAAATCTGAGCCTCTACTACGGGCTAGTGTTCTATTGCAGTTGTACCGCAATGTGATATGATGGAACGTGGCACCAGACACGTGGAAAGAAGCCACGATTGTTGTTAATCATAAAAAAGGGTACAGGTACAACCCAGGTAATTATCGCCCAATTATTCATTTTACAAAATTTTTGCAGGGTTTTTACTCCGTGCACTGGAGAAGTGGGCCAGCTCTGCACACAAGTTGGACGGCAACCAGTCCGGTTTTCGCAAGGGCACCAACATAGCCCTTAACAAGTTCATTCTTCAATTGCTAAAAAATCTGGCTATTCCAAATAAATGCACTATCAATCTTGTTTTTTAAATCAAAAAAGCGTTTGACTGTGTCGATCGGAAAAAGTTAAGGGGAATGCTCAGGGTGTGGGGCTGCCCCAAGGACCTTATACGGATGCTGGAATTCTTGCATCAAAACTTCAGGACTAATGTTAGACTTAATAAAACAGAGCTGCTACTCAGGCTGGATCGCTGTTGAACGTGGTCTAAAAAAAGGATGTGTCCTTGCCCCTTTTCTTTTTAATTTGTATATTCTGGAGATCAGGGAGGCATTACAAGTTGCAGGGGTGTATCCCCGAGACTGGGGCACATTATTATACAGTATCTCCTGTACGCAGACAACCTTGTTCTAGCCGATTACACACCCAGAGGACTGCAGAAGTCACTGCTGAGAGCTCATCGATTCTTTAAGGAACTGGGATTGGAAATCAGTGTGCCTAAGTCTAAAATCTTGACTCTGAATCGTAAAAAGAGTGCACCCGGCAGATCTCACTTTATATTGCACATTCAGGGGAAAAGGCTACAGGTCGTTTCAGAGCCATCATTGGCTCTGAACGCTCTAGGTTAATGGAGTCTAACGGTCTGAGACTGAACAGATAGCAGTTAGTCAACGACGCATGTTGGACAGGAAGTATGGGAGTTTTTCTCTGATTCCCACTCTGAAACTTTGCAAATCAAGTGATAGTCCCAAGACTGACCTGTGGGGCAGAAACTAAAAAGGCCAAAAGAGACTGTACGAGGGAAGGAGGGGTTCCTGTGGAAACGTATGCTGAACCTCCCGGGTGGAACTCTACTGGCTACAGTAAGGCACATTTTGGGTATCTCTTTGTTAAGGTCCAAGGTGGAATGGAAAAGTATCTTGCTCCTGCGTTGTATTCTGTTCCCCCAGCAGCTACTTTGTTCAAGGATCTTAACCTCTTGCTTTACAGGGAAATTGTGTTGTATTCAAGCAGTGGGCAAACTCAGTTTTCCTCCTGCTGGTTAATAAACCACTTGAAGAGTTGGAGTACAATCCAAATAATGTTAAGAAGGTCCATCTGGAGGTGGACTGGATCGGTAATAGAGCAAAGCTTGTGGGTTACAAGATATTCAATCATTTTACAATGGATAGTAAACCTTACAATGCACCACAGCAATGTTTGATCAGACATGCTTCCCCCTTCCTCAGAAAATTATGGTTGCGTATTAAATTGAACTTGTTTTTAACCAACAACGTGCTAGGGAGTCGATCTGGCCTGTCACAAGCTGAACGTATGTGCTGATGTAGGCTGGGAGTTGAAACCCTGAAACATTTGTCAATTGTACTACACTTTCAGGGCTCCATGAGGAGAGTTTTAGAGATTATTTTAGTACTCGCCCGTTTTTATCCTGGAATCATGTATGGTACATTCTGTTGAATGAACCATGCAATAGATTGTTAATCAATGATCTAAATTTCTTTGAGCTGCTTTTATCTTTGTACGATGTCTCATTGATTTAGCTGATAATTACTATGTGCTGAATTGCTTTGTGTGTAAAGTTTTATGTTAACTAAATCACACAATAAATAAATAATGCTGCCAGGACATCTCTTGGGTGCATGCCCGGTTCCGACCGTCGGGAGCCGACCCTATGGATACGATCTATGTTGATGGTTTCCTTCTTCTCCCCTGAGAGTAGGTCTGCAAATAGTTGTGCTGTGGTTTTTAGGTCTTTGTCTTCAAAGGACTTAGGCAGGTTTCTGATCCAGACCAGCAAGAGCGGTTCTCCAAATCTCTGCATTGAATCGCCAGGTTATGCGATAGTCTTGATAGCTGTTGCAGCGCCTCAGCGTTCTTTGTTGTATCTTCTAACCTGTGATGGACGGCAAAAGGCCACGGGGGCCATCTTGTCTCCATCAGGAATCCACTGATTCCAATGATAGGGCCTGGGCATCCCAAAATGGAGGACGCTCAGGGCACCTGTCAATTCTGCAGGGAGCTGCCACCAGCCTGTACCCTGCTCTGTGGGCCACACACACAGGTGCGCAAAAACATACACTAGCAGTACAGGGTCGTACTCCCACCCATGGGTGCCATAAGCGTATCCCTGGGGTCTGTTCACCAAACCAAATACATGAAGAGCCGCACGGGCAGGAGTCCCACATGAAATCCTGCACGAAAAACAAGACCGAAAATACATGATAAAGCAATAAAGGACAAGGATTCAGAGGCCCTGTCCCTCTGATGCATTTCCAGCATCACATTGCCTCCTTCAGGTTTCTCGAGGATCTCTGAAGAATGGGTGCAGGGGTCCTCTTCTTATCCTAAAACCCAGGTAGGAGCTGAAACTCCCACTAGCCAAAAGAAGGACTAGCCCACACACACACACGCCATCAGTGGTTCAATCAGGACCACTGGCGGGTACATTCATGCATACCACAAAGAAAACAGGATGTGGATTGGAGTCAGACTGATCCAGCCCACATCCTACCTGCAAACACACATACGCCTCCAGAAGCCCGTCAAAAGCTTCTGCTTTCGGGCAATGGAAGTCCTTAGAAGAATTTTCCTGACCTCTGAGGCCAGGAAGAAGGCTAAACAACAAGATGGAAAAAGAATAGGCGAAAAATCTTGTGCACGGCCATGATTGACCAGTAGCCACAGTTAGTAGCCAACCCCGGTAAACGCGGTAAAGCTAAAAAGAAATTCCCCAAAAACTGGGGAAAGGTCACTGCTGCCACCAGCCCATCTTTTAAGCACATCTATAGTAACCAAAAATCTTCTGAGTGTTCGTCTAGGGCAAAACAAAAATGCACCCCATTGCACTGCAGTGTAATCTGCATTGTTGTAACGCTTACCTTGTCCCTGCAGGAGCGTAAATGGTCCGGGACCCTGGTGATCTGGCAATACGGATTAAATAGGATTTTCCCATGTCATAAAGGAGAGAGAAAATAGGAGGGGGAAACTGGGATCAATATAATGGGGTAAATCTACTATGGCTCTCTCCTCTCCCCACTCTGACTTGCTCCCCTATAGTTCCTAAGGCCCGCACTCTCCTCACCTGTGTTTTGATGTTAGGGAGCTCTCTATTAGGCAGAATCACATGGGGAACACTACATGCAATTAAGACTGCAAGTATCAGTACCATTTCACCTTTGGTATAAGCCTGTACTACACAGTTATGTGGTAGCAGTGGCTCAGTAGCCACACTCATCTCAAGAGTTGAGTGAGCAGTAGAACAAGTTACACATAGGACCAACAAATACAGTGATTCAAACACACACTTAAACAATGTTTCTTGGTAAAAGAATATACATTTATTTACAGTCAGTTTGAAAACATTATACTAGCAAGAGCAGCTCAATATCATATGAGATACATTATTCACCGTAATCGTATTTCTGATGCTTGTATCTGCTTAGATTCACATGCTGTGCATAGGCCGACATCTAGTGGAATCTGTGGAGTATTACAGTTTGTTTTTCGAAACTCGAAAATGGGCGTCGACCTAGGGCGTGCCAGTAATACTATCCCTAGTGTGACGTCCACTGTACCCATGTTCCCTCACGCGTGTAGGACCCTCAGATTGTATTTTTTCTGACATGAGGTAGCATGAGGAGTAGTGTGATTACAGAGTATCCAAGCAGATATGATAGATAAGACTACAAGCATCCATGCGCCTTCTCTCAGAGGGGAGGTAGGGCGGGCGCATGTGAATCTAAGCAGATACTAGCATCAGAAATACGATTACGGTGATTAATGTATCCCTTCTGAGGCTTGTGGAATCTGCTTAGATCACATGCTGTGCATAGATTAGCGAGCAGTGTTAGAAGAAGGAGGTGGGATGTGAGAAGGGTCATGAGCAAATAAATCTCTTAGAACAGCTTGTCCCACTTGAGTATCTGTCTTGGAATGAGTGCCAATGCAGTAGTGCTGAGTAAAGGTGTGAATAGAGCTCATTGTAGCTGCTTTGCAAATGGTGTCAAGGGGTACATCTACAATGAAAGCCAGAGTGGCGCCATTGCCTCTTGTAGAGTGGGCCCTTGGCGTAAAAGGCAGATTTTTATCTGAACGGGAGTAACACAGCTGGATACATTTGACTATCCATTTTGAGATGGCACCTTTAGAGACGCGATCTCCTTCTCTGCCTGTAACTACGGAGACAAACAGTTGATCTGTCTTCCTAAGCGGTCTGGTCTTGTCTACGTAGTAGAGGACCGCTCTTCGAACATCTAGTGTGTGTAGTTTCACCTCAGCAGAGCTTTTGGGTTCTTGGAAGAAAGCCGGTAGCTCAATGGACTGGTTAACATGGAATTTTGAAATGAATTTAGGTGAGAACCTAGGGTGAGTTCGTAGAACCAGTTTATCCTTATGAACAGTAAAGAAAGGATCCTACACTGACATAGCCTGAATTTCACTGATCCTTTTATGGATGTAATGGCTACTAAGAAGGCAGTTTTATAGGTCAGGTGTTTGAGATTAGCTTTATGCATGGGTTCAAAGGGGGGGCCCATGAGTTTAGCAAGCACCCCATTAAGGTCCCATCCTGGTGGTGGGTTTGAAATTGGAGGGTGAAGTCTCTTTACCCCTTCCATAAATGCTTTAACCACTGGTACTTTCCACCACAACACCTTGTTATGGGAGGTGGTGTAGGCTGACAGCGCTGCCAAGTGTACCTTGAGTGAATTAAATACCAATCCTGCGTCCAGCAGGTGGAGCATGTAGGTGACTATATTGGAAGGAGTGCAGTCAACCGGGTTGTTTTCTTTATTCTGGCACCAGATAACGAATCTCTTCCATTTATCTAAGTAACAGTGTCTTGTGTTTGGTTTCCTAGATTATTTTAGGATATCTTTACATCTCTGTGGCAGATTGAGATGGCCAAACTCTATGACTTCAGGAGCCATGCTGCCAAGTTCATCGAGCTGGGTTGAGGATGCACTGTTTGTCCTTCGTGCTAGGATAGTAGGTTGTGCCAGCACGGAAGTCTGATGGGTTTGCACGCTGCCAGTTTGTGCCGGTGCGGAAACCACGGTTGTCTCGCCCACATGGCAGCAACTAGGATGAGCGTCATCAATTCCCTGTGCATCTTGTTGACCACCTTCCTCAACAGAGGGGTTGGTGAAAAAGCGTAGGCAAACATCCACGACCAGTTCATCTGCAGAGCGTTCCCCATGGAGTCTGGCTGGGGGAACCTGGATGCGAATCCTGGGCATTGTCTGTTTGTGCTTGTGGCAAATAGGTCTATAGTGGGGAAACCCCACTGTGAGAAGAGGTCTCTCACGACTTCTTTGTGTAGACGCCATTCGTGCTCTTCCGGGAGGGGTCTCTGCTCAAAGCGTCTGCTAGAGAATTGAGATCCCCTGGAACATGTTGAGATGACAGGTAAATGTTCCGTCTGAGTGCCCATATCCAAATTTTCTGGGCAAGCCTGGACAGATTTGGCGAACAAGTGCCCCCCTGCTTGTTTATGTAAAACATTGCTGTCGTGCTGTAGGTTAGGTTCTGCACTGACAGGTTCGACAGGTGGTGTTCGAACGCTTGAAGCTCTCTGAAGAATGCCAGAAGCTCTAGCAGATTGGTGTGATTCCTGGACACTGTGTGAGACCAGAGGACCTGCGCTGTGTGGTGAAGGAGGTGTGCTTCCCATCCTGAGAGGGACACGTCTGTAGTGACGACAGCTTGTATTTCCGGATCGTAGAAGGGTTTCCCCTTTGAAAGATTCTCCCTTGTGCACCAGCGAAGACTCTCTACTAGTGTTGGCGAAACAACCACTAGATCGTCCCACTGACCACTTGCCTGAGACCACTGTTTTGCCAACCATTCCTGCATGGGTCGCATGTGCAGGTGCACGTGGGGAACCAGGTAAATACATGACGCCATCATGCCTAGCAAACACATCGCTTTGCGCACACTTATATGGCGGCCGGACTGATATTGAGGAATTTGCAGTAGTAGATTCCGTATTCTTTCCTCTGATGGAAAGGCCAACCCCTCTTGATTGTTTAGGACAGCTCCTAGGACCTGTTTCCAGGTGTTTGGCACCAGGCTTGATTTCTTCTCGTTGATTGAGAAACCCAATTCGAAGAGGAGGTTGATCGTTCTTTGGATATTGGATCTGCAAATTACTGGGGTCTCCCCCGTGATGAGCCAGTCGTCCAGGTAAGGGTACACTGGGATTGCCTCCCTGCATAGGTGCGCCGTCACCACCGCCAGTGAATACCCTTGGAGCTGAGGCTATACCGAAGGGCAGCACCTTGAACTGGTAATGCTGACTGTCCACCTTGGAGCACAAGAATCTTCTGTGCACCGGGAACATGGAAATATGAAAATAGGCATCTTTCATGTCCAATATTGCCCTGTAATCTCTTTTTAGGAGGGGGATTACCTCTTGGAGTGTTGTCATGCAAACCTTTTGGGGCTTGACATACTTGTTTACAGGGCGTAAGTCTAATACTGGGCATATTGTTAGATCTTTTTTTGGCACAAGGAAGTAAGTTTGAATAAATAACCTTGTTCACCTGGTTGCCCGGGACGAGTTCTATCGTGTCCTTTTCGAGAAGATCGACGATTTCCTCGAGGAGGATCTTTTGGTGGTCGAGGGAGTGTATTTTTTTTGTCTTTGAGGGTGGTTGCGGGGGCGCTCCAACAGTTTGATGCAGTATCCCGAGGACACTGGACAGCACCCATCTGTCCGAGGTGATCCCTTCCCATGCTTGGGTGAAGGTGGAAATGCACCCCCTACTGGGGATGCATGGGAAGGGACCCCGAGCGGAGCGTCACTGTTTGCTGGGAGGCATACCGCCTCTCCCCGGGCTGCCTCTCTCTCTACCACGGCCTCTCTTGTTACCTCTGGAATACATTTGGGAAGTTTGTTTACACTCCACGATGTACCTTGCCCTTGTGAGGAATTGGAACCCCTCTGGGAATTGTGGCCGATTGAGCGACGAAAATTATTATTCCCTCTTTGGTTTGTGGGTTTATTAGTTAATTGTCCCAGGGACCTTAGGGTATCGTATTCCTCTTTGCCAGTTTTGAGTGCTTCCTCTACTGCTTTGCCAAAAAAGACATTTGGTTCCACCAGCATGTCGATAAGAGTAGCCTGGGTCTCGGGTTTAAACCCTGACTGTCTGAGCCAAGCGTGTCTCTTGATGACAGTGCTCTCTGCGATGAGCCGGCCTGCATTATCTGCAGAGTCAAAAGTCGCCTTTAGAATGCACCCGGACACCGATCTACCCTCCGACGCAATCTGGGCTAACTGGTCCTTTAGCGGTTCTGGTGCGTAGGCAATGAGGGCAGCTACCTGCTCCCATTGGTGACAATTATAACTTGCCAGCAGAGTGGTGGTATTCGCGATTCTTGCCTGGTAAGCGGAAATGGAGGCCACTTTCCTTCCTAGACCATAAATCCTCTTGCTCTCCTTGTCTGGGGGAGCTTCAGATGATGCTAGAGGTGTCCCCGCTCTTTTCCTGGCGGTGGTAACCACCAATGAGTCGGGCTTAAACTGCCCCCTTATATATAGTGGGTCGGAAATGGTGGCCCTGAATAATTTTTCAATTCTGCGGTTGACTGCCCCGGTGAGATTAGGGGTGAGGAGGGAGGGGTCAATTCTGTGTTGGATAGACTTCAGAATTGGTATGGCTTAGGCGATGGACTTCTTGTCTCCCATCATTTCTTCTGCAAAGCCCCTCTCTTCCTGAGCCCCTTGAGTGTCTATCTGAAAGTGCTGTGCAGCTCTAGCTAAGACCTCATTCAGTAGTAGCTGATTATCCACAGGTGAATCATTTACCGGTGGATCTTTGGGAATAGGTGCGTCTAGATTATAGGCCTCTGCCTCGTCTACCTCCTCCTCATCCTGGTCCTCGTCATCTCCGTAATAATCGACCCCTGTTTGGTCGTCCAGTATCTGTATGTCTGGATCTTCGGCATACTGATGGTAAGGTAAAGTAGAGAATGGGTCTGAAATCAGACCCTGAGCTGGAGTCTCATTACGAGGTCTCTTACTAGGAGACTGAGGGTCTTTGGATCCTGAAGGAGTAGAGGGGTCAGGAGTACTCTGATAGCTCAGAGAAATTAGCTAAAGAAGACATTCTTGTCATCACCCTGTCGAAGTCATCAGAGCTCCATACCCTGGAACTGGGGATGACCCCCTCTTGCTGAGGTTCCTCTTCTATTCCCATATCCTGTGGAGTGGGACAGATCCGTTTATGTTTAGTGACAGGGTCAGGGGTCTTAGATCTACCTTTATCTGAAGATCTATGCTTGTCCTTCTGGACCTGGGGTGCAGATATTGTCTCTGATGACTTTTTCTGCTGTTTGTCCCCCTTACCATGGGTAGAGAAATGTTTCCCTGATGGTTTGGCCTTCTCTGAATCTTTCGACGCCTGGCGCTGAGATTCGGGGGTAGTTTGGGAAGGTTCTGTAGCTTTAGAGGGCATGCGTCGAGAGTCATGGAAAGGACTGCCGGAGCCGACTTTCGAGCTGCTTGGGGATAGAGGTCGGTTTTGTCTCCTGACGACCATACCTCCGTAACTTTGGGGAGCAAGGCACCCTTGGCAATCGTGGATGGTTGCCGTGTGTCATGAGGCGATGTCGACCTGGAACGCCCAGAGGACACAGTATCTGTGGACCGCTCTCTATGTGCCTCTTTCTTCCGATCGCTCGACATGCGTGTCGAGTCTCGGCTGGGGTTTGTGTGCTTAGGTGCAGTGGAGTGTGTAGCGCTCGTGTCGCCAGGTGTGGTCCCCATAACTGCCCCGCCGGACAATCCTCCGAGGCCGCGGGCTCGCGCTTGGGTGTCTATTGACACCCCTCTGCCCTTGCTGTCCGACATGGTGGCGTTGCTGCCATCACTGAAGGGACCCACTGCCTCCATGGCCTTGAGCTGCCTGGCGTAGTGGGCCCAACGTTTAGTGGAGCAGTCCTTGAGTGTTTTAGCCTTAAAGAGCTTCCACGCTCTGCAGTTAGCTCCGGGGTGGTCCCTAGGCAGACAGAGATTACAGGTGTTATGCTTATCTACCCAAGGGAACTTGCGGTTGCACTTGGGGCAAAATTTAAATGAAGTACTCTCCATATGTTAGTCTATGGCAGCGGGCGAGTGTATGTAGGAAATAAACGAGTGTGAGTATGTCCACCCCCCACTCTCCCTACTTGCAGGGCCGAGGCCAGAGGCCTTGCGAGGCCCAAAGTCCGTTGTGCAGTCTCGACGGCTCTTCGTTCTTCGGACCGGCGTCGATCTTCGGAGTCTCGACGTGGGATTGAAAGAACAGGGAATTTAAGATTAATTATGACAAAATGGCTGAAAGCCAGGGAACTCCGCAACTATGCTTCCGACCAGTATGGCAGCAAAAAACAAAAAAAAATCTGAGGGTCCTACATGCGTGAGGGATCATGGGTACAGTGGACGTCACACTAGGGATAGTATTACTGGCACGCCATAGGTCGACGCCCATTTTCAAGTTTCGAAAAACAAACTGTAATACTCCGCAGCTTCCACTAGATGTCGGCCTATGCACAGCATGTGATCTAAGCAGATTCCACAAGCCTCAGAAACTAATCTACTACAAATACACAACCAACAAGTTACTGAACAAGTTCAGCTCCCCTGAAGTGGGACCAAAATGGCACTTCAGATAATTTAAAAGGGGGTAAAAAGAGAAGGTTATAAGAATTAACAGTACAAATACATTCATAGGCATTGCAAAGGGTTTCAGTAAACTACAACCAGCAATTCAGTTCATAGGCCTGGGCCAAAGTCAATGTTTCAGAGTCTTTGTATAGGATAGCAAAGTTCTGGTAGTAAACGGTTAAGTCTTTGCCAAGGATTTTTAGAAGAATTTGGTCAGGCGAAAAGTTAGACAAATGTTTAGGGAAGGCCAAGCCTTCGAAGTCGGGAAAGTTTCACAAACTTTCACCGTGGCTGAAAAGATTTCCAGACCGCGTTTGCACAGTACCTTTGAAGTGAAGAAGAGCTGTAGCTGAGGCAGTTGTTCCTGGCAGTTCGAGCAGACCTTGCTGTTCCTGGGCTTCAGTCGTGGGGACAAGAAAGAGGATGTCGGGAGGTTCCTGCACTGCCCAGGGATGAGGCCACAAGCTTGGCAAAACATTGGTTTAAGGTGCGAGTGCCTTAAAGTCCACAAGCTGGTTTCCTTCCCCCTGGCTATTCGGTTTTCAACAGCACTCTGAAGAAAATTCGCCCAGGATGGGGACGGTGTCCAGGTGGCTTGCGGGTTGGTTGTTTCCACCAAACTCAAGGGAAGAAGTTAACCTTGAAGGGCTTCTCTGTCGATGGAGTTTCAGGCAATTTGGACTTGCAGCAGGGCTTCACCAGTCGTCCAGGAGTTGCAGCAGTCATCTTCCTTCAGCTCGTCTTCGGTTCTTTCGTTCCACTGGTCGACTCTGCTTTCCAAGTCCCAGAGACCTGCTTTTAAACCGTTTTCCCCTATTCATTCCAGCCTGGCTGTCACTCACACAGCAGGGTGGCTGTCCTTGCCAGACAGCCAGCCAGCCAATAACACCAGAGTGCATTCAGGTCTTGTAGGAGACTAAGCACAGGGAGTTTCGGGCACCTCCCTCACATCCTGTCCACCCCAGACACTCAGGTGCCAGAGGAGGGCTTGAGCACTGAAGCCCGCCAAAGGCCAAGGAACAAAAGGGACCAAACCGGGTTTAAAGTAGGAAAGGGTAACATTTTATAAAATTCTTTTTTATTGACTTGACAGCACAACAAAGAAACGGAGGGAGCCACATGGCACCAGCGCTAAGAGCAAGCAATGCGAATGATAAACAATACATATTGAGTAAAATGTAGCATATTGATAAAAGGCAATATACAAGTATTGAAACATACACCATAACAGGTCACCATCTAAGGGGAACCACCTGGGGAAGTAGAGGGAGAAGTAGATGGTGAGGCCATGGCAGAGATATAGGGCCTCATTACACGGTAGGCGGTAAGGGTTTACCGGTACCGGTATTTTACCGGTACCGGTAAATCCTTACCGCCTTACTACGAGGTCTCTTTGCGGGTTGGGGAATTTAACGCCTACTTTTTGCAGGCGTTAAAAATCCAACCCGCAAAGGGACCAGGGTGCTAATTACGGTACTGCAATTTGCGGTACCGTAATTAGCGCCTTCCCCATTCCCATTATGCCCTATGGGGCAAAAATGGGAATGGGGAAGGGCAATGGAGGAAGGAGGAATTACCGCCTTCCCAGCCTTGGAATAGGGTGGTAATTCCCCTTTCCTCCAAGGCGGTACCGGTAAATTACCGGCATGAACCATGGCGCTAATAGCGCCATGGTTTACCGCCTACCGTGTAATGAGGCCCATAGTCTCGGAATCTCGGCCAGATATCCCTCGGTCTGGAGTGTGGATACTGCATCGCATTCCAGGACTGCTCAGTGTCGTGAGCCCATGTGACCGATCTGAGCCATTGTGTATAGGTAGGCGCTCTAGGGCGGAGCCAACAAAGTAATATACAGCGAACTGCCAGTAGCATGCAGAGACCTGCCAGTTTCTTAGAGTCACGGGGTAACTGAGGGAAGTCATGGAATATGCAGTGCAGTGGGATAGGGGTGATCGGGTGTTCCAGAATGTCAGACAGTGTAAAGTAAATGTCCAGCCAAAATTGGGACAGCCGGGGACAGAGCCACAACATGTGTATATAGGAGGATTGATCTGCGCCACACCTAGGACAGGAGGGGGGGTTGGTGTTGAACATACATTGGAGTCAGAGCCAAGGATGTGCTGGCTACAGGATTCGCAGAGTTTGAGTCAGGGGGGATTGGTTGGAGGATCATGGAACCGATCACTCGGTCACAGACAGTTAGCTTCTCGAGGCGAACATGTGGGGGAGGGAATCAATGGTATTGAACCAGTATGCAGCAAACTGTGATTGGGCCACCACCCAGTATCTGATAAAATCGGGTGCGCTGAAACCGCCCAACGCCCTAGGGGCGGTTAGTGTGGATAATTTTAGGCGGACGGCCCCAGAGTGCCAGAGGAAGGTGTTACATATGCTGCGCAGTGTTTGGAAAAAAATATCCCCGGGCCACAGAGGCAGATTGGTAAATCGGTACAGTAATTGAGGTAATACAGTCATTTTGAGTATTCCAATTCTGCCTGCTAGCGAGAGGGGAAGTTTAGTCCAGCCGGAGGTTTTAGCCTCCAGGTTAGTTAGGTAAGTTTGGTAGTTGTTGTCACGCAACTGTGACGTGTGCCGGGAGACCACCACCCCCAAGTAGGTGTAACTGGTAGGAGACCAGTTGAACCCATGTAGATCAGAGGGGGCTGTGTCGAGTCTGTGAGTGGAAATAATGTAGATTTGGAGCAGTTAACCTTCAAACCGGATATGTCCCCAAATCGAGCCACATCTGTCAGTATAGGCAAAAGATTGATTTCAGGGGATCGAACATACAGCAGGGTATCGTCAGCGTAGAGGGAGACTATGTCGGTCTGGCCAGATGAGCGCAACCCCCTGTGCGAGTGTGATTGCCGAATCATGTCAGCGAAGGGCTCCATTGCTATAGCAAAACTGAGTGGGGAGAAGGGGCATCCTTGGCGTGTACCTCTAAATATCTGGAAGGGGGAAGAGCACCTGTCTTCCGTGCGGACCTGGGCTGACAGGGCAGTGTAAAGGAGCTTTATCCAGGTGCGGAAGTTAGGGCCGAATTTGCATTTCTCAAGAACACACCACAGGTATTTCCATGAGACTGAATCAAATGCCTTTTGCATGTCCAATGTAGCTGCCACTGCCTGTGTGGCCGGGTCGATTCTGCTGATTACATTGAAGAGTCTCCTTAAATTTAGGGATGTGGACCTACCGGGGACGAAGCCGGCCTGGTCTGGGTGAATAATGTGGACATGTATGGGGCTAAGCGGTTGGCAAGTAGTTTGGCAAATATTTTAATATCACTATTAATTAGTGAGAGGGGACGGTATGAGCTGCACTGCTTAGGGGTTTTACCTGGTTTAAGGAGCACTGTAATCAACGCCTCCCGGAGGGACGGTTGAAGTATGCCCCTGTCGCACGACTCCTCCCACAGGGTCAGTAGGTGCGGCGCTAGTTGGGCCTTGTATAGTTTGTAGAAGTCCATCAGGAGCCGATCTGGGCCGGGAGCCTTCCCGGATGCCAGTGACTCGATGGCCTCCACAATTTCCTCTAGGGTGAAGGGCCTCTCGAGGGAGGCGCTAGCGTCGGTTGACAGGACTGATAAAGGGAAGTTCTCTAATTAGGAATCGATTTCAGAAATCTGGGAGCTGTCAACCTCTGAGTATAGGGAGGTGTAGAACGCGAGGAACTCAGAATTCATGTCTTGGGGGGGAGGTAGTGAGTGTGCCATCTGGTCTAGAAATGGCCGGTATGTTGGGGGCACTGAATTCGCGGCTTAGCAGTCTCGCCAATCGAGGGGAGTCCAGGAACTTAACCTCGCGCTCGGCAAGGCCACGGAACCTGTCCATCTCAGAACCTAGCATCGCTAGAGTAGCCGGGGAGTGATCCACAGCGTATTGGGATTCATAGATGGCTAGGGCTGATTCGCTGGTAGCAATGTCGGCACGGATGCCCTTCAGGATGCCACTGCTCTTGGAAATGGCGACCCCTCTCTTGTGTGCTTTGAAGGCTTCCCAGAGCACAGCTTGTGATGAGACAGAATTTATATTAATCTCAAAATATTCCTCGATGGAGGATTCGAGCTCGGAGGCAAAAACCTGGTCAAGAAGCACGTGAGGACTCATCCTCCACTGTCTTGTTTTGTTGTCGCCTAATCCCCAGTTTAAAGAGATAAGTACCGGTGAGTGGTCTGATAGTGTCCTGGGGAGAATGGCTAAGTGAGTTACGCATCTAATCAGTATGTCTGTGACAAGCCATCTATCTATTCTAGAGTGGGAATCATGCACTGAGGAGTAAAAGGAGTATGTACGGTCCTCAGGATACATCAGGCGCCAAGCGTCCACCAGTGCCAGGCGGGGGAGCGAGGTCAGGATAGAAAATGCTGCCCTAGACCGTTGGCGAGGACGAGAACCCGATCTATCCAGGGTGACATCTAGTATCGTATTGAAGTCCCCACCCCATAAAATAGGAATCAGGGGATAGCTCTCAAGTAGAGTGGCCAGGTGAAGGTAGAAGTCAGGGTCGTCGACGTTGGGACCATATATGTTCAGGATGACTATCTCCTGATGCTGTAATATACAAGTGATGAGCATAAACCTTCCAAGTGGATCTATGTGGGAGTGCTGACACGTAAACTTCAGGATTTTATGTATTAGGGTGAGGGTGCCTCGGCTCTGAGTGGAATAATTAGTGTAATACCCCTGGAGGCCCCATTGCTTGGCGAATCGTTCACATTGCTCCGAGCGAGCGTGGGTTTCCTGTAAACATAGGATCTTTACTCCGTGGCGTTCAGCGTGGAGCTGAATCTGTCGCATCTTTTTATGGTTGCCTAATCCCCTGACGTTCCAGCTCATAAAGGTCAGAGTAGTGTCAGCCATATTTGAAGGGGTGATGGTGGAATAAGTAAAAGTGGATTCCAGTGAAATGAAAGGCGTGTACCTTAGGTGTATGCGGTCGCCTGACTACATATATGAATTGATTGGGCACGGTGCCTGCGGTGCCTCTAGAGGCTGTCAATACTTTTTTAAACCATAATGTTCCCTTCCAACCCCCCACCCGCATCCCTCCCCCAATCAGAGGGACAAAACCCGAACAAAACCAAAACAACCATAAACTTTTAGGCATCAACGCCTGGGGGTCTGTTAGCAGCCGGGCGATGGCGCGCCGGACTGGGAAGAGCGTAAGGAGAGTTATGCTATGTAGTAGGATAAAGCAGGGCGTTTAGAGTGGGTGCGGGTTACATAGGGACCAGATCTATAAGCAAAGGACCCATGGGAGAATGGGGTGCGGCCACATGCCCTGACACGGCATCAAAAGAGTTGGGCGTGGTCCTAGTCCGGGGGGGCCAGGGTCCCGGGGCATAATCACGGAAGTAGCTGGGTTGAAGTGCCGGGTAGCTCCGAGACAGGGACCCAGCAAGAAACGGTCATTACAGTCTACGATGCAACAGCATGGCGCGAAACATACCTACACAGAGAGGTAATGGAACACCATTGGCAACATGGACAGCAATAAACTACGATGAATAGTGGCCATTGTGGGGGAGGAAACGCTGTGGCGGTCCGAACCCGTGGCCCAGGTATGATAACAAATATTGAAAAACATGAAACTTATATTAACACTGTTTAGATCAACCAGGAATGTGTTCGTCTATAAATTTCGAAGCCTCTTCCGGGATGGTGAAGAAGTATGTTTGGTTGGAGTGTTCGATCCTCAGTTTGGCGGGGAAGAGCATGGAGTACTTGACTCCTAAGTCTTGAAGTCTCTTTTTCACCGCAAGGAAGGTTTTACGCTCCTGTTGCACAGCCACGGAGTAATCCGGGTTCAAGTGTATCCTCGCCGCCCCAAGATGCAGCTCCCCTTTGGCCCTGGCCGCCCGGAGCAGGGCATCACGGTCACGGAAATTGAGGATTCTGGCTATGATGGGGCGGGGTGGGGCACCCGGCCTGGGCCTCGCGGTCAAGGAGCAGTGAGCTCTCTCCACTGCAAATTGTGCCGAAAGCTTGGGGTTATCCAGGAGTGTTAAAAGGGTACGTACCACGTAATCCTCCATGGGCTCCCTGATGTTGTTCTCCGGTATGCCAACAATGCAGAGGTTATTCCGCCTGGAGCGGGATTCGAGGTTGTCATTTTTATTTTCGACCATAGAGACCCTGCTGGTCAAGGTGGTCACAGCAGCGCGTAAGGAAACCAGGTCGTCCTCCGTGGTGCCAACCCTTGTCTCGATCTCGGCAACCCTACTGTCTGTTCTTTCGATATGGACCTTTATGGACGAGATGGTCCCATTCATATCGTCTAAGTTAGTGTGGAGCGTGGTGAAGCCCTCTCGCATATACTCTAGAATTTTCTGCAAGTCATCAGAGGTTGAGGGTGCTCCGGTGGTCGGTGACTCCTCCGGAGGGTCAATTAGCGGCTTGGAGGGGTCTTAGCAAACATATTTAGCAAACTTTGCTTCTTGCTAGACCCGGCTCCCTTAGTTATGGTGATAGGCCGCGTCTAGCGCCCAGGGCCCAGTATAGATATAGCGGGGGGCCCTCCGATCGCCGCCCCACCGAGTGCCCGGGGGGGGAGAGCGGTTGATGAGGCTGGGGGGAACACCAGGGGTCCCCACCAGAGCACACAGAGCCAGACGGCAAGGCCAAGGGGACCAGAGGGGTAGACCAGACGTGATG
Source organism: Ambystoma mexicanum (assembly GCF_040938575.1). Taxonomy (NCBI): domain Eukaryota; kingdom Metazoa; phylum Chordata; class Amphibia; order Caudata; family Ambystomatidae; genus Ambystoma; species Ambystoma mexicanum. The sequence continues at coordinate 494,616,182 of NC_090931.1, read as the reverse complement.
TTGCCACTGGATCGTTGGATCGGTGATGTGAGGGAGGAGGACGTGGCCCAGGTTGCTGGCACAGGGGCGGGCCGTACAAAGGTACAGCGGGGCCCAAGATGAGGCACTCCAGTCTCTGCGGGGAGGCTGAGGAAGGTAAACCAGGTGCCAATGCTGGTACCCACCCCTAGGTCATGGGGCGTGGAGTGTATGTGCGGTTAGCGCAGGAGTGGGGTGGCGAGTGGGCTCACGGGTATAGGCCAGTATAGTTGAGGTCGCAGGAGGCCCATGGGAGCAGAGCTGCAAGTCAAGGTGTCCTATATTTGGCAACAATAGGGGCACAGCCGTAGAAGGCTTAGTGTAGCTGTTTCGCTGCGAGAAGGCGGGAAGCCAATGTTCCTGTGGCAGGCGGGAAGGTGTTCAGCAGTGATTACTGGTAGGCAGCAGGTGCGGGTCCGAGTGCACCGGGAGGCGCACAGAGGCGGCGGATGTCACTGTGTTCGGTGAGGCCCCCCACACCAGCCCAGGCGCGTCGCAGCGTAGACAAGAGGGGTGGGGAGAGCCAATCGTCCACGGCAAAGGAGTGGAGCCGGGGACAGGGTGTCCTGCGGTGGGTCGCCCAGCAGGGATTAGGGTTCAGCAGTTGTTGAAGTTAGGGACCCGCAGCCAGGGATCCAGGAGAAACGGGCGCCTGCAGGAGGGAACAATGGCACTATGTGGGTATGAGGATCCGGAGAGACGCGCCAAGGGCCTCTGGTGGGGGAGCAGCACTGGCGCAAGCTTCCCAGCCACGCCGGCCCATGCACCTCCAAGCAGTAGAATGACCGCGGCAGTGGCGGGAGAGAGGTTGGTAGGCAGTACCTCGGTTCATAGATGGTGCCGTCAGGAGGGGGTTGATGGAACTCAGAGTAGGCAAGCTGGCCTGTTGACTGTAGATATGAAGGATGTGAGGCAGCGTTTAGTGCACCATCCGTTGTGCACTGCCAAGTGCGAGGCAGGCACGTGCGTCTGAGGGCCCAATCAGTGGTAGGTGACAGAGGACGTGGGGAGGCAGACCCAATGCGCGGGGATTCGGTAGCACGGAGAAGGGCCACGGGCCGCTCCCAGGCCCGCCGTGGGGAGGCCCCAATTCAGCAAGTGGCGCCAGCGGTGCGGAACCGACAGTCCAGGTCGGATGCCAGATCAGGGTGCGGGGATGCGAAGGGCAGCCGCCGGTGAGTGCGCGGAGCCCCAGGAGCCAGGAAAGTCGGGCCACCCTCCACCCCCGCATGCCCCCCTACCTTGTTGTGGGCTATGATCAGTGGTCCGTAGGAGGGGGGCAGTGGAGGGCAGCAGGATGTGGTGTGGCGTCGGCCAGGTCGCCGGGAGCGTCTCTGCCCTCTGTGGTGCGAGACAGGCAGTGGGAGGGATCTGGGCTCAACTCCGCCGAAGCTTGTGGAAAGGGGCACACACAGGGTGCAGCAGGATCCGCATGGTCCTCTTGGAAGGGCACAGACGCCCGCCGAAGTGACGTAGGGCGGCCCCCAGACCGGGAGAGCTGGGGCGCCGAGGAGGGCTGCAGCACCCCTCCTACACAGCAGGCCACAGCGCTGCACACTCAGGAGGGATAGCTGCAGGCGCCGGAGCCGCGGCACAGCCCGAGGCGAGCCTCAGCAGCCCTGTCTCGGCCGCAGGGCCGCTGCGCAGTCCACGCAGGGCGGTGGGAGGTAGAACTTCTCAGGGTTGCAGCGGAGAGGCTTATGGATGGGCACCGCCGATATGGAACAGAGTAGATGCCGTTAGCTGGAATTTAACAAGTTTATAGTGCTCTCCCCGTCCGGAGCTCCACTAGCAGGCGGCCATCTTGTTTCGGCGCAACAGCGCCCCCGGAAAGGTTAACATTTGACTGCTACATGAGTGTTTTGACTCGGAGGATGCTAGGCACACCCTCCAGCACGCTATAGGAAGATAGTGCGTGCTGGGTCTGTAATTTTAAAGAGACTAGTAATGTCAATTTAACCTGACATGCTCTGGGAGACACTAGTCAGTCCCAGAGAAGGTATTTAAACCTTGGGAAGTCTGAAAGACATCCCTGTGCCACTGCACTGAAGATGCTGTGTGACACACAGAAAAAGATGATGCCTATGGAGTGGTCTTAAAACTCCATAGCCAAAGAACACAAAAGTAACACACACATCAAAATACATGGAAGAGTGGGAAATAAAGGCTCACGCTCTTCCCAGGTAAAAAATCAAATCCTAGAAATCCAGCAAAGTTGCTGGGGGTCTCAAAAGGTAAGGGAAATAAGCACATTCTTGAGAATTCTCCCTAACACTCTCCATCTTGCTTTCAAGCAGCGGTGCGTTGGTGGTGAGGCTCAGAAGATACTCATGCCGGAAAACTGGAAGAGCCTCTGAAGGCAAGTGTCTAAAATCTTGGAGGGGTCTTTAGTCTGGAGAGCGCTGAAGTCTCTGAGAGAAAAAAGGTTCTGAGGTTGGAGAGATCTCTCTTGATGCTTTAACAACTCTCTCTTTCTTTTGCAGGTTAAATAAGTTTTCACTTGAGGAGCTCGGGCGTTGAAGAAAAAAAACACGGTCTTCTGCTGTGGTAAGTATGCGCGCATAGTTAGGAATAGACGCGTGGCACAGAGTGCCTTCATTACCCAGCTATGGGTTTTCTGTTGAGGAAAGTATGCACACGTAGTTAGGGAAAAGGCGCGTGGCACAGCGTGCCTAAGTTATTAAGCTATGGTTCTTTTTCTGTGAGGCAATGCGTCGGAATGTTTGGAAAAGCTTGTCGGAGCTTCAGGTACGTATGCGTGTATTGTTATTTTCTTTCATTAATAAGTCTTTATTGTTCTTTCATTAACTATGGCACCTTTGTCTTTGTAGGTTTTCGGAGATCTGAAGACTGCGACTGAACTGTGGAACTACAGAGAATGAGGTCACCTGTCGGAGGACTGCTGCGGAAAACTCTGGTCAGGTACGTTGAAGTCTAAGGTCTGTGGATTTTCTGTTAGCTATTCGAGTTCATAACATGACTTTTTTCTATCATCTTGCATGTCTATGATCCGGGCGCCGGTAGCGTTACACCACTGTCAGCGGAACTAACGCGAAGCACCTGTTGCTGCGCGGGCGGGGCTTTTATAGTCCTCTATGCCCAACGACTAGTTCTCAATGACTGCTTAGACAGTGACCAGCAGGGCGGCCATCTTAAGGGGATTGGTACACCATTAGATCTCTATGGGAGACCATTGCCACCTTGGTACTGGGGAATGTGAGAATGCCATGTTTGCCATGCTAAAACCCATTTAGCCCCTACAGATCTGTACCAAAACTCCTTCCTGGCCCGGACATCAGAACGCAAACCAGAAACCCTGGAAGTGATCATGACATTTGTGCAATGATAAAAAGTTACCACAAGTGATACAAAAGTAACCACAAGTAGCAACATAGTAATACAACTAAGGGAAACACTGTTTCCCAGTACTGATAGCCTGAAGGACATATCAGTTTGCCCCTAACATATGGGCAAAGGCCAGTGCAGTGAAGCTTAAGGCTCCACTGTACTGCAAAAATTTCCACAAGCTCCTAGGAAAGCTTTGTGCCAGAACTAATGATACCAGTGGAAGAGCAGGCACACACTCTTTATCTGTTTTTATGAGCTCGACTTCCAGAGATATTTGGGGGATGTCAGGTATTGTTATAGGCACAAGGTGTTATCTGTCCCCACAGAGGATCTCCTGGAGCCAGGGGCAGATCCTCAACTATCACAGCTGTTTGCCCTACAAAGCAGAGATTAAGGGGGAGTGCGGGTGGGGGAATGTTACTTTCTGGAGCAAGGAGGATTGACTGATTTGCAGCTTTAGATTTACACTTCTATACAACTCTGTTTAATTTCTAATTGAGATGAGTGTGAAAGACTCAGTTTGCCTAGTTTTGAAGCTAGCTCCAAAAGCTATGCAAAAACATAGTGACTCATTTTGGTTGCCTGGTCATTTTATGGATTCTTATGACACCCGGGTCAACCCTGGGTCCCACCTTGCCCTTGCTAGACTATTGCTGGTCTATCCCGTCTGCATATTATCTTCCTTCTCCTGACACACTGGCCCAGCGTGGTCTCCAGCTTTACCCTCACCTCTACAGTACCCTTTCCCCCTTTAGTCCGTACATACTCTGCTGTTTAGTGACACACATTCCTTTTGTGGACTCCATCTTTGCCCTCTCCTCGTCAGTACATCTTCCCCCTTTTGTCTTTGCATGCTCCGATATCTAACAACACATATGCCCATCGAGCCCTTCAGGGATGTCAGTATGTGCAAAGCAGAGGGATAGCTCTCCTGTACAAAGCCAAACCCTTTAAAGCGCAGTATGTGAAATGTAGGAGGATCGCATTGCTGTCTGAAGCCAGACCATATGTGAGTGAAGCTTGTACTGCTATGGCGCATGTTGTACCCATTCTCTGTGACAGGAGTTTGTCCTGCTGTTCCCGTTCCCGTTCAGTAGGAGGGAAGCCCATGATGTAACCGTGTGTGAGGGAAGCTCGCAGTGCTGTGACTGCCTCTGTTTGAGGGAGGCTTGCCATGCAGTGGCCCATGCTGTACTCTTTCGGTGAGAGTGGAGCTTGCCCTGCTGTGCTCAGGCTGTACTAGTTCTTAGTGAGCAAAGCTTGTACCGCTATCATCCTTGCTGTACCAAATCCATGTGAGTGAATATTCCCCTGCTGTTGCCCTGGCTGGACATGTTATGTAGTGTGACACTCGGATGTCTCTTAGAGCTCTGAGAGTGACTGCGACCACAGTTACAACCTTGCACACTTCTTCTGGAGTCTGAAAAAGTCACGCTAAAGCACTAGCCTGGATGCAGTCTGTACATGGACCTGCATGCTGAGTGTAACTTTAGAACATGCTGAGCCCCAAATGTCTTGTTATGCTATCTCCCCCTCTTTGAGGTGTCTACATTCAAAAGTAATCTGGTGGCTAGAATAGGACGATCCGTGTGGTGAAGAGCTGTGCCGTGCTGATACTTCTTTTGATGCACAAGTAAGGTAAGCATAAGCCTGGGGCCAGGACTAGGCCTGGCTTGCGGAGCAGGCCTGCTCGCTGCAAGCGTTGGCCTGCTGAAGCATGCCACCTCAAACGTCTGAGGAGGTGCAAACGATTTGGAATCTGTGTGTGCAGGCAAAATATCTTTTAAAGGATAATTACTGTAATATTTTCTGTTCTGAAACAGCCCTTCAAGACAGATGTCTGCTGCTTCTAAGCATGTTAACAACAGCTGTTTTGAGTACCCAATCTAATTGATCCGTAAGGCACTCTCACATACAGCATTACTATTCAGGGAGCATGACATTCAAGTTTACCGTTAATGCCCCCCTGTAACCCTGTTTTTTTTACTATGATATGATAAGTCATTTATAACACGCCTCTACACAAGTGTTTCTAGGCGCGACAAATGCCTCACAATATCTACTTTTGGCAGCCTCAGAGGCTTTTCAGATACTTTTAAGTATACAAATGCATTAGCGTCAATGAGAGTATCATCCATGATGAGTTAGGGATGATTCTGGGATGACCTGCTGATTACTTCAAGAGCATTGCCATGAAACATGTTTTTTCTTGATGATTTGGGGATGACTTACTGATAACTTCAGAACAGAGTTTGTAGGATCATATGCGGACCAATACAGATTGTCATTTTGCTTTTGCTTAGTTGCACTTATGCTGAATGACCCCCCACCCCTCCTGTGGCAGGGGTAAGGCTTGAGACTATGCTGGGCCAAAGTGGAAGCCAGAGGCCTAAACATAGCATGTACCCCCTGGGTGAGAATCCTTTGCCATCCCAGTCAAAAGCAGGCACCCAGCACCCTCACAATCCCCAATGTGGCATAAGTAAAGCTTGAAAACTATGTTGGGCCAAAGTGGAAGCCAGAGGCCTAAACATAGCATGCACCCCCCGGGTGAGAATCCTTTGCCATCCCAGTCAAACGCAGGAACACCGAATCCTCACAATCAATACATTTCCATGCTGACTGCACCAATATAGGCTAGTATTCACATGTACTCTTTCACACAGCATTCATGTTTTCTTTGTGCATAATCCAATAATCAACAATCATAACTAAAAAGACCTCCAGGATTAAAAAAACAAAGAAAACAGATAGGATCCAAAAAAAGAAAGAAGCAATAAACAAACGGAACCACAGGGTCCCATCAACCGAGGTCTCAACTACCCACAACCTACCAAATACAAGCAACAACAAACCACAAACAGCAAAGACTAAACTCAAATGACCAGAAAAAACACCAATCGAAAGAGGACGCCCACTCAAAGGAGCACAACCCACACATCATGCCTCGCCCCAAGAAACAAAAAGAAGCCAGAACAGACAACAGAAATAATAAGAAAACCCAAACCACTCGGGAAGGCACCAACAAGCATGATCCCACAACCCCAAAAAACTGGACAAACATCTGGGATGGCCAAAGACAGACTACATTGCTTGCTACCTGTCTACATACATCAACGTGGAAAACAAAAACAGCACAGCAACAACGAACCGACTGCCAACAAGCATCACAAATACAGACCCAACCAGGACACCAAACGGAATGCAACAACTAATAAACCATCCCAACCCGGTCCCCACCATGGACAATAGCCCACACAGAACAAGAAACAAATTGGAATTTATCACACTCTACACCCCCTATATCACCAAGACTGTTATACCCTATTTACCACCTGGAACAAACCCGAACGAACCAACCCCGCCCTAAACATGATCAGTCTACTCGACAAACAGACTGACCAACAAAGACCCACCCCACCCAAAAGACTCAACCGGGGAAAACCCACCTGGAACGGAAACCCAACCAACACACCGGTCATAACAAACAATACTAAAAACAACATGAAAGGGAAATCAAGCAAACTTTACTGCAGCCTCCTTAGCGTTAGATCCATGCCAAAACACTCAACAGAAATCAAAAACCTAAGCGAATAAGACACAGACGTGCTCTTCCTTACAGAAACCTGGCTATCAGACAACTATAAAGCCATCGTGAATGAAGCAATACCTGACAATTATAAATGAATACACACCGACAGTGAACACCGAAGGAGGCAGAATCGCAATTATACATAAAAAAAATGCCTGACCATCTCAAATCATCACAACCAACGTGGAAGACAATGAATCCCTCATAATCAAGATAGAACTCAAAAAACAATCCAACTTAGTATTCCTCCTGATCTATAGACCACCTTCTTACAACACCAACTTTGCAACAAAAATAGCAGACGAGGCTGCCATGCTATCAATCCACCACGACAACCTAGTCATACTGGGAGATTTCAACATACGGTTAAAAAAAGAAAATGTGTACACAGCAAACTCACTCTGTGCCTGCCTGGAAACCTTGCAGTTCAATCAAATAGTAAATGGATCCACAAACGACGCCGGACACACACTCGATGCAATTTTCTACAGGGAATAACTATGTGCATCGGTGCCACCTACACCAATGGTGTGGAGTGACCACTACTAGATACCATTCTACATCACACCCCAAACCCGCCTACTGGCCGGGAAGGAAATACTCCACACCAGCAAGAAAAGAAACTGCAAGAACTTGGACCTAGAAGCCCTAACAAACCTTCTAGATGCAACCGTCCCAAGCGATCAGAGATCCCACCGATACAAACATAGACACAACAGAAGACACACTCAACAATTGGATCACCAAGGCCCTTGACCAATTAGCACCAGCAAAAACATTCAAAGCAACACCAAAAAAAACTTGCAGCAAAACGGTTCACAGAAGAACTGAAAAAAACAACGGCAAAATAGAGAGAACAATACACCAGACAAGACAAAATAAAATACCAAAGACAACTCAAACTGTACAAAGCAACAGTCCTCAAAGCAAAGCTCTACTACATCACAAGAATAGAATCGGCAAACAATCCACAGAAAGAACTTTCAAAATCAGAGATATTTAAAAAAAACTTTAACTGCAAAAATTGTATACCCCTACTCAAACACTTTGTGAGAAAATCACCAACCACCTGAGAGCAAAAATAGACAATACAGGAGACCATCAACGTAGCCGGGGCAAATACAACCACTGGACCATAGACGAAATACAGATTACAGCAAAACTCATCTGCCTAGAACCAAATCACAGGGAAAACTTTCACCACACAGATCAAGGACACCAACCTTGCAGGATCTCCAAGGGACCCCTGCTCCCCTCACCCCAGACATTTTCAAAGGAATCCTCAACCACAGAACCCCAGCGACATGCTTCCGGAACCTAATTAATCTATTGCTCAAAAGAGGAACAGTATCGTCCTCCTTCAAATCAGCATACATCAAACCGCTGATACAAAAAAGCTCAGAAAGAGCAGAAGACCCAAGGAACTACAGACTGATACAAGGCATAAATTAGTTTTCAAAAATCGATTAGCAGTGTTTGCTAATCAAAATGTTCTTGATTAGCAAACAAACTACTTTGATTAGCAATTTTGTAATCATTTTAATGTCACCAGAAGATATTTGTCCATAAGATATTAAATGAGTAACAATATAGCATTGTTGTGTACAACTGAAGTAAGACATTGGCCCTCATTACGACCCTGGCGGAAAGGGGAAAACGATGGCGGAAATGCAATACCGCCATCGAAAAGCGCTCGGTGCGACTATGACCCGTCACCGCAAAGTACGAAGCCATTAGCGACACCGTAGTGAACGCCAACGCTAACTGCACTAAGCACGCGCGCGCGCACCATGCCAAACCGCAAACACCACCATGGTGCAACGGTACGGCAATTCCGACCCTAGCGGACATGTACCTAACGCCATCAGGCATGGCGGAATGGACCATTCCGCCATGGCTAGAAATACGGCATCGTGAACCAACCGTAAATGGCCCACTGAGTGCCTGTACTCCACTCCCTGGCCACATTGCACAACTCCTGGCAGGCGCAATGTACTCACACCATGCAACCAGTGAAATCTACAATTCACCCATGCATGCCAACGTAGAAATGCATGCAGGTGTTCGAAGCGCCCCGTGAGTGGGCATCCATGTACGGCATTTCACCATAGCCGTACTGATGCAGCACAGGCATGTGAAGGTACAAGACATCAAAATGGAAATCAAGAACACATGACACAAAACAACAGTAGTCCCCCATCGCTTGCCACCAGCGCAAGGCAACATCCAAAACAGCATCCTGAGGGGGATTGCACCAGACCTGTACTCTTGCCAGTAAACAAACCAACCATCAGCAGAAGCATGTACCACACAAGTTGGCAGAGTGACTGAGCAGCCAGGCACATCCCAAGAGGGGCCGATGGGAGCTGCAGGGCACAGATGGCATGAATACAGAAGCTATTCCAATGGACATGACCCCAGTCCCCCTCCAACAAACGCACGCAAACACAGGCACCTGTGACCAGCCACATTCTGAACATCCCATCATACCATCAATCGACCTGGCTGACAGGCACCAGTCGGCCAAAAGCCAATCCCCCGCCCCTGAACAGCACATCATGTAAACAGTCACAATGGCAGCCCCTATCCGTGACCACACTGTGCTACGTAGGCAAAAGCGGCCAGTACTGTACCACACAACTCAACTCAGAAGGCGGAACACAATGCAGATCATCTCGCAATACATACCGCCACAAATCGAAAATCGCCACATCACCTGCAAAGAATAACGCAACACGCCAAATATCGGAATACAATTTAAATGCACATCCAAATGACAAAGGCCTCACAGCAATTTGTAAAATAACACCAAAACATCCATCATCACCGAGGGCTGCATCTGCAATAATTGACCAGCTTCCACTTGTGTGACGCCCTGTACCATCATGGCACACAGGGCCAACATCAACGTTCCAAAAGGCAACATGGAAGCGGCAAGAACCGCAGGTCCGTCCCATGAGGCAGGCACTAGTCCAGCTGAAAGGCCGAAATGTTGCACCTAGCCACCAGAACAGCGTAAGGGCATGTGGCCCATTGGCGATCGTCCCATAAGATCGTAATGCTGCTCCACTGATTCACCCGAAGCTGCAGGTGTCGAGAGTAAAAACCATCTGGAGGAGTGGCGTACAGATGGCATCTGCAATAGGGCAGGAGATACCTGTCACCAAAATGAAACACAAATTAACCGATTGCACTACATGACACATGATGCATCACTATCTTCATTCAACACACCAAATCCACACCCATATGCATGCTAGGCCACTCCAAAGGAATATACACACCCCTAAATCAGTATCGATACATAACGAAACCAATCGAGGTTAATACACCATTGGCAACGTCGGTTACTGTGCATGCGTCCGTCAAGATAGAACCCATGACATGGGATTAGTAACGTGCCTAGACACAAGTGTATGAAGGCGCGTCGAGACAGGGAGGATCCGACAAGGGCAGATAGACGTAAGTCCCACTATGGCAGCCTTGCATCACATAGCGCAGGGGAAGGGGATTGAATCAAAAAACACATGTACATGGCAGACCCTAAATGGAATCATCTGTCCATGCATCCATTCATCATTCCCTCATCCCGCAATGAAAACGCATGAACATTCACTCACATAATATGTGAAACTTCCATCGCGTCTGTGCGTAATGCAGTCTGCAAAAACCACTGTGCTCCTGGCCGGATCTGTAGTGTCGTGAAGCTAGATGGACTTGGGAACGTCCTGCCTTATCGTCCACTACGCTATTGCGCATCCCATTCAATTCATGTCATTCATTGCTTGCTCGTTATGGGCCCTGTCCCAAGGACATTCAACAATAGAACGTTACATTTCCAGGCAGACCTGTGGGCGTCTCCTCACCGCTACTTCGCAACCAAAAATCCTGGCCTTCGAATTCCACACTTGCAACATTACGTCGAAAAGGCTTCTGTGAACGCTTGCATTCACAATTACATCAATGTAGTGCGGCTGTGTGTCATAATGCTAACTGGCTGCAATCACAAATGGGACGCCACGCCCGTCGGTGAAGTACGATACTGTGCTGCATGAGGGTCGGCCATCGATCGAGCCCTACATACCACTGACTCTTCACAGGTATGTAAGCGGCTGCAATCATAGCATGTGTAACAATGGGAGCATAGCATGAAAATCAGTCAAAGTACATCACACTGCCATCGGGATTTGATACATGATTCCAACCCCAAGATGCCATGCGGCCAAATGCAGCCTTACGTGCGGGACGTGCTCGGCCAGAAGGGATTGCATCTGCCACAGATTCATTCAATCAGCACAGGTGGAGGCCATACAGGCCGACAGCACATATATAGCAGACCCAAACCCCTCCCACAACCACTCCCACTCCAAAATGCTACCGGCAGGACTAGCGATGTTGGGCCTGGGGCACCAGATAGCACTGCAAGTGCTACAACTACAAGAAGACGACGAACAACAACAGGTACAACAACCGGGCGCACAGGGGAGACGGAGGAGAAGGAGGAGGAGGAGGGCAAGGCAGGGTCAGCAAGGCCCACAAGCACTGCCACTACCACCACGCAGGCGGCCCGCAATCCCACGCCTCCGAGCTGATCCGTTCAACCTCACTGCTGAGCAGATCCACACCCTCTACCGTTTGGACCGGGACACCATAATCGCCATTGTGGACATGACACATGCTGACCTCGTGAGCATGATAGATAGCCCAACCGCCATCCCACCCCTACTGAAGGTGGTGTCTGTACTCCACTTCCTGGCCACAGGCACCTACCAGCACACAGTGGGACAGTTGCATGGCATTTCACAGCCACTGTTCTCACGGACACTCTCCCAAGTGTACGATGCCCTCCTGAAGCACGCCGACGACCACATCACACTACCACGCACGTACCAGGAGATTACCAACGCAAAGGTGGGATTCCATGCACTTGGCGGCATCCCGGGTTGCATTGGTGCCATCGACTGCACCCATGTTGAATTGGTTGTCCCACATGCCATGGAGGTCCAGTACCGCAACCGGAAACAATTTCATTCAATCAATGTGCAAATGGTGTGTGACTCCAACAAGATCTTTACGCATTGTTGTGCCAGATTTCCAGGATCTACCCATGATTCTATGGTCCTGAGGAACACAAGAATACCACGCTACATGGAGCGACACGCAGGGCACAGATCCTGGCTACTCGGTGAGTCTCATTCCATGCATGACATCGTGGCCCATTTGATGCGTCAATGACCTTGCAGGAGGGGGGGGGGCTACTTAGCACTATCATTCCACTGACACCCTTTATTCGTCCCATACAGGTGATGCCGGGTATCCACTGAAGAGATGGCTCCTTACACCAATCCGGAACCCACAGAACCAGCATGAGGAGGACTACAACCATGCCCACTCACGTAGCCGTGTGGTCATTGAACAGGCATTCGGCCTACTGAAGGCTCGTTTCCGCAGCCTCAGCAGGTCTGGCGGGGCACTCATGTACAGCCATGAGAGGGTTTCTAAGATGGTCATGGCATGTGTCATGCTGCACAACATGTGCATACGTAGGAATGTGCCCATGCCCCCTGACGCTGTACTGCATGCACCTGAAGATGATGATGATGAGGGTGGGGATGTGGAGGGACGCCAGGGAGTCCATGAGGCACAGGATGCACGTGCAATCCGACAGAGCATCATAGATGCATGCTTCTAGCAACCACGCATGGTGCCTATTACACGGAAAGGGGACCTGTGGCACTGTGTGTGTGTAGTACACGCACATAGTGGACTGTACGCCTATGAAGGCCTCGTACGCAAATATCAATGTCCACACATGTCATTGGATGATAATGAAGTGCTGTATTGTTAATGTGATTTGATTCATACACCCTATGGACCCGCCACCCAGTGAAGCCCAACACACCCCCTCCACCCTACTTCCTCCCCCCCCAACACCAGTGTCCAGATATGCATGCTGCCCGTGGGTAGACGCTATTGCAAGCCCCCTCTACGGGTATCAGGGGCACCCCTGCCCGTGGAGCGCAGGTTCCTGCCAGATCTGCGTTGGGGGCTGCCCTGGACGGAACTTGCCACGGATGACGTCTCTGCCTGCTCGCGTCCATGCATGTCTCTGAGGGTTTGTGAGAGCTCCGAGAGCACACGGCGCACAGCAGCAAGTTCAGCACAAACGTCTTTGGACGTCGCATGCAGTTCCCCCCTCAGGCTCTCGGTGCTTTTCTCCATTTGTGCTCTCAGGCTCTCGGTGCTTCTCTCCATTTCTCCCCTGAGGCTCTCACTACTTTTCTCTATTTGTGCCCTGAGTGTCTCGGTGGATGTTTCCATGGCTGCCCTGGAACCCCCGCATTCATTTGCATGGTCCTTGAGTAGCGTGGACGCTTCCTGCTGTTGCTCGATCAGCAGGTCGAGGGACTGTTGCCTCTGCTGGGCCATGGACATTTGCGGTGGTGTGACAGGGGGGCTGCTCAACACATGTTGCCTTGGCACAGGACTTGTGGGGGTTGGCCAGTCGTCGTCTTCAGGGTGCCCCTGCGTGGTTTCGTCATGGTGTAGGGGATGGAACATGCAGGGGGATTGGGAAAGGTCATGGATGGTACCTACGTCGCCAGCACTGTTTTCCGTGTCGGAGCATGCTGGCATGACAGCTGTGTCACCTATGGTGCTGCTACCACCAGAGGCAGTGCCATCAGATACGTTCTTTGGGGGGACCTGTGGTGCTGGGGTTGTGGACTTGCTGGCTGCTGGGGTGCCTGTTGCAGTCCCCTCCAGTGTGCTGGCACTTGATTCCTGCTGCTGCCGTGTCTTGATCCTTGCACCTGAGGTGGAGGCTCTTGGGACGTTGGTCCTGGCCCTCTTTGCAGGCGTGCTGGTAGGGGTGTCCTGCAGCTCGTCGTTGGTATCGGACCCTGTGGTGGAGTAAAGAGGGGCGAGCGTTAGTTATGGGTCTGTCGGATTTGGAATGGCAACGTGTCAAATGCATTGGGGTGGTACATGAGGCTGATATGGGACTGGGCCTTGGAGGTGGTCTCATTTTCGTGTGGATTGAGGATGCATTCATTTGGCTGCCTGCAGTTAGGGGGTGCATGCTGCACATGTAGGGGTTGTTTATGGCATCTTGATTAATTTGTTTATTCATTCTGACTTTTAGAGGGCGCTGTCAGGGCAAAGTATGTATTGCACTATGGGGTCACATGGTACTGCACATGTTCGTGGTTTGTGGATTTCGCATTGTTTCTCTTGGCAAACCTACCTGATTCTCCGGATGTCGGCACTCCTTTCTCCATCCCTCCGACTCCCTCTATGCTCTCCACTCCTATGGTGGAGGCGCAGATCTCCTCCCAGGGGGTCAACTTGATGGGCGACTCTGATCCCCCCCCGGTAGCTGTGGCGATGTTCCTGTTCGCAGAAAGTATGCTGCGTACGCGGATCCGCAGGTCGTCCCACCGCTTGCGACATTGCTGTGGCGTGCGGGGTGTTGTCCCCACCGCACTTACGCGCTGTGCCACAAGGGCCCATATGGCCTTCTTGTTGGCAAGGGCCGTCCTGGTCATTTGACTGGAGAAGACGACGGCGCCATTTTCCTGCAGGGTCTCGGTCAGCACGGTCAGTTCCTCTCGGGAGAAGTGGACCTGCCGCTTGCGATCACACGCTTTCTTGGCTACCTTTCCCATATTTATTTTTTGAACTGGGGTTGCTAACGGGTTGGGATGTGTGTCAGGGTCGGATTTTTAATGGTTGTGTTGGGATTCGGATTTTATAGTTGTGCGGCGTGCTGTTTCCCGTTCCGGCCACATGCTTTTACTTCCGTTTCCGTATATTTACGGTGCCCGTAATTTGCGGTGCCCGCTCATTACGGTGCCCGCTCATTACGGTGACCGCTAAGATGGGTGGCGGTATTGCACCTGGTGCAGCGTACGGCGGCGGTAAGGGCCGTTTTGGGGTCATTTCCGCCATCGCAGCCTTTCGGATTCCGCCATGGCGTAATGCTCGTGCCCGATGGGTCGTAATTAGCCGCACTTTGCTCCTTCGTGCAATGGCGGAAACGCTATTTACGCTGTTGCGGTCCGGTCAGTCAATTTCCGCAAGGGTCGTAATGAGGGCCATTATTGAGATAAGTGTATGTATAATGCAAAGGTTAGCTGCATGAATTAACGCAAATAGGTATGATTAAAAAAAGGCCCTGAAAACAGTTTCAATGCAAGGCTCTGAACAGCTAGCTACAGTTGGTGTTCCGCAGGACAGTGTCCCATGTATTGTTATGCTTTACCCATCATTTGCTGTGTAAGGAGAAGTTCAGAAGTTTAATCAATCAGAAATTCAGTGTTAAAGGAAAGTCATAGCCAGGGGCATGTACGTAGCATAGTGTTGCGGCAGGCAAGGTAATTCTTAACTTTAGGCGGCCTTTGCCTGTCATTGATATCAATGTTTTAAATATAGTGTTAAATACTACTTCAGGGGGAGGGCAGGGGAGGTAACGGTCCTCAACCCTGAGCCGAGTAGGCCCAAGCACATTGTTCCAACCCTGCCTACCCATTAAAGCAGTATTTATCACAATTGGCACTCTGAGCCGCCATCTGGGGTGCTCAGATTTTTTGTTTTGAAGGGAACCAGGTTTTGCGCAATTATGCTTCCCTTACAAAGAAATATGTCCGTGATTGAAAATAACTATTTCCAGGACCTGGAGGGGAGCCAGGAGGTGCGCTAATGAGTGGGCAGGGGTGGGGAGGGGGTGGTGATATGTGCTTTAATTGAACAGGGTAATTTAAATAGCTAGCTGTGCTATACAAGTGCCAATTTAATTAGCAAACCTACAGAATTGTATAGCAAATTGCTATGCGACACTGCTTATTTTAAGCCTGTGCAATATCCAACCTGCCATACCCAGCAAAGATCCTGGCAAACCACGTCTCCAAAATTCATCTTAAACACGTCGAAACAAACTGAATACTCAACCAATCACAAGTTGGTTTCAGACAGATGAGAACAGAATCAGCACTTCTATCGGTATGGGACGACCTGAAAATAAATGCAGATGACACCCAATCGGTCCTCCTTCTGTTGGACATTCCAGTGGCTTCTGACACAATCAGCCACGCAACACTAATAAAAAGACTGAAGGAATGTGGCATGCAGGAATCCGCCCTAAAGTGGCTTACCTTATTCCTAACAAACCGAACCGAAAGAACCTACCTTTCACTGCGCACGTCAAACACCAAATATATATCCTGCACAGTTCCACAGGGTTCCAGCCTCCCCCCCCCTATTTTTTCAACATCTGTAAGGACTGGAGGGGGGTGTCTGTACTTCTGCTCTCTATATGGTAGAGGAGAGGCACGGAGGACCCCAGCCAAGATTCTCTATTTGGTAAACCGTGGGCGAGCAATCAAGGCCTAGATCTCAGGCGGTGATGTGGGCTGGTTCTTAAGTACAGTGTAGTCCCCAAGCACCCACAAAGGAATGTCCACACACTGTATTAGTGAAAACACAGTTCTTTATATAAATAAGGTTCAAGCTTATGTACACAATCACAATAACTCACTTTGTGCTCAGTTAATCTACAATGGCAAATATATACACAGTTCAACGTGGTACCACAGTTACTATGAGATTTCATTAAAGTGCATCAATTGTACTTAGTTTATATGTCACACTAATCAAGTAATAAAGTGACCCAACAACAGACATAGGAGGAGAGCAGTTGGTTAGAACAATTGGCAGAATACTGAGCCCCTACCACCAGGCACAGTTCTATATGAGGATCCCCCCACCTGGGCAACCTGTAAATAAAGATATATTGTACAAGCCCAGTCCATGTATTGTTCACAAGAGTCTTATTTCCTTCTAAATAGTTCTATAACCCCAATGTACCCGGAATAGCAGAGTTCGACATGAGGTCATTGACGGATCCTTCTTGAGCGGCTCCCTTTAAAGGCAGGAGCCACGGATCGTCGACATCCCACAACGAAAAAGGGTGAACACTGTTGTTGCGGCAGCAGCTTCGGTTCTTGCGGTGCTCGTTGTCGCAGCTTTTCCCATTTATTGAGATTGGTCTCGTCTGGTACTCCCAGGATTAGGACCTGAGGGTCCAATTGTATAGTGCAAATGAGTATCCTGGTTAGTTCAGTACAACAAGCGTCCCAGAAGGTGCGGATCCGGCGACATGACCAAAGGATATGAAAGAAGGTTCCTTCCTCTTCTCCACACCGGAGACAGTTTGAGCTTGTTGCCCTCTTCCAGCCATACAACGTAGTTCTAGGGTAATACACTCTGTGCAGGATTTTAAGTTGCACCAACCTGAGCCTAGAGGAGATAGCCACTTGTCGTGGGTGCATTAGTACCTGGATCCAGTCCTCTGGGTCTATCTCGCCTACATCTCTTTCCCATTTGGCTTTTAGGCTCGTTGTTCGGGGGTAGCAAAAGATGTGATAGCATAATACAGGATGGATGTGCGCTGGTAGCATGTTGCGTTCTATCGGTGTGTAGTCTGGGACTGTGTCCTCTGTAGGTATATGGGTTCTAAGGGCATGGGTCAGTTGCGTATAGTGATACTTTTCGGTGTCTGGGAGTTGAAATTTGCACTGCATGTGCTTCATTATGAGGTGGGCAGTAAGGGATTACCAGCACCGGTAAGGGCACCGGTGCCGGTAATCCCTTACCGCCCTACTACGAGTTCCCTTTGCGGGTCCTCCCTTAACTCCTGGTTTTTCCAGGCGTTAAGGACGGTACCCGCAAAGGGACTCTGGAGCTTTTAACGGTACCGCAATTTGCGGTACTGTTATTAGCGCCTTCCCCATTCCCATTTGAGCCCTATGGGGGCTCAAATGGGAATGGGGAAGGGCGCTGGTGAATGGGGAATTATCGGTCCCGCCAACCTTGGAATGGACCGGTAATTGCTCCATTCACCAGGGCGGAGTCGGAAGGGTTTTGGAGGCAGCCATGGCGCTAATAGCTAATAGCTAATAGCGCCATGGCTACCTCCAACCTTGTAATGAACCCCCACATGTCTTCGAATGAGGTTAGTTTCCCGTCCTTTAGGATATCTTCTACTTTCAGAATCCCAGCCCTTACCCAGCGCAGCCATGGTTCGAGTTTCTCTATTTCTTTTAAATTGCTGTTTTGCCATAGGGGTTGCGCCGCAGTTATTTTGTTTCCCCACCCTACAAACACGTGTGCATGTCTCCAAATGGTAGTCGTATGTGTCATAGTTGTCGGCCTAGGGGGTCTCTGGAGGGATTGGTATAATAGATGTAGTGGATCTGTGCCCTGCATGGCCTCCACCTCGGCCCAGATGTGGGGTAGTTCCCGGTCCCCATGAAGCAGGTCATTGACCACCACAAGTTGTGAGGCCCAGTAATAGGTTTGGATGCGGGGCACCACTATCCCACCCTCCCGGATCGACCTTTGAAGTGTAGACAGTGCTATACGGGATTGGCCTCCACCCCATATAAGTTCCCTAAGAAGGGTCTCAACCCGGTTAAATTCAGAGTTTGGGATCGTCAGTGGGGCATTCTGCAAGACAGAGGAATCTTGGAAGAGCTATCATTTTAAAAAGTGCGGCTCTACCCATGAGGGTCAGAGGGAGAAGTTTCCAATGGTGAACATCATTGACAAACCGGTCAATGATCGGTTGAAGATTGTGCATTGTATATCTGGTAAGATCTGCTGCTATCCAGATTCCCAGGTACCTAAAGCCCTGCTGCTCCGTTCGATATGGGCAATCCTGTGTGTTGGCTTGCCCTCTCCCCTTTACCGGGAAGAATACGGATTTCTTCAAGTTGATTCTCAATCCACTGAACTCCCCGTAACAGGTGAGCATCTGAGTTACTACAGGGCACGTCCGCGCCGGTTTGCCCAGATATACCAGGAGGTCATCTGCGTACAGGGAAATTTGGTCTTCATGTCCCTCGGGCCATCTAAATCCCATCCAGGCCGTGCTCTGGCAGAGCCACAGGGTGAGCGGTTCAATTGCGAGGGCGAAGAGGAGGGGGGAGAGGGGGCATCCCTGTCGCGTACCCCTGCCCAGAGGGAAGGATCGGGAAGTCCACCCGTTCACCTTGACCTCTGTCTGGATGTTCACATAGAGCAGTTTAACCCACCCCAGGAAACCATCTCCAAACCCCATGCGTTTCATGATCTCCCAAAGGCTATCCCACCGGATCGAATCAAAGGCCTTTTCAAAATCAATTGCCAAAAGGGCAAGTGGACTGTCAATGATAGGAGCCCGTTCTAATGCCAGGTGAAGCCGATGCAGATTCATTCGAGTTGACTTGTGTGGCATAAAGCCACATTGGTCCAGATGTATCAAAGTGTCTGCCACCGGTTGGAGCCGGTTGGCTAGGAGTTTGGCCAGGCCCTTGGCTTCACTGTTGATTAACGAGATTGGCCTGTAAGAGGCACATCTCTCTTGGGGTTTGTCGGGTTTAGGGATAACTACAATAGTTGCCTTACACAGGTCCGGTGGGAGGGTACCCTGTTCCCGAGCGCTTAGTAGCATCTGGTGCAGGGAGGGCGCTATGTTATTCCCACCTAGTTTTTGCCAGACTTCGACTGGGAACCCGTTAGGGCCCGGGGTTTTCCCCGATTGCAGCTGTGCTAGGGCTTCAACTACTTCAGCTTCTGAGAGTTCAGCATCTAGTGTCGCCCTCTGTTGTACTGACAGGGTTGGGATTGTTATATCATTTAAGAGGGTTGGATCTAGTGGCGAGGTTGGGGCCTGGTATAGTGTGGCATAGAATTGGGCAAAGGCTTCCCCTATCTCAGCGTCCGACCGGCACCTCTCTCCGTGTGGGGTGACGATCTGCCGGACACAGCGCTGTCCCTCATCCCTCTTCTCCAGCCAGGCTAACATTTTGCCCGCTTTGTCCCCAAGCTCGTATATTCTTGCTCTGGATTTCCAATGGGCATGTTTGGCGTTATCTAGCATTAGGTTTTGGAGGCGCTCAACGGCATGTTTGAGGGATGTTTGGGCCTGAGGGGTTGGGTCAAGGCTGTGTTTATTCTCCCAATGGGTTACCTCCCCCTCTGCCTCTGTTATCTTCCAGAATTTCTCCTTCTTTTTGTTCGCCGTCCAGGAAATTATTTCTCCCCGCAACACGGTCTTATAGGCCTCCCATATCACCACCGGGTCCTGTCCCCCAGTATCATTCATTTCGAAGTATTCGGTGGAGACTTCAGCAAGGTGGTCTACCAGCTTGGGGAAGCCCAGATAATAGTTATTCAACCTCCACGTTTTAAGGGGAGGTTTGTACCCTGCATCCGCATCTCCACCATCAGAGCTGAGTGGTCTGAGACACCCCCGGGGGAGTAGGTCTGCTGACAGCACTCTAAAGAGGTCTATGTGCGGAAGGAAGAGGTAGTCAACCTGGAGAGGGAGCCGTGGGCTCCCGAGTGGAATGAATAGCCTCTAGTTCCCGGGTGCAGTTCTCGCCACACGTCGCAAAGACCCAAGGCGGATACAAAGTTGGACAGCCTTGTGGGGGTATTCGGGTTCCGTTGTCTGAGATGGGTGTGGTCTATGGTGTTGCACATGACGTTGTTGAAGTCCCCACCCAGAACCCACTTATCAGGTTGATGTTTCCCCATGATGGTGGTCAGCTCGTCTAATAGTTCCTGCCCCAGTCCGGGTGGGGAGTAAATTGAGACAAATGTGAACTTTTCACCCCAGAGCGTTTCAAGGATTAGCACATAGCGACCCCAGGGGTCCCGTTCCAATTCCTGCACGGCAAATGGGATGTGTTTATGTATTAGGATGAGGGTGCCCCTGGATCCCATTGTGTATCCCACCTGATAGGCGGTCTTGTAGTTGGTTATCTGGAAGACAGTACAGTGTGATCCCGCTAGGTGTGTTTCAGTTAGCAAGGCCATGTCGGGGGAGTGTCTGCTCAATAGTTGCTTGACCAGGCGCCGTTTGATAGCGGAGCCCATCCCGTTCACGTTCCAGGTGAGCACCTTGAGGGACTTGGGACGTTCAGTCAATGATGGCTGAGATTGGTCAGGTGGCATCTAGCAACTCTGTTAGAGGGTTGGGCGGGTGTCTTGTAGGGAAAGAATCCCAGTGTATGGTCATGTGATGTAAATCATGCGAGAACTGGTGATTAAATTGCTGTCTGAGCGTGCTGTGATCCCAACTAAGCAACAACCATAGTAACCCCTGAAGTCTGCAAGGGTGCAATGGTCCCAGGGAAACAAAAGGGAACTCTGCCCAACTGGCTCCTTAATCCCTCTATCCCTCTCCCCATACTCCACCCCAACACGAAGTACCTGTCGCCCAAACATTGCTGACACTCAAAAAAGGTAGGGTGTCAACGTTAAGTCCCTGATTGAGTTAAACTAAAAAGGTTGGGGGGGGTTCCCCAGGTGCGAGGGTAGTAATCCTCCGCTTACCGCATTGTACTTATGTAGAACGCCTAATGTAGGTTATTGAGGGCACGCAGCAGCGTTGTCCATAAACTGGTTTCGTGCCTGCCGATAGGTTCCAGGTCTTTGGAGGGAATCAGGGCGGGGGTCCGTCCCCAGCGTCTGCCGGTTGGTCCGGTGGTGGTGGCTGGTCCGGCACTCGACATTGGTCTGCTGGTGGTCTGGAGTTTCTGCCCCTATTGCCTCGGGGTGTTCACCAATCCCCCTCTATGTGCTGCTCCGCCCAGCGCCATGCTTCCCCAGGGTCGTCAAAGTGGATTGTGGTGCCTTTGTGATAGATTTTCAGCCGAGCAGGAAAAATCAGGCCATATTTAACTGCTAATGCCTGCAGATGTCCTTCAAGCTTTCCGAAGGATTGTCTCGCCTTCTGTACCTCCCTCGTATAATCGGGGAAGAAGGCTATCCTGGATCCGTTAAAGGTGATTGTGCCCTTGGTTCGTGCCTGTTGTAAGAGTGCATCTCGGTCTCGGTGGTTTAACAACTTCGCTATCACAGTTCATGGGGGAGCGCCGGGCAGTGGTCTGCCTGTGGGCATGCGATGTGCTCTTTCTATAGAGAAAAATTTGGAGAAGGATTGCAGGTCAAACAGGTCTGTTAGCAACTGTTCCAGGAAGAGTTCCATACATGGGCCTTCGGCTTTCTCGGGGATACCGAGTATGCGAACGTTGTTACGCCTAGACCTTCCTTCGCCTTCTTCGACTCTAGCCTCCAGAGTTTTGAGCTTGGCTGAGACTCCTTGGAGTTGTTGCTGCACATTATGTAGCCCATCTTCTGTGTTAGAAATGCGCTGTTCTGCTTCTCCCGTGCGAGCTGCTAGCTTCTGTAAATCGTGTCTGAAGAGGGACACATCAAGGCTGATTCCATCTATCTTCTGCTCCATGGAAGAGCGGGACTCCGCTATGGCAGCCATGACATCTCTTAAGGAGAGCGTGTGTGTAGGCTCTGTGTCTCCAGAGAGCAGCGGTTGGAATTCGGGGGACTGTGATGGGGGAACAGTATTGGTCGATCCTGTTCTGCATGGTGGGTTTCTTTGTTTCTTCTTTACCCGTGCTTGCTGCCAGGCCCTGCGGGCGTGATTCCTGTCTAGGTAAACGCCAGGCTTGATGCAAAGGTCGATCTCCCCTTAACAATGCTGGATTAAAGCCGTGGGGTTACCCCAGCTCCGAGTAGGGGGGGTGCAGTGTGGATCACTCCTTGCTGTCGGCCGATGGACGATGGCGGGCAGTGATGTCGAGCTGCGATTTGCGGCTGTGTTGTTCGGCACTCCCCTGTCGTTCTCTTTGTTAACCCCCCGGGAGGTTGTTGCTCATTGGGCGGGCTGTGTGAGACTTGGTCTTCCCAAGGAAGCTTTGTAGAGGCTAAGCTTTACTGGTTGCGGGGGGGGTTGCAAGGGTTCTGTCCCCGACAGACGGACCTTGGGCAGTGGTAGCCCTCCCTGTCGTTCTCCTACTTGTTGCTGCAGTGTCAGGCCAGTGTGCCATCACTTTCGGTCACAGGAGGCGGTAGGTGCTACACCGGGAGGTTGCCGTTCTCTTCGTGGGCAATATGCTCAGCAACACTACTACACTTCCCTGTGTGCCCGGCGTGTTTCAGCGCTACTTAGATTGTTCTGAGCGGGGGTGGGGGATCATGAAGTAGCTGTGCCCTCTTGGTTCCGCTCAATTTGCTGGATCAGGACTGTCTCGGTTGGACCCCTCCTTGCCTCTTCGCTCTCGGGCGGGCGGTTCGGAATCCAGAACCCTCTGAGCCGGGGTCCATCAGTTCTCAGTCCCTGCACCTTCGCGCATTCACTCCCTGGAACGCGACCGCCCAGTCCCGGGCGGGCATCCGCATTTCACTTTACGTGTCTGGGGGGCTCCACCCTATCCAGCGCTTCAAATCCTCGCTGCGGCGGGCTGATTGGCTGATGGGTCGGTGGTCCGCGACCGCAGCAGGGCCGTTCCGATCTCCTCTCACCGTGCTTCCATTAGAGCGGCTCTGGCGGCCATCTTCGTTGCTCGCCTGTCGGCATCGGGGCCAAACTTCACCGGCTCCTGGTTTCACGGCCTCGGTGCGTTCCGTGCTGATATTTGGTGTGGATGTGTCCCAAGGTGTCACACCCCGGCCGGTGTACTTTGGAGGTCGGTAGGTGCAGATTTGCGGCCGTTCTAATCAGGATTTAAGCCACGGTAGCGGTAGCGGGAGCTCAAGAGGCTCACATCTATCGCATCTCGCAGTTCAACCAGGTCCTCTCTTGGATCAGTTCCTTGAAGACACAGCAGCTTTCAGATTAGCGAAGGACAGCAGCAGCTTTTCTTCTTCTAGTGGGCATCAAAGTTAAGCATCAGTTTCAACTTCAGCTTCTGAACAATTTCTAGCAGTGAGAGGCCCCCAGATATACTGTTGATCTCCCACTCTGCTGGGTCACACTCAGGCAACCAAACATTTAGAAGTGCATTCAGGCAGTCAGGCAGCCAATCAGACTCACGGTGCATTCAGGCCATGCTTCTCCATCCAGACACTCAACACGGGATGAGGATTCGGACAAGTATCGCGCCATTCAACACTCCACACTGCATTCATACCAGTTTCGGGCAGGGCTGTCTCAGTCATTGTGTCAACCAGCAGATACTAGACACTCACAACACGGAATGCTTATTCGTCACACACTCCATTCACCTAGGTCCCACCCCAAGGGCGTACCCACAACATACAGTAATTGAGAAGGCTTCAGCCAGTCTGGCCTGGACTTCCCCACAACACCATATATAGAACTTCCAACCAACAGCCAGTCAGGTGGAAGGGACAGAGTCAGGGCTTCCTGGGACTTCGGGAAAAGTAAGGTAACAGGCGATAGAAAGCAAGAGGCCACAGGGGCCATCTTGTTTCCTATCAGGAATCAACCAATTCCAATGGCAGGGCCTGGGTATCCCAAAATGGAGGATACTCGGAGCACCTGTCAAATTCCGCATGGAGCTGCCACCAGCCCATACCCTAGGAGTACAGGGTTGTACTCCCTCCCATGGGTGCAATATGGGTATCTCAAGGGTCTGTTCACCAAACCAAAAAGGGGAAGAGCCGCACCGCCAGGAGTCCCACATGAACTCCTGCGCGGAAAACAAGTCAGAACATACATGATAAAGCAATAAAGAACAAGGATATGGAGGCCCTGTCCCTCCAATGCATTTCCAGCAACACAATATCTACATGTGCCCACTGATGAAAATCATTTGATCCCACAGACTTACCGCCTTCAACTACACAGCTGATTGTAAAAACAAACAGAACACAGGAACACAATAACAACCATCAACAACTGCCTCACATATACAACTGGATGACAACAACCTCAAACTGAACCCAGCAAAAACTGAAATTATGCTCTCAGCCGCATGGTTCAACAGAGGGAACCCACAAATGGACTGGCCAATCAGCATGGGAACGTAACCAGAGACTACCAATGTAGTAAACAACCTAGGAATACTCATGGACAATGGACTATCACAGCAAAAGCAAGTCAACGCAATCGCCAAAAAATGCTTCTTCCTCCTACAACTACTCAGAGGATTACTCACAACCTCTCCTTCTCCCACAGAACCCTCACAATCATATCCCTTATAGGAATTAACTATGCAAACAGCCTCTACCTAGGCATGCCAGAAAGACTCACCAAGAAAGCCCAAAGGGTGTAAAAAACAGCAGCCAGGAGCCTACTAAGACTAAACAGAAGAGACCACATCACTCCAACACTTAAAACCCTATACCGGTTACCAGTAAAAAAGTGCCTCAAATTCAAAGCACTCTGCATCACCCACAAAGCCTTGCACAGACAAGGAGCGGAATTTCTCCAAGACAAGATTAGCCAGTATCGACCAGGAAGTGGTTAACTAAGATCCAGCAACGACCAACAAATAGAGGCAAAACACCACGAAAAAAGGAAATTTGTCCGAACAGCGTTCTCGCGTCTAATTGCTAACACCTGGAACAACATACCCAAAGTAATTGGAACCACAGAAGACCACATCACCTCCAGGAAACTGCTCAAAGCCTGTCTATTCAGCAGACAATGACAACCTAGAAGGGACACCAGCAACAACACTTTAGACAAACAATTGGATAGGAGACGAGAGGGGCCAAAGAACCGCAAACAAGAACCTGGCTAGACACAGTCAAGCGGCATCCAAAGGGCCGCCCAAGAGAGAGACCACAATGAACTGACCGGCTTTACTAACCCTCTTCTCTTCCTGCTCATCCTACATGACGGACGCCTCTACACCAGATCGTGGACTAGGCACACTCATAAACATACAGAGAACCAGTACTAGGCCGACATCTAGAGTGAACCACCCATATAGCCAAATACCATCTAAAATGCAACAACACACCAAGATGCCAGACTACCTTACAGCTATGACCCCCTGTGACTCTGAATACCTTATGGACACTAACCAGTGCACACAACCAACCCATCATAACCACAGAACACTAACACAAAAAAATACCACACTTCCGATGCATGGAATCTTACCCATGTGGTTACAATGTGCGAGGCCACTCACAAGTGACCACATGCAAAACACTCACAGATGCCCGTTCCTCCTGGTTCTGCACCTATCCTCTCACCCTTTTCCCCCACTAACTCCCACCCCACTTTTTTGCAGAGTCACGTAAGCGTCTGGAGACTGCCCCAGGGTGGCAGCGGCGCGGTACAAATCAACTTAACATAACGTAATTCCAGTAATGATACTATAAGAATACATGCCCACCATGTCTCTGCCACACGCTCCTGTTGGCTTTGCCTTTAAAAATGTCTCGTCACAACAAGAAAATATGTCCAAACTGGCTGCACAATGCAGGCGAGTCTAGATGCGTAATAATGCTCATCATGTTTGCTTTACACTGGATACCCAGTGAAAAAAGCCACACCACAGTAAGAAATGGCTTGAGTGACTGCCCTAAATGCCAGCCTAGACACATAATAACACTCATCATGCTTGCTTTGTCATAGAATTCCAGTAAAAAAAAAAATGTCATGTCACAACCAAGAATGGCTAGACTGCGTGCTCCAAAATGCCAGTGCAGCCACATAAAAGCACATATCGTCCTTTATATATAAAAATAAAAAACAGCATTTTGTACTGGCATCTATGATGGATACCTATTAAAAAGTGCATTGTGATTGGGATTCCAAGATGGCTGCTGAGGTGAGAGCAGTGTGATCGCGAAGCTCTCACCCCCTGGGGCCAAAGAAAATAAAGATAAATTAAAAGAGCCTTCCCCAGTAGGGGATTTATCAATGTAGGCTGCAGTGGTGGATCACTGGGGGGACATCAGCAGAGGTGGGCATGCAGCCTTCGTCTCTGCGTTGTCTGAGGGGCGTGGGCACTGTGCCCGCGGCCGGTGCAGGTCAAGCTGAAAGACATGCTTGCAGACCGCAAGCAAGAACAACCACTCAGGGAGACCCAGGGCGACAGAGGATCCAGTGTGGCTGCAAGGCGGGGTGGCGGAAAGCAGCCGCTGTCGGGACAGCGGAGGAGCCCATCAGGAAAGAGTTGCCATATTGGAAACCCACAGGGGCTAGATTCGTGGAGCAGGGACTTCCCTGCTGGCAAGCACCAATGTGAAGATTGAGGCAGGTACGCGCCGCTCCGCGCCGTAGAAGCAGCGTCTCATGAGAGAGATCAGGAGGATCCAGAGGGGCCATATACGTAGCCTAAAGCCGAGAGCTGCGCAGTGGAGAAGAGAACCCAGAGCAGCCAAGAGGCCTGTGAGCGGCTGCACAGTGAAAGTCAAGTCAGGAAGGCGGCCACCCTGAGGGGCTCAACTCCCCCTCCCCCCTTCGGGGAGAACCATCACAGGTCAGAGTGTGCCCTGGCCCAAGGAAAGGGTGCAAGCAGGCAGAGGGTGGCTAGTGCGGGCAGTGATGAGCAGGCAGTGATCACCAGCTTTGAGCAGAGTGACTGTGAGGAGTGGGGGAGCGCAGCGCGAGGGCCACTGCTGAAGCTTTGCAGCCAGCACTCTGGAGAGAATATCAAGGGAAGCCCTCTGGTGTTATAGCCGCGGTGGCTGGAGGCACATTTGAGGTACATTTTGGAGCTGCATATAGTGCCTCATCCAGCACACCCCCATCCAGAAGCACCACGCATAGGAGAAGGTGACCGGTGGGGCCCTGGCCTCCCCGGGCCAATCCTGAAGCCAATAGAGGGCTAAAGAGTCCATCTACATCCGTGGTCGGCAAAGAAGAATAAGGGAGAGGCCATATGGTTGGGCTCAGGGCAGAGTGATCCTGGCACCAAGGCCAGGAGGAGGGTCATTTGAAACCCAAGGAGGAGGACACACAGTGGCTCACCTGCACGCACACAGTTAGAGGGGAGTTCCAACTACTCTGCATAGTCAAGGGCGGACCCACAAAGCAACGGTGGGAGGAGGCTCCTACGCCCTGAAAAAATGGCCAATAGAGGTCCAAATTATGTAAAACAATATCAGGGAGAAGAGCATGGGGCAAGGCTCCCCCCATCAGACCTGCCGACACTCTATGCCCCAAAACAAGGGGAAGGACATGCAAGCTGCCCCCAAGTCTGTGAATAAACCACAGGAGAGCAATCTGCAGAGACGTTGGCGCAGATACAGCGAGTTACCGGCTGCAGAAGATCAGGGGCCCAGGGCAGGAGAGGTTGTGGGGTGCTGTTAGGCACTGCAAAAGATGTAAGTGGTCACCAAGGAGGTCCTTTGCCAATGCTGTTAGGATCTTGGGGACAAGATAGCGAAAACCATTCAGTCGCAGTTGAGCATGATGCGAGTGGAACTGTCCCAATCGTTGCAATCGGTGAAGAGGATCATAAGGCAACTAGAGGAGTGGACTGATGCAGGGGAGAGCGCCATACAAGAGGTTGCAGGGGACACAAGGAAGATCGACCAGATGGTAGAGCAATTAGCAAGGGTCACGCAGAACCTCGAGACCCAGAGCGAAGACCTTGAAACCTCATCGAAAAGATCTAACTTCAAAATAAAGTGCCTTGCTGAGGAGGTGGCAGACAAGGATCTAAGCACGATGGCGCAGGAAGTATTTACAAACCTGCTGGGGGTGGAAGACTGGTCGGGTTTAGAGCTGGGAGCCAGGGGCCAGGCCCAGAGATGTAGTGGTGGCCTTACATGAGTACGGCCAGAAGAAGGCGCTGGCGGCTGCCAGAAGGGCCAGATCAATTAGCTACAATGGTCGGGAACTTCAGCTATTCCAGAACCTAGGTTGTTACAAGGGCTCAATTCCAGAGATGATGGGTCAGGGGAAGCTAGCGGCTGGTTGAGCCCGCCCAGAGGGGGATGGGGGGTTGAAGGGGATTTGGGGGAGATCCCAATGGCAGCCACTCATTAGTGCGAGCCGCACAGTATGACGACCACAGGAAAGAGGGAACTGCTTTGGGTGTCAGCCCTAAACGTCAGGGGGCTTAATTCCCCGGTTAAGAGAAGGAAGGTGGAACAGTTCTTGGGGCGGGCTGAAGTCGCAGGAATTGTAGCCCTCCAAGAAACGCATGTTCGGGGCGAGACTGGCATAAGCTGAAAATCAAGGGGTACTGCCATCTGTTCCAATCCAACGCCCCAGGGAAGACCGGGGCAGAGGGGGGTATTAATTGCTATTCGGCACATCTGAGGCTTCCCGGTCATAGCTACAGAGGTGGACACTGAGAGTAGGTATCTGGCAGCCTCTTTCCAATGGGAGAAGGGGACATATACAGTGGCAACAATCTACGGGGCAAGATGGGTTCTTGCGGGCGACACTGATCAAATTGGAGACTTTTGCCATAGGGCAGATAATATTGGTAGATGACTTTAATCTGGCCTGGGATCAAAGAGAAGACAGGAGTGCGAGGGTGTTCCACAACCAGGTGGCGCCATCTACCTGCTTCAATGAACACATGGCCCAAATGGCGTTGGTAGATGGCTGAATGGAACTGAATGGGGAGGCTACACATTTTATTCCCACGTTCATAGAGCCTTCTCAAGGATAGATACTCCTGGATTTTGAGGTCACTATTGGGTAGGGTCGCAGGGATAGAGCTAGGAGTGATCACCCTGTCAGATCACGCACCCATAACGATTACCTTAACTAGGGGGCAGAACTAACCAGGCCTATGGCGGTGGAAGTTCCTTAGCCACATCCTTAAGGATGGAGTCCTGTGTGAGGACATAGAATCTTGGATTACTTTGCACTTAACGTAACAGAGGGTGTACGGGACCAGGTGGTGTGGGACGCGTTTAAGGCTACATTGAG
Organism: Ambystoma mexicanum; assembly: GCF_040938575.1. Classification (NCBI taxonomy): domain Eukaryota; kingdom Metazoa; phylum Chordata; class Amphibia; order Caudata; family Ambystomatidae; genus Ambystoma; species Ambystoma mexicanum. The sequence continues at coordinate 494,586,564 of NC_090931.1, read as the reverse complement.
GCGGAAGGTCATTGCGATCAAGTGCCAGGCGGACAAACAACTAGGTCTCTTACAGGAGGAATTGGAAGCTAAACTTAAACAAATAATGGCTCAAATGGCAAATAACGCTGGGAGTTTGCTGCAAAGGGAATATCGGCTGATTAGGGCCCAATTAGAGGTTTTGAAGACTAGAGCTACAGAGCATCATTGCTCTACCTCCAACAGAAGTATTATGTCAAAGCCAATAAGGCGGATTGCCTGTCAGCGAGGTTGATTAGGAAAAAAAGAAGCATGAAGGACAGTCCTTTAAATAAAGGTGGGGGGGAACACTGCTATTATTCATCCCTGTACACATTAGATTTCCCTGAGGAGTGAGCCCAAAAGGGAATACCTGTCCCGGTGCCCTCTACCTAAAATCACTCCTCAAGAACGGGAAGAACTTGAGGGAGACATTACTCCTGAAGCAGTAAGGGCAGCCATAGCTGCCTTGCCATCAGGAAAGGCTCTGGGCCGGGTGGCTTTCCAGTGTGCTTCTACAAAACCTTTCGAGGGGCACTGATACTGTGCTTAGTCCAGCTCTTCAACTCTTTTTTTTGTGGGGGTGGGGAGTTCAGTGCATCAATGGAAGAAGCCATGGTTCTGCTGCTCCCAAAGTTGGGTAAGGTTCGTAACAACTGATTGCCCTTATTAATCTAGACATAAAGATCTACACTAAGGTTCTGGCATCACGACTCGATAAGCTCCTCCCCGAACTGATTGATCCCAACCAGTTGGGATTTATTAGGCATAGGCAGACCTCGGATAACATTCGGCGTGTCCGTCATCTGATTGAAAAAGTAAATAAATCTAGAATCCCTGCACTTATACTCGCGTTGGATGCCGAGAAGGCATTTCGACCAGGTTGAATGGCCATTCCTCTTTCATACCATGGAGGTTATGGGATTCGGCTCCAAATGCCTTTCAATTGTAAGAGCTAACTACCAAACTCCCTCCTTGCGCCTGGCAATCAACAGGCAACTTTCCCAGAGGATCACAGTCTCACGAGGCACTAAGCAAGGTTACCCGTTCTCCCCGTTCTTATGCGCCATCCACCTGGAGCCACTCTTGGCCAGCATTAGGGCCTCCCCGCATATTAGGGGGATTCCCTTTGGGGGTGAGGAGCATAGAGTTGCAGCGTTTGCTGATGACATGCTTCTCTTGATCACAGAACCAGAAACCTCATTTCCAAGGATCTCACAGGAACTTCTTCTCTTTGGGGAGGTGGCAGGGTTAAAAATAAATGCCCACAAGTCGGAGTTATTAAACGTGATCGCTCCCCTCAGAAAAGGTTCTGGAATTGCGGGGTGTAGTACCCTATAAATGGACAGAAACCAGCATTAGATATTTGTGGGTCCAGATTACTGGTTCTATGGGTGCTCTTTAACGTGCCAACTACCCGCCTTTAACGGAAAAGCTGCACCAGCTGCTGGCGCAATGGGTGGCCTTATCAATATCCTGGATGGGGAGAATAAATGCCCTTAAAATTGTGCTTTTTGCCAAAAACCTGTACTATTTCACGGCCCTGCCAGTGGGGGTTCACCAAGGTTTTTTCAGGACCATTCAAAAACAAGTGGCGTAATTTATTTGGAACCGCAATACAACCAGGGTAGCTATGCAGATGCTAATGTCTCCCGGGAATCAAGGGAGGGCTGTGAGCGCCAAACTTCTGTCTCCATTTCCTTGCGGCTCAAATCAGAGTGAGCCGGGATTGGTTCAGGGGCGATCATGGGAAGGTCTGGTGCCGAATGGACAAAGCAGTGGTGGGCTCGCCTCTGGACAAGGTGTTGTGTTGACCCAAGGGGGATAGAGCTACAAACATGTAAGGGTACATGGGGTTTTTACTGTTACCAAGAAGTTTGATAATCACCATGCACACCTATATTTTGAGTGTATATAGTAATGATTCAAAGTAGTTAAATCAGGAATAATAAGTAATTTGAGGTGCAGGGGAGAGGTGCTCAGCCTTGGTATCTAGGCTGGAATACATACATGGAACAATAGTTTCCTATTTAAGGAAACCCGCGTCCCCTGCACACTATCAACAAGAGGCTAAAAGCCTGTATAGAAGTTTTAATAGGTACAGTCAGTAGCCTAGTAGTTTTCACAGTTTTTAAATAAATTTCATTGCTTTGTTTAGCTCACAAAGTTATTCTTAAATCATCCAATTATTTCTTGACAACTTTTCTGTTTATCCAACAAACAGTAGTTTATTAATTTTATAACAACAAATCATAAATCACAATTTAATGTGGCCCAATGCGTTTCGAATATCAATTTTCACTCTTCATCAGGGGCAATGTGTTCTGTATTCTTAACATACAATACAATTTCTGTAGAAAAAAGTAATAAATTATCTAATAATATGTATTCATGTTTATACTTTTGAACCAAAACAAGGTACTTCATTAGTTAGATAGGAGTACAAAAAATGGCATCATCGCATGTTTTCAACCAATAACATTAGTTTAAGAGATTTAGTCTTGTAACAAAGGATGAACTTATTCACCAAATGCTTGGGAGCCTATTGAGTTTGTAGACAATACCATCAATAGAATCGGAGTGTGATTGGTAACCTATTAAGAAAAAAAGTGGGGAATGGTGTAACAAGATCCTGTTCCTGTGCTATTTAGTCATGTAAGAACTACAATGGTGACAAATGCCAAGCACCCGTGGTGATTTATGAAGTGTAGAATAAAACCTAGACTCACTTCACGATGTCATGTAGGACACCCCCAGTAGTCTTTTAAAGGCATCAGTGTGAACTGGTTGTAGTATTCTAAAAAAGAGAAATAGCATGGCTATATTATAAAGAAAAGGTCAAGCTGCCTAAGAAAAGGTAGCCTTAAATGATACTTACAGTACAAGAAGGTGACTGCTGGTAAGAGGTAGAGTATGGGCATTCTCCATCCGCACCCGAATGCCGGATAAGAGTGGTATGTATATTTATAGTCGCGAGTGACGTCACCCGCGCATGCGCGTGATGACGTCACGTCGCGAGCTCCAATTCTGATTGGATTTAAGTGTAAACATGGTCGCGAGTGACGTCACCCGCGCGTGTTGCGTGATGACGTCGACGCGACCAACCTCACACGAAATAATCGTGTAGAGGGAATCATGGGAATTGAAGTTTGTTTTCCCATCGTACTGTATGTCAGACGGCAACATCTGCTAGAACGCAGAATATGTTTTCCTACTGGGAGGCAAAAGGTGGTAGTCCGCCTCGTTTGTCTGTAGATGAATCTGTATATGTATGGACGCTCCCTAGATGCACTAAATGATCGTGTATGAGTGTTTCTGTGTGTTACTCAAGGCTTGAAATAGTTGAAAAAAAGTGTTGAAAAAAAGTGTTATTGCACATAATAAATGTCACTGTGACCAGTGGGAGAGTGGGCAATGTATGTCCACAACCTAACTAAGTGTTGTTAGTGAGATAGAATAAATATTCAACAAAATAATAATAATTTGGTGAGCAAGTAATAAAAACAAAATAAGATAAATCGTCTTAAATACAAAAGAGACTCTCATGCATTTTTCAAAAAATGGTATCAGAACACGAATAAAACTGTGTATCTAGATGAATCTGACCCATGAATGGGTGTACATTCTAAAAATCAAAGTATACACTTGTAACAATTTTATATGTCTGTTATATTCCATTTGAACCCAGACCATGGAGATAGGAAGACCGGAGGTGAATTTTCTTGATGTCACAATTGAACGCTCAGGTACAAGACTCAAGACAAAGATATATAGAAAACCGGCAGATGTCAACAGTTGCCTTCATCATAGCAGCTTCCATCCTAAACATCTAAAAGAAAACTTACCTTACTGTCAACTACTAAGACTAAAGAGGATAACATCAGATCAATCTACTCTCCAGAATGAATATGATATCATGAAACAGAGATTCCTTGAAAGAGGGTACCCAACAGAGACGGTGGAAAAAGCCATAGTCAGAACCAACTTACAAGAAAGACAAGACCTCCTCCAAGGGAATACAAAGAAGGAAAGCAAAAATCTAATACATACGTTAAAGTACTCAAGCCAAAGTTTCCAAGTCAAAAGGATCATCTACAAAAATTGGGATATCATACAGGCAGATAATACTTTAAAAAAACTCTTTCCAGATCCCCCTATGATGGCATACAAACGGGGTAGAAACATCAGAGACCAACTGATTAAAGCAGAAAAAACAAAAAGAACAACACAGACCACTCATACGAAGCAGAAAAAAGGTACATTCGCCTGTTTACACTGCCAACATTGCAATAATATCATAAAAGGAGATCAAGTGAGAGACCCCAACACAGGCAAAAAAATAAATTTGAGAGACTACGCAACATGTGATACCAAAAATGTGATTTATGCAATTCGTTGTCCCTGTGGAAAATATTATGTTGGAAAAACTAACCGGAAAGTAAAAGAACGGTGGACAGAACACAAATCGTCCATAAGAAGAAAAAATGTGAAGTCACTGGTCTACAGACATTATCGAGATGAAAAACATACCATTTCACAAATGAGAATGCTAGTTCTTGAAGTGGTCCACCCACTCTCAAGAGGAGGTGATCTCCAAAAAATCTTAGCCCAAAGAGAGTTGTATTGGATACAAAAACTAGACGCCATGTACACCTTAGGGTTAAATGAGGAATACTATTTGGGTCCATTCTTGTGAGCTTGTATACTTATCTGGAAACACAGCCATGGTATCTCTTCTCTTATTTGTTGATTCCTTTGACCACCCCTGATTTTTAATACCATACAGTTTTTTAATATAATTGATTTTCAATAAGTTCCCTAAATTGTAGCATGTCCAACTACACGTTGTTACCAAAGAGGATGAAAACCATTCAAATTCTGGATTCAAATGGAATATAATAGACATATAACATTATTACAAGTGTATTTATTATGTGCAATAACACTTTTTTTCAACACTTTTTTCTCAACTATTTCAAGCCTTGAGTAACACACAGAAACATTCATACACGATCATTTAGTGCATCTAGGGAGCGTCCATACATATACAGATTCATAAACAGACAAACGAGGCGGACTACCACCTTTTGCCTCCCAGTAGGAAAACATATTCTGCGTTCTAGCAGATGCTGCCGTCTGACATACAGTACGATGGGAAAACAAACTTCAATTCCCATGATTCCCTCCACACGATTATTTTGTGTGAGGTTGGTCGCGTCGACGTCATCACGCAACACGCGCGGGTGACGTCACTCGCGACCATGTTTACACTTAAATCCAATCAGAATTGGAGCTCGCGACGTGACGTCATCACGCGCATGCGCGGGTGACGTCACTCGCGACTATAAATATACATACCACTCTTATCCGCCATTCGGGTGCGGATGGAGAATGCCCATACTCTACCTCTTACCAGCAGTCACCTTCTTGTACTGTAAGTATCATTTAAGGCTACCTTTTCTTAGGCGGCTTGACCTTTTCTTTATAATATAGCCATGCTATTTCTCTTTTTTAGAATACTACAACCAGTTCACACTGATGCCTTTAAAAGACTACTGGGGGTGTCCTACATGACATCGTGAAGTGAGTCTAGGTTTTATTCTACACTTCATAAATCACCACGGGTGCTTGGCATTTGTCACCATTGTAGTTCTTACAGGTCTAAATAGCACAGGAACAGGATCTTGTTACACCATTCCCCACTTTTTTTCTTAATAGGTTACCAATCACACTCCGATTCTATTGATGGTATTGTCTACAAACTCAATAGGCTCCCAAGCATTTGGTGAATAAGTTCATCCTTTGTTACAAGACTAAATCTCTTAAACTAATGTTATTGGTTGAAAACATGTGATGATGCCATTTTTTGTACTCCTATCTAACTAATGAAGTACCTTGTTTTGGTTCAAAAGTATAAACATGAATACATATTATTAGATAATTAATTTATTACTTTTTTCTACAGAAATTGTATTGAATGTTAAGAATACAGAACACATTGCCCCTGATGAAGAGTGAAAATTGATACTCGAAACGCGTTGGGCCACATTAAATTGTGATTTATGATTTGTTGTTATAAAATGAATAAACTACTGTTTGTTGGATAAACAGAAAAGTTGTCAAGAAATAATTGGATGATTTAAGAATAACTTTGTGAGCTAAACAAAGCAATGAAATGTATTTAAAAACTGTGAAAACTACTAGGCTACTGACTGTACCTATTAAAACGTCTATACAGGCTTTTAGCCTCTTGTTGATAGTGTGCAGGGGACGTGGGTTTCCTTAAATAGGAAACTATTGTTCCATGTTTTTACTGTTACCCCCAGATGTGCTCATGAGCAGGTATTATGTTAAATACTGTTGGCTCCAGAGCAGATAATGTGACTGGAATTGTTAGCCTTAGAGTACGTACTGTGCAGAGCAGGTATTGTGTCTGTTGTCATAAACCAACCGCCTACATTTCAAAAAAGAAAACTCTGAGATTTCCATCACACAACGCCCCACCCACTGCCATGCCCACTTTTACCAATTAGCCCACCCACTTTTTAGGGAGTGTTCTATGCCTCAGAGACTGCACATTCACATTACCTCCACGCCCACTCTTCCTCGTCACAGTACTTACCTCATGAGGCCCCTGCCTCCGACACAGGACCTTCTTCTATTTCTTTTACACTCTATAACTCCTACCCTTAGCCCACGTCATCCAGTTTAATGTTTCCTGCCTCCGGCAGGTTGGATTGTTCCTGGCGCGGGGCTCTGGGGAGCTACGGTTGCCGGTCCTCTGATGGGGCTGTGTGGCAGGGCCTCGGTTCCCTCCAGGTGCGGCATGCTCCTGGGCCCCCTGCAGGGCTTGGGTCCCGGTTGAGCGGGAATCCTCGCCAGATTTTTTGCCTGGCTCTAGGCCGGCGTGGAGGCATCGCGGCCTGGGTCCTGCAAGGCCCGGTGGTACGGTAAGGAGGTGGGGGCTATGTGAGTGCTGACATGCCTTTTCTCCTGCCGGTGTGCCGGCTCAGCGTTCTGTTACGGCACGGCATACCAGCTCTTTGATGTGCCTTCCGGAGGCGGGTGGGCTCCGCCTACGGAAAGGGGGGAAGTTTTCTTGTGTCTCCTATGGAAGGGATACTCTATACCTAAACGGCCGATTCCCAAGGGGATACATTGTTTGTTCTCCCCCCATTGGTGGGGTTGTTCTCCTGGCCTACAGTTTAAATGTATACTCTGCAAGTGGGTGTTCCATTTGTTATTTATGCACGCAATGGGTAAGCACTCTGCAAAACTCAGGCACCTTGCCCTGTCTTCGTCTTCCTCTTCACCTGAACTTTGCAGAACGAAAAAGAAGCAATCAAGGCATTTTTCCTTATCCAGGAAAGATTTAAAGAAGTTCATGCTAGGGCACATCTGGCCCTGAGGGCAAATATCTACAGTTCCTACACAGAATATCTGGACAGGGAAGAGGTGGAGGAAGTGCTTGCTCAAATTTGGGACTGCATGGGTTTTTCAGAGCCCTTGGTACCAGTGGAGGGGGCTGACCCCACTATTCGCTAGTATAGGCATACCCCAAGGATGGGGTTGCCTTTGGTGTCTGATATCGGGATAAGATCTTGCGGGAATGGCGTGCCCCAGAGAAGATTGCAATGCTGCGCTTTATGGCCAAACTCTACCCATTGAACGGGGGTGAGACGTTGCTCTCGGATTCAGTTGAGGTTGATGATATCCTTGACAGTCTGGTGGGTCGCTCATCTATGTCAGCCGAGGAGGCAGCTGTCCCGGACCACGTGGACCGGAGGGTTATTTCCAGCCTGATGGCGGCTGCCCTTAAACTTCCTTTTGATGTGTCTAAACATTTTGGTGATTCACTTGAGGAGAAAGTGCATAAAGTGTTTCGTGCTGACAAACACGCTGACAAGTTGCGGCGAAAGTCTACGTCTACCTAGTCAGTCAAGAAGTCTTCCTCTGGGGCGGGGACCGGATGTTTTTTTCCTGGCTCCTTCTCTCACACTTTTTGGAGAACGGGGGGGGGGCCGTGGTCCACCACGTTCTTCAAGTCCACGTGCAGTACAGAAGTCCTGATGGTTTGGACAGGCCGGTGGGCAGACATCTCCTGCTGTTTTCTCCAGTATGGGACAGGTGGTGCTGGGATTCCTGGGTTCTGGACAACATTCAGAGGAGTTATCAAGTGAACTTCCTGTCTCCACCTGTCCAGGATTGCATGGTCCGGACTGTTGTTCCCAGATCACGGATCAAGAGGTTGGCTATGGCAACTACTCTCTCCGAGTTGTTACTGAAAACTACTTCGTCCGGAAGGAACACTTCAAAATTGAGACTTTGCAGAACATTCTCCCGATGTTGTACAGGGGGGACTGGATGGCATCTCTGGATCTCCAGGATGCATATTACCACGTGGCTCTCCGCCCCTGTTACATGAAGTTCTTCCGTTTTGCAGTGGGATCCTGGCATTTTCAGTTCTGAGTGCTCATGTTCGGGTTGCGCTCGGCCCCCAGGGTGTTCACCAAGCTGGTGGCTCCCCTGGTGGCGCATCTGCACCTGAGGGGCATTCAGATTTTTCCCTACCTGGACGACTGGTTGGTCAAGGCGGCCCTCCGCCGGACAGTCCTGACTCATCTCAAGCTGGTCTACCAGGCATTGCAGGACTGGGGGTTCCTGGTGAACTGTCAGAAGTCTCAGAAGGAGCTCTCTCAGGATCTGGTTTTCATCGGGGCTCAGATTTGCACCAGGATACAGATAGTTTTTCTGTCCGAGGAGAGGGCCAATCCCCTGCTGGCTGTTCTGGGCAGGGTTCTCAGGAGGCAGTATGTCTCGGCTCGCCTATTGCTCATGCTGCAGGGGCACATGGCATCTTGCGTGTTTCTGGTTCCTCAGGCGCATCTTCATTTACGTCCTCAGGTGTCTTATCTACTCTCCCACTGGCGCCCAACCTCTCAAGCATACGGGGCTTTGATCCCGGTTTCTCCAGCTCTGAGGGTCTCCCTACTGTGGTGGTTGGGGGTTCAGAAATCCCGGGCAGGGGTATCCCTGGTCCGTCCTCCTGTGACCACTCTTAATACAGACACCAGCGGAAGGGGTTGAGGGGCAATGTTAGGCGTCCTCTCAGCCCAGGGGTTTGTGGGCTCCGGAGGAGAACCATCAGTCATCCAATTGGAGAGAGCTGGGTGCCATTCTCCGAACTCTGGTGTACTTCAGAGTGTCTGTCTTGCCTGCTAGCATTCGGTCTGCATACTTGGCCGATTCCCGTTCAGCAAGCAAAAACAGTGTTGCCGGTTCATGAGCAGAAGGATTTCCTTCTGCCTGTAGAACAGCTGCCAGAGCGTTTTATTCACAGTGGAGACTGTTCACCAGGTTCAGGGACGCCGTTGATTTCACATGATACGATACATGGCGCCTTGCCCCCGTGCGGCATAACGTTCGTCCATTTAAGCACTCCTATGATTGCAATCGGGTGCTTCTGATTGACCTGTGTATTCCAAAGGTTCTTCACGTGAAAAGTCCTGGTTACTACCTACTTCTGGATTACCCCCCTTACGACTCGGATTTTTTCACGGATTGTTTCTGGCTCTGCCCATCCTGTTAGTTTCCTGCCCTCTCCGGCGGCTTCAGCTTGGGTAACATTGCTCTGTTACCTTTGTACGCCTTTCCGCTCTAAAAAGCCAAGTTGCGTATTCCATTCACGGATCGCAGGTAATTCTCCTGTTTTCTGGTGTCCGACTTAGCCCCGCCTGCCAATTAAGTTTTTTTGTAACCATATGCTGGAGTTTCATAGCCTGTTCTGTTGTTACCGGGCTGTTGTGATTTTCCACACGATTCTCTGCCTTAATCTCCAATTAGAGCCATTTCGTGTGGTGCTTTGTTTTCTGTATTGTTTTCCATAGACTTATTTGCATCATAAATCCAACCTGAGGATCCACCAATAACCTCCTTCCTTTCTGCACGTATACCATTGCCTACACGTTGTACCAGCCCTGTGCTGCACCTCGCCATTGGATTTCCACAGACATTCAGCAGTGCACTTGGGACGCTGTGCTGTTTACACATGCACCAACCCGGATCTAGTGGGGCCCTCGTGCCGTTTGGGCCACAGTTGCCTACTAACAATCCCTTCCCAGTATTCACGTTGTTCCCAGCCTTTTTCAGCATATCCTGATACACTCCTGGAGTTCCAAATTATTCCATGGTAAGAGATCATCACAGAGGTGCTATTTAGGACAAGTCACCAGGAGGGTGGGGGACTCGTACGTAGCCTAATGCCACTCATTTAAACCTCCTTTACTGATCTTCCTAGGTAAAGAAGGAGGTTCTACATTAGCATCAATGAAGACCTGGCTCCACTTTCCATACAGGTTAGTGTAAACCTGCAGGGACAGCCTTGTCATCATAACTAGGATAGTTACTAAAGTGTCCTTATTTATTTTTTAGCCTGGTGTGTTCCAGATTTGGTGGTTTTCCTCGCCCTTTCAATTGATTGACTTCAATAGCTTTGTTTTTGATAGCAGCTAGTGAGGTGTATCATTGGGAAGGTCTTACATCTGCAGATTGAGGTTCTGGTGAACATTTGGGCTGCAATTCCTTCATCAAGGGCTCACAGGCATCTCCATTCTCCGGAGAGGGTTTCTCCTTGGCTCTGGTAAGTCACCTCTGGTTCCTTATTACTGTAAGATGTGTGACTGATCGTGACAGTTTCTGGAAGGCAGAGCAGTTTTGGTCCGTTACGGGCAATACCACAGCATTGGCATATGTCAACCGCCAGGCAGAGTCTGGCCGTTCCTTGAATGCTCTGGCTGCTCAGAGAGGTTCCTGGAGGGAGTCGCATCAGGTGTCTCTGGTTGCCTTGCATGTCAGGGGGGGTGAACAATGTTCAAGCGCATCTTCTCAGCCGCTGGTTCCCCTACTCTGTGGAACTGTTTCTATCGGACAGGGTATTTGCGGAGATCTGTGTCCGGTTCGGGACCCCAGTTCTGGATCTCTTTGCCTCTCTGGCCTCTGAAGGTTCACCTGTTCTGCTCCTGGTTTCAGACCGTGGGGGTTTGTGTCGGGCGGACGCCCTCACTGTGCAGTGGCCTCAGGGTCTCCGTAAGGCATTCCATCCTCTGCCCCGGGTGGTTGAGTGAATCAGGGAGTCACAGTGGACTGTGTTGTTGGTTGCTCCGTTGGCTGATTCCAAAGTAGCCTTGTCCCCTGCAGGCGGGTCTGATAGATTCAATGGGCAGTATGGCTATTGCCCGGTCTAGATTGATGTCTCAGGGGTTTTCGGGTCCTGTGGTCGAGTCTATCATGAATGCTTGTAGGCCTTCTACTCTGAAGGCGTACGGTAGGCACTGGGCCCATTTCCAGGATTGGTGTGGGCGGTCTGGGAACCCCCCCCTGCGTTTCGGTCTGTCCGCTATTCTCCAATTCCTCCAGGAGGGTTTTGACAAGGGCCTAGCGATCTCCAGGATTCGCTCTCAATGGGCCTCCATTAAATTCCTCTTGGGAATATATTCGTCCTCCGATCCTCTGGACATTTGGAGCCCTCGTACTTGCTCCTGGAGACCTCCTGCTGCCACACCATACATATGTATTTCTTATCTTGTAAATAGCTTCTATGATGATTAGTTCTTGTTATTAGTCTTTGTTATGATTCTGATTGCATGATTGTCATGGAACCACTGTAATATCATATGATTCTGTGAGGGAACGTAGATATGATGAGAAGCAGTTGCTGATGAGAAGGGAACAGCCGATGCCTCCTAGCTGGGGGTCATTTCCATACAAATGATCTTAATAAAGGATCAGATAATTTACAAGCAATGTGTCTGGAAACTCATTTCTTAACCATTGGCGACGAGGATTAAAAGGATTGGAGGAGACGACCCCCGGCTACCAATACAGTGTCTTCCCAGAGCAAGTGGCACTCGGTATTTGAGGCACCAAGAAGGCAGTCTGCAGTCTGAAGAAAGGACGTTCATGCCCAGAGGTTGGAGAGTAGCAGGAAGAGGAAAAAGTTGGAACACAGACAGGGCAGTCGTTAAGGATATTGCACCCTGCAACATAGGATGATAAGTGTTTGGGAATACCCATGAACTGGGCAGATGAGTGAATATTGAGCCCTGCAACTGTCGAGAAATTCCTTTTTGAAATTTCTTTTATTATTACTTGTTTATAATCTAATAAGATTTTTACGAAGTCCTTTTTTTCGTTTTTGCAGAATCTTTGTAAAAGGCAGTGAAAATGACGGGAAGCAAAAAGAAACTGGGTGTTAGGGAGTCATAGAGGTAGGGAAGAGAGAAGAAAGAAAATGTAGTAACAAAGGTTATTATAGTACAGAGTTATTGAATTTTCGCTGGTTAGTCAGATGCGGGTCAGCCTCTTAGTCAGGCGTCGTTTGAGCTGTGATCATTTTCATTGCCGTTTCTAGAATTTTGACCGCTGCTATGGTGTATCTGACATTCTCCCCTGCTGTCAAGAGACACCACCAGATTTCTTCTTCCCTAATTTTGGCGTCTCCAAAGAGCAGAGTTAGGTAGGAGATCCAAAGATGGCTAGTCTTTTGACATTTCATTAATAGATGTTTTATCGTTTCCGGTTCAGAGTCATCATTGCACAGTCTGCATTTGTCGGACGTTGTAAGTGGACGGATGGCGCAGATTTCTTGTGTTGGGAGTAAGTTTAAACGTAGTCTCCTGAACGATTTCTGCAAAGCTTTGTTCGGGAATTTGGAGCAGTATGCTACTGGGACGTTCAGTTTGTTTGTCGATGGCGGTAAGTGTAAAGGACCGGTAGGGGGTGTCTGTACTTCTGCTCTCTATATGATAGAAGAGAGGCACAGAAGACCACAGCCAAGATTCTCTATTACGGTAGCAATGGACGAGCAATCAAGGCCTAGCTTCTCAGGAGGTGATGCAGGCTGGTTCTTAAGTACAGTGTAGTCCCCAAGCCCCCACAAAGGAATGTCCACACACTGTATTGGTTAGAACACAGTCTTTATATAATCAATATTCAAGGTTATGTACACTTATCATAATAACTCACTTTGTACTTAGGAAAATCAACAATGGCAAATATATACAATTCTAAAGTGGTACCACCCTTTGTATTAGATCTCATTAAAGTGCATCAACAATACTGTAACAATGTCACACAGATCAATAGAGTGAAACCAGCAATAGAGAGAGGAGAGAAAATAAGATGGTTGAGCAATAGGCAGAATACTGGCCCCTACCACTAGACACAGTTCTGTGTGGAGATCCCCCCACCTGGGCAACCTGTAAAATAAAGATATAGCACAAGCCCAGTCCATATATTGTTCTGCAAGTCTTATTCCCTTATATAATCTTTTTACCCCCCCAATGTACCTGGTGGAGTCGAGTTCTTCGAAGAGGCGTCGACAGATCCTTCTTGAGTGACCCCCTTTCAAGCGGGAGTCACGGATCGTCGAGAGGCGTCGAGAAGCGTTGAGGAACTCGGCGTTCGGCGGCGGGGAATCGACGGCCCTTCTAGAATGCCTTCCCCTTTCAAGCGGGAGACACGGGGCGTCGAACGTCCGTCGACAAACAGGGTAGAACGGCGTCGATGAGGCGGCAGCTTCGTCCGAGCGGTGCTCATCGGCGTCGGAGCGTCGGCGTCCTGCAAGGCAGAGGCGTGCGGGGCACCTCGGTGACAATAGTTTTGGACCGCAAAGATTGTGGAGACGGAGGCCCAGCAAGGGCGTCGAGTCGTTCGAGTCTTTGTGGTCTTCGGGTGGTGGGAAACCCACCGGCAGGTTTCTCCTCGGCGCGTTGGTCGTCCTCGACTTTCTCCGGCAGAATAAAGCGGTCGACGGTGCGGACGAGGGAGTCCTTCGATTCGAATGTTCTTAGGCAAAGGAGCGGGCGGCTCCGGTCGTCGGCGGCACAGCGTCAAGTGGTCCCCACGGCTGGGCAACACAACTTCGACGGGCCTCCAGTGGTTACACAAACTTTCGAACCCTGGGCGACGGCAATGGACTTCGACGGCGACGATGTCCGGGTGCTTCACTTCGATCTCCCCGGCGGTCCCGTCTCGGGTCGGCAGCCTTTCGAGGGTCTGTCTTCCAGGGCGCTTCGGCGAAGATGGAGCGGTGCTCGATGGTCCCTCGGAGCACGGGAAGAGGGCGCCTTACCAGGTCCTCTCTCGGGTCAGTCTTCGACGATTTCGGCAGCCTTCGGATCGGTCAAAGCAAATGCAACAGCAAGTCTTCTTCTTCCAGATGGACGTCGAGGATCAGCAGTTCCAGTTACTCTTGAGTGGAGACTCAGCTTCTGAACGCTTCTGAACAATTACCAGTGGTGAGAGGTCCCCAGATATACTATTCTGTCTCTCATCCACACTGCTGGCACACACTCAGCAGCCAACCATCAGAAGGGCATTCATGCAGTCAGTCAGCCAATCAGGCACACAGTGCATTCAGGCCACACTCCTCCCTTTCAGACACTCACAAAAAGGAATGTGGATTGGGACAAGTACCCAGCCATTCAACACTACACACTGCATTCAGGCCAGTTTCGGGCAGGGCTGTCTCAGTCTTTGTCTCTCATGCCAGAAACCAGACAACCACAACAAGGAGTGTATATTGGTCACACACTCTATTCACCCAGGTCCCACCCACAGGAGGTACCCACAACATACAGTCACTGGGAAGGCTCCAGTCAGTCTAGCTGGGCCTTCACAACAACACCATATATGGAACTTCCACCCAACAGCCAGTCAGGGGGAAGGGACAGAGTCAGGGCTTGGGCTAGGGCCCATACCCTGCTCTGTGGGCCACCCACAGGTGCCCAAAACCATACACTAGGGGTACAGGGTTGTACCCCTACCCATGGGTGCCATAAGGGTATCCCATGGGTCTGTTCACCAAACCAAAAGAGAGAGCTGCACTGCCAGGAGTCCCACATGGACTCCTGGGCAGAAAACATGACAGAACACACGATAAAAAGCAGTAAAGGACAAGGATTCAGAGGCCCTGTCCCTCAGATGCAATTCCAGCATCACAGTCGCCCCCCCCAGACTGAGGTGGAGGGTGTCTAATCTCCCACGGGATAGACACCCTCATCCAGACGGTCAACATACCTTCTGGAAAGGCCATCTGCATTATCGTGACTCTTCCCTGTCTGTGCTCTATGGTGAAATCTAGCCCTTGCAGGCTAATGGACCACCTGAGCAATTTCGGATTCTCACCCTTCATCTGCATAAGCCACTTCAGGGGCTTATGATCTGTTTGGACCTTGAAGGTAGACCCCGTAAGGTAGGGCCTAAAACGCCTAAGGCTCCAAACTATGCTAAAACACTCCTTTTCAACAGTAGCCCACCTAAGTTCTCTACCCTTGAGTTGTCTACTGATGAATATGATAGGATGTTCTCTCCCTTTGTCATCTAACTGGGACAAGACAGCTCCAATTCCGGTGTCGCAGGCATCCGTCTGGACGATAAAGGGTCGGCTGTAGTCAGGCGCACACAACACAGGTGCCCTACACAGACTTTCTTTCAAGCCATCAAAGTCCCTCTGACAGTCTTCGGTCCAATTAACCTTCCTAGGCTGTTTGGGTGAAGTTAGAGCTGTCAGGGGTGCAGCTATGGTTCCATAGTCTGCCATGAAATTGCGATAGTACCCAGTGAGGCCCAAAAAGGCTCTCACCTGGGTTTGAGTAGTGGGGGTCTCCCAGTTCTGTACATCCTGTACTTTACTGGAGAGAGGTTGGATTTGACCCCCTCCTACCTCATGACCAAGATAGGTAACTTTCCCCTGAGCTATCTGGCACTTGGTGGCCTTGATAGTGAGGTTAGCCCTTTTCAAGGCCTGCAACACCTTATCCATATGTGTCAAATGCTCTTCCCAGGTGGAACTGTAGACGGCAATGTCGTCTAAGTAAGCCACACAAAAGGCTTCCAGCCCACTGAGCGCATGGTTGACCAATCTCTGGAAGGTGGCAGGGGCATTCTTCAACCCAAAAGGCATGACCCTAAACTGGTAGAGTCCCTCAGGTGTTGGGAAGGCCGTCTTTTCCTTGGCATGGTCCGTCAGAGCTATTTGCCAATAGCCTGAGGTAAGGTCAAAGGTGCTCACAAATTTGGCAGCACCTATGGTGTCCACAAGCTCATCAGCCCTGGGCAATGGGTGCGCGTCAGTTTTGGTGACGGCATTGACTCCTCGGTAGTCCACACAGAACCTCCAATCCTTGGTACCCGCCTGGGAACTTGCCTTGGGGACAAGGACCACTGGACTGGACCAGGGACTGGTTAAGGGTTCAATAACACCCAGATCCAACATCTTGGCGACCTCAGCCTGGATGTGGTTCTTGACGGTATCTGACATACGGTAGCACCTGCTTTTGACAGGCACACTGTCACCAGTGTCAATTTCATGCCTACACCACGGTGTAAGGCCTGGCGTCAGTGAAAACAGAGAGGCATACTGTTGGAGCAAAGCCCTGCAGGCCCTCTGTTGCTCTGTTGTCAAATCCGGAGAGAGATGTACTCCCTCCACTGAGCCATCCTGAGGGTTGCTATGCAGCAAATCAGGAAGGGGCTCACTCTCATCCTCTTCTTGCCCTGAAGCTAGCAAGAGACATGAGACTTCTGCTCGCCGGTGGAAAGGCTTGAGCTGGTTGACATGGAATATCTGAGGGGCTACCCCAGAGGCTCCCATGTCAACCAGATAATTGACTTCGCCCATCTTGGAGATGATCCTGAAGGGTCCAGTCCACTTGTCTGCCAAAGCTCTAGGCTTGGTAGGCTCCATCACAAGGATTTCCTGTCCCGGAGTCCAATCCACTTGCGAGGCTTTAAGGTCATGCCAGTACTTATTCAATTCCAGGCTGGCCTTGAGATTTGCTGTTGCCTGACCCATCATCTGTGTCATCCTCCGTCTGAGGCCTAACACATAGGAGGGGTGGCTTCCAAGCCTTCTCTGATCAAGGCGAGGGGCCCCCTCACGGGATGTCCAAAGAGTAACTCAAAGGGGCTGAAACCAACACCCTCTTGAGGTACCTCTCTGTAAGCAAACAGCAGGCATGGCAGGAGGAGATCCCATTTCCTCCTTAGGGGTTCTTCCAAAGCCCCTAGCATGCCCTTGAGAGTTTTATTAAATCTCTCAACCAGACCATTGGTCTGGGGGTGGTAAGAGGTGGAGAACTTGTAGGTTACCCCGCACTCTTTCCACATGGTTTTCATGTAACTAGACATGAAGTTGGATCCTCTGTCAGAGACAACCTCCTTGGGGAATCCAACACGGGTGAAAATGCCCAGGAGAGCCCTGGCAACCACCTTGGCAGTAACAGTTCGAAGGGGTATTGCCTCAGGGTACCTGGTGGCATGATCTCCCAAGACCAGGATGAACCGATGTCCACCTGAAGTGGGAGGGTCAAGGGGACCGACGATGTCGATGCCCACCCTCTCAAATGGTGTGCCAACCATTGGCAAGGGCTGCAGTGGGGCAGTGGGGCAATGACACTGCCTCCATTCTTGCCGGACAATGGACAAGTTGGGCAGGTCCTGCAGTGGGACTCCACCTCTACTCTCATCCGTGGCCAGTAGAAATGGGCAGAGAGCCTCTGCTTAGTCTTCTTGGTCCCAAGATGACCAGCCAAGGGCACCTCATGCGCCAACTGCAGTAGGATGGGCCTGTAAACCTGGGGTACCACCAACCTCTTGAGGGCACCAGGTTCAGGCTTAGTGGGCTCACTAACAAGGAGCTCACCCTCCCAATAAATCCGGAATGTCCTAGGCACTTCTCCTTGTGCCTGGGACAGGGCCTGTTTCCTCAGTCCCTCGAGAGAGTGGCACTCTCTCTGTCCCTTACAGAAGTCTGCCCGGGAGGGTCCCCCTTCAGCTAACAAGCATTGAAGGTCGGGATGATCCTCCGGGTTGAGAACCTCTCCCACAGGAGAGTCTTCTGTCTCTTCTCCCACAGGAGTTGAGTTTGGGTTTTCCACTGGACCCAGCCCGTCCGGAGCATGGATCCCAATGGGTGCTGTCGGAACAGCAGGAAGAGAAGGTGTTCCCTCCACAGAGGTGGCCTTCTTGGTCTTCCTTCTTCTTGCCGTAGGCCTCGCCTTTGGCTCGGGTACCTGACTCACAGCAAGACCCGGTGTCACCTGTGACCTATTGACTGCAGCAGCAGTCATGGGAAGACCATCCGAGATCAACCCCAACTCTACTAGATCATTTCCTAACAGAATGTTAGCAGGGACATTGTCCTGAACCAGGACAGGAAGCTTTGCTGTCTTGTCTCCAATCATGAGTGTGACTAAGGCTACAGGCGATACTTTGGGAGGCCCACCAGCTAACCTGGTGGTTCGCAGAGGAGCACCTACATAGTCCTCTGGCTTGAGCAGGGTCCTGTCCACCACTGTCATGCTTGCCCCAGTGTCTCTCAAACCAGTAGAAGGCTGGCCATTCAAGAGGACACTTCTCAAAAACCTACGGGTGTTCTGTGCGATAGTCGCCAGTACTTCTGCGTACTGGTCCCAGGCCCCAAGGGACACTAAGGAAATCTCTACCGGAGCACCAAATGTGATCCCGGTAGAGGAGGGGAGGACAGTGGCCTCCACCTCAGACACGGGGTAAGGGTAGGTCAGGCTGACAGCCTGTACTCCAAGTGCCTTACCTTTACATTTGGAGTCACCCCTTTTGTGATCCAGAGCCCCACAGTCCCAACAAGCGCCAGGAGTGCGGGGTACGGTACTGGAACCACTGGGAGCCTGCTTTGCAGCAGGTGGACCACTACTCTTATTCCCGCCCACAGATGACTTATCCCCACTAGATTTTTGGGTCTTGGGAGAGGAAGGTTTAGGTTTACCCGACTGTGACTGCTTGTGGGACTCCTCAGCTTTCTGAGAGGCCCCCTTTTCTTTGTCCTTGTCCTTCCCACTGGAGTCCTTAGGGGACACCTGGTGGGAGACCCACTTGTCAGCCAACCTAGCCAGCTTAAAGGGGGTCCAAAATGTTCTGGTCAGCCACATACTGACGCAGCTCTGGTGAACAGGCTTCAGAAAAATGCTCAAAAAACAAGAGGTGGGACAATTCAACAAAAGTCTTAACCTTGTATCCATCGATCCACCCCATCATGTTCATGTGCGCAGCACTCACCCAGTCAAGCCAAGACACATTCTCTCTTTTCTTAAAATCCCTGAACCTTCTAAGGTATTGGGTAGGTGTCTTGCCAAACTTGGCAATCAAAGCAGACTTCATACACTCGTACTGACCCCTTTCTTCCACACTCAGCTTCAGAATACAGTCATATCCAGTTTGAGGCACTCTGCTTAACAAACACTTAGCCCAATCTCTTTTATCAACATCATGAATCGCACAAGCCATTTCAAACGCTTCAATCCATTGGAGGATATCTGAACCCTCCACAAATACACCAACCAAATCTTTCATAAACTTGGTGGCTGGGGACCTGACACTCTCACTGGTTTTAGCTGAAGTCTCCACTCTAGCTTTCTCTAGCTGGATTCTCTGACATTCAGTGTCCTGGTTCTTGAGTTCAAGGTCCTTATTCTTGAGCTCCACTTGTTGAGCCAACTCCTCTTTCTTAAGTTCAGCATCTATTTCCAACTTGCGGTATTCAAAGGCCAATTTCATCCTTAATAACTCAAGCTCCAAGGAATTGCTGGGGTTTGGAACAGAGGCAGCAGGAATGGCGGCATTCCCAGAAACAGATTCAGCAGACACCCCAGGGGCAGAGTCCTCATTGGTTGCATTCCCCCCCTCATCAAGAGTTTCACCTTCAGTCTGGTAGTCCACCAGGGCAGCTATCAGCTCAGCCCTAGACTTATCCACAAAGTCTAACTCCCTGGCTTCACAAGCACTCTGGAGAGCCTCCAAGCTCATCCGAGTCAATTTGCCATTTGCAATAGACTCCATTGTTTGTAATGCAGTTATCTTGTACACAACTAAACCTTAATTTAATAAAGTGCAGATATTTTGTAAGTGGCACGGTTATACACTGATTCTTAAAACCATAAGCATCCCACCGCTGCCACCAGTGTAAAGGACCGGTAGGGGGTGTCTCTACTTCTGCTCTCTATATGGTAGAAGAGAGGCACAGAAGACCCCAGCCAAGATTCTCTATTACAGTAGCAATGGATGAGCAATCAAGGCCTAGCTTCTCAGGAGGTGATGCAGGCTGGTTCTTAAGTACAGTGTAGTCCCCAAGCCCCCACAAAGGAATGTCCACACACTGTATTGGTTAGAACACAGTCTTTATATAATCAATATTCAAGGTTATGTACACTTATCATAATAACTCACTTTGTACTTAGGAAAATCAACAATGGCAAATATATACAATTCTAAAGTGGTACCACCCTTTGTATTAGATCTCATTAAAGTGCATCAACAATACTGTAACAATGTCACACAGATCAATAGAGTGAAACCAGCAATAGAGAGAGGAGAGAAAATAAGATGGTTGAGCAATAGGCAGAATACTGGCCCCTACCACTAGACACAGTTCTGTGTGGAGATCCCCCCACCTGAGCAACCTGTAAAATAAAGATATAGCACAAGCCCAGTCCATATATTGTTCTGCAAGTCTTATTCCCTCCTATAATGTTTTTACCCCCCCAATGTACCTGGTGGAGTCGAGTTCTTCGAAGAGGTGTCGACAGATCCTTCTTGAGCGACCCCCTTTCAAGCGGGAGTCACGGATCGTCGAGAGGCGTTGAGAAGCGTCGAGGAACTTGGCGTTCGGCGGTGGGGAATCAACGGCCCTTCTTGAATGCCTTCCCTTTCAAGCGGGAGACACGGGGCGTCGAACGTCCGTCGACAAACAGGGTAGAACGACGTTGATAAGGCGGCAGCTTCGTCCAAGCGGTGCTCGTCGGCGTCGGC
Organism: Ambystoma mexicanum; assembly: GCF_040938575.1. NCBI lineage: Eukaryota > Metazoa > Chordata > Amphibia > Caudata > Ambystomatidae > Ambystoma > Ambystoma mexicanum. The sequence continues at coordinate 494,565,723 of NC_090931.1, read as the reverse complement.
GTCCTGCAAGGCAGAGGCGTGCGGGGCACCTCGGTGACAATAGTTCTGGACCGCAAAGATTGTGGAGACGGAGGCCCAGCAAGGGCGTCGAGTCGTTCGAGTCTTTGTGGTCTTCGGGTGGCGGGAAACCCACCGGCAGGTTTCTCCTCAGCGCGTTGGTCGTCCTCGACTTTCTCCGGCAGAATAAAGCGGTCAACGGTGCGGACGAGGGAGTCCTTCGATTCGAATGTTCTTAGGCAAAGGAGCGGGCGGCTCCGGTCGTCGGTGGCACGGCGTCAAGTGGTCCCCACAGCTGGGCAACACAACTTCGACGGGCCTCCAGCGGTTACACAAACCTGCGAACCCTGGGCGACGGCAATGGACTTCGACGGCGGCGATGTCCGGGTGCTTCACTTCGATCTCCTCGGCGGTCCCATCTCAGGTCGGCAGCCTTTCGAGGGTCTGTCTTCCAGGGCGCTTCGGCAAAGATGGAGCGGTGCTCGATGGTCCCTCGGAGCACGGGAAGAGGGCGTCTTACCAGGTCCTCTCTCGGGTCAGTCTTCGACGATTTCGGCAGCCTTCGGATCGGTCGAAGCAAATGCAACAGCAAGTCTTCTTCTTCCAGATGGACGTCGAGGATCAGCAGTTCCAGTTACTCTTGAGTGGAGACTCAGCTTCTGAACGCTTCTGAACAATTACCAGTGGTGAGAGGTCCCCAGATATACTATTCTGTCTCTCATCCACACTGCTGGCACACACTCAGCAGCCAATCATACAGAAGGGCATTCATGCAGTCAGTCAGCCAATCAGGCACACAGTGCATTCAGGCCACACTCCTCCCTTTCAGACACTCACAACAAGGAATGAGGATTGGGACAAGTACCCAGCCATTCAACACTACACACTGCATTCAGGCCAGTTTCGGGCAGGGCTGTCTCAGTCTTTGTCTCTCATGCCAGAAACCAGACAACCACAACAAGGAGTGTATATTGGTCACACACTCTATTCACCCAGGTCCCACCCACAGGAGGTACCCACAACATACAGTCACTGGGAAGGCTCCAGTCAGTCTAGCTGGGCCTTCACAACAACACCATATATGGAACTTCCACCCAACAGCCAGTCAGGGGGAAGGGACAGAGTCAGGGCTTCCCAGGACTTTGGGAAACAAGGTAACAGGCAATAGAAAGCAAGAGGCCACAGGGGCCATCTTGTTTCCTATCAGGAATCAACTGATCCCAATGGCAGGGCCTGGGTATCCCAAAATGGAGGACACCCAGAGCACCTGTCAAATTCAGCACGGAGCTGCCACCAGCCCATACCCTGCTCTGTGGGCCACCCACAGGTGCCCAAAAACATACACTAGGGGTACAGGGTTGTACCCCTACCCATGGGTGCCATATGGGTATCCCATGGGTCTGTTCACCAAACCAAAAGAGAGAGCTGCACTGCCAGGAGTCCCACATGGACTCCTGGGCAGAACACATGACAGAACACACGATAAAAAGCAGTAAAGGACAAGGATTCAGAGGCCCTGTCCCTCTGATGCATTTCCAGCATCACAGTAGGCGAGTCAAAAATCGGTTTGCAGTGGCCTTGTCACACGTTGAGATCCAGTCATGAAGCCCCATTTTTGTCTTTACTCTTTCGGAGTTGGTGATCAGATCTTCTTGTGTGCAGGCCAAGTCTTTCAATTTACTGACCAAGTTGCTTTTCCAGATGTTTAATGCTTTGCAGCGGCCGCTTTGGAGTTCAAGACAAATGATCTTATATATCGCCACGGTTTCTGGAGTTAACATTTTCTGCAGAAGCTGCATTTGGCTTTGTTCTACTGAGGCTGCGAGAGACAGAAGACTGAGTTTGCGCCTAATGGCTGCTATTGATGTTGACTTGGGAAGTCCCAGCACTGATTTCCAAACATAGCCTTCTATCTTCGTCCAGAGCGATGATGGAATATTAAGGGATGCGTCCATTCCATAAATTTTAGAATTTTCCATATTTTCTGTCCATCAGTCTGATTTGACTGGTCAAGACATTCATGAACTTGGGGATGGTTCCCCTATGATCAGTGCTGGCTGCAATAAGGAATTGGGACCACAACGTGGGTGAAACTTCGGTTGGAGCAATGTTTATGCTCAACTAACTGTTTGAAGGTCAGCTGGGGCACAGCAAGTCCCCAACATTGCATAAGGATCAGTTGGGGCACAGCAAGTCCAAGTGCATTACAGTGAAAACTCAGCATTGGTGAGTTAGCAGAATACTGCTCAGCATGTTTATCTGTGAATGGAAAAGGTTTTCATTATTCTTTACTCACATTTTATGACTGAGCAGTGAGTGGTAGCACATTAATTTACTCCATTAACATACTTCTGATACATTATACTTGGCAACAAGCAAAGACATGTCAAATGTGCCAGCCCCAGTGTTCTTTCTTATGAATCCAGGTGAGCCCAGAGTAAGATGGACAGATTGGAAAGAGGGTTTTAGTAAATACGCCCTATCTGTATTTGGGGCCAACTTTTGTAATGAACGTAAAGAGGCATTGTTCTTCATTGCTTGGGCACGGCAGGTTAGGAAGTTTTGAAGAAACTCCCAGAACCAACTGACATTCCTGATGCGGGTCCCTATGAAAAGGCACTGGCAAAGCTTGACAAACATTTCCAGATTGAGGAAAACATCATACTAGAGAGATAGAAATTTGCCACTAGAAGCCAGAAAAGTGGTGAAACCATAGAGGATTTTATAACTGCTTTAAGGGGCTTGGCAGTCAAATGTAGGTTCAACCATTGCCAAGATGAACACCGTAGAAATTGATGATCAAATGCTCCAACGATAATATTAGGGAAGAGTTATGGAAGGAAAGGAATCCCTCGTTGGACAGAGCCATTGAGATAGCCAAAACTGTAGAACATACTGATAAGTGTATCCAAATGCTTCAAGCAGACGCATCCAATGAAAAACTGAAACCTGAGGAAAGTGACGGGGCTGTGCAAAAAATGTCAAAGGAGCAAATGTGACTACAAGGTGGCCAGAGTATTCTGGAAAGAAGTTTGAGGCTCGTGATGAGAATAGACCTGCAGCTGGCAGAGGCTGGGGACGCCAGTGGCAACCGTTGAAGGATACAACGAACATGCCAAAGGAGACTAATTCATTCAGGGATACTGGATTTACCAGGGAGAATAGAGGTCCTGGTGGAAGGAGATGTTACAGATGGGGGAGTTTTTCTCATTTAGCATCTGATAAAGATTGTTTTGCAGTGCACATAATTTGTAATGATTGTGGCAGGAAGGGACATCTGGCTCGGTTTTGTAAAAACGTTAATACTGGCATGAGCCAAGTACATGAAGTATCTGCAGAGTATGAGGATGAATACAGGGCGCCTGGCTAGGTCCTGATATGCCCAGGAGTGTGAACGTATATTCAAACACAAAATCAGGTTGGGAGACCGACACTTTTGAGATTCCGGATAATTTTAGTTTAATCTCTGAATTTTGGTGATGATACATATAACATATCAATTGTTAGCATAATAACAGACAGACGGACAGTTGTACTTTTGATATGTAGGTGTACCACTAGGTACCACCCTCAAGAGTGTGGAGGGTGCAAGCCTTCTGATGGTGCAAGATCTCTTGGATACACAGTTAACAAGAGTTTACAACACAAGAGTGAATGCAGCCCAGGACCTCAGTTGGTGCATGGGTATTGTCATAGGGAAAATAACACAAAAACAGGTGTGTACAAGTATGCAAGGGGTGGAGTTGTGTCATAGATCGAGACTGTAGTGTTTCGGCCACAGGGTACGAAGACTGGATGTAGGTGACTGGGACGGCCTTCTTCAGGATGGAGGTGGAGGGATGAAACACTGTCCGTGGGGTATCTGTGGGATTCAATGACAGATAGTTTAGGAGGAGTGGGATCTCCAGAGTTTATTAGTGATTTGCGCAACTTATTAGTGACCAATTAGTGTCAGAACAGGTGCAAAGAGTAAGCACCTGTGAACAGAAGCTTACCCTGAACCGACAAGAGGTGCAGCGGTAAGGGCTTCTGAGAGTCTTCGACCATGTGGGAAGTCAGGTGAAGGCGGTGGCCCAGTGGCCACTGTTGCTGATGGAATTAGTCCAAAGAACCGGATCTGGAACCGGGGTCTACAGATGGCGGTACCGTCAATCAATGGTGCCAGCAACTGGAAGGAAAAGGCAAGAGCTACTAGTGGTCTTGTAACAGAAAAGGGTAACCGGTCAGGGGTGGTACATACCTGCTCAGGGGTGAAGGAGCCAGGAGGCGGATTCAACAGAACCAGAACGTGTGTGATGTCCAGTTCGAGTGGAGGCTATAATAGCCTATATGCGCCCAAGTTGACTACAAGGCAGAAGCCTCCGTGAGGTGCAATGTGTAGGAGACGCATGGAGGGAGGCATATATCATGGTTTATGGTGCCTGTGTGGTTGAGCTGTGTGGTCAAAGTGATCCAGACAAAATGACTAACTGAGGGAGTGCTGAGTGAAGGTGCCTGTAGGTCCCAGCAATTGTCATGGTAACTGTGCAGCAGAAATGAGAGAGCAGTGAAATGGCAAAAAGTAACAGGCATGAGGTTGAAGGCTGAGTGAAATCGTGTGAGGGACGTGGAGTGTCCCGGAATAGACTATGGGCCAGCGAGTAGTTGAGAAACAATTCGCAATTCTAAAGAAACATACTTGGTTACCGGAGCAGAAGCGTCTAGCTGTAGCGTAGCAGCGTGTGCAAATGAAAGTGAAACTAAAAAACTGCAAGTCACAGGTAGTACCCGCCCCCAGATCGGGCGGTCCAATCAGCTGTCAGCAAGTGGGCCAATGGGAGTGCCGTGTGTTGGAGCGGGACAAGCCCCGTCAATCAAAGTTGGCTCCGGGCAGAGGATGCTGGGAAATGTAGTCCGGGGGGGGTAGTCGAACTGCATGGTTGTGGTGTAAATACACTAGAATGCATGGTGTACTGTAAGGAGCAATGTAATGAAAGTTCATAGCAAGTCCAATAGTGACGTGACTGACTATGTTGATGCCGCGAGTGATGGCTGTGCAGATGTGTGTGCAGCGATTCAATGCTGAACACGAGCAAGGTTATGAAAATACAGTTCAGGTGCAAGTCCATAGTGACTGACTTGGGTGGTGACTGGAGTGACAAATACAAGCACATAAATGTGGATGAGCGTGGCATATGTTCTAAAAGCCCTTCAATGTTCAAAAAGCAGCATGTGCATATTCAGGGTGACAGTTTGCAATTCAATGTTCAAAAACAGCATGTGCATATTCCTGGTGACTGATTGGGTGACTTTATCAGTCTGTTGATGAATAAGCCGAACAATTAGGGTGAATCTGTATAATATTATACTCGGTCCTTGTGCGATGGAGTGTCTAGACATTGGGTGGCATGACATGGTTTAGGAATAGTGTTGGAAAAACTAGGCATAGTCAAAAAACACACAAAGGTCAATTCCATTTGGTCATGGTCAACTCGTTGGGGAACACTACTGTTAGCGTTATCACAAGGAGGAGAGCTAACGGTGTACACTGGTTCTAAATTGTGGAATGCAGTGAATGGACCTCTCTTCGAGAGTGCAGGGTGGGATTAAAGAATCACTCAGGGTCGAAAGGAGACAATTATGTACAGAAATGTTTCCATTCAACGGTGATGTTGAGACCGTTTTTTACTGTATTCAGTCTATGGACCCAATTTTGTTCAAGTCGGATGAGGGCCAAATTGATGTCACCCACTCGTTTCTGTGGGTTAAGTTGCTGAAGGACCATCCACGTGAATTGTTCGTTGCCGTGTCCTTTTTTGTGAAAATGGTCGACTAGTCGACTAGAGGTTTGTCTGCAACGCAATTTGTGATGCAAGACCTGTGTTCGCTGATGCGTTTTTTAATTGGCCTGATAGTTTTGCCAATGTATAGTAAATTGCAAGGGCATTCGATGACATAGACCACATGTTTGCTTTCACAATTTGTGTGGATCTGTAGGGTCCAATGGAAGTCATTGTGGTCAAAGGTTTTACTGGTTTTAGTGAATTTACAGGCCACAAAATGTCTGCAGCTGAAATGGCCGACCACGGGTGGTAGGTTCCATAGGGTGGAAGTCTCCTTTTCAGACTCGAGAAAGGTATGGACCAAGGTGTCTCAGAGGTTTCTGTTTTTCTTAAAGGCAAAAAGTGGTTTCTTAGTTAATGTCCCTTCATTTTTGATAAGGTGCCAGTGTTTGTTGATCGCACATTTGGTTAGGTTGCTAATAGGACTGAATGTAGTAACACAGACAGTTCTTTCCATGGGTTTCTTCTCTTTTGTGGTGAGGCAGATGGTACGATCTGTGTTAGCTGCTCTCTTTTTGGCCATTTTTATGGCTTTTTTGGGGTATCCCCTGTCAGTGAGGCTTTGTTGGAGTTGATGTGCATGGATCTCAAAATTCTCTCTTGGTGCAATTTCTTCTGACCAGGAGAAATTGGCCATACGGTAAGTTGTATTTGAGGCCGACTGGGTGGTAGCTGGAGAAGTGTAAAAGGGTGTTCCTGTCTGTTGGTTTTCTGAACAGCTCAGTCTTGAGAATGTTGCCAGTGCAATAAATGTGTAAGTCCAGGAAGTGGATGGTCTGGTGGTCCCATTCTTAAGTGAATTTGAAGTGTGGGTTCCTTTGATTGAGCCAGTGATGGAAAGAAATGAGTTTGGTCTGACTTCCTTGCCAGATGAGCAGGACATCATCTATGTATCTGTGCCAAATTCAGATGTTGTTGAGGTAAGGATTGTTGCTGTTCAAAATGTGGTCTTCATATTGTGCCATATATAAGTTGACCACGTCCGGGGCAAAGGTGGTGCCCATGCTCACCCTTTTGACTTGTTAGTACAGCTGTCTTTCGAAGAGGAAAAAGTTTTCCGTCATGGCGAGGCGTATGCATTCGAGTATGAAGTTGGTGGGCGTCGTAGTGATGTCTGGTCTCTTGTTGAGCCAAATCATAAGTGCTTCTAAGCCTTCTTCTTGTGGAATCGATGTGTAAAAGGGACTCCACGTCCATGATCACTAAAATGCAATCCGATGTTAGAGTGACTGTTTGTAGGATCTTGATGGTGTCCGTTGTGTCTTTCACATATGATTTCATGGTCCCTATGAAGGGTTTCATAAAGAAGTCTGTGTAGAGTGGCAGTGGTTCTAGCAAAGAATCACATGTGGAGACGATGGGTCTTCCTGTTGGTTTTTCAGCATTCTTATGTATCTTCGAGAGTATGTAGAAGGCCGGTATCCTCGGGTGGGTTTTATTAAGGAATCTGCGCTCATCTTCGCATATCCAACCTTCTTCCTCTGCGTGTTTTGTGAGACTAGCGATTTCTTCCTTCAATCATGGTGTTGGGTCTCTGACGAGTTTTTTGTGGGATGTAGTGTCAGCCAGAAGTCTGGAACATTCTTGATTATAGTCTTTGGTGTTCATGAGAACGATACCACTGCCTTTATCAGCGGGTTTGATGGTAATGGTGCGGTCTCTGTTGAGTTCTTTCAATGCTTTCCTTTCTTCTTGTTTCAGGTTGTCTTGGTAGAAATTCTTTTGTGAGAGTCCTTCGGTAACTGTTTTTAATACCATTTTTTCAAAAGTGTCAAACTCCCCTGGGATGGTATGCAGGGGAGGTACAAAGGTGGATCTGGGTCCGCATATATTGGCCTGATTGTTGCGGTCGCCTCTTGGGCCGTCCCCGTTGTCCCCCTCTTTGAAAAAAAGGATGTTGGGGGGTTGATAAACTAGAAGAAGAAGTGGAGAAGTTTAAGAAAATCACAATAGATCGAAAAGTTCAAAAATTTAAGAAAGACCTGACCAACTACGCAGAAGAGAAAACCTACCCATACCTAAGGGAGAACTACTACGTCGAATTACAACAACAACAATTCAACAACTATAATACATGGAACAGGATCGTCAACTTCTCAGGTAGTTCGGGATCTTCTATTGGGAGTAACACCAGCCCACCAGGTGGCAGCAGAACAACAGCACCCCCCCCAACATCCTTTTTTTCAAAGAGGGGGACAACGGGGACGGCCCAAGAGGCGTCCGCAACAATCAGGCCAATATATGCGGACCAGGCAATGGTATTTGAATCAACCATGATACCAACACCAACTCCAAGAAATTATACCACGACCTCCAAAACTATACCCATCTTCAACCTCTCTACAAGAACCCTCAACCATGAAGAAGAAGCCCTTCTGGAAAGAGGTCTTTCTTTTGTCCCTTGTTGTATTGTGCCTGTCTCTGGTGATGTAGCTGGTGATGTTGTGTGGAATGTTTGTGTGTGGATGATAGAATCTTCTTAGTGAGTGTTCTATTCAGTGACAGTTACAGCTGGCTGGCCCTGGGTGATGGGAGCTGGTGTCTGTCCACTATCTATGTCCTTTATGTCCTCAATGTGGATTGTAACTATTAAGCTGGAATAAACTTACATGAAGTTAATCCTAAAAAGCCTGGAACCTGCTTTTTAACATCCCTGTCACAAAAGCTGATTAATTCCAAACTGAAGCAGACATCAGGAAATTCTTCTGGACCATCCGCCTTAAATATTTGAGGTGTACATCCCACAGAACCCTGGACAAGACAACTATGCTGAACCCGTACAGAACGTACTCAAGAGAACCACACTGGCCTCAGACCCAGATACACCTTTGTACCTCCCCCGCATACCATCCCAGGGGAGTTTGACACTTTTGAAAAAATGGAATTAAAAACGGTTACCGAAGGACCCTCACAAAAGAATTTCTACCAAGACAACCTGAAACAAGAAGAAAGGAAAGCCTTGAAAGAACTCAACAGCGACCGCACCATTACCATCAAACCCGCTGATAAAGGCGGCGGTATCGTTCTCATGAACACCAAAGACTATAATCAAGAATGGTCCAGACTCCTGGCTGACACTACATCCTACAAAAAACCCGTTAGAGACCCAACACCACGATTGAAGGAAGAAATTGTTAGTCTCACAAAACACGCAGACGAAGAAGGTTGGATATGCGAAGATGAGCGCAGATTCCTTAATAAAACCCACCCGAGGATACCCGCCTTCTACATACTCCCGAAGATACATAAGAATGCTGAAAAACACCAGGAAGACCCATTGTCTCTGCATGTGATTCTTTGCTAGAACCACTGTCACTCTACACAGACTTCTTTATGAAACCCTTCATAGGGACCACGAATTCATATGTGAAAGACACAACGGACACCATCAAGATCCTACAAACAGTCACTCTAACATCAGATTGCATTTTAGTGACCATGGACGTGGAGTCCCTTTACACATTGATTCCACAAAAAGAAGTCTTAGAAGCACTCATGATTTGGCTCAAAAAGAGACCAGACATCACTACCACGCCCATCAACTTCATACTCGAATGCATATGCCTCGCCATGACGGAAAACTTTTTCCTCTTCGAAAGACAGCTGTACCAACAAGTCAAAGGGGTGAGCATGGGCGCCACCTTCGCCCCGGACGTGGCCAATTTATACATGGCACAATATGAAGAAGACCACATTTTGAACAGCAACAATCCTTACCTCAACAACACCTTAATTTGGCACAGATGCATAGATGATGTCCTGCTCATCTGGCAAGGAAGTCAGACCAAACTAATTTCTTTCCATCACTGGCTCAATCAAAGGAACCCCCACATAAGATTCACTCAAGAATGGGACCACCAGACCATCAACTTCCTGGACTTACACATTTATCGCACTGGCAACATTCTCAAGACTGAGCTGTTCAGAAAACCAACAGACAGGAACACCCTTTTACACTTCTCCAGCTACCACCCAGTCGGCCTCAAATACAATTTACTGTATGGCCAATTTCTCTGGGTCAGAAGAAATTGCACTGAGAGAGAGAGAATTTTGAGATCCATGCACATCTACTCCAACAACGCCTCACTGACCGGGGATACCCCAAAAAAGCCGTAAAAATGGCCAAAAAGAGAGCAGCTAACACAGATCGTACCATCTGCCTCACCACAAAAGAGAAGAAACCCATGGAAAGAACTGTCTGTGTTACTACATTCAGTCCTATTAGCAACCTAACCAAATGTGCGATCAACAAACACTGGCACCTTATCAAAAATGAAGGGACATTAGCTAAGAAAACGCTTTTCGCCTTTAAGAAAAGCAGAAACCTCTGAGACACCTTGGCCCATACCTTGCTCGAGCCTGAAAAGGAGACTTCCACCCTATGGAACCTACCAACCGTGGTCGGCCATTTCAGCTGCGGACATTGTGTGGCCTGTAAATTCACTAAAACCAGTAAAACCTTTGACCACAATGACTTCCATTGGACCCTACAGAACCACACAAATTGTGAAAGCAAACATGTGGTCTATGTCATCGAATGCCCTTGCAATTTACTATACATTGGCAAAACTATCAGGCAAATTAAACAACGCATCAGCGAACACAGGTCTTGCATCAAAAATTGCGTGGCAGACAAACCTCTAGTTGACCATTTACACAAAAAAAGGACACATCAACGAACAATTCACGTGGATGGTCCTTCAGCAATTTAGCCCACAGAAACGAGGGGGTGACATCAATTTGGCCTTCACCCGACTTGAACAAAAGTGGGTCCATACACTGAATACAGTAAAAAACGGTCTCAACATTACCGTTGAATGGAAACATTTCTGGACGTAATTGTCTCCTTTCGACCCTGAGTGATTCTTGAATCCCACACTGCACTCTCGAAGAGAGGTCCATTCACTGCATTCCACAATTTAGAACCAGTGTACACCGTTAGCTCTCCTCCTTGTGATAACGCTAACAGTGGTGTTCCCCAACTAGTTGACCATGACCAAACGGAATTGACCTTTTGTTAGGGAGAATTCTCTCTTTAGGCTGAATTTCCTAACCTAGTGAGTCCCCCAGCAGCTTTGCTGGATTTCTGGAGTTTGTTTTTTTCTCCTGCCAAGAGTGAGACTATTTTTCTCCCACTCTTGGACATGATTTATGGTGTTCCTTTGGCTGTTTATGTGTTTTATGGGCTATGGGGTCCTTTACTCCATAGGGTCTCATGTGTTTTTACTATGCGTGTTACACAGCACCCTCCGTGCAGTGACACAGGGGTGTCATAGTGACACCCCACCATAGACTCCATATCCTGGGACTGACTACTGTCTCCCAGGGCATGTAAAGTCACCATTGGCTTTACTAGTCCCAAATTATTAACAGAAACCGGTACAAACCATCATATTGTGGACATACTGGTCGGGGCAATTCGATTGCCCCGGGGTCTGTTAGTCGAGGGGGTACGTCTCCGTCCCCCCTGATCGAGTTTTGGCTGGTGGCAGTGGATACTACTTTTTATATTCGACCGCGAATATATCCCTATGGGATTTTCCCATTGTTCGAGGCTACCAACTTTAATTATTTAATTCTCATAGCCTCGAACATACCGCCGGTTTATTTACTTAATATGAATTCGCCGGTTGGTATTTTTTGCCAGGACTCGATTCTAAAATGGCGTTTGTGTTCTCTTCTGTGACTCCAACCCAAGTCGAGCCTTTGTTCCACTTTTTGGCGGGCTTCTCCACAGAAGCCTCCAAAAGTGGTGCCACTCTGTCTGGGTACCACAGGGGGTGTGGGAGGGGGTATAGTCACCCTGGACTGAGTTACCTTGGTAACTCAAGTCGCACTCTTGTGTGATTGGCCCAAGTAGTGAGCCGGCAAGCTCACCACTTAGCATGTTTGATTGACAGCTAGGCTGAGTGAATGGGGATGTGCTGCATAAAAGCAGGGCTTTGGGGACTGGAACTTCAGAAGTCGCCACAGGACCTGAGAATCCGACGAGGGAGAAGCTGAGCCGACCTACCACGACGACACCACCGGTGGAACCCTGCGGAACCGACTCACCACTTCCCGAAGACAGAGAAGATCTCCCGGCTGGAGAGGCTTCTTCCCCTGACTGGTGGGCACAACCAGTTTACCTTCTTTTCCATGCATCCCAGGACGTCCTGTAGTCGAATTGCCCGTGCCAAGCACCCCGGCAACCGGATAGCCACTTACCACTGGACCGCAAATAAAAGGACCGCTCCTTTTACCTGAGAACTCCGCGGCTGGTTTCTTCCCTGGCAGTGCAATGGACTCCTGTCTTCCTCCCCGACGAGATCCTCTCTTCCCCTGGACGAAGCACCGACTTGCATCCGCTGCCAGGAACAACTGACCCCGCTGGAGTATTCTCACCACTTTAAGGTACCGTGTCCGCCAGGCCTCCCTTTCTAAAGATTGCTACAAGGTAATAATAATCCCTTAACCTTCTGGACTGGGCTGGCCGCCTTGACCCTCTAACTGGTCCCTTTCTTTTGGTCCAACTCTTTCTGAACCTTTGCAAGACTTTTTGTGCACTTCAACCGTGTGACCTTGGACACATTTCGTTCTGATCCTCTTAAAGTGGATCTGGCCTTCTGAACTCTAACTTCACGGTTTTACTTTGCCTTCCTCTCTTGTTGTGTTCTTGTGAAAGTGTTGGGATCTGTTTCAAATTATACTCTGCTTTTCTTTCCCTTTTTAAAAGGAATTATTAGAGTGCCATCTGCGTTAAGCGCTCATCGCTGTCTGAAAATAAGTGGGGCTTTACTTAAGAATTGTCAAATATTCTTTTAAGGGAGTGTATATCTTTTAGTGACCGTGTTTTTGAACTGCTTAATATTAGTGCTGGGTGTTTTACTAGATGTGGTTTTAAATAAATAATGATATCTCTCTTACACCAAGCTCTGGTCGGTGTTTACTTGTTCTACTGTGTTCTTTTGACCTATTGTGAATACTCTGTATACTGCCTAACTCTTCTTGAGGGAAGTCTGACTGCTCAGCCACAGCTACCAAGTGAATCTGTGTGGTACAGACTGCTACCAAGTGGGTTTACTGCCAAACACCTGTAGTCTTAAATCTTTTGCAGTGGTCCCAGAGGGAACTGCACAGGTTTCTGCCTAACACCTTTGTGTGTTTTTTTACCATGCCTAGTTTTTCCAACACTATGCCTAGACCATATCATGCCACCCAATGTCTAGACACTCCATGGCACAAGCACCGAGTATAATATTATACAGATTCACCCTAATTGTTCTGCTTATTCATCAACGCACTGATACAGTCACCCAATCAGTCACCAGGAATATGCACATGCTGTTTTTGAACATTGAATTGCAAACCGTCACCCTGAATATGCACATGCTGGTTTTTGAACATCGAATGGCTTTTAGAACGTATGCCACGCTCATCCACATTTATGTGCTTGCATTTGTCACTCCAGTCACCACCCAAGTCAGTCACAATGGACTTGCACCTGAACTGTATTTTCATAACCTTGCTCGTGTTCAGCATTGAATCGCTGCACACACATCTGCAGAGCCGTCACTCGTGGCATCAACATAGTCACGTCACTATTGGACTTGCGATGAACTTTCATTACATTGCTCCTTACAGTACACCATGTATTCTGGTGTATTTACACCACGACCATCCAGTTCGACTACGCCCCGGACTACATTTCCCAGCCTCCTCTGCCCGGAGCCAACTTTGATTGACAGGGCTTGTCCCTCTCCAACACACGGCACTCCCATTGGCCCACTTGCTGACAGCTGATTGGACCGCCCAATCTAGGGGCCGGTACTACCTGTGACTTGCAGTTTTTTAGATTCACTTTCATTTGCACACGCTGCTACACTACAGCTAGAAGCTTCTGCTCCGGTAACCAAGTAAGTTTCTTTAGAATTGCGAATTGTTTCTCAACTACTCGCTGGCCCATAGTCTATTCCGGGACACTCCACGTCTCTCACACGATTTCACTCAGCCTTCAACCTCATGCCTGTTACTTTTTGCCATTTCACTGCTCTCTCATTTCTGCTGCACAGTGACCATGACAATTGCTGGGACCTACAGGTACCTTCACCCGGCACTCCCTCAGTTAGTCATTTTGTCTGGATTACTTTGACCACACAGCTCAACCACACAGGCACCATAAACCACGATATATGCCTTCCTCCATGCGTCTCCTACGCATTGCACCTCACGGAGGCTCCTGCCTTGTAGTCAACAGGGGCGTATATAGGCTATTATAGCCTCCACCCGAACCGGACATCACACACGTTCTGATTCTGTTGAATCGGCCTCCTGGCTCCTTCACCCCTGAGCAGGTATGTACCACCCCTGACTGGTTACCCTTTTCTGTTACAAGACCAAGATGTTAAGATGGATTTCTGAACTCTGACCTGGAGGGGCAGAGGTTCAGAAGGCCAGGCTAGTTTCTTGGAACAGGGTAACCTCTGCACAAGCCAGACTAATCAGGGTAGCGATCGCGGCGGTCAAGACTAAGTCTCAAGAGGGGTGAGGGTGACTGAAAGACCTCAATGAGCACACAATGCAAGGACACTTACAAATTACTCCAGACAGGTGTTATATTAAAAATATAGACACATTTATTACCAGGCCTTTGTAACATCGACTATAGCAAAGAATCACAATAATACTAAAGTAAACCAACACATCACAATCAATACAATATATATACACAAGACCGCAGGGTCTAAGGAGTTAAGAGCACAAAATATGTAGACCACCTAGATGGGGAGGAAAACAGGCCGTGGAAGTAATCGTTAGACCCAGTTTGACATCAGAAATACACCTAACTAGGAGACAGTCCAAGCCCTACGAAGAGAGGAGCCTTATGCTCAATAGTACATGCCCGCGCTTGTGCCAATGGACAAAATAGGGTCTCTTCAAGGGTCTCAGGCAGTTCAGGAAGGTGAATGAAGCGATGAAAAACAAGTCCCCACTACTCAAGCAAGGCCTCCACTTGTGGGCAGAGGCAAGGTGAGAGTGTGGGATAGAGTCGCTATTTCGCAACGGCGGTAGAAAAGAAGTGAGCTCCTGCGCGAGGGGTCACCAGTTGGGGTATGGACTACTCACCGGTCCCCGACGCAGGCAGACCCAGACTTCGCCAGTTCAGTTCACGTTGCTGGCAGGTTCGGATGCGATAAACAGGACGTCTCGACACCGTGTAGATTCCGCAGTAGCAGGATGCAGGGTCGAGGGGGGTCACAAATGCAGCAAACGTGCACAGGTCGTTACCACAACAGGGCAACACGACCACCGCAGTTATTCTGGTCCGGGCGCACTCGTCTCACTTCAGACCTGGGAATGCCAATTGTAAGTATTTCGGTGTGAGGGTGTCGTGGACACAGAGTTAGCAGTAGGCCAAGTTTCGAGGGCTTCCCCGAAACAGCGGCGGTGACAGAGCAAAACGTCCTGCGTAAGCTGGTCAGCCCACTGGTTGGCCCAGGGACACTTCCGAAGAGGCTTACTTGCAGGGTTTGATGAAGGTGCCGAGAATAGTTGGTCCCACTATTCCAATGGGTCGAAGTTTCTCTGTAGACCTTCTAGGACGATCAGAGGCAGAGGGGTCTCGCAGGGTGACAGCAGGCTCAGGGTGCCAAACCTTCCAGGGGGGTCACCAGCGGTTCCTCGACTTGGCTTCTTGTTGCAGGATACTTGGCTCCTTATCCCTTGTTTGGTGTGAACTCAGGAGATCGACCTGGTAGTGGTGTTTTCAGCCTCCTCTTTCCAAAGTTCCCTTCACGTCAAAACGGAGAGGACCCAATGGGAGATCTGATCACAAACACTCACTCCATATGTGGACCAATCACGGACCACGGTGGTCCCAGGCATTCAATAAACTCCAGACTCTCTGGCACCCAGGATGTGTATTGGGAACAGACATCCCAGCCCATATCCTGGAGGCACACACACAAGGCATGCAGAAGCCTGCGAAAGCTTTGGGTTTCGCGGGAAAGTGCATGACCAAATAAGGACTGACCCGGGTCTACTCGACCTGGGGAAGGTGAAGGGGCAAGATGGCCAAAGGAAAGGACAAAGAACCGAGTGGCATAGCCATTTTGGAGCCAGGCCACCTATTCGTGCCAAACGCAGAAAGCGCGGATAACATGGCAAAAAAGGGTTCAAAACATGAGATAACCGATAGCTGCCACCAGTCCCGTCCGTGACACACCTGCACAGTTCATAATCAGTCCAGCGAGAGTTTCTAGGGCCTTTGGAATGACTAGAGACCCAAGAGTGCGGTAAAGTAAGTTACATTGCACTCTTGTTACATGTTGCACAAAAGCTGCAACATGAGGAAAGGACTAAGGGAAACAAAGTCTCCCAGTACTGACTGTCTCAAGGGCATGTCAGTTTCCCCATAAGAATTGAGCGAAAGCCCAGAGGAGTGCGGCGGAGGGCTGCGCTTCTCTGGCAAAGTTTAGATCAGGGTGTAAAACAGCAGCAAAAAGTTTGGGGGCTGACACATGGAGGGAAAATTACATTCAAATATGAAATCTTTCCTAACACAAGACCAATAGTAGCTCTTGCCTTTTCCTTCCAGTTGCTGGCACCATTTATTGACGCTACCGCCATCTGTAGACGCCGGTTCCAGATACGGTTCTTTGGACTAATTCCATCAGCAACAGTGGCCACTGGGCCACCGACTTCACCTGACTTCCCGCATGGTCGAAGACTCTCAGAAGCCCTTACCACCGCACCGCTTGTCGGTTCACGGTAAGCTTCTGTTCACAGGTGCTTACTCTTTGCACCTGTCCTGACACTAATTGGTCACTAATAAGTTGCGCAAATCACCAATAAACTCTGGAGATCCCACTCCTCTTAAACTATCTGTCATTGAATCCTACAGATACCCCACGGACAGTGTTTCATCCCTTCACCTCCATCCTGAAGAAGGCCATCCCAGACACCCACGTCCAGTCTTTGTACCCTGTGGCCGAAACACTACAGTCTCGATCTATGACACAACTCCACCCTTGCATACTTGTACACACCTGTTGTGTTATTTTCCCTATGACAATACCCATGGACCAACTGAGGTCCTGGGCTGCATTCACTCTTGTGTTGTAAACCCTTGTTAACTGTATATCCAAGAGACCTTGCACCATCAGAAGGCTTGCACCCTCCACACTCTTGAGGGTGGTACACCTACATATCAAAAGTACAACTGTCCGTCTGTCTGTTATTATGCTAACAATTGATATATTATATGCATCATCACCAAAATTCAGAGATTAAACTAAAATTATCCTGAATCTCAAAAGTGTGGGTCTCCCATCCTGATTTTTGTTTGAATATATGAGGATGAATATGGTAATGAAGCAGCCAGAGAGGTGGTGTATACATCAAATGTTGTTGATGGAAAAGTGAAACAAAAGAAACCTTATGCAATTGTGTTTATTCGTGGTGTACCTGTTTCCATGCTTATTGACAGTGGGGCAGATTATACTTAATTAGTATACAAATCTGGAAAGAGAAATTTGATTGTTGTACTCTTTGGGAAAATTCAGTTAGAGCAAACACATATGGAGAAGTTCCCATAGAGATTATAGGAAGTTTTGAAGGTGAATTACAGTTCACGGATAGGGAATCTATTGGAGTTATACATGTCGCAAAAAAAGGTGGAGAGTTACTGTCATGGAGCGATCAGGAAGAGTTAAAGATAAGACTTGAGGCAGCTCATCCAGAACAAGTACTTTCAGTGAAGAGTGTATAGAATGAAAATGTTCAGGTGGAGAGAACATAGGGGTGTTTAAGAGGATTTGTACATAAAATCTGTTTGAGGAGAGATGCCATGTCTAAAATTGTGAAACTCTGCACAATTCCTTTAGCACTCAAAGAAGATGTGGAGAAAAAGTTGAAGAAAATGGAGTTGGATGGAGTGATTGAGAAGATAGATGCATTTGAATGGGTCAGTCCAATAGTAGTAGTCCCCAATGGGTCCTTAAGATTATGTATTGACCTTAGACACTTAAACAGCATGGTGGTAGCAGATACATTTCCGTTACCAAGAATAGACGATTTGTTGGTGGGGGTGGATGCATCCAAAGTGTTCTCTATTCTAGTCCTCAAATCAGCCTATCATCAAGTTGAATTACATCCAGAATCTAGAGATCTTACGGCTTTTATCACTCCTATTGGTTTATTTAGGTGTATATGCATGCCTTTTGGGCTAGTCTCGGCAGTGAGTTTTTTTCAAAGCATCATGCATAGACTTCTGGGAGGTAAGAATGGAGTAATGTGTTATCAGGATGATGTATTGGTCTGTGGAAGCAATGATACTGAACATGATGACCGTCTCAAAAGAGTTTTGAGTATTTTGAAAGAAGCAGGTCTTACTGTTGCAATGGAGAAATGTACCTTTAAGGCTAATAAAGTAGTGTATTTAGGTCATGAAATTTCGGGAGAAGGTGTTAAACCTAAAGAAGGAGAAATTGAAGCTATTAAGAGGATGGAGGCTCTCAAATCAAAAGGAGTTATACTATCATTTTTGGGTCTTGTAGAATGTTATAGAAAATTCATTAAAGGTTTGTCTCAGATGTCACGGAACATGAGGATGCTTACCCGAAAAGGGGTTGTCTTTAAGTGGAATGAGGAATGCACGAGGGAATTTGAACAGATAAAGACATCTATTGTGAATGCACCCATTCTTAAAATGTTTGAAGAAGGGAAACTCATGTTAGTCTTTGTGGATGCTAGTGATTATGGCATAGGTGCTGTCCTGATGCAGGAGGATTGTATAGGATTGCACAGAGTAGCGTTTGCTTCTAGATCATTGAAAGGACCAGAGACAAGATATTCTGTTGTGGAGAAGGAAGCATAAGAATGCGTTTGGGACGTTGAGAAACTTAAAAGATTCTTGTTGGGCAGAGAATTTACAATTTGTACAGATCACAAACTGTTAGTTGGAATATTTACCAAAGGAGGCTTGGAGGGAGTTTCAAGGCGGATCATGAAGTGGGTAACTGCTTTACATGGTTTACAGTTTTCAATGCTCCATGTATGTGGTCAAAGTAACGTGGTCGCGGATGCTTTGTCTAGGTCGGTGGAGAAAGAACCACAGATTGGAGAGACTAACTGGTGTTCGGATGATATGGCAGAAATCCATGAGACGTTCAAGAAGAATGACTGGGACATGGCTTGTGTGGAAGATATGGTTTATCAAAAAATCCTGTCATTTGTAAGGAGTGATAAAGTGAAGAGTTACAAAGATGATTTGTGTGGTTATGCCAAAGTAGAGGGTGAACTGTGTGTCCAGAATAATTATCTGTATAAGGGGCATCAGATGGTAGTTCCAATGAGAATGAGGAAATCTATGGTAGATTTAGCTCATGTTGGACATTTAGGTGTCGCAAGAACGAAAGGTTTGGTGAGAGCGGAATTTTGGTGGCCAGGAGTGGACAAATATACAGAAGAGCAAGTCATGGGTTGTATGGAATGCATAGAGGGTGATAAAGGACTCAGAGTCCAGAAGGTACCCATGGTAGTGCGTGAATGTCCCATGGTTCCATGGGATGAAGTCACGTTAGACTTATTGAGGCCATTCAATGTTGGAGGAGGGAGAGACAACTACTTGTTAGTAGTTGTGGATTTGTTGTAAAAGTGGCCTGACGTTTGTGTGCTTAGAGATATATCCAGCAGCAGTATTATCAAATTCCTTGAGCAAGTATTTTGGAGGGAAGGATTTCCAAAATAAATTGTCGGACAACAGATCACAACTTGTGTTTAGAGAGTTTCTTGACAAGTAAGGAATAGAACAGTCAACCACATCATTATGTCATCCCCAGAGCAACGGTTGCGTTGAACGCTTTAATAGAACGCTCATGGATGCGGTCAGAATTACTGTAGCTACAGGTGGTGATTGGGTAAGGACAGTAATGGAGAGAACCTTCCAGTACAGGTTGGCTCCACACAGTGTGACAGGAGTATCTCCGTTCTAGGTGTTGCGAGGAAGAAAGCCCAACTCACATATCTGTCCTGGTTCGATGGGGAGAGCCAGGAATGTAAATGTAGATCTGTAAAAAGTAAGAAAGAGAATTGCTGAATCTGGTGCCAAGGCCAAAGTGAGGTATGATGAGAGAAATTGCTGCAGAGATTTCAAGGTCAAAGAAGGTGAATGGGTGAAAATCAAATTATCTACCAAAGTAAGAAAGCGAGCCTCAAGGTTTTCCAAACCTAAGCAGGTAGTAAAAGATGTAGGTTCCTCTGTGTTGGTTAAAGGCGGTAGCATATGGAATAAAGAGAGAGTGGCAGTGTTTAGGAGGAATGGAGGGAAGGTTATGAGAGTGGGATTTCAAATGTGTTCAGGATCTACAGAGAGAAGAGGACTGTTGAGTGTGATAAGTCACTGTTCATTCAGAATTTCATATTTCAGTCCAATTATATCACATGCGTTCATGATTATTAAGGAGAGAAGATGTTAGGAATGATAAGTTATTATTATATGTTATTATATTTCATTCTTTCTCATGCTTCCCATTGTTATGATTCTGATTCCATGATTGCCATGGAACCACTGTAACATCATATGATTCTGTGAGGGAATGTAGAGATGATGAGAATCAGTTACTGATGAGAAGGGAGCAGCTGATACCTCCTAGCTGGGGGTCGTTTCCATACAAATGATCTTAATAAAGGATTAGATCATTTACAAGAAATGTGTCTGGAAACTAATTTCTTAACAGCACCCATTTTTGGTGTGTTTTGCACCTAATGCGGCGCGCTCAGCATTTTGTGCTGTAATTTGAAAATAATTTTGCTGGCAAAGCATGCAGTGCCTGGAGAGCTCTCACCTGGCTCATTTCTACCAAAAACCCTGGTTTTAACTTTATTTCTGCCTCTCCCTCATTGGGGCCCATTGTGTTCTTCCTGCCTCCAAGATGGCTGCACCTTTTTCCTTTGCCTAAGCCCCACTTGGCTTTACTGGTCTCCACCTCCCATTGGTTACCCAGGTTGCCATAGATCCATAACAGCAACCGGGAGGCGGGAGCCGATCCAGTGCACCAAGGCCCACACAAAGGCTCCTGTCAGCTTCCCTGGCTGCTACATAGGATTACTGCTACAGCCAAACCCTCCCCGAGGCTGCTACCTCTGGACTATTAGACTACCATGACTCTTTAAACACATTCTGCAGGGGTTAGTTCCTCCTTTCTGACTTCCTTTGTACTACCTCCTCTGCTGGTACTCGTTGAGCTCTCCTTGCTATTTTCTCAAAATGTAGTTGTGTCTGTACTCACCCTTACCATCTGACTCCCACTTGACTCCTTAACTACAGGGCCTTTATTTATCTTGAAAGTCAAACTTGGGTGTATTTTGCATTTAACTTTGGCCATTGATTCTAACTTGCTAGCCCAGTGACTGTTCTATACCGCTGTACTTGCTTACTCCTCCCCCTGCTTCCTCTCTTCACACTCATGGCGCTGTCTGTTTCTCCACTCTATTCCAACTGTGTCTCTATCAACTATCCATCCATTCTCACTAAGTCTGGAAAGAAGAAGTTCAAAAAGGATATCTTGGCCTCCAACCCTAGTCTCTCTATTGCTGATACCTATACCAGCGCCTCTTCCAAACAGACCCTCACCGACATCCTCTTTGTTGTTTCTTCGCCGGATCTATGGACCCCCTATATGGTCTCTGTGCTTTGTCCTGTCTCCTCCACTCCCATAAATGGTGGCAATCGCTGGGAAGTCCTCATGGCTTCTTTCGACTCCTCCAGAGTCATCCTTAACGTCTACCTAAATGGCACTGTCATGGTCCAAGGTCCCCAGGCCAATCTCCTCCTCTTTGATAAGCGGTTCCCTCGCCTCATCAACTTCCCTTCTTCTCCGGCTGTCCCCTCCTCTCATTCCTTGGCTGCCTTGCCCACTCTTCCCTCCTCTGCCCCTCTTCTGGCTACCACCATAACACAGCAGGGCATACCTCTGATTAGTACCCCTCTGTCATGACCTGGGGAAGGTGGCGTGTTTGGAACCGTTGGAAAAGAGGTCCGCCATTGATTGTTCCATGACGCACTTTGCCACGTCGCGTGCAGGTCTAGTTCTTTTTTTTTCGCTTCGTGTCCAACGCCGGTTGTTATCTACCATCACTTCCGGCTCTCAGACGCGTTGCAACGACCGTAGGTTTTTTTTCCTCTTGCTGTTGCTCTCGCTCCCATGTACTTCTGAGCGGAGTTCTCTGCCTGCATTTTCCCTTGCCTTACTTTTCGCCTTCTCTCCCTCCGCCCTCGTGTCCTGTCTTCTCTCCTTCGCCATCCCTCCCGCTTCCTTTTTTCCCTGCTCTTGTCAAGCCTTCGTTTACCCTGACTGCTTCTTTTCCCTTTTCTACTTTCCTTCCTGCTTACCTACATGAGCTGTTCTGCTTGCCTGTGTAACAGATATCTTGCCTGCCCTCGGATTGCCTACGTTCTACCCATTGTGCTGTTCTGCTTACCTTTGTACCGGATATCTTTGCCTGTCCTCGGATTTGCCTCTGCTCAACCTTCTTGTGCTGCTTGATTACCTGTGTAACGGAACCCTTTTCTGCTCTCGGACTGCTGAATCCTCATGAGTGTTGTACTTTGGGGTCTACCCGTGAGCCTAGGATTTTCCTCCTTCCATCCTTGGAGACTTTGTTGGGGTTTTTTGTGCCTCTGGCTTTTCCCCATATCTGGCTACCACGGAGGATTGTCCACAGCCCACCTATACGCTGACACTGTGGCGTCCTTCCGTGGACGCCCTTATCTACATTAAAAAAAGGAGAGACCCGGGAATAAAGGGAGAAAGAAGCCAGAACCCAAGTGGAAAAGTAAAGGTGAGGAGGAAGGGGAGGGAGGAGAGACAGAGTCCTCTTTTGAAGAAGAGGATATAACAGGCCATTGTGACAGTTTGCAACGCCGAGAAACCAGTATGGCTACTCCACAGCAAATACAGGAACTAGTAGCAGCAGTCCAGAATCTCAACCTGGAAGTCCAGAATCTCAAGAGTGCCAACGCTACCCTACAACGGATGACCGAGAGAGAACGACCTTCAGCAGATCTACCCCCACTTCCTTTGGTATCGGGGAAAATTTGATGGCACGCCAAAAAAAGTGAAAGAGTTTTTGGACGCTTGTAACTTTTTTCATTTCGAGCTCAGGCTTATTCATCTGATCATGCCAAAGTAGGGTTCATGATCACACACATGACTGGAAACACTCTGGCATGGGCCACCCCATTAGTTAACCAGACAGATCCGGTACTCCAGGATTATAGCGCCTTTAAAACTCTGATTCAGCAGACTTTCCTACGTACTGAAAGCACCTATTTGGCTTCTGAAGACCTTCTGGACATCAGACAAGGAAGTACCGACTTACTGTCCTACATTACTTCCTTTAAACAAATAGCGGCTGAAGCCGGATGGCAGGAACAAGCACAATATGCTATTTTTCAGAGAGTTCTAAGGGAAGATTTAAAAGATGAACTGGCCCGAATAGCTCGACCTCCCACGTTTACTGAGCTGGTTACCGCCACACTCTGCATCGACTTTCGTTTAACGGAACGTCAAGCTGAAAGAAAGAACACCAAAAATGATGGCTCTCGTCCCCTAAAACCCTTCCTCCTCTGCAGTCATCTACCTCACGAATACCCCGACATGAGCCTATGCAAATAGGTACCACCCGCGCCCCTCTTACCTCTGAAGAGCGTAAGAGGCGCAGAGATGGGAGCCTATTTATGTACTGTGGTGCATCTACACATTTGCTCAGAGATTGTCCAGATGTCCCACCCAGGCACTCGGGAAACGATCGCCCTCGGTAAGTGTTGGGACTCACCACCGAGGGGCTAATACCAGTCCTTATGCCACTCTCTTTGTCACTTCCTCAGACAGGACAAAGGATTCTCGTCTCATGGTTGTTACTGTGACTCTACTTCTTGAAGGTTCTGAAGTACAGACCCAAGTCCTGCTCGACTGTGGAGCGGCCGGGAACTTTACTGAAACCCATTGGGCTGAGCAGAAAGGATTGCCCGTATCGCCAAAACGGAAGACCAGAAGGTCGAGGGTGTAGATGGTGAACCCTTAAGCTCAGGCCTGATTACCCATACCACTGAGGAGCTCACCATGTCAATTCAACAACATTCTGAACGCATCATCTTTGACATTATTCGGGCTGCGCACTTCCCTCTTATCCTTGGTATTGGTTGGCTACGCAAACACAATCCCACGATAAACTGGACTAAGAACCTCTTAAGTTTCCATTCTTCTCTCTGCAAGGCCGAATGTCTACCTGAACCTAAGTTTGAGACGGTAAAGACTGTGTGCATCTCTGAGTCCAGAGTCGTTCATTGTCTGCCTAAGCATCTAAGGTATTATGCCGAAGTGGTTGCAGAGAAGATTCCTTTAGAGTTACCACCTCACAGACCTGAAGATTGCTGTATTGAACTCCACCCAGGAGCCCTGGTACCTTTTTGCCGCATATTTCCTCTGTCAGAGGAAGAGAAGCAATATCTCAAGGAATACTTGGATAACAATCTCGCCAATGAATTGATGCGCCCCTCGAAATCTCCGGCTGGAGCCTCATTATTCTTCATCCCCAAAAAAGGGTCTCAAGAGCTACGACTTTGCATCGATTACATGGGTCTAAACAAAGATGACCATCAAAGACCGGTATCCCATGCCACTTATAACAGATATTATCCAAGCTGTCCAAGGATCAACCATTTTCACTAAACTCGACTTGCGCAATGCTTATCATCTACTCCGGATCCAGACAGGGGATGAGTGGGAAACTGCCTTTCGTACCCCATTCGGCCTCTAAGAGTACCAAGTGATGCCTTTAGGTTAGTCAATGCTCCCTCGATATTCCAACGTTTTATGGATTGTCTTTTTTCTGATTTACTGAGCCACACGACTATTGTCTACCTCAATGACATCTTGATATTTTCTCGCACTCCAGAAGAACATATCAGACACGCTAAGGAAGTCTTTCAGAGATTACGAGATAACCATCTTTCCATAAAACTTAACAAATGTGTTTTTTCCGCCAGCTCCATCTCTTATTTGGGGTTCATACTTTCCCCTGAAGGCATTTCAATGGATCCTCAGAAGGTTGTATCCATCCCAGATTGGCCCTCAACTAAGACTGTTAAGGATGTCCAGAAATTTCTTGGACTGGCAAATTCTTACCGGAAGTTAATTCCTAATTTTTCTCAGCAGGTCTTACCCATTACTACTCTCCTCAAGAAAACTTCTACTCCATTCTGTTGGTCCCAGAAAGCTGAAGACAGCTTTATACATGTCAAACAATCCTTTTGCTCTGCACCCATTCTGCGACAGCTGGATCAACACCTCCCCTTCATCTTAGAAACTGATGCTTCTGCGGCGGCCGTAGGGGCAGTTTTGCTGCAAAAGCATCAGGATAAATTACCTCTAGTATCCTACTTCTCGAAGACTCTTAATACCAGCCAAAAGAACTATTCTGTCATTGAACATGAACTGTTGGCCATGAAATTGGCGTTTCTTGAATGGCGTCATTTGCTTCAAGGAGGTGAACACCCTTTTACTATCCAGACCGACCATAAAAATCTGCAGGTTTTACGACAGTTCGAGTGCTACAATACCCGGCAGGCGAGATGGGCCAATTTGTTTGCACAGTTCAACTTCAACATAACATACATACCCAGCAAACATAACTTGGTTGCAGATGCCCTTTCCCGACAAAGTGATTACTCCTCTGGAATTGAACACACTAAAGAATTGATGTTCCCTCATACTAAGAGGATCGGAGTACTATCCACCTTCCTTCAGCGAGTAAGGGAAGAGTCCGGAGGACTTTTTGAGGTTGAACGACATCACAAGAATGTCAACTATGACATTCAGGACGGACTCTACCTTGTGAAGGGAAAACTGTATCTACCTACACAAACTAAGGAAGACCGCATTGACTTGGTGCCATGATTCTAAGATCGCAGGTCATCGAGGTAGTAAAGGTACCCTAGACTATCTTCAAAGACATTTCTACTGGCCAGGCATGAAAGAGGTCACAAGTCAATATGTACAGTCATGTACCACTTGCCTCCGCAAAAAAAAAGTACCAACTCAAAGACCTTTGGGATTATTGGAGCCATGTGCTATACCTACGAGCCGCTGGAGTACCATTTTGATGGATTTTTTTGTCGAATTACCCAGATCCCAGGGGTGAACCTGCATAATGGTCGTTGTGGATTCCTTTTCGAAATTGGCTCATTTTTCACCATTGCCAGGGATTCCTTCAGCTACCGAGATGGCAGAAGTCTTCCTAAAGGGTGTGTTCCGGCTACATGGTATACCAGCCAAAATCTTCTTGGACCGTGGTAGCCAGTATACTTCTCGATTTTGGAAAGCCTTCTGTGAAGGGTTGGGGATAGAAAGGGCATTGACTTCAGGCTTCCATCCCCAATCCAATGGGCAAACCGAACGTCTTAACGGCACCCATGAACAGTATCTTCGCTGCTTCATTAATCAGCAACAGGATAACTGGGTTAGACTCCTTCCCACGGCAGAATTCTCTTATAACAACTCTATCCATTCCACTCTTGGGATGAGTCCTTTTTTCTGCACCTATGGGTACCACCCACGTTCTGTTCTACCCCTGGCAGGCATTTCCTCCAGCATTCCCTCCATTGATTCATCCCTCACACTTATTCATGAGGCCCACGATAAAGCCAAACAGAGTCTCCAGGAGGCCTGAGATTGCAATAAGACCCAGGCCGATAAACACCGCAGACATGTCCCAGGCTGGCAGATAGGATCTCGAGTAATGCTTTCTACTAAATATTTACCCCGGTGGATACGCCCTTCCAAGCTGTCCCCTAAATTTATCGGCTCATGCAAGATCAGCCATAAGATAAACCCTGTGGCTTTTCGTCTGCAACTCCCTGTGGGTCTACAAAGAGTTCATCCAGTGTTTCATTCCTCCCAGTTAAAACCCTTACAGGTCGATAAATGGGCACGTTTCTCCAAAGACACCCACTTACCCCCTGATTCTTCCAAAGAAGAATACGAAGTCGCTCAAATATGTGACTCCAGGTATCGTCAAGGAAGGTTAGAATACCTAGTACATTGGAAAGGATATCCCTGGTCAGAGAACTCGTGGGAACCCAAATCTCAAATGCCCCGCTTTTGTTGCACAAGTTTCACCGGGGGCATCCGGGCAAGCCTGGGGGAGCGTGTCTCATGAGGGGGCATACTGTCACGACCTGGGGAAGGTGGCGTGTTTGGAACCGTTGGAAAAGAGGTCCGCCATTGATTGTTCCATCACGCACTTTGCCACGTCGCGTGCAGGTCTAGTTCTTTTTTTTTGCTTCGCGTCCGACGCCGGTTGTTATCTACCATCACTTCCGCTCTCGGACGCGTTGCAACAACCCTAGGTTTTTTTTCCTCTAGCTGTTGCTTTCGCTCCCGTGTACTTCTGAGCGGAGTTCTCCGCCTGCTTTTTCCCTTACCTTTCTTTTCGCCTTCTCTCCCTCCGCCCTCGTGTCCTGCCTTCTCTCCTTCGCCATCCCTCCCACTTCCTTTTTTCCCAGCTCTTGTCCAGCCTTCGTTTACCCTGACCGCTTCTTTTCCCTTTTCTACTTTTCTTCCTGCTTACCTACATGAGCTCTTCTGCTTGCCTGTGTACCAGATATCTTGCCTGCCCTCGGATTACCTACGTTCTACCCATTGTGCTGTTTTGCTTACCTGTGTACCGGATATCTTTGCATGTCCTCGGATTTGCCTCTGCTCAACCTTCTTGTGCTGCTTGATTACCTGTGTAACGGAACCCTTTTCTGCTCTCGGACTGCTGAATCCTCACGAGTGTTGTACTTCGGGGTCTACCCGTGAGCCTAGGACTTTCCTCCTTCCATCCTTGGAGACTTTGTTGGGGTTTTTTGTGCCTCTGGCTTTTTCCCCATATCTGGTTACCACGGAGGATTGCCCACAGCCCACCTATACGGTGACACTGTGGCGTCCTTCCGTGGACGCCCTTATCTACATAAAAAAAAGGAGAGACCCGGGAATAAAGGGAGAAAGAAGCCAGAACCCAAGTGGAAAAGTAAAGGTGAGGAGGAAAGGGAGGGAGGAGAGACTGAGTCCTCTTTTGAAGAAGAGGATATAACAGACCATTGTGACACCCTCTCCGGAAGGTCTTTAAGGCTGGCAACCTTCTCCATCTTGCCACTCTCAACTCCCGCTCTGCTGTCAAACACTCCTCTGACATCTACCACCTCCTTGAAGAATTTAGCCTTGATGTCCTTGCTCTTACAGAGACATGGTTCACGGCCAGCTCTGTCATGAACTTTGACACTCTCCTCCCTGATGGCTACAAGATCCTCTCCGCTCCCAGATCCACTCGGCCTGGAGGGCGTGTAGCCTTGATTTTTCCTGAGTGGATTCCTGCCACTATCATTCCCACTCAGATCTACTCCTCTTTCGAATGCCGTGTCTGCAGGCTCTCAATCCCTCCTAGCCACTCTCTTACTGTCGCCATTCTCTACCGGCCCCCTGGTCAAATCATCTCTTTTCTCTCTGAGTGGACTGACCTCTCCCTCTCTCCTGACCTCAACCATTCAACTCCTCCTCCTTGGTGACCTCAACATTCACCTTGATTCTCCCTGTGCCTCAGCTTTGCTCTTTCGCAACCTCTGCGATTCCCTCTCCCTCTCTATCCTCCCCTCTGGCCCACCGCACTCTGCAGGGCACAAACTTGATGTCTTGATCTCCTCTAACCTCCCCCTTTCTATCCCTCTCTCCACTCCCCTCTCTTGGAGTGACCACTACCTCCTCTCCTCTTATCTCCCTCTCTCTCTCTCTCTCCCCCCCCAAGCCAAGCCTACCCCAACACTGCCACCTACCTTCCTGGACATCTGGCCCATGAAGTGTGCGTCAGTCGAGGTGTTTGCTGCCACCTCCCTCCCCCCCCCCATCCTCTGGCTGACTCACACCCTGACACAGCCCTGTCTTTTCTCTATTCTTCTATTTCTGATACTCTTGATGCTCTTGCCCCTGTCATGAGGATCCGCCTGAAGTCCAAAGCCAAGTGCAATTCCTGGTATGACTCCAACCTAGCTACACTTAAACGTAAGTGTAGGGCAGCTGAGAGAAAATGGAGGGATTCCTGTTCATCCTCTGACAAACTGGCCTGTCGCCTACTCCAAAGGCAATACCGTCTCTCTGTCCATACCAAGAAGAGAGTCCACATTCAAGCCTGTATCTCTGCGGCATCTAACAGCTCAGCCGAACTCTTTAAAATCTGCAAGGAGCTGGCCAACACTGCTGCAGTCTCTAACGCTTCCCTTGCCTCCAAGGCTCTTTGCAATGCACTGGCCTCTCACTTAATCTCAAAAACCCAGGACATCTTGTCCACCCTCTCCTCCACTCCCTCGCCTCTCCCCTCTCCGTCTGTACTCACTGACCCTCATTCAGCCATCCCACCACCCTCCTTCTCTTCCTTTCCTCTTTTCTCCCCTGACGAGGTCGCTAGACAAGTCCGATCTATGAAAGCCTCGTCAAAACAGGTTCATCCCTGTTTCTCCAAAACTATCAAGGACCACATTGATACCCTCGCTCCGGCCTTTGCCGACTTCTGCAACCACTCCTTTGCCTCAGGATCCTTCCCTTCCCCTCTTAAGCACTCCTTTGTGCATCCTCACCTCAAGAAACCCACAGCTGATCCCTCTTGTCCAGCCAGCTATCGCCCAATTTCCATTACTCCCTTCTTGGGCAAACTACTTGAAAAGCTGGCCATCTCTCAGCTAATCCTTCAATCCGATTCTGTTGGCTGTCTCCATGACCATCAGTCTGGCTTCATATCCGGCAGAAGCATGGAAACTGCTCTCCTGAACATCCATGAAGATCTGCTTTCCAACCTTGACTCTAGCATTTCCTCTGTCCTCATCCTACTCGATCTCTCCTCTGCCTTCGACACGGTCAACCATACCATCCTGCTCAACCGTCTCCGTGAAAACCTGGGCATCACTGATCAGGCTCTGGTCTGGCTGACCTCTTTCCTCTCTGATCGACCCACCCAGGTCCAATTTGGGTCCTTCCTATCATCTATCTTCCTCTCCACCTGTGGTGTTCCCCATGGGTCCAACCTCTCACTGTGGCTTTTCAATCAATACCTAGCAGCTCTCTGCTGCTGTATTGCAATTTTCTGCTCAAACTTCCAGTGCTACGCGGACGACACTCAACTCATTTCAGGCTGCCCTCGGCCACCTCCTCCACCTCTCTCATCACCGATTGCCTAACTGCCATTCAAGATTGGTGTGCCGCCAACGATCTTGGTCTGAATGCCAGTGTAGTGGAGGTCCCAAGCACGACTCGCACTCCAGCCGTCTATTTTGAAGTACCAGGGACGTTCACACCGAAATATGTGACGTATGATGAGCAAATAAACCAGCAGAGAGCAGCAGTTGGGCTCTGTCCAGTACCTATCAGAAGAACAGCACCTGTTGAAATACCGACACCTAAGAAAACCTGGACATTAAGGTACCCATTGAGAAAACCATACCGACAAATGAAACAGAATGAAGATTGTCAGAACACAATCCCTGAAGAAGCTAAAAAGATACTGAAGGAAGACGAATGGTGACGTCACAAGAACCCGGGCTGACTCACATATAGAAGCTATGCCGACCTGTGAATGATGAAAAGAGACGAAACACCATGGATAAGTGACATCCTGAACCTAAAGTGAAATAATCAATGTCAAAGATGTCAGAAATAATGCCACATGTGCGATGAAGATTTTCAGCTAGTTTACACGTGTACATATGCAAGGAACCGCAAGAAGCAAGAAGTCGTGAGACTTGCTTATGCTTAGTAGTAAAAAAGATTGCGGCAAGCGCCACCTATACATATCTACCTTAAAAGGAGCCCTTTATATAAGTATACTTCCACTATGCACAAGAGCAGAATCAACCAAATGTTACTGAAGGTCTCACGAGAAGAGCTTTGCAGCGAACAAATTGAAAATTAAAGACAGAGAAAAACTCAGACTCATGCAAATCGTGCCAGGAAGCCAAGGTCGTTTCGGCTGAAATAGACCAACAGTGGATACAATTAATAATAATAAATAAAAATAATAAAATAATAATAATGAAAGAAGAACAGAGTATCCTGTTCAGAAAGGTCAAGATAACCCACAGAAGGCAGATAGCTGGCAGAATTAAATCAAATACACAAATTAAATGAGAATAAAACGATTTCACAGTATCAGAATCACGTGACCAGCCAAGCGAGAAGGGATGAAACTTTCACACCTACGCATGGCCTTGCGCCATGCACAGATATCTTAATTTTTCCAGACCAAGACGCAGTCTCGAGGCCAACCACAAATACATAATTGACACATGACCACTAAGGTGATGATTGATTGTAGCAATAATTGGAGGGAAGCTGGGGGGGCAGACAAGCTCCCTGCACCTGGCCGGCTATTCTGCACGCTGCTAGGCAAGTGGAAAAGTATGAGTGGGGCTGTTGCCGACCCAATCATAGTGGACCAAGTAATCTTGGGTCCTATAAATAGTACAACCAATGAGACATCATACTTTTAGTGACGTTTAGAGTAGCCATTTTGAAGGTAGGGCTTAGATGCCCCACCTGACAGTGTTTGTCCAATCCCCTCACTCCATTACCATATACAGATATAGTAACTTAAAGTTACCTTCCTAGAACCAATAGAATTGCATGCCGGATTTTAAGCGTTACACGCCAGTGATGATGAGTTTTTAGTATAAATTACATGTTTTTCTGAAATTAATTGGAGTTGAAGCGAGAAGGAAGATTGAGCGATTGCTGATATTCATGAACTCCCCGTTTTTTGTACTTGTCATTAAATGGACTCCTTTTGATAAACTATTGATTTGTCATTACTGATTTGATGCGAGAGTATTAATCTGCATCCCCATCCATCTCATGGGTGCCTCTGACTCATCTTAAAGTGCTATTGGGGAACCCCCAGCTCTATGGGCTGGCTGGGGTCCTAGTGCACACCAGCAAGAATGAGATCCTCCTCATCGGCACACCATCACCTTCCTTTCCCCTCACTCTCTGGACGGCCTCCCTTGGCCCTCCTCCTATCCCCACCTACGAGGTCAAGGTTTTGGTGTCACCTTTCCACACTCTCCTTGTCCGCCCACATCGCTGATGTATCAAAAAAGTCAAACTTCCTACTGCACCTTCCTACTCTTCCTTTCCTCTCATTCACCCAGAAGCTCACTGTCTTCCAAGCTCTGGTTCTCTCTAGGTGGGTGTGATGCTGGAAATGCATCAGAGGGACAGGGCCTCTGAATCCTTGTCCTTTACTGCTTTTTATCGTGTGTTCTGTCATGTTTTCTGCCCAGGAGTCCATGTGGGACTCGTGGCAGTGCAGCTCTCTCTTTTGGTTTGGTGAGCAGACCCATGGGATACCCTTATGGCACCCAATGGTAGGGGTACAACCCTGTACCCCTAGTGTATGTTTTTGGGCACCTGTGGGTGGCCCACAGAGCAGGGTATGGGCTGGTGGCAGCTCCATGCTGAATTTGACAGGTGCTCTGGGTGTCCTCCATTTTGGGATACCCAGGCCCTGCCATTGGGATCAGTTGATTCCTGATAGGAAACAAGATGGCCCCTGTGGCCTCTTGCTTTCTATTGCCTGTTACCTTGTTTCCCAAAGTCCTGGGAAGCCCTGACTCTGTCCCTTCCCCCTGACTGGCTGTTGGGTGGAAGTTCCATATATGGTGTTGTTGTGAAGGCCCAGCTAGACTGACTGGAGCCTTCCCAGTGACTGTATGTTGTGGGTACCTCCTGTGGGTGGGACCTGGGTGAATGGAGTGTGTGACCAATATACACTCCTTGTTGTGGTTGTCTGGTTTCTGGCATGAGAGACAAAGACTGAGACAGCCCTGCCCGAAACTGGCCTGAATGCAGTGTGTAGTATTGAATGGCTGGGTACTTGTCCCAATCCACATTCCTTGTTGTGAGTGTCTGAAAGGGAGGAGTGTGGCCTGAATGCACTGTGTGCCTGATTGGCTGACTGACTGCATGAATGCCCCTCTGTATGATTGGCTGCTGAGTGTGTGCCAGCAGTGTGGATGAGAGACAGACTAGTATATCTGGGGACCTCTCACCACTGGTAATTGTTCAAAGGCGTTCAGAAGCGTTCTGGAGTTGAGTCTCCACTCTAAGAGTAACTGAAACTGCTGATCCTCGACGTCCAGCTGGAAGAAGAAGACTTGCTGCTGCATTTGCTTCGACCGATCCGAAGGCTGCCGAAATCGTCGAAGACTGACCCGAGAGAAGACCTGGTAAGGCGCCCTCTTCCCGTGCTCCGAGGGACCATCGAGCACCGCTCCATCTTCGCCGAAGCGCCCTGGAAGACAGACCCTCGAAAGGCTGCCGACCCGAGACGGGACCGCCGAGGAGATCAAAGTGAAGCACCCGGACATCGCCGCCGTCCAAGTCCATTGCCGTAGACCAGGGTTCGCAGGTTTGTGTAACCGCTGGAGGCCCGTCGAAGTTGTGTTGCCCAGCCGTGGGGACCACTTGACGCCGTGCCGCCGACGACCGGAGCCGCCCGCTCCTTTGCCTAAGAACTTTCGAATCGAAGGACTCCCTCGTCCGCACCGTCGACCACTTTATCCTGCCAGAGAAAGTCGAGGACGACCAACGCGCCGAGGAGAAACCTGCCGGTGGGTTTCCCGCCACCCAAAGACCACAAAGACTCGAACGACTTGACGCCCTTGCTGGGCCTCCGTCTCCACAATCTTTGCGGTCCAGAACTATTGTCACCGAGGTGCCCCACACGTCTCTGCCTTGCAGGACGCCGATGCTCCGACGCCGACGAGCAACCCTCGGACGAAGCTGCCGCCTCATCGACGCCGTTCTACCCTGTTTGTCGACGGACGTTCGACGCCCCATGTCTCCCGCTTGAAAGGGAAGGCATTCAAGAAGGGCCGTGGATTCCCTGCCGCCGAACGCCGAGTTCCTCGACGCTTCTCGACGCCTCTCGACGATCCGTGACTCCCGCTTGAAAGGGGGTGCTCAAGAAGGATCTGTCGACGCCTCTTCGAAGAACTCGACTCCACCAGGTACATTGGGGGGGTAAAAACATTAAAGGAGGGAATAAGACTTGCAGAACAATATATGGACTGGGCTTGTGCTATATCTTTATTTTACAGGTTGCCCAGGTGGGGGGATCTCCACACAGAACTGTGTCTAGTGGTAGGGGCCAGTATTCTGCCTATTGCTCAACCATCTTATTTTCTCTCCTCTCTCTATTGCTGGTTTCACTCTATTGATCTGTGTGACATTGTTACAGTATTGTTGATGCACTTTAATGAGATCTAATACAAAGGGTGGTACCACTTTAGAATTGTATATATTTGCCATTGTTGATTTTCCTAAGTACAAAGTGAGTTATTATGATAAGTG
Organism: Ambystoma mexicanum; assembly: GCF_040938575.1. Taxonomy (NCBI): domain Eukaryota; kingdom Metazoa; phylum Chordata; class Amphibia; order Caudata; family Ambystomatidae; genus Ambystoma; species Ambystoma mexicanum. The sequence continues at coordinate 494,531,486 of NC_090931.1, read as the reverse complement.
TACATAACCTTGAATATTGATTATATAAAGACTGTGTTCTAACCAATACAGTGTGTGGACATTCCTTTGTGGGGGCTTGGGGACTACACTGTACTTAAGAACCAGCCTGCATCACCTCCTGAGAAGCTAGGCCTTGATTGCTCGTCCATTGCTACCGTAATAGAGAATCTTGGCTGGGGTCTTCTGTGCCTCTCTTCTACCATATAGAGAGCAGAAGTACAGACACCCCCTACCGGTCCTTTACACTGGTGGCAGCGGTGGGATGCTTATGGTTTTAAGAATCAGTGTATAACCGTGCCACTTACAAAATATCTGCACTTTATTAAATTAAGGTTTAGTTGTGTACAAGATAACTGCATTACAAACAATGGAGTCTATTGCAAATGGCAAATTGACTCGGATGAGCTTGGAGGCTCTCCAGAGTGCTTGTGAAGCCAGGGAGTTAGACTTTGTGGGTAAGTCTAGGGCTGAGCTGATAGCTGCCCTGGTGGACTACCAGACTGATGGTGAAACTCTTAATGAGGGGGGGAGGGGATGCAACCAATGAGGACTCTGCCCCTGGGGTTTCTGCTGAATCTGTTTCTGGGAATGCCGCCATTCCTGCTGCCTCTGTTCCAAACCCCAGCAATTCCTTGGAGCTTGAGTTATTAAAGATGAAATTGGCCTTTGAATACCGCAAGTTGGAAATAGATGCTGAACTTAAGAAAGAGGAGTTGGCTCAACAAGTGGAGCTCAAGAATAGGGATCTTGAACTCAAGAGCCAGGACACTGAATGTCAGAGAATCCAGCTAGAGAAAGCTAGAGTGGAGACTTCAGCTAAAACCAGTGAGAGTGTCAGGTCCCCAGCCACCAAGTTTATGAAAGATTTGGTTGGTGTATTTGTGGAGGGTTCAGATATCCTCAATGGATTGAAGCGTTTGAAATGGCTTGTGCGATTCATGATGTTGATAAAAGAGATTGGGCTAAGTGTTTGTTAAGCAGAGTGCCTCAAACTGGATGTGACTGTATTCTGAAGCTGAGTGTGGAAGAAAGGGGTCAGTATGAGTGTATGAAGTCTGCTTTGATTGCCAAGTTTGGCAAGACACCTACCCAATACCTTAGAAGGTTCAGGGATTTTAAGAAAAGAGAGAATGTGTCTTGGGTTGACTGGGTGAGTGCTGCGCACATGAACATGATGGGGTGGATTAATGGATACAAGGTTAAGACTTTTGTTGAATTGTCCCACCTCTTGTTTTTTGAGCATTTTTCTGAAGCCTGTTCACCAGAGCTGCGTCAGTATGTGGCTGACCAGAACATTTTGGACCCCTTTAAGCTGGCTAGGTTGGCTGACAAGTGGGTCTCCCACCGGGTGTCCCCTAAGGACTCCAGTGGGAAGGACAAGGACAAAGAAAAGGGGGCCTCTCAGAAAGCTGAGGAGTCCCACAAGCAGTCACAGTCGGGTAAACCTAAACCTTCCTCTCCCAAGACCCAAAAATCTAGTGGGGATAAGTCCTCTGTGGGTGGGAATAAGAGTAGTGGTCCACCTGCTGCAAAGCAGGCTCCCAGTGGTTCCAGTACTGTACCCCGCACTCCTGGCGCTTTTTGGGACTGTGGGGCTCTGGATCACAGAAGGGGTGACTCCAAGTGTAAAGGTAAGGCACTTGGAGTACAGGCTGTCAGCCTGACCTACCCTTACCCCGTGTCTGAGGTGGAGGCCACTGTCGTCCCCTCCTCTACCGGGATCACATTTGGTGCTCCGGTAGAGATTTCCTTAGTGTCCCTTGGGGCCTGGGACCAGTATGCAGAAGTACTGGCGACTATCCCACAGAACACCCGTAGGTTTATGAGAAGTGTCCTCTTGAATGGCCAGCCTTCTACTGGTTTGAGAGACACTGGGGCAAGCATGACAGTGGTGGACAGGACCCTGCTCAAGCCAGAGGACTATGTAGGTGCTCCTCTGAGAACCACCAGGTTAGCTGGTGGGCCTCCAAAATTATCGCCTGTAGCCTTAGTCACACTCATGATTGGAGACAAGACGGCAAAGCTTCCTGTCCTGGTTCAGGACAATGTCCCTGCTAACATTCTGTTAGGAAATGATCTAGTAGAGTTGGGGTTGATCTCGGATGGTCTCCCCATGACTGCTGCTGCAGTCACTAGGTCACAGGTGACACCGGGTCTGGCTGTGAGTCAGGTACCCGAGCCAAAGGCGAGGCCTAAGGCAAGAAGAAGGAAGACCAAGAAGGCCACCTCTGTGGAGGGAACACCTTCTCTTCCTGCTGTTCTGACAGCACCCATTGGGATCCATGCTCCGGACGGGCTGGGTCCAGTGGAAAACCCAAACTCAACTCCTGTGGGAGAAGAGACAGAAGACTCTCCTGTGGGAGAGGTTCTCAACCCGGAGGATCATCCCGACCTTCAATGCTTGTTAGCTGAAGGGGGACCCTCCCGGGCAGACTTCTGTAAGGGACAGAGAGAGTGCCACTCTCTCGAGGGACTGAGGAAACAGGCCCTGTCCCAGGCACAAGGAGAAGAGCCTAGGACATTCCGGATTTATTGGGAGGGTGAGCTCCTTGTTAGTGAGCCCACTAAGCCTGAACCTGGTGCCCTCAAGAGGTTGGTGGTACCCCAGGTTTACAGGCCCTTCCTACTGCAGTTGGCGCATGAGGTGCCCTTGGCTATTCATCTTGGGACCAAGAAGACTAAGCAGAGGCTCTCTGCCCATTTCTACTGGCCACGGATGGGAGTAGAGGTGGAGTCCCACTGCAGGACCTGCCCAACTTGTCAGTTGTCTGGCAAGACTGGAGGCAGTGTCATTGCCCCACTGCAGCCATTGCCAGTGGTTGGCACACCATTTGAGAGGGTGGGCATTGACATTGTCGGTCCCCTTGACCCTCCCACTTCAGGTGGACATCGGTTCATCCTGGTCTTGGTAGATCATGCCACCAGGTACCCTAAGGCTATACCCCTTCGGACTGTTACTGCCAAGGTGGTTGCTAGGGCTCTCCTGGGCATTTTCACCCGTGTTGGATTCCCCAAGGAGGTTGTCTCTGACAGAGGATCCAACTTCATGTCTAGTTACATGAAAACCATGCGGAAAGAGTGCGGGGTAACCTACAAGTTCTCCACCTCTTACCACCCCAGACCAATGGTCTGGTCGAGAGATTTAATTAAACTCTCAAGGGCATGCTAGGGGCTTTGGAAGAACCCCTAAGGAGGAAATGGGATCTCCTCCTGCCATGCCTGCTGTTTGCTTACAGAGAGGTACCTCAAGAGGGTGTTGGTTTCAGCCCCTTTGAGCTACTCTTTGGACATCCCGTGAGGGGGCCCCTTACCTTGATCAGAGAAGGTTTGGAAGCCACTCCTCCCGTTCCCGCCAAGCAAGTGGGGGACTATGTGTTAGGCCTCAGACGGAGGATGACACAGATGATGGGTCAGGCAACAGCAAATCTCAAGGCCAGCCAGGAATTGAATAAGTACTGGCATGACCTTATAGCCTCGCAAGTGGATTGGACTCCGGAACAGGAAATCCTTGTGATGGAGCCTACCAAGCCTAGAGCTTTGGCAGACAAGTGGACTGGACCCTTCAGGATCATCTCCAAGATGGGCGAAGTCAATTATCTGGTTGACATGGGAGCCTCTGGGGTAGCCCCTCAGATATTCCATGTCAACCGGCTCAAGCCTTTCCACCGGCGAGCAGAAGTCTCATGTCTCTTGCTAGCTTCAGGGCAAGAAGAGGATGAGAGTGAGCCCCTTCCTGATTTGCTGCATAGCAACCCTCAGGATGGCTCAGTGGAGGGAGTACATCTCTCTCCGGATTTGACAACAGAGCAACAGAGGGCCTGCAGGGCTTTGCTCCAACAGTATGCCTCTCTGTTTTCACTGACGCCAGGCCTTACACCGTAGTGTAGGCATGAAATTGACACTGGTGACAGTGTGCCTGTCAAAAGCAGGTGCTACCGTATGTCAGATACCGTCAAGAACCACATCCAGGCTGAGGTCGCCAAGATGTTGGATCTGGGTGTTATTGAACCCTTAACCAGTCCCTGGTCCAGTCCAGTGGTCCTTGTCCCCAAGGAAAGTTCCCAGGCGGGTACCAAGGATTGGAGGTTCTGTGTGGACTACCGAGGAGTCAATGCTGTCACCAAAACTGACGCGCACCCATTGCCCAGGGCTGATGAGCTTGTGGACACCATAGGTGCTGCCAAATTTGTGAGCACCTTTGACCTTACCTCAGGCTATTGGCAAATAGCTCTGACGGACCATGCCAAGGAAAAGACGGCCTTCTCAACACCTGAGGGACTCTACCAGTTTAGGGTCATGCCTTTTGGGTTGAAGAATGCCCCTGCCACCTTCCAGAGATTGGTCAACCATGCGCTCAGTGGGCTGGAAGCCTTTTGTGTGGCTTACTTAGACGACATTGCCGTCTACAGTTCCACCTGGGAAGAGCATTTGACACATATGGATAAGGTGTTGCAGGCCTTGAAAAGGGCTATCCTCACTATCAAGGCCACCAAGTGCCAGATAGCTCAGGGGAAAGTTACCTATCTTGGTCATGAGGTAGGAGGGGGTCAAATCCAACCTCTCTCCAGTAAAGTACAGGATGTACAGAACTTGGAGACTCCCACTACTCAAACCCAGGTGAGAGCCTTTTTGGGCCTCACTGGGTACTATCGCAATTTCATGGCAGACTATGGAACCATAGCTGCACCCCTGACAGCTCTAACTTCACCCAAACAGCCTAGGAAGGTTAATTGGACCGAAGACTGTCAGAGGGCCTTTGATGGCTTGAAAGAAAGTCTGTGTAGGGCACCTGTGTTGTGTGCGCCTGACTACAGCCGACCCTTTATCGTCCAGACGGATGCCTGCGACACCGGAATTGGAGCTGTCTTGTCCCAGTTAGATGACAAAGGGAGAGAACATCCTATCATATTCATCAGTAGACAACTCAAGGGTAGAGAACTTAGGTGGGCTACTGTTGAAAAGGAGTGTTTTAGCATAGTTTGGAGCCTTAGGCGTTTTAGGCCCTACCTTACGGGGTCTACCTTCAAGGTCCAAACAGATCATAAGCCCCTGAAGTGGCTTATGCAGATGAAGGGTGAGAATCCGAAATTGCTCAGGTGGTCCATTAGCCTGCAAGGGCTAGACTTCACCATAGAGCACAGACCAGGGAAGAGTCACGATAATGCAGATGGCCTTTCCAGAAGGTATGTTGACCGTCTGGATGAGGGTGTCTATCCCGTGGGAGATTAGACACCCTATGATATGATATGATATGATATGGTATTTGTAACGCGCCTATACACAAGTGTTTCAAGGCGCGAGTGTTTCAGTCTGGGGGGGGCGACTGTGATGCTGGAAATGCATCAGAGGGACAGGGCCTCTGAATCCTTGTCCTTTACTGCTTTTTATTGTGTGTTCTGTCATGTTTTCTGCCCAGGAGTCCATGTGGGACTCCTGGCAGTGCAGCTCTCTCTTTTGGTTTGGTGAACAGACCCATGGGATACCCTTATGGCACCCATGGGTAGGGGTACAACCCTGTGCCCCTAGTGTATGTTTTTGGGCACCTGTGGGTGGCCCACAGAGCAGGGTATGGGCTGGTGGCAGCTCCATGCTGAATTTGACAGGTGCTCTGGGTGTCCTCCATTTTAGGATACCCAGGCCCTGCCATTGGGATCAGTTGATTCCTGATAGGAAACAAGATGGCCCCTGTGGCCTCTTGCTTTCTATTGCCTGTTACCTTGTTTCCCAAAGTCCTGGGAAGCCCTGACTCTGTCCCTTCCCCCTGATTGGCTGTTGGGTGGAAGTTCCATATATGGTGTTGTTGTGAAGGCCCAGCTAGACTGACTGGAGCCTTCCCAGTGACTGTATGTTGTGGGTACCTCCTGTGGGTGGGACCTGGGTGAATAGAGTGTGTGACCAATATACACTCCTTGTTGTGGTTGTCTGGTTTCTGGCATGAGAGACAAAGACTGAGACAGCCCTGCCCGAAACTGGCCTGAATGCAGTGTGTAGTGTTGAATGGCTGAGTACTTGTCCCAATCCACATTCCTTGTTGTGAGTGTCTGAAAGGGAGGAGTGTGGCCTGAATGCACTGTTTGCCTGATTGGCTGACTGACTGCATGAATGCCCTTCTGTATGATTGGCTGCTGAGTGTGTGCCAGCAGTGTGGATGAGAGACAGAATAGTATATCTGGGGACCTCTCACCACTGGTAATTGTTCAGAAGCGTTCAGGAGCTGAGTCTCCACTCTAAGAGTAATTGGAACTGCTGATCCTCGACGACCAGCTGGAAGAATTAAACTTGCTGCTGCATTTGCTTCGACCGATCCGAAGGCTGCCGAATTCGTCGAAGACTGACCCGAGAGAGGACGTGGTAAGGCGCCCTCTTCCCGTGCTCCGAGGGACCATCTAGCACCGTTACCTTTGCCGAAGCTCCCTGGAAGTCAGACCCTCGAAAGGCTGCCGACCTGAGACTGGACCGCTGAGGAGAACGAAGCAAAGCACCCGGACTTCGCCGCTGTCGAAGTCCATTGCCGTCGACCAGGGTTCGCAGGTCTGTGTAACCGCTGGAGGCCCGTCGAAGTCGTGTTGCCCAGCCGTCGAAACCACTTGACGCCGTGCCGCCGATGACCGGAGCCGTCCGCTCCTTGCCTAAGAACATTCGAATCGAAGGACTCCCTCGTCCGCACCGTCGACCGCTTTATCCTGCCGGAGAAAGTCTAGGACGACCAACGCGCCGAGGAGAAACCTGCCGGTGGGTTTCCCGCCACCCGAAGACCACAAAGACTCGAACGACTCGACGCCCTTGCTGGGCCTCCGTCTCCACAATCTTTGCGGTCCAGAACTATTGTCACCGAGGTGCCCCGCACGCCTCTGCCTTGCAGGACGCCGACGCTCCGACGCCGACGAGCACCGCTCGGACGAAGCTGCCGCCTCATCGACGCCGTTCTACCCTGTTTGTCGACGGACGTTCGACGCCCCGTGTCTCCCGCTTGAAAGGGAAGGCATTCAAGAAGGGCCGTCGATTCCCCGTCGCCGAACGCCGAGTTCCTCGACGCTTCTCGACGATCCGTGACTCCCGCTTGAAAGGGGGTCGCTCAAGAAGGATCTGTCGACGCCTCTTCGAAGAACTCGACTCCACCAGGTACATTGGGGGGGTAAAAACATTATAGGAGGGAATAAGACTTGCAGAACAATATATGGACTGGGCTTGTGCTATATCTTTATTTTACAGGTTGCCCAGGTGGGGGGATCTCCACACAGAACTGTGTCTAGTGGTAGGGGCCAGTATTCTGCCTATTGCTCAACCATCTTATTTTCTCTCCTCTCTCTATTGCTGGTTTCACTCTATTGATTCGTGTGACATTGTTACAGTATTGTTGATGCACTTTAATGAGATCTAATACAAAGGGTGGTACCACTTTAGAATTGTATATATTTGCCATTGTTGATTTTCCTAAGTACAAAGTGAGTTATTATGATAAGTGTACATAACCTTGAATATTGATTATATAAAGACTGTGTTCTAACCAATACAGTGTGTGGACATTCCTTTGTGGGGGCTTGGGGACTACACTGTACTTAAGAACCAGCCTGCATCACCTCCTGAGAAGCTAGGCCTTGATTGCTCGTCCATTGCTACCGTAATAGAGAATCTTGGCTGGGGTCTTCTGTGCCTCTCTTCTACCATATAGAGAGCAGAAGTACAGACACCCCCTACCAGTCTTTACAGTGGGACTATCGCAACAGCCTCTTTCTTAATCTACCTGCCTCTACTCTCCGCCCTTTGCAACTTATCCAGAACATGACTGCGAGACTTGTCCTTGGCCTCAAGCCCTGGGATCGTATCTCTCCAGCTCTGAAATCTCTCCATTGGCTCCCAGTGGATGCAAGGATTAAATTCAAAACCCTCTGCATTGTCCACAAGGCTTTCTGGGGCTTGGGTCCAACATACCTTAAGCTATCCTTCCGAAAATACCTCCCATCTTGAGCACGCTGCTCCTCTACCTGTAACTCCCTCAGGGTCAGTTGTTTCTCAAAGAAACGAGCTGGGTTTAGATCTCTGTCTTCGGCTGGGGCCTCCCTCTGGAACAGCCTCCCTGCCGCTCTAAAACTTGAAGCGAACCATCTACGGTTCCGGAAGCACCTCAAGACCTTCCTCTTTGCTTCTGCCTTGGCCCCCCCATATCCCCTGCTGATTCTACTCTCCCTCGGCACCATGCACCTGGCCACCCTCTTTACTCCAGGCCCAGGTACCTGCTCCTCTTGCCACCCTCACGCACTGGGATCTGTATCTGTACCCATACAGCCCCCCCTTTTTTTCTTCCTGCACTTAACAGACCTACCCAGCCTGCTGCCTTAAACCCAGCACTTGCTACTTGCTGGCTGCACTCCCACAGTTTGTTGCCTTTTTATTTATTAATTTATTATTATGTTTTTTTTTTCCTCCTCGCTCCGCACTCTCCTTTTGTTCCCCCTTCCATGCACTTCTCCCCCTCCCCTCTACCATGCACTTGCGCGTTCTCAATGTTACTGGGCCTAGTAAGATTGTTGTTTTTGTTCTCCCCTGTTCCCCTTCCCTTGCCTTGTCGCGCTCTGAAACACTTGTGTATCAGCGTGATAGAAATAACATATAAATATCAATTGGAGGACTCTGATGGCCACCTGGATGGGGAGGTGTTGGTGGGGAAGTTGCTCTGGGGTCTTTCTTCTTCCCGTCCTTGTAGGTATTCGTCCTTGGGATCTCCCTCTTGTCTTGCGGTTCCATCAGGGGCCGTCTTTTGAGCCCATTTCTGAAATTGACATCAAGCACCTTACGCTGAAGACTGCTTTTCTTATCGCTATCACTTCTGCCTGTAGGCTAGGGGAGATTGGGGCTCTATTGTGTCACCCCCCCTTTCCTGAGGGTGCTGCCGGACTCTGTGGTGTTGCAGTGTGATCTGAAGTTCCTGCCTAAAGTTGTGTCTCAGTTTCACACCTCTCAAGATCTGGTTCTCCCTGCCCTTTTTCAGGATCCGCAAACACCGGAAGAGGTGGTTTGGCATGCCATTGATGTGCGGTGTGCAGTTTTGGAGTATTTGGCTAGGACTGCCCCTTTCTGACAGTCTGATAGTCTATTGATTACTTTTGGTCCTGCTGGTGCGGGTTGGAAGGCCTCAGTGGTTTCCATTTCCCCGATGGATCCATGGCCCACGTGGCTTCTGGTCTGCCTGTGCATCTTCAGGAGTGTTCCACCGGGGGTTTGGCGGCTTCCTGGGCCGATGCACAGGGGGGTTTCTCTGCAGGAGTTTTGTAGGGCAGCTACCTGGGCAGATCAGAGCACTATCATCAAACACTATCGGCTGAATGTCTCCCACTCGGGGGATAGTTTCTTTGGAGGTTTTGTCAGTGGGGATGTGAATTTGGAGTTATTAAAAGGTGTGAATTTCTGTTCTGCAGTTTTCTGGCTCTGTCTCATTGGGACCATGTTCCTGTGTTACTGTTATGGTATGCCCCATGAGGTAAGTACTGTGACGAAAAAGAGTGGACGTGGAGGTAATGCTCCGATTGCTTACCAGTAATCTTCATTCCTCCTAGTCCTACTCTTCCCCATCACAGTACTGACGACCCTCCGCTCCCTCCCTGTGGGGAAGTGTAGCATTTGTGTTATACTGGAATGCATGCACAGCCATAGAAGCTTCTGTGCTCCGGAGCGAGCTGCGGAATCCACTTACAATCAAGTGGAATTTGGAATGAGATTTAAGCAAATACAGCAGTGAGCCGCGGCAGCCGGTTGACACTGCTCCCTCCTCTTTATCAATATATTAATATACATTTAAATGTTATTTAATAAATAATCGTTATTTACGCTACTTAAGAGTCTCTCATTAATTACTCCCTTTTGAACCCCTACGCTTCAATTGGCGACGAGGATTCTCCTACCTGCCTGCGGCGCCGTGTTCTGCTGTCATGCCCGAGCGTTGTAGCGGCGCCATATGATGCAATCCTCTGAAGGTACGTGGGTCATCCGTATTGCGACCCGGGACGCCGCGCATCCAAGAAAAGGATTTCTCCTTCCTGTGTTGCGGACTGCTGTTGCACACGGCATTTCTTTCAGTGCCCTGATTACGCGCATGCGCGTTTCCATCAATTTCTATAAAGCAACTACTTCCGTGTACGGAGCTGGCAGCTCACATTAAAGCTGTACACACCACAATGACAATACGCCCTATGTGTACACGGCAAGTGGGCTGGATCAAGGAAATATACACATGATTTCTATACGCTCTTATCTCGGTACAGTAACAAACAGGAATAAGCATTAAATTACTGTTCCTGAAGTGAGCGCTTCCAACTTTAACATTATTTTACAGAATATATGGGCCATTACAGTATACACTCCGAGGAAATTGCATACAAGCCACAGTAATACACATATTACTGTCACTGAAGAGGCTTTCATTCTGAATAGAAAGCATACAGTAGTGCATTTCACATCACTGCAGAAATAGCATTCAGCAGTGTTCCTCCACCAATGTTCTTCATGCCTGATACCAGTGAGCCCAGCATACCATGGAAGAAATAGATCAGGTCCTTTGAACACTACGCAGGTGTGGTTTGTGGCCCAAATTGCAGCGCAGAGAAGAGGAAATCATTATTATTCCATTGTTTGGGCCCTGCTGGTCAGGAAAAATATGAAACATTACCAGAACTCCCGGCAGATGAAGGTGTTGACGAGTATGAACGTGCCATCAGGATAAATAAACATTATGAAAAGAAAGTGAGCATAATATTGGAGAGATATAAGTTTGGCAAGAGAACACAATAGGAGGGAGAAAGTGTCGAGAAATTCATTACTGCATTAAGAAAACTTGCCAAGACGTGCAACTTTAATGAACAACAAGATGAAAGACTGAGGGATCAATTTATGTTGGAGTGCAGGAGTGCAAAAGAGAGAAACTTGGTCAGAAAATGATCCTTCGTTGGATACTGTGTCAAGAGTAGCGAAAGAAGTCAAACACACTGAAGAGTGTGTAAAGGAATTAGAGAACAAAGTGAGATCTATTCAAATTGAAACCAATAACATAAGACCTGCAAAGATATCCTGCAATGCTACTGAAGATAGTGGGTCAATATCTATGGTTAATAATACCTCTGTAAAACCTATCACCTATAGTGGACAATATGAACCACCACAGATTGACAAAAGGAAATACAGAACCAATCAGAAAGGAATTTCACATAACTACACTAGGAGAGACAGTCCAGAAAAGCAACCTGTTAATTCAAGAAAACAACGTCAAGGGAGGTGTTATAGGTGCGACAGCACTAATCACTGGGCTGGTGATCCAGAGTGCCCAGCAATAATAATCATATGCAGCAGATGCAAAGGGAAGGGCCATTATTCCAAGTGCTGCAGATTTCGCAATACTTCCACTAATTGGATAGGGGGCAATTCAGACAGTGACCACAGTGAGAAAGAAGAAGGCGAAGAATGTGTATTTGTCATAATGGATGACGAAGAAGTTTTAGAGAGCCCCAAAGCCACCGTTTACATTGATGGACTAGAAATGAACATGATGATAGACACTGGTGCGAAATATACATTGATACCACAACAGCTGTGAAATAAAGAAAAACATGAATATTTCCACGAAACAGATATCAACCCTAGAGCCTATGGTGGTGTAAAGATTGATACGATAGGCTGGTTCTGGGGTAAGTTAAAGTTCAAAGATAGGAAGGCCAACGGGAAAGTCTACATTACCAGTGTAGGCAAAATGCCCCTTTTGAGCTGGACTCATCAAAGTAAATTACAAGTAAAAGTAGACTCTACTGTGGAAGAATCTGTTTTTGCCATCAATAATGATACCAACAGGTCTGAGAGTAGTCCTAATGCACTAAAGTGTGATACTAATGATGTCATGGAAGCAGTGTTTCGGGATGGTGTTGGGTGTCTTCGTGCTTGTGTGCATGAAATACAATTAAAATCCAATCACACTCCAATAGCACAGAAGTTGAGGAATATACCTCTATCCATGCGAGATGAAGTCAGGAAGGAGATCGAAATAATGGAAGATCAAGGAATTATTGATGGTATAGATGCCAGTGAATGGGTTTCACCGTTAGTGGTACTCAGGACGAAGTCAGGTAAACTCTGAATGTGTGGATATGCGGTGTTAAGATGGATTTTGGAACTCTAACCTGGAGGGGCAGAAGTTCACAAGGCCAGCCTAGTTTCTTGGAACTGGGTAACCTCTGGACATGCCAGACCAATCAGGGTAGCGATGGCGGCGGTCAAGACTAAGGGCCTCATTACACAGATGGCGGAGAACCTGTTCATGCCGGTAAAATACCGGCACCGCCTTGGCAGAAAGGGGAATTACCGCCCCATTCCAAGGTTGGTGGGGCGGTAATTCCCCCTTCCACCATTGCCCTTCCCATTCCCATTTTTGCCCCATAGGGCGTAATGGGAATGGGGAAGGCGCCAATCACGGTACCGCAAATTGCGGTACCGCAATTAGCTCCCTGGGTCCCTTTGCGGGTTGGTTTTTAACGCCTGCAAAAAGCAGGCGTTAAATCCCCCAACCCGCAAAGGGACCTCGTAGTAAGGCTGTAAGGATTTACCGGTACCGTAAAATACCGGTACCGTCTCAAGAGGGGTGAGGGTGACTGAAAGACCTCAATGAGCCCACAAAGCAAGGACACTTACAAATTACTCCGGACAGGTGTTATATTAAAAATATAGACACATTTATTACAAGGCCTTTGTAACATCGGCCATAGCAAAAAGTGCAAGTAATCGTTAGACCCAGTTCGACATCAGAAATACACCCAACTAGGAGGCAGTCCAAGTCCTACGAAGAGAGGAGCCTTATGCTCAATAGTACATGCACGCGCTTGTGCCAATGGACAAAATAGGGTCTCTTCACGGGTCTCAGGCAGTTCAGGAAGGTGAATGAAGCGATGAAGAACAAGTCCCCACTACTCAAGCAAGGCCTCCACTTGTGGGCAGAGGCAAGGTGAGAGTGCAGGACAGAGTTGCTATTTCGCAACAGCGGTAGAAAAGAAATGGGCTCCTGCGCGAGGGGCCACGAATGCCAAGTGTACGAAATTCGGTGTGAGGGTGCCGTGGACACAGAGCTAGCAGTAGGCCAAGTTTCGAGGGCTTCCCCGAAGCGGCGGCAGTGACAGAGCAAAACGTCCTGCGTAAGCTGGTCAGCCCACTGGTTGGCCCAGGGACACTTCCGAAGAGGCTTAGTTGCAGGGTTTAATGAAGGTGCCGAGAATAGTTGGTCCCACTATTCCAATGGGTCGAAGTGCCTTCGCAGACCTTCTAGGACGATCAGAGGCAGAGGGGTCTCGCAGGACGACAGCGGGCTCAGGGTGCCAAACCTTCCAGCGGGTCACCAGCAGTTCCACAACTCAGCTTCTCGTTGCAGGATACTTGGCTCCTTATCCCTTATTCGGTGTGAACTCAGGAGATCGACATGGTAGTGGTGTTTCCAGCCTCCTCTTATCCAAAGTTCCCTTTGCTATAAACGGAGAGGACGCAATGGGAGATCTGCTCACAAAAACTCACTCCATACGTGGACCAATCACGGACCACGGTGGTCCCAGGCATTCAGGACACTCCAGACTCTGTGGCACCCAGGATGTGTATTGGGAACAGACATCCCAGCCCACATCCTGGAGGCACACACACAAGACATGCAGAAGCCCGAGAAAGCTTTGGGGTTTCGCGGGAAAGTGCATGACCAAATAAGGACTAACCCGGGTCAGCTCAACCTGGGGAAGGTGAAGGGGCAAGATGGCCAAAGGACAGGACAAAGAACCGCGTGGCATGGCGATTTTGGAGCCAGGCCACCTATTCGTGCCAAACACGGTAAGCGCGGATAACATGGCAAAAAAGGGTTCAAAACATAAGATAAACGATAGCTGCCACCAGTCCCGTCCGTGACACACCTGCACAGTTCATAATAAGTCCAGCGAGAGTTTCTAGGGCCTTTGGAATGACTAGAGACACAAGAGTGCGGTAAAGTAAGTTACATTGCACTCTTGTTACATGTTGCACAAAAGCTGCAACATGAGGAAAGGACTAAGGGAAATGAAGTCTCTCAGTACTGACTGCCTTAAGGGCATGTCAGTTTCCCCATAAGAATTGAACGAAAACCCAGAGGAGTGCGGCGGAGGGCTGCACTTCTCTGGCAAAGTTTAGATCAGGGTGTAATAGCAGCAAAAAGTTTGGGGGTTGCCACATGGAGGGAAAATTATATTCAAATATGAAATCTTTCCTAACATGCGGGAGTTGAACAAGTTTGTTGTCCCAGACAGACATCCTCTCCCCAACATACAGGAGTTGGTCTCTACTATTGGACCGTCAAGTTTCTTTTCTACTCTGGACCTGACATCGGCGTACCACCAAGTGAAATTACACAGACATTCCAGACATCTCACTGCTTTTATTACGCCAGATGGTTTCTATCAATTTAAGAGGATGCCATTTGGACTGGTTTCCGCTACATCGGTGTTTCAGAAGATAATGCACAATCTATTTGAGAAAGTACCTGGAGTGATAGGTTTTCAAGATGATATCCTGATATATGCTGACAGCCAAAAGAACCATGACGAAAAATTGAGATATGTGTGTGAGAAATTATGCAAAGCAGGAATGACTCTGAGCAAGGACAAATGCAACATTAACTGCTCAGAAATTGAATACTTAGGACACAAGATTTCTGCAGATGGCATATCACCTAAAGCACAATTAGTAAACACCATAAAAAGGATGCCTAGACCATGTAATAAGGAAGAAGTGCGCACATTCATCGGAATGGCAGAATATTATTCAAAATTTGTTCGTAATTCTGCTGTACACACCGTCCCTTTGCGAGAATTACTCAAGAAAAAAAATCTTTGAGTGGAATTATGAATGCGAGGAAGAATGAAGATTCCCCCTGCTAATAGCGCAGGGAGCTCTTGATTCTATAAATGACAAGGAGGCAAGCATTAAGCTTTCTCTTCTCTTTAATCTACTCTCCAGCAGTTTCAACAAATAAATAACTTTGTCAAAATAAAAACATTTTTTTCAAAAACTTCAAGTCTCATCATTCCCTGTAGTCTCAGTCTCTTGTCTATGTGACCTAGTCCTTCCTGTTCCTGTGTTCCTCCTCTTCTTTGTCTGCTTCGAACTGCAATCTTCTGTAACATTAACTTGCCAACAGGCCCACTAAACTTTACACTTCCTGCTTTAAGAGGAATCGATCTCTTGCTTCAGAACTTGTAACTTGTTCCGATTAATCCAGACTTTCTCGGATGGGATTCAGCCGTTCTTTTGCTAATCTCCTAATGTCAGAAATAACAATAGAGATATGTTAGGGCTGGGAATACAACCCCTATTCTGGGAGGAAATGATCATCATGGTTACTTGCAATACATACATTGTTTATTTCATTATCTCTTTCCATTTCCTGTGTATCTGGGTCGGGAATTTAATGATCGCCTCCTTGTCTTTAATAGAAACAAGAGCTCCCTGCGCTATTAGCAGGGGGAAATCTTCATTCTATGTCAAGACGGAGGCGAGCATTAAGCTTGTTCAAAGCTTCTTACTACTGCTTCTGCTATCGTGTTGATTGGTCTAAAATAAAACGTCCTAAACGTTGTATCGCTAGCCCAATCTGCCGCTTTCATGATGTCTTGTAAAGCTGCACCTTGCCCTAGCGCTTTTGAGGCCATCACTCCTTTGTCAATGCGCTCCAAACTTAGCCATGTCAATACCCGCTAGGCACATGATGTCTCTGACCCATCGTGCTATAGTGGCTGTTGCTACTCCTTTGTGCGGTTTCCTGCGCACTATTAGCAATTGTGTTATCCCTACCGGCCTCAGCTCTGCTGTTCTACATTGGTACTCTTTTATGCATGTGGCTAAGCACCATTTCGGGTGGTCTTGCATGCATGGGTATGTGATTGCAGAAGAATCTGTTTTAGTTCTTTTGGCCAGGTTGAAAGTTACTCCTTCTGGCCCATATGTCTTTCCATTTACTTCCAGTGCCTTAACGTCAGCTACTCTCCTGCATGATACCATGCACAGTAGCATGGCTAGTTTCCCTGCCAATTGCTCTAGCGATAGATATTTGTTACTAGGCCAGTCTGCTAGTAGTTTCAATACTACCGATACGTCCCATAGTACCTCGTACTTTGGCTGTGGTGGTTTCCTAAATCTTATTCCTTTTAGGAGTCTTATCACTGCCATGTTCTCTCCCACTTGCATTCCTTCTAACGACAGGTGTCCTGCTGAAATTGCGGACATATAGACTCCTATAGTTCTATATGCTTTGCAATCTTGCAGGAGCTCCGCTAGGAAATTCAGTATTTCGACCAGGGGGGCAGAAACGGGATGAATACTTCTCCTTCTGCACCATGTCGACCACTTATTCCAAGCTGTGTCGTAGCTCCTTCTGGTCGAAGGTGACCATGACTCGGCGATGAGGCTTGCAGCTTCTGCTGAAATGCCTGGGAGATTCCAACGTCTCCTGCTATCTTGCACGCCATCAGTGGCAGCGTCCCCTTCACTCTCAGAGGGTGATATGACCCAACTGGGTCCGTGAGCAGGCTCACTCCTTGGGGTAGCAGTCTCGGGTAATCTGCTATCATTTCCACGAGTGATGGAAATCATACTTGTGATTTCCATATCAGAACCACTAGTATCAGGTTCGCTGCTTCTCTGCACGCTTTCGCCAGTACCCTGCTCAGCATTATGAATGGCGGGAAAGCGTAAAGTGTCTGCTCTCTCCAGTCTTGCAGGAAAGCATCCACTCCGGCTGCTGCTGGGTCCAATCTCCAGCTGAAGAACTTTTTTTTCTGTGCGCTCAGTCTGGATGCAAACAGATCTGTATGAATCGGTCCCCAACGTTCTTCCAGCTGCCGGAAAATCTCCCCATCCAGCATCCAATCGCTGGAGTCTGAGAGGTACCTGGAGTTCCAGTCCGCTATTACGTTCTGCAACCCTGGTAGGTATTCTGCTACTACCGAGATCCCTGACTCCAGACAGGAGTGCCAAAAATCCTTGGCTATCTCCGCCAATAATTTGGATCTCGTCCCTCCTAAGTGGTTGATATACTTGACTGCTGAAATGTTGTCCATTTTCAACAGAATACAGGTATTCACTTTTCCTTTCGTAAAAGCTTGCAAATGATCCGGCTAGTAGTTCTAGACAGTTGATGTGCAGTTGGAGTTCTTCCGAGCTCCACCTCCCTCCTGTCTGTAGATCCCCGCAACGGGCTCCCCAGCCTGCTCTGCTGGCGTCCGATTCTATTATCAGGTCTGGCCGGTCACCGAAAATGGCTCTCCCGTTCCATGCTTCCATGTTTGCCAGCCACCACTCCAGTTCTGTTCTGGATTCCAGGTTGATGTGTACTAACTGTTGATACTGCAGATCCTGTTGCAGGTGTCTTATCTTTAACCTTTGCAGAGCTCGATAGTGTAGTGGCCCTGGGGAAATTGCTTGTATCGAGGCTGCTAGCAGGCCTACTACTCGTGCTATTGTGAGGAGTGATATGACAGTTTTACTAAGACATGTTATTTCCCTCTTTATGTCTCTTATCTTTCTGTTTGGGAGTTGCTGTCCTGGTATCTATGACAAACCCTAGGAATTCTAACCTGGTTGGTTTCACCTCTGACTTCTCCCGATTCACAAGGAATCCCAGGGATGTGAGGAGTTTCACTACCCAGTCGGACTGGTAGAGAAGAGTCTCCCTGCAGCTGGCCATCAGAAGGATGTCGTCTAGATATATAATCGTGCGTATCTCCTTCTCCCTGATCGCTGCTGCTACTGGTTTCATGATCTTCGTGAATGACCATGGCGCTGATGCTAGACCAAACGGCATTGTGGCAAATTGCCATAATCGCCCGTCCCAGTTGAACGCTAGGAATGGGCAAAACTCTCTTTGAACTGGTATTGTTAGGTATGCATCTTTGAGGTCCATCCTAGCTAGCCAGTCGTCTTGCCCGAATGTGTCTCTGAGCTGATGGGTCCCTTCCATTTTGAAATGGTTGTAGACTACCCATCTGTTCATGTTCTTTAGGTTTATTGCTGGCCTCACTTTGTCTTTTCGGTGGACCAAAAACATGTTGCTCACAAATTTTGGATGTGTTTCGCATGGCTCTATCGCCTGCTTCTCTGCTAGCTTCTGTAGTTCTGCGCGTAATAGTCCTTTCTCTACTTGTGTCGCGGCTAGAGGACGGGGGTTTGACATTGAGTGGGAGTCTCTATAAAAGCCTTTCGTTGTCTGCAGAACCCAGGCGTCGCTGGAAAGCGAATGCCAATTCTCCCAGAATACCGCTGTCCTCCCCGGAGGGTACGTAAAAACTCTCACCTGTGGGGAAGTTGTGTCCTCTCCCTTGTCCTCTACCTCGCCTTCCTCTAGGGAGGTGACCTCTTGGCGGGAAGAATGAGTCTGGCTGTCTGTTCTCCCAGTAGTTACTTCTATTTCCTTGAGGCCTTCTTAACGCTTGATAGTGACCGGTCGCTCGGCTTCTGGACTGACCAGTCCCGCCAAAAACTCTCCCGGGGAAGATTTTCTTCATGGATGCTTGGGCCTTCTCTAGGGAGGTATAGGTTCCCACAAACCTCCTCATTTCTTTACCAAAGGTTTCTCCGAACAGGAGTCCTTGCGCCGCCTCGCCTTCCTCGTATGACGATAAATCTCCCAATTTTAAGTAAATCTTGAGCAGAAGCCATCTCCTGCGTTCAGATGAAATTGCGCAATTAGCATTGCCTAAAAGGCATACAGCCCTTTGTGCCCAGTTTGCTAGGACTCCTGGGTCCACTTCTTCTCCCGTGTCCTTAGCTCGTTCGGCTAGGTCCATAATCTTTGCTAATGGTCCAGCGATGTCGAGAACTTTCTCTTGACAGCTTTTCCAAGAGCGGTCTATGCCTTTCCTTGGGTCTCTGTTTTGAGACAAAAGATAACATTTTTGGATCAAGCTCTGGTGCCTCTGCAACTTTGCCTGGTAATTCCAGTCTCGGCCATTCTGCTCTCATCCTCTGCCTGACTTTTCTCTAGAGCTTTACGCAATCTTTGCATCATGTATTTCACTACTCTTGGCGATGGCACTCATTCGGACGATCTAGGGTTTCTGATGTCTTCAGGATTGAACATGTCAGATGTCTCTTCCTCTTCTAAGTTGTTAAGCTTTCTCAGCCTTTTCCTCGGTGGAGGTTGGCTACCCTCGTCCCCTTCGTTGTCTGCCTCTTCTTGTGAGGAGGTAGGGGATTCCGGTGTTTCCTCTTCGGGGAAACCTTCTTCTATATTACCCATATTATCGTCCACTGGGTAGGGGGGTCTCGAGGCTCGGCACCTGCAATTTTCTCATGAATGCTTCTCTTAGTTTGCTGAAAGCGTCTGAAGCCTCTGGGGCCACTGTACCTGCCCCTTCAATTTGGCCCGGCGGGTCAGAAGAGTCTTTGCTCTTCCGGGCCTTGCTACACCCCTTGGGGTCCTTAGGTGCGACCCTAGTGGACGTGCTTTCTTCAGTGCTTTTTTCTTTCTGGCTCAGATAGAGTTCGATAGTGTGTAATCTATCTTGTAGGGGTCTTACACCCTGAGCCACTGCCTCCGTGAGCGAATCTCCCAGCACTTCTTTAAAGCTGTAGGCTAAGTCTTCTTGATAGACTGCCTCCTGTTCTTCCTCACTCCTCTCGAAATTAGACATTATAGTGCTGTTTAGGTGTCTTTCAATACCTTTTCAGGTGTAGTGGCACGTCCACTGCTCCACTCTGTGAGGCTCCACCTCCCTGCCTTGCTTACTTTAATGTGCAGGTCTTCACAGGGCTAGTCTCTATGCCCTTTGTGTAAGAAATACGCTTTCTTTATTGTTTTCATTCAATTTTTAATCAATAAAATGAGATTATTATTGCTCAGTCTCGTTCTGTGCTGCAGAATTTGCTTCTGACTCGAAGCATTCACTGAGATGTGTGTTAGGCTCCACCCCCCCAAGGGTGGGGGCTTCCAGAGGCGAGCGCTTGCGCTCCTGTATTGGCCTTGATTGCGAGCCCGGCCCCTCTTCTTCTGAGCGCGAGCTCTGCCACACGCTCGCGCTCAGCTCCTCCCTCGCGAGGGTGTGGGCTGATCTCTTAATGCGTACGGGGGTGGAGGCTGCCCGCTCTGAGGCGCGAGTAACGCGCCGCGGGCCTGTGCGAGATCGGCTGGCCCCTGCTGTGCCGTGTAGTGCGGCACGGGGCTGCCAACTCCTAACAGTATAATGAAGTGTCCAAGAGCTAAATGCTATGCTGCGCTGCGCTCCCCTGGGGCCTATCAATGATCCCCTTATCTTTAAAATCCTGTCAGTATTCTGAATTACGATATAATCTAGTCCAAAGGCATAACATTACAGAGCTAAAATAAACAAGTAGTGATAAGAAAACCATCATTACAACTGATGCTAGTACTGTAGGTCTTGGAGCTGTTATCACGCAGGGAAATAAGGGCCGAGAAGTGTTAATTGCATTTGCATGGAGATTACTCAAGGGGGCTGAAAGATCATATGCTGCCATTGAGAAAGAGGCACTAGCAATACAATGGGCAGCGGAGAAGTTCAGGAGCTTCATCTGGGGTGGTGAAGTAGATTTCTGCACATATCACAAGCCTTTGGTAAATGTCATCATGTCTAAAGGATTAGACAAGGTATCCAATCGAATTAGGAGATGGGTGATGCTTCTTCAAGAATACAATTGCACTGTATGTTATGTACCCGGAGCTAAGAACATTACTGCCGACTGTCTGTCCCACCTTACCAATATATCTGAAATTACAGATGAGGATGACGATATGGAAGTTGTTTTGAACATAGAGGCGGCATCGATCTCAAGGATGGAATGGAATGACGCTGAAAAAGATGACAAGGTTTTAGAACGTTTGAAAGAACTAGTCAACAGTCAAGGTCCATGGAGCAAAACAAGATTTGAAGTAAGCGGATCTCATGGACTATTGGTTCGTTGCTGATGAATTGCATGTACAGAACAGTATCATCATGAGAGGAGATAAAATAATTCCACCCTCAAGTTTACGGCGAAGAGTGGTTGAACTTGGTCATGAAGGTCACCAGGGAATAGTAAATACGAATCAGAGAATAAGGAACGATTTTTGGTGGCCTGGATGTGATCTGCAAATAGAATGCTATATTAGAGATTGTATCCTTTACATTAACAGTGAAAAGAGTTGTGTGGGTGTGAAACAATCTATGGTGGTTACTGAAATTCTGTGTAAAGTATGGAAGGATTTGGGCATGGATGTGTTAGGTCCTGTGAACAGCAATGGAGTACAGAAATTCTGCTTAGTGGTAATTGATCTACTCACTGGATGGGTAGAAGTGTTAATAGCAACAAGTATCACTGGGAAAACTATGGTGGAATTTTTGTCTGACATTTGTGAGAGAGGGACATCCAGGGAGTATCATGACCGATAATGGTACTCAATTCAGATCAAAAGAGATGGTGGATTTCTGCACTAAATATTCTATTGTACACAAAGGAGTTCTATATATCACCCTCAAACTAATGGGACAGTAGAACGTTTTAACAAAGTGTTGAAAGAGACCATTATATGGGCATGGTCCAATGAATTGGGAAGAAGCTGTTAAGGAGACGATTGTGGCCCATCGTTTCACAACGCATTCCACAACTGGCCTCTCTCCTTTTGAGTTAAGCAAAGGGAGGAAGGCCAACACTAAATTGGCACTGTTATGGTTGGAGAATAAAGATAATGGGAGTGGAGAAAGATTTTGGGATTGTATGTGACAAGATCAGAAATATTCAATTGAAAAACAAATCTGTTTATGATGAGAAAAGGCCTGTGAATAAGTATGACAAAGATACTGTTGTGGGAAAAATGGTGAGAGTCAATCTTCCCCCTGCTCTTAGAGAAGGCATGTGCAAATGGTCTAGACCAATCAGAGTTGTGGAGGCATTCAAACATGCTGTCAGAACAGAAGATGGAAGGATTTGGAATGTTGAGAGAATATGGGTCTGCAGTGACAGAAAATATAGGAATGTTAATAGTGGTGAGGATGACAGTGGAAGTCTGAGTGAGACCAATGAGCGGGTAACTAGTCGAAGAAAAGTATCCAAAGTAAATAGTACAAAGAAGGATTGTTCAAATAAACATGAAGTAATTTCCTTGCCAACTTCCATCGGAGACACGACTTGGTAGTCTAAGTGGGGAAGAACTTATCGAAAACCAAGACGTATGGAGGACTATGTGTGAACTGTCAACCTGTTTTTTTCCCTATTTTTAGTTGTTTTTCTGTTTCGTTGTGTGACATTATAAAGGAAGGGAGATGTGTAGCATTCGTGTTATACTGGAATGCATGCACAGCCAGAGAAGGTTCTGTGCTCCGGAGCGAGCTGCGGAATCCACTTACATCGAGTGGAATTTGGAATGAGATTTAAACATATACAGCAGTGAGCCGCGGCGGCCAGTTGACACTGCTCCCTCCTCTTTATCAATATATTAATACACTTTAAACGTTATTTAATAAATAATCGGTATTTACGCTACTTAAGAGTCTCTCATTAAATTACTCCCTTTTGACCCCTACATTTCAGGAAGGTACCATGCTCCGGCTTGGTTATGTTAAACGGAGGAGTTATAGGGAGTAAAAGAAATAGAAGGTCCTTTGTCGGAGACAGGGGCCTCATGAGGTAAGTACTGTGATGTGGAAGAGTAGGACTAGGAGTAATGAAGATTATTGGTAAGTAATCAGAGCGTTATTTGAGAAAACACACAGCGTTTTCGCTACAGTTCTCCTCAGTTGACCTTTAACATGGTCTGTCACGTGAAAAGAACAAGATCACTCCAATTTTACAGATTCAAGGGGCCTTTCACCAAACATCTAGGAACCCGGAGACTCGATCCATGCTATTCCCCAGAGACCCTGGGAAGAGCGTGGAAACCCTGAGTCTCCAGGATAAACCCAGAGACTAGACAGGTATGGTTATAAGCCCCAGGGCAGGTATTCTGTCATATGTGACGAATTAGCAGGTACTGTGTCTGGAATCAGTATCCCAGCTCTGGTACTGTGTCCGTAATTATTTGCCCTAAGGCAGGTATTGACGTAGCTGATAAGCAGGTACGATGTACTATATCGGAAGCCATTAGCTCCAGAGAAGGTATTGTGTTTGCACTCATTCGTGCCAACCAGGAAGTACCATTAACGCTAGAGAAGGTAGTGTCTGCAGATATTCATCAGGGTGTGTTGTTTCTGTGTCTGCAGCCATTAGACCTAGAACAGACACTGTGCCTGCAGTTATTATATATGTAATCACTTACACCAGAGCAGGCTCTGTGTAGAAGCTGCACAGCAGCTGCGATAGGGTGACCAGATGTCCGGGTTTTCCCGGGACAGGTCCAGGAAAATCACCATCCGGGGTTTTGCTGCGCGGGTGTCTGGTGTCCCGATCTTCGGACAACACCACTTCGACGCTGCAGTATGAGCCTGCGCTGCAGTGTGCAGGCTCATACTTTCGCTTTCTCTGCGCCAAAGCCCCCGCCCAAGCCGGAAACACAGCCACACAGCCTATAGAGGCCCTCCAGGACCTGGAGACTTCCTGCAACGTCAGCTTGTGACGTTGCAGGAAGCGCAACTTGCGACGTGTTTGGGGGAAGTTATGCGACCCCTGGCAACACATAAAAGCCTCAACCACAAATGCTTCATTCTTTTTTATGAACAATACATGGACCGATGAACGAAACCGAATGGACATTGAGACTTTGAAATCCATATTGGTTACTAGGGTTAATTTCATCCTGTACAAAAAAGGGGGGTTGAGGTGGAGATGCGCTAAACACTATGTAAATAAGGGACACTAGTAGTACAGTTGATGCTTTAATTGTAGCTGGAACAGCCGACACGTGTTTCGACACGCAGGTCGTTTTCAAGGCTGAATAGTTAAATGCAACATTGATATTACATAACAAAAGCAAAATCCAAAATGTCACAATCGCATTAAGTATGAACAAATACAACCACATCACATTTCATTAGATAATGATTTAAATAAAACCGAATAACACAACACATTGTATAATACATTGTATAATAAGAAGTCGTTGGCATACCGTAAACCATGGTTGGAGAGTGGAACAAGCAGAAGCACAGGCAGTTGCAAATGTTAAGACAAAACAGAAAATATACGGTAAATTAACATGCTTTAGCAATTAGTGAATACATCACTCCGGGTATGGGGGAACAAAAACAAAAGTCCTCTTGAAATGTGCGCAGCCACACCGGAGCCTCCAGTCATGCATAGTGTGCACAAATCACCCGAGAAAGCAGTGAAGTAACAGTCTATTAGGCACCAAAGGAAAAGGCCACAGATTGGCCATAAGCCACTGTCCGATGGACAAAATAGACTACAAGTAAAAAACTAAACTTACCACGAGCAAATCAAATAAAACGAAAAAGTCAATGATGGGTAATCCCTGTGCAAAATAACCATCAGTGTCAAATAAGTGGCACGGCATAAGGAGCGGTTCTAACAATAGTATGGAGGTATAAATTATAAATCAGAGAATTTGAGTCCACATACCACAAAGAACAGGACGTTGTAAGTATCATGCTGTTGTCACATTCAGAAAATGTGTCCGTGCCGTAATGGCCGTAACCAATATATAGCCTAAAGAAAATCAACAAATTAGCTGAGTACTACAACCAGATTAGATAGAATCAATTTACCTAATACTGCGCAACAGGGAACCAAACTCACTCGCTAGATCGAGCGTTCACAGTTACAGAGGAAATCCCCGAAGCAGCCGTCCAAGCAAAGGGTAAGGGAGAAATGAAGGAGAAGCAACCGACGTCACAGCGGTGACGTCGGTGGCGTCGCACGCATCTGGCGTCGCGTGGATGACGTCAGTTGTAAACAAACAACTGAATTAAGAGTGAGGTTAAAACTAAGCCGACAAACCGTCATGCTGAAAGAGTGCAAAGAAGACCAATAATGAGAGGCTGGTACCTGAATAACAATAAAAGGGTAAGGAAGATGTAGAAGGGAAGCAGCCGACGTCACAGCGGTGACGTCGGTGGCATTGCACGCGTCTAACGTCACGTTGATAACGTAAGTTGTAAACAAACAACTAATGAAGAGAGGCTGGTACCTGAATAATAATAAATCTGAAATTAGTTAATAAGCACAAAAATAGACAGACAGTATTTCCCGAATAAATTCATACTTAAACAAAAATTATATAGTCCGGACTCGAAATAGCGATTAGAATCATTTCCAAAATATGAAAGGTCAAATCACAATTGCAGTAGTAAAAAAGAGGACCAAAGGAGCTATATATTGCAAAGATAAGACATATGAAGTATATAAATCAAAAATAGAATAAAACAGGTTAAAATAGAGGGTGCTAGTACCCACAAGCATGATGGAATGGCTCTGGCGTAGTGCAACTCCAATTACTGATTGAAAAGCATAAGATCCAATATGACTCTTTTAAGAAAATTATTATAGAAAAACAGACATCTAGTGGTCTGTGTTTAGACCAGTGTGGTACAACGTAATAAACAAATAAGTTTTGCCTCCATTTGGCGAAGTTTCAACTGTAGGTTGCCACCCCTTTTCCCCTTATGCGCCTTCATCAGACCAATAAAGCGCAAATCAGCAATATTATCCAGCTGGTGTTCCAATTGCCAGTGAGCGGCCAAAGGTGATTTTGGTTCAAGCATTTTAAGGCTGGACAAATGTTCCCTTATTCGAATACGAAGTTGGCGAATGGTGCTACCCACATACACCTTCTCACAGGTACAAATGATGGCATAGACCACATAGGTAGTCTTGCAGTTAATGAAATCACGTATTTCAATTTGTGTTCCAAATTTGTCACAAAATGTTTTGCATTTACTAACAGCCCAAGGGCATTGGTTACAATTGCCACATTTGTGAAAACCACCCGGTTGTTGTAACCACGTGGAGGAGCTTGGTTGGTTATCAAAAAATGAAGGGCTCACAATGTTTTTGATCGTAGGTGGTCTTGTGAAAGTGAATTTGGGTTTCGGAGTCAAAAATGGTTGTAAATCTTTGTCAAGTCTTAGAATGTGCCAATGCTTGGCAACCATTTTGTATAGCAATGAGGAATCATTTGTGAATGGAGTGATTAGTGAGATATATGGGGGATGTTCTTTTGACCTGGTCACATTAGTCAGGAGGTCACGTTGATGAATTTGAGTACATTTAGAGTACGCCTTATGGATAACAGAACTCTTATACCCTCGATTGAGGAAGCGTTGATTTAAGATATTGTATTCTCTTTTGTAATCACTAGATAAGGTACAATTACGTGTGGCCCTATGAAATTCACCCATTGGGATATTGTCAGTGGTGGCGCATTGATGGTTGCTCTGGGCAGCCAAAATTGAATTAACTTCAGTAGGTTTTCTGAAAGTACTGGTGTGTACATTATTTCCTTCATGAAAAATATGTAAATCCAGAAAGTCAATTTTACTTGGATTACAAAGGCCTGTAAGGCGAATTCCAAACCCATTGGTGTTAGCATAGCATAAAAAAGCAGTGAAAGAGTCTTCAGACCCCTTCCAAATTAGAAAAATATCGTCAATGTAACGACGCCACATCACAATGTTTGACACAAATTGCACTTGATTGAGGATATGCGTTTCTTCATAGAATGCCATAAAAAGATTGGCCAAAGAGGGTGCAAACTTGGCCCCCATGGCAACGCCCCTCACCTGCAGGTAGAACTGGTCATTGAAAATAAACATATTATCCGCAAGTACAAATTGTAAAAATTGCTTCAACATGAGAACATGATCAGAGTAAGATGCTGAGGTGTTCCTAAACACATAATCAATTGTCTGTAGCGCTAAATCATGATTTATACATAATCAGTGAACACCAGCGCACAGACCTCTACGCGTTAATCCACATTTTTCTGTCTTTAATTTCATCCTGAGCTGCTCCGAGTTCCATAGCAGGCTACAGAAAGACAAATTGGTACTACAAAGAATTCATTCATCAGCAAAGTACTCTGAATAGTATTAAAACGTGTACAGCAATTCTCTTGCTTTTGATCTTCACGGTTTTCAATCTTCACTGTTTTCATTCTTTGCAATAAAGGCATAGTTCTTTTAATCACCAAAAACCTTTTCGGGTGAAATAATTCCACAATAAAGTTTGCCATACGCATGTGGGGTGCATTACTTTTGTGCCATTCTATGATGCAAGGGGGCCAGCTAAAGTGTGTACAATTGTGAAAATGCTTGATTTAATCTCACAGCGAAATATTGTTGGGTTGACAATAACCTCAGTCCACTGCAGTGCTCTACCTGTTGCTAGGGAGAATTCCTAACCTAGTGAGTCCCCCAGCAGCTTGCTGGATTTCTGGAGTTTGTTTTTTTCCTCCTGCCAAGAGTGAGACTCTTTTTCTCCCACTCTTGGACATGATTTATGGTATTCCTTTGACTGGTAATGTGTTTTATGGGCTATGGGGTCCTTTACTCCATAGGGTCTCATTTGTTTTTCCTATGTGTGTTACACAGCACCCTCCGTGCAGTAACCCAGGGGTGTCATAGTGACACCCCACCATAGACTCCATACCCTGACTACTGTCTCCCAGGGCATGTAAAGTCACCATTGGCTTTACTAGTCCCAAATTATTAACAGAAACCAGTAAAAACCATCATATTGTGGACATACTGGTCGGGGCAATTCGATTGCCCCGGGGTCTGTTAGTCGAGGGGGCACGTCTCCATCCCCCCTGATCGAGTTTTGGCTGGTGGCAGTGGAAACTACTTTTTATATTCGACCGCAAATATTTTCCTATGGGATTTTCCCATTGTTCGAGGCTACCAACTTTAATTATTTAATTCTCATAGCCTCGAACATACCGCCGGTTTATTTAATTAATATTAATTCGCCGGTTGGTATTTTTTTCCAAGACTTCGATTCTAAAATGGCATTTGTGTTCTCTTCTGTGACTCCAACCCAAGTCAAGCCCTTTGTTCCACTTTTTGGCGGGCTTCTCCACAGAAGCCTCCAAAAGTGGTGCCACTCTGTCTGGGTACCACAGGGGGTTTAGGCACCCTGGACTGAGTTACCTTGGTAACTCAAGTCGCACTCTTGTGTGATTGGCCCAAGTGCCCGCTCACAACTTAGCATGTTTGAGTGACAGCTAGGCTGAGTGAATGGGGGTTTTCTGCATAAAAGCAAGGCTTTGGGGACTGGAACTTCAGAAGTCGCCACAGGACCTGAGAATCCGACAAGGGAGAAGCTGAGCCGACCTACCACGACGACACCACCGGTGGAGCCCTGCAGAACCGACTCACCACTTCCCGACGACAGAGAAGATCTCCCGGCTGGAGAGGCTTCTTCCCCTGACTGGTGGGCACAACCAGTTTACCTTCCTTCCTTCGATCCCCAGCCCTGTTTGTGGTCGAACTGCCCATGCCAAGCACCCCGGCGGCCGGATAGCCACTCACCACTGAACCGCGAATTACCGGACCGCTCCTTGTACCTGAGAAACTCCGCGGCTGGTTTCTTCCCTGGCAGTGCAACAGACTCCTGTCTTCCTCCACAACGAGATCCCCTCTTCCCCTGGACGAAGCACTGACTTGCACCTGCTGCCAGGAACAACTGCCCCCGCTGGAGCGTTCTCACCACTTTAAGGTACCGTGTCCGCAAGGCCTCCCTTTCTGAAGATTGCTACAAGGTAATAATAACCCCTTAACCTTCTGGACTGGGCTGGCTGCCTTGACCCCCTAACTGGTCCCTTTCTTTGGTCCAACTCCTTTTTGAACCTTGGACACATTTCGTTTGGATCCTCTAAAAGTGGATCCGGCCGCTTGAACTCTAACTTAACGGTTTTACTTTGCCTTTCCCTCTTGTATGTTCTGATAAAAGTGTTGGGATCTGTTTCAACTTGTTCTCTGCTCTTCTCTCCCTTTTTAAAACAAACTATTAGAGTGCCATCTACGTTAAGCGCTCACCACTAAAAATAAGTGGGGGCTTTACTTAAGACTTACTTAATATTCAATATAATATTGTCTAATATTCTTTTAAGGGAGTGTATATCTTTTAGTGACCGTGTTTTTGAATTGCTTAGTATTAGTGCCTGTGTGTTTTTCTAGATGTGGTTTTAAATAAATAATTATATCTCTTTTACACCACGCCCTGGTCAGTGTTTACTTGTTCTACTGTGTTCTCTTGACCTATTGTGAATACTCTGTATACTGCCTAACTATTCTTGAGGGAAGTCTGACTGCTCAGCCACAGCTACCAAGTGAATCTGTGTGGTACAGACTGCTACCAAGTGGGTTTACTGCCAAACACCTGTAGTCCTAAATCTTTTGCAGTGGTCCCAGAGGGAACTGCACAGGTTTCCGCCTAACACCTGTACAGGTGGATCGCCAAGAATTCACTCTAAAAACAGAAAACCTGCCACATAGTGGTTTCACAGGTATGTGTACATTAATCCAGCATTTGATGGCCCCCAAATTTCACTGTCATAAGTGCTATGGGTGTAGGGTAGCGACTAGTTCCCATCCGAGAAAAGGACCATAGCAAGGGCCCGCCCCCTCATTGTCACGTGACCTCTGATGTCATTCGTGTGCTCTCCGGAGCAGAGAAGCGGTTCCGGAGCACGTTCAGTAAGCGGGCTGGGGCTGAGCGGGAATTTTGAACGCTCTGGCTGCCGCCGGTGCAAGTGCAACCGGACCCTGCCAGCCTTTGGCTAGCAGCTTTTGGGGTTGGCATTTCAACACCGGGAACATTTCTAGGAGGCCCTGGAGCTTCCTGAGCGGCAAGGCTCTGGCTGCCAGGCTGCAGGAACAGCAGCAACCCGTGTGCTTTTGGCTGGCTGTAAATTGGAATTTTCTTCCGGATACCGTGAACGTTCCTGCAAGACACCCGATTTAGACGGGGGAGCAGGAAATTACATTTACTTTAAAAATCATGCTCAGCTATTCAACTGAAAGGTATGGAGGGCTAAGAAAAGGAATAGGGAGACAGTGTATGCTTGTGTTTAACTGATCAACGGGGGTTAATAGAGTGATTTAATGTTTTATGAGGGTGTGATTATTAGGATGCGTGGTTTTAGAGGGGGTTGGCTGGGGCTATCTGCGTGTGATTCGGGATGGCACACAGGCATCTGTTGCAAGGGGGAAGGGGCATCTTGCTATTTGGAAGAAGGATCAGGCATTATGTTATTGGACTAGAGGGAGGGATTGGGCATCTTGCTGGGGTCTGAATGGTTGGATAGGGGCATGCTGGTGTAGGTCTGGTGGGATGAGCCACTTTTGCGTGGCTCTGGAGAAAGGGGGCACATTGGTGTGGGTCTGGAGGGATGGATAGGACATAGTGGTGTGGGTCTGGGTGAGGGATAGGGACAGTGGTGTGGGTTGGGGTACATTGGTGTGGGTCTGGGGAGGGATGGAGGACATGGGTGTGTTTCTGGAGGGAGAGATGGGGCACAGTGTATCTGGAGGGTGGCATGGGTCATCTAGGTGTGGGTTGGGAAGTGGGACGGGGCATTTTGGTGTGGCTCTGGAGGGAGGTGGTGGGGGCACATTGGTGTGGCTCTGGAGGGAGGTGGTGGGGCACATAGGTGTGGATCTTGGCAGAGGGATGGTGCACATGGGTTTGTTTCTGGAGGGAGAGTTGGGGCACAGTGGGTCTGGTGGGTAGCAGGGGTCATCTAGGTGTGGGTTAGGAAGTTGGACGGGGCATCTTGGTGTGGATCTGGGTGGAGGGATGGTGCACATGGGTGTGTTTCTGAAGGGAGAGATGGGGCACAGTGTGTCTGGAGGGTGGCATGGGTCATCTAGGTATGGGTTGGGAAGTGGGACGGGGCATCCTGGTGTGGCTCTGTAGGGAGGTGTTGGGGGCACATTGGTGTGGGTTTGATGGGAGGGATGGGGACATTGGTCTGGGGAGGGATGACCGCATATTGGTGTGAGTCTGGAAGGAGGGGACGGGGCACATCGGTGTGGGTCTGGGCGCATGGGGGCATACTAGGATGGGTGGTTTTAGAGGGGGTTGGGTGGGGCTATCTGCATGTGATTCAGGATCGGCACATGGGCATCTGATGCAAGGGGCATCTTGCTATGTGGAGGCAGGATGGTGCATTATGGTATTGGTCTAGAGGGAGGGATGGGGCATCTTGGTGTGGTTCTGAGAGGAAGGGATGGTGCACATGGGTGTGGGTCTGTAGGGAGGGATGGGGACATTGCTTTGGGTATGAAGGGAGGCACAGGACACATTGATGTGCATCTGGAGGGAAGGATGGGGCACATTGGTGTGGGTCTGGAGGGAAGGATTGGGGCTCATTGGTCGGAGGACGGATAGGGGCATCTTTCTGTGTGGAGGGAGCATGGGCCATCATGATATGTGTCTTGAGGAAGGGATTGTGCATCGTGGAGTCTGGATCGAAGGGGGCATTGTTGATATGGAATGGGCATATGATGGGGCATGTCAGGGAATGGTGGAGCATGTGGGTCAGGGCTGGAGCGCTCTGGTGGGAAGGAAGGGGGCATCTGGGTGTGAATGAAGGGATGGGGTATGTTTGTCTGGAGAGAAGGATGTTGGTTTATTGGAGTGGTGGGAGCATGTGTCGAAGGTATGGGGTAATCGGGTGTGGGTATAGAGAGAGGGCGAATGGCGCCATCTGAGTGTGGAGGTAGAGATGAAGCATATGGGTGTGGCTCTGAGGGGTGGAGCATCTTGGTGTAGGTATGGAGGGACGGATGTTGGTGTCTTTGTGGGTTCGGATGGAGGGATGGTGGCATGTAGGTCAGGAGGGAGGTGGCATTTGAATCTGGAACGTGTTTGGAAGGAGAAATGGGGCATTTGAGTGTGAATGGTTTCTGCTTGTGGGTGGGGGCATAAAGGATCATTAACAGCGGAGCAGCGGGAGGGAGAGCCGTGCGACCGACCTCGGGTGCATCCCAGACGTGCACACCCACAGCCCGGGGCACCTCTCGCAGAGCGGTCCGGTGCACGTGGTCAACCAGCCCCCTCTCCTCACTGAGCCCGCATCTGCGCTGGCTGGGGCGCACACTCCTCTCTCTGACCTGCCAGCGGCTGGGCATTGGTGGGGACACCCCGGTCACCAGGGAAGCCCTGACTGGGGGCAGCCGGGAGCCGAGGGAAACCTGACTGCTCTCGAGGGG
The DNA here is from genome assembly GCF_040938575.1 of Ambystoma mexicanum. Classification (NCBI taxonomy): domain Eukaryota; kingdom Metazoa; phylum Chordata; class Amphibia; order Caudata; family Ambystomatidae; genus Ambystoma; species Ambystoma mexicanum. Next base: position 494,499,348 of record NC_090931.1, on the reverse strand, counting down.
TGCCTCACCAGGCAGACAGGCACCCGGGCAAGTCAGGCATGAGCCATGGTGCAGCTGGCTCACTTGACGGTGGGCGCTAAGGTTCCAGCCGCCCACATCTGTGTGTGAGCAATGGCCAGGCCCGTTGGCACAGTGGGTGACCTTCCCTCTTGCCCAGATACCTGGAGCTGGGTCCTATGCGGCCGGGCTGGGGTTTGAAGACTCTAGTGGTCCCACCCGACCCCCTGTCTGTGCTGTCTCTGGCCTGCCTCGTTGTCCATCTCCCAGCCCCCCTCCCAAAAGGGAAGTGGAAGGGGTCGGAGAAGGATGAGTGGATCGGGCCAAGTGGGCAGGTGGCAGAGCGGCCTACCTCCATCCCCCTGGGAAGCGCTGTGCTTCTGCAGCTGGTGGTCAGGCTGAGCACCTGGATTATTATTTTTTATTTTTTGAAACCACAATGGTTTCGGCAGAGCTAGACAGGGAGCTGGGCTGTCCTGCCACAGCCAGCGCTGCCTCCCCCAACCTCTCCTGCACCGGCAGGGTCAGGCCGACGTCTAGGACAAAAAAAGTTGCCTGTGGCTCTTGGCGGTGGATCACTCGACTCGTGCATCGATGAAGAACGCAGCTAGCTGCGATAATTAGTGTGAATTGCAGGACACATTGATCAACACTTCGAACGCACCATGTGGCCCTGAGTTTTTCCCGGGACTACGCCTGTCTGAGGGTCGCTTCTACATCAATCGCCCCGGGGTTCACTCCCGGGGGCGTGGCTGGGGCTGTCGCAGGGACCCCATTCCATTCATCCCCCTAAGGTCAGACCCCGATCAGCACCGTCGCTGGATCCTTGGATCTGGCGCGCAAGCTCATTGCCGACGCGTCCTGGTTTCCCCAGTTTCCCCACCTCATGCTGGTTTCGGGAGGGCCGGGTGGCCGACGCGCCCCGGATGTGGTGGCGGCGGCAGCAGGCTTTAAAAAAGCCTGGCGCACCTTCACCCTATCCCGGGGCACCTGGCCGTGCTGTGTGTGGCTGTCTTTGGTGTCCCACGGCTGCCGGCGCAGGATGACCATGGAGCACGGACCTCGTGACCATGTGGGCTTCGGTCACAGATTGGAACAGAATACACTCGCCTGCGCCATACGGGCCCGAGGCCAGCTGCCCTGAGCTTTGTGCTCCCCGACCACGGCCTCAGATCAGACATGGTGACCTGCTGAATTTAAGCATATTACTAAGCAGAGGAAAAGGAACTAACCAAGATTCCCTCAGTAACGGCCATTGAAAAGGGAAGAGCCCAGCGCCGAATCCCCATTCAGCAGCAGGCGTGGGAAATGTGGCGTACAGAAGACCGACTCCCCGGCATCACTCAGGGGGCTCAAGTCCTTCTGATCGAGTCTCCCCACGCGGATGGTGTTAGGCCGATAGCGGCCTGTTGCACACCGGGATTAGGTCTTCTTGGAGTCAGGTTACTTGGGAATGCAGCCCAAAGCGTGTGGTAAACTCTGTCTAAGGCTAAATATGGGCGGGAGACTGGTGACCAACAAGTACCGTAAGGGAAAGTTGAAGAGAGTTCAAGAGGGTGTGAAACGGTTGAGCGGTAAACTGGTGGGGTCTGTGCAGTCCACCCACAGGATTCAACACGGCAGGCAGGTTGGTCACCTGGAACGGTGGAGGCCCTTGTGGGTCTGCGGCCCGGGCACATCCAGCCCCAGCAGGGTGCATTTGGGAAGGCCCCAGGGGGCAGGTGGCTCTCTGCTCCAGCAGTGTTACAGCCCCCTGACAGCGGTTTTGCTGTGTCCACGGGGCTGAGGGAGATAGACCACCACCGGGCCCTTACCCGGCAACTGTCCTGACCCCTCTTGGGGGTTGCTAGAGTGGCCACGGGAGACGGGGCTCCCGATGTGACTGTGGTGGACTGCCCTCAATACACCCCAACCATGTCGTGCTGCCGGGCGGGGAGACCCACAAAGGGCGCCAGGGGTCGGTTAACCACCCGACCTGTCTGGAAACACTGACTAAGAATATAATGCCTGCCCGAGTCAGAGGGCTGAATGAAACCCTGTGATGTAATGATGTTGAGGGCCGGTGCCCGGCGATTGCAGTGGCATCCTGTCGCGGTGGACTCTCCACCGACCAGTCTCCCCCGCTCTGTCAGAGATGATGCATGAGCGTGTGTGATAGGACCCAAAAGATGGTGAACTCGTCCTGGTGGAGGTCCGTAGCGGTCCTGATGTGTAAATCGGTCTTCCGACCTGGGAATAGGGGCAAAAGACTAATCGAATGATATAGTAGCTGGTTCTCTCCGAAGTTTCACTCAAGATAGCTGGCGCACAGAAACCCCAGTTTTATCTAGCAAAGCGAATGATTAGAGGTCTTGGGGCCAAAATTATCTCAACCTGCTCTCAAGCTTTAAATGGGTATGAAGCCCGGCTTGCTGGCGTGGAGCCGGGTATTGTATGAAAGTGCTCAGTGGGCAAATTTTGGTAAGCAGAACAGGCGCTGCGGGATGAACCGCACCCGGGGTTAAGGCGCATGATGCAGATGCTCATCAGTCCCCAGAAACGGTGTTGGTATATACAGACAGCAGGATGGTGGCCATGGTAGTCGGAATCCGCTAAGGAGTGTGTTACAACTCACCTGTCGAATCAACTAGCCCTGAAAATGGATGGCCCTGGAGCATCAGGCCCATACCAGGCCGGCGTTGAGAGCCGCGGGGGCTAAGTCAGGCGAGTAGGAGGGCTGCTGCAGTACGCACAGAAGCCCGGGGCGAGGGCCAGAGTGGAGCCGCCGCAGGTGCAGATCTTGGTTGTAGTAGCAAATATTAAAACGAGAACTTTGAAGAATAAAGTGGAGAAGGGTTTCATGTGAACAGAAGTTGAACATGGGTCAGTCAGTCCTAAGGGATGGACGAGCGCCGTTCGGAAGGGATGGGCTCTGGCCTCCATTGCCCTCAGCCGATCGACAGGAAGTCGGGTTCAGATCCCCAAATCCAGAGTGGCAGGGATGGGCGCCCTTGTGGCGTCCAGTGCGGCAATGCAAATGATCCCAGAGAAGCCGGCGGGAGCCGCACAGAGTTTTTTTTTTTTTTTTGGAAAAAACTATTTTTATTTTATATAACACACAATTCTTGGGACTTCCATCATCAGATTCAGCGTCAGAGTGTTACAATCAGCATTGTCCAGTCTCATGAAACTCCCTCCCTCCTAACTTGAGCCAATATGTCCATGTCATCATCCTGTGATTTTTCTGAACAGGTTTATCGTCGTCTCTTTATCCGTTTTATCATCGCTCTGATCAGAGTGGGGGGGCCACTCATGGTAGCCACCAGCTGCCTCCATTCAATTAGGGGTCCTACCTCCTCCTCCCCTCCCCTACAAACCGTGTCCCACCAAACAGCCGTTTCTGCCTCTGCCCATTTTAAGAGGTCAGCCCACCACAACTCTATCCTCGGCCTCTGGGCTGCCTTCCAGCACATTGCTATCCTTCGTTTGGCCAGGACATATGCTAGATCTTTCATTTTGCTTATGTGCCTTATGTTACGTGGCCTAGGGAATCCCCCCAGCATGCATGCCCAGGCCGACTCCACCTCCAGTGTAATACCGCTTCCTGCTAAGCGTGTCCCCACCTCAGGGCAGGCCCAAAACATGTGGAGTAGCCCAGCCTCCTCCACCCCACACCTAGGGCATTTCTGAGTCGTATGGCCACCAAACCTAGCGATCTTACTGGGGGTGAGCTATGCTCTATGTGTGACATATAGTTGGATCTGCTGGAGCCTTGCGTTCCGGGACACTTTTTTTATGATATCTTTGGGCTCTTTTCCAGAGCCCATCCGACATGGGCTCTCCCACCTCATCCTCCCAAAGTTGTCTGTTGGGTCAAGTCCTTCCCCACCTTGGACCCCAACAGCTCGTATATGCAGGAAATCTCATGCCCACCCTCTGAAATATCATATATAGCCTCCATGGTGGCATCCGGTTGTCCGGTGAGCACCTCTGTTGGCCACTTCACTCGTACTCTCTTGACAATTCTGGTGTAAGTTATGTACTGCCCTTTATGCACCCCAGTATCTTCGATCAGGTTCGGGAACTCTAATGCCTCCCCTTCCAGCCATATGTCTCCCAGGGTGGCCAGGCCCACTGGTTCCCAGTACTTGCGGACCCCTTGTATCAGCTGGGGATCCTCTCCACATAGTGCTGCAAGCGGCACCTGCATAGAGTATGGAACCAGGTGTCCCGCAATCTGCCACGTTCTGTGCCATATCTCCCATCCCAGTACCAGCAGCCCCGCCATCCCCCGGACCCTCGACTTGGACAGCCACACCACTTCTTTGTGAAAGAAGGGGAGCAGTTCTCTGCACAGCAGCCTGGTTTCTGCCGTCTCCTCGCCAGACAGCCATCTTGCTACATACTGCAGCTGCCCTGCCAGATAGTATAGCTCAAAATTTGGCAGGTTGATCCCTCCCCTATCACACGAGTTCTGTAGTTTCCAGAGGGCCACCCTGTTCCTAGAGTTGCCCCAGATGAAGCTCCTACACAGGCTATGGAGGCTAGCGAAAAAGCGCCTTGGGATCCCATGCGGGATGTTAACAAAGAAATGCAACAGTCTGGGCAAAACTACCATTTTTAGCAGAGCAGCCCTCCCCACCATAGCCAGGGGTAACCTGGACCAGAATCCCATGCTGTTCTTAATTCCTTCTACTGCTTTAACCGTGTTGCGTGCATGTTCTTCTGCCATATGGTATATGTCAATTCCGAGATATCGGAACGACTTTGTGTGCCAGGGTAATCGGCAACACTGGCAGACTCCTGGGCAAGACAAGCTTGTATCTCCCCGGGAGGGAACACGCTAGACTTTTTGGGGTTAACCGCTCTGCCAGAGAGAACGGCAAATTGCTCCATCATGTCTAGAATATATTGCATGTTCTCTTCTGGGTAGCGTAAATATAACAGTATGCCGTCCGCATATAAAGAAACAACTTGCATGCCATCCGCAGTGCGAATACCTATCTCCTCGTATTGCTGTCTCAGGCAGGTGGCCAATGGCTCCAGAGCCCATATGTATAACATGGGCGACCACGGGCAGCCCTGTCTAGTGCCTCTGCTTAGTTACCATTTGTCTGAAATGATAGCACCCGTTTTGACCCTGGCGATCGGGGAGCTGTATAACATTGTCACCCACCTGAGGTACCCCGGTCCCATTCCATAGCCCTTAAAGGTCGCGATCAACTGGGGCCTTTTCACTGGCTCGAAGGCCTTGACCGCGTCTAGTGAAACTATTGCCAGTTCACCTGGGTCATTTTTTGTCTGGTCAAGGATGTGATGCAGTCTTCTGAGATTATCAGTTATGTTCCTGGTATTGCGGACCCCAACATTTATTAGAGATACCATGCACATTTTGGAAATGTTAGATCACCTCAAATTTAACCAAGACTGTTGGTTGGTTACCTTAGACGTCAAAGCTCTGTACACGTCAATAGCTCACCACAAAGCATTACAAAGTGTTGATTTTTTGTTTCGAGAATTTTCTGCTTCTTATTTTGAGCATCTAGAAATGGTCAAGGAATTATTATTATTACAATGTTTTTGTTTTCAATCAGATGTACTTTAAGCAATTGATTAGTATAGCCATGGGTGCAAGCTTTGCACCTGCACTGGCGAATGCTTTTATGCATTGTTTCGAGCAAACATGTGTGTTTTCTAAATCCATGTATTCACCTTTTATTTATTTGTGGAAACGTTATATTGATGATGTTATTTTAGTGTGGACTGGTACAAAAGATCTTCTTGTTGAATTTGTATCCTGTTTAAATGATAATGATTGGGGATTACAATTTACCTCAACCTTTAGTCAATCTCACATTGACTTTTTGGACCTTTCCATAGAACTAACCCCTAACGGCCTAATTACCAAAACCTTTCGCAAATCGACCTCAGTGAATGCCACGTTACATGCAGAGTCATGCCATAAAAAACATGTCATTGCCAATATTCCCAAAGGGGAATTCATTCGTGCTAAGAGAAATTGCTCCCAATCAGTGGATTATGATCAAGAATGTGCTCTTATCAAATCCCGTTTTTTGAATAGAGGTTACCATAAGAAGTGTGTCGAACAAGCATCAGCCACAGTACGTCAGGTTAAGAGAGCGGATCTATTGGTGCCGAAAACTCGGTCTAAATCATTAAACTCTGAAAATATCAGGTTTATCACAAGATATAATTCTGATAGTCACAAAATACATGCTATTTTAAGTAAACATTGGCACTTGTTACATCTCGACAAAGACATCTCAAATTGGTTGGACACTAATGTCAGTGTGACTTACAGCAAAGGTACATCCCTTAAAAATGTATTGAGTCCATCATTTATGAGCCCCTTATCTATACCCAAGACTTGGCTCAATTCCGCCAGAGTCCTTGGCTTTCATAAATGTGGTGTTTGTAATATGTGCAACTTTACATTTGAAACATCCGCAGTCTCTTTTGGGCTACGAGGTAATCATGAAATCAAGTCTTTCATCAATTGCAAGTCTAAGTATGTAGTGTATTGCATTATATGCACCTGTGGCCTGAAATATATAGGGAGCACTATTCGTCCACTCAAAATTAGAATTCGTGAACATCTGGCTTCCATTGGGAGCCAAGATGCTAAATATCCCCTTGCCTATCATTGGCAAAAATCTCATCAAATGGACTGCAAAAATGACATTCGTTTTGTGGGGCTGTGCAAAGTGTCATTGCCCCCACGGGGTGGTAACCTTACACTAAAATTACGACAATTGGAGGCCAAATTAATTTGTAAATATCGCACTGTTTCTGAAGGACTTAATTCAGATCATGAGTTTGCCATATTTTTATAATTCATATTTCCTCTGTTGGGGTTGACAAGTGCCTTACATTATCCTCTTGGGGGGAGCCCCCCCTGTAATTATATTCTTGTTCCATGTGTTTTATTTCTGTGCAATGCGCCTCTATTTGTAATGTTGTTCAGTAGCAGCGCACTCAGGCACCACACACTTTTAATTTTTTTTTTTTTGACTAGCGGTGGCTTGTTACTTTTAAATTAATTTTGTTTATAAAAAAATTAAAAAAAAATAAATAAATAAAAAAAAATATATATATAGATATTTAAATAAATAAATTTAAACAAATAACTAAAAATAAATTTCATCAGCAAAACATGAGTAATTGTTTGCTAAATTCTCCTTTTTATTTTTTGGCTAATTTGGGTTTATGGATCGGTTTCACTAAGTTCAGGCTTTTCTAAAGGTGTGCTTAGTTCACCCAACATGGCGATCCCTTTTGCCCCTTTCTGTTTGTCTAACTTGGAAGGCCATGCATTGTGCTATACTGCATTCCAGTTTATTTAGTCCTACCTTTCTTTCGTGCATTTTGCAATGGTAACACGAGTAGACTGAAACAAGCGGTCAATGAGGTAGGTCTGTTTATTTTGCTCTCTCCATGTTGTAGTTTTAACTTTTAATTGGCTTTTTTGGTTAACCAGTCAGGAATTGTCCACAGTCCTTTTGAATCATAAGTTAATTGGAGTTAATCTAATGGGTACTTTGGTGGTTTTTTTGAATACTAATTTGAGATTTATTTTCTTTTCCTGTTTTCTTTGGCTAAATTAGCTTTCCGCAACTGCGAGGCATTTTGAGGTATGTTCTTATTGATTTTATTGACAGCATTACGGTTTGTTTTGGTAACTTATGTAATATTTTTTTGCAATTGGCTTTCCAGTAATTACTTAATCTATCTGCCTACAGAACTGTATTTGGCATTGTCCTACTCTAAATGTGGAGTTCTTATTGCTGCAACCTAAGGTACTTATTTTTGGAATACATTACACAGGGCCTCATTACGACCCAGGCGGTAAGTTACCGCCTGGGCCGTGACTTTACCACCATGGCGTAAACTACGTTTACGCCATGGTGGTTGGCGGACTTACCGCCCCATTCCGAGGTTGGCGGGGGTGGTAAGTCCCCAATCCCCATTTACCCTTCCCCATTCCCAATTTCGCCCCATAGGGCATAATGGGAGTGGGGAAGGCGTTAATTACGCCACCGTAAATTGCGGTGGCGTAATTAACTCCATGGTCCCTTAGCGCCATGGATTTTAACACCTGCTAAAAGCAGGTGTTAAAAGCGCCATGGCGCTAAGGGACCTCGTAATTGGCGGTAAGGGGTCGGCGCAGCTAACGCTGGCGTAAACCCCTTACCGCCAGGGTCGTAATGAGGCCCACAGTCTTTGATTTAAGACTTAGCTTACTAAGTGGAACTTGATTGCGCTGCTATGGCCAACTTTTGTTTCTAAAATTATGTTTCTTTTTCTTCTTTTTTTGTTTGTCTGTCAACGGACTACTACGAATGAAATTGGTAAATTTGTGGTAACTTAATTTCTACTTTTTTACTCTTCCTACATGTGATGTACATGTGTTATATTTTTTGTGGTTGCATCGCGCCCTGGACTGCTTGCTCACAACTTGTGCCTATGTTCTTTATGTAACAATTCTTTGCACAAAACAATCATGTGTATGTTTTATTTCTAACTTTACCCAATTTGTATGGGAATGATGTACTATGCAATTTAAGCCTCTGATGAAAAGCTGTACACAGCTTGAAACACGTGTCAGGCTTCTCTTCGCACAAACAATAAAGGCTTTTCTTTGCACAAACAATTAATTATAATTTCTTGGCGCAGTGAGACTGGGAACATCTTTGTTTTTCTTCAAATGTTCCTGACATAGCCCGTTTGGTCGGCGTGTATCAGTTTACCAATGACAGCCTTAAGCCTATTTGCCAGTACAGCAGTGAGGATTTTACTCACCTGATTGAGCATCGATAAGGGCCTGTACGACCCACAATCAGTGATAGGCTTGCCCGGCTTCAGAAGCGGGATAATCACCGCCTCTCGCAGGGTCTCTGGTAGCCTGCCTTGCTCATACGACTAGTAAAGCATGGCCATCAGCGGGGGAAGCAACTCTTGTTCATAGGTTTTATAAAATTCACTTGGAAGCCCATCGGACCCGGGGGCCTTACAGGTGGGCAAGTAGCGAACCACTAGTTCGGGTTCTTCCATCGTAATAGGGGCATCTACGTCTGCGCGTTCTGCCTCATCTAATGTGGGTAGGCCCATGTCCTCCAATCTTACCCGAATTTCATGGTCTCTAGGGCCACCTGGGTCCTCATAAAGATGTTTATAGAATCTCAGGAACTCCTCATTCACCCCCTCCTGGGTATTCTGAGTCCACCCTCCCTTGCCTTTAATTTCCCTGATCACCGTTCGCGGCGTCTCACTCTTGTATAGCCAGGCCAGCAACCTGCCGGCTTATCTCCCCCTGCGTGCTGTCTCTCCAAGTATTCCTTATAGCTTAGTTTACATAACCTGTCCCAGCAGTCCCCAGTGGCCTGTTGTAATTGCCTTATCCTGTCTCTTTCCTCATCAGCGGTGCCTTCCGTACGCATCCTGCCCTCCAACTCCTCCTCAATTCCCTTCCACTCTGCTCTATGCCCCCCTGGGGCCCCCTAGACTTCGAAATGGCAACCCCCCATAAAACCACCTTAAACGCCTCCCAAACAGTTTCCATAGAGCTTACACTACCAGTATTTATCTCAAAGTACTCAGTGATCGCCTCTCTTAAATCCTCCCTGAATCCAGGGTCCTGCAGAGCCTCGGCTCTGAGTTTCCAAGTGGGAATCTATGCCCTGGGAGGTTGATGCCGCCACTCCAGGACCAGGGGGGAGTGGTCCAAAAGCACCCTAGATTTGTATTCCGCACCTTCCATCTCTCCTGCCAACTCTGTGGAGGCGAACACATAGTCTAATCTTGTGTGAAGGGCGTATGGTGCTGTATAGTGCGAGTATTGTCTATCCACTGGATGCAACTGCCTCCAGACATCCACTAGGTCGAAGTCCCTCGGGAGGGCCTGCAGCACCTTTGCTGCTGGGGTTGGTTTGTCTATCTTACTATCCGATCTGTCAACATTAGGGTTAAGTACACAGTTAAAATCACCTCCCCAAATAATGCCACCACCCAGCAGAGGGCCGACTCTACCGTACAGGGTCCTAAAGTAAGCCGCTGTGTCCTGGTTAGGGGCATATAAATTTACAATACACACTTCTCGGTTTTCCAATATACCCTTCACAACAGTCAATCTGCCATCTGGGTCACCCGTGACCTGAAGCAGATGAAATGGCACCTGCGGCGCCACCCAGATGATAACTCCTCTAGCGTAGGCCGAGTATGTGGATCCCACCAGGCACTCCCTCCACTTCTTCTTAACCACCTCCAATTTCTCCCTAGTGAGGTGGGTCTCTTGCAATAATGCTATGTCGGTCCTCATCCTTTTCAGATACATCATCACCTTGTTACGTTTCAGATAGCTGTTGAGGCCCCTGACATTCCAGGTAACCACTGTAAGGCACCCTGGCGCCATCACCATGATATCCCGCCTCTTAAAGGCATACTCTAGTAAAAAGTTTTATTGTCCCTATGGGTCGGCCATGTTTTTTTAAGGCTAAGTGGCTCGATTTTAGAAAACTTTCCTATGGACCTTACCCGAGTTTTCGTCCATTAAACGCACGCGAAAACAAGCACCTGGGAGCCGCCATTTTCTGATAATCCTATCTTTTCCCCGATCGCCCTGGCTCACCTGCTTTTGCGGCACTAAATCAATTCCCCCGCCCCTGAGCCTGTCATCAGCAGACTCGTACCGCCCATTTCCCAACGCCAAAGCACGTCTCGTGTCAACATTCGCTGCGCTTCAGCTAATGACGTGTCGCCATGGAAATGGCAGGACGCCTCTTTCCTCAATAAGTATAAACAGACCGTTTCACAACACACAGCAGCCGATTTTCGATTCCATTCCTCTCTCTGTGTTACGTTGAGTATTCTGTGACTTGTTTCAGTGCTCTGGTCAGCTACCTTCGCCGCTTGTAGCCCGTGTGAACACCTGTACCATCTCGGTAAATTATTTTACTCTGTTTACCACACAATGGCTACAATAATGCCCTACATGTACGAGCCTGAGTATACCGAGGAGGAACTACTGGAAAGGGAAGCACGCGAAAACGATGGGGATTCGGACGGCAGTTGGGAGGACGATTCAACAGATGAAGAGCCTGGGCCTAGTCGCATGGACGGCGTCTCCACCTGGTGCACATGCAATCGGTGCGAGCTAATGCCAACCGAGGACGAGAACTGCTGCTGCCGAGAAAACTCGGGATGCCTGGCCTACATTTCGGAAGGCGAGCCACGACCGCAATGCATCACCGAGCTGCCAGACTTCAGGGCAGCCTGCCTCACGCGGGCCGTGTTGAGAATCTTGATGGTGCTTATGCACGAACTTCGAGCAACTGTTCGTCCTTGTAATCCGAGTAACGAGTAAGTATACTCTGCTTGTCATGCCACTCCTATTTCATGGTCTTCTACTATATCCAAAATTACATCTACATATCATTGTAACGCATGTAAGGCGTTGAATAGTGTGCATTGTCTAGATAGCATTTGTCCGTGTAAAATGCCATTAGTTACAAGAATTGTCATTGACAACAAACGTTTATTAAACTTATCTGGGTCATTTAAAAACAGTTTGTTTCATTCCTTTTCACAGGTGGTACAGGCTGGTGGCCTATCGTTCCTATACATGGTGGCTTCACGGGAGGCTTGGACACCGCGTTCGAAGAGTGATACCCGCCTGTGCCGTTCGTGCCATTAGAGAAACGTTCCCGAGTGGTACAGGGGATTTTCTCTCGCTGTGCTGCAACCTGACCTGTATAATCTTTAAAGTCTTGTATTTTTGTGTCATGAAAATAAGATACAAAATAAAACACCACATTTATTTTAACAACGTTTGTCTCGATTTTTTAAATGAATCACATATATCTATACTATCAATTACCATTGGATTATACAGACCTTCGGGTCTTGGCCACTATAATACACTGGTTGAAGTGTGGGTCTGTGCTCACAAGAATCTGCGGTATGTGGCATTTGTTATTGATAAGCAACGATATACTATCATTCATATAAAGGCGATATACTGTATATTGATATAAAGGCGGTTCGCGCCGGTGGATGCTCGCTGGCATGGGGGGGGGCTGTCCGGGCCGCGAAAGGCCAAGGTGCCAAACAACATGTACACTTCAAAAGGTGTCCCACGCCAACGGGCCATCGGTCACATGGCCTCCTCAGACCCCGTGTCTCCAGCCAGGCCTCCCCTTGAAGCAGGCCGCCCCCCTAAGACCACGACATACATACGTCATTCATTCACAAACACACCCCTGTTCCAAATACTTTATAAACCACTTGATATGTCTCATGAGAACATCTTTGTGCTTTGCAAGTCAACTCCTGAACGTGTTACCTGGCAACCACCAAGATCTACGCTTATCTGGTCATCGTCGTGCTATCCGTGAACTTCTGTGACCGCTTAGAGCAAACCCATCAGTGTGCTACCTGTGGCCACCCACCTATTCTCCTGCAACATACTGCTCTGCTTGCTGAATCCGACTGTTTGTTGGTCAAGGTAAGGCCATGTATCCTAGTCATATTTCGCAGATTTTTAAATTTCTATCTATTTGCGAGTAGAGTACACAATAGTGCTATGTTCATTGGTCTCATTGCTATTGACTATAGTTTCCATTGCTATGCTATCAATAGATCTATTTATTTTCATCTGTGTCATCGAATTGCTTCCTTCGGGGATCCAGTCTATGATGTAAGCATGTTTCCTTCTCGTGCAATACAGAACATCCAAGGGATGAGTCACATGTTCAGATTTTAGTCACATCATTTATACATTTCTGCAATTTATGCAAATACTAAGCTGCAAAACAAACCTTGCATTGATCATTGTATGATTCATTTACTTTTGTATCAAATCTTTATTCTTGAAGATTGTATAATAATGTCGATATTTACTTTTCAGATTTATCAACAATGCCTGCCTGTTCGATCAGCGGTTGCCCTTCGAAGACCCATGCGAAATCTGAAGGAACTACAATGCATATATTCCCGAAAACTGTCGATCGAATAAGAGAATGGGTCAGACATTGCGGATATCCACTGGATGAGCTGGAAAGTAGAGTCCAACAAGTCTTAGAGGACAAGAGGGCTGATTGATACCGCATCTGCAGCCGGCACTTTTCCTTGGACATGTACACAACTTCTTGGGTAACAAAGAAGAATAAACGGCGAACTACACGGAAATTGCTCGTAAACGCTATTCCCACTCTATTCGTCCACATTCCGCCACCGGTGAGTCAAGTGTCCGGATTTAGCTTTCGGCCTTGCGGTAGTGTGTAGCCGAATGGATTAATTGATATTGTAGGTGTTCTATCCCTTGTAATAATTTCGATATTGATATGAGTGTATAGTTTTTTGAATAATGACATTTATCAATATATTCTTTTTCGATTTCATAACCCACAAACGCAATGTATATATATATGGGGACAGGGAACTGTGCTGTATTGAGCATTTTTCAAGTATTCTGTCGGCTTACATGGCTATTTTTAATATTGGCATTTCATTATCAATCATTAATTGACCTTTACAACTTCTTGACTATCCCTTGAATCTGAAGCAAGAACATTCTACATCCTTGACGTGGTCGCAGTTATCAACCACTTCTAGCGCATATCAGGTAATCTTATTAGGCTAATCCGCTACATACTTGTTTTATGCATGTCAAGTAATAGTTTTATTCTATCGTGTAATTATTTACCAAATGTTTGGTTACTGCTTTCCAATTGATATACACCTTAGTTATCGTCCACTGGTGTTTGTTTTCAGTTATAATTAGTGTTATCCATACTAATGCAAGTACTGTCTTTCAGGGAGATGCTGAAGCGTCCGCCACATCTACAACATTTCTAGATGTTTTTCAACATCAGGAGGTATGGATACTGACAGCTCCATCGAGCATCATCATCAGAGCTGGAATTCTTGTCGTTTCATTGTTCTACACAATGTTTCATTCGTGGTTAGCCGTTGATATGTACCTGTGCTGTCGACCCCAGGTGTATGTTATGTTTTCACAATTGTAATCCTCACTAATGCAAGTGCTATGTTTCAGGCAGTCGATGGAGCATCAACCCCTACACTTGATGCAGAGCCTGACATTCAAGTATACGAATCGGCGCAACAGCTTTCGGAAGTGCGCACTACATTTGCAACATCCATAGATATTCTTCAGCAGCACGAGGTATGGATACTGACAGCTCCATCATGCGTGATCATATAACGTGATTCCATTTGCTATACTTTCTTCCCTATAAACGCAAGTGCTGTGTTTCAGGGAGACGACGGAGCTTCCACCCCAATCACAACATCTCATTTAGATGATGCAGATGTAAAGGAATCGTTGAAATAAGTCGATGAAATGTGATCATATTTGGATTTTCCTTGATTCTTTTGGACAATGCATCTTTTGCGGTTATCTCTTTATATGTACCTGTGAGTTCGACCCCAAGTGTGTGTTATGTTTCCAATATTGAAAACCATACTAATCCAAGTACTGTGTTTCAGGGAGACGACGGAGCTTCCACCCCAATCACAACATCTCATTGAGATGATGCAGATGTAAAGGAATCGTTGAAATAAGTCGATGAAATGTGATCATATTTGGATTTTCCTTGATTCTTTTGGACAATGCATCTTTCGCGGTTATCTCTTTATATGTACCTGTGCGTTCGACCCCAAGTGTGTGTTATGTTTCCAATATTGAAAACCATACTATTGCAAGTATTGTGTTTCAGGGAGATGAGGATGCCTCCTCTCCAATACAACCATTCATGGCTGTCCATGCAGAGCCGGAGGTATGGATACTGACAGTTCCATCGAAATAGATCATCACTGGTCGAATACTTGTCGTTTGATTGTTGCACACAATGTTTAAATCGTATTTGGCTATTGAGATGTACCTGTGTGTTCGTCCTCACGTGTTTTATGCTAACAATATTTTGATACATAGTAATGAAAGTACTATGTTTCAGGGAGACTATGGAGCCTCATTCCTTGCTGTCTATGCGGATACAGAAAATATACTCGTTGCAGCGCAAGAGGAAGGGAGGACATGCGGAAACGAATCGGAGCTACAGCGTGCAGATGTTGAAGGTCGAGTCAAAAAAGTTGCAAAGAAAAAAAAACAAAAAAAGGTTAGTTACAAACAGTTAATAACTTTAACATTTTTTTTGTGGTGGGGACTATTTTATATTTTTTCTAGTCAATTCTACTACACTCCATCTTGTGTTTAAACTGAACATCCCTTTTCCAATCTCTCCTCCAGTTACCCGTGGGCATCAGAACTATACACACACAGACATTGAAGCGAATGAGAGATGTGGCTTGCCAGACCATGTACACTATGGAGGAACTATTAATTGAGGCGAGGCGTGTTCAGGCTCGAGATGCTCATGTCCAATGACCAGAACATGAATTAGCTCTGATTGGAGACTACAGCAAAGTTGCATTGGACCATAGCTACTGTGCGACCGGACCACCACAAAAAGATGTTATTGAATGTATTGGAGATAGCTCTGAAGTAGTTGCAGATCAATTTACACAATCTACACCAGCCAAAAAATTGCCACCAAAAAACATGTCGACATTGTTGTGTTCTCCCATCAATGTTGAATTAGCAGATGTTGAAATGAGAGAGAATGAACCAGCCGCAGCAACCATAGACGCAAAAATACTTGATAGCAGCGATATTACTTTCCAATGTGTTGACATCTCCACAGCGTCAAAAGCTGAAACAACGTTGACGCAGGATGACAGTCTAATGAAAGAGAGCAAATACATTGTATTCGACAGTTGCTTGATGGAAATTATAAGTATGCTGAAATGTGTGCATTCCGTTAGAGGGAAAGTATGTGGGAAGCCATTGATTAATGTGACTCGTAAAATGAAAGGCACTAACGTCAAAATAAATGCCGCCTGTAGATTAAATCATAGGTTCTCATGGTCTGCACAACCGATGCTGGGGAAACTGCCAGCAGGCAATCTACTGTGTGCAGCTGCATCACTTTTTAGTGGCTCCAGTTTTAGAAAGTTAGAGGCTTTCTTTCAGTTTGTGGGACTCCATTTCATTTCTAGTGCGCTGTACTACACATACCAACGTGATTATCTGTTTCCGGCCATTAGTGATGCTTGGAGAATTGAACAATTGTCTCTAGCAAGTACATTCGAAGGCAAACGATTCAGGCTAGCCGGCGATGGACAGTGCGATACCCCTGGGTTTTCTGCCAAGTACTGCACCTACCACTTTCAGGACATGGATAGTAAGAAAATTGTGAGTTCGGAGGTCGTGCAGGTAACACAATGTACATCCTCAGTGGCCATGGAGAAACTAGGATTTATAAAATCAGTGGAACATCTACAATCGAGGGGGATGGACATCGAGCCCATAGCCACGGATAGACACGTTTCAATTGCCAAGACAATGAGAGAGCAGTTCCCACATATTAAACATCAATTTGACGTATGGCATCTTGCTAAATCAATCAATAAGAAAATCTCGGCTGCAGGAAAAAAAAAAGGTTTTGAAAGTATTTTGCAGTGGTCACATTCTATCACCAACCATCTTTGGTGGAGCTCAAAAACTTGCGAGGGGTCAGTGGAAATACTACTTGAAAAATGGCGGTCACTGATGCACCACTGTACCAACGTTCACCGCTGGACAGCAAATGAACATTTCCATCAATGTGAACATGGCCCTTTGTCCCCAGAGGAGGCACGGAAGAAGAAGTGGTTGATTCCATCATCACCGACACACAAAGCCATTGAGAAGATTGTTTTCGACAAAACTCTATCAAGAGATTTGAGAGGACTGACAGAATTCTGTCACAGAGGAGATTTGGAGGTGTTCCACAATATGTGCCTAAAGTACAGGCCAAAGCGCTTGCATTTTAGCTTTCGGGGCATGAAACATCGCACTCTACTAGCCGTCTTGGCCCATAACAGCAATGTCGGACGTGAACAATCTAGGACTAGGGGCAAAGTAAGGATGCCTCGCTACACCAAGGTGTTTTCAAAACGAAGTAAGCAATGGGTGATCAAACCAGTCTATGATGAAATGCAGTTCGACTTTGTGAAAGGCCTTATTGTTGCTGTGTTAGAGAAGCACAGATATGGAATTTTGGACGTTTCTGTACAGAGCAGTGATCCATTGCCACCAAACATTGCGACTGTGCCATGCCCACCCGATGCACAGCTGATTGTAAAGTACAAATCGCGGTTTAAATAATTGCAATAGGATTGTATTTTTGTAAATAAATGTTATTGTACAGTGTACCAGTAAACCTAACCCCCAACTTCACCATCATGGGTGGCGAAGAAGCTGGGTGTCATCTTTGAATTCTCTCTATTCACCTTACATATGTGTATGTATATATTTTTCTCATGTCTCATCTCATGTAAATGTAAATGCTGCGCACTGTTAACGGAGGGGAGGCTTGCGTATTGCAAAAAATAAAACAAACAAACAAACAATAAATCTCACTTTTAACTCAACTCCTGTGGTACTTTATGCTTTCCCTGACCTTCCGCAAAAAATTAAATGTTTCGATTTGGGCTGCAAAGCTCGCAGACAACGGGGACAAAATTGGGGCACTTAGAACGCCCCAGCCAAGCAGGCCGTGGCATTTGGGAGAGAAGCCAGTTCGCATTTGCACATTGAGGCGCACTACATAGACGGATTCTAAACTTGAAGTTCTCACAGATGCCTATACTACGTGATGTTGCAAATAAAGAATGCGAAGGACAGTACACAGATGAGGCCCACAAGTCGCACTGGAAGTATAAGGGTCTATTGTTTTTTGACCTTGAGACAGGGACCATGCAGAAAGAACTACATTTGAAGGGAGTGCGCAATAACGTAAGAGACGATAAGGCAGAAAATTCAGAAACTAGACCGAGTTTCAGTTTTAGGTCAGTATACGAAAAATCATTGTCAAGAGCACGGTCCGTTTTACAGACTGCATTACGAAGAGACACAATGGAAATTTCAAATATAATGTAAGTAAATCTTTACAAGCTTTTATACCGGAATGAAGATTTAGTGAATGGATGCATGAATAAATGAATGAATGAAGACTGTAAAAGATGTTAAAACTGTTTGTAGTGGGCACATGGGCATGCAGGTTCACTGGTGTCACCGATCTCGCTCCTTGGCCCAGCCACTTTTCCCTGCACTACGGGACTGTCTCTGTATCCTTCAGCCCCTTGTCCCGGCATTTACCTTGCACTTGCCACCAGCTGGCCCTATTATTTAATTTGTATTCAACTATCCTTGTACAGCCCATCCCCATGCGCGATCAGTATACACTTGACACTCAGTATCACTATACACTTGAGTATACACGCGTTACAAATGCCATATCATATATCATATCATTCCTCATGCATGTAGAGTGTCGTTTATCATTGTGTGTTGCCCTAGATTTATCTCGTTACTTTTCGCATTTATGTTAGAGAAGAACATACTCCATTGAACTACCCTTGCAAGCAAATAGTTTCTGATCGGCCGTAATGAATGAAATGAGTAATATTAATGAAGTTCGGCTAGTGAGACTAATTATCATTTATTTGTTTTCTTAACAGGTATTTGATCCCGTTCTGCAACTGCCACCTGTTTGAGACACCGGCGGACGGATTCTTCAGCAGACACCTGCAGCTTCGTGTCAACAACTGGAGCACGATCACCATATTATGGGACGATCGCCAAGGGCCCACATGCCCTTACGCTGTACTAGTGGCTAGAAGCAACATATCAACCTTTAGGCTGGACTAGTGCCTAGTTGATGGAACAGCCTTGCGGTTCACCGTGCTTCCAAAGTGATTCTTTTTACGAAAATGAACACCCTGTGTGCCATAATGGAACAGCGCGTGACTCAAGATGAAACGGAACAGTTATTGCGGATACAGATAAAAGAAAATAAATGTCTTCCGGAGTTCATATGAATATTCTCTAAACATTTGATGCCAAATAAATGTACTTTACCAAATGTACCGTGTTGCTGTTTCATTGTAAAGTACAGTTTCATATTCTGAATTGTGGCGCGCTGTGTTGTGAGTTGATCTGTGTTGGTTTCCGGGTTCTGTGTGGAGTCGCGCAGAATACGACTGGGCGCGTTTGCCTACGCAGCACAGTAACGTCACGGGGAGAGGCGGGGAATATGAATGTTTTGATAATGTCAGGCTCAGGGGCGGGGGAATTGATTTAGTGCCCCAAAAGCAGGTGAGCCAGGGCGATCGGGGGAAAAGATAGGATTATCAGAAAATGGCGGCTCCCAGGTGCTTGTTTTCGCGTGCGTTTAATGGACGAAAACTCGGGTAAGGTCCATAGGAAAGTTTTCTAAAATCGAGCCACTTAGCCTTAAAAAAACATGGCCGACCCATAGGGACAATAACATTTTTTACTAGAGTATGCCTTTAAGGGTCACATTTTGGCTCAATACCCTTTCCCTCCCATCAAACTTCCCTCCAACCCCCTTCCCAACTCCCCATCCCCCAACTTCAAACCACTGCACACCCCTCTCACCCTCCCACCTCCCCCACTTCGTCTACCCCAACCCCAACAAGTGCCCAGCTCCATCCCTGGATCTCGGGCCCCCCTGCGTTTGGTTCTGCCCTAAAAGGCCCCAGCCCAGAACCCAGCAGGGTGTCACCGAACTACCAGTGACCTAACTAAACTATTCGCTATGGGGGTGTGAGGTCATGCTCCATATAGCTCCTATATCTATATCAAGGTTTCCAGTGCCACTGTCTCATATTTATAATTGTAGCTCTGAACACAGTCCTCTGCCGGTATATGCAATGCTATATTCAAGTCCCATTGTCATGAGCTGCAGCACCGAGGGCGCTTTTCCGACGCATGTTACTTATCTCCACCTTCTGCTCCCTGGATGTCCGGTTCCTGGGGACAGCTCTACGCATCTAACCATCCCATGGCGTCCTCTGGGGTGTCAAAAAACAAGGTTCTGCTCTTGTAGAAAACCTTAAGTTTAGCTGGGAAAAGCAGCATGTACCTATGGCCTGCATCCCGCAATCTTCTTTTCACGGACCCAAAGTTCATGCGGCTGCGCTGTACTTGTAAAGTATAATCCGGGTATGCCGTTATGTTCGCAGCACCTCTTTGTATCGTGCCGCCCTTCCGAAAGTGTTCAAGGATTTTTTTCCCGGTCCCGGTAGTTTAGGATCTTCGCTATCACCGGCCTGGGGGGGGGTAGGGTTCCCCGGCGGTGGCTTCCTCATCAGGGCCCTGTGTGCCCTCTCTACAGCGAACTCCTAGGACAGAGCTCCCCCGGTTATCTCCTGTAATAGCATAGACTCGATGTATTCGTAGGGTTAGTTCCCTCAGCTCCTTCCGACAATGGGAATATTGTTCCTTCGGGCGCGTCCCTCCGCCTCTTCCGACCTGCTCTCCAGATTGCCTACACGTTGTACCAAGGCGTGAAGTTCAGATTTATTGGCAGCACAGGCTGCTGTGTTCGGGGCCACCTCTTTTTCCAGGTCCTCCGTGCGCTCAGCCAACAATCGTACGTCTTGCCGGAGAAGATTTACGTCCTCCTGCACCGCTCCAACTTTGAGCTCAAGTACAGCTTTCAATTCACTGATTGCCAGGCCCAGTTTGGTCTCCAAGGCCACTTTCAGGTCCGCAATCGCCGCAAGTACCTCCTGGTTGCCCATAATGTCTGGGCCCCCAGCGGGGGTCCTGTCTTTCTTCCTGGCCCCTTCTGCACCTGGTGGTGTTTTGGCAAAATCGTCCAGTGTGGGCTGCTTGCCTTTCTGTCTGATGGGTTTGTTGGACATCTTGTTGCGTCAGGGTAAAGTGAGTCGGCCCCAAAACGTGCTGTCCTCTTTTAGAACGTGCTAAGTTGCCCAAAATGTCTAGGCCCGGCCTGATCGTTTCAGGGGTGTCCTCCAGCGACCTCCCCTATTTCTAGAATGGACTGTCCTCCCATGTACCCATGTGGGTTCATTCAGCCTTCAGAGGACTAAGGACCCTGCCCCAGTCGATCTAGCTGCCCGGGCTGTCTGCCTGGCGCTGGTGTGGCTCTGCGGGCTCCGGTGGCCACTTTTGCTGGTCTCCACTTTCATGTGGCAACCCTGTACACCTTCATCTGCAGTTACCTCTTGCGGCCACCTCGGGCACGTTGTCTGCGTCTCTTTGTTCCCACTTCAGGCGGCTGCAAGTCTCTGTGTTTCTGTCTAAGCCTGTCTGTGCCGCTCGGGTGGCTGGATCAGCATTCGTAAATCAATCATAGGCATGTCTTGTTCTTCGTTGTGCTATTGTGTTTACTAGCCTCCACAGGATGGTTTAGTGGAGTTTGTTGCAGGTTGGGTTGCCGATGTGTGCCTGCGCCTCTTCGTCTCACGGTGCGGCGCTGGGTTTATTGTGTCATGGGCATTTCAGCTTATCAGCTGTCTGTGAGCAGCAACAGTGCTCTTTTCTCTCCTCCCATCACCTCGTTAAAGGAGACGGACGCTCCCAGCGTCGCCTCCCTCTGATCGATCCGCTTGGTGCACAGCGACCCGGGCAGCTCCCTGCGTCTATATACACGCGCCCATTGGCGCCATTTTGAATGCGCTATCCAAGCTCCGCATCGCAGCCCATTCAAAGAATTGCTTGGCAACGTGATAGTTAGTTCAATATAAGTCAGTAGTGCTCTGGTCGCCACCGGTTCATTCTAGTTACTGGTTCCACATTCCACCATGCAATAGTTCCATGTTTGCAGGGTCAGCGCTCTGCATGACCCTGCCCTGTGCTGCAATTGCAAGATCAACTCCCTTGTCCCTGGTGGATGCGTGGACTTATACAAGTTGCAAAGGGTAATATGATTAAGCTGGCATCTGTTTTGCTAGGAGCTGCTATCGCATCTAATCAGGGTCCCCCTGTGTGCCTCCGTCAGATCTCAGGCAACCCTTAGGCTGTGCTCGGCTTTATTATCAGTGAAACTTGATTGCATCCGTTTCAGGGTCTTCCTGCGTGGCACTCCGTATACTAAACTGGCCCTGTACATCCGTGTTATTGCGTTACCTTCGGTCCGGATGGCCGCAACACGGAGCCTGCAGCCGTGGACACCATGCGCGACCCGAAAAGCTGCCCTGTCATAGGCCTGTCTAATGACCAAGTCTCCACTGCGGCTGCATGCGAAACTGCCCATAATGCTTGGACGGCTCACACGCCGTCACTTCGCTACAGCTGCTTATGGGCACGCCGGTGCCTCGTATGTGTTGCGCATACACTGCCGAGTATTGCAGTGTATATTGTACTGTCACTTATTCATGGGTGAGCAGCCTTGTAGTCTATCACGCATACACGTGGACTGCTTGGGGTTCCAGTCCCGTTTCGTCGCGCACCGGGCATGCGCTTTTCAATCACGGCACTGTTCGTTTGCCGTTTTACTCCGACGTCGGGCTTCTCCCCCGGGTCCCGCGCTGTGGCCACAGGGGTCTTCACAGCTCTGCTCTACTCGCGGCCCCTTCTGGCAGACCCGATCTGAGCGCAGCTCTCTCTCCTACAACGGGCTGCTCGCGAGTCAGCTGTCCTCCACATCTCTTTGTTGTTGGCGGATCGCCATTTTAGATTCCTCACAAGCGCATCGCCACAAAATTCTTCCGGCTGATTTCGCTCGCATCACAGCGCTGATCCTCGCCATCTCCAGCTGGGCAGTGTCAGTTCATGAACTCGGGCAAACGAAGTATTCAGACCAGGATGGTTTCAATGTGTCACATTTTCTCTTGATCATTTCAGGATCATCAGGAGCCTCCTTGGAAACACGTCCTCCTACATGGCTCTGTAGCCACGCCCCCAGCCGCACAGAGAGTTCTTTTCTTTTCTTTGTGAGGGGCAGGGCACCCTGGAATGGGTTTGCCCCGAGAAAGGGGCCCGAGCTTTGCAAAGCGTCGCTGTTCCGGTGGCGTCCGGTGAGCTCCCGCTGGTCCTTAAAAATCTGGGTGAGATTTTGTAAATCTCGCGCCAGGCTGTACCCATATCCACAGCATGTCTCCAAGGCGAACAACCTCTGGCATGTCAGAACAATGTAGGTACGGGAAGTCAGCCTCTGGATGCGAGCCGGTCCCTTCCTGGGGATCACCACAGCTGCAGTCTTCGCCAATTTTGTTCTTCCTCTGGGGGTTCAGGGCCGGCATTCTGCCTCGGCGACACCTAGCAGCTGACTTGGAACTGGTGCGGACCAGGGGAATCTGACTGTTTAATTAAAACAAAGCATTGCGAAGGCCTGTGGAGGGTGTTGACGCAATGTGATTTCTGCCAAGTGCTCCTAATGTCAAAGTGAAGAAATTCAATGAAGCGTGGGTAAACGGATGAGGTAACTTTGACCTTTAAGGTATCCACATGCCTCGTCATCTTTCTGAGATTCCCACTGTCCCTATCTACTATCTAGCGAAACCACAGCCAAGGGAACAAGCTTGGCAGAATCGTCGGGGAAAGAAGACCCGGTTGAGTTTGACTCTAGTCTGGCACTGTGAAGAGACATGAGGTAGGATAAGTGGGAGGCCCTCGGGCCGCTGGTGAAATACCACTACTCTTATTGTTTTTCCACTTACCCGGTGAGGCGGGGGGCGAGCCCCATGGGGCTCTCGCTTCTGGCTCCAAGCACCCGGCACCTGCGGGCACGACCCGCTCCGGGGACAGTGGCAGGTGGGGAGTTTGACTGGGGTGGTACAACCTGTCAAAGGATAACGCAGGTGTCCTAAGGGGAACTCAAGGAGGACAGAAACCTCCTGCGGAGCAGACGGGCAAAAGCTAGCTTGATCTCGATTTTTCAGTATGAATATAGACCGTGAAAGCAGGGCTTCACGATCCTGCTGACTTTTTGGGTTTCAAGTAGGAGGTATCAGAAAAGTTACCACAGGGATAACTGGCTTGTGGCGGCCAAGCCTTCATAGCGACGTCGCTTTTTGATCCTTCGATGTCGACTCTTCCTATCATTGTGAAACAGATTTCACCAAGCATCGGATTGTTTACCCACTAATAGGGAACGTGAGGTGGATTTAGACCGTTGTGAGACAGGTTAGTTTTACCCTACTGATGATGTGTTGTTGCAATAGTAATCCTGTTCAGTAAGAGAGGAACCGCAGGTTCAGACATTTGGTGTGCATGCTTGGCTGAGGAGCCAATGGGGTGAAGCTACCATCTGTGGGATTATGACTGAACGCCTCTACGTCCAAAATCCCCCCCTCCACCCCAGACCGTGATACTGCAGCGCTGTCGAGCATCAGTTAGCTTAGGACAGCCGGCCTTGGGGCCGGTGTGTAGAGCCGCTTGCCTCAGGACTTGAGTGTGGATAGAATGGGGGCCACCTCTCTCACCCATAGTGCACCGCATGTTTGTGGGAATCTGGTGCTAAATCATTCACCGACAACCTGATTCTGGTTCAGGGTTTCGTAAGTAGCAGAGCAGCTACGTCGCTGCGATCTATTTGAAGTCATCCTCTGAGCCAAGCTTTTGTTGCAAGGCGGCAGCACCGCCAAGGTTCTCCATCCTTCCTCCTGGGGCATGCGGGGTGCACAGGAAAATACCACCCACCTTAGGGGCGCACCTGCGGGGGTGTGCGGGCTGGGCGGGGAGCACTCTTCTCACCTTTCCTGGTCAGCCTGGCAGACCAGATGGCCTTGGGCCCGGGCCTTCGAGGTGGTGCCTTAAGCCCCCGAACAGGGCAGGGGAAGAGAGGGTGCAGCCACCCCAGGGCGCGGGGTTGTAGCTAAAGCCTGTGCCCCTGGAAAGTGGGGTTGGGCAGGCCCGGCTGGCCACTGGACCACCTGGCCTGGTAGTAGGCCCAGGTGGCCCAAGTTGTGGCTGGTGGACCAGATGCCCGAGTTGCGGCTGACTCCTGCATTTGTCTCCGGTCGGGTTCCGTACGCTTAATAGTCGGTGTGGAAGTGTCTCCCCGGCCCGAGAGCGCCGAGTTGGTGCCTTACACCCAGGGCGGGGAAGAGAGGCAGCAGCTTAAGCACCCACCCCAGAGCACGCGGGGTGGTACCTTAAGCCTGTGCCCCTGGGTGGTGGGGGCAGGTACGGCCGCTGGGCCATCTGGCCCGGGGAGTAGGCCCAGATGGCCCGAGTTGTGGTTGCCACGGCTGACTCCTGCATTTGTCTACGGTTGGGATGGAAGTGCCACCTTGCGGCCTTCAGGGCGGCCGTGGCGCAATTACCGGCTTTAGTTCAATGGCGTTCGTGGGTTGCTCCCGGTCCTCTGGCAAGTATCAACCAGTTGTGGTCAGGTCCAAGACGAGGTGCATGTGTCAAGGGGCGCCCTGAGCGGGTCCCTTTCCTCCGCGTGGGGGTAAATGCTCTCGCAGTGGCCGGCCTTGAGTTCCACAGTGTTTGTGGGTTAGTCCTGGAGGGAAAGGCTCTAATGTTGTGAGAGCAGCTCAGGCCAGAGCTCCAGGGTGAAAGCCCCCGGACCCAGTGGTAGTCGCATCGCTCCCCACAGGGAAAAGCTCTAAAGTGGCCCTGCTAAAGCTCCAGGGTGGCTGGCGGCGGGGGTGTCCTGGCCTTGGGTGCCTGTCTCACGTCTGGGTTGACTGTCCGCAAG
Organism: Ambystoma mexicanum; assembly: GCF_040938575.1. Classification (NCBI taxonomy): domain Eukaryota; kingdom Metazoa; phylum Chordata; class Amphibia; order Caudata; family Ambystomatidae; genus Ambystoma; species Ambystoma mexicanum. The sequence continues at coordinate 494,473,813 of NC_090931.1, read as the reverse complement.
CCTGGTGGTGATTGTGGGGAGCCCTGTCCCTCTCTGGAGGGTAAAGCTCTAACGTGGCCGGCAACGCTCTAAGGCGGCCCGGGCCAGAGCTCCACGGTGGCTGGGGCTGCTGCCCCCACTGGCCTTGGGTGCCAGCCTTGTGCGTGTGGGTGGAGTCCCCAAGCCTTGCGATAGTTGCAGGGAGCCCTGGAAGGGGAAGCTCTAAATGGGCCCTGCTAAAGCTCCAGGATGGCTGGGGGGGTGCTGGTCCCCCCCAAGCACCCAGCCTTGGGTACCTGTCTCACATGTGGGGCGACTGTCCATCCCCAGAGAGATAAGCTCCAGGGTGGATCAAAAACCTCTTATGTGGAGGGGGGGGGGAGAAAAACTCTAAGGTGGCCTTGCCAGAGCTCGAGGATGACGATTGGTGCTGGCCCATGCCTTTGGGCACCTGCCGGTGCCCTGTCCTTTGTCAGGTGGGGGGGCCAAAGGCCCTTCCCATCCAGGCCCATTGGAATGCTTTGACCTACCAGATGGCCGCTCTCCGAGCCCGGCCATCTGGTTATTGGCCAGAGGAATGTCTGCAAGGACCAGGCGGCTTGGCTACTCTGGAAGTTCTGATGGGCGTCAGTTTAAAATGTTTCTCCAGTTGGGTCTCTAAGGAGCCCGAGGCTTTTGCCGAGAGGTCCCGCTCTGTCACTCTGGGTACACAGATGACGAAACTTAGTCTCCTTCCTCCGGATTACTATAGACTGGGTGAGAGGGACCTGTCTGTGCTCCTCTTGGTTCTCGTTGCCCAACTCGGGCTCTATGGTGAAAACCCGGGCCAGCCGGGGGACGTGCCCCACGCAATGCCCCAGCAGAGACTGGCCTGCTGGGGGTGCTCTTCCGAGCACTCCATGGGATCGATTTGGTGCACTTGGTCTGTCTAGGGTTGGACTGCTTGGCCATCCTCGGCTGTTTCAAGCAATTTGCTTCTACCTGCCTTGGGACCGTGTCAAGGGTTTGCTTCCCTCGGGGAGGGCCCCCTCGTTTGGGCAGCTCTAGAGTGAAGGCTAAGCAGCCCGGCAGCTCCCCAGTGGTCAGATCAGACGGGTTCCCCTCGCAAGCCACGACGCGGCCCCTCCTCCACCAAGCACGTTTCTCCAGCAGTTCGGAACACACGGCTGCTGACCCCCTCTGTCGCCATACCAGTGGCAGCGTGCTGGCAAACCCCACTACCGGTTCAAGTTGTGCCTGGCCTCTCCCTCCCACCCACCCTGTGGCATGGCTGAGCAGGCCCGGCCGCCGGCGCCTGCGTGACCAACCTGTCCACCCGACACGCACACGTCTAGGGATGCTCTTTGGCGCTCGAGTCCTGCAGACAGCCCAAGAGGGTGCGCAGGTTGGCTCTGAGGCAGTCGCGCGGCTCCCCCCGTTGCCACCCTCCATCAGGTGCGGCTACCTCATTGATCCTGCCAGTAGCATATGCGTTTCTGAAAGATTAAGCCATGCACGTGTAAGTACAAACGACTGGTACAGTGAAACTGCAAATGGCTCATTAAATCAGTTATGGTTCCATTGATCGTGCCATCTGTTACTTGGATAACTGGTAATTCTAGAGCTAATACATGCCGACGAGCGCGGACCTCCGGGGATGCATGCATTTATCAGACCAAGACCAATCCGGGCTCGCCCGGCAGCTTTGGTGACTCTAAATAACCTCAGGCCGATCGCACATCCATGTGACCGTGACGATGCATTCAGATCAACTTTCGATGGTACTTTGGTGACCACGGGCAATGGGGAAATCGGCGTTTGATTCTGGAGAGGGAGCCTGAGAAACGGCTACCACATCAAGGAATGCAGCAGGCGCCGAAATGACCCAATCCCGACTCCAGGAGTTAGTGACGAAAAATAACAGTACAGGACTCTTTCGAGGCACTGTAATTGGAATGAGTACAATGTTTAAATCCTTTACCGAGTACCCATTGGAGGGCAAGTCTGGTGCCAGCAGCCACGGTAACTCCAGCTCCAATATCATATATTAAAGTTGCTGCAGTTAAAAAGCTTGTAGTTGGATTTTGGGATTGAGCTGGTGGTCCGCCGTGAGGCGAGCTACCACTGCCTGTCCCAGCCCCTGCCTGAGCGTCCTGGGGGTCTGAAGCGTTTACTTTGAAAAAAGTACAGTGTTCAAAGCAGGCTGGTCACCTGAATACTTAAGCTAGGAATAATGTAATAGGACACTGGTTCTATTTTGTTGTTTTTCGGAACTGGGGCCGTGATTAAGAGGGACGGCCGGGGGCATTCGTATTGTGCTGCTAGAGGTAACATTCTTGGACCAGCGCAAGACGAACCAAAGTGAAAGCATTAGCCAATAATGTTTTCATTAATCTACTGTTGTTTTTGGTTGTTGGTCTTCAGGTCTGCCACTCTGCCAAATTCCCCTAGGAGTGCTGTTAACTTCCCGTGGGAAGTGTCCATGTCTGTTAGCACGACTAGGAGGTCGTCGGCAAAGGCCATTGCCTTATGGCTTTCCCCACCAAATGTAATCTCTTTTATTCCCCTCTCCTGTCTAATTCTAGCTAGGAAGGGTTCGAGAAAGTTTGCGTACAGGAATGGTGACCTGGGCAGCCCTGCTTAGTAACCCTAGTGATCCTTATCGCCTGGGAGACATGCCTATTGATAGCCAGCCTGATAAGTGGTGCTCCATAGTTGACTTTGATCAGGTGGACAAGCACCGGGCCAAACCCCATAACCATCATCGTAGCAAACAAGAATGACCATTTGACTCGGCCAAATGCCTTCTCTGCATCTAGTGCTAACACTCCCTGCCCTCAGGACTGCCCTGTTTGACTTCTCTATCAGGTGGGATATTCGCCTAATGTTGACAAACGTTTGTCGCCCCTTGACAAAGCCTGCTTGATCCGGGTGGATCAGGTCAGTGATTACTTTATTCATTCTAGATGTTAGAATTTTTTGTAAAGATTTTGGCATCAAGGTTTATTAGGGCAGTAGGGCGGTAGGCTACAGAGGGTTTGTTTCTTGTTTGGCTTAGGGAAGAGGATGACCTTGGCCTCCTCCATGGACTGGGAGATGCGGCCCGTATTGGAGAAGGAGTTGAACAGGGATGCCATTAACGGGACTAATGTGGTATGGAATGCTTTATAGAATGTGGCTTGGTACCCGTCGGGCCTAGGGCTTTATTTGGTTGTAGCGATTGGATCACTGCACGCACCTCGTTTTAGGTAATCGTCCATTCTAAAGCGTCACACTGGCTCTGTTCTAATCTTTTTAGCCAGCAAGATTTTAAGAAGGCCTTTTGGAGATCACTCTCTGGTGCCTCCGCAGAGTAGATGCTTGTATAGAACTCTGTGAACGCCTGAAGGATCTCTTCTGTACGTGTGGTTTCCTGTCCCTCCACCATCTGAATGTGGCGTATTGTACCTGCCGCCTCCTTCTGCTTAACCTACCTGGCTAAGAGCCGTCCTGTCTTGTTTGCTGGAGGTAATACTTCTGCCTCAAGAATCGGAGCGATTTTACTGCTTGTTTAGCTAGAAGGATATTGATTTGCCCTTTGATATGCCTATACTCCCTCCTGATCATTACCCCCCTATCTGTCTCCGTTAACCCCTGTTCTAGGTCCACCTGGAGGGCCTTCTCCTGTTTGGCTCGAGATGCCTGCTTTGCTATGAGCACCCCCCGCATGGTTGCCTTAAAGGCGTCCCATACTACATGTTCCTGCACCTCCGGGATCTTATTTTCCCCAAAGAAGTTGCAGATGGACTTGTGTATCTCGTCGCAAATTACTGCATCAGCAGATGTCAGGGGAACTGCCACTTCCAGAGGCCCCCCCCCCTCCCATTGGATTTCAAGCTGCAGGGGAGTGTGGTCGGGCAGGGCTATGGTTTCCCTTTCTATGATCCGTACTTGGCAGAGCAGTGTCTCAATATGTAATCAATTCTTGAGAATGTTCGGTGCACATGTGAGTAGTATACCCCTTGGAGTCCCCTTTTAGTTCATGCCATGTATCTGCTAATGCTATTCTGTTATGCTAGCCTGTAGTTTACTAGATGGGCCTTCAGATGTGGGTGTCCTGTCTGCGCTTCTGTCCGTGGATGGGCGCCACGCCAAGTTAAAATCCCGTCAGTATTAGCTGGCTCGTTGTTAACTGGTTTAGCTTCTCCAAAACCCCCTGCAAGTATTCTTCCTGCCGTGAGTTGGGGACGTACACTGTGGCGATTGTGAGAGGCCACCCCCCATTGTAGCTGGACGAAGAGGAATCTACCTTCCTTGTCGACTTTTGTGCCTATTATTTCGATGTCAGGTAGGTGTCTAAATGCTATGAGGACCCCTCAAGCTTTGCTCTTGTCGTTGGCCTACAGAACCTGGGGTTATCCTCAACTTCATTCTGTATCTGTCTTGCTTAGGGATATCGGTCCCCTGGAGCGTCACAATGTCGGGCTTGGTATCCTGGAGGAGGTTCTCCAGTTTCTGTCTCTTTAGTCAGTGTGTTTAGTCCTCTAACATTGAGTTTTAGTATTTGGATCCCTACCCATACCCCGTTACGTTCTGAGAGTAACCATGTCGAAACGATCCCCCTCCGGCTGGACTCGGCTCAACTTCCCCAAGCCGTAGCGTCGTCCTAGGTTGCTTGATCTCGTTCACATCCCAGAGAATAACTGTGCGGGGAGAGCCATTCCTCTGCTCTCCCCTGTTTCCAAGATCCGTCACCCCCTAACCCCCCGTCTCCCGGAGCCGACCCTTAGGCTGACATTCCCTGTGTAACCCCACCGGGTCTTAACCCTTGTCTCGTGATTTCCCCCCACCCCCCTGCTGCTGTTAAGTGGACAGCCTATTCAGCCTGGGGCTTCGGTTGCTATCCCCCCCCGGACCCTGCAATTGTTTGTGTCTCGGCTCTGACCTCTCTACTCTTCTCCACTCCCATGGCTTCTCTTGGTGGCTTTCATGTTCTGGCCTCCTATTAGGTCCTCCCCCTGCATCCCCTTCTTCTTCAATATTCAGGATCTTGGGTCCCTCATCCAACGTAGTGATGTGGTGTTGGCACCCTTCCCACTTGAAGACCATTCCAAAGGGGAATGTCCACCTGGATCTTATCTGGGCTTTGGTAAGGGCTTTGGTCACCAGGCCCATTTGCCTCCTCATTGATAGTATGGATTTGGCCAGGTCCTGGAAAAGTTCTGACGGCGCTGTTCACTTTTATCAGGGTTGCTTTCCTTGCCGCTTGGAGGATCCATTTGTTTTGGTCGTATCGCTGTAAAGCCATCGCCACTTCTCTTGGCCTGGCTCCGGGTTCTTCTCGCTGCGGACCATCTATCTGAGAGTTTCTCCCCCAGCCATGCCCAGCAAATCTTTGAACACATGCTGCATTGTTTCCCCGAGGTCGGCATCGCTCACACATTCTGGCAGCCCTTTCACCCTGATGTTGGACCTTCCCGAGTGGTTCTCCAAGTCCTTGGCTTGGAGCTCCAGGTTGTGTCGCTACCGTCTGCAGCTTCGCTAATACATCTATCTTCCGGGTGTTTTAAGTGAGTTCTTGAATTGCGTTTCATTTGTATCAATTCAACTGTCGCCTTTGATTTCCTGCAGGGATTGTGCAAGTTCTGTGCGTATTAGGCTTAATTGTGTCTGAAGGGTAGCAGTCATTTGGTCACTGAATGCCTTAAAGCACTGTTGCAGCCCCTTGCTCGTGACCTCTTGCCCGTGTGGTAGCGTCGGGGGCTCCTCCAACTGCTGCCTCTCTGTCACCCATGGATCCTCTTCCTCTGGGGCTTCCCCCTCATTTCTACATAGCTTTTGGAAGGTCCCTTCTGTTTTCTTGAGATCTTGGTCCTTGAGGGGCCTTTTTTGGCCTCCTTGGCCTTGTTGTGCAACATTGCCTGCTGATGGCGAGTGCCTGCCTGCACCTTACTGTAGGGGGCTTCTTCCCAGGCCTCTGAGGTTCCTCTTGACCCCGGGGTATTGGCCAGTTGTTCTGTAGGAAGGGGATGCTTTTCTCTCCCTCCTCTGCGCAGCGGGGGTCTAGCTCCCCTTTAGAGCCTGGGTTGGTTGCCCCCTGGGGGCTGTGGGGCTAATACGCTCAAAGGTGAAAGTGGTTATGGTCGCAGTGTCACACTGGCCTGGAGCCCAGGAGCTTCTTGAATTTCTTCCCGGGGGGCCCCCGTGCTCCCACCATTCCTGAGCCTCTAAGTATGCTCTTGAACCCATGGAGGTTCCTTCTCGGTTAATCTTGCATGGCAGGGTTAGTTTTCATAACGGTGGGTGGTGGAGCGAAGCAGCGCTCTCCTGCAGAGTCAAATGCTGAGGGTTGGGGACACGTGCCGTCCCCACCCCTTGCCCCGGGTTCCTTCCCTGGCCGTTAGCGGGGGGATGCTGCAGGAGACTTAGTGCTGTCACCCTTCTATTACTTCAGTTTGCCTCTGATGTTGCTGAATGGTATGGGCATGGGCCTTTGCTGGGGTCCGGGTATGCTGCGGGTCTCCTGCCACAGGGGGGGTCTCCTTCCAAGTGTAGGTTATGGTGCGCTGGGGCAGATGCTTTCATAAACCTCATTGTCCGTTGTTTGGGAGAGGAGCGTCTTGCGTGCGCCTGCTTCATGGCTGCCAACTCCCTTAATTATGCCTACTTACCCTGCGCCAGCTGGGGCGCATCACAGCTCATGGGGGCCCTATGCCGCGTGGTTCGTGGAGGCCCTGCGCTGCGTGGAGCCGGGCTTGCTGTATGGGGCAGAGGCAGGCGCAGGATTTCAGGGGAATACTACCCGCTCCCTCTCATTTGTAGCTGGGTGTCCGGGCTACGCCGGCTCTGCTGTATTGCCAGTGGATCCGCGGTGGTCCGCTCACACTCCCCAGTCTCGCCTATGTTGCCTTGGCTGAATGGGCACCCTGCGTCTTCTGCACCACCCGTGTGGGTTCTCTGATCTCCTCCGGCTTGACTGACAGTCCCCACACAGGCATCGCTGCTGGCGGTCTCAGGTCCACTAACTCTGCCCCCAAACGCTGCAGTTGAAGTTTTCTTGGGGACCGCTCGCTTCACGGGTCGTCCCCTTTGCTTTTGCTGCCGTGGGGTCTTGTAACGCAGCTTATTGCTCCTTTTTCGGATGGCCGGGGAGGAGCGCGCTCCTCACGGTGGGGTGGTCGCGGGGGCCCTTTTGGAATCTTCTTATGAAGGGTTTTTTGAACCTTCGTCTTCCCTTTCTTGAGTAATCTTTCTTCCACACTTCTCAATCCATTTTTCGTCCAGGATGTGGCACAGAGGGGGTGCTGGTCTCCAACGCTGATGATGCGGCTTGGATGCACAACTCTGGCAGCGTCGGTGCTTATTACTAGACTTATCTACCGCCTTTGATACCGTTGACCATGCCGCCTTGCTCGTCTGGGCCGGCCTTTCTGGTGCCGTACTTTCCTGGTTTTCTTTGCTTTCCTCTAACTGAACAGTCAATTTCCACCCCCCCCTTTTCACTCTGTACCGTCTGTCTTGAGACATGGATTCCCTCAGGTTTCCTCCATCTTCCAGGTTTTGTTTAACATGTACATGTAACCTCTTACCAAGCTTATCTGCTCTCACGGCTTCCACTGTTATTCTTAACAGATCACACAGATCCTGGTCCGTTTAGATCTCTCTCTTGTCGAGACAGCGACCAGATTTAGGTCCTGTCTCGAAGCTGTGGGTGCATGGATGGGTAATGGCTGCTTCAAGGGGAAAAAATGAGGTGTTGGTGGTGGGCCCTCCTTCCTCTACTGCCTTTTGGACCCCCTCTTTTTGGCCATCTTTAGGGGTAAATATGTCATCTGAGATTCCGCAGACAGAAAAGCTAAGTCTAGTATGTCAAAGGGGCCATCTTCAACTGAAAACCCCATAGTAAGGTTCTTTGTTTACTCCTTTCTCAGTTACGTGCCCCTGTGGTGTCCTTACTTGTTATGTCCTCCATGGAACACTGCAACGCCCCATTTCTGGCACAAACTGGCACTTCTTATGGCACCTTCAGGTCCTGCAGAACTCTGCAGCCAGAGTAGCCACTTACACACCTAGTTGTGCTCAAATTACTCGATGTGTGCACCATCTTCATTGGCTACCCATGGCCAAGACCATTCAGGTCAAGGGCTAATGTCTAGTACATCATGCCTTTTATGGAAATGGGGCAGAATGTCTACAGGCTAAATTCTGTTTGTACATTCGTGCTCGGCCACTCCGCTTGGAATGCCTGATATTAAATACTGACAAACTGCCTTGTACATATAAATCCATTATACATCCATTTAAAAGTGCTGTGTGCAAATGCGTCATAAAGTCAATGCAGAACCATATTACTTCAAGGCAAATTGTAACTATTGCAAATGCCTGACTAAAGTGCCAAGAGTAAAACGGATTCAAAAAATGCCAGGTGCGCTTGAGAAATCTGTCAAGTGTTTCTGAGTTCCTTCCACTCTAATCGCATTTTTAATTTTAGGCAGTGTGAGTTGCTTTTCATGTTATTTTAACTCACTGGGCTGCATTACGAGTTTAGAGGTAGCCATGGTGCTATTAGCGCCATGGCTGCCTCCAAACTCTGGTCCGGGTTCCTTGAATGAGGAATTACCAGGCCATTCCAACCTTGGAGGATCCGGTAATTCCTCATTCAAAAAACCCATCCCCATTTCCATTTGAGCCCCCACAGGGCTCAATGGGAATGGTCCCCTTGCGGGACCCGCAAAGGACGTCTGGTCTGACCAGATGTTCTGAGGGGGGTCCGCAAGGGAACCTCGTAATAGGGTGGATTGGGTTTACCGGCGCTGTTAAACCCATTCCGCCCACCTTGTAATGAGGCCCACTGTCCTATAAATCCATATTTCGAGTGACATTTTTTACTTGCAAATATTCTGAGACCTTTAGTTGTCTATAGTTTACCTGTACTTATTCACACTACAGCACCATTATGAAAAGCAAATAATTTATAGATCGATAATTGCGTCACAAACCTCCGGCACTGTGTATCATCGTTCCCCTGCAGAAGGTGTGAAGTCGTAATATCTGTTGAGCCCTTACAGGAAATATTGTGACAAAAGATTGTGAACATTTGCAATAATAAAGTTTACTTTTTCTTTTATCCAATTCTTGCAGCGACTCATGTGCAGTTATGAGAACTGTTTTTCCATAAATGTTTCACTATTCGGCTTCTTTTTCCTTCCAATCCCCCAGGTAAAGCAGGTTCACTCCATATGGCTCCACCAATTTGATCTTTGGTTTACAATTGTATATGTATTATTTGTTGCTTTACAGTGTAAGCACTTGTCATAATAAAAACACTTCTGTTCCCAATTGTCTATTTCTTTAAGATAATGTGTTATTTGTTTTTAACCCCTTAACTGCCAATGCCTCCCACCCCCCCCCCCGCGCACCAAGCCCTTTTTTGGTGGTTTCGGTATGTTGCCATTCAAATCCCTTGTAATGCTTTATTTACATGTGATATCTCCCTCAAATTTGGCCCCCTTTCTTCCCACATGTAGGTGATCATAACGCCACCTAGGAATCCTAGTTTGCTGTATGGGGTGAGAGAAAATAACCGAAAACGGAGACATTTCGTGTTTTTTCAGACAATGCCAATAAAATTATGTAAAAAGAAGCCTGTGGGTGTTTCCTTGTAAGAGCTAGGAACAAATGATTTGCTGTGCTGAATTTGCCATTTTCCAGGCTTTCAAGAACAGGTTGAGTGAAAACCAAAAAAATAAGGTTACCATCAATTTTGTGAGAGCTATGCAGGTTTACCCCTCCCCCCAATAGTCCATGCGGGGACGGAATGGAAGAGGAGGGTAGGAAAGCTGAAAGGGAAGACCAAGGCATACATTTCTGAAAAGAAGACAAAATTCCAAGTTTAGGAAAGGGTGATTTGTGCAGGTGAGGCAACATCTATGTAGGGAAAATGCCCATAGTTTGGGGAAAGATTTGAAAAATTACAGTTAAAAAAGGTATGTGCTGGACATGGTTGGACCTGTAAGGTAATGGCTTCTATGAATATTTAGAAAAGCAGTGCCCCGCTACATTCCCCTGACTTTTCCAGTTAGGAAATCGCATGTACCATAAGCCAAAAACTGAGCCATAGTACACAGGAATTTTATGCTGACGGCTTAGCATGTGTAAATAAGGAAAATAAATGTGAGGAATGGCAAGCATACCATTTTTGAAAGAGCACAGGCAGCCCTTTTGTAGGGTAGGTGACTTGAGCAGGTTACAAAAGCATAGAGTGCTTAAATCGGCAACTACATGTAGTTCACATTTGGGAAATTAAAGGGTTGTGTAACAAAGTGCAATAGCAAATGTATGAAAATGTTAAACCAAGAGAAAACAACAAATGTCCTACTATCCTACATACCCACACATGTCCTGACGAAAACTGTACCTCATGTGTCGGTGCAACTACCTGGCTGCAAATGGAAAGGGCTAAACCACTGGTAACCCAAGCGTTTCAGGAGAGCAGACTCCCGTAGGAACCCACAGAGGTCTGACTTGTGCCAATTGCCCTAGAATTTATTACCCAAAAGCCCGGCAAAGTCTGAAATTTAGGGAAAATAAACACAATTTTCAGACATTTCCAACCTGGAAACTACTGAAACATACCGCCAACACATGGCCTACCTTCCCAAAGGTGTCTGGATGAAAACAGTACCTCGTGTGGGTGTACCTACCTGGGTGAAAAAGTGTTAACCATCCCCAAGTCCAACGGCACTCCCAAGGAGCACCAGCAGGGTCTCCATCCGTTCCCTGAGGGGAAATTCTGTAATGCTGCCTACCCAGAGCTCCAGGATGGTCTGCGGTGATGTCACCGGCCTTGGATGACTCTACCATGTGGGTCCACCATCCCCAAGTGCAGCAGGACTCCCAGGGAGCCCCGGCAGGTTCCCCGACCTTTCCCAGAGGGAGAAGCTGTAACACAGGCCAGCCTGAACTCCAGGATAGTTTGTTCCTGGCCTTGGGCAGCTGTCTCCCATATGGAGTGACCATCTCCAAGTGCAGCGGCTGTCCCAGGGAGCACTGACAGGGTCACCTACCCTGAGGGAGTGGCACCCTTCTGGTGCTTCCTGGAACCGCTGCTGGGCTGCGGGATGGTCAACCCACATGGGAGACAGCCGCCCAAGGCCGGGCACTTTACCTGCAACCATCTTGGAGCTCTGGCTGGCCTATGTTACAGCTTTCCCCCACCAGGGAGCCCCAGCAGTGTGCCAAAACCTCCACGAAGGGGAAAGCTGTAATGTAGCCCAGCCAAAACTCGAGGACGGCTGGAGGTGATGTCCCCGGCCTTCGGCATCTGTCTCCCATGTGAGTCCACCATCCTCAAGTGCAGTGAGAGCGACCTACCCCAAAATCTGATATTTAAAAAAATGGGTACAAAACATTTGGAAAAAATGCAACTACTTCAGGTTCAATTTAAACACATAGATCCATAATTATGCCAACGGCTAAGATATTTCACACTTTGGTCCAATTAAATAGTTATAATAAATCTTGAATATGATAAATATGTAAGAACCATGAACTGATAACTCGAGTAATAAAATAAATGAAAATAAGGCCTACTTTAACAATATAAATACTTTCATGGAATATAAACGACTTAAAATATGAAACTGTCAATGAAAAGAATTACATATTAAGTACAACAATGAACTGAGTGACAGCATAAAAAAGGAGAGAACTGTGACCATGTTTCTAGGTGGACATATGGGAATGGAGCTACGAGACCCTGTAGGGGCCTGTACTTTCAGAAAGATCATAGCCAGTATATAAGGTATTCCCAAGGCGTATACCCTATACACTTTATCCTTTGCCAGGTTCCAGTCTGTAATTCAAGACCTGGTAGAGTTTTGAAGAATGAACAACTCTGCATTAGAAGGTCAAAAGTTTTGTGGGTATCGTCTTTGATCCCACTAAAAGTACATTTGAATACACAGTCTGCAGGATGGACTGTGGAAAAGACCTACTTGAGCTTGTGTATGCAATGAAGTTGGCATATGAGGAGGTTCAAGGTTGGCAGAGTTATTGCGCAGCTGCCTGCAGGAGGCACCATGGTGGGGTCAGGCAGCTACCATGACAGCGCTGCTTGACTTGAAGTTGGCAGCTGACAATTTATAACTGATAAGAATCACTAGATCTGAAGATGGCGAGTTACTCAGAAGAGCCAATCACTTTGTCACGTACACACAAGGAGTTGGGCACATTAACACCTTTCCTTTTCCAGTATAAAAAGGGGCAGGACTATACAGGGAGGCTTTGGTAGAAGGCCTAGTATGGGAGTTTAGAAACAAGCGTTGCAGTAAAGAGCAGAGTAAAAGAGGAAGAAGGAAGGCGAAGGGAGTTGAAGGAGAGTAAGACTTGAGGTGGATGGGAGAGGAAGGTGAAGATGGGACAAAAGAAGGGAAAGTGGAGAGCAGCGTAAAAAGGGGAAAACTAGCAATGGGGGAAAAGCAGAGATGCAAGGTGAGACACAAGAGAAAGGAAGAAATTACTTGGAGAACAGATTAAAAGGTACAGACAAAATCGGTGTAGGAAGAGGGCCACCGATGGAGGAACATTTTTGGAAAGCTACTGAGGAAGAAAAGGAAGGTCGAGGAAGGAAGAAGTGCAGAAGGTGGACCCTGAAAATAAGGTAAATGCTGTGGACGAAAGCCTGTGTCCATTAAGTATTATGCTAGCTGGTGCCTGGTTGTACATCTTAACCTAATACCTAGCCAATCAAAAGTAGAGAGGGGTATTGGAAAGATGAGGAGGAGTGCAGTACCCTGGGTAAACCAACTTGACCCTGGTTTAACTCTCAACACCAAGCTGAGTGGGGCTGTCTTCGGTTTCTGGCCCTGCCGATGCATCACATCATCGGTTTCTGGCCCCTGGAAGGGCCTATCTTTGTCTTCAAGCCCAGGAGTGCCAGCGCATCTTCAAGCCCGGGACAAACAAATGGTCTTTTTGGCCAGGAGAGCAAACACATCTTCATGCCCAATAGGGCCAATGCGTCGTCAATCCGAGGAGGATCAACCCATGCTCATATAGAGCACTAGAGGGGGACTAACTGAAGCATTCCCACTTGGCAATACAACTCTAGTTGAGTAATATTAGAATACGGAAAGTGGCCATGGGATTAAAGTCCTCTAGAAGAAAGGGGGACTCCTTACAGTGTTAGGAATGTCAGCAGACGGAATCTTATGGGTGTGGAATGTGAACAGAGAACACTAGAAGAGAATGCAAGGCAAGTTGTATGGTGGTTGGTGTAAGGGGGAGGACAGAGAGAGTTGTTACAGCATAAAAATGAACTTAAAAGAAATTAAGTCACACATACTGGCTGTGTTCTGGTTCACTTCCTTAACTGGTGATGAGTTGCGGCAATGACAAAGAGCCTGCACTTGCCATTGAGTGTGGTTGCCCTGGCTGAACAGGTACAGGGTTAGTTGCACAGTCAAAATGGTAGCTCAGTGGTGGGACTCTCCAGGCATGTATTGGGGATTATCTGGGCTGTGCGTGAGCCTATGAGGACACAGGAAGCACCCTAGCAGCATAGACGACAGAACACGTGATCCAAGGACGCATTGTCCGGTGTTGCAAGTTGTTACCTGGCAATTTTAGACATGATAAGGAGTTGACATGTCTGTTGCTTAGCTATGTAACAAGCTGAAGGCCTTCACTGCGGACACTGCGCTCCGTGCTGTGCCTGTCGCACGTGCACTGTAGCGACCGAAATAAACACTTGCACACATAAAGAAGGGAGCATGCCGTAGCACAATTGCCTGTTACTCTGAGAGGTGTTTTTTCATTGCACTTTAAAAGGGAGATTACAGACTTTTGTCCCTGTGAACAAGGTGACAAATACCAAGAGCACAAAAATAGGGAAGCAACAGAAATGAATTCAAAGATTATGGGAAATATACCAGGCACTGGGTTATTCCTAGGTTATTAAATCGAAGGAAAGATTCCAGAAGCATATGCTAGCAGTATATGGTCCTAATTATTTGAGTAAAAAGAAAGAGGCACTGTTTCTTTGTCGAGGTCGGGCTGGACAACAATTTCTTAAAACTAGCTGAATGCATCAAGATGGGCAACCAGCTTGATGTATGCATAGCCAAGATGGACAAGCATTACGAGGTGAAGGGGAATAACATTTTGGCTTGTTATCAATTTTCCATCAGACAACAGAAATGTTGTGAGACCATTGAGGAGTTTGTTACAGCACTGTGAAGGTTGGCTATAAAGTGTTGTTTTGAACATTATCAGAAAGAGGACATTCGGGACAAGTTGATGATCAACAGGAGATCAATTGGTCCCCTCGTCTAATGGGAACTAGCCAACTCAAACTGAAGTAGCTAGAGAAACGGCCCTCTGACCTAGAGAGGCAGAAAAGTCGGAGGGCCGTTTCTCTAATGGGAAATAGCTGCTACAGTCTGAGTGGGCTAGTTCCCATTAGACGAGAGGACCTTTCTGCCTCTGCAGGTCGGAGGGCCGCTTCTCTAATGGGAAATAGCTGCTTCAGTGTGAATGGGCTAGTTCCCATTAGAGAGAGGACCTTTCTGCCTTTCCAGGTTGGAGGGCCCTTTCTCTAATGGGAAATAGCTGCTTCAGTCCGAGTGGGCTAGTTCCCATTAGACGAGAGGACCTTTCTGCCTCTGCAGGTCGGAGGGCCGCTTCTCTAATGGGAAATAGCTGCTTCAGTGTGAATGGGCTAGTTCCCATTAGACGAGAGGACCTTTCTGCCTTTCCAGGTCGGAGGGCCCTTTCTCTAATGGGAAATAGCTGCTTCAGTCTGAGTGGGCTAGTTCCCATTAGACGAGAGGACCTTTCTGCCTCTGCAGGTCGGAGGGCCGCTTCTCTAATGGGAAATAGCTGCTTCAGTGTGAATGGGCTAGTTCCCATTAGCCGAGAGGACCTTTCTGCCTTTCCAGGTCGGAGGGCCGTTTCTCTAATGGGAAATAGCTGCTTCAGTGTGAATGGGCTAGTTCCCATTAGCCGAGAGGACCTTTCTGCCTTTCCAGGTCGGAGGGCCGTTTCTCTAATGGGAAATAGCTGCTTCAGTGTGAATGGGCTAGTTCCCATTAGCCGAGAGGACCTTTCTGCCTTTCCAGGTCGGAGGGCCGTTTCTCTAATGGGAAATAGCTGCTTCATGGTGAGTGGGCTAGTTCCCATTAGCCGAGAGGACCTTTCTGCCTTTCCAGGTCGGAGGGCCGTTTCTCTAATGGGAAATAGCTGCTTCAGTGTGAGTGGGCTAGTTCCCATTAGCCGAGAGGACCTTTCTGCCTTTCCAGGTCGGAGGGCCGTTTCTCTAATGGGAAATAGCTGCTTCAGTCTGAGTGGGCTAGTTCCCATTAGACGAGAGGACCTGTCTGCCTCTGCAGGTCGGAGGGCCGCTTCTCTAATGGGAAATAGCTGCTTCAGTGTGAATGGGCTAGTTACCATTAGACGAGAGGACATTTCTGCCTTTCCTGGTCGGAGGGCCGTTTCTCTAATGGGAAATAGCTGCTTCAGTGTGAGTGGGCTAGTTCCCATTAGACGAGAGGACCTTTCTGCCTCTGCAGGTCGGAGGGCCGCTTCTCTAATGGGAAATAGCTGCTTCAGTGTGAATGGGCTAGTTCCCATTAGACGAGAGGACCTTTCTGCCTCTGCAGGTCGGAGGGCCGCTTCTCTAATGGAAAATAGCTGCTTCAGTCTGAGTGGGCTAGTTCCCATTAGCCGAGAGGACCTTTCTGCCTTTCCAGGTCGGAGGGCCCTTTCTCTAATGGGAAATAGCTGCTTCAGTCTGAGTGGGCTAGTTCCCATTAGAAGAGAGGACCTTTCTGCCTCTGCAGGTCGGAGGGCCGCTTCTCTAATGGAAAATAGCTGCTTCAGTCTGAGTGGGCTAGTTCCCATTAGCCGAGAGGACCTTTCTGCCTTTCCAGGTCGGAGGGCCCTTTCTCTAATGGGAAATAACTGCTTCAGTCTGAGTGGGCTAGTTCCCATTAGACGAGAGGACCTTTCTGCCTCTGCAGGTCGGAGGGCCGTTTCTCTAATGGGAAATAGCTGCTTCAGTGTGAATGGGCTAGTTCCCATTAGACGAGAGGACCTTTTTGCCTTTCCAGGTCGGAGGGCCGCTTCTCTAATGGGAAATAGCTGCTTCAGAGTGAGTGGGCTAGTTCCCATTAGACAAGAGGACCTTTCTGCCTCTGCAGGTCGGAGGGCCGCTTCTCTAATGGGAAATAGCTGCTTCAGTGTGAATGGGCTAGTTCCCATTAGATGAGAGGACCTTTCTGCCTTTCCAGGTCGGAGGGCGGTTTCTCTAATGGGGAATAGATGCTTCAGTGTGAATGGGCTAGTTCCCATTAGACGAGAGGACCTTTTTGCCTTTCCAGGTCGGAGGGCCGTTTCTCTAATGGAAAATAGCTGCTTCAGTCTGAGTGGGCTAGTTCCCATTAGACGAGAGGACCTTTCTGCCTCTGCAGGTCAGAGGGCCGCTTCTCTAATGGGAAATAGCTGCTTCAGTGTGAATGGGCTAGTTCCCATTAGACGAGAGGACCTTTCTGCCTTTCCAGGTCGATGGGCCGTTTCTCTAATGGGAAATAGCTGCTTCAGTGTGAGTGGGCTAGTTCCCATTAGAAGAGAAGACCTTTCTGCCTCTGCAGGTCGGAGGGCCGCTTCTCTAATGGGAAATAGCTGCTTCAGTGTGAATGGGCTAGTTCCCATTAGACGAGAGGACCTTTCTGC
The DNA here is from genome assembly GCF_040938575.1 of Ambystoma mexicanum. Taxonomy (NCBI): domain Eukaryota; kingdom Metazoa; phylum Chordata; class Amphibia; order Caudata; family Ambystomatidae; genus Ambystoma; species Ambystoma mexicanum. Next base: position 494,457,145 of record NC_090931.1, on the reverse strand, counting down.
CTCTACAGGTCCGAGGGCCGTTTCTCTAATGGGAAATAGCTGCTTCAGTCTGAGTGGGCTAGTTCCCATTAGACGAGAGGACCTTTCTGCCTTTCCAGGTCGGAGGGCCCTTTCTCTAATGGGAAATAGCTGCTTCAGTCTGAGTGGGCTAGTTCCCATTATACGAGAGGACCTTTCTGCCTCTGCAGGTCGGAGGGCCGCTTCTCTAATGGAAAATAGCTGCTTCAGTCTGAGTGGGCTAGTTCCCATTAGCCGAGAGGACCTTTCTGCCTTTCCAGGTCAGAGGGCCCTTTCTCTAATGGGAAATAACTGCTTCAGTCTGAGTGGGCTAGTTCCCATTAGACGAGAGGACCTTTCTGCCTCTGCAGGTCGGAGGGCTGCTTCTCTAATGGGAAATAGCTGCTTCAGTGTGAATGGGCTAGTTCCCATTAGACGAGAGGACCTTTTTGCCTTTCCAGGTCGGAGGGCCGTTACTCTAATGGGAAATAGCTGCTTCAGTGTGAGTGGGCTAGTTCCCATTAGACGAGAGGACCTTTCTGCCTCTGCAGGTCGGAGGGCCGCTTCTCTAATGGGAAATAGCTGCTTCAGTGTGAAAGGGCTAGTTCCCATTAGACGAGAGGACCTTTTTGCCTTTCCAGGTCGGAGGGCCGTTTCTCTAATGGAAAATAGCTGCTTCAGTCTGAGTGGGCTAGTTCCCATTAGACGAGAGGACCTTTCTGCCTCTGCAGGTCGGAGGGCCGCTTCTCTAATGGGAAATAGCTGCTTCAGTGTGAATGGGCTAGTTCCCATTAGACGAGAGGACCTTTCTGCCTTTCCAGGTCGGAGGGCCCTTCCTCTAATGGGAAATAGCTGCTTCAGTCTGAGTGGGCTAGTTCCCATTAGACGAGAGGACCTTTCTGCCTCTGCAGGTCGGAGGGCCGCTTCTCTAATGGGAAATAGCTGCTTCAGTGTGAATGGGCTAGTTCCCATTAGACGAGAGGACCTTTCTGCCTTTCCAGGTCGGAGGGCCGTTTCTCTAATGGAAAATAGCTGCTTCAGTGTGAGTGGGCTAGTTCCCATTAGCCGAGAGGACCTTTCTGCCTTTCCAGGTCGGTGGGCCGTTTCTCTAATGGGAAATAGCTGCTTCAGTGTGAGTGGGCTAGTTCCCATTAGCCGAGAGGACCTTTCTGCCTTTCCAGGTCGGAGGGCCGTTTCTCTAATGGGAAATAGCTGCTTCAGTGTGAATGGGCTAGTTCCCATTAGACGAGAGGACCTTTCTGCCTTTACAGGTCGGAGGGTGTGATGCTGGAAATGCATCAGAGGGACAGGGCCTCTGAATCCTTGTCCTTTACTGCTTTTTATCGTGTGTTCTGTCGTGTTTTCTGCCCAGGAGTCCATGTGGGACTCCTGGCAGTGCAGCTCTCTCTTTTGGTTTGGTGAACAGACCCATGGGATACCCTTATGGCACCCATGGGTAGGGGTACAACCCTGTACCCCTAGTGTATGTTTTTGGGCACCTGTGGGTGGCCCACAGAGCAGGGTATGGGCTGATGGCAGCTCCATGCTGAATTTGACAGGTGCTCTGGATGTCCTCCATTTTGGGATACCCAGGCCCTGCCATTGGGATCAGTTGATTCCTGATAGGAAACAAGATGACCCCTGTGGCCTCTTGCTTTCTATTGCCTGTTACCTTGTGTTCCCAAAGTCCTGGGAAGCCCTGACTCTGTCCCTTCCCCCTGACTGGCTGTTGGGTGGAAGTTCCATATATGGTGTTGTTGTGAAGGCCCAGCTAGACTGACTGGAGCCTTCCCAGTGACTGTATGTTGTGGGTACCTCCTGTGGGTGGGACCTGGGTGAATGGAGTGTGTGACCAATATACACTCCTTGTTGTGGTTGTCTGGTTTCTGGCATGAGAGACAAAGACTGAGACATCCCTGCCCGAAACTGGCCTGAATGCAGTGTGTAGTGTTGAATGGCTGAGTACTTGTCCCAATCCACATTCCTTGTTGTGAGTGTCTGAAAGGGAGGAGTGTGGCCTGAATGCACTGTGTGCCTGATTGGCTGACTGACTGCATGAATGCCCTTCTGTATGATTGGCTGCTGAGTGTGTGCCAGCAGTGTGGATGAGAGACAGAATAGTATATCTGGGGACCTCTCACCACTGGTAATTGTTCAGAAACGTTCTGGAGCTGAGTCTGCACTCTAAGAATAACTGGAACTGCTGATCCTCGAAGTCCAGCTGGAAGAAGAAGACTTGTTGCTGCATTTGCTTCGAATGATCCGAAGGCTGCCGAAATCGTCGAAGACTGAGCCGAGAGAGGACTTGGTAAGGCGCCCTCTTCCCATGCTCCGAGGGACCATCGAGCACCGCTCCATCTTCGCCGAAGCGCCCTGGAAGACAGACCCTCGAAAGGCTGCCGACCCGAGACGGGACCGCCGAGGAGATCGAAGTGAAGCACCCGGACATCGCCGCCGTCGAAGTCCATTGCCGTCGACCAGGGTTCGCAGGTCTGTGTAACCGCTGGAGGCCCGTCGAAGTCGTGTTGCCCAGCCGTGGGAACCACTTGACGCCGTGCCGCCGATGACCGGAGCCGTCCGCTCCTTGCCTAAGAACATTTGAATCGAAGGACTCCCTCGCCCGCACCGTCGACCGCTTTATCCTGCCGGAGAAAGTCGAGGACGACCAATGCGCTGAGGAGAAACCTGCCGGTGGGTTTCCCGCCACCCGAAGACCACAAAGACTCGAACGACTCGACGACCTTGCTGGGCCCCCGTCTCCACAATCATTGCGGTCCAGAACAATTGTCGTCGAGGTGCCCCGCACGCCTCTTCCTTGCAGGACGCCAACGCTCCGTCGTCGACGAGCACCGCTTGGATCGAAGCTGCCGCCTCATCGACGCAGTTCTACCCTGTTTGTTGTCGGACGTTCGACGCCCCGTGTCTCCCGCTTGAAAGGCAAGGCATTCAAGAAGGGCCGTCGATTCCCCGATGCCGAACGCCGAGTTCCTCGACGGACGTTCGACGCCCCGTGTCTCCCGCTTGAAAGGGAAGGCATTCAAGAAGGGCCGTCGATTCCCCGCCGCCGAACGCCGAGTTCCTCAACGCTTCTCGACGCCTCTCGACGATCCGTGACTCCCGCTTGAAAGGGGGTCGCTCAAGAAGGATCTGTCGACGCCTCTTCGAAGAACTCGACTCCACCAGGTACATTGGGGGGGTAAAAACATTATAGGAGGGAATAAGACTTACAGAACAATATATGGACTGGGCTTGTGCTATATCTTTATTTTACAGGTTGCCCAAGTGGGGGGATCTCCACACAGAACTGTGTCTAGTCGTAGGGGCCAGTATTCTGCCTATTGCGCAACCATCTTATTTTCTCTCCTCTCTCTATTGCTGGTTTCACTCTATTGATCTGTGTGACATTGTTACAGTATTTTTGATGCACTTTAATGAGATCTAATACAAAGGGTGGTACCACTTTAGAATTGTATATATTTGCCATTGTTGATTTTCCTAAGTACAAAGTGAGTTATTATGATAAGTGTACATAACCTTGAATATTGATTATATAAAGACTGTGTTCTAACCAATACAGTGTGTGGGCATTCCTTTGTGGGGGCTTGGGGACTACACTGTACTTTAGAACCAGCCTGCATCACCTCCTGAGAAGCTAGGCCTTGATTGCTCGACCATAGCTACCGAATAGAGAATCTAGGCTGGGGTCCTCTGTGCCTCCCCTCTACCATATAGAGAGCAGAAGTACAGACCACCCCCTACCAGTGCCCTCTTTGACAGAGGGCCGTTACTCTAATGGGAAATAGCTGCTTCAGTGTGAGTGGGCTAGATCCCATTAGACGAGAGGACCTTTCTGCCTCTGCAGGTCGGAGGGCCGCTTCTCTAATGGGAAATAGCTGCTTCAGTGTGAATGGGCTAGTTCCCATTAGCCGAGAGGACCTTTCTGCCTTTCCAGGTCGGAGGGCCCTTTCTCTAATGGGAAATAACTGCTTCCGTGTGAGTGGGCTAGTTCCCATTAGACAAGAGGACCTTTCTGCCTTTCCAGGTCGGAGGGCACTTTCTCTAATGGGAAATAGCTGCTTCAGTGTGAGTGGGCTAGTTCCCACTATTATGCAGGACTTGGCCACTAGGGGCAAAAAGGGCAATTTTTCTAATGGGAACTAGCCTTCTCAGTGTGAGTAGGCTAGTTCCCATTATTATGCAGGACTTGGCCACTAGGGGAGCAAAAAGGGCCATTTCTCTAATGGGAACTAGCCTTCTTTGTGTGTGTGGGCTAGTTCCCATTATTATGCAGGACTTGGCCACTAGGGCCAAAAAGGGCCACTTCTCTAATGGGAAATAGCAGGACTTGGCCACTAGGGGCAAAAAGGGCCATTTCTCTAATGGGAACTAGCCTTCTCTGTGTGAGTAGGCTAGTTCCCATTATTATGCAGGACTTGGCCACTAGGGGAGCAAAAAGGGCCATTTCTCTAATGGGAACTAGCCTTCTTTGTGTGAGTGGGCTAGTTCCCATTATTATGCAGGACCTGGCCACTAGGGCCAAAAAGGGCCACTTCTATAATGGGAAATAGCAGGACTTGGCCACTAGGGGCAAAAAGGGCCATTTCTCTAATGGGAACTAGCCTTCTCTGTGTGAGTGGGCTAGTTCCCATTATTATGCAGGACTTGGCCACTAGGGGAGCAAAAAGGGCCATTTGTCTAATGGGAACTAGCTTTCTCTGTGTGAGTGGGCTAGTTCCCATTATTATGCAGGACTTGGCCACTAGGGGCAAAAAGGGCCATTTCTCTAATGGGAACTAGCCTTCTCAGTGTGAGTAAGCTAGTTCGCATTATTATGCAGGACTTGGCCACTAGGGGAGCAAAAAGGGCCACTTCTCTAATGGGAACTAGCCTTCTCAGTTTGAGTAGGCTAGTTCCCATTATTATGCAGGACTTGGCCACTAGGGGCAAAAGGGCCATTTCTCTAATGGGAACTAGCCTTCTCTGTGTGAGTGGGCTAGTTCCCATTATTATGCAGGACTTGGCCACTAGGGGAGCAAAAAGGGCCATTTCTCTAATGGGAACTAGCCTTCTCTGTGTGAGTGGGCTAGTTTCCATTATTATGCAGGACTTAGCCACTAGGGGGCAAAAAAGGGCCATTTCTCTAATGGGAACTAGCTCACTCACACTGAAGCAGCTATTTCCCATCTTAGAAATGGCCCTAACAACCGATGGTCCGTTTCTCGGATGGGAACTAGTATCAACCCACACAGAGAAGGCTAGTTCCCATTAGAGAAATGGCCCTTTTGCCCCTAGTGGCCAAGTCCTGCATAATAATGGGAGCTAGCCTACTCAAACTGAGAAGGCTAGTTCCCATTAGAGAAGTGGCCCTTTTTGCTCCCCTAGTGGCCAAGTCCTGCATAATAATGCGAACTAGCTTACTCACACTGAGAAGGCTAGTTCCCATTAGAGAAATGGCCCTTTTTGCCCCTAGTGGCCAAGTCCTGCATAATAATGGGAACTAGCCCACTCACACAGAGAAAGCTAGTTCCCATTAGACAAATGGCCCTTTTAGTTCCCATTATTATGCAGGACTTGGCCACTAGGGGGGCAAAAATGGCCATTTCTCTAATGGGAACTAGCCTTCTCTGTGTGAGTGGGCTAGTTTCCATTATTATGCAGGACTTAGCCACTAGGGGGCAAAAAAGGGCCATTTCTCTAATGGGAACTAGCTCACTCACACTGAAGCAGCTATTTCCCATCTTAGAAATGGCCCTAACAACCGATGGTCCGTTTCTCGGATGGGAACTAGTATCAACCATGGGTGTAGTCCCTCTTTGTCTTTATCAGTGCTACGATATGTAGTCCTACATTTGTGTCAGTGAACCGTGAAATTGTGGTCCTACTTCTATGTCGGTGGCCTGGCCTGTCCTGGGTTTTTATTTTGAAAATCTGGTCACCCTAAGCTGCGAGCATGCCAGAGCGCAGCTTCTACAATACCAACAACAGGCTGCCCTGTGTAATTTCAAAATCAGATGTTTAGAAAGTCATGTACTTACAATTTTAGTTTCAACATGTGATGAGTACAATATAACAATGTACAATGAGTATATAATTACGGCCTAAGCGTGCATTTCAAGAGGTTGCAAAGGGGCTCACCTTATAAATATAACAACAAAGGAGCGAGAACGTCTAAGTTAATGGTTTCTAAATGAAATGCATATAAAATTCACTAAAAGAGCTGGATCGCAAGCACGCACCTGATGCTGCTTGGAATCAGCACAGGAGCGTTTTGTAAAGGGAAGCTGTTTATTGCTTTCATTATCCATCACACATTTAAAGTCCCTATGAGACACGATAGCATTGTGTTTATTTTAAAGTTTGCCGACAGTTTCTGAAATGCCTTTACAGTAACATACGTCTTTCACGTATTTCTGTTAAGTCGTCATGACGTTTTCACATGGTACGTTTACGTGTTTAGGAAGAGAATCCCAGAGGAAGGAGGACTTCTGGGCAGGTATTTGATTTGTATTGTGTATTTATAAGGCGGTTTCGAAGCGCCAGGTATATTTAGGTGCTCGGTTTTCCTATTTTGATTGCAGCAACAGTTATCTTACATCCGGAACGCGTGAGTCCTTTTTCCCTCTTGCATCCAGAGCGTGTGGGTCGCCTTCTACCACCAGCCTCCGCAGAGCCTTGGGCGCACTGGAGAAACCCATCTGCCCAGGGTTAGCTTGATCGGGTGTGCATGCTTGCACAGTTTTGCCTTTGTGGTGAGTGGGACGTTTCATTTTGTGGCGGCGCGCTGCAATCATCATTGTTGCTATGTTGGGGCCATTGTGCACGTTGTGTGTTCTGTAATGGCCACCCTCTGCCCCAGCACTTGAGTGCCTCTGAGGGTTGCCATGGAGTTCTGTACACAAGGCTGCTGATTGGCCTGTCTGTTCTTAATTTTGCCAATGAGAAGCTGATTCCCCCCACCCGAAAGCCCACACTTTCTGTTCATCTGGTCCTCTGCCCATTCTGAGTCAAACTCTTTGCTGTCTTCAATGATAATGCACTGCGCTGATAGATTTTCACTCACTGCCCCTCATGACTGTGCCATGCCTACTTAACCATCACGTGAGTACTACTAATTAGTGGCTCCCTTTGCTTCACCAAAGTCATCTCACCTTCAAGATTCCCCATGCTCTTCAGTGACTCTGTATGCAGCCTCTCTGACTCATTCCCACTGCCAACAGCTACTTTGCTGCTGCTTCACTTGCTGTGCCATTCCCCCAAGTCTGTGCCTTTCTGACTGAAAATTGTTTTTAGCTGTGCCTCCTTCCTACTCTATGACCTTAATTCCCATTGGCCTACTGTGCCAAGTGGATAGGCTCATAACTGTGTTTTTCAGCTTCCTTTTTGCACTGTGGCCTTTCTGCTTAGCAAAAACTCAAAATTGGCTGTGTGCACTTCCTGCATTGTTTCCTTCAGCCTTATCTAGGATGGAACTTGATTGAGTGCACATACTGCACCGGGTTTCTTTCTTCCTTAACTAATACTGAACTTGCGGTATCAATTCTTTCTATCGCTGCTTGCTAGGTGCTCAACTGTTACTACCTTTTTAAAAACAGTGGTTGCTGCTGAGTACATCCTGTACTAAGTCCTGCACGCCCTACCTTGTCCTCAGTGCCCCCTGTACTATCTTGTCTCTCCACCCCCTGTGTTTTTTGACCAGCATCCTCTCCCATTTGCCTCAGTACAATCAGCCTGGTAAGTGTGGTCCTCACCACTGCAGCTAGCTATGTCTCTATCATCTCTCTTATTTTCTCTAACTGCTTCTCTATTTCCTATCCCTCTCCTATTGTTAAATCTGGCCCGAAGAAACTTAAGGACATACTGGGCTCCAACCAGGCCTTCCTGTTGCAGACACCTATGTCATGGCTTCTGCAAGAGAGACTGACCTCCTTTGTCGTTGCCTCACCTGACCTATGGACCCGGCACCTGGTTTGCTTTTCTCTCACCTACCGCCTCTTCTCCCATGATTTTGGACCCGCTGGGATGTCCTCCTTGACTTCTTCGCCATTTCCAGGGTCATCCTTAATGTCTATCTGAATGGCACCATCATGGTTCAGGGTCCTTAACCCAACCCTCATCCCTTTGACAGGCTCCCTTGCCTGCTGTGCCTTCCTCCTCCTCTGCACAGGCTCCCTTACCCTGCCGCACTGTATCGGCTCCCTTGTTGGCCTTGGCCCCTGTGCTGCTGGAAATGCATCGGAGGGACAGGGCCTCCGTATCCCTGTCCTTTACTGCTTTTTATCGTGTGTTGTGTCGTGTTTTCCGTGCAGGAGTCCATGTGGGACTCCTGGCGGTGCAGCTCTCTCTCTTGGTTTGGTGAATGGACCTGTGGGATACCCTTATGGCACCCATGGTGGGGGGTGCAACCCTGTGCGCCTAGTGTATGTTTTTGGGCACCTGTGGGTGGCCCACAGAGCAGGGTACGGGCTGGTGGCAGCTCCATGCTGAATTTGACAGGTGTGCGGAGTATCCTCCATTTTGGGATACCCCGGCCCTGCCATTGGGATCAGTTGATTCCGGATGGAAAACAAAAATGGCCTCTGCGGCCTCTTGCTTTCTATTACCCATTACCTTGTTTTCCCAAAGTCCTGGGAAGCCCTGACTCTGTCCCTTCCCCCCCGACTGGCTGTTGGATGGAAGTGCCGTATATGGTGTTGTTGTGAAGGCCCGACCAGACTAGCTGGAGCCTTCCCGGTGATGTATGTTGTGGGTGGGACCTGGGTGAATAAGAGTGTGTGACGAATATGCATTCTGTGTTGCGGATGTCTAGTATCTGGTGCTTGACACAATGACTGAGACAGCCCTGCCCGAAACCGGTATGAATGCAGTTTGGAGTGTTGAATGGCTCGGTACTTGTCCCAATAAACATAACTTGTGAGTGTCTGGAGAGAAGTGAATGGCCTGAATACCTCGTGTTCCTGTTTGGCTGCCTGCCTGCATGAATGCCCTTAGTCGTGATTGGATGCTTGAGTGTGATCCAGAGGAATGAATGGGAGATCAACAGTATATCTGGGGACCTCTCACTGCTAGGAATCGTGTTCAGAAGCTGAAGTCCACTACGACGAGTGACTGGAGTAACTGAAGCTTGACCTTGAAGCCCTGCTGGACGAGAAGAATTGCTGTTGCTCTCCTTCACAATCTGAAAGCTGCTGTGTCTCCAAGGACTGACCCAGAGAGGACCTGGTAAGGCGCCCTCTTCCCGAGCTATGAGGGACCATTGTGCACAGCTGATCTTTGCCAAGGCTCCCTGGTAGACAGACCTTCGACAGGCTGCAGACCCGAGACGAGGACTGCCGCGGAATCTCAAAGAGAAGCACCCGGACTGTTGTCCGCCACTGTCGACGACCGCTGTCGCCGTCCAGAGCCGCCGTGCTCCCGTTTGCCTAAGAACTTCAATTGATCATCGGACGCTCTCGTCTGCATCGTCGCCCGCTTTATACCGCTGGAGAAGGCCCGACCGTTGACGTGCCGAGGAGCATCCGCCGGTGGGTTTCCCGCCACCTAAGGACCACATAGATGCCGACAACTCGATGCCCTTGCTGGGCCACAGTTCTTCACCATCTCTTTGCGGTCCAGAACTATCGTCACCGAGGTGCCCCGCACGCCTCTTCCTTGCAGGACGCCAACGCTCTGTCGTCGACGAGCACCGCTAGGAACGAAGCTGCCACTTCACACCCGTAGTTCAACCTGTTCGCCGTCAACGTTCCTCGACCCGTGACTCCTGCCTTAAAGGGAGGGCACTCAAGAAGGGCCGTCCATTCCCCGACACCGAACGCCGAGTTCCTCGACGCCTCTCGGCGATCCGTGGCTCCTGCTTTAAAGGGAGTCACTCAAGAAGGATCGGTCGACGCGTCTTCAGAGAACTCTACTCCACCAGGTACATTGGGTGGGGGGTAAAACCTTTTATAGGAGGAAATAAGAACAATACATGGACTGGGCTTGTGCTATATATCTTTATTTACAGGTTGCCCAGGTGAGGGATCTCCACACAGAACTGTGGGGTCAGCATTCTGCCTATTGTTTCAACCATCTTTTGTTCCTGCCTATCTCTATTGCTGGTTTCCTCGTTATTAATCTGTGTGACATTTTAACAGTACAGTTGATGCACTTTAATGAGATTTGATAACTTTGGTGGTACCACTTTAGAATTGTATATATTTATCATTGTTGACTTCCGAGTACAAAGTGCATTATTGTGATCATGTACATACCTTTGAATATTAATTATATAAAGACTGTGTTTTCAGTAATACAGTGTGTGGACATTCCTTTGTGGGGGGTTCGGGGACTACACTGTACTTAAGAACCAGCCTGCATCACCTCCTGAGAAGCTAGGCCTTGATTGCTCGACTACGTTACCAATAATAGAGAATCTTGGCTGGGGTCCTCTGTGCCTCTCCTCTACAATATAGAGCGGAAGTATAGACACCCCCTACCAGTCTTTACAGCCCCTCCGCCATATCCCAATGGCTCTCCTGCCACCCTCGGGGAGGGGGGTGGGTGGGGGAACCATCGTCCCCTGCCCCCCATGGAAGACTTTCAAAGATGGCAAGGTGCTCCATATTGCTACGCTTAACTCTCGCTCTGCTGTCAAACACTCGTCTGACATCTGCAACCTCCTTGAATGCATGGATCTTGATGTGCTCCACATCAGAGACCTGGTTCAAGTACAGCTTTGTCACAAGCTTTGACACACTCCTCCCTGAAGGATACAAGATCCTCTCTTGGCTCAGGCCCAGGTGTTCGGGAGGGGGAGTGGCATTGATCTTCCCAGAATGGATACCTGTCGTCAGCCTACTCCTCCTTCGAATTCTTAGTCTGCAGGCTCTCTCTCCTAAATCTTCTTTCCTCATGGCCACCAGGACAGTCTATTTATTAATTTGTATTTTTAAAGTGCTCACACACTCCAGGGGGCATCAAGGTGCTTTTACAGGAATATGTCTCTTAGTTGCATATTTATAACACGCTTAATGCCCAGAGGTTTCTAAGCGCGGACCCGGTGATCGAACCTGTATTGCTTTGTGTCGTCTTGTTTCCAAGGCAAGCACGTTACAGCTGAGCTATCCTCCCAGTCCACACTCTTCCTCTCGGAATGGGCTGACCTGGTCTCCTCTGTGGCCTTCCTCCTGCTGGGTGACCTCAACAACCATCTAGACTCTCCTGACTCCTCGGAACCTTTCTGTAATCTGCCAGGTGTATCGACCCACGTTCAAGTTATTATGCTGCAACCTTTGGTGCTGTGGGCTTAGAAAATCCAAGATGGCCGAAAAGCCCACAATTGCGCCAGAATCCAGGAAAACCGTGCAGTTTTTGCACACACCAAAATGGTCGCCTGACCCGCCACCCACCAGTGCGAGCGTGATGGGCCAGAAGCACCATGAGTGAAACGTGGTGCCAAAGGAAAAACAGCAGTGCCTGTTAGCTCAAAAAGCACTTTGAAATCACCTTTTGTTTCTGTGAATGCAAGCTCAAAATGCCTATTTCAAACAATGCAAGATATTCAAAAATCTTACTGAACACCAGCAGACGTCTGGTAGAATGAAGTCTTGTGTGCATACCAAATCTGGAAAGATGAAGAGCCTAAAATAATGTTCATAACAAAACTGGCTGAGCTGTGGATGCCAGCAGCTTAAGTGAAATGGGATTAAAGCCACTAAAATCGAAATGTTTAAAATAAATGAGTGATCTACTTTTGAGTGTCACATAGGTTGCAACTGTTTAAATGTGATAGTTTTTAACTTAGAATCAGCGTTCTAGCTGCATGTGTCAAAATTGTAAGTTTGATTTGAATGAAGAAAAATGGGAACAAAAGTGACCTTTGGCTGAAGCCTGGCTTAAAGGGACTGAATTCTGCCTGGCAACTACCCTCCGACAGGAGATGAAACTTGCGCAGCAACTGTATTCACAGGCCTGGCCTGCCTTCTGCTGCCCCACCAAAAGGAGATCACACCTCTCTGATTGAATCAGGGGAGGGGTGCCTGAGACTGCAAGGAAACGGAACAATGAACTTCCCTTTGCTCCAAGCAATTGCTAAATCATGGGGTCGTAAATGGCTTCCTCTTGGAGGGAAATGGAAGGGGCACTGCCTCTGTGAGCCAGCTAAGCTTGGAGGAAGTGGACAAACCAGAAATTCCCCCATGTGCTTTGGGAAACCACACCCCTCTGGGCCAGAGCATAATTTTAGAAAGATGGATAATTCATAGTACATGATTGTCAAAATTATATCAATAATATCATTATTCCTATGATTTTTCTGTGCACATTTTAAGAGGTGTTAGGACTCTGTGGTATGTTCTGGGGGGTAGTAGCGGAAAATAGGGTATTACTCCAAATGTCTGTATGTTAAAAATCTGACACTTCATCATCTGATGCACATATTCCTTGCGCACATTTGTGTAAATTCTGGAAAAGTTTAGAGGTTGTGTTCTGGATGAAAAGGGCAGAATTCTGTCAGAAGTGAACACATCTTACAAAGACGGGGATCGGATGGTTTGGCGCTACAAAAAATGTTAACCAGACATATAATATTAGAAAAATTGTACATAGATAAATATGCATTGGTATCAAAAATAGATTTGCGTGCAAAGTGACAAGGGGAGTGTTCTTTCTGTATGCCATGAAAATGATGCCAGATGACTCGCAACTCAGTTCCCCAATTGGGATCCTCAGAGGGTTGGGCATAGAAAGTCAGCTTTCCCACCCACTTTCAAAAGACATAAAAAGAGCCACTGAGACCCAGGTAGGGACATTCACTTTCCACTTCAAACTGATTTCTTGCGAAGCGCTTTGCCAGAAGACTCCAGAACCAGAACTTAGAATGCAGGCTTCAGAACTTAAAGCAGAGGGGCCAATCCACAAGCTGAATCCTCTTCAGCAGGCCTCAAAATCTTTTGCAACCTGATATTCAACAGCCGGTCGAACTGTTTGATTCTGGCTAGAACCCAGAAAGCAGAGCTGTATCCAGAACCGCAGTGACCCAGGCCAGACCGCTGTGCAGTGCCAAGAACTTTTGCCAGATCCAGACCAGCAGAGCAGAGAGAACCGCAGCTAAACCTGTTGACCAGATCTGTGACGAGGCCCATTCCTTCCAAAATTAGGAGTGAGTATCCATCCAGAGCTGTGCAGAACCAATCTCTAAGTCTAAAATAATCTCATCCCATCCATTTCAACCTATTTAGAACTGCATAGAAATCGTGTGTCCCTTCTGTGATTTCAAACCTGTGGGTGTCATTTGAATCTTACTTTATTTCTGAGAACCTACCTCCACTAAATTGAACCATACGTGCTAGGAGCGAGATTTAACTTTCATTTTAAAGCTAAGCTTTCCAACAAGCCCAAAACCGACTTTCTACTCCTTATAGTTTTTCCGTAATCGCGCTTTACGCACTCGGAAAAAGTGCCGCGAATTGCAATTTGGCTCAGTTTTACCACACGTTAAAAATCGCTGTCTTTTGCTTCCATTGCTGAAATTCGTTTTCAGCCTGATAATCCCTCATGAATCATTGCTAGCGTTGACCTGAACTAATTCAAAGTAGCTGTCACCTACCCTATCTCCTATAGGGAATTAAAATCATTTTTAGCATATTTTCACTTCTTTGCAAATCACATTTAAAAGTATTTTTGCCTGTGTTTTAAAATCATCCCTGTTGCTTTAAGCTTGCTAGGGGGGAACTAGAATTGGTATTGCATTTGATTGATTGTATTCCTGAAAATTGTGTGCTCACCTTCCATCTCCTTATATTGCATAGAGGGGGGGGGGGAGTGAATTGTCAAAAGAAAAAGTGATCATATTATCTCTTGTGGAAACCATCTGTTATTTCTGTGCTGCATTCTTTTCCATCATTGCAATTCCTTGAAACCATAAAAGCATTCTCAGCTACCTTATCCTCTCTATACCAACTCCTAAGTAATTAAAAAAGTGTGCTAGTGTAAGATTATCCATTGCTGATCACTGTCATATTCATAAGTGTGCTATCAAATATTATATAAATAAATTAAGTGTGTTATATATTTAATATTTCAAATAAATCTTTTAATTTGCAAAACAAACCTACTTCTTGGCTCAGTGAGGTCAGGGGGATTCAAAGAGAAGGGTGTTATACAAGGGTTTATCATCCAGATCTATGAACTTGTCATAAAAAAATATACAAATAAGGGCTTCCCTTGGGCATCCCAGACTAGGCATTGAGTTAGTTGGAGTGCTGAATTGAAGTCACTTAACAAATCTATGCGATTCTCTCTCCCTCTCTATCATACCTTCTAGCTCAACGCACACAGAGGGCCACACTTTGCATGCCATCATCTCTACTGACATCCCTCTCACTACCTCCCTCTTGGACTGACCACTCTTGGCTCTCTTCACACTTGAAGCTCTCTTCTCCCCTTGCATCGGCCTCGGCCACTTGTTTCAAAGTCACCAGATCCATGAAGAGTGACATCGGCTGCCTTTGCCTCCTACTTATGCGCCTGACCCGCACCATGAAACAGCCCTCACTAACTAATCTCTGTATCTCCAACTCCCTTGATACTCTTGGCCCTGTCATGAGGGTCCGACTGATGCCTTCCAAAAAGTGCAACTCTGATCTGGCTGCCCTTAAACGCAAGTGTAGGGGAGCTGAGCGGAAATGGTATGCGTCTGGTGGACCCTCTGACAAACTTGCCTGCCGCCTCCTCCAAAGGCAATATCGACTCTGCATCCACACTAAGAAAATAGTCTTTATTGAAGCCCGCATCTCTGCGGCATCAAACACAGACAAACTTTTCAAAGTTTGTAAGCAACTGGCTAATCCAGCAGCAGCAGCCTCCTCTTCTGTCACACCCACCCAGAACCTTTGCTCGGTCCTGGCTGCACACTTCACAGCAAGAACTCAAGACATCCTTTCCTCTCTCACTTCCACACCACAATATACAGCAACACCTCTGGAGTCGCCCTGGGCTCCTCTCACCCCCATCACACCTAATGAGATCGCCAGACAAATCCTGTCTATGAAGGCCTCATCCAAACAGGTGGACCCCTGCCCCTCCAAAACCATCAAGGACAAATTGAATCTCTTGCTCCAGACTTGACTGATCTCTGCAATCTCTTTTGCCACTAGAGGTTTCCCTACTTCTCTTACACTCCATTGTGCACCCTCTGATTAAGAAACCCTCTACCGACCCCTCCCTTCCGGCATACTACAGCCCCAGCTCTATCACCTCTTTGCTGGGCAAACTCCTTGAGAAGCTGGCTATCTCTCATCTCACCCTCCACACTGAATTCGCTGGTTGCCTCCACGACCACCAATCTGGCTTTAGAGACAAATAAACTGCTCTTCTGAAGATCTGCTCATAACACTCCCACTGTCCTCATTCTTCTTGACCTCTCCTCTGCCATTGACACGGTAACCACAACATCCCGATCACACGTCTCCATGACAACCTGGGAATGGCAAGTCAGGCTCTGGCATGGTTAACCTCCTTCCTTTCCGACCGCCCATCCCAGGTGAAACATTGGTCCTTTCTCTCCTATTACTTTTTCATCTTGCGGCGTTGGCAAGGGTTGTAACCTATCCCCCTGGTTCTTCAATGTCTACATGGCTGCCCTTGCATGTGTGATTGCCGCTTTCATCTCTAAATTCCAGTGTTATGCGGATGACGCGCAACTCTCATTCATGCTACCCTCAGCCACCTTCTCTCCCTCACTCGTATCTGTCGGTAATTCAGTCATGGTGTGCTGCAAACGACCTCTGCCTCAACGCCAGTAAGACTGAGATCATTTGCACTCCCACTCACTCTGGCTGGCCTCAATTGGCCCTGCGCCTGCACCCACCTGCGAGGCAAAAAACCTTGGGCTCATCTTCGACTCCACGCTCTCCTTATCCACTCACATTTCAGACATCTCTAAAAAGTCCAACTACCAGCTGCACCTCAGAGGTACTCTTCCTTTACCCATTGGCTCACTGTCTCCAGAGCCCTGGTTCACTCTAGGCTGGACTACTGCTATAGGCTCTTTCTCAACCTCACTGCCTCTGCAGGGCATCCAGAACAGCAAGACTTATCCTTGGCCTCAAGCCCAGGGACTGGTGCTGAAATCCCTTCACTGGCTCCCAGTGGCTGCAAGGATCAAGTTCAAGACCCTCTGCATAGTCTACAATGCTTTCTGGGGCCTGCGACCGACCTATCTGCAACAATGTCTAATACTGTACCTCCCGAGCCCTCTGCTCATCTATCTCCAACTTTCTGTGAGTGAGCCAGTTCTCCAAGCAGAGATTTGGAGGGAGATCTTTATCCTCTGCAGGGGCCTCCCTCTGGAAAAGCCTCCCTGCCGCCCTCTGCCTTGAGCCTGATCTCCTTAAGTTCCAGAAATTCTTTGACATTCCTCTTTCCCCTCTACTTTCTCTCTCCCTCTACCTTGCTAACCTTTCTCTTCCTCCTTTTCCACACAGCTTGCCGACTGGCTGCCGGGTGTACCTGAGTCTCACAGGTCCCTGGCACCCTCGCCAGTCCTCTTGCACTTGCCTCATTGCTGCTGCTCTTGGTCAATGACCCATGAGAATGGCATTCTGTCATAATTTACCCAGTTTTCTGACCACTGGGTGCACTTGGATTCCCCCCACACCCCCTGTACAGTCTGTGCACTTGCACAATCTGAACGTACCATGCCTTGAAGATCGTCTATCTTCTGTCCCCCTCCTTACATGGTGGCGCCACAGTGCACTTGGAAAGAAACTGCAGAATCATCAGATTTCCTGTTATTTACTCTGTTCGTTGTATTATATGCACTTACTCTGCCTGTGCAGACTTGTATCGTTAAGAAATTCAAGGGGTCTTTTTTTCTTTTTTTTTTTTTTCTTGTTCCCTCCCTCCTTTAGCGCTTTGAAACACTTGCCTTGTGTATAGGCGCTTTACAAATACACATTACCATACCATTCTTCTGCGATGGCATGATTTCTTTAACTTTACTGCCTTTACGAGGTGAGGGGTTCTGATTGGAACATTGCAGGGGGATGTGTCTGACTTTACCACTCAGTGATACCAGGCGGTGCATTGAGCGGTACCGGCCAGAGTCTGTCTGTACCACAAGATGTCTTTCTTGATTTCCCCATTCCCCCCCTCCCTCTCCGGGCATTTCCTCAGCTGTCTCTGTGTAGGACAGAGTTCCTTAATTTCCCTGCTTTGTCTCACTGTCTAGGTGCCTGCATGTTCTATTAGTAAACAGTGAAAATGCAGACTCCTATATAGCCTTGCCAGCAAGATAACAACAATGAGTATTTTGCCTTAAAAATGGCCATATTATAGGCAGGGGTCTTCAATCTGTGGGGCATGTGATCCAGAACGGCGAGAAAAGAGCAAATACTTTTTTGCTTCACTTGACCGTGCACATGCTCAGTCAGTGCAACTTGATGGGGGTGTGTCACAAAACAGGAAATAAACGCATTTGGATCGCGCGTCCAGGCTGCATTGTTTCTTCTTGCTGGTGCCGCCAGTGTCTTCTTGCTTGGCAAGGGATACCGCTTCCTGGCTCATCCACCCACAACACAGTCGGAGAGGGTACCAGGAAGCAAGCGTTTCAGGCCTTCCTGGTCCCTCTGCTTCCCTCTCCCCCTGTGGTCCCACGAAGGCGAACGCGTAGGGAGAGGAGGCGAGCAGGGGGGCTGGATCACTGCAATGCAGGTCTCCCCGCCCCAGGGGTCACGGGGGAGAGGAGATGAGCAGGGACGGAAGCATGCATTGCTGGTGTTGTATGATATTCGGCCCCCACGGCAGATTGCTGAGCTTCAGCAATCTGCCGTAGGGGAGCCGGATATCGTACAACACCGGCCCACCTGCTTTGGCTGCCCTTCTGCCTCGTCACCCCTGTGGTCCATGAGACGGCATTGGTCGAGTCCGAGATCCGGCATCGGATGTCGGCACCCGGCCTGCCTGAGCCATGACCAGGCTTTACCAAGCCCTCAGCTTCACAGAGTGAAGCTGGGTGTTCGGTGTCCTAATCTTCGCGGTGCTCCTTTCCCCAGCCGTCACTCGTGCATTCCTGGCTCAGTTTGCTCATCACATTTTTGTTTTCTTCTGTCCTTAAAGGGAAACCACGGGAATCAATCGGCCATGTACATCTCTGTGGCGGGGCGGGGGGGGTGAGGGTGTTCACTGTGGAAAGCAGGCATTCTTCATGCTGGACACATTATTGTTGTTCAAATGTGCATTTTACACTTTCATAGGAAATTCATTTCCAAACTCAGAAATGCTGCTGAAAGATGCGTTCACTAGTTTTCTTTGAGGTGTTTTTTGGTCAAAGCCCCACACCTGTAATTTGTGTGCCCCTTGCTTTATGTTTTATCACAGGTTATATTTATGAAGATGTTATGTTTATCAAACTGGTTAATCACACATAAATGCTTCTGTGGTGCTGACAGCAGTAATTAGGAAATTCACCTGGGTTCATTGGTTTTCACTACAGACCGAAACCCATTACCCAGCCTAACCCATCCCTTGGCCAAACACATTTTATAGCACCTACTTTTTTATAAGTTATTTGCAAAAAGTCATTTGATTAACACGTTTTGCATATATTTTTTATTTTTGTTTGGTTAAATTTAACCTTAAACATTAAAAGAAACAATATATCAATACACATAATTATATTTTGCATATATAACGTCTCGCCAACAGTCTGTCAAACTGCTGAGCTACCCCGGTAGCCATCTACTATAGAGCGAGTCAATGCACTAAAATCACTGCATTACTAACAGTACTTTGTGTACACCAATGCCATAGAAGTGATTTAAAAAAAAAAAAGTGGAATTCATATATCTCTTCCTGCTGTGGGTGCCATATGTTGCAGAGAAGCCAGGGACCCTCGTGTCTGGCATGGCAGCCGCAGCAGAGTCTGCTGCTACTTCAGCGCATTCACCAAACTGCAGTAAAAGATAAATGGCTATTACACAATGTTTCCGAAGTTATCTCGGAGGGTTAAGCACTACTGTGTCGGAATCTATGTAAGATATGTGGATGAATTATTGGAATGCCAGCAGGCTGGACTTCTCAGCTATTCTAGGTAGGGAATAGAAAGGGTAAAATATAACGGGCTGATGCTCTGTCATTTTTTGTCTCTGTGATGGAGTATGAGCCACGTTTTCAGGTATGTGCTCTGATTGCTCTGTTCTTTTTGCCAGTTGGGGTGGACTGGCTGTTGAGATGGATTTCTGAACTCTGTCCTGGAGGGGCAGAGGTTCAGCATGCCAGCCTAGTTTCTTGGAACACGGTAACCTCTGGACAAGCCAGACCAATCACGGTAGCGATCGCGGCGGTCAAGACTAGGTCTCAAGAGGGGTGAGGGTGACTGAAAGCCCGCAATGAGCACACAAAGCAAGGACACTTACAAATTACTCCAAGCAGGTGTTATATTAAAAATATAGACACATTTATTACAAGGCCTTTGTAACATTGACCGTAGCGAGAAATCACAATAAAACTCAAGTAAACCAACACATCACAATCAAATACAATATATATACACTTACTAACGAGTTAGACGCACAAAATGTGCATACCACCTAGATGGGGAGGAAAACAGGCAGTGCAAATAATAGTTAGACCCAGTCCGCCTTCAGAGGCACCTAACTAGAAGGAAGTCCGAGCCCTACGAAGAGTGGAGCCTTATGCTCAAAAGTACCTGTGGGTGCCAACGGGCAAAGGGGGGGTCTCCTTGAGGGAATCGGGCAGTTCAGTTCGGTGAACAAATGAAGATGAACAGAGCTCCGCGACTCAAGCGCAGCCTCCACTGTGGGCAGAAGCAGAGCGTGAGTACGGAAAGGTGTGCTGTTTGACATAGCGGGGGAAAAGCTATGGGCTACTGCAGGAGGGTGACCAGTTTCTAGCAATGCTACTCACCGGTCCCTGATGCAGGCAGACCCAGGCTTCTCCGCGTCAGTTTCAGTGCTGGCAGGTTCAGATACGAGCAGGGGACGTCTCGGCGTCGTGTAGATTCCGCAGCAGCAGAAGTTAGAGCGGAAGATGTCCCAAACGCAGTGAACCCGCACAGTTTGTTACCACAGCAAGGCAACGGAGCGGCCGTGTGTATTTCAGCCAAATGTACACTGCTCACTTCAGACCTGGGAATGCCAAGTGTTCGAATCGTGTGAGAGTGGCAAGGACTTGTAACACAACACAACCTGACGGCTGTTACAGAGCAAGACTCCTGGGTAGGCTGGTCAGTCTGCTGGATGGCCCAGAGACCCTTCCGAAGGCTTACGTGCAGGAGATGGTGAAGATGCCGAGAATAGTTGTTCCCACTATTCCAAGGGGTCGAAGTACCAGTACAGGCCTTCTCGTTCGATCAAAGGTAAAAAGGGTTTCACAAGGCGACAGCAGTGCAGAGGAGCAGTCCTTCAGCGGGTCACCAGCGATTCCTCGGTTCAGCCTCTTGGTTGCAGGATACTTGGCTCCTGTATTCCTTCGTTCGTGAGAACTCAGGAGATCGACATGGTAGTGGTGTTTCAAGCCCCCTCTTATCCACGGTTCCCTTTGCGCCAAAACGGAGGGGACCCAATAGGAGATCTGCTCACAAAACACTCACACCATACGTGGACCTATCACGGACCACGGTGGTCGCAGGCATTAGACGCCAAAAGGAGCTCAAAAACACAAAGAAACGATCGCTGCCACCAGTCCCGTCAGTGATTCACTTGCACCGTTCATTAACAATCTAGGGCCTGTAGAAGACTAGAGACCCAAGAGAGCAGTAACCTAGCTTACAGTGCCCTCTTGTGTCATGTTGCGCGAAAGCTGCAACACGATAAAGAAACTACGGAAAACGTTTCCCGGTACTGACTGTCTTAAGGGCATGTCAGTTTCCCCATAAGAATGGAGCGAAAGCCCAGAGGAGTGCGGCAGAAGGCTGCACTTCTCTGGCAAAGTCTAGATCACAGTGAAAACAACAGCAAAAGGTTTAGGAGTTGCCACATGGAAGGAAAATTACCCACAATTCAGAAATCTTTCCCAACACTGGCCTATAGGGAACTTTGGAGATTTCCCAGTAGGACCCGGCACCCTAGGTCCCTTTTGTGTGCGGAGAGGGTGTACACTGACTGGCAGAGAGTAGTGCGCAAGTATTGGTACCATCAATCTGGTAAGTGCATAATATTTTTGTCATAGAGCCAATTTGTGTAGCTGCAATTGAAAAGGTACAATCATCCCATCTAGGACAGGCTGCTAGGCAAGACTGTATGCAGTAACCCTGTGGGAGACTACACCATCTTGTCCTCTTGGTATTGGTTAACCCACCTATTGCTACAGGTCTGTACTACACCAGTTGGTAGTGACTGAGCAGCTAAACTTGTCAATCTCAAGAACGGTAAATGTGAGCTGTAGCATCGAAATCCACGAATACAAGTATCCACATAACACTTACACTCAAGGTTTTCTAGTAAAATATTTATTTAATGGTCCGTTTTAAATCCGCATTCGGGGGTCAGAGGGTATGGCTCGGAGTTGCCGCGATCGGTAGGTCTCCATAAGAGCTCCTGACTAGTGCGACGCATCGAGCGGAAGATCGCAGAACTCTGCCACGATTATGCCCAGAAATTGAAGGCCGTTGTGGGAACAGCTGCTGCAGATTTCGCCTGAGCCAGGTTCAGTTTCGATGCCGTACAGCCGAGATGCGAGGCGGAAAACCTATGCGGCAAGAAAATGGCGGCCACCAGCCAGCATCCCGAACACCAGCTCTGAGGGGGAGGCGCAGGCGAGACAGAAGAGCCCTGGCCGCCGAATGAAACTGTCCTATGCAGCCGCGAGTAGATACGAGTCCCGACTGTCTCCCTCTATCCATCAAGAACCGGAGCAGCTACAGGGGCTCTCTATTCTCTGGACCCACCCCCCCCCCTTTTGCTGTCTTGCGCTGCCCCCTTCCATCCCCCAAGCCCCGCTCTGTGGACATCGAGGATCCAATGCAGGTCGGCCCCGACTTTCCCCGCGGGTAACGCTCGCCTGGGAGCTCTGCGCAAGACGAGACGGACTGCTGGCAGACGAGGCGCGGACCCGCTCGCCTGCAGTCCTGGATCCTTTGCACCCTGCCCAGTGACGCCTCCAGCCACCCTGGGCTGCGGAGGGAGCCGGCGGGTGTGAGGAGCTGGAGCACCTGATGAGGAGGCACAGGGGGTGAGCCACACCCGGGACTGGCCTCTGCACTGGCAACAGCCACCCCCTTCCCTCTAGCAAAGAGCAGAAGCATACGGGCAGCCGGAGAAAAGCACTCTGATCCTCTACACCAGGGGTGCACAACTGATTTTGACAGAGGGCCGAAAGTACCTTACATGAGGGCTATAGTGGGCCGAAAAGTAAAAGTGGGCGGGGCGGTAGGCGGGACATGTCAGGAGGCTTTTTCAACCCCCAATTTGTATTAAACACGTGGAAAAAGAATATGTTTTTGAGGGGTAACTATTTTTATTGCATTTCAAACTTACATTTTGTACTACACATTTTCCATTGTTATAATTTATTTCGATTTAGTTATTGCATGCAAACACTATGCCCCCTATCCCTCACCCCCCAAGCAAACACTATGCCCCCTGTCCCTCACCCCCAACCAAACACTATGCCCCCTGTCCCTCACCCCCCAAGCAAACACTATGCCCCCTGTCCCTCACCCCCAACCAAACACTATGCCCCCTGTCCCCCTCACCCCCCCAACCAAACACTATGCCCCCTGTCCCCCTCACCCCCCCAAGCAAACACTATGCCCCCTGTCCCTCACCCCCCAAGCAAACACTATGCCCCCTGTCGCTCATCCCCAAGCAAACACTATGCCCCCTGTCCTCACCCCCAACCAAACACTATGCCTCCTGTCCCTCACCCCCCAAGCAAACACTATGCCCCCTGTCCCTCACCCCAACCAAACACTATGCCCCCTGTCCCCCTCACCCCCCAAGCAAACACTATGCCCCCTGTCCCTCACCCCCCAAGCAAACACTATGCCCCCTGTCCCTCACCCCCCAAGCAAACACTATGCCCCCTGTCCCTCACCCCCAACCAAACACTATGCCTCCTGTCCCTCACCCCCCAAGCAAACACTATGCCCCCTGTCCCTCACCCACCAACCAAACACTATGCCCCCTGTCCCTCACCCCCAACCAAACACTATGCCCCCTGTCCCTCACCCCCAACCAAACACTATGCCCCCTGTCCCTCACCCCCAACCAAACACTATGCCCCCTGTCCCTCACCCACCAAGCAAACACTATGCCCCCTGTCCCTTACCCACCAAGCAAACACTATGCCCCATGGCCCTGTCACCCCCAACCAAACACTATGCCCCCTGTCCCTCACCCCAACCAAACACTATGCCCCCTGTCCCCCTCACCCCCCCAAGCAAACACTATGCCCCCTTTCCCTCACCCCCCAAGCAAACACTATGCCCCCTGTCCCTCACCCACCAAGCAAACACTATGCCCCCTGTCCCTCACCCCCAACCAAACACTATGCCTCCTGTCCCTCACCCCCCAAGCAAACACTATGCCCCCTGTCCCTCACCCACCAACCAAACACTATGCCCCCTGTCCCTCACCCCCAACCAAACACTATGCCCCCTGTCCCTCACCCCCAACCAAACACTATGCCCTATGGCCCTGTCACCCCCAACCAAACACTATGCCCCCTGTCCCTCACCCCCAACCAAACACTATGCCCCCTGTCCCTCACCCACCAAGCAAACACTATGCCCCCTATCCCTCACCCCCAACCAAACACTATGCCACATGGCCCTGTCACCCCCAACCAAACACTATGCCCCCTGTCCCTCACCCCCAAGCAAACACTATGCCCCCTGTCCCTCACCCCCCCAAGCAAACACTATGCCCCCTGTTCCTCACCCCCAAGCAAACACTATGCCCCCTGTCCCTCACCCCCAAGCAAACACTATGCCCCCTGTCCCTCACCCGCAACCAAACACTATGCCCCCTGTCCCCCTCACCCCCCCAAGCAAACACTATGCCCCCTGTCCCTCACCCTCCAAGCAAACACTATGCCCCCTGTCCCTCACCCCCCAAGCAAACACTATGCCCCCTGTCCCTCACCCTCCAAGCAAACACTATGCCCCCTGTCCCTCACCCCCAACCAAACACTATACCCCCTGTCCCCCTCACCCCCCCAAGCAAACACTATGCCCCCTGTCCCTCACCCCCCAAGCAAACACTATGCCCCGTCCCTCACCCCCCAAGCAAACACTATGCCCCCTGTCCCTCACCCCCAACCAAACACTATGCCCCCTGTCCCTCACCCCCCAAGCAAACACTATGCCCCCTGTCCCTCACCCACCAAGCAAACACTATGCCCCCTGTCCCTCACCCACCAAGCAAACACTATGCCCCCTGTCCCTCACCCACCAAGCAAACACTATGCCCCCTATCCCTCACCCCCAACCAAACACTATGCCCCATGGCCCCCTCACCCAAACCAAACACTATGCCCCATGGCCCCCTCACCCCCAAGCAAACACTATACCCCAAACACACTCTCAAGCATGCACCCATACAGACCCGAACCCCCCGCCCCCAACGCAGCACACACATTCTCAAGCATGCACCCATACAGACCCGAACCCCCCCACCCCCCAACTCAGCACACACATGCACCCATACAGACCCGAACCCCCCACCCCCCAACTCAGCACACACATGCACCCATACAGACCTGAACCCCCCCATCCCCCCCAACTCAGCACACACACATGCACCCATACAGACCTGAACCCCCATCCCCTCCAACTCAGCACACAAAAAACATTCAAATACAAACATTCATACACATCCAACACCCCCCCACCCCCGCATCTCAACATACACACAAAATACATTAAAATTCCAACATTCATACACATCCGACACCCCCCCCCACCCCCGCATCTCAACATGCACACAAAATACATTAAAATTCCAACATTTATACACATCCGACCCCCCCCACCCCCGCATCTCAACATGCACACAAAATACATTAAAATTCCAACATTCATACACATCCGACACACCCCCCACCTCCGCATCTCAACATGCACACAAAATACATTAAAATTCCAACATTTATACACATCCGACCCCCCCACCCCCGCATCTCAACATGCACACAAAATACATTAAAATTCCAACATTCATACACATCCGACACACCCCCCACCTCCGCATCTCAACATGCACACAAAATACATTAAAATTCCAACATTTATACACATCCGACCCCCCCCCACCCCCGCATCTCAACATGCACACAAAATACATTAAAATTCCAACATTCATACACATCCGACCCCCCCACCCCCGCATCTCAACATGCACACAAAATACATTAAAATTCCAACATTTATACACATCCGACCCCCCCCCACCCCCGCATCTCAACATGCACACAAAATACATTAAAATTCCAACATTCATACACATCCGACCCCCCCACCCCCGCATCTCAACATGCACACAAAATACATTAAAATTCCAACATTCATACACATCCGACATACCCCCCACCTCCGCATCTCAACATGCACACAAAATACATTAAAATTCCAACATTTATACACATCCGACCCCACCCCCCCCCCATCGCAACATACACACACAAACATAAAGTAAAACAGACCCGACACAAACACAAACAGACCACTTACCGGAGACGTGCTGGAACTGGAAGGCAGGTAAGCGGCAGGAACGCTGGAATCGTACTATGGCTGGCGTGGTCCAAGGCTGAAATGCCTTCCGGCATCAAGCCTTATGGACCACGCCAGCCGTAGTGCTGGCCCTCCATTGGGTCAGCACACACACACTACGTGGCTCGTAGGAGCAACGTGGTGCATGTGTGCTGAGCGAATGACGGCCAGCGTTTTGTCCGGCCCGGAAGACAACAAAGACTTTCCTAATGGAGGGCGGCCCATTAGGAAAGTCTTTGTGCCTCGCGGGCCGGACAAAAGAGCATGGCGGGCCGCATGTTGTGCACCCATGCTCTACACTATCCTCTCCACCACCAGCTGAAGGTTGGTGGGGATCCGGCTATCGAGGCGATCCCCTTGGCCAAGGGAGCCCAGGTCCCCGTACAGTACCAAAGACATCCCGGGGGCAGACCCCAGACTGCTTCAAAGAATGTCTTCCGGAGAAACACACGCCGAACAGGAGGCCCCTTCGCCGTGAAGCAGGGGACCCTGCAGGAAGCATATCATAGTGGCGTGGCTGGGAGACTCCGTACTGCAAAAGCGCCCCATGTCCCAAGAGCCGGAGCACCTCTCCGCATTTTCGAACACTCTATTGCCCTCCTACCAGCGGGATCCTCCCGTAAATTGATCTGCCCTGCCCTGGGGGTATTCCCCTGCCATGAATGAGTTTGAAGCGCTAGAGACCCTATTCTCCAGCCCTAATTAGTGAAGCACTGAGAGCGCCGGGCCGCCAAGTGCTGGTCTATGTGGGGAACCAAGGGTCAGGAAGCCAGTACCACCACACGCGCCTGCAAGATCCAGCTCCCTGGGTGCCCCCCACCTTTTCCCAAGGGTAAAGGGCACCAGAGAGGGTCTCATTGCGAGTGTGAAGAGGCAATCTACATCCCACACAACCACAAGTTTCACTCCCAGGCGAAATGGCAAAAAGTGGGAAGGCATCCAGACAGACAGACATTGCAGCACTAATGAGTGGCACAACCACGGGAAAAAGCGGGGGGGACCAGGGGATCCAGCAATGAGTTCAACCCCAGTTCAGAAGGCCTTGACCTAGCACATTCAGCCACAAAATCTGACCTACAAGACCACTAACGAAGGAGATCCAAAAAGTCACAGAGGAGGTCACGGAAAAAAGATCAACTCCCTCGACAAAGAGTAGTGGCTGCGGAGCACCGCGCTGCCGAGATCGAAACTGAGCTCTGACCAAAAAAGTAGAGTGGGAGCAGGGCTGGGACAGAATAGCAGCCCCTGAAGCGAGATGCAAACTGCTGGAAGCAAAACAGGAGGACGAGAAAACCAGTCCCGGTGAAATGACATCCGCCTGCGGGGGATCCTGTCCTCGATCCCTGACACAGACCTGAAAAGCTATGTGTCGACTTGTTCAGGTTCATCATAATGCTCCCGGACAGCTCACCATTGGAATTGGACCGAGTCCATAGAACGGTCCCAAGGCAAGCATCTGCGTCTCCTCCGGATGTCCTCGCTAGAGTACACTTCTTTCAAGTTAAGGAAGAGATCATGTGAGAAGCCAGAGTGATGCATCAAATTACCTTTCAGGGCTCCACAATCCTTCTCTATCAGGATCTAGCGAACTCCACTCTTCAAAAACGAAAAGCCATGAGGGCACTCGCAGAATGGCTGCGCGAAAGGAAGATCCCGTACCACTGGGGATCCCCAATGTCTGTGAGCTTCACCTGGGAGGGGACTCGGCAACAAATCCACTCTCCAAAGGAAGCGGAAAGGTTCATGGGCGTCGACGTGGAGAGTCAGAATCTGAGGGGACGACCCCGGCAGGCCCCAAGAAAGCAAACGGGGTCATCCTGGACGAAAGTCAATAGAAGGCGCAGGATCTGCGGTCCTCCCCGCAAAGAGCCCAACCCAGGCTGAATAATCTCAACATTGTCTGTCGTCATGATCTGTGGGTTCCCACTCGGGAGCTCCGATTTCCTTTATGAGCACAATTCCTGAATCGGTCTGTGAAGAGTGGAGGAGAGGGGGGAGACGGGGCGGGGGACCTTCTGGGGGTTGGCTATGGAAAGCATTCGGGGGGGGGGGAAAGCACAAGAGCAGGCTATCCCATAAGCTACCTCGCGGTTGCTATGACCTAGTTCAGTTTTCATGACGGGCCCGGTTGGCCACTTCATTGGTGCTGATGCGCCACCAGTTACCCAATTTTGGTAGGATAAGTTCTTCCCTACTAGGTTGTGGCGGGGGGGAGGGCAAGGGAAGGGGAAAGTTACAATCACTGGGAGAGCGCATACATCTTCTCCATCTCCTCAATTAGCTACGCTCCATAACACATCAACACTCATGTTTACGCCAGGGCTACTCGACCACAATACTCCACACTCAAATGGTCCAGGAATGGCAGGGGGTATAGAGCCACCAAAGTCACCACTGATTATCCTGGGATGGCTGACATAAACGAAGTTGTAGTCCTCACCTGGAATGTCAAGGGCTTAAACTCTCCAAGGAAGCGCAGGTCAGTGGAGCATAGGCTGGGGCAATTGTTAGGAGACCTTGTTCTCCTCTAAGAAACCCACTGACTACAGGCAGACAGACAGTCAGATTTAACAGATATAAAAAAAAAAAAGCATACTTTGTCTCATCTGGGGAGAAGAAACTGAGAGTAGCAATCCTGCTGAGCGATAGGCTTCCCCTAACAAAGATCACAGTGATGAGAGACCCTGGGGGTCACTTCCTCTTACTAAAGGGGCTATTCGTGGAGCAACCTATTACCATTGTTGCAATTTATAGCCCCAACTCTGCCCAGAGCAAGTTTGTCTCCCAACTGATCCCACACATTTTAACATTCAACAAGGGATATCTTATCATGGGCAGAAATTTCAACATACTGCCAGATCCCCAGGTAGACAAAACCCTGCCTCCCACTAACTCAGACTTTGCGCATACGTGTCTCTGGCAAAGCTTCTCAGGGAAACCGAAACGGTCGATGCATGGAGGGTGGCCAACGGGGCAGCAAGAGACTATACCCATTACTCCTGGGCACATAAAGGATACTCAAGAATTGACCTTGTACTAGTCCTGTACCCCTGCCTAAACAAAATAGAGATTCTCACCTGTATGATCTCTGACCATGCCCCGGTATCCGCAAATCTCAGTATAGCGGGACAAAAGCATCCTCCTCAGAGGCATTGGAAACTGAATGATTCCATACTGTTAAACGATTGCATTGGAAGGGAGATTGGCAAAACGATAACGAACTACCTTAGGGAGAACACAACCGCTGACTCTCCCGCAAATATCATATGGGATGCCATGAAAGCAGTGGTTAGAGGGGCGGAACAGAGACGGGTCTCGAATATTGCAATAGCCAAACTTGAGGAAAAGGTAAAGTTCTGGGAGGCGGAGCTGAAATCCCATA
Organism: Ambystoma mexicanum; assembly: GCF_040938575.1. NCBI lineage: Eukaryota > Metazoa > Chordata > Amphibia > Caudata > Ambystomatidae > Ambystoma > Ambystoma mexicanum. Next base: position 494,428,061 of record NC_090931.1, on the reverse strand, counting down.
GCTCTAGGAAAATTGAAAGGGGCGTGAAGAAAGCCATAATGGCATTGGAAATGCACTGGGCTGATCGCGCAGTCAAATCATTAGCCTTTACAAAATAGATTACTATAGCTAAGGGAATAAAGCAAATCGGGTGCTAGAACACAAACTAAAAAAGGTACAAAGCAGGAACTATATCCTGAGATAGATGGGGGCTGATGGCAAGGCCCAATACACAGAGGCGGATAAAATTGGGGAACTGGTGAGATACCATAAAGCAATAATGACTGGGCAGCCCACACCTCTAGCCGGCCTACCCGAGTACCTACAACCTACCCGACCTCAAAACCTAGTCCAACTAGCATCCCTAGAATTGCCTATTACTGCGGTAGAAACTATTGAAGCCATTAAATCCCTCAAGAACACGGCGCCAGACCTGGACATTTTATCCGCAAAATTCTATAAAGCTATGCGAGTATACTGGCCCCTCACCTGTCGGCCCTGTTGAACTCCTTTTTGGTAACCGTAGTGGTTACAAAATCAATGGCAGTCGTTCACAGTTCTACTCCATAAGACAGGGAAAGACCCCCGAGCTGGCTGCATCTTATCAGCCGATAACCCTAATGAACAGCGACGGGAAAATCTTTGCGAACATCCTGGCATGTAGGCTGGGGGCGACTCTTCCGAACACGATAGATTGGGACCAAACTGGATTTATACCCAGTGGGGTGGGGGGGGGGGGGACTGATGACAACAATAGGCGCACAATAGACCTCATTGAAAGTGCTCATAGGAGGGGTGTGGGAATGGCAGTCATATCGCTAGACGCACACAAAGCCTTTGACCGGGTGAATTGGGGGTATATCCGGGGTGTGCTGGAGCACTTTTTGACTTCGGCCCTAATTTCATAAAATGGGTAATGGCCAATTATCAGATGCCCACCACGCAGCTCTGGGTCAATGGCACCAGATCGGAAGCAATAAGCATAACTAGGGGAACTCTACAGGTGTGCCCTCTCTCGCCTCTGATTTTTGCTTTATCCATGGAGCACTTTGCGGCTAGAATTAGACAAAATCCGAGGTTAAGGGGCTCACCGTGGGAGACTACGAATATAAAATTGCTCTATACGCGGACGACGTTTTGGTAACTGCAACGGACCTGACTGCTTCCCTTTGGTCTCTTTGGGCGGAAATCGAAGATTTCGGGGTGGTCTCCAGGTTCAGGGATAACCTAGACCAATCCTCAGCACTAGCAATCGATCTTGCCAAGCAGCAAAGAGCTAGCCTCAGTCCCCTGATGCCAATCCCCTGGGCCAAAGAAGCGATTGGGTACCTCGGGGTACAGATCACCGAAGATCCGTCACGCCTGAATCTAATCAACTTCCCGCAGCTGCTCAGCGAATTTCACCAAGAGATCTAAAGCGCTGGAAGAACCAGGAAATCTCCTGGTTTGGGTGGATTACAGCTATAAAAATGAACCTAATCCCCAGGTAGTTTTCTCGCTGCACAGCGCTTCCGGTCCACATCCCAAGTACTGACCTGGTCTCCCTGCAGAGGAAAATACAAGAATTTGGGGGGGAGGGGGGGAGCTACGAATAGCAAGGAAAATCATGGTTCACGGGAGGGCTCAAGGGGAGGGGGGGAGGGGGCTGGGAGTCCCCGACGTGACCAGCGCAACTTTCCCATGCATATACTTGGGCCCAAGCAGAGGATCAACTGCTGTGGAAACAGTTGGAGGCCGCCTATCGGACCTCCCGCACCTGCCAAACATAAAACCTCAGACAAATGGGGAGGGGGGCTGACAGCAACAAGCACAAACGCCCGCAGCTGGAAAACCGCAGCACGGATATGGGGCATTTGAGGTGCATTAGGCCCACTCATGCCCATTTGGAACAACCCCAAATTTTCGCCAGGGAATCCACCACTTGGCTTCGAACCTTGGAAAGAAGGGGACTATTAAAAGGTATGGATTTTCTGGAGGGTGGATCTCCCATAACGTTCGAGAGATGCAAAGAAAAGTTTGGGGTGGGTGAACTAGAAAGGTTCCATTATGCCCAGATCCGGCACTGGTTGTCCCACAGGGGAGTCGGGAAGAAAGGCGCTAGAGACATAACAGCGTTTGAACTACCTCGAACATCCCCAACCACAAGAGGAAGGACCTCTGCGCTCTACCGACTCCTGGACAGAACAAACGCCACTAAAAAAGAAAGATACATGCTTGAATGGGAGAAAGACCTGGGACGGGAAATGGACATAGAGGATTGGGGGGGGGGGGAATCTGGACTAGACTACATAAAAGCACGTAGTGTATCACAAACCGGGAAGGGGGGCTATAAACTCTGCTACAGATATTGCGTCACTCCAGATCAGTTAAACAAGGCCAACCCTGAAATCCCTTTGGACTGCTGGCGCGGATGTTCCACTCAAGGCACTCTACTCCATATGGTCTGGTCCTGCCTGAAAGTAGAAGGATACTGGAGAGAGGTGACGGGCCACATCAAGGCAAATCACTGGGCTATCTATCCCTTGGGACCCTGGAATAATTCTCTTGGGCGATTGGAGAGGGGCTCCCGCTCTCCGGTCTTATCCCTCGACCTGTGTATACACCTCCTGCTGGCAGCAAAGATTGCGATGGCATGGCTTTGGAAAAATGCAGATGGCCCCTCGGCCGCATTATGGTGGTCCAAATGTTGGGAGATTGCGGTTGCGGAAAAGGTCACAGCAATTCGCTCGGGCCTCCGGAACAATGCCCTTTATCTATGGGCACCATTTATGGACTATGCAGAAAAGTTTCCAGCTCTTACTAGAAACCCCCCCCCCCCCCCCCCCCAAAAACCCCTCTCCCCCTCTCTAACGAGATGGCTTCAAGGCGGTGCAAACTATTAAATCCAAGAGTAGAGGAGGAGGAGGGCTTAGGGCACATGGGGCATCCTAAGGCGGGGGGAAAACGCACAGACACGAATAAATTGGAACATTATCATATCTACCGAAATAGCTCTAGCTGGTGGCGAAAAATGTGTTGTCATTTAATTTTGCATTGCCGATGTTGTTGTGCATTCTGACCAACATTTAATAAAATGTCTTATGGAAAAAAATAAGCATTCTTTAATAAGGGCAATGTGCAACAATCAAAATACACTTCATAACACGTTCTCAGAATATAGATAAGCAAGTAGATAATCTTTAGAGAAGCTTCATACACACTTCCTACACCCTGAGGTGACTTCAATTACTAGGACAGTATTGGCATGTATACATTACTTTTGCACTTGGTAAAATTCTGAAGTTGTGGGAAGGAAAAGGGTTAACGGGTTCTCTGAGTATGTGAGCACTTTTCAATTTCCCAATGAAGTCTTGGATAATATCTTTCCCAACAATATTAGTTAAAAACCAATGCATCACCTATGAGGGACACTTGGAATCGAAGTAAATGAGTTAGAAGCGTCTGCAGGGAGCCAGGACAGCCATAGTCAATTTGAACAATGTCTATGGAGCTGATGCACTTCTTAGATAGCACAACGTTGGAGAGTTTGTTGAAAAGCGCTATTGGGCCACAAGCTGTTAAGCTTGTGAAAGGTAGAGCTGAGATCAGCTTGGCAAAAAGCAGCTACTGCAAGTCTCAAGTGAGATAATGCAAGCTACAGACAAAAAAAGGAAGTACCCCTTACTCAGCACAGTAGCTTAGAAGAAGAGGATCCAGCTGGCTTCTGTTCTGGTTGCAGATCCTGGGTTCCTGGGCCTCAGTCGTGGGGACAAGAGGGAGGATGTCTGGAGGACTGAAGGTCAGCGGCAGTTATGGGGTCTTTTCAGTTCAGCAGCACTTTGCGGTTTCAACTACCAGCAAATAGCACCACTGCGGATCTTGGACACTTGATGGGCTTCCTTCACTCCATCAGCCCAGCACTCTGGTGAGGTGTCTCGAGGTTGGGTCGTCCTGCTTTGGGGGGGTCCTCAAGATATTCCTAGAGCTTCGGTCTGGCTTAAAAACGTTGCATTAGACTACGGATTTCTCGACCCCTAGCACTCTGTTCCAGCAGCAGCAAGCAAGTACAGCCAGTTTAGGAAGGTCCTCCAGCAAAGTTCGTCTTGGGGTTTGTCAGTCCCACCAACTCAAGGGAAGAAGTTCTCTCCGGAGCTTATCTAGTTGATTTGGAAAAGCAGTTTCAGCACAGCAGTAGGGCTTCACCGATCCGTTCAACGGTCTAGGAGGATGCAGCAAGCTTCTCTTCAAGATTCCTTCGTCTGATGTTTTGTCAAGTGATCGACTTTCAATTCAAGAAGCCTCAACTTTTTATGCAAGTTTCTCCCATTCAGGCACAGCCCAGCTGGCACTCGCACAGAAGGGCGGCTGTCCTGCAAGGACAGCCAGCCAGCCAATCAGCATGGGGTGCATTCAGGTAACCAAGAAGACTAAGGACAGGGAGTGTCGGGCACCTCCCTTGCTTCCTGTCCTACCAGACACTCGAGCCAGAGGCGGGTTTCAGTACTGAAGCCTACCAAAGGTAAAACTAACAAAAGGGGTAAACCTGGTTTGGCATGCAGAGTAAAACCCTAGAAAGACCTCGCAAAAAAAGACTGGGGTCATTTTGACAGTGTCACCCGTGGGTGCTATACTGCAGTTGAGGATTCAGCCTGCTGTAGAAAAGTACAATGGTAGGAAACTTAACCCACTGCCACCAGCCATTACAAAAAAAAGTGACATGAGTCTGTAGAAAAAGGGGCTACTAAGAAACCCCCCAGCACTCCAGATAAGATGGTGTGTGTGTGTGTGTGTGTGCGCGCTGGATCTACAGAGAAAAGGTAAGTCAATTTCACTTTACTTCCCTTGAGGAACTGTAGTTCACCCAAGAGAAGGTATTTAAACCTCATGAGAAATCCAAAGAACTTCTCCGTGACACTGCACTGAAGGTGCTGTGTGTCATAACACAAAATGTAGATGCCTGTGGAGTTTTGTCGGACTCCAGAAACAAAGAAGGCAGTGTCTAAAATAGATCAAAAATACATGAGTGAATAAAAGGTCTCGCTCACTCCAGGATAAACATTTCAAAACCCAAGTCCTGCAAAAGAGCGGGGGGGGTCCCTAAAGTTAAAGGGAGTTAGCACAGAAATCAGAATTCTCGATAACACAGGCACCATTAAAAAAATCGTGACTCTGTAGTAGACTTGCCGACGGTAAGGATGCCTTTTTTTAAAAAACGACTTTTTCTGGTGGTGGGGCAATTTTCAAGCTATAGTGACTCCTATTTTTTTTAGGCTGTTGTGTTGTATCCTGCTTACTAGCTGATGGCTGACGTCCAAGAGCTGGTTTTAACCCCTGCTCATCTAATCTTAATTTTGACGTCTCCGACTATGTGTTTTTGACTAACTGTTTATTTTCATTGCAGCAGCATCACTCCAAGCATCAGTGTCAACCTAACCAACTGTGTCCCAGCAAGAAAAATCCAGTGAAGCACTTGACCCAGTCACACAGGCAGGTAAGGATTTCTTTTCCCTATAGACCATTGGTTGAGTAGAAGTGCTGAAGGTTTATATCAGCCCTGTGCAATGTGCATCCAGGTGTTTTTGCTGCCAATCTGTGGCCTAGTCCAGGACCACACTTAAAATAAATAAATAAAATATTCGAGCTGTAACTTCACGATCTGAACAGGGAGTCTTTTGAGACTTGTAACAATGTGTTATTTTTGTTTTTTTTGTTTTTGCTTTTTCTGTTTTTTTTTAAAATCCAACCAGTATTTCTGACCCATTTTTGCTGAGTTTCTTTTCCTCCAAGCTGTTCACATGGTTCCTTCTGAGTCTTTGCATGTGGTGTTTGCCATTGTTTCAGTCTTTTGGACACTTAAATTGTTTACATTATTTATTTCCCCAGCCGTTTCACTTTTTAAATCTTAGCATGTGGTGACTGCCATTTTTAATTTTTGAAAACTTGAATGGTTTTTAAAAACTAACGTGACATACACTAAGTGGCAATTTGCAATGTTTTCACAGATTCTGACTCCTTTTTTAGATGGATTGTTGGTACAAAGTGAAAAGATCTTTTTCACTGTGCTGATGGGGGGGGGGGAGGGGAATTCGAGAGACTGCTCCCTGAACGTACAGAGCGGTCTTTCTAAATCGAACTATCATACTTGTCAAACGAGTGCGCACAGGGGCTGATGGGCACTGTGAACTCCAGTGGAGTCATCGCAGAAGGCAAAGGTGAGTTCTTGGACCGTGTATGTGGGTATGTGTATGAGGATGCAAGCGTTGGTGTAGGATGATGGGGTGGAGGATTTGGGGGGGGGGGGGGTGTTAAACCCTATTAAGAAGTGAATGTGAGCGGGGCAGTATTTGATAAGTTCCGCATTTTTAAAGCTAATACAAAAATGGCCAAATATCTGCCATTTATTTATTTTTCTCTTCTAGCTTTAAAATGCAGAAATATCACACAGAACCGGATTGTTTCCTAGTGCCCAAAGATGGTAGGAATTTCAAGTGAACAGCAGGAGAGGTGGAAAAGGACAAAAATGCCAAAACGCAGAAATGTGTTCTCATTTGGACTTTGGGTTCACATGGATTGCAGTTGCTGGAAGTTAAGCTGCAGCGTGTTTGTGGCACTACATTAGCAAGCCTGAAGCCAACACAATTAATGTGGCATTTGTAAATAAAACATGCCGATATAGCAAAAAAGGCAAGGGATTTCTTTGTACGGCAGCTGCAACGCATACAAAAGCAAAAAGACACTTAATGTGGCCTCAGTACGTGCAAATGCTTTGGAAGCTTCTTGCCACATTATCTGGGCAAAAATCCTTTTACAGATGCTGAGAAAAGAAATTCTGCCAACAATTCTCGCTGTCAACCGGGTAATGCTTGGTGACGGTGCAGCAGAGAACTGCAAAAGTATCCCTATGTCTGACACCACCATTTTCTGCCGCACTGCTGACCTGTCCTCTGATATCATGCTAGAAGCAGTTAGTTGGATGAGGCCACTGGCATTTCAAAAGAAGCACATTTGATTGCTTCTTTGAGGTACTGCCATGGAAACAAAATATTGGATTTCTTATTTTGTAAACCAATTCATGGCAGAGCTAGTCTTTGACATTGTTAACTACTTCTAAGTTCCCACTGCCTAAAGTGGGAGGTGTGTTGGTATTTGCATGGATGGTGCTCCTTCAATGTGCGGTGCTAGAGCTGGCTTCAAAGCAAGTGTTGGCAGTAGCTCTGCATATATTGTGGACACACTGCCTGATACACTAGGAAGCTTTGCCTGTGCGCAATATGAGGAATGGACTCTGAGGTGCTGGCTTCTGTTGTAAAGATTGTACATTTTATTAAGATGAACCCCACAATGTGTGTTTGCCACATTATGTACAGAAATGGGAGCTGAACATGATACTTTGTTTCGCATGGAGGTCAGGTGGCTCTCCAGGGGAAAGGTTGGAACAAAGTGTGACACTGGGCCTCATTACGACCCAGGCGGTAAGTTACCGCCTGGGCCGTGACTTTACCACCATGGCATAAACTACGTTTACGCCATGGTGGTTGGCGGACCTACCGCCCCATTCCGACCTTGGCGGGGCGGTAAGTCCCCAATCCCCATTTACCCTTCCCCATTCCCATTTTGCCCCATAGGGCATAATGGGAGTGGGGAAGGCGTTAATTACGCCACCGTAAATTACGGTGGCGTAATTAACTCCATGGTCCCTTAGCGCCATGGATTTTAACACCTGCTAAAAGCAGCTGTTAAATCCGCCATGGCGCTAAGGGACCTCGTACTCAGGCGGTAAGGGTCGGCGCTGTTTACGCTGCCGTAAACCCCTTACCGCCTGGGTCGTAATGAGGCCCACTGTGTTTAGACCAGATGAAAGAAGAGCTTCTGGCTTGTACCGTTCGCTCACTCTGGTGACATTTTTGAAAAGCAACATTTTCTAAACCTCTCCCTGCAAGGCACAGAACACATCATTGGCTATGAATGCAAAAATAATCTGCATTAAAAAAAAAAAAAAGCTGAAGCTTTGGAGGAGGCTTGATGCTTGCATTCCGATGCGTTTCCATTATTAGCAGATGCTCTTGAGGAGATGCAGTATGATCTTTCATATGTTGCTGAACTAATAGGAAACCATCTCAGAGTACTTTCCAGAGGATCATTGTAACATAAATGACTGAGTGGTTCAGCCTTTCCTAGCAGACGTAGGGGTCCACCTCCCAATACACCTCCAGGAGGAACTGATGGAGCTTCAAAGTGGCCGCCTACTGGTCTTCGGGTGGATTTTGGCAAAATGCAGAGTTTACAACTTTATCCAAATGTGCAGTCAATACTGTTCCCTTTCAGCGCACCTTACCTTTTGTGAGATTGATTTCTCAGCACTTGCAGCCCTAAAGACTAAATATCGGTCAAAGCTGGAAGAACACCTGTGGTTGGCTATTGCCAAAATTGAACTCCATATTGACAGACTGGATGCTGAAAGACAGGCTCACCCTTCACACTAGTTCTGCAGTATGCCACTGTCCAACTTACTGCATTGATAGTAATCTCGAAGTTGTCTTTCAACAAATTGTTAATTGTCAAACGTTACTGTAGGAAATAAATATCCAACACTACTTTTAGTCAAGTCCTCTGTAGCAAAACATTCTGAAGGCTCTTTTTACAAATATTTGCCCTCTAATTTAATTTGAGTTATTGCAAGCAGTGATTGGTCTTTGGCACCCACACCCCCATTCTTCACCAGCGGGCGATAACCGTTTGCAACCAATACATTTTGGAGTCCATGTGTATTGGTGGAGGGGGGGCTAAGCCAAGTACATTTTTATTTGTGGTGCTCGGAGTGAAAAAAGTCCTCAGCTGTAGAGTGATTATCTTGTTCTCAAGAAAATGTTTAAAAAAAAAAAAAAAAGCAAAAAACCTAATTGCAATCTTGCTGTCACCGCTATATGTTAACAAATATTTTGATTGCTGGTTCCGCCGCCCCCCCCCACCCCTCGGTCCCTAGGGGGAAAGTGCACGTGTGTGTTTGAACGGTGGAAGCTTGATGTACTAAACAAACCTTTGCAAAATCCCTGGTTGCTTTTTTACCCTTTAAAGTGGTCCATTATCCACGTGCTCGCAGTACCCTTTTGTGTGACGTTGCTATGTGTATGGTACAGTGCATATACAACGCGTCCAAATGACCACACCTTCAGTGCGTACAAGCAAAATCATTCCAGTGCTTTACTGTGAAGGAGTCGCACAGGGCCCATCGATACAAAGATTTGACAGTCGTCTGCTTAAGAACATTGCAGTGTCGCGTAGCCCTGTGAGAATGTGTCTATTGTATATAACGGGCACAGTGATTGTAATTTTCAGTAGGTTTCCCAGACAGCTGCATGCCGGTGCACAGATGCCCGCTGGCGTAGATTTCCCTTGTGTGGGTATTGTTGATGTATGACTTGTGACTTTCACAGCATCTTCAATATTGCCAAGTGGCAAAGTTTTGTTTGGCTGGCATGTATTTCATTTGTATAGCACGCATACAACTCGTAGGAATTGAGGTGCTGTCGCAGGTACAAAACTACTAGTCCAGCTAGTGTTATACAGGCATAGCTTCATACAAAGACAGGCAAGGGTAAAGAAACGCACTGGTGGGGGGCGTCTGTAATCCTGCTCTCTATATGGTAGAGGAGAGGCACAGAGGACTCCAGCCAAGATTCTCTGTTGTTGGTAAACGTGGACGAGCAATCGAGGCCTGGCTTCTCAGGAGGTGATGCGGGCTGGTTCTTAAGTACAGTTTAGGCCCCAAGCACCCACATAGGAATGTCCACACACTGTTAGTTAAAACAGTCTTTATGTAAATAAGGTTAAATGTTATATACACTATCACGATAATACACTTTGTGCTCCGACAATTCTAAAATGGTAAATATATACAGTTCTGGGTGTTACCACTATTACTCTGATTCCATTAAAATGCAACAACTGTACTCCGTTCAAATAGCATACGAATCTACACAGTAAAACGAGATCAACCATACACTTGGGAGGAAGAGAAGTTGGTTAGACAATTGGCAGAATACTGACCCCTACCGCTAGGCACAGTTCTGTATGAGGTTCGCCCCCACCCCCCAACCTGGGAAACCTGTAAATGAAGATGCACTACAAGCCCAGTCCATATATTGTCTATTAGTCTTATCTTCATCTATAGTTCTGCAATCCAAATGTACCTTGCGTTGGAGAGTTCTTCATCAGGGAATCGACGGGCCCTTCTTGAGTGCTCTCACTTTCAAGCGGGAGCCACGGGTCTTCGAACTTTCGTGATGAAGAAAAGGTGAGCGTTGTCGTTGAGGCAGCAGCTTCAGTCCTTGTGGCGCTCATAGACAAGTGATCAAAAAACATCCTCCAACAGGGGAGGCTGTTAGGCAAAGTTTGAATGCAGTACCCTCTGGGAACACTACAAGCAACTATGACTACAGGTGTAAGCAAACCAACCTTTGGAATAAGTCGGTACTACAGTTTTGGTAGCGTGTTGAGCAGCCAGGCTTCTCTCAAGACGGGAAATGTGAGCAGTAATGATGTTACAGCGGTCTACAATCACAGGTGTTCAAATAAACTCTTATACTCAAGGTTTCTTGGTTAACATTTATTAACCATTCAATAGAAGGAGGCAATTATATAATAATACATACATACATACATACACTTCAATACTGTGCACTCTTAAGTTTCTCAATCAGATAAGACCCTTTTGGGGTGGCCCACAGACACAACCTACAATCACAGATTGCTTTAGTAACAAGGGTGCTGGGGACATGAATATCTTACTATAGACATTCAGAATAGTGTTCAAAGAGGAGAAAAAGGCAAAGGTTATCAGAACATAAAAGGTTACAATTATTCTTAGATAGTGTAGAAGAGTCAATTCAGTAGGCAAGGTCAATGGCCTAAAGTCTTGGATTGGACAAAGTAGTTCTGGTAGAAAAACGGAAAAGTGTCTGCACAAGTTCTTAGAAGTAGTTTGTAGAAAGAATCCTATGTCGGGTCACAAGCTGATTAGGCCTGTGAGTTGCAAAAGTTCCAAGCACTTTTACCGCGAGAGGGCAGTACTTTGTCTGATTTTACAGTACCTTACAAATGAAGAAAGGGGCAGCTGATGACTTCTGCTCCTGGCAGTTCCTGCAGATCTCGCTGTTCCTGGGCTTCAGTCGTGGGTACAAGAGGGAGGACGTCGGGGGACTCCTGCACTGCACTTGAACAGTTAAAAGCTTGCAAATGGCAAACTTCGATTCTGGTAGCTTTAAGTAAAGCACACAAAATGGTGTCCCTCTCCCTGGTTATACGGTTTCCTGTAGCACTCTGAGGAAAATGTAACCAGCTCTGAGATTGGTATCCAGGTGGCTTACTGTTGAGTTGATTGGTCCTACCAACTCAAAGGGAGAAGTCGTCCTTGCAGGGGCTTCTCTGTCGAAGTGAACTTGGCGATTCGGACCTGCAGCAGGGCTTCCCTGGGCAAACCAATGGTCCAGGAGTTGGAGCAGCCGTCCTCTTCAAGCTTGCCTTCGGTTCTTTCGTTCCTGTGGTCGACTCTGCCTTCCAAACCACGAGACTCGCCTTTTAAACTGTTCTCTCCCTTTCATTCCAGCCTAGCTGTCACTCACCTGGCATGGTGGCGATCCTTGCCGGACAGTCAGCCAGCCAATCACCACAGAATGCATTTGGGTCTCCTGGGAGAGTAAGCACAGGGAGTTTCGGGCAGCTCCCTCACTTCCTGCCCACCTTAGACACTCGGGCGCCAGAGGCGGTCTTCACTCCTGAAGCCCACCAAAGGCAAAGGAACAAAGGGACCAAACCTGGTTTGGTGTGCAGAGAAACTCTAGAAGGACCTTTCCAAAAAGAAATGGCGAAAAAAGACCAGGACCTGTTTTTTCAGAGGGGGCTCAGACGCCATCTTGAAAAACATGGCTCCCCCAGATTTAATGCTACCGGGGCTACGAAAAGTTTGTGGTCGGGAAAATTCATGGTAGTTCGTTGTAAAACCACTGCCACCAGCCATTCTGAGGAAAGGGTAGCATTTGACTGCACCATGAGTAGCTAGACACAGGGGATACTAAGTAACCCCTTCAGCACTCTATTGTAAGTTAGGGTGTGCTGGGCTTAGGAATGTAAACGACTAGTAAAGTCAATTTCACTTTACTTACTCTGGGAAACAGTAGTGTATCCCAGAGAAGGTATTTAAACCTTTGGGAAAGCCTGCAAAGGTTTCCCTGTGCCACTGCACTGAGGGTGCTGTGTGACACAAATGAAAAGATGATGCCTATGGAGTTGTTTAGACTCCATAACCAAAGAAAACACGGAGGTAAAACGCATATCAAAATACATGAGATTGGGGAAAAAATGCTCACACTCTCTCCAGGTAAAACAAATCAAGTCCTGAAAATCCAGCAAAGTTGCTGGGGGTCTCTAAGGTGAAGGGGAATTAGCACATTTTTGAGAATTCTCCCTAACTGAAGCGTTTGTTGCACCTCGAAGACTAGGGTTCGTTACGGCAAAGAGTTAGTGAACTTGGGCCCAGCAAGAGCATCGAGTCGTTGGCGTCGGTGAACAGGACGTGACCACGGCTGGCTTTAGTAGCTCAAAGTTTGAAGACCACAAACTTCTTCAGCGTCTCTGAGGTCTTTTTGCCGGGAAACGCACCGGCGGATTCTCCTCAGTCGTCGGCAACCTTGACTTTCACGAAAGCAGTCGCCGATGATTAACAAGGTAGTCCTTGGATCAAATGTTCTTAGGCAAATGGGACTACAGTGGCTGCGGTAGGTGGCGGCCGCCGACAGACTGCTGTCCGGTGCTTTTCTTTGTTCTCCTTGGCGATCCCCTTCTCCGGTCGGCAGCCTTTTGTAGGTCTGTCTACCAGGGAGCTTTGGCAAAGATCAGCTGGTGCACGATGGTCCCTCGTAGCTCGGGAAGAGGTCTCCTTACCAGGTCCTCGCTTGGATCAGTTCTTAAAGACGCAGCAGCTTTCAGATTACACAGAAGGGATCAGCGGTTCACCTTCTTCCGGCTCGGTTTCGAGAGTAAGCATCAAGTATCAATTTCAGCCTCTGAACGATTTCCAGCAGTGAGAGGCCCCCAGATATACTGTTGATCTCCCATTCACTCCGCTGGGTCACAATCGGGCAGCCAATCACTCAGAAGGGCAGTCAGCCAGCCAGCCAGCCAGTCAGGCCCACTACCATATATGGAACTTCCACCCAACAGCCGGTCAGGGGGAAGAGACAGAGTCAGGGCTTCCCAGGCAGGAATCCAGGAATCCACTGATTCCAATGACTGGGCCTGGGAATTCCAAAATGGAGGACGCTCGGGGCACCTGTCAATTCAGCACAGAGATGCCACCAGCCTGTACCCTGCTCTGTGGGCCACACACAGGTGCCCAAAAACATGCACTATGAGTACAGGGTCGTAATCCCACCATGGTTGCCATAAGGGTATTCCAAGGGTCTGTTCACCAAACCAAATAAAGGAAGAGTCGCACCGCCAGGAGTCCCACATGAACTCCTGCACGGAAAATAAGTCGGAACACATGATAAAAAAAAAATAAAGGACAAGGATTGGCCCTGTCCCTCTGCATTTCCAGCATCAGAGTAACATGGGTACAAATCCAAATGGCAGTTAACATACAAAAACAAGCAGTTGGGTGGCGGGGCAGGTGAGAATTCCTGTTCAGGTTTAGGAGAAAAGCTTAGTTTTTAATGCTTTGTGGAAGATCCAATAGGATTTCTCTGCCCTCAAGCAAGGTGGAAGGTCTTTTCAGAGTTTGGCAGCAAGGTATGGGAAGCTGGAGCCTCCGGCTTTGCAGCGTTTCTCTTTGGGAACAATTAGTCTATTGGAATAAGGGGTCCTAGTGGGTCTCGAAGAGTCTGCTTTGGCAATTCTTTTGGCGAGGTATGGTGGAGCTGTGTTGGAAAGGCATGTGTGGGTAATGGAGCGTTTTGAAAATTATCCGCTCCTGGATAGGGGCGCCAGTGTGCTTCTCTTCTAGCTCTAGAGATGTGCTCTTTTGGGGATGTTGAGGGCTGCTCAGAGGGCGTTATTCTGGATGTCTTGGAGTTTGAGGATGTTTCTGAATGAGGTGTTTTTGAATAAGATATTGCAATAATCGATCTTCATTGCCCGTGCAATCATTGGCTCGGTTAGGCAGTTGTTCTTAGAGAGGCAGGGTCTGGCTGCATTAAGGACCTTGCTAGCGTAGGCTGCTGAGGAGGCAATGTCGCTTACTTGTCTAGTCATAGTGAGTGATGCGTCCAGGTAGAGCCCTAGTGTCTTTGCAGTGTTTGAGACTGGAATGGAGCAATTGTCGATTTGGAAGGCAGAGTACTGATTGTTGCGGGTCTTTGGGGAGCTTGGTGGGCCAACCACTAGGATTACTGTTTTTTTTTGTCGCTGTTGAGACAAAGATGATTGGCTGCCATCCCGGTTTGAATTGTGTGGTAGATTGTGTTAATGGCTTTAGTCATCTGTGTAGTTGCCGAGAGGTGGGATCAATATTGGAGTCTCGTCGGCATTGTTAGTATATGCTATGCCAAGTGAATCTAATGTGGAATAGGGGCCCGCTAAAGATATTGTATAGCGTAAGGGCATTGCAGAATCCTTGTGGTACATGGCAGGTGATAGGAGAGGCGTTGGTGAACTGAGAAAACCCTCATTACTCTTCCATTCGAGAAAGATGCTATCCAGGCAGTGGCTAAGGGTGAGAAAGAGTGTGAATGGTGGTGATGGCAGAGGATCTGTTAGTTGACCAGGTCAAATGCCGCAGATGGGTCTAGGAGGAGGAGCAGGGCAGACTTGCCTTCGTCCCTAATCTCGTCTAGTTTTTATTTTTTTAAATTTAAGTCCAGCAGGGCAGATTCTGTACCATGTCCAGGGCTGAAATCGGATTGACGCATTGCGAGAATTTGATTTTCCTGTTTGGATCCCAATGTCTTTGTATTGTTTTATCCAGTGTGGGTGGTATACCAGGTTATTTCCATAAAGGGACATCTGGGTCATAAGGGGTTTCTATTTTCAGTTTTCTATATAGTGCTGTCCATGCGCGTACTCTGGTTCCTACTGGGTCGTAAGGGCAGGAGTCTCTGTATTGGGGATTGAATATAATAGAGCGGAGGTCTTTTGGATGTGCCGCAAATTTCTCGAGCCATATATGTGGTGAGCGGTCCTCCGGAGCATACCAATGTTTCGCAAAGTGCGCTTGTGCCGCTAGGTAATATAGTTCGAAGTCTGGTGCAGTTAGCCCCCCAGTACAATAAGGTTCAGTAAGCTTTTCCCATTTCATTCTAGGGGTTTTTCCATCCCACACAAACGACACCGCCATTGCTCTAATTTTTTCAAAGAAGGGTCTGCCCGGCCAGATTTGTATGTTAACAAAAAGATAAAGTAACTTGGGAAGGACCACCATTTTAAGGATAGCAACCCTGCCATTTAGGGATATAGGCAGCTTGGCCCATGTTTGGAACTTCACTTTCAGTGCCTGTATTATAAATTCATAATTTTCTGTATACAGTGTTTGTTTATCCCGAGATATCATCATACCTAGGTAACGTATGTGTCCAGTTGCCCATTTGAGATTTTCAGTTGACAATGGGCATGTGGTGTGAGGCGTAAGCGGTAGTATTTCCGATTTCCCGTTATTTATTTTATATCCCGAGTAGTCGGCAAATTTGTGTGTCTTGCATTAGGGGTGTCAAGTTGGTGTCCAGGTCCTGGATATACAGCAGAGTGTCGTCCGCATATAGCGAGATCGACTGGGGTGGGCCGGACATTCTTATTCCTCTATCCCCGTGTTTTAGTCTAACTATTATAGCCATGGGTTCATTGGTTAATGCAAATATCGGTGAAAATGGGCAGCCCTGTCTAGTACCTCTACCCAGTGTGAATAGGTCCGATATCATATTGTTTGAGAACTCTTGCCCTAGTTTTGCTATACAATAATTTTACATATCTGATAAAATTGGGGCCCATTCCGAATCTGTCCAGCACTTCAAAGAGATATACCCAGGACACCGAGTCGAAAGCCTTCTCGGCGTCCAGGGATACCACCACAGCCTGTGCCTCCAGATTCACCTGTGCCATTATTGCAAACAGTCTACGCAAGTTCAATGCAGTGGAACGTGTAGGAATGAAACCGTTCTGATCCGGATGGACCAGGGACGGCATGTTCGGCAGCAGCCCGTTAGCCAAGACCTTGAAGAAAACTTCAGCGTCGACGTTAATAAGTGAAAGCGGCCTATAAGATGACATGTCTTGTGGAGGGCGTCGGGGGTTTCGGCAACACTGTTCTTAACGCTTCTCGCAAAGACTTGGGGAGCTCATTTAATTCCAATGCTTCTTCCCATATCTTTAGCATGATTGGGGCCAGTTCTTTACCAAATTCTTTATATAGTTCCACCCGCAACCCATCCGATCCCGGGGCCTTTCAAGATTTTAGTGCTTTTATAGCTTCTGTGATTTCTTCCTCAGTAATTGGGTTTTCAAGGGCCATTTTAGCTTCTGGTGGGAGGGTCGGGAATTCCAGGCCTTCTAAGTGTGTATGTATTTCTGGTATCGGTTTTTTTTATCATTAGTTGAATATAGTTTCTGATAGAATTTCCGGAATTCTTTATTTATGGTCTTGCTCCCGGTCACGACCACTCCCTCCAAGCCTTGGATACTCGTTATTGATGTGTGTTGACGGTCAGCTCGAATGATGTTGGCCAGGGACCTTCCTGCCTTGTTCCCTTCCCTGTATTTGCGTGCCCTGGTTGGGGCTGCCATGCATTGTACTTCCCTTGCCAGCTTATCAAATTCTTTTAGGAGATGGTTTATTATTTCTGCTAGTGGATCTGTGTTATGGGTTTCACTATAGGAATTTTCCAACCGCCTGAGTCGAGTCTCTGTTTCGGTTAATTCACGCCTCACTGATTTCAGTAGTCCTGTAGTTTTGGAGATCAGCGCCCCTCTCACCCAGACCTTAAAAGTCTCCCATAGCGTAGAGTATCTGTCTACTGTCCCAACATTGTTGTTGAAAAATTCTTCCAATTCTATATGTAGTGATTCTATCACATTGGGATCCTGGAGTATATTTGCGGGCATTCTCCACCTCTTCTGTAGTTTTGGGACGTTTCTAAGCTGTAGTTCCAGTGATACTGGGGAGTGATCGGACAATGTTTGAGGGTGTATCTAGCATTTCTCGAGCATACTCGGCTGTCTTCAGATAACAGCCAATAATCGATTCGTGATTCTGAGTCGTGTTCACTCGAATAATACATATATTCCCTCGTACATGGATGTAGTGCCCTCCATGCAGCTCTGTGTCAATTGTGGCATGATCTGGTCTAGTATAGTGGATGCTTTGGATTGCGTCTGTCTGACCTTGGAGGATCTTTCCAAATGTAGATCCAACACTAGGTTGAAGTCCCCCCACCCCTATATTATGTTGGAGGTATCAAGTGTTGCCAACAATTCCAGTATGTTTAGGTAGAAATCTGGGTCATCTATATTTGGACCATATGTGTTGACTTAATAAAAGTGAGGTGTCTGCCACCTTCCCCCAGACCAGTACTTATCTTTCCTGGGGGTTGGTTTTATGACCTTTGGTCTGGAATCCAAACGATGGATGCAGGATTGTTATTACTCCTCGTCCCTGAGTGGAGTATTCTGTGTGGTATCTGTTTACCCCAAGAGGGGAGTATGTTTGTGTTACTGGGGCCCTGTGTATGCGTTTCTTGCAGCATAACTACATGGGGGGTGGGGGGGAGTGTCTATTAATGTATGTTCCGATATTTTTGAGGGATTATTCAGACCTAACATTCCATGACAGGAGTTTGATTTTCATCCCACAGTCACTGTTAACATTCCCCGTCATTGTATCTGCTCATTATTCTATTTTGCTGTAAGTACCATCTAGTACGCACAGTGCAATTCTCTGTTAGACCATTACCAAAACAACTTGCACAACTTTTCAACAGGTAGTCCATCCTTCTCCCGCCTGCCACCCCCATCATCCACCCCAACTTGATGATTGAACCATACAAACTTTTGGAGATCTCCTGGGGTTGCCATGTTGTCGCTGTATGGCCAACAGTTCCGGGCTCAAAGTCCGACTTCCTTATTCATTTATGGTGCACCCCTCCTATTTCTGTTTCTTTCCGTTTTAGCTTTGCGGCTGGTGTCTATTTTGATTCATCAAATATTTGGGTAGTATCAGTCCGCTCTAGGGGGAGATCCACCATTTTGATCCGGGCCACGGCCTGCTGGGGGCCGAGGTATGTGGGCTTCTACATAGGCCATCGCATCCGTCGGATTCTCGAAAAAATGTGCTCTTCCCCTATGCTGGATTCGCATTTTAGCGGGAAATAGTAATGCATATTGGACCTGTCGTGCTCTCAGCAGCCTTTTCACTGGCTCATAGGATCATCGGCTGGCTTGGACTCCGCTGAAAAATCAGGGTATATGTGGATACGCAGGGTATATGTGGATACGGTTTTCTTCATAATGTTATGTGCCTTGCTCTCGGGCCTTCTTAAGTATTGTATCTCTGTCTCTGTAGTTGAGTAGGCGTGCTATGATCGTACGAGGTGGTGCTCCAGGTTTCGGCAATGGGGCCAGCATGCAGTGTGCGCTCTCAACAAGGAAATGTTTGGAGAAAGTTTCGGGCCCAAAAGTTTCAACTTGTTGTTCCTTTGCTCCTTTACCGAATTTTTCAGCTGCACCAACAATCCTGATGTTTCGCCGAGAGCGAGATTCAAGATCTTCACACTTGGTTTGTATTTTAACAAATTCGCTTTTCAACTGCATTATGTCTCGGTCGTTAATAGCAATGTTGTCTTCGTTGGTGCTAATTCTACCTTCAGCTTCTGTAATTCTGGAGCTTTCTTTAGCTACTCTTGCCTTTAAGGAGCCAATAGTTAATACAATATCATCTAATTTCACATTTATCGCAAAGGAACCCATTTTGGACAATGGTAGTTAGCCTGTCAACTCTGTCTTCACTGTCAGCATCATTATTGGAGGGGGCCGGCGTTCCTAGCCCAGGTTCTGACATTTGGCTGTTAGTAAATGAGTCCATTGGCACTTTCTTCCGTGCCCCTGCTCCTTTTGACATTTTGTCAGATATTTGTTTTGTCTTTGTGATTTCTCCTAACGTGCCGATCTGGAGTCTCCAGTAGCTTTAGGGTATACTATGCGTTTATATTGGATCTAAGTCTCTGATGCATGCACCCACGTTGCAGTCTCTTATGTAATATTTTCTCAAACCGGTGCTTGCTATATTGCAGTTTGTTACTGTGGAGCGTTCGGGTTTTTTTGTATTCCTTTTGCCGGATTGCTTTTGTCTTTTGTCTTTCTGGATTTCGTTTAAGTACAAATTTGTGCTATCTTCGGATTAACCGTGCCCCAGAGGTACCGTGTTTGTTTGTAAGGTTATTCACACTTCCCGTGTCTCTGTCCAGGCTCTGCGTTACGTTCGTGTGTGAGTGGGTTGTGTTCTCTCATGTAGTTTTGAAAATGATGCCTTCTGAGCCTGATTCAGCCTGCCAGGGTTTTATATTAGTTGCTGCAGAGTATGGGGCATTGCTGATTCCTTTCAGTTATGGGCTGCCTTAACGCATCAATGGAGCGTTGAATCTTCACTCCCTTATTCGTGCCGTTCCACCAGCCAGATCCGTTGTTAGTCCGTTTTCAGGGAGTGAGCTCCGTATCCACCGCTGTTCCCTCCTGGGAGAGGGAGGGGGGGATGCACCAGGGCCCACGCAGCTGCCCCACAACGCCTGGTTCCAACCAGACCAGAGGCGGGCGGCAGCCTCGCTGCTTCGTAGTCGCTCGGCGCCCTTACCTCGCTACGGCTGTACCGCCCCCCCCCCCCGCCGCAGGTCCTCAGATGTCTGGAGCCGGTGTTGCCGACACGGTTCGGGGTTTTCTTTTGATCTGCCTGCGCGGTGGCTGCAGTCCGGGCCGATCGGGTGTTGTCTGGATTGAGGTGTCGGGCTTGCACTCCTCCTCTTCGCACGTCTGCTTCAGACCTTCACTTCCCCTCATAGCGGGAGTGTAGCGTAACCCCTGGCGAATCGGCTGTCTCCTCGTTTGCCGGGTTGTAGCAGGCCATTGGGTCTCTATGGGCTGCTGGCAGGAATGTCTGCGACTGTTTCCTGGTTTCCCGCGGTTCTGAGAAGCGGCTCGCGCTACCTCCCACCACCGCTTGAAATTAACTTTGACGTATTTCCTAATCGGAGCAGCCTTTCTCACCAGGACTTTATCTGTTTGTGTTTTTTTTTTTTTTTTTTTTTTTTTTTTTTGTTCTGCGGGGTGCTCCGAGACATGATCTTTCTGTTAGAATGTTCGCTGGGACGGAGCTCTGGCTCTAGGTGGCCATTTTCATTTGCGCACAACAGCCCAAAAGCCACTGTCATTAATTTTGATCTGGGTTGAATGTTTTTTTATGGTGTTTATTCTCGTTGGATGTTGTGGAGCTTGAAGCTATTTTCTTGCTTTTCCGGATTTTTCCGGAGCCTTGTGTATCGGAGGACTGGCGCGGTAGCAGGAGCTTTCTGACCTGGGCGTTAATTGCTTTTAATTTAATTGCTGTAGTGCATAATTTATGGCACAGTAGCAATGCTTATATGGTGCCGGGGGTGACTTTGACCGTTCTGTAGGATAGTGCTTGGCTCATTTTAGAAAAGGCCTGTCTGCTATGGTGTACTATTTACTTTTTGTCCCCCCCACAATGAAGGTCACTTTTGTCACAGCTGTCTCTGGAGGATAGCTCAGGGGCAACGTGCTCGCCTTGGATGCAAAACAACACGGAGCAACACAGGTTCGATTTCCCCGGGTCCACGCTTAGAAGCCATTATAAATAACCTATCATATCATATATCACTTTATTCATGGGTACTGTTGCTGCATAGCCTCCTATTTCCGGTCCGTATCATTTCCTGTACCTGTTGCTGTCTGCAAGCTGGGACTCTCTATGGTTGATATTTACATTTAAGAAACTGAAACGGGTGCTTGTCTTTTAAAGGACAAACACAAAATGACTGCAGCATTTTTAGGTACAAGAGCTCTGCAGTTGAACGTATTGCATCTCCAAAACACTCGCCTCTAATTTTATTAGCGAGCAGATGCAACTAGTTCAAGCCACAATGGGAGAAAGTCTTCGAGGAAGTTTGATGCTGCACTCGCAAAGGACACGGGCAGGAACATCCTTAGCAAGCCCACTATAAATTCATGGTTTTGGGTACAGACACGGTACACAAATACTTGGAGCATACTAAATTTTACTTTTAAATTTCTTTTTAATTTTTTTCTTCTTTTAGGCTATCCCGCAAATCAGGGCACTCTTTAAAATGCTTTTATTTGATTATGACAATTCTCTGTGTAATTTGAAAGGATGAGGAATTTGAGCATTTGGCAATTCCTGGTGAACTTAATTGTCAATGACTGACGGAGGGTCTTGATGAAAGTAGAAGAGAAATACGTAAAGGGGATTTTAAGGTAATTGTGCTTTTCTAGTCAGGTAAACGGTGTCCCTCCTTACCATCCCCACGCCCCTACCCCCATCTATCTTATGTTTGGAGGAGGAGGGTGCCCACCACTCTTTTACAGCATCTTTCCTCTAGAGTAACTAGAAAAGGGGCCAGAAATTTGAATCCTGGTAGAACGCAGCAAGTTTGATATTTGTAGCATTATTATTGTTCTACTATGTTTAGCAACAGCCAGGAATTGCATTTAATCTGCCAGGATCTTCTGTCACATCACGCTTTCAGGCTGTGAATTCTTTAAAACAGCGTATTAGAACAAGCGTGTAAAGTTATTTTACATTGTTGCAGAAAGTAAAGTGTGCGCATCACATTTCTTAACTGTAAGTTTTGAACTGTATGACAACTGCGAGAGAAAGCACTCTCGATTCGGGTCTGATCAGTTCTTTTTTAATATTGCTAGCAGATCTTGCTCTGACTTCAGGAAAACACTTCCCAGATCCCCCAGCCAGCTCTTAAAGAAATGTCAGGCGCTTCTGGGCCTAGCCGGTCTTCGCTGTTACTCGACTACAAGGTTGTCTCCTGCTCTACGACTTCCTTCTCCAACTATTGCAGTAAGCATAACACGATGGGCTTTTTTAGACGGGAATCGCTATCCCTGAAGATACTCCGACTAAACAGACTGGCACTCATAGACCGACTCGGACTATTCTAGATAAACGCATGGCCAACAAAGTAGAGAAAGCAGTATTGGGTTCCCACCACTCCCGCCCCCCCATCCCCACCCTCTACCTCCCTACATGAGGAGCTAAATCCAATACTTAGGGACTCCCTAATACAAGAGGGAACACTGGTGGAACTTATGCTTGTTCCAAACACGTGTGCCCCTGACCACATAGTGTTATCACTCTCAATACCCCAGACTACATAGTGTTGTCACTCCCTGGAAATACTTTACAGCAACGCATTACTGCATCACAGACACTGAAGGAGGCATGTCCTAATGCACTTAAAATCATTACTACTCACTCCCTGGTAAAACATGCATGTGAGTTTAATGATTACATAACACATAGTAAAATGGACATCCTCTGTGTAACGGAGACCTAGATACAAGATACCAGTGGACCTTCCATCTGAGAAGCCTCTGCCCAGGTTACTCATTCCACAGTGCAGACCGTATAGAGGGGGGTGGCCATCATAGCCAGATCCACGTTGGGCCTATTCCCTGCCACTATTTCTTGCACTGAATGCGAGCTTCTCCAACTTAAAATGACTCCATCTCATCACCACTGTTTAAACATGGTATTTGTATATCGTCCTCCCTGCAACATGCCTGCTTTTAACGAAGAGATCCTGGGCTTACTAAATACCATTAGCAGCCCAAACTCTTCTGTTCTTTTTCTGGGCGATCTCAATCAATGGAAAGGAGAATTAGATGACAAGGAAGCAATACTTCTAGAAGCTGTACTAACAGTGGATTTCAAATTAAACAACAATCCCACTTTTGGGTATTCTCCCATTTGGATTGGGTGGCTACAAGGCACATCAAAACAGAAGATATTGACATCGTCCTGCATCAGGTCGGACCATTGTATGATTCGTTTTACCCTGCACCTCCAATACCAATTGTCAAGCCCATAAATTCACTGAAATTACTCAAAGGCCGTAACTTCAAGAAGGTGAGCTCCTCGGATATTCAGGATAGACTTGAATCCATCAGTGCTAATTCTCAGCCTACAGATAATGTTAAATGCCTGATTTTATTTTCACTAACACGTTTACAAAAATGCTTGATTATATAGTCCCCATACAAACTAAAACAGTCAGAGAACCTCAGACACCAAAGCTGGTTTACACCAGAACTGCAGGAAAAAGGGCGCTAGAACTATTCTGGATTAATCATCCTTCTGATACCTCCAGGCAGGAATGGAAAAGATTGGACAATTCTTACAGAACACTCATTGTGTACACCAAGAAAATCTATTACAACGCACAGAGTAATCTACAAATGCTTAAAGCAAACTCTTTAGCATCCTTAAGTCGTTGGGGAAAGCCCAAAACCTCTGAGCTCCCTGTATTAATCACGGATCAAGACTGTGCTCCTATATCACTAGCTTTTGAAGGAAAAATCACAGAAGCTAGGGACAAAATCCTAGCAAATCAAATCCCTGCTATTGTATTAGAGCCCCCACAAAACTTTACCTCACTCATCTGTTTTGACCTGATTTTGGATTATGTGTTTCCTTTGTTTTGGAGTCTGGCAAACTCCATAGGCATCCATGTTTTGTGTGGTGACACACTGCACCTTCAGTGCAGTGTCGCAGAGAACTCATTTAGATTTCGCATAAGGTTTAAATGCATCTTTATTTTGTTTTAATTATTTTTTTTCTTTCTTATGTGAACTGCTGTTCCCAAGAATAGTAAAGTGAAATTGACTTTACTTTTCTCTTTGTGGGTCCAGCACACCGTCTTATGTGGAGTTCTAGGGGGTTACTTAGTAGCCCAATATATTTTTTTATGTTGCCCTCCCTACTTTAAATGGCTAGTGGCAGTGGTTTAATTTTCCTACCATTGTGCTTTTCTGCCGCAGGCTGAATCCTCGGCTGCACTATAGCACCCATGGGTGACCATTTTATCAAAATGGCCCCCATCTTCTTTTTTTGCCTTTTCGATTTGTGAGGTTTGACCCCTTTGTCTGTTTTGCCTTTGGCGGGTTTCAGTACTGAAATCTGACCTGCTTCTGGCTCCAGTGTCTGGAAGGGCAGGTAGAGCGGGAGGTTCCTGAAACTCCCCGTCCTTTGTGTTATGCCTGAATGCACCCTATACTGATTGGACAGCCACCCTGCTATTTGACTGTACTTTGCTGCTGCAGGAACTGAGAAATCTGTAGTCATATGCATTGTCTGCCATCTGGCCAGAACCTCCGGGAGTCTCCCCAAATCCCTCCAGAAGGACGACGACCAGAGCTTGAGTCCCCTCACCAGAGTGCAGGACTCAAGAAGGGAATGAAGCCCAAACAGTATCCAAGATCCGCTGTGGTGCTGTTTACCACATGCCGAAACCACGAAGTGCCGCTTATCCGAAAAGAGCCGGTAGCTGCCGACTACCTCCACATTGTGTTACAGGAGGAGTCCAGATGTCCTCCCTCTTGCCCCCACGACTGAGGCTCAGGAACCCAGGATCTGCATCGCTGCAACATGACCGAATCCAGCTGGACCACTCTTCAAAACAGAGGTACTGTTCAGACTAGGGGTACTTATCTTAGTGTCTTTAGCATTGCTCTTCTCATTTGAGACTTGCTGTGGCTATTTTTTATTTCAACTCTGCTCTCCTCAAGTGTAACAGCTTGTGATACTACAGTGATTTTCTACGAAAGTCTCTAACTTTATGCAAGCCTTTTAGTAACTACGAGGTCCCTCGGCTGCATATATTGTGCTGCAATTGACATTGACTGTCCTGGCTCTCTGCAGACTTTTAGTCCATTGACTTTGATATTTTCTATCCCTCAGAGGTGATAAATTGTGTTTAGACTGTTATTGCTGGGAATGCTTTTGTCCTAGATTTCATTGGAAGATTTAAGTATACTTGCATGCCCTGAGAACCTGTTTAACATTTTTTTCCTACCTTTCCTTTCTGCAACCTCAGAATCAGCCTCAGAAAATCCCTGTCTGTCTGAAGTATGGTGATTTTCAGGCATAAAGGCACACACATCTGTGTTATTAATGCAAATGATTCCATCAACCAGGCAGACTAAAGATGCAAAACTAATGTGGCAGATTGACATTTTAAGGGCAAGTGCAGTCATCATGTGCAAAGTGTTCGCAGTGGTCAGTAGGGATACAGTAAACTCCAAACCCAAGGGCGGGGGATGACTTGGAGGCACTACATGGGTCACATATGGCAGTTATGATTACACAGCCTGACCTGGCACTCAATCAGAACACCTCACCCAAGCAACATGCACATGGTCTGGGCACTCATCGGACATTGTCTCAAGATCTGGTAGGTCTCCCACGCCTTGGATCAGATCCTCTGCGATGAACCCACCAGCGATTGCCTCATGTTCTGTGAGTTCATCCTCCTATGGAGGTGACTCGCTGCCAGTCACCAGAGTAGAGGTGTAATTAGAAGCTAGCTTGGTTTTGCTCGGCGTTTGAGGTCATTCCAACGCTTTGAGCAATCATCAGTAGTGCGCTTCACAAATCCCAAGGAACTAAAGTGGTCCGCTATGCACTGCCAGTGGACCCTACGGTGAGCAGCCGTAGTCTTGCACCCTGCCGTCACCATCATATCGTGGCCCTGTTCCGACACGTAGCCCACAAGTGCGTCTTGTTCCACACTATTGAAACTCTGCTTCCTTGACGTGCCGGAGGGACGAGCCGTGTCTGGGGTCCCAGCCTGTTCCGCAAGAGCATGCTTCTTCCTCTAGAGGTGGTGCCGACCCTGAGTGGCGTACGCCGCTCCGGTCTGTAGGGGCTGAAACGCAGGTGGACTGGCCACTGGAAGCAGGCAATGGCACGATGACCAAAGGTCTCAATGCAGGCATTGGCTTCTGGGTGCTGTTGCCAAGACCAAGCGGCACAACTGCCTTGGTGTAAGGGGCCGGGACCAACACTGTCCCGGCTGAATGACTCAGAGCTGGGGTGGAGTGAGCTGCAGCTGCCCCTGCAGCCTCATCACCCTGGCTACTTGGGGCAGCAGATGACATTGCTGCCCCAGATCCACGTGGCCTTGTGACAGCAACTTTCACTGCCACACGTGGCTTGGACTTTGTAACATGGAAGTTGGCCTGTGAGTCATCCCGTGCCTTTTCGGTGACCAATCTGGGCCAGCCTAGCAGGGCCTGAGCTGAGATGGTGTCAGCTGCATCTCCCTGACCCACTGGGGAAGGGGCGGGGGGCATAGGTGTCCCTGAATGGTCCTGGACGCACTGCCCTCTTGGGCCACCCTGCCCACGTTACCCACCACTGCCACCTTGCTCATCCTGGCCAGGTCCCCTACCACGGACACCTCTTGGAGGTCAGCCACCTTTGCCTCCCTTACCCCTTGGTCGCCTCCCAACCATGGCACTGATGTACTTGTGCGAATGGGAGGTGCAGAAAACAATTGTCCTGGGCAATTGGGGGGAGAGGGGCAAGGTACTAGATGGAATAGGTACCCCTGTGCTCCTGCAAGGCTGGCTGTGACCCCTGGGGGAAAATGACGGGTCACGCAACGCTCAGGCACCCCAAAAACAAACCTGCACGGGACCCCTCGGTAGCCCACGCGCGTGTAATGAAGGACCCGCAGTACTCTGTGGCACCCAGAAACACAAACAAATGCATATGCGTGGTACATGCAGGCTACAATGACCTCTGAATGGGTACGTGACACACAGGGCCAACCACAGTGGAAAAATAAGTGCGTGACTGTCTGCCTGGAAAGTTGTTAAGACGGATTTCTGAACTCTGTCCTGGTGGCGCAGAAGTTCAGAAGGCCAACCTAATTACTTGGAACAGGGTAACCTCTGGACAAGCCAGACCAATCAAGGTAGCGATCGCGGCGGTCAAGACTAGGTCTCAAGAGGGGTGAGGGTGACTGAAAGCCCGCAGTGAGCACACAAAGCAAGAGCGCTTACAAACTACTCCAAACAGTTGTTATATCAAAAATAGATACACATTTATTTTAAGGCCTTTAAAATAATGACCGTAGCGAGAAAATCACAATATCACAATACTAAGCCAACACATACCATATCAACACAATATATATACAAATACACAGTCGCAAGCGTTTAAAGCACGAAATATGTAGTCCACCTGAAAGGAAAGGAAAACAGGCAGTGCGATAACGCTTTAGACTCAGTTCGCCTTCAGAGGCACCTAACTAGATGGAAGTCCGAGCCCTGCGAAGAGTGGAGCCTTGTGCTCAAAGTACCTGCCATGCCGGTGCCAACGGGCAAAAGGGGAAGCTCTTCGGAGGAAGTCAGGCAGTTCGGGTTAGTGCACAGCAGAAGGAGAACAGGTTCCGCAACTCAAGCGCAGCCTCCACAGCGGGCAGAAGCAGAGCGCGAGTACGGCCAAAAGGGTGCTGTTTTTACACAGCAGGGAAAAGCAATGGGATACTGCAGGAGGGCGACCAGATCCTAGCTAAACTACTCACCGGTCCCCGAAGCAAGCAGACCCAGGCTTCTCCACGTTAGTTTCAGCAGCTGGCAGGTTCAGAAGAGCAGGGAACGCCTCGTAGTCGTGTAGAGCAAAAAGACGTCCCAATCGACGAAACCAGCACAGTTTGTTGCCGCAGCAGGACAACGGAGCGGCCGTGTGGATTCGAGCCAAATGTACACTCCTCCCTTCAGACTTGGGAACGCCAAGTGTACGAAGCGTGGGAGAGTGACATGGACTCGAAATACAACACAACCTAGCGGCGGTTACAGAGCAGGACTCCCTTGTAAGCTGGTCAGTCAACTGGATGGCCCAGAGACACTTCCGAAGGCTTACTTGGCAGGAGATGATGAAGTCGCCGGGAATAGCTGTTCCTGCTATTCCAAAGGTCGAAGCACCAGTACAGGCCTTCTGGTTCGATCCAAGGAGGAAAGGGTTTCACAGGACGACAGCAGTGCAAAGGAGGATTCCTTCAGCGGGTCACCAGCGATTCCTCGGTCCAGCCTCTTGGTTGCAGGATACTTGGCTCCTGTATTCCTTCGTTCGTGAGAACTCAGGAGATCGACATGGTAGTGGTGTTTCCAGCTCCCTCTTATCCACGGTTCCCTTCGCGCCAAAACGGAGGGGAGCCAATGGGAGATCCGCACATCAACACACATACCATACGTGGACCAATCACGGACCACGGTGGTCCCAGGCATTCACACCACCCCAGACTCTCTGGCACCCAGGATGTGTATTGGGACCAGACATCCCAGCCCACACCCTGGAGGCACACAAACGACATGTAGAAGCCCGCGAAAGCAACCACGTTTCGAGGGAAAGTACATGCCCAAATAAGGAAGGCCCCGGGTCGCCCGACCTGGGGAAGGTGAAGGGAGCAAGACGGTCAGTGGACAGGACAAAGGAGCCTC
This sequence comes from Ambystoma mexicanum, assembly GCF_040938575.1. NCBI lineage: Eukaryota > Metazoa > Chordata > Amphibia > Caudata > Ambystomatidae > Ambystoma > Ambystoma mexicanum. The sequence goes on along the minus strand of NC_090931.1, from coordinate 494,399,579 downwards.
GTGGTCTGGCCATTTTGGGAGCCAGGCCACCATTTTGGGTTCAGTGCGAAAAACATGCTCAGAACGCCAAAAGGAGCTCAAAATAAACAAAACGATCGCTGCCACCATTCCAGTCCCTGAATGACTTGCACCGATCAAATACCATCCTAAAAGAGTATCTAGGGCCTGTAGAAGGCTAGAGACCCAAGAGAGCTGTAACTTAGCTTACAGTGCCCTCTTGTGTCATGTTGCACTAAAGCCGCAACATGATTAAAGAAACTACGGGAAACAGCGTTCCCCGGTACTGACTGTCTTAAGGGCATGTCAGTTTCCCCGTAAGAAAAGGAGCGAAAGCCCAGAGGAGTGCGGCAGAAGGCTGCACTTCTCTGGCAAAGTCAAGCACAAGGTGAAAAACAACAGCAAAACGTTTAGGGGTTGCCACATGGAAGGAAAATTACTTACAATTACGAAATCTTTCCTAACAAAAGTGACCGGAAAAAAAGTGCGCGTTGGCAACACCCCCGCCAAAAGAAGAATTGAGCTCTACCGCAGTAAACAAGGAGTACGCACTGCAACTGTTGTGAAGTAATCGCGTGTCAACCCACAAGAATCACATGCTCGCTCACCACAAAAAGCACGTACAAGAAAATGGCGTCCTACGCGGACCTTTAACCTCTGCGCATGGCAACGCCTATGCGTGCCACGTCACCTACATGCTAGGGGCCTTTCCTCGATTTTCACGCAAACATGCTGATTTTCACGTGCGGATTCACTCTGCATCAATCTGGCCACGCGACCACAGCGATCTGCTGCTGCCTGCTGCCCACGTGCCCTGCTATTTGGTGCCTGCACATCAGCCATCTGCAGGGGTCCAGTTGCTGCGGCCACCCCTGCTGGAACAGAAGACTCCCGACTGCTGGTCAATCGCTCCACGGCCCAGGACCCAGTTACCCACTCACACCTGCACCGGGGGTTGCCATGTCGGGGCAAACAACTTCAGAGACCACTGGCAACCCCCATCCAGAGAGGCAGAGGGCTGTCAGCTTCTCAGCCACAGAAGTTGGCATCCTGGTGGAGCAAGTCCTGGGGCATTATGATGCCCTCTTCAGACCGTGCACCGACAAGGATAGACGGAAGAGGAGCTGGTCGGACAACGCGGTTGCCATCAACTAGGAGGGGGTGGCAACCTGCAACTTGAAACACATCCAGAAGCGCTGGGAGGACTTCCGGTCCAGGACCCTCATGAAGGCCCGGCGCCTCTTGCATGCAGGGGGGCGCAAGGTCCAACTTACCATCGACCAGATGAGGGTCCTGGAAGGCATCAACCCAGTGCTTCACCACCAGGTCCTAGAGAGGCAGACCCGTCTGGAGTCGAGCGGTGAGTGTCTGGGCTGTCCCATTCCACACAGTGCATGTTGAGGTGTGGCAGGAGTGTGCAGCTTGGACATATGTCTGACATTGCCATGGATGGGTGTGTGTGTGTGTGTGTGTGTGTGTGTGTGTGTGTGTGTGTGTGTGTGTGTGTGTGTGTGTGTGTGTGTGTGTGGGGGGACATGGCCGTGCTGCATGTGAGTCCAGTCATGTGTGATGCACAGCAATGGTGTATGTGTTCCAATGCATGATGCCCAACTGCATGTGGAGATGCCCATGTTTGTATTTCTGTGTATGTACTATGCCATGGTTTGGGTGTGACGCGTGGATGCTGGTCCCACCTTCATGTGCATGTGTCTGTTTGGCATGTGTGTGACTGTGAGATGCCATGGATGCATGTGTATCGGACATCTGGGTACCTGATTGGCAGATGTGACATAGTTGCCAATGATTGCACTGTGACGGGTGGTGGAGATGTACAGATGTCTGTCCGGTGGCGTGTGTGCATATGATCGGCACTCCCCATGTTGCTTGTGACGTCATGCCAACCTTTGGATGTTCATGCAGTTGTGTGTATGGATGCTGATGCCTGCTACACCATCCCAGTTTATTTGTGCATGCGTGTGGTTTGAAATGACATGAGTGTTGGGGAGTGTGATGCCATATGTGATGACTGACACTCATGTGCAACTGTCATGTGTGTAGCAGACCATTTTACGGTGACATGATGCCTGTCTTCTGCCTCTCCCTGTCTGCAACGTCGACTGAAGAGGGCGGAGACGGTGCTGTGGAGTCCAGCGACAGGGATACCACTGCCAGCCGGATTGGCAAGGCCCAGCTCCCCTCCCAGGTTCGAATATCTTCTGGGAGTGAGGAGTCTGGTGCCGCGTCCATGGTCGCAGCTGCCGAGGGGAGGTCCGAGAGGCCAAGATTGGAGGTGGACTCCTCAGCAGCAGAATGGGCAGCTGAGCCCCCACAGGGGCGTACTGAGGAAGATGGCACCGAGTTATCCAGGTTGGTGGGGGATGTGGTTGAGCAGGAGGCCGTATCGGCTCCACGCATGGGGCCTGGAGGGGGTGGTTCCACTGGTGCAGTCCAGGGGCAGGAGGCAGCACAGGTCGCCGCAGAGGTCTGTGTGTAATCCTGTCCCTGATCCTGTGACTGCATCATCCTGCACTAGCAGGGATGCCTCTGTCTAGGCCCGTTCGCAGGTAGGGGATGCGTCTACATCAACTGGCCGTCCTCTCCCTGCGGACGTGGCAATCCGTGACCATGTGAAGCCTGTCCTAGTCGGTATGGCGTTGCGCACGCGTGGTATTCGGGATGACGTGCATGGTTCTAGGCAGGACAGTGCATGTCATTTTGAATACCTGCTTGGCCGCCTTGACCTGATAGGACAGGTCACTGGCGCAGGGTTCATCATGTGCTGGACGCTCTTGCAACCACCCCCTCCTCAACTGCACCCCCTATGCGCCAGTCCTCCGTGCCGTCTTCCTGCCCATGTATCACCTGGGACCCCTGTGGAACTGCCCCAGAGACCGCGGCCAGGCTGGTAGAGAGCAAATTCCTGCCACAGTCGGGGGTGGGGGGGGGACCCGGGTGTAGAGGGGTGGTTGTCCAGCAGGGGGGTCACGCCACCAACTGGACCCCAGCAAATGAAGTATGTGCAGGCATCAGCAAGTAGGGCACGTGCACGACGGCGCCGGGGGATTCAATCAGCCCGGAGGCCGTCGTGGTGGCAGAGGAATTTGGCATTGAGGCAGCAGCCGGCTCTGCGTTGGAGGCGTCCTCACTCGGGGTCAACAAGATCCCTGGGGCAGGCATCGGCCGAGTGGTAGGAGGACCTAGGACTGGAAGTGTCTTCCGTGTGGCAGCGGTTGGGCCAGCAAATCGATGCGGCGGGCGGAGAGGGCACGGCTCACGATGGTCAGGGCGGAGAACTCCATGCACCGGCTGTTGAAGCGGGCTAAGAGCCTCGTGGCAACTCGCAGGGTCTTCGAGGAGTCCATGGCAACATCCGTGCGAGAGCTCGAGGCCAGGGAACAGGCCCACCGACTAGGAGTTCCATGATGCCCTAGTCCGGAACACCAAGAAGTGAGCCGTCGGACTAGCCCCCGCCTTTGTACATAGTTATTTAGGCATAGGTTTCCTTACTTTTTATTTATGATTTGGAGTCCACAGACTTTGCTCCTCCTTTTTGTATATAGTTCTGTTTTTGATAGGATTTTAGATAGCTTCCTTTATTTTTGGTATCATGGACCCTTGTGACTTACTTTGAATAGTTCCGGACCTGTACATACTTTCTTTTAGTTTTAGCCCATGGAGTACTGGTTATGGATTTATTTTAATGGTCTTTGGCGATGGACGACTTTACAGTTTTCATTTCTTGGATTGTTATTTTTCCTTGGATTCTCTTTTCTTTTTGGTATTACTTAGATAATTTGTTGGAGGGGGCGTGGCTAACCGCCATGTAAGAAGGACGCACTCTCTGCGAGCTCTGCATATGTGACCAAGATAAGCTGTCAAAGTATGCAATATTAACGACCAACAAGTCTAACAGCGATGCCATTGGTGGGGGCTTGAAGCGGCTCCGGACCAAGTTTCGCTGCCCTGAGCACTCGATTTGGCGAGTTGCACCGTGATACGTTGTCCCGTGGCGAGGGGCAGAAAATGGCAGCCGCGGCACAAAGAACCAGCGTAGTGCTGCAGTGACCGATCAGGTATGAAGCGTAGGGAGCCGGCAAGCCTGCACATGCAGGGAGACGGATTGCGAGCTGTGACGCAATCAACACACAAAGGCGAACCTGGGACTGCTGTAGCGGTGGAGAGGAAGCGGGAGCTCCATACCGGAATACCTGACACTCGTGACCCTGGAACCCTGTGAAGGGATCGCGAACAGGGGACTGGCGGGAGGAGAGCTGCGGTCCCGCTGCCGCGGTCAGCGCCTGCGGCGGAGTGAGTGTGCCGAAAGATAGCTGTGCCCAGTGGACGAGGCGGGGGGGGGGGGCTGCCTGGCCCTGGGGGAAGAGCTGCAGAGGTGCTGGGCCACTTAAACTGCAGAAGGCCGGTGGGGGCGAGAGACGTAGAACTGCAAGGTGCACACAGAGAATACCTACCCGAGCTGCAAAGACAAGGTGAGGGGCTAGCCGGAGGGGGGGAACTCAACCTGGCTGTTACACCGCTTTGCCCTTGGCGCACAGCAAGCACCCCGCCTCCCACAGGTCCCAGCATAACCAGGTGGGTGCAGAGACCTTGGCGCCCGTGCTGCAGGGGGGTGACGGCGGCCTCCATTAGGGGCCTCTTGGCAGCAGATTATGTTGGTGTGCACGGCTGCCGGGGTGTGTGTGTGTGTGTGGGGGGGGGGCGGCGTGTGGACTGAGGCCATTGCCGGTGCAGCCCGTCCCACAATTCAACCTGGGGGACACGGGCGGCCGGCACCAAGTCCCCACCTTGCTCAGAGCGATGTGTTCCCTCGACATCGAAGGCAAGCGTAACTAGAGTCTGGGAGCTCCCGGACCTTCGCGGCTCTTGCTGAGCAGGGTCTTCTCGGGGCCCAGGAGGACCTCCCTGAAATTTAAGAAAGGGGAAGGAATTAAAATAAAGCATACTAAAAGCTCCAAGCCGTATCAGCCCTGTGCCAAGAGCTGGAACACATGAACAGGAGACCTATCCACCACTTGGTTGACCTGTAGCCGACCGCATGGTCTGCAGGACCTGAGACAGCTCAGCACTTTGGACACGGCCTGTCACGGCACACGCCGCTACCGCTTGGTGGCACAGTGGTGGAGAAGCGGGTCGCATGTCAACACCTCAGAGGGCTTCTAGTTCACGATAGACATTCACAGTGCGGACACTGCGCAGACTGGAGGTGACACAGGGATGATACCCTGCAACCCAGAGCTATCGAGGTGATGCCGCTCAGCGCCTCATCTGTAACAGCACCCGTGGAGGGGGACGTTGCCCTCTGACAGTGTGGCACCTATAAGTAACAAAAGCCCTTCCAAGAAGTCTGAAGAAGCCCTTCCCCGGTGTAATGCCCTCAAAGGGAGGGAAAGCCAAACACAAGCAGACAACCATGGAAACGTTTGCGGCCAGTGGACCAACAAGACTGGAGGTCACCAATAAAAGTACCGCAGGGGAACTGCCTAGAACTCCTGGAACCATGGCAGAGCTGGGCAATTCACAGATCTTGGAGGTCATCAAGACGCTCCAGACTAAATTGGAGAACAAAATAGACGCAGTGGCCATAGACTTGGGCCTACTGCGACAAGATGTCTACTATCGCTGGGAGGACAGACTTACTCGAAGCCCAGGTCCGGGAGAACGCAGAGGCAAAGGCACAGCTCACGAAAGATGTTGAGGAATTAGCTCAAAAAGTGAAACATCTGGAAGACGGGGCTGAAGAAGCTGAAGGGCGAGCATGCTGAAATAACATAAGAATTTTAGGCCTGCCCGAGGGAATTGAAGGAACCGATCCCACCAATTATAATGAGAATAATGAGAATCTGCTGATCCAGGCTATCGGAGCGTAGAAACTCTCACAAGGTTTCACTATAGAGAGAGCCCACCGATCACTCACCAAACGGCCACCGCCTGGTGCTCCACCTAGACCAGTAATGGCTAAAGTGCTCAATTATAGGTATGGGAAACAATTTTGGCCTTTTCAAGAACAGGGGGCCGGATACAAAGACTCTGCGAAAGTTGCTATATATCCCGATTACATCTTTTCAAGTTCAAATGAAGAGAGCCCAGTATATCTACACAAAGGCAAGATTAAAAAAAAAAAAGGCAGGACTACGATGCATGCTCCAGTATCCGGCAAAATTAAAGGTACTGCACAATAACCGGGCGCTTCTCTTCGAGTCGCCTGCTGAAGCCCGAGAATGGATGGACAGCGAACAGATCCAAGACCTAGAGGCAAAAGTACACAGCACACGCTAAGGACGGCCAGGATAGGGCTTGGGTAATACAAGTTCAATTACCGTAAGATTCAGACCATGGCCACACAAGAGACGGAACCTACACTTTATGCACAGCAGGATCGATTATGCATAGGAGCCACGCCGTAGATGGACTGCTCCTGCTGAGAGAGCAAACAGCAGACTCCTTCTGCCCCCAGAAACTATTGGGTATAGTTAACCCGCCCATAGGGCACCAGGACACCAGAACAGGGTCGAATGGAGCGGAAACTGTTTGGTCTTAACGGGGGAGGGGGGAGAACCCCGCTGAACAAGTTTTGTTACAGGGGAGTTTAAAGTTGGGGGAGAGTTAATGGGAGTTAGTAAAAAAAAGGGTGGGGGACAATGGGATAAAAGGCAAGACCACTCGGGGCTTTGTGAACTGTCAGATCCAGACGCCACTGGATGCGTCACACACAAGTACACTTAGGTTTTCAAACAATATGGCAGATAAGATCAGAATAGTGAAGTGGAACGTCGGAGGAATGAACAATTATGTCAAGCAATGCTGAATCGATGCACATATCAGGCAGAATAAGATTGGAATCGCCCTACTACAAGAAACCCACCTGGATGCATGTAAGCAGGCAGCAATTGCCAGAACTTGGGGAGGTACAGTGATAGGCTCCACATACTCCACTTATGCCGGGGGGCTCCTGATATGGGTCGACCCGAACATTCCTCTTAAAGCCACCACCATTAAAACTGATGATGAAGGAAGGTTGGCCTTAATACATGGATCAATTGAGGATAGGGAAGTCTGTTTAATCAACACTTACGCTACCAACCACGACGCCAGTTTTCTTCTGCTCACTATACAAACGGCTGAGTCCATTTAGAGATGGCACCCTGATATGGGGCGGAGATCATAACTGCACCATGGATCCCTGCAGAGATAGATCAGACCACAAACACAGCCGTCCATCCCCCACCTGCTAGGATATTAGCCGCACTGATACAACAATTCAAGCTTAAAGACCTGTGGAGGGAACGGCACCCAAAGAACAAAGAATACTCATTTTAAACCTCCCCTCACCTACCCCCTGATAAATGCGCAGTGGCGTCCTTGGACGCCACTAAGGCCTTCGACGGGGGGGGGGGGGATTGGGATTGGACCCGCCTTCTTAAGATGGACCAAATTCATATACACGGGCCCGATGGCAAGGGTGCGCACAGGCAAAGCATACTCTGACAAATGGCAGCTACACAGGGGCACACGACAGGGATACCCACTCTCCCCCATGCTATACATCCTCGCCTCCGAACCAGTAGCTGCATACTTATGACAGGTTTATGGGGATGGGGGCATAGTAATAGACGGTGTGGCCCATTTAGTGTCCATGTATGCAGATTACACTGTACTGTACCTGAATAACCGCGAACACATACTACCATATATATTGGAGACACTAGACGGGTTCTACAGATATATGGGGATCCATATTGATAAAGAGAAATCATGCCTCTTTCCCCTGGCTGCCTTAGGAGAGGATAGAATCGAGAATCTCCCTGCCATGGCCCTCTAGTGGAAAACCACTTCATTCACATATTTGGGAATTACCATCCACTGTAACCCCAAAATAGAACACTTCTTGAACACAGTGGGAGCCAGAGAGGGCCTACAAAAATCAATGGACTTCTGGAGTAAACTACCACTGTCGGTGGTGGGAAGAACTGGACTTCTCAAAATGGTGGCATTACCCTGGCTATTGCACTGCTTTCGCAATGTACCATTCAACTTCCCCCCCCCTCTGTTCTTTAGAGACCTAGATAAGCTCTGTAGACAATTCCTATGGCAGGGCGGAAGGCATAGAGTCGCACTAAAAGTCCTACAGAGACCCTACGAAAAAGGAGGCGTGAAAATCCCCAATTTTGAACTGTAAAACTTGGCAGGTCAATTGCGATATGTTGTGAAATGGATGACAGACAAGATCCCTACGAATATTAGACTTCACAACCAGCCAACCCAAAAATGCTCCTTAGGGATGTACTCTGGGCCCCTGGAAAGCACAACACGAAGCTGCCCCTACTTGATGAATCTAGGATACAGATTTGGAAACGAGTCTACAAGATCACGAAAACAACTGACCCAATCTCTCCCCAGATCCCCATAGCGGAAACCATGGTGGGCAGACGCTGGGGTCACACGGACATAAGAACGAGGTGGGTGCCATGCGGAGTAGCCACATTGGGGGATCTGTTGAATGTATGGAATTCGAGGACACGTCATGGGAAACCATAACCCACTAACATAAAAATGTCTCCAGAAACGCCAGATTGCAGTTGACACAGTTTTACATCACCAATAGAGCATAACTCACACCGGAAGTGCTTTCTAAGTTCAAGGGGGCAGGACCTAAGGAATGCCCTAAATTTAAAGCATCAACTGCAGGAATGACTCGCATGTTTTGGGGGTGCCGAGTAATCCTTTTGGACACAGATCGCTGCAAGAGCAACCGAGGCGGGCATAGACTTGGACATACTGACCCAGTTATCATGCATATTGGGCAGATATCGAAAAAGTCAAAAGAATAAACCACTGACCAAGCTAAAAGATCTGATGTACATATTAGCAAAGAGGCGCCATGTTATTCCACCATGGGGTGGAAAAACGCCAAGAGCCCCATTTTTGAACTGTGGTGGAGAGATCTCCAAAAGTGGGTGACGGCAGAAACGGGGGCATGGGAAAATGCACTGCGGGAACAAAAGCTAGACAACAGCCAAGATCTGCAACTATGGGTGGCCCTCACGGTGCCATTGTTCAAATCAAGGAGAGAAGATACCACCACGGACGAAGCAGATGGGCCGCATTTGACGCCCTGCTTAAACACTACAAGGACATATTGGGAGAGGGAGGGCGTTGCAAGCGAAACTGCTGATTAATATGTAATGATACTAAACTGTTTTAATGTATTCTTCAATTTTATAAATGTAATTAAAAAAAATACTTTGATAATTTGTTCATTTGCATGTGTGGTTTTGATTTTGTTATCTTTTTTAATACATTTCATGAATCTTCATTATTGGTGTGGTCTACTCATTAGTTTTGTGCATGTGTCCCTGTCCATTGCCTCTGTCATGGGTCACCATTGTGTGGCTCTGTTGGACATGTCTTTGGGTGCATGCGTCTGCTTTATTGAAGGTAAAGGCCTGGTGCTTTTACTGGGGAGTGGGTACAATGTGTTTGTGTGTTTGGACTGGGGTGCTGCGGCATGGGGTGGGATTTGGGTTGGCATTTCTGACATGGGACACTTATCTGACAGCACGTTGGGTTGGGGGGGGGGACAGCTGGCAGGTTGCTGTCAATGGAGATGTGGTGGGGGGAGTCGGGGCTTGCTGGCAGGTGCCAGTCACTGGTGGGGGTCAATGAGTTGGTGCTCACAAGTGCCTGCTGCCATGTGGGCTGCCTGCGGGGCATGGTTGGGGGGTGTAGGGTGGTCCCCTGTGGTGTGTATGTGTGTGTGTGTGTGTGTGTGTGCTGCCTGCGGGGCATGCCCAGGGGTGTAGGGTGGTCCCTGTGGTGTGGGCTGCCTGTGGGGCATGAGGGAGGAGTGCACACCCGGGAGGGCCCACACTGCCAAATCACGTGGACAGCTCACTCGCGTACCCCCAAATTCACGCACCAGTGTGGTGAGGAGCCACATGCACTGCCTGCAGGCATCCCACACCACAGGCGCCCCCCCTCCCTTATACCCTGACCATGCCCCCCCTACACCCCTGACCATGACCCGCAGGCAGCCCATCACACCTGACCATGACCCGCAGGCAGCCCACACCATGGTGGACTTTTTCCACGCAATTTGCCTGGCGCAGGCGGGGTACGCGTATTCAAGGGGGGGTGCAGGGAGTTTTTCACGCGTTTTAGCTGCCGCGAGCGGGTTACACGTAGTTTTTCACGCGATTACAGTGTAGGGGGGCCTGTAAGCTGGTCCCGGGTTAGCGCAGCCCTTTGCGCAATATTGGGGATTTCTATGGCTTTTTCTTGCACAAAGGGGCGTTCTTGGGGGCGATACTGGCACTGCTGGATGTTCGCTGCGCCACAGCTGCAAATGGCTTGGGAAATCCATGAATACGCAGTGCGCCAGAATGCTGTTTGGCGCACACGGCTGGCGCACGCTCCCTCTCTGCGCTGCCCACCTGCGCTACTTCTGCGCTGAATTCTATGAATTACCCCCCAAATGTTACTGCCCACTTCGGGCTCACTTCAGGCCCTATGTACTTTTAGTTGTAGGTCAGCTGGAGGGTCACCTTATTAGGTACGGCTAAGTAGCAATATTCAATCATGCATTTTATCTTATGAAGGGACAAATGTATATGCTTGACTGCCCATTTTGTTCTTAGTTTTTATAAAGGCACTTTCAACATTGCACAGTTTAAAGGGTCTTTCCTGCATTTACCATACCCATTTGCTTGGGCATTTGGCTGTCCAGTCTCTGTCAAGGCAAGCACATTACAGCTTTTCGTTTATATATACTTTCTGTATGGATTCCATCAAATGCAATCTGGTTTTAGGCAGTTGTGTTACTTGATTGTTAATGAAACAAACAATAGCAAAAAAGTGTTGCAATGGCTTTTTCGCGCGCACTGTGCTCCAGTATGCTTCTCCTCCCCCAGCCCAATTCCGCCTCCCAAACCTCCCCAGCACACTGATAGGCTAATTCTGCCCCCCCCCCCACCCCCTATCACCACCCATCCCAGGGCAACCCTCTGCCCGGCAGCCCCTGCGGCTAAGGACCCCAAGGCCAAGGGCGGCTCCTACATTAGCAGCTCCAAGATGTGTCTGCCGTTGTCAGCAGGGGAAGCCAGTGAAGCTAGCAGTCAACAGACACCAACAAAAACTGTGAGTGTGGCATGGGTGGGGAGTGGAGCAATTACTCTACTCCAGAAAACCACTGCCACTCTATCTTACCTCCCAATGACATAGAGTGCCATAATATTAGTAAGTCCACACTTGGATAGATTTGTGAACATTAGCCTGAGTCGCATCTAGATGGAATTGTGAATATTAGCATGTCCACGATCAGATAGATTTGTGAACATTAGCCTGTGTCGCATCTAGATGGAATTGTGAATATTGGCATGTCCACACTTAGATAGAATTGTAAATATTAGCATGTCCACACTCAGATTTGTGAACATTAGCCTGAGTCGCATCTAGATGGAATTGTAAATATTAGCATGTCCACACTCGGATAGAATTGTGAACATTAGCCTGAGTCTCATCTAGATGGGATTGTAAATATTAGCATGTCCACACTTAGATTTGTGAATTAGCCTAAGTCGCATCTAGATGGAATTGTAAATATTAGCATGTCCACACTTGGATAGAATTCTGAACACCAGCCTGCGCCGCTCCTATATAAGATTGTGAATGTTAGCATGCCCACACGTAGATAGAACTCTGAACATTGGCCTGCGCCGCTTCTAGATAAGACTGTGAAGGCCAACAAGTGCCATACTTGGAGAGAGCTGTGAATGTTAGAATGCTAAAGGTCAGGTAACCGTAAACCACTAACCAATATAACCTCAAACTCTGCATACTTATATCACTCAAAAACTCACACAAACATCTCTCGCACCACAAGCCGCACGCACTTCACAACACTGCAACAACACATAAGCCGGAGCAACAGCACACGCGGACTGACACCGATCCAATACATGCACCAAAGCTCAGTATCTGGTGTATACCAAGCTGAAACTGCCAACAGAACACCACTCCTCTCACTATCCTACTCCCTCTTCACCTTACTAACCCATCCCACCTTATCGCTTACAGATCCGCCAGAGCGCCTGGGGACCAATTCCGTTGGTGACGGTGCGCGGTACAAATACCTTTAACATTTGACATGAAACGGACGGTGTTGTAATTTCATTACCATCTTTACTGATTCTATTGATGCAGTGGTGAATTAATATGCAGTGGATCTTTGCTGTTGGAGTCAAAACTCCAACTCTTTCTCTTTTTGCTTTTCCATTGTGTAACTTGCTTCAGTTGCGTGCATGCACGCAGTGCTGGGTCTTTTCAGTGCTTATCAGGATTATTCACTTTCTTTGGAACGAAACAGCCTTCATTAATACATTTCTACCATGAATACTCTGTCCTAATAGATCAAGTGGATGCAGTCCTTGGGTTCGAGGAGTTGAGGCCTTTAAGATCTATATCAACCTAACTGTAGTCAAGGTGCACTGTGCACATGTATACGTTTGCTTGCATATAAGCTTTCAGAGACTTGCCGTTAACCTTTTCCTAATGGCCGCTGGACCACGTCCACTGGTACCACAATTTTTGCATGTCTGACTTCCTTTTCCACTTCCTTCTTAAACTTGTTTTGTGCACTTGGTGTGTTATACGTGAGCAAGCAACCAGTTGGTTGCGAAATATGTCGTATTTGTTTTTACTCTCTCTTGAGACGCTAAAAAACTGGAATTCAGTATTTGAAGCAGTATATCTGACGAGTTTATTTTTTGGCATTAGGTGGTGAGTACTTTTTTTTTTCTATTTGCAGTAACAAGTTTTGGTATGAAGAGGACATCCACCATTCAACTTTAGAGTATCCATACATAAACCGTATTACCCAGTGGTAAGTCTACGGGAATAGATGTATCAGTATTTGATAAACGATATTTAAATTGGACATTCCTTCATGAATATTTTGATGTCACATTTTGCAGTTATTATGAAGAAACTATGAAAGTAGTTCAGTTACCCATAGTCACTCAATGAAATTTGCACATTGTGCTCAATGGGTAAGTGGACTACTATATATTCCAATAATTAAAGGAAGAGTACGAGGCGTGATGCACTAAGGCTATAACATGATGTTGTTTATTTTGATTCACATAACATACTCTAATCAGAGAGTTCATCCATATTAATTTAATCATTAGGTGCATTGTTGGGTATCCATTTGGACTAATACACAGAACCAACAATTCAGTTGGCGCGTAGTACAATTAAGGGACAATATAATACAAAAATGTTTAACTTCGCCAATTGTTGGGGATAATTGACACAATGCATCAGTGCAATAAGGGTTTTAGCTCCAGTAAACCTAACTAGTATATTTCTGGAATTGAATATTATTTTTGGGTGCTTCACCGAATATTTTCTAGATGATTTTGAGCTGATTTATATCTGCTGATGATGGAAGACAGCTTGTGATGAATGCATCTCTTTAATTTAGGAAGGACATACAACCATGTATTTTGATTTTCCTAATGTCTTTTTACTTTTTTGCCAGTTTCCCAACTGTGACCATGGTATGTATAATAGTTTTTGTATGCAATTGTATAACATGTGTTCTACATTCAGGTGAATTTGATACTACATGAAGAAAATAGTTCATTTATCAGCCTTGAGAAATACCATTGGTCGAAACATGTCGGCATTGAGCAGAATAAGAAAATAAAATTCTAGTTGCAGACAAACAAAACATTGTATTTAATCACTGCTAGGTTGCTGTCCATCTACAGGAACTATTCTTATAAATCAGGGAGGTGGGGGGAACATCTGTAACTTTAGTTTGTGAATTGTCTATTTAGTCTATAACGGGTTACTTATTGATTAATATAAATGGGGGTGAGCGCAGTTCACTAGTTCATTTGTGATAGTTGGCTTCATTACTTTAGGTCAAGGGTAGGACCTACACTGACTACTACTGCAGCACACCACACCCATTACTAGTGTCCAAGCGCCCCTTCAGGCCGTTCAGCCTGCATGTGTTATTCGGTCCTCATTTTTAGTTGTGTATTGGAGATCTGTTCCAATATTGCAACCTCTAAAGCAGGCTGTACATGCTGCGATGGGTAAGGTATCCAACCTGAACTTAGTATATAATGACCTTGTATAAGGAGGCTTTGTAGGATCCAGATGAGCTTTAAAATCTGGTGATTCCTTACAGACCAAGATATTATAAAAGAGACCATTGGATCTAGAATAAGCGATATGGTCCCCAGTTTGCTAGTTTTTATAACACTGCTTCAAGAGGACAATCACTTTGTTCTGGGCAATGGCAGAATCCCCTAGTGCATAAGAAGATTCTTAAAAACTGAACCATGGCAATGTACGTGCACCCCTGGAAGCCTGCAAATCCTGCTGGGCCTTTCAGTAAGTAAATAGCCTCTTGTGCTCCACGCTCTAATGGGACAAGATCTTGCTATGGTGTAAAACTCTGGTATAACCAAACTATGAAAAAAACATTATTTGGAGTACTAGCCATAAGACCAAGGAAGGATGCATTTGGAGAACATATATTCTTCCTGTTCAATTTACTGGTATCGTAGATATGCCATTTCGAATGTATTGGGTCCTCCAACGTATTCCACATCTTTGATATGTAATGTCCACAGCTGTGTACTTTTCGGCCGAGGGTGTCCTGTGTCAGGTCGATGTCCCTCGAAGGCCTCCCTCGAGGGCGACATCACCGGATGTTATAAATGGGACGCACGGCACCCGTACCCTTAGTTCTGTTTTTTCTGCACGTGTTTGCTTCAGAGACTCGGCACGCCGCGTGTATTCCTCATGAAAATGTATTCTTCTTCAACCCCTCCGACTCTGCGGTCTGGCTCAAAGACTAGCCGGGACTGCAAATCTAAGATGTCGATTACCGACCCGCATTGCATTGGTTTGTGGTGCTTGGGCAAAAGTCACGACCCAGACGACTGTTCCAAATGCCAGCCGCTGACTGCTAAGGCCTTGTGGGAGTGTAAGGGGAAGCTACAGGTAGGTAGGGGTTCTAAACCAAGTAAGTCCCGTAAATCTAAGTCTAAGGGGATGTCCACCGATGATTCGAGGGGTGACTCTGTCGGAAGGAGTCCTGGCGGTCCCGGTCCTGGAGTGGTTCCCGCCATTCGTCCTCGTCTCTGCATTCTAGGAAGTGCTGTCACCGGTCGCCTTCCCCGTCCTCCTCAGAGGATGGAGCCGTGAGGAAAGTGGCTTGTCCACCAAAGTCCTCGACTCCGGAGGAATGGGCTGCCTTCAGGGAGCAGGTGCTGGCGATTTTCCAATCCCAGGGCACAGTTCCGTCTGTGCCTTCTGATGAAGCCGGCAAAGAACGGTCTTGATTCGTGGCTTGTGCGCCTTCGGACTCCGGTCCTCGGCGCGATCCTCATCGGGAACCTTCGAGGTCCCGTTCAGACAAGGCTCAGGATGGTCACAAGAGATGTGCTTCCAGGTCTCAGTCCTTGTCCCCAGCAAGACCGCAGAAACCTGCTAAGGGCTCGAGGTCTGCAGCGCCTCCGTCGGTGCCGTGTCCGTTGGATACAGACGTCGAAGCTTTGCCTTTGTACCAGCCCTCAGTGCCATTGTTGACGCCAAAGCAGTCGGCGCTCTCGATGCTGAAGCCATCATCGCCTTCCGGGCCTTTTGGCCGGGATTTGCCGTGAGAGATCCCTGGTACTGTGGATCCTCCAAGGAAGGCTACTTCTAAGTCTGTAAGGCTTGTTAAGGACTCCAGACTCTCGGCTGTCCCGAGAAAGGACTTCTACTTCCCTCTGGATGACATTGATGAGGAGGAGAGGTCCGATTTTAGATTTTGAGCCTGATGTGGCTGCTGTCTTTTCTGGGAATCGTCAATCGGAAGAGTTGAGGCAATCTCTTCATGATGCCAGTGGCTTAGACACTTCTCCTGAGGTGGAGTTTGGCAGGCCTGAGCCTGGGCCCCATGCTGAGTTGTCCTAGGAGACTGATGGCTAGGGTCAGGGAATATCTTGGTTGGTCCACTCCTCCTGAAGCTTTTGTTCAGGTTGACTTGATGGATATTTTGGATCAAGGTCCGTCCTCTGATCTTGTGTTACCTTTTCATTTGACCTTGCAGAAAAGGGTGGCTGCTGCTTGGCAGACCCCAGAATCTCTTCCGGCAGTTAACAAATAGTTAACTAAAAAATATTGCCCTTCCGGTAGCGACCCCAGCTACCCTTCATCTCACCCCACTCCCAAGAGTTTGGTGGTCCAGGCGGCCACGGCCACTTCAAGGCAGGCGGTGTACCTTACCATCCCTCCTGATGGGGACATCAAACGCTTAGATGGTTGGGCATGCAAGGTGTTTTCTGCGGCGAGTATGGCGCTGAAATCGGCCAACTCCACTTGTGCCTTGGCAAGATTTTCACACACACTGTGGAATTGTTTCTCTTGCGGCTAAGCATATTCCTGACGGGGAAGAAGGGGGTAGGTATCTTGCTCTCGTGCAAGATGCAAGGATGCAATGTGTGAATCCCTTCAGTCGGGTTTGGACATGGCCAACAGTGTTAGCCGCTCCATGGCTGCAAGCACCTTTATACGCAGATTTGCGTGGTTGCGGAAGTCTGGTTTTGCTCCGGATGTGCAAGCCTGTCTTGAACATGCCCTTTGATGGGCAGCATTTGTTTGGCAGCAAGGCTGACCAGAGCCTTGAGAGGTTGCAGACCTCAAAGGCTGCAGCGAAATCTTTAAGCCAGCTGTGCGTCAACCTCTGCCTTTTCGTCCTAGAGGACAGCAGTGGAGGGGAGGTTCTTTTCGTTACTACTCGTCCTTTGGTAGAACGAGAGGGGCTGCCAGACAAAAGGGGTCAGCGTAGAAGTACCCGTGGTGGTCGGGGAAATGGAGGTGCCAAAGTAGCACAGGCAGCTGCCTCTTTGCCTTCAGGCGCTGCCGCAGCTGCTCCAAAACAGCTATGAGGCCATGTCCCATCGTTCTGCCTTTGGGGGCAGACTGTATCAGCATCTCGAAGAATGGCGAGCTATTATTTCAGATGCGTGGATTCTGGATACAATAGCCCACGGCTACTGCCTTCCCTTGCTACAGCGGCCTCACGCCCATCCACTGGGGAATCTCTTTGAAGCTTCCAGATCCGCTTCTTGTGCAGGTAATCTTGACCCTGCTAGAGAAAGGTGCTAGAACTGGTGCCTGCAGCGGAGGGGAACAAGGGATGGTATTCCCATACTTTTTTGATTCCGAAGAAAGACTGGGGATTGAGACCATATCGGATTTGCGTTGGTTGAACAAACTTCTCAGGAAGGACAAGTTCAAGATGGTCACTCTTTCTCCAGTCCTCCAGGCCCTTCAACTTCAGGATTGGTTGGTGTCTCTGGACCTACAGGATGCTTACTTTCGTGTGGTGCCGATTCATCCCAAGCACAGGAAGTACCTGCGGTTTGCAGCTGGCAACTCGTACCTTTGGGTCCTGCCATTCGGATTGACCTCCGCCCGAGGGTCTTCAAGCTAATGGTGGTGGTGGCAGCGTATATCTCAGGAGAAGAGGGTGTGGGGGGGTTCACGTCTACCCCCTACCTGGATGACTGCCTGATCCATGTGCATTCTCCTGAGCAAGCAGTGGATCACCTCAGTCTCACCTGCCGCTCCCTCCACAAGCTGGGCTTCTCCCTCAATTTCAAGAAGTCTCATCTGACACCTTCCCAACAGCTCCAGTACATCAGGGCTGAGTTGGTGTCAGATTCCCTTAGTCTCGTGCGGAGGTAGCACGAACACCTGCCTCCCCGTTGGGTTGGGTCTTGGTGTCTGGGAGGCTTTGAGTAACCACAGGCCACCAGGGAAAGAGGGTTGGGTCTGCGGTTTGGATAGGTAGGGGGAAGTTAGGGTAACCGTGTTGAGGGTCAGGGTAAGGTGGTGGATGGGTTGGGGATGGGGGAAGGTATTCTATACTGTCAAGGGTTTTGACCCATGTTGAATCAATAGACTGGGTAGATATGGGGATGAGCTGTCGCCGCCCATTATTCTATCCCAGAACAAACTAAATCAATAGACTGGGTAGATGTGGGGATGAGCTGTTGCCGTCCACATTCACGCCAGAATCCAGGAGAACTGCGCAGTTTGCGCACACCAAAATGGTCACCTAATCTGCCACCCACCAGTGCAAAGAAAGGTGGTTCTGTTCAAAATCCGTTTTTATTGATGTCAAAACGTTTCTAAAATCATGGGCACAAGACCACTCTAAAGATACAACCTTCTTGTGGGGGGTTCCACATCACCACTCTAATGTAAGGATGCCATCAAAACAATGTTAAGCAAGGATCCTATACTATCAAGCAAAAGACCACTCTATTGAAATGCATTAATTCAAGACAGATCCCAAAAATGGGTGCAGTACCAGCTTTGTCCACAAACCGGCGCTAGCGGTCTAAACTCTGACAGTAGGACTGTATCTCAGGAGTGCAAGAGGATCCAGCCTAACTGGGACTTCAAAGCCTGTTGGTTAATTAAAATTCTTAACCACCTTCTGTTCACAGAGACAATCTGATTCAATTAACAGGCCAAGAGGCTGGCAAACCTTCTCACCCCAGAGACCCACACAACAGCCCAGGATATCACATGACCCTGGTGATTGGGAAGGAGGGGTTTTCCTTTCAGCCTGCCGGACACCACACAATAGACTCTCTCCCTTGAATGGAGTATGTTAATTTTGGATGTGGACTGTAAACGGAGCTCTGCCTGGGAGCAGGGACATGTGAGCTGACCCACCCAGCTTCGAGGGGCGGGCCAGACTTGAGTGTGGATTCCTATTGCAGCAAATATATGTTTAAGTTAAATGCTTCTAAAATATTGTATTAAGCTCACAAAAATGTGTAATTTGGAGAACCTTAATCCAAGAAATGTACCCACAATTCAAGACTTGATTCAACTTTGTACCATGTTCTGAGGCGAAACCCTGCTATTTATTGATATTACAGACACCGGGTTTATGCTAGAAACCTAGTAAATTACTGGAATGTGTGTACATTGGTGTAATTTTTGATACTGATTTAACATTGGTAAACCAATTAAAAAGGAAATTAAGTTGTCATTTTTTTAATGCAAGCCCCCAGGAAGATCAGAGTCGGACAAGCATGGACCATAAGGAATCTGTAATATGTACATGTAATTTCAACAAATTGTGTATCTGGGAAATATGTATTTGGATCAGAAATAGATTTGTGTGCACATTGACAAGGGGAGTGTCTTTCTGTAAGCCATAAAGATGACACACAACCCAGCTCCCCAATCAAGGAAGAGAGGAGGAACTGGCCAATGATAAGTTGAGAGGGTTGGGCATGCAGAATTAGCCGACCCACCCACTTTCTAAACACATAAAGAGACTGCTGGGACAGGTAGAGACACTCGATTCCCATTTTCTGGGGAGCATGCTGACGGACGAATTCACATCCAGAACTCCAGAGACCTAGACTGACTCCAGCTAGACAGAGACCAGAACTTAGAACTCTGACTCCACAATTTAAAGCGAAGGCCTAAACCACAAGCTGAGTTCCCTTCAGCAGGCCTCAAAACCAACCAAACTCTTCAACAGCCGGGCGAGCTGTTTGAATTATTTGCCAAGAACCTTTGCAAGAACCTGTAGCAGTATCCAGAAAACAGTGCTGTATCCGGAACAAGAGAGAACCACAGACCAGACCGCTGTGAGCAGAACCAGGCAGAGATCGTCCGTGGCGAGAGAACCTCCAGGAGTCCAGTCCAATCCTGACCCGATCCGTGATGAAGTCGCATTCCTGTCCAAAATCTAGTGTGAGTACCCAGCTAGCACTGTGCCAAAACCAATCTCTTAGTTTAAAATAATCTAACCCCAACTATTTTAGCCTATTAGAACTGCCTCCTAGAATCGTGTCATTCTGTCATCTTTAAAACTGAAAACTGTCATCTGTCATTCTGAGCTTTAAAATTTCAAATCCGAAAAACGACCTTTACTAAATCGGCGTATCTCCGGAACCGTTTGTGCTAGGAGCGAGTTTTAACTGTCATCTTAAAGTTAAGATTCTAAGCTTTCCAACCAACCTAAAACCGACTTGCTACCACTTATAGTGCCTCCGTAATTGCGCTCGACGCACGCGACTAAATTTGCCGCGATTTTACATTTTGCTTACCACGTGTAAAAATATTTGTCCTTGCTTTCCTTTGCTAAAATTCGTTTGCAACCTGACAATCATTCTTAGAGCATTGCTAAAGTGATCCTGAACTAATACAAAGTAGCTGTCACCCACCCCGAACCTCTAGAGGGAATTAAAATAATTTTAGCATATTTTTCACTTCTTTGCATACCACCTTTAAAGTACTTTGCCTTTAAAATCATCCCTGTTGCTCTAAGCTTGCTAGGGGGGGGACTGAATTATATTTGATTGCATTCCTGAGAACTGTGTGCTTTTCTTCCATCTCTTTACATTGCATAAGGGGGGGGTGAATTGCTACCAGGGGGAAAAGTGATTGCATTGTTTTGGTTGAAATCATATCAAGTTTATTTTCTGTACTGCATTTCATTCATCATTGCATTGTCCTTGAAGCCATAAAAGCATTCTCAGCTACTTTATCCTCTCTATATCAACTTCTAAGCCATTAAAAAGAGTGTACCACTATAACATTATCCATTGTGGATCAATATCATATTCTCAAGTGTGATATCAAATATTAATTTACTATAAAAGTGTGATAGATATATATTGTTTAATTTTCAAATAAACCTTTTAATTTGCGAAACAAACCTACTTCTTGGCTCAGTGGGGTCAGGGGGATTCTAAGGGAGGGGTGTTATATAAGGGTTGTCATCCCGAGTAAACGAACAGGACATAAAAATATATCAATAAGGGCTTCCATCAGCATCCCAGACTAGGCATTGACTTAGCTGTAGTGTTGAATTGATGTCGCTTACAATACTGTTTCCTTGTGAGGTGCTGTCATCTCCGACCATACACCGCTGCTCACTTGCACTCTTCCACACTTGCTTTGCTGTACGTACTCTCCCTGTGGTTTGCTCATGGAGCACATAATACAACATTGGTGCTGTCTCATGCACCCAATACTATAACATTACTTTCATGTTGCACATTACCCTTGGTGCTGTCTCGTGTAGCAGAACAACATTACATCATGTTGCACATTACACCTTGGTGCTGCCTCGTGCACCTGAACTGATAACAAAAAGGGGTTTATCCCTAGTGATGCTGCTTTTGGTAGGGGTTTGGTTTGACCCCCACCAAAAGCTGCATCACTAGGGGTAAACCCCTGTTTTTTTGTTATCAGTTTTACAAGCAGCCTTGTTGCTGTGGGTGTGATAAAATTTGAAAACTGGGACGGATTGAATCCATTGATGTCTATTTCTCAGCCCTCCTATTAAGTGTTGACCACTAAGTTTGTCCCAGACTTTGGCTTTGTCTGTTCATTGTCCTGAGTCAACAGCAGCACATTGGCTAACTAGCCATTTCTGCTGCAGAAATCACAATGGCAGATAACCAGTTAACATTCAGTTATTCAGAGGAACAGACCCTAGGAATCATGAGTGGCCCATCCATCTTTGATCCAGACGGTACAAACCCTAATGCGGCTCACTCTACTGATAGTGAAGATTTTTTGAAACTCAAGAAAAAGAACTTTAGGACAGAACTACATGGCCATTTTTTACGCGAATATTTAAAAGCTAACGCCATTCCGGCCGGTTTAATTGTACACAATGAGCCTTGCCTCTTTCTTTCAGACAAACAGTACACCGCCACTTTTAGCCAGATTGCAATTAAGTGCAGCCGAGACCTTTATGGTCTTAACTATCACTACGGCTCAAAGAATCAGTGCAGACATTCAAAAGACTTTAAATGCAGAGGAAGAAAAAATCTTATCCAATACCCTTATCTCAAATGCTAAAGGCCAATTAGAATCAATCAACAAACTTTTCGAGATTTCAAAGCAACCACGATTGCTAAAAAAATTAAGAAATTAGCAAAGGATATCAGTGAATTCAAACTTGAGAAGGTCTTTCCATATACTACGGATGATTATGCAGAAGCCATGAATAAACAATCCACACTTAAACGATGACAGGGCAATAAGAAAAGAGGGGTTTCATTTTCTAGTACAAGCAGTAGTAGCTCAGACAATCGGGCCACACAGAATCAACAGCAGCAATTTAGTTATCCCCCAAAAAAAACACCCCATTTTTTAGGCAGAGGAGGGATGGGAATACCACCATGGGGATCTCCTTGGTTTCAACCATACTTCCCAATGCGGAGACCATGGGGCAGGAGACGACAAACCAGGTAAATCACCTAAGATCTCTAATTCCTATTTTTAACTTGGCAAAACTGGATAGGAATCAATCCCAACTATCAGTGTTATCGAAGGGCCTTTCATTTGTCCCAACAACAGGGACCAATTGGTACTCTTTAGAGACTGAATTCCGACGATTTTTACGAACTATCAGATTAAAAACATTCTTCCAGGACTTTCCGGACCAAATACCAGCTCAAGTTTCTGGACTTCGACGCCCTTCCTCCTTTACACCCCAAGACAACCAAGTGCCAAAGGAAATTCTTACCTTTGAGAAATGAGTTCTCAAAGATTTACACCTTCTTAAAAATAACACCAAAAAGTTTTTTAAACACAATCTATCCAGGGGAGAAGATCTAGCTCACAAGGATTTGGCAGCCAACAAAAATATAATCATAAAACCGGCAGACAAGGGTGGTGGCATAGTTATGACCAACACCCAATACCTCCAGATGGTCAACAACTTAGTAGAGGACAGGGATAGCTATAAAAAAAACTAAAAAGACCCTATGAAAGAAATCCAAACAGAAATCAATGAAGCAGTGAAATACGCTTCAGAACGTAACTGGATCACAGAAAATGAATGTGAATTCCAGACTACAAGCCAGGGACGCACCCCGACTCTTTATGCATTACCCAAGATTCATAAAAACTCATCTAATCCACCAGGCAGACCAATAGTATCAGGATGTGGCTCGATACTAGAACCCTTATGCAAAATTATTGTTACCTTTCTCAAGCCCATCAACATTCAAACAAACACATATCTAAGACACCATGAATACAATTCAGAGCTTTGAAAATCTAAGTTTTAATTCTGAAAAACAAATTAGTCACCATGGATATACCATCCCTTTGTATACAAGCATTCCTCAGGCACAAGCTTTGGATTGCATGTTACAATACTTAATAGATTGTGGGTCACAAGATCGAGTTCCCATTAACTTTTTAATAACCAGACTAATGCAATGAAGAACTGACTCCTTTCCAATAAATATGGGCAATGATTCTTCAAAATGCTGGACCAAGCATGCCAGTAACGACGGGTCTCCGTATCGGGACAAACTGCTCCTGTTCTTTATTTACCAACTATTGTGGTAAGATTCCCTTTTGTTCAGGAGTTTGAAAATAAGCAGTCAACATCCATTTTTATACCAAATGTAGAATACTAACCTTTGCAGTTAAACACCGCCAGTACGTAACCTCTGAAAAAATATTTTTTTCTTCTCTTTCTGTGTTTGCCTCCCTCACAGGGATTGTCACCCTAAAAAAAAAAAAACAAAAAACAAAAAAAAAACCTGCCCCGAGGAAGGCGTATTTTTGAAATTCAGGCCCCACAGTTGGTCTCGCCGAAACATACGAGGTCAACAGCAAAGAAAACCTATTTGAGTTTTCGATGAACTTGAAATGCAGCATTTCTGACCCTGAAGCCAACTACTAATTGTTGTCTTCCACGTAGGCAAACCTGCTTTAGTAACCTATCCAATTATACTTTGAATACTCATAAACAACTTACTCTGTATAAACAATATTACAAACAGTTTTTTTGTTGTTCTATTGTCTTTTGTTGTCCAAATATGTAATGCGTTTGCTCATACAGGTTTCTTTAACAAAACTTTTTTCTTAAACAAGAAAACCTCTTTTAGATACATTGGCCACATCAGTTTCTCTAAACTTTTATCAGCAACCGTACTGTTTTCAAACTACTTGCATTATATTTTTTATAAAAGTCTTGTTTATATATTTTTTGTCACCATGGAATAACAATGTTAAGATTTCTTCTTCTTTCTCCTCTCCTGCTTTCCGGCTGCCTGCTCACTTTAACTTAAAAGGTATTAACATAACTGAGATATCTAAGATACTCGACACAAAAACTAACTGAATTAATTTCATCATTTGGGCTGAATAATAATTTTGCCAGCAGTCTTTTGGAAACTAAACGTATGTATTGTGCACCTGAACATCATTACATCATGCTGCACAAAGGTTGTTGCATGCACTTCACAAAATAATTCAATTAGAATGCACTTAGCTTCGAGTTTGTGGTTTGTGCGGCTCTCCCCCAGGACCTGCTGTCCCCAGGGATGTCAATCTGTGTCGATGCAGAGCTCTGCTACAAAGAACGCTCTGAGCAGGCAGAGCACAATCTCTCAAGAGTGGGAGTTGGCTTAGGAAGTCCTTCTGGAGATCTTTGCCTTTTGGGGAACCCCACAAGTGGATCTCTTCGCCACCAGTGCCAACCGGAAGTGCGAGAGATTCTTCTCAAGGGCATTTCCTCCGAGAGGAGCGTTAGACACATTCGTAGTGGATTGGTCATTCCCACTGCTGTACGAGTTTCCTCCAGTCATCATTCATGTTTACACTCCTCGAAGGTCATCATTCATGTTTACCTTAATGGCACTGTATTGGTCCAAGGCCATCGGGCCAACCTCTTCCTCTTTGACAGGCGCTTCCTGTGACTTATCAATTTCCTTTCCTCTCCTGCTGTCCCTTCTCTCCCTTCTTTGGCTTCCTTACCTCCACTCTCTGCCACTTCTCTGGCACCCTCTTCCTCCTCTGCTACCTTGCCCTCTCCTCCTACCTCCCCCCCCCCCCCTCCCTCTGGCTCCTTTGCCTCCGAGGATTACATCTGACTTGTACCCCTCCCTGTAAGTCTTTCAAGGATGGCAACCTTCTCCACCTCACCATTCACTCTCGCTCTGCTGTCAAACACTCGTCTGGCATCTGCCGTCTCCTAGAAGAACTTGACCTGGATGTCCTCGGTTTAACCGAGCCATGGTTCACGGCAGCTCTGCCACAAGCTTTGACGCTCTCCTCCCTGATGGCTACAAGATCCTCTCTGCGCCCAGATCCAACTGTTACGGTGGGGGTGTAACCTTGGTCTTCCCCGAGTGGGTCCCTGCCTCTTCCTATGCAGGCCTACTCCTCCTTTGAATGCCTGGTTCTGTAGGCTTTCTCTCTTCTGGCCACTCTCTCACAGTGGGTATTTACCGGACACCTGGTCTGATCACTTCCTTCCTCTGAGTGGGCAGACCTGTCTTCCTTTCTCCCTGGCCTCAACCACTCAACGCTTCCTCCTTGGAAACTTCAACATCCATCTGGATACTTCCTGTCCTGCCACAGGACTCTTTTGTGACCTTTGCCTCTCTCGACTTACTCTGCAGGGCACACCCTGGATGCCCTTTTCTCCTCTTACCTACCCCTCACCACTCCTATCTCTTGGAGTGGCCACCCTCTCCTCTCTCTACCCCCCCAGCCCCAGGCCAATCTTACCCCCAAACTGCCACCCACCTTCTCAGTCATTCGACCCATGAAGCGTGTATCATTTGGGGCTTTCGTCACATCTTTCTCTCCCTCCTCCTGCACCAGCCCTCTCCATGCTCCCCTCTGCCATCGCTGATACTCTTGATGTGCTTGCCCCTGTCATGAGGATTCACATGAAGCCTCTTCTCCCCTGATGAGGTTTCTAGACCAGTCTGATGTATGAAAACCTCATCTAAGCAGGTCCTTCCCTGTTCTTCCAAAAACATCTAGGACCACATTGACACCATCGCTTCAGCCTTGGTTGACTTCTGCAACCACACTTTTGCCACTTAAACCTTTGTGCCACCCAAAGCACTCTTGTGCACCCTTTCTCAATAAAACCCTCAGCTGACCGTTCCCCCCCCCCCCCCCCCCCCCTGTCCGCTTCTGGCTACTTCTCACTCGATCACTCCGTTCCTGGGTGAACTCCTGCAAAAGCTGGACATCTCCCAGCTTAATCTTCACACTGAATCTGTTGGTTGTCTTCATGACCATCAGTCTGGCTTCAGGGCAGCCAGAAGCACGGAAACTGCTATCCTGAACATCTGTGATGACCTGCTCTCTATTCTCCCCTCTGTCCTCATCCTGCTTAATCACTCTTCTGCCTTTTGACACTGTCAAACATGCCATCCTGGTCTACCGGCTCTGTGATAATCTGGGTATCCCTGATCAGGCTCTGACCTGGCTGACTTCTTTCCGCTCTGACCGAGCCTCCCAGGTGTTGGGGAGAATTCTCAAAAATGTGCTAATTCCCTCTACCTTGGAGACCCCCAGAAACTTTGCTGGATTTTGAGGACTTGGTTTGTTTTACCTGGAAAGAGTGTGAGCCTTTTTTCCCCACTCTCTCATGTATTTTTGTGTGAATTTTACCTGTGTGTCTTTTTGGTTATGGAGTCTAACAAACTCCATAAGCATCATCTTTTACACTTGTCACAAAACACTTCAGTGCAGCGCCACAGGGAAGTCGTTCAGATTTCCCAAGGTTTAAATTCCTTCTCTGGGATCAACTACTGTTTCCCAGTACAGTGGAGTGAAATTGACTTCACTTAGTCCTGTACATTTCTAGACCCAGCACACCCTATCTTACAATAGAGTGCTGGAGGGGTTACTTGGTATCCCCTAGGTCTAGTTACTCATGTAACGGTCAAATGTTACCCTTCCCTCTCTGAATGGCTGGTGGCAGTGGTTTTACAATGAAATACCATGATTTACCCCGACAGTGAACTGTTCGCAGCTCCGGTAATGTTAAATCGGCGGAGCCATGTTTTTCAAGATGGCGCCTCCGCCTCCTTTGTTAAAATGGTTCCCGGTCTTCTTTTTTTGCCATTTCTTTGTGGAAAGGTCCTTCTCGAGTTTTTCTCTGCGTGCTAAACCAGGTTTGGTCGCTTTGTCCATTTTCCTTTGGCGGGCTTCAGGGGTGAAACCCACCTCTGGCTCTAGGGTGTCTGGGGTGGGCAGGAAGTGAGGGAGGTGCCCGACTCCCTGTGCTTAGTCTCCTAGGAGACCGAAATGCACTCTGTGGTGGGTAGGTGGCTGGCTGACTGTCCAGCAAGGACAGCCACCCTGCTGGGTGAGTGGCAGCTAGGCTGGAATGAATGGGAGAGAACTGAATAAAAGGCAAATCTTTTGGCTTGGAAGGCAGTCGACCACTGGACGAAGGAACCGAAGAAGTGCTTGAAGAGGACGGCTGCTGCAACTCCTGGACCGGTGGTTTGCCCGGTGAAGCCCTGCTGCATGTACGAATCGCCAAGTTCGCTTTGAAAGAGAAGCCCTGGTAGGACCAATCGACTCCCAAGTAAGCCACCTGGACACCCATCTCGGAGCTGGTTAAATTTCCTCAGAGTTGCTGCAGGAAACCGTAGAGCCAGGAGATCGTCCGGACTCCCAGCGAAGCTGGACTGGCCAAGCCTGATTCTCCCCCCCCCCCCCCCCCCCTGTCCCCTCCCCTCAGTCGAGTGCGGGACCTCAGATGTGAGTAAAGTCCACCTTGACAGCCAGGAACCGTGCCTATTGATATTTGCTGTACCGCAAGGAGCTGAAACGCGAAACAGCTACTGAAAGTAAAGTTTGCCAGCTTTGACCGTGCCAGTGCAGTGTAGGAGTCCCCCGACGTCCTCTCTTGTCTCCACGACTGAGGCCCAGGAACAGTGAGATCTGCAGAGCTGTACAGGAACCGAAGTCTTCAGCTGCATCTTTTTCTTCTTTACTAAGGTACTGTTAAAAACTAGCCTAAGAACTTGCCTTTTACTGTGGAAAGTGCTTATAAATTCTGCAACTCAAGTCTAATCAGCTTGTGGCTAATATTTGATTCTTCTTGTTCTCAAAGACTTGTGCAAAGACTCTTCCATTTATTTATCTGAAGTGCTGCATCCTATACAAAGACTTTGGCCTATTGACTTTTGCTTAGCCTATTGAATTGAATGACTCTCCTCAGAGCTATCTGAAAGTATTTGCCCTGCTTATGAGGATTTGTATTTCTTGTGTTCTTATAACCTTTGCCTTTTTACTTTTTTAAGAGTATTCTGTATGCCAACAGTAAAGTATTAATGTCCCCAGCACCCTTGTTACTGAAGTCACCTGTGGGTGTAGGTTGTGTCTGTGGGCCATCCCAAAAGGGCCTGGTCTGATCCAGAAACTCAGTAATGAAGTATATTTGTGTGTTACTATTCTATTGCTCCCTTCTGAAGAAGGCTTTATAACTGACTGATGAATAATTAATTGTTTATGCAAGAAACCTTGAGTTTAAGAGTTTATTTGAATACCTGTATCTGTGAATCTTTGTGTAAATCCACTACTGCTCACATTTCCCCTCTTGAGATAAGTCTGGCTGCTCAACACGCTACCAAAACTATGTAGTATCAGCGTATACCAAAGGTAAGGTTGCCTATACCTGTAGTCATAGTTGTTTGTAGTGTTCCCATAGGGCACAGCATACAAACATTGCTTACACCACGTCCAACTTTGGTCCTTCCTCTCTCTTTCTCTCCACCTGTGGTGTTCTCCAGGGGCCTAACCTTTCTCCCTGGTTGTTCAACCAATACATGGAACCTCTCTCCCACTGCATTGCTGCTCTGTTCCAACATCCAGTGCTATGCGGATGACACCCAGCTCGCCTTCAGGCTGCTCTCTGCTGCCTCTTCTCTCATACCGGACTGTCTATCTGCAATCCAAGATGATGCACTGCCAATGATCTCTACCTGAATGCCGGTAAGACAGATATCCTCCCCCTCGGCATACCTGCACCCCTCCTTCACGCCACTCTGGCCGGCCTCCCTTGGCTCTCTTCCTGCTCCCACCTGCGAGGCTAAGAAACTCTGTTTTATCTTCGACTCCACTCTCTCCTTCTCTCCTCAGATTTCCAACGTCTCTAAGAAGTCAAACTACCAACTGCACCTTCTTAAAGAGATTCAACCTTTCCTCTGCTTCACCCAGAAGCTCACTGTCTCCAGAGCTCTGGTTCTCTCTAGGCTCGACTACTGTAACAGCCTCTTTTAAAATCTACCTGCCTCTAGTCTCTGTCCTCTGCAACTCATCCAGAACAGGACTGCAAGACTTGGCCTCGAGCCCAGGGAATCGTATTTCTCAAGCAGTGAAATCTCTCCATTGGCTTCAAAGATCAAATTCAAGACCCTTTGCATTGTCCTAAAGGCCTTCTGGAGACTGGGACCAAAATATATCCAGCTAACTCTCCAGAAATGCCTTCCTTTTTGAGATCTTTGCTCCTCCAACTCCTTGGGGTCAGTCGCTTTTCTAAGCAACGAGTTGGTGGCAGATCTCCCTCTGGACCAGCCTCACTGCCTCTCTGAAACTTGAGCTGAACCATCTCCGGTTCTGGAAGCAGCTCAAGACTTTCCTCTTTGCTTCTGCCTTCCATCTTCCACTTGCCTGCTGATCGCCTGTCTGATATTGCACTGGTTACCTGGCTATCCCCTGAATCACGACGCAGGTCCCTCCTTTCCCAGTTGCACACTTGCACTGCCTCCTGGCAACCCAGCACTTAGGCTGTATCTGCAACCCTACAGTCCCCTACTTTATTTTTAAAAAAGTTTGTATTGCTTGAAATATTCAAAGGGGTCAGAAAGGCTCTGTATCACAAACAGCTGAATCGGGTACAATCTAGCATTCTGAGACACTCTTGTGGTATCCCAGGATTTCCATGACATATTTTATTTGTATCGTGCTCATACACAGGTGTTTCAGAGCGCGGCGAGGGAGGGGAACAGGGGAGAAATGCTACAAAACGATCTTACTAGGCCCATTGACACTGAGAATGCACAAGTGCATGGGAAAGGGAAAAGGGGGGGGAGGGGGGAGTGCATGGAAGGGGGAGAGTGGAAAGTAAGGAGCAGAGGAGAGCAGATACATAATACATAAAATAAATAGAAAATGGAGGCAATAAACCGTGGTAATGCACATCCACTCTGTGTGTGAAAGGGGGCTCCAAAGTCTACCTCCCAATGGTGCAGGGTGACCTCCCGTAAGCAATAAATCCAAGATCCTGTATATAGTGTGTCCACCCTCAGAGATGTCGTACATGGTGTCCACAACTGTATGCTTTTCCATTGACTCTCCCCATGTAGGCCAACGGCCTATGATCTCCCTCCTAACTATGCAATACAGTAAGTATTGGCCCCAGTGATTTACATTTTTTCACCAAATGGTATGAAAGGAGTGTCCTGTAATAGTTTCACCCCTATCCCCCCACCCCCCATCGTAACCACCCCGCCGGGTTCACAAATAGTTTGTATCCCCAGCCGCCCTTGTGTGAAGGTCGATACTACCGATCTCAAGGGAATCTGAGCTGAGATCTGGTCTGCAAGCCCTATATGTTTGAGGGCCCTATCCCACACTCACACCCCCAATCACACGAGGAGCAACCCAATGCGAGCCCGAGGCCTCTTGGCCCATAATAATTCCTTTAAATAGTAGTGTGGCACTGTACGCATGCGGACCCGCCTGTCAGGGTTGGGGGGTGTCATCTGCCAGCCAGTCCACTACAAATTACAGCTGTCCCGCTAGGTACTACAACTAATTCCACCTTCGTCATAGGATCTACGTGGGGAGGACGACGCTATCCTGGACCTTCCGTTCTGCCACAAGTAACCTGTTCATACTGTGTCAAGCGTCCTGAAGAAATATTTGGGTATGTAGTAAGGGACATTTACAAAACCGTAACAGCCAAGGCAAGACCACTATTTTCAACAAAGCCACTCTGCCTATTACCGATCAGGGCAATTTATTCCAAAACCGCCCACATTTTTAATACCCTCTAAGGTACACCAGGTGTTGTTGCCGTGTTCTGGCTCGGGGTCGTGGTATTTGTTAACTCCCAGGTATCTAAATGTGTCCACTGTCCATTGTAGTGTCAAAACCGGGAGTGCTTGCTCACTCCTTCCAGACAAGCCTGCCACTGGGAGCAAGGAGGACATGTCTATACTTATGTTTATCCCAGACAACTCTTCAAACAGCAACAGGGCTTCCATGATCTATTCCAAATTGTTTTCCGGGTTCTGGATATACAGTAAGGTGTCATCGCTGTGCAATAATATTGGGTGGCTAACGCCACCTATAATGATGCCCACCTCAATTTATTGAGCCATCGATTCCATGGCAATGATGTAAAGCAATGGGGACAGTGGGCACCCTTAACAACGAACTGTAATTTTGGGCATCCCATGGTCTATTCTGTTAACATTCTGCTAACATACTTCATAATAGATTGCCTTGTAGACCTAGGAAGAGTCCTTGGGCTATAACTTGGTTTAGGATCATTATCCCAATTGGTAATGACTCCTCTCGGTCTACAGGGCTATTAGCACATAGTGGAAGTAGCATTACTTGTTTTGGTGGTGAAGTACGAACGTTACTTTAATAGTGAGAAAAGTAAATAAACAGAATTAGTAAATTAAATGGGATTTTTCTTCATAAGGATTTTTATTTACAAACTTGCATAGCCTGGAGTGCATTTACCAAGAGCATGCACTAGGCGTCATGTAAAAAAAAAGACGGTTCGTCTTTAAGAAAGTGAAAGTAAATTCCCATTTTTGTAGCTTTTTCTTTGGTGTTAAATCGGATTTTACTGAATAAAAAAGATCTCCCCCACAGATGAAGTGTTCTGTTGAAAGAAGACTTGTCTGGAAATTGCATTTTTACTTCGGAGTTGCCAGTGTTTGTGTCTGACCCTGAAAAAGATGCCAGGGGCACAATTATTACTTTTCTTCATTCTTTTCACCACTGTGCGTTAGAGTGCATTGAAGAAGAGCTACATATTTGCATATGTCACATTATGTGGCGTGGGTTACAATTTTTGAAAGATGAACTGCTGCTTTGGCACAAGCGGTTCTGTAGCCTTTCACCATGAACGTGCGCAATTAAAATGCATGTGTTTCTTTCCTGTAGTAGAATGGCTCTCTGCAGCATTGCGCAGGTTAGGCTTTGGGCAGACCTACTTAAGATGGGTGCAGCTGATTTCTGTTCCTGTGCATCTCTGCAGCTCTCACTGTTCATGGGCCTCAGTCATGGGGACAAGAGGGAGGACTTCTGGGGACTCCTGCACTGCAATGTGACGGTCACCGC
The DNA here is from genome assembly GCF_040938575.1 of Ambystoma mexicanum. NCBI lineage: Eukaryota > Metazoa > Chordata > Amphibia > Caudata > Ambystomatidae > Ambystoma > Ambystoma mexicanum. The sequence continues at coordinate 494,367,374 of NC_090931.1, read as the reverse complement.
TCTCAACCAGCAAACTTCAAACAAGTGGCTGTTCAGTGTTTCAGCTCCTCGCGTCTATCGCAAATAGCAACACTGCGGTTCTTGGCTGTCGAGATGGGCTTTCCTTGCTTCTGGGGTCCCACGCTCTGAGGGGGCTCGGGTTCGGTCAGGCCTGCTTCCTGGGAGTCCGGAGGATCTTCCTGGAGCTCTTGGCCAGCTTAAAAGCAACACACACAAACTGGTGTTCCTCTCCCTTGCTATTCAGTTTCCAGCAGCAACTCTGGAAATTCAACCAGCTCCTAGAGGATGTCCAGGTGGCTTGCTTTGGAGTTGATTGGTCCCACCAACTCAAAGGGAGAAGTCGTCCTTGCAGGGGCTTCTCTGTCGATATGACTTTGGAGTTTCAGCACAGCAGCAGGGCTTCACCGGGCAAATCAATGGTCCAGGAGTTGCAGCATGCGTCCTCTTAAAGTTCTTCTTTGGATTCTTTCGTCCTGTAGTCGACTCTGCCTTCCAAGCCAAAAAAGCCTTGCCTTTTATGCAGCTTGCTCCCATCATTCCAGCCTAGCTGTCAGTCACCCAGCAGGGTGGCTGTCCTTGCTGGACAGCCAGCCGGCCAATCATCTAAGAGTGCATTCCTGTCTCCTAGGAGACTAAGCACATGGAGTTTCGGGCACCTCCCTCGCTTCCTGCCCTCGTCAGACACCCTGGACCCAGAGGCGGGTTTCACTCGTGAAGCCCGCCAAAGACAAAATGAACACAGGGACCAACCCTGGTTTGGCATGCAGAGTATCTCAAGAAGGACCTTTCCACAAAGAAATGGCAAAAGACCGGGGCCATTTTCACAAAAATGGCACCCGTGGGTGCTTTACCTTGGCTGCAAATGCAGCCCATGGTAAAATCCCATAATGGTAGTAAAAAGTAAACCACAGCCACCAGCCATTCAGTGAGGAAAGGGTAACATAACAATGTTACATGAGAAGCTAGACAAAGGGGATACTAAGCTGTTATAATCTGTTTCAGCAAGCACATGTACCACAGAAGGCGATAGTATGAGAGCACGAGATGGCTATGCCAGTGTTATACTCTCGAAAGACACCAGTTAACATATTGGGGAGAGTCTTGAGTAAACTAAACATGACGATTTCCTTAACTGACAAGGGAATCCTGTGGTTTCCCCTCCCCTCTCCAGCACTCACTTTTGCGCCCCCTACTGAAAAAGCCTTCTGGGAGCCCTCCTTTCCGGCAAACAATCGCCTGATCTCTGTGTTAGGCAGAATTGCATGCAGTACCCTGTGGGACCACCGCACACAATTAGGACTACAAGTGTAAGCAAGACCAACCTTTGGTATAAGTCTGTACAACACAGTTTGTTGGTAGCAAGCTGGGCAGTCGGGCTTATCTCAAGAGTGAATGTGAGCAGTAGAAGTAGTTACACAGAGGACTTTCAATCACAGTGGTTCAAGTAGACACTTGTACTCAAGGTTTCTTGGTAAAACACTTAATTTATTTACACAATCATTTTATAAAACATTTCACTAGAAAAAACCTAATATTATATACCAACACACTTCAATACAAAACTCTAAGATTTTGAGACAGTTTGAGCTCCCTTGAAAAAGGAGCAAAATGTCAGTTCAGTTACTTAGCAGTGAGCAAAAAGGACAAAAGTAAGTAGAATAGATTGTATATACTTTCTAGGCAGTGCAAATAGTTTCAGTTCACCAGAATAGTTCAATTCAATAGGCCAGGCCAAAGTCAATGGGCTAGTGTTCTGGATAGGAAAGAGCAGTTCTGGTATCAAACGGTAAAGGCTTTGTAAATGTTCTCAGAAGTAGTTTAGGCTAAAAAGAATCCTTTGTAGGGTCACAAGCTGATTAGGCCTGTAAGTTGGGAAAGTTTCACAAACTTTCTCAGAGAGTGGCGTTCTCTCCATCAGGTTGGCACAGTACCTTTTGTATGAAGAAAACAAATGTTGCTGAAGTCGTGGTTCCTGGCAGTTCCTGCAGATCTCGCTGTTCCTGAGCCTCAGTTGTGGGGCCAAGAGGGAGGACGCCTGGGGACTCCTGCACTGCACGGGATCGTTTAAGAAAGCAAACAAAATGGAGTCCCTTCAGTTCCAGTAGCTGTAGATTCAAGAACACAAACTGGCGTCCCTCTCCCTGGTTAAACCTAACCAGCCTTGAGAATGGTATCAGGTGTCCTATGAGTTGAGTGGTCCCACAAACTCAAAGGAAGAAGCCGTCCTTGAAGGAGCTTCTCTGTCGAATGTAGTTTGGCAATTCGGACCTGCAGCAGGGCTTCACCGGGCAACCCAACGGTCCAGGAGTTGCAGCAGCCGTCCTCTTCCAGCTTGTCTTCGGTTCTCTCGTTGCAGTGGTCGACTCTGCCTTCCAGTCCCGGGGACTCGCCTTTTTAAACAGTTTTCTCCCTTTCATTCCAGCCTAGCTGTCACTCACCCAGCAGGGTGGCTATCCTTGCGGTACAGTCAGCCAGCCAATCACGCCAGAGTGCATTTGGGTCTCCTAGGAGACTAAGCACAGGGAGTTCCGGGCACCTCCCTCACTTCCTGCCCACCCCAGACACTCAGACGCCAAGGGCAGACTTCAGTCCTGAAGCCCGCCAAAGGGACCAAACCTGGTTTGGCGCGCAGAGACCAACACTAGAAGGACCTTTCCAAAAACGAAATGGCAAAAAAAACTGAGTGTTTAGACACAGGATACTATGTAACCCCTCCAGCATTCCATTGTAAGATGGTGTGTGCTGGGACTATGAATATGGAAAAGACTAGTAAAGTCAATTTCACTTTACATTCTCTGGGAAACAGTAGTTTATCACAGAGAAGCTGATTAAACCTTTGGGAAGTCTAAAAGACATCACTGTGTCACTGCACTGAGGGTGCCGTGTAACACACATGAAAAGATGATGCGTATGGAGTTATCTAAAACTCCATAATCGGAGAACACGCATGTAAAACGCACATCAAAATACATGCGTGGGGGGAAAAAGGCTCACACACGTTCCAGGTAAAAAAAAAAATCAAGTCCTCAAAATCCAGCAAAGTTGCTGGGGGTCTCTAAGGTGAAGGGAATTAGCACATTTCTGAGAATTCTCCCTAGCACCACTCCTTTCATGGGAAAACTTGTGGAGAAGTTGGCGATCTCCCAGCTAACCATCCACATCGAAGCTGTTGGCTGTCTCCATGACCATTAATCTAGCTTCAGAGCAGCCAGAGGCACGGAAACTGCTCTCGAACTCCTGTGAAGATCAGATCTCTAACCTTGACTCTAGCTCTCTGTCCTTCTCGTCAACCTATTCTCTGCTTTTTTACACCCTGAACCACAGCATCCTGATCACTCGTCTCAGTGATGCCCGGATCAGGCTCTGGCATGGCTATCCTCTTTCCTCTTGGACCGACCTTCCCAGGTTCAACTTGGGTCATTCATCTCCACCACCTTTCTCTCCACATGTGGTGTTCCCCAGGGCTCTATCCTCCCTAACTGGCTTTTCAATGTTTACTTGGGCCCTACTGATCTCTACCTTTTCCTCTGTCTGTGTTATGCAGATAACGCGCAGCTCTCTTTCAGGCTACCCTCAGCTGCCGCCTCCTCGCTCATCCCGGACTGTCTATCTGCTATTCAGGCATGGTGCTCCTCTACTGATCTCTGCCTTGTTGTCATTTAGACCGAGATTCTTCTCATTGGGACCCCTGCTCCTGCTCCCCCACCCCCCGTCCCCCACTCAGGCCGGCCTCCCTGGGCCCTCTGCCCTCACGCCTCACCCTCTTGTGAGACAAAAAACGGTGGGCATCTTCGACTCCCCTCTCTCCTTCTCTACACCCATCACGGACCTTGCTAGAAGGGCCCATTTCCAGCTGCACCTCCTTAAAGGTATTCTCCCTTTTCGAATGGATTGTCCTCTGTTGGGGAGAATTCTCATTTCTGTGCTAATTCCATTCAAACTTGGAGATCCCCAGCTCTTTTGCTGGACTTTAGGACTTTTTAATTTTAGCCCTGGAGTGAGTGAGACCTTTTTCTCATGCTCATGTCTTTTGACCTGATTTGGATTATGCGTTTCCACTGTTTTTGGAGTCTGCCAAACTCCATAGGCATCTACTTTTTGTATGGTGATACACATCACCTTCAGTGCAGTGTCAGAGAAATCCTTCTAGATTTCTCACAAGGTTCAAATACCTTTTTTCTTGTGTGAACTGCCGCTCCCAAGAATAGTAAAGTGAAATTCTTTACTTTTTCTCTTTGCATGTCCAGCAAGCACAATTATCTTATGTGGAGGTCTTGGGGAAAGAGGGTTACCTTGTAGCCCCTTAACCTATATTAACACGTAACATTTTTTATGTTACCTCACTACTTTAAATGACTGGTGGCAGTGTTTTAATATTCCTACCATTGTGCTTTTCTACCGCAGGCTGAATCTTCAGCTGCAGTATAGAACCCATGGGTGACCATTTTGTCAAAATGGCCGGTTGTTATTTTTTTTAATTTTTTTTTTTTTCTGTTTGTGAGGTCTTTCTTGGGTTGTGCCCGAGCCAGGTTTGAGCCCTTTGTTTGTTTTGCCTTTGGAGGGCTTCAGTCCTGAGACCCGCCTCTGGCTTCAGTGACTGGAAACGCAGGATGTGTGGGAGGTTCTTGAAACTCTCCTGTCCTTTGCATCTAGGAATGCCTGAATGCAACCAGTCATGATTGGCTGCTGTGTGACTTACAGCCTACGACATCCAAATTGCTGCCGCAGGAGTCCTACAGATGTCTCTTGTCCACACGACTGAGGCTCAGGAACCTGGATCTGCATCGCTGTAACAGGACTGAATCCAGCTGGACTACTCGTCTTCAAACCAGTTTCTTTAGCTGTGCTCTTCTCAGTTGAGACTTGCATTGGCTACTTTTGTTGGAATTGATTGCAACTCAACTTTTCACAACAGCTTGGGACCCTGCAAGTTATTTCTACAAAACTCTCTAACTTTGTGCAAGATGTTTATTATCTAAGAAGTTCCTCAGCTCCTTAGACTTTGCTCCAACTGACTTTGGCTGTCCTGGCTCCCTGCAGACTCTTCTAGTCCATCGACTTTGATATTTCTGTCCCTCTTAGGTGGTAACTTATTTTTGACTGTTGTTGCTGGGAAAGTCTTTTCTAGCCTTCCTTGGAAGATTTAGTTACACTCACATGCCCTGAGAACCGGTTTAACCTTTTTCCTTCCTTTATGCAACCTCAATCTGTAAAGTAGAACTAGTGATATATAAATGCCATTACTGTCCTTGTGAATGTCACCTCCGGGTGTAGGAAGTGTATAAAAATCATCTCTAAAGAGAATCCACTAAACTTATGCTGATTTGGGAAAAGTATTTTAAAGTAGATTTGTTCCATATCTTGCCCTTTTTAAAGCATGCTGATTTAAAAATTGATATTAAATAAATAACTATAACTGAAACATTGAGTGTAAGTGTTAGTTTTTTTACTTGTATTTGCGAATTTCATTGCTACAGCTCACATTTACCCCTCTTGAGATGGGCCTGGCTGCTCAGTCACACTATCAACTTGTGTAGTGCAGACCTATACTAAAAGGTGGGTTACCTAATACCAAGCAGATAAGTGTTGTGTAATCTCACACAGTATTACATCAATTCTTACCTAACATCCTCCCATGCATTCCTTATCTTTGCTATACAATATCCAGCTTCGGAAATATTTGTTTGCCAGAGGGCGCTGTGCTTTGATGCAGTCGAGTTGATGTCCCTCGAGGGCCTCCGTCTGGAGTATGTCCTTGAAGGCATATATAGCATGCGCAGCGCCCGTTGGCTTCAGTTCTGTTTTTCCAAGTAAGCCTACGCTTCTAGAACTACAGCGTGCTTCAGTATTGCTTCGCGAAACATACAAAAATGTGTTCGTCATCGGCACGGTCTACCCCGAAGACCGGTTTTAAGAAGGATCAAGACTGCGCTTCCAAGATGCTACTAACCGATCCACATCGAGTATGCTTGTGTTGTGTCTGTGTGGAGCACAAGACCTCGGCCTGCTCATCGATGAACGGGAAAGCTCTGAAGGAGCTTAAGGGGAAGTTGGCGGTAGGTAGAAGCCATAAAAATAAAAACTCCCTCTACTACCCAGTCGAAGAAACCTGACGATGCGAGAGGCTACTCTCCTCGAAGAAAGAAGGTGAAAAGGTCCAGGTCAAGGAGTGGCTCCCACCACTCGTCGAAGAGGCACCATAAGTCGCATACTTCGACGTCTGACTCCTCTCCCGAGAGAGCTTTATCCTGTTCCACTAAGGCCTCCACTCCTGCCGAATAGGGAGCATTCAGGTTATAAATGCTCGACGTTTTTGAAAAACCCTAGTCAAGCAATACTCCTACCGTTCCTTCTGAAGCCAGTGAGGCAAGGGCTCGAGCCAAACCCTGTGCGCCTTTCGAGCCCGGGACGAAGGCTAGATTCGCATCGAGAGCCATCGACTCCTCGACATGGTAAGAAATAATCATAGGATCCTTAGTCCTAGAACGAAAGTTAAGTTGAGGTCGACGCCAGCCGCACCAGCCGGCTCATTCACACCAGACATTGACCATTCCTCAAGCGTCTAGGTAAAACGTTTGAAACCTTCTACGCCCTAACCAGAAAACATTCACTCATTTACAAAGAAAGGATTAGTTGAAGTCACTAACCTCAATCTCTGAGGACAATGAGCCATCTGATAATGGTGCACCATTTGGGTTACAATATGGTACACCAAGTTTTAGATCAGAGGAATTCAGGCTAAAGAACCTTTATGAAAATTTGCAAACAGCCAGTGGAGTGGATACTTAACCAGAATCAGAAATTGGTAAACCCAAGTACGACATGCAGTTGCCTCATACAGGCATTTGATGCCTAAGGTAGGAGATTACCTGGGATAGAGCAGACCTGCCCTCCCCTTAGAGCAGGATGATCTAGATAAAGGTCTTCAAAAAGATCCCATTTTACCTTTCCACATTGCTCTTCAGAAAAGGGTGAGTGCCAATTTGGAAACGCCAGTGTCCAGTTTGGCAGTAAACAAGAACTTGACAAGAAAATACTCCCTGTCTAGTAGTGACCCCAACTACTTATCAAAACGCCCCACCCCAGAAATTCTGGTGGTGCAGGCCGCAACCTCAAAACAAGCTGCTTATCCAAGCATCCCACCGGATAGGGATGACGGAAGGGTAGATGCCTGGGCAAGAAAAGTATTTTCTGTGGGGAGCATGGCCCTTAATTCAGCCAGCTCCACATGTGCCTTAGCAAAGTTTTCATACACTTTATGGGACTGCATTTCTATGACAGCTAAGCATATTAGGGAAGAGACGTTTTTTTGGCCACTTTTGTCAGGAAGCCTGCCGGTGAGTTTTGACCATCTAGGCCTCTAATTTGATCTCCCCCCACCAGCCCAGAGCCCCCCCCCGGCCCGTGTGCAGCCCCATCAGCCCCGCTCCCCAGTTCGCCTCCCTTCCTTGTTTCCCCTCTCCTAAGCCCCCGCCTTTCAGCCCGCTGTGCTTCCTGATTGGTACCCCATCTAGGTCATAACTGACTCTCCCAGGGCAGCCCTTCTGCCCTTGCAGCCCTGCGGCTAAGGGCCCTAAGGCCAAGGGTGGCTCCAACAGAGGCGGCTCCAAGAAGTGTCAGCCGGTGTCTGCATGGGAAGCAGTGGCCGGCCGTCAACCATAATCTACAAGGACCAGTAAGGTAGGAGTGGCCTGGGTCAGGGGTAGAGCAACTACTCTACCCCAGATTCTGAGCCAATTACCAAAAACAAAGTAAAGATGCTTGCTTTGTATGATGTTTAGATTGCATGGTTAGGCCTCTCAAATTTAGCAGGGGTCTGTCTCCAAATTGCATTGTATGATGTTTAGATTGCACTGATGGGCCTCTCTCCCACTATACAGGTCTCTCAAATTTAGCAGGGGCCCTGTCTCCAAATTGCATTGCATTGTATGATGTTTAGATTGCACTGATAGGCCTCTCTCCCACTATACAGGTCTCTCAAATTTAGCAGGGGCCCTGTCTCCAAATTGCATTGTGTGATGTTTAGATTGCACTGATGGGACTGTCTCCCACGATACAGGTCTCTCAAATTTAGCAGGGGCCCTGTCTCCAAATTGCATTGTGTGATGTTTAGATTGCACTGATGGGACTGTCTCCCACGATACAGGTCTCTCAAATTTAGCAGGGGCCCTGTCTCCAAATTGCATTGTGTGATGTTTAGATTGCACTGATGGGACTGTCTCCCACGATACAGGTCTCTCAAATTTAGCAGGGGCCCTGTCTCCAAATTGCATTGTGTGATGTTTAGATTGCACTGATGGGACTGTCTCCCACGATACAGGTCTCTCAAATTTAGCAGGAGCCCTGTCTCCAAATTGCATTGTGTGATGTTTAGATTGCACTGATGGGACTGTCTCCCACGATACAGGTCTCTCAAATAATCTAACTGCGCTTATTTCAGTACTATATCAATCCTGGAAACCCACCACAACTCAATTAAGTCCCATTCCAACAGACCGTTAACACCCTAATCCCCCACAACAGTGCACCCTTAGGAAACACACCCTACCCACCGACGAAAAAGCAACACTGAGCCAGAGAACAGCCCAGCGTATCCAGAGAAGGAAAAACCGAGGTCACTGCGACTGCACAGCATAGAGGACCAACTACCGCACTACGCCTGCACTTAAACTGGAAAATGGCCCGACCCAGAAAAGGACGCCGAGAAAGAGAACAAGATCGTGCAACAAGAAACGCAAACACACAACGCCGACAGAACCCACAAGAAGCAGCCCCATTGGAAGGAAACTTGCCTAACACAGCCATAAACGGAACAAAATCTACAAGACAAAAATCCTTTTACCTCACACCTTACCTCGCAACAACCACGGTACACTCCAACACGGAAACCTCGAAACATGCAAAGAATTTCCTGAAACACGCGGGGGAGGGCTCCGACCCCATTACCCCTTACATCACAAGAAGAGGGGGGCAACATTGATTTCCACTACATCCCGCACAATACGGCGAAGCACTGATAACCAGCAATGCAACCTCCCACCCAACAATCGGACTCCACCGCTGATCTTCATCCGAGCAGCATCACAGCAGAAACACCAAGACTAATCAGCCCTGTTATCAACTTATTGGACCGCTTCAATGAAGAAGCAGCCGGTGCTGTTCTTCATCCTACCGACATCAATGTGTAAAGACCACAAACAGACAATTACAAACTTGAACAACAAATAACCTCAAAACAAAATCTCACCCAGAGAATCCACTGTAACCTAATAAACGCAAGGTCAATGTCCAAACACTCAACTGAAATATACAACCTCTTGTCAGGAGGCATGGACATATTATTTGTAACCGAAACATGGCTAGACAACAACTACAAGATCACCCTCAACAACTGCCTGCCTGAAGACTTCAAATGCATCCAAACAAACAGAAAATCCAAAAGAGGGGGTGGGGGGACTAGCGATCATCCACAAGGAACTGGCCATCAAAATGGAAGATCCACTAAACCTCGATAAATGCGAATCCTTAATACTATGACTTTCAGTAAACCCTAAAACTAACCTGAAATTCATATTGCTATAAAGGCCACCAACCTACGATGCGACTTTCATAGACTCTTTCACGGAAGCAATCCCCATCCTAGCCATAAAGTACAATCATTTGATCATCCTCGGAGATTTCAACATCTGGTTCGACGAAGAAACCACAACCACACACAAATCCTTAACCGCCCAACTAGCAGCCATGCACCTACAACTAGTCAAAGGAGCAACCCACTCAGCAGGGCACACACTTGACTCAATCTTTGCCAACAAGGATCTCATCACCACAGCACCCCCAATTCAAATACTTTGGAGCAACCACCTCATCATTCCATTCATAATCACAACGGCCACTCCAACAAAAAAGCAACAAGAAAAACGACCCATCATGATGAAAAGAAATTGGAGAACATAAACTCCAACCTAACCGAGCTCCTAGAACTCAGCAAACCACAAGCATCAACCATGGAAGAAGCAGACCTAGACAAAAAAGTTGCCCTACTTCATACCTAGATCGCAACAACCCTAGACTACATCGCCAAAGAAAAGCCCTTTACCCCATCACGTAAGAAAACTACAGCAAGATGGTTCACCCCACTACTCGACGCCATGAAAAGAAAAAACAGAAAACTAGAATCTGAATGGAGGACTAACAACACAACCGCAAACAAATTGAAATTCCTACAACAGATCCGCTCATATAAAAAGGAAATCCAAAAAGCGAATAGGAAACATTACGACAACCGAATCTTCAGAGCACCAAACGCTCAAAGAACTATTCAAAATCATAAACGAAATAAAAAAAAACACCGGGCTGCAATGCCAATTCCATCGATGAAACTTTGCGAGGACCTCGGAGACCACTTTAAAAACAAAATAACCTCCATACAAAACAGACCAAGCAATCACAGCTCAAACACCACCGACACAGACGAGGAACACGCAAACAAGCTACGAAACCTCCCAGGAATATCATTTGAGGCTTTCGTCAAACTGGTAAAACAAAGCAACAAATCAGGCTCTCCTGAAGACCCTTGCCCCCCCACCGCCCCGGACATATACAAAACAATTCTCAAACAAGGAACCCCCATGGAATACCACAGGAACCTCCTCAACCTCTCAATCTCAACAGGTAAAGTACCACAGGCCTTCAAATCAGCTTGCATCAAGCTGCTACTCGGGCACAACAGGAAACGTAGAGGACTTATCCAACTACACACCCATCTCCAACATACCCTACATAGGCAAACTGCTAGAAACGTACGTCTACCAAATAACCCAAGAATTCATAGAAGAGCATTGCCTACTAGACCAGACACAAGTTGGTTTCAGACCTATGAGAGGAACAGAATCAACTCTCCACTCAATATGGGACGACCTAAAAACAAACGCAGACTCGGACAACAGTACCGCCCTGATTCTCCTTGATCTGTCTGCAGCTTTCGACACTGTCAACCACGCCATCCTCATAAAGAGATTAGAAGGACTAGGGATAACGGACACTTCCCTACTATGGATCAAATCCTTCCTAACAAACCGATCAGAAACAGTATGGATGAAACCTTTTAAATCCAAACCCAGAGACTCCACATGCGGAGTACAACAAGGATTATCCTTCTCCCCGCTGCTTTTCAACATCTACATGTACCTATTAATCAAACTCATCAAAAAAACACGGCCTCGCATGCTACAACTACACCGACGATACTCAAATAAGCTTCGACATACAAGACACCCGAGAAGAAAACGCCATACTAGAGAATTGCCTTCGTGACATATTCAGCTGGATGAATCTCAACCATCTCAAAATCAACCCAGGCAAAACAGAGATGATGATTGTTTCAAAAACGGGAGGAGACATCAACTACATCCCCTGGCCAAGAGCTTGCACCACACCAGAACCATCAACTGTAAAAAACCTAGGGATCCTGATGGATAACAAACTCACTCTAGAGCCACACAAGTAAACTCGGTAATCAAGAAATGTTTCTTCCTCCTGCGAGCAGCAAAAAGGATCCTACCGTTCCTGTCGTTCGCCAACAAAACACTTACCTTCATTGCTCTGATCATGTCCAGAGTAGACTATGCCAATAGCCTATACCTGGGCATGCCTGAGCGACTTCTAAATAAAAAACTGCAATGCATACAAAATACAGCAGCCAGACTCCTCCTCAAGCTACCCAGAACAGAACACATCACACCTGCGCTAAAAATACTACACTGGCTACCACTAAAACAGCGAATAAAGTTCAAGTCCATGTGCATCACGCACATAGCAATACACAAACAAGGCGCAGAATTCCTAAGCGACAAACTACGCCTACATCAACCGACAAGAACCCTAAGATCAAGCACCGACATACGCCTGGAACCAAAACCCTACAACAGAAAAAAAACTCGGAGGATCCTCTTTCACCAGGCACCCAAAACCTGGAATGACCTACCTAAGAATATACGGAACACAACAAACCACCTAGCATTTAGGAAACTCCTCAGATCATGGCTCTTCACAGCGTAACCACAATGGAGACGCACTAGAATACCCAGACATTAAAACAAAGATGAAAATAACTCCAATCTCGGCCACTCTCAAATTGGACAAACACTCAAACCAAATAATCAACCACTCGACAGAACATAAGATATCATGGAAAATAGCCACAAAAGGAAGGCTCCAGAGACTGATCACATATTTGGACCCTCAAGTGACTCACCCACTCGTACGTACCGGACTGACCATATCCAGACCGGCAGACGCATTTAGATAGAATTGTGAATATTAGCATGGCCATGCTTATATGGAATTGTGGATATTGGTCTGCGTCGCATCTAGATAGGATTAATGGAAGGCTAGCATGCCCGCGCCTAGATGAAACTTGAATGTTAGCCTGTGCCACACTTAGAATTGTGAACACCAGCCTGCGTAGCATCCAGATAAAGCTGTGAATGTTAGCATGCCCACACCTAGACAGATATCTAAACATTAGCCTGCGCCGCATCTAGATGGGATTGTGAAGGCCAACAAGTGCCACACTTAGACAAAAATGTTAGCATGCTAAAGGTCAGGTAACCCACTAACCAATATAAGCTTGAACTCTGCATACTTACCTCACTCAAAAAACTCACACAACCATCTCTTGCACAACAAGCTGCACGCACTTCACAACACTGCAAGAACACATAAGCCGGAGCAATAGCACACACGGACTGACGCCGATCAATACCCGCACCAAAGCTCAGCAACCGGTGTATACCGAGTTGAAGCTGCCAACAGAACACCACTCCTCTCACTATCCTACTCCCTCTTCACCTTACTAACCCATCCCACCTTATCGTTTACAGATCTGCCAGAGCGCCTGGGGACCAATTCCGTTGGTGACGGTGCGCGATACAAATACCTTTTAACATTATTAGGGACGGCAAGGAAGCCATATGCAAGTCTTTTCAGTCGGGGTCTGGATGCTGCTGACGGCATCACCAGAGCCATGGCGACAAGGGCTGTAATTCGCAGATTTGCGTGGTTACGGAAATGTGGATTTGCCCTGGACGTGCAGTCCAGGCTCCTTAACATGCTTTTTGACGGGTCTCATTTATTTGGCAGCAAGGCTGACCAAAGCTTTGAAGCTGCAGACCTCAAAGGCGGCATCTTTGGGTGCCGTTATTAAGCATCATCTGCCTTTTTGCCGCAGCGGACAGTCTTGGAGGGGTTAAAGCCTTTTGCTATTACTCAGTTGGAAGAGGAATGGCTGGCCAAAGAGGCCAAAGAAGATTCTCTCGTGGTGGATGAGGGAGAGGTGCAAAGTCCGCTCGAGCAGCGGCATCTTTACCAACCGCCACTGCTTCAGACGCCTCAAAACCTCTGAGGTCTTGAGTCACAACACCCCTGCAGGAGGCAGACTATCTCAGCATCTGAAAGAATGGCGAGACATTACTTCGGATGCTTGGACATTAGAAACCATGGCCCAAGGTTACTGCCGTCGCTTCATTCAGACTTCCGAACCATCCACTGGGGAGCCATTCTTTGAAAGTTCCCGTTCCGTTCCTTGTGCAGGACATGGAGAAAGGGATTGTAGGTGAAAGGGTTGACTGCAATTGTTTCGAATGCAATCGTTTCGAACCAAAATGACCGGAAAAAAGTCAAATGTACTATATTATTTATTTATTTTTTGGGGGGGTACCCTCCAAGCCCCCGTTTTTAGTGTAAACCATTTTTTCTTTTCTTATACGGAAGCAAAAAAAATAAATACATTTAAAAAAAGGCATTCAACTTTTTTTTTTTTTTTTTTTTTCTTCTGGTCCCTTTGTTTCGAAACTATTGTCTTTAGAAGCAATGTATTCAACCCTTTGACCGGACAAACAGAGAGGAACAAAGGATGGTATTATCCATATTTCCTAATCCCCAAGAAGGATGGAGGACTGAGACCCATCTTGGACTTGAGATTCTTGAACAAGTTCCTCAGGAAGGACAATTTCAAGATGGCCACACACTCGGATCCTTCAGGCCCTCCAACTATTGGATTGGATGGTGTCATTGGACCTTCAGGATGCTTGTCGTCTGCCAATTAATCTTAAGCACAGAAAGTACCTGAGGTTCGCCGTTGGCGGTTCTCATGGTCAGTTTGAGTTCTGCCATTTGGGCTGACCTCCGCCCCAAGAGTTTTCACCAAACGTATGGCTGTGGTGGCAGCGAGTGTCGGGAGAGGAAGATTCACGTCTACCCCTACCTGGACAGTTAGCTCATCAGGGTGCGTTCTCCCGAACAAGTCCTGGATCATCTCAACGTTGCCACACTCTCTCCGGATTGGGCTTCTCCCTCAATTACAAGAAGTCCCATATGACACCATCTCGAAAGCTCCATTTATCGGGGCTGTACTGGATACATCCTTGGGGAAAGAGCTCGCAACCTGAGATGAGGGCTCAAGACATTCTGCAGATGGTCTAAAAGTTCCTGAGCGCCCAGCGTTACCCGGCATTCGACTTTTTGAGGTTGCTCCGCCTCATGGCATCCTGCATTTTTCTGGTGCCAGAGAATGATATCTCTTCAATGGGCTCTCAGGACACAATAGTCTCAATTCTCGGGCATTATGTCAGACCTACTTCAGGTTCCAAGCAGGGTTGCACAGGATCTCCTGTGGTAGGCCTGCAAGGACAAAATTGTGAAGGGAGAACCCTTTTGGCAACCACGGCCAGTGATGATAGTGATGGAGGCCTCGATCACAGGATGGGGAACCCACGCCAACGATCTGACAATCATTGGTCTCCATCAGAGTCCAAACTACATATCAATCTTTTGGAGCTGAGAGCAATCAGACTTGCGCTGAAAGCTTTTCTCCCCTCTGTTCAGGGAAAGAATGTCCTGATAATGACGGACAACACAGTGGCCATGTACTACCTCAACAAGAGGTGGTGTAGGGTCACTACCTCTCTGCAGAGAGGCAATGCAGCTATGGTACTGGGCAATACAAGGAGGAATCTCCCTGTCGGGAGTTCACCTAGCCAGAGAGGAGAACACAGCGGTGGACGCTCTGAGCAGACAGAGCAGTCTCCCACAAGTGGGAACTAGCTCAGGAAGTCTTTCAAGAGATCTTCACCCTTTTGGGATCCCCTCAAGTGGACCTGTTCGCGACCAGTGCAAACTGTACTTCTCCATGGAATTTCCCCCAAGAGGAGCTCTAGGAGATGCACATTTGTGGTGGACTTGGAGTTTCCACTCCTGTATAAGTTTCCTTCCGTCCCTGTCATACCTCACGTGATCAGGAGGTTGAGAAAGTTTGAGAAATCCATGATCCTAATTGCCCCGGATTGGGCCAGGAGGGCGTGGTACCCAGAACTTTTGGAAATGTCCATCTGCCCTCCAATATGTCTTCCACAAAGCGAGGACCTTTTCTCGTGAGAGGGTCGGGTACTCCATTTGGAGGCCAAGACACTCTGCCTTCACGCATGGTTTCTGAAAGGCTGAGGTATAAGGATTGGGACCTCCTGGAAGACCTAATGGAGATTTTGCTTTCAGCCAGAAGGCCAGCAACAAAGTCTTTGTACTGCTGCCGTTAGAACAAATTCTGCAGCTGGTGCAGGGTTGAGACTGTGGACCCTTTGCTATGAAAAACTCCAGAGCTGTTGTCCTTAATGCTGTACCTAGCCCATCTGGAGCTCCAGGTTAACCACAATTAAATGCTATTTGGTGGAGCTCTCCATCTTCATGCGATTGTGCGAAGAAACTTCATATTCTAAGAACCCACTAGTAATTCAATTTCTGAAGGGACTCGCCAATGTGTTCCCTCCCTTTCTTTGCCAGGTTCCCGTTTGGGACCTTAATCTGGTGTTAAAGCTCTGTGTGCACCAGTTGAACCAATACATTTATGTCCATTAAGGTTACAAACGTTCAAGACCATCTTGTTGGTAGAACTAACTTCAGCCTGTAGAGTGAGTTGCAGGCACTGTCATCTAAACCACCCTTTACAGTATTCCACAAGGACCAAGTCGTCCTGAGGGTTAAGCCTTCATTTTTGCCTAAGATCGTTTCAGGCTTTCAGGTAGGAAAAATGATCGGGTTACCTACTTTTTTATTCTCCACCTCATCCTGGTAAGGAAGAAGAGAGATTGCACAGATTGGATCCATTTAGAGCTCGAAGCGTCTAGATTGTCCAAACTTCGCCTGTATGACTATTTATAGGTTATACAGATCACAAACTGGGTCAGGCTGTAACAAAGCAGACCTTATCCAGATGGCTTGTTCTAGGAATTTCAGAGTGCTACAGGCTGGTGGGCAAAGATCCTCCAGAGGGCTTGAGGGTCCATTCCACCAGGGGCATGGCTACCTCATCAGCTCTGCAAAGAGGTGTTGCCATTAAAAATATTTGTGAGGCAGCTATGTGGTCTACAATACACACTTTCACAAAGCGTTACTGCCTTGATTCTTCCCCAAGTCAGGACAGAAGCTTTGGTTCGCCGGGTGGTTGCTTGGGGATGGTGGCCCTGTGAACATTAAATGACGTAGGAGTGAGGGTTATCCAAATGTAGTTTGTCCTACAGGAGACCATAGAATAAGCCCTCCAGGTGTACACCCTCAGCGTTTTCTGGAATAACAATGCAAAGGTTATGTCTGGACCTGTTCTCCTGATCTTTCAGCTTGGCCCCCAATCTTTGCACTGCTGAGCCCATCCAAGTCTGCATTAGCCGCCTCGTAATTATCTTCAAGTGTGCTAATAAGTTGCTTGTTGTCTGCAATTCTATTATCCTGGGCCTTCATTTGAGTCTTGACGTCCTGAATGTCCCTTTTGATGTCCTGGACCGTGGCGTTGGTCCCTTGCGTTTGCTGGCCAATATGCTTAATTTCACCCAGAATTGCCTGCAGTTGTTGGAAAATCCGTTTTTAGAGGGCGCCAAATCCGTTTTTAGAGGGCGCCTGGCGGATCTACAAAGCAGAGTATTGATGGGGTTGCTGTCTTCCCCGCTATCAGAATCCGGAATCCCTGGCACAGGTTGCATGCCCTCGTGCCCTCCGCGCATGTAGTATTTTGGGGCCCAATATCGTGGTCAAATGAACGATAACATGAGTTGGTCAGCTCCTGGCACTGTGCTCTGCATGTGCACTGGCTTGGTCTCTATAACAGACCAGGAAGCCTATTTGTAATGGACGTCCAGTTTTGAGCAGGCGGCTGGTCGGATACCTGTATCTGTAGTATTCGCCATCATGAACTGCTCATGAACCTCAAATCAATCGGCCATCTGCGGCTGTTAGGGAGACAGCAACGTATCCTGGATTACGCGCCGCATTAATGGTGTGTTACCAGTATAGTGTAGAAGTGTCCTTGGCTGACAGCTAGGGAGGTCTCGACTGTGGTACAAATGCAATGTGCCAGACCCCATCCACCCACCACCCTCATGGCACCCCCCCCCCAAACGATCTGAGCCTGTTGCGTTGCACCGACGGCTCTGTTTAGATTTTAAGGTGGATAGGTTGTACTGTCATTATATTGTGTCTGCTCCCTCTAGGCACCTCCTCAAGTTCAACGCCATTCGTGTGAGCTCACTGACATCAGAGCTGCTTCCGGCAGTTGAGTTGGGAGCTGAAGTTTAAAGATGTAAAGGCAGGCGCTCTGTTACCAGTCTTTAGCTTCTCCTCCTAACGCACGTTTCCCCCCCCCACCCCCTACTTTTGGATATATCGTGGCTCATTCATTGGTGTAAATGCATTTTATATGTATTTGAGAATCATTGACCCTTTTATTTAGAGGGTGCGATACATGAAGGTATTTGTGCACACTGAACAAGTGCCAACATGGCAGACCTATTGCAGCCTTGCTTATGTTATGCATATTGAGTGCAACACAAATGCTGGACTGTTCTTAAACCGAAGGCAACCATAGAGTTGGGCTAAAAACGGGGACAATTCTGATGTGATCAAGCAACTTGTCAGTTGCGAAACATGTTCATCTTCTGCTTTTATGTCAGTCCTTGGCGTGTGGATTCTGTAATAAAGCAGTCTGGAACTGAAAAAAAAATTGGATGGGTTTGCTCCTAGACAAAGTTGGGCAAGTGCATTTGAAAGGTGCTACAGTACCTTTTGTGGCAATTTGAGATATATAATAGCCTTGTACCTTGGTGCAAGTTTAACGGAGTGCACTCCAGAAAGCACCAAACATTGAGACAGGAAACCAATTGTTAGCAGGCAAAATAATTCTTAATTAAAATGTCAAGGGCAAAGAAGAAAACACGAAAACGACGTGTTTCGCGGCAAATACAGATTGATCACGTTTAGGGTATGAACACAAAGAAAGGACTTATAAACTGGCCTGATCTCTATAATTTCAGTGTATAGAGTGGCATTCAAATTCCAGGCTGTCGGTTGTCAAAATCTGTCGTTTTTAAACGGTATGCTCAGCATAATAAATCATTGTACGTACACATGAATATTTTGAAAGAGAGCATACAAGTGAGTGAAAAATGTTTCTCGACAGCATTTAAAACTCAACAACAATGTTATATCCCAAATGTATGTCAAAACATACTAATTATATCCCGTCACAGTCGCTGCTGTCTTTTGGTGTGTACTCAATCTAATATCTCGGAGTGATGAGGGAGTGTTCTTTGTGTTCCTTGCTCTGTTTTCCAGACTGGATTGCCAGCAGTGTTTTCACTAGCTCCATTGCCAGGGAGGAGCTAGTGTTTAAAACCCCCTCTCACTCGCGGAGTGACAAGTGAGTGTTCTTTGTGTTCCTTGGGTTGCGTGGGGTGTAAGGAGTAAAAGTAAAGTTGACCGCGGATACCCAAAACACACACTTCAACATGGAAACAAGACGTCAACTTTGCGCGTAAAATCCACACGCTGCGAGTCTGCCCCTGCAAGGCTACCTACACGGACATTGAAACAGCCATCATTGAAGTATCAAGTAAGTGAGACCAGCTGTTACAACTCATGTAATCTAACGATGAGAGATGAAGTGATTGAGTGGGTGTAGGATGTCCCAGACTCTGCTCTGTTGGAAGCAGAGCACCAAGCAGAGTATCAAGTTTTTTATGATTCTCTCTCGCTCGCTTTCTCTCTCTCCTGAAAAATGGCCCCTTTTCAGAGGATCCTTTACGGGAAATTCCGCGAGGGCAGACTAATTCTCCAGCTAAGCAAAATTCGCCAGCCAATGACATTCAGTGTACCAACATTAACACCGATGCTGCAAATTTACCATGCGTGCAATCAAATTTGGACTGTGGGATAAACATTGAACATGAGCCTCTAATAACTAATGACAGGCGTAACTCTCGCTGTTGCAGATCAGATCATTAAAGACATTATGGCCATGACTGAAAAAGTGAACATGTGCAAGGAGAAAGAAGTTGGCTGCAAACAGTCTATTGGCAAACACAGCGCCTCAACAACCACTGACACTGAGCCGGAAAGCAGGTCTAAAACCTGGCGGAAAAATAAGGAATCATTTAAAACACTGAATACAGCTAAAAAAGCTGTTCAAGCGAAAAGACGTGTGGACTCAAGTCCAATGACAGAGCTGTGTTGCTCACAAGAAAGAAATCCAAAATCGATAAAGCTAATGAAAGCTGATCTCAGGAACGATCATAAAATAACATCTAAAGGCAAGAGTCAAGACCATCGGTTATCGCCGTCCGAGTCTTCGACGGATGATTCCTCTACCGATGTTGCCCACCATCAAAGAAAATACAAAACAATGAGACCACCCATTAACGCTAAACTGCGAACAAATAACAAGGCCCAGTTACAAAAGAAATTCATTCATCATGTTACAGAAAATGTAATCAATGAACTGAGGTCTAACTTACTGTCAGCTATGGCTATTGCCATTACACCACTAGCCAAAATATATGAACAATTTAATGAGCTACAGAGACCAAAACACTCTGATTGCTCTTGTAAACACCAAAATGAGTAGCCTGGAGATGAAGTTTCAAGAATTGAAAATTCAGTCCCAAAAGGACAAGCAGAAAGATGAGCTAACAGCTAGCATACTGAAAGAATCTTTAAAAAGCTCAAGTGAAGACAAAATGTTGTTGGCAGAAGTTGCTAAAGAAGCCTTATCAATATTAAAGAAATACCATACAGATGGAAACGAAAGTACGTACCTTCAAAACGAGTTATATAAAAACCATAACATATCTTGTGCTAATAAAGAGAGCTGTGCTGGTATGATCACCCACACAAACATGAATGACATTAGTGATAAGAGAGTGCATGCGGAGCCACAAGTTGTGTTGTTGCTTTGCCCTCGAGCACCTAGCAACGATGGCAAATAAGATTTGCCCTAAAATTATTGAATTAGACATGTCTATTCCATCGACTTCAAAAAATGCTGGAGGGTTGTCATTTGAAAATTTGAGTGCGGAGGCCAAGCTAATCACACAAGCAGAAAACCATAAGGCTTTGGCAGCGAACCTCCCTGTGCGAAATCTAATAGAGGTAGCTGCTGAAAAGAGTTCCAATAACCCTATACCTTCCTCTTGTGATAAAGAAAATATGGGAAATTCGACAGAAAGCTACCCTAGCTTTGAAAAAAATAAAAAAACAGTTGACAAAGCGAAGAACTCAATGATTGAAAAGGATATGCCAAATATGAAGAGAAAAACAAAGAACATAACGACGGAAAAAAATCCAAATGCCAAGAACTCTTGTAAGTTCCTGAGAAATCTTATGGCGCTGAACGTGGCAATTCAAACGTCCAGCAACAGCACATCTGGAAAAGAGCCTGATAAATCCTTAATGGTAAACTGTAGTGCGGTAAAATAAAGATACTGCCCCTGAGTTAAACCCAATAAGATGTTGCTGCACCATTGGAAGATGCTACTATAGAAGATTTACTTGACGTATCTACTTATGAAATAACTGACGAGGAAGAAGTAAGTGACCAAGCGTCAGAAGATGAGGAACAGATGCTCAATTCATCACCTCTCCACCAAAATAATGATGAAGGCGAGCCAGTTACTGAGACTCCAGTGAAGAGATTAAAACATGGAAACGAATGGTTGCCAAATTGTCACCGGAAAAGAAGCGGAATATCGACGATAATAATTAGAGGGAAAAGGCTGTGGCCTTTACAGAATTACTCACAATGAAAGAAAAAAGGGAGAGGATGCTTGCTAAACTAAAAATTGAGGTTGACAGAATCAAGAACTATAATGCTGACGGAAATCCAGCCTCGCAACTGGAACAGAAAAAAAAAATCTACAAATTGCCAAGATAAGGGAGGAGTCCTCTGCTAAGAGAAGTTCAGGTGTCCAATCCTCTGACGAATCATGGAGGGTTCACAGAGTGAAATTCACAAGTCAAAAAGCTTGCGATAAATCGATCCTGGGTGGATCTAATTTTCAACTACTTCTAGAACGATCCAAAGAAAATGGCTTGATCCTAAACCGCTTTAACGTTATGCAGCTCTTAAACCATGTACTGAACATGAGGATGATTTCATCTAATATTAAGAGTGGAATTCATTGGTGACTCAACCTTAAACAGCGTAGTGCTACACATCCACTCGAAGGTTGTGCACAATCTTATTCTGAGAAATGCAGAGGAAATATATTATCTTGGATTCTCAATAGAAGAGATAATCAACAGGAATGAGCCTGAGAAGAAGCCTCACAGTACTAACAGTGTATACAAGGATTGTACTTTGTCTCAAGGTCTTAGCAAAAGCTCAAAAAATATACATGAAGCCAAAACAACTCCTAAAGCAATTTAAAATGAGTCATGTTGGGACGAAGAAAACCTCAGCGAATTAATGAAATCAAAAAAGCCTCGGAGTCGCTATTGAAGCGCAACATTGCAGAAAAAGTTCAAGTACAGCTAAGAGGAGCCATTGATGACAGCTGGACCTGGATGGCGGGAGCCCTACATTCTACAAATCGCAGTTAATAGGAGGGAATAGCTAGAAATCTCAACAGTGGGCTCCTGGAATACACGTGGCTTCATTCATTTATTGCAGACTTCTAATAGTATTCTGCAGCCCTTAGACATAATTTGCTGTCAGGAAACATGGCTCATTGAACCACCTGTGGTAGACGGATTTCACCTTGCTTTTAATCCTGCTATACGCAAAGACAGGGGTCGACCTATGTCTGGAATGTTTACTATGATTAGAAGGAAAAGTGGCTTGCGAATTAGTACCTCAAAAAACCCTTGTCCTTATACTCCAATAACCACAGTGACAAATCATTGTCAGAATGAACTACACACAACAAAGATACACATTATTAACATATATTGGCAGCATAAAGCGGTTGGTGAAACTGCATTTGTTGACCAATTATGTGGTCTTGTGGATAAGATATCAGAGTCCGAAGACCATGCCTCTATCATCATATGTGGTGATTTCAATATGGATCTCCTAACAACCACTGAGAATGGATCCAAAGAGAAACATTCACAAAACCTGAGGAACGTCATCTGGGAAGAACTTGATGCCAGGTGTATGGACATTTTAAATGGCAATACACTGGGTGACATTCCGGCGCAAGCAACTTGGGAGAGGGGTACCCAGAAATCTATCTTGGATTACTTTATAACATCAAAAGCTATGACAACCCGGATCCAAAACATGAAAGTCACTGAAACCGGTCTAAGTGATCATAACCTAGTAACCATCTCCTTCTTAATGGAACCATCAGAAAAGTTAATGAAATGGGAACAAATTAAAGTCCTACCTGGTGGAAATCGGCTGCGAATGAGTAGCACAAAAATAAAAGATCTTGCAGCCAAATTAGAAAAGTGGAATAATGAAGATGGAGAAAAGCTAGAGTACGACACACTTCTGCAGGTATACAAAGTTTCAACACAAATAAATCATAATGACAGTATAAAAAAACACGTATACGATCCAGACGTTGTGGGGGAAAAGGATCTGAGAAAACAACTGCGCACAATTGAAAGTAGCAACAAATCAAGAGATGGAAAAAAAGAAATTGCAATATAGAAACTGGACAAAATGGCACAAAGCGGCAATGGAACAAAAAGATGCTGAGAGCATGATATCTTGTTTAGCTCAAAGAAACATAAGAGACTTTTGGGCGGCAATAAATGACCTAGAAAAACCACAAACTGCCAGTCTAAGCAACATAGTTCATGAAACTCAATGGACTGCCCATTACACGCCTCTGTTCCAGAAGAACAAAGATAATGAACTAGCTGAAATGTCAACTGAGGGGCCTTGGAATCTTTGTATAGAGAGAGAGGACATCCTAAATAACATCAAGAGCCTAAGTACATCACGGGCGCTAGTGCCCGATGGCTTAACAAATCGTACGTTAAAAAACAATCCTGAGGAATGGGCGGACTTTTGTTTCAAGTTGTTCAAGATGGTAATAGCACTTGGAAGAGTCCCCAAAACATGGGAACAAAGCTATAATTGTGCTGATTTTTTATTTTATTTATTTTTTAAAAAGGCTCAAGGCTGGAAGCCACTAATTACAGACCGATCGCGCTACTCGACGTAGTGGGGAAACTATTCGCCAGTCAGATGCTGACCCAATTAACAGCATGGATCCAGAATGTAGGAGTAGCCGATTTACGTCAAACTGGTTTCGTCAAAGGAGTGGGCTGTAACTTAAACTTATTCATCTTGAACATACTGAAAATGGAGATAAGACAAAAACAACTAATCTACATTGCATTTATTGATCTGGCCCACGCCTTTGATGGAGTGGACAGAGATATGCTGTGGGAAAAAATTAAAAGAAAAGGATGCCCAATAAGTATGGTTGCTGCAATAACTGTGCTTTATTCAGATACCTATGTACAAGTTCGTCTTGATCCGAAAGGGCACTTTACCGCCTCCATCGCAACTACTTGTGGAGTAAAACAGGGCTGCCCCTTAGGAGCTATGCTCTTTAACTTCTTTATATCTGACGTGGGTGAGGCGTTGAGTAACGTAATCTCTTTCCCTCCTAAAATCAACGAGGAACATATTAACATGATCTTATATGCAGATGACATTGCAATCTTGGATCGAATGCCAATCAGACTCCAGAGGAAGATCAACGCCTTAAAAGCCTACATTGAGACAAATAGACTGGAAATTAACGTCCATAAAACAGAGATCCTTCTATTGAAGAGCTTACAAGGTGCCCGCAACCGAAATGCGTGTGGTAAGTTCCAATGGAAGCTGGGCAACAACGTTATTAAAGTTGTCTCTGAAGCAAAATATCTGGGCATAACAAGTGCTAGCATTTGTGACCAACCAATGGTCAAAAAGCTGGTGTCCAAATGCAACCAACTTGCTGCCCAAGCTTCAAAACTCAACATAAAATACAGAAAATTCTCTATGGCCCCAGTTGTTCGCTTCTATCGAAACAAAATACTACCCGCACTGACCTACGGAGCGGAGACTCTATTTGGAATCGGTCGAGAGTTCTGGGTAAGATGCGAACACGTGATTTGGCGAAGAATCCTCAAACTGCCTAAAGGCTTTCCAACTGCCTGCATGAGGTATGAACTAAGTTTATCATCCATGCATGTTATTGTTACATGGAATGCACTAAACCTTCACAGGAAAATTGTAGGAGATAACATCTCTTCATAATTTGGCATCTTAAAACAAAAGAAAGAGGAAAGGAGGGATGACCTTCAAAATCTGGAATGCATCCCTCGAAACCATCTTAAATCAACTGAACACTAATACACAAACTTTAGTGCAGAATCCGGATGCTGGTAAAAAAAAAAAAATAAAAATGGGTAACACTTGACTGGATTGAGACACAAGATAAGAGAAGGCTACATAAAAAAAAAAATGAAAAATGCTCCCTTCGAAACAAAGACTAAATGAACTCCTGAAATACCTGATGCAATTCCTGTGCAAAAGAAGAACAACTTTTATGCTCTTCAGGTTAAATGAATGGGAAACAATGGAGACATTGTACCAAAGAAGAGAACGAATGGAACAAGATGAGATATGCCCACTCTGCAACATTGGAGAAGATTCATTGAAACATCTGGTGTTAACGTGTCTGACTCTACAAGATGAAAGAACGAGGTGTATGGGACAAGAGCTAGACAAATACTCTACATATACTGTTGAAGAATGGTGGAGAGCCATCCATATAGGAGAAAATACAATTTTTTTTTTTTTTGGCACTAACTGCATTTTTAGAAGTGATAGCAAGATACCTGAAAGTAAAAAGTGATGTATCCTGCTAAAAGACTAATGGAACTCCATCTCAAGAAAAAGAAAGATATGTAGAGCTGAGTAGGAAATCGTTTTGATATGAACTTTTAAAAGTTTGTAATAAACGAAATGAAGAAAAAAAAAAAGTGTGTATATGTGCTGCCCAAATGCTGTTAGCGTTTCAAATGTGGGAAAGCAAGCAGCAATAAAGGCTGACATTGCTATACACCATTGAGTAAATTAGACACAAAAAATCAAATTAGTACGCGAAAAGAGTGGCCCTTGTATGGTGAGTTACCATTAAAATACGGGGTCTGTGTCCATTTACCTTTTAGGGATACATGCTGCAACGTTCTGTGAGTACTGGTCATTTCGGTCTAGGGTAAAAAATGTTTATCTATCGTGAGATATAGGGGGTAATTCATAGAATTCGGCGCACAAGTGGCGCACAGCGTATTCATGGATTTATACATCCATGCGCAGCAACCCTGCAGCAGCGCCAGTTACACACCCAAACCATCGCACAAATCCAGTACATGGCGCAAAGGCCAGTTGACCAGCCTATAGCCCCCCCAAAACGTGTGTAAAACTCCCCGTGCACCCCTCGGAATACACGTACCCCGCTCCTGCTAGCGAAAA
The DNA here is from genome assembly GCF_040938575.1 of Ambystoma mexicanum. Taxonomy (NCBI): domain Eukaryota; kingdom Metazoa; phylum Chordata; class Amphibia; order Caudata; family Ambystomatidae; genus Ambystoma; species Ambystoma mexicanum. Next base: position 494,341,573 of record NC_090931.1, on the reverse strand, counting down.
CGTGTGTAGAAGTCCACGCACACCCCCAGAATACTCGTACCCCGCAAGCATTAGGTACGCGTATTCCGGGGATGCGCAGGGAGTTTTACACGCGATTTGGCAGTGTGGGCCCTCCCAATGCCCCGCAGGCAGCCCATCCACCATCCCCATGCCCCGCAGGCATCCCATCTACCGTCCCCATGCCCCACGAGCATCCCATCCACCCTGACCATGCCCTGCAGGCAGCCCACATGGCACCATGCACTTGTGAGCCCCAACACATGTCCCCCCACCAGTGACGGCACCTGCCAGCAGGCCCCAACTCACGGCCCACCAAACATGTCATGAGTAAACAGACCCATGTCCCAAATGCCAACCACAATCCTCCTTGCCCCCCAGTGCAAGCGCACAAACATCCACTGTGCCCACTCCCAAATTACCCATGCCATGACAGTCTCAAAAGAAACACCATGCCCATGCATAAATGCACAATGGAGCCACACAGTGGCAACACATGACTGAGGCAATGTTCATTGAGACATGCACAAACCCAATGATAGAACACAACACCAATCATGAAGTTAGCAAAAATGTATTAAAAATATAACGAGGTAACATAGAGGACATCAAACTTGAAAATCAATATACAATGACGGATATGACAAAAAAAATTGGTAATCCAATTAAAAAGAAACTGAACGTCATGTTGAATGAAAACAGTGGTCCATTGCCAATGTCTATAAGAAATCCAAATAAAAGTAAACCATTTATCCATGGGAGCATTGAAAATGATTATGTACAAGTCTTCAACTATCTACAATGCAAGTCCAAAGGGTCCATGATCCACAAAGCAAATGAAACATACTAAAAAGTCCTATGAAGAAAAAACTATATACATGAAGTGGAGCAATGTCCATTTACTCCAAAATAAAAGGAAAAACAAAGGAAACCTAACACTAATGAACTATGTACAATGGCGGCGGGCAAGTCCTACGGCTCACTCTTTGCTGTTCTTGTCCAGGGCATCATCGAACTCCTGTCCAGCGTTCCGGAGGCTGGTCTCGCAGGGATGCAGCCATGGTGTCCTCAAACTCCCTGCGAATTGCCTTGAGGCACTCGGCTCGCCTCCATGCCCTAACCCTGGAGTTCTCTGCCCTGACCATAGTGTGCCTCTTCCACCTGCCGCCGCTCCGCATCTATCCGCTGGCCCAACCGCTGCCACATGGAAGACACGCCAAATTCCAGGGTCCTCCTGTCCCCCGGCCGATGCCTGCCCGTGTGATGTTGATGGCCCCGAGCCATCTTCACTCCCACCTTCAGCCTTCTGCTGCCGTGCATGTGCCCTGCCTGCACGTCCTCCTCCTGCTGGGGTCCAGTTGTTGGGGTGGCCACCCCTGCTGGACCTCCGACTCCCTGCTGCGGCAGGGATGTGTCCTCCACCAGCCTGGCCACTGGGTCAGGGACAGCTGCACAGGGTGCTCAGGTGATGATTGGGCAGGAAGATGGCACGGAGGATGACTGGCACATGGGGGGTGCAATTGAGGAGGGGGTCGCTAGAAGATCCAGCACACGGAGCAACCCAGCGCGGGTACCATCCTAGTAGGCCGACGCGGTCAATGAGGTATTCGATCATTGTCCTCACGAGAACCCTGCACGTCATCCCGAATACCACGTTGACGCAACGCCACCCCAGCTAGGACAGGCTCAACACGGTCCCGGATTGCCACGTCCGCAGGGAGAGGAAGGCCAGTTGTTGTGTGCACATCCCCTCCCTGAAAACGAGTCTGGACGGAGGCATCCGGATTGATGCAGTCAAATGATCGGGGACATGATTACACACAGGCACCTCTGCGGTGGCCTGTGCTGCCTCCTGTCCCTGGCCCTGGACTGCACCACGAGCACCAGTGGAATCCCCCTTCCAGGCCCCATGCGTGGGCCTTCCACGGCCTCCTCCTCAACCGAACCCCCTACCAACCTGGATGACTCTGTGCCATCTTCCTCCATAGGCCCCTGTGCTGGTTCAGCTGCCCCTTCTGCTGCCGCGGAGTCCACCTCCAACCTCCGCCTCTTGTACCTTCCCTTGGCAGCTGCGGCCGCGGACTCCTCACTCCCCGAAGAGATGACAACCTGGGAGGGGAGCTGGGCCTTGCGTCTCCTGCTGGCGGTGGGATCCCTGCCGCTGTGCTCCACAGCACTATCTCCGCCCTTTTCATCAGTTGACGCTGCAGACAGAGAGAGACAGAACACAGGCATCAGGGCACTGTACAATGGTCTGATACACACATGACAGTTGCATATGAGTGGCAGTCTCCCCAACACACATCAAATTGAACCCACACACATGCGCTAATTAACAGGAATCGTGCAGCAGGCAGCAGCATCCATACACATACAACAGCATGAACATCAGAAGGTTAGCCTGATGTCACATGCGACACGGGGAGTGCCGAACACATGCACACACGCCACCAGACATACATGCATCTGTACATCTCCACCACCTGTCACAGTGCAATCATCGGCAACTATGTCACTTCTGCCAATGGGGATCCTACATGTCTGTGTCACATGCATCCTTGGCGTATCACATTTGCACACATGTCAACAACACACACATGTATGCCGTGCACGAAGATGGAACCAGCATCCATGTGTCACACCCCAATGCCATAGTACGTACACAGAAATGCTGACATGTGTGCATCCCCACATGCATTCGTGCATCATGCATTTGAACACATACACCATTGATGTGCCTCACACATGACTGGACTCACATGCGGCAGGCTCATGTTCCTGCACATACACATCCATACATGGGCCTTTCAAGACACATGTCCGCTACACACACCTGGCACACCTCAACATGCACTGCGTCCAATCGGTACACATGGACACTTACTGCTCGACTCCGGACGGGTATGCCTCTCAAGGACCTGGTGGTGAAGTGCTGGGTGTATGCGTTCCAGGACCCTCAACTGGTCGTTGGTGAGGCAGACCCGGCACCCCTCTTCATCCGCTGCCTCCAAGAGGTGACGGGCCTTACTGAGGGTCCTGGACCTGAAGTCCTCCCAGCGCTTCCGGACGTGTCGTATGTCCAGGGCTGCCACCCCCTCCACGTTAATTGCAGCCACAATGTCCTTCCAGATCCTCTTCCGTCCATCATTGTCAGTTCGTGGTCTTCCGAAGAGGGCATCATAATGCCCCAGGACTTGCTCCACCAGGATACCAACTTCTGCGGCAATGAAGCTGGTAGCCCTCTGCCTCTCTGGTTGGGGGTTGCCAGTGGTGTCTGATGGTGTTTCACCTGACATGGCATCCCCCTGAGGCAGGGGTGGGTGGGCAACTGGGTCCTGGGGCTGGGCTGTGGAGCGATGGTACAGCAGTATGGAGTCTTCTGTTCCAGCAGGGGTGGTCACAGCAACTGGACCCCTGCAGATGGCTGACGTGCAGGCACCAAATGGCAGGGCACGTGGCCTGCAGACAGGCAGGCAGCAGCAGATGGCGGGGGGGGGGGGAGTCTGCTCGGGGCTCTGGGGGGCAGGATAATGGCCTTCTGGGCAGCAGCGTGGTCTTCCGTGTGTTGTCGCGTGGCCAGCTTGATACGGAGTGATTTGGCACGTGTATAAAGAGCACGTCCGCGTGTAATTCGAGGAAAGGCCCTTAGCACGTATGTGACGTAACGTACGCATGGGCGTTTCCCTGGCACGGGTTGAGGGTCCCACGTGGGTTTCTATCGCTCTGTACGTGCTTTTCGTGGAAAGCGGTGCGTGTTTTTTCCAGGCGTTGGGGTTCACACACGATTACTTCACAGCGGCTACAGTGCGTACGCATTCTTCTACACGCTAGGCAGTTGGTGAGTCGCACACGCTATTTTTTAATAATACGGGTGTCCCTGTTAGTCGCGTACCCCCCTTTTTATTTTTGAGGCCATACTACCCTGTGTGTTGATCACGTATGTTTGTTGTGTTCCTGGCTGCCACAGCATACTGCGTGGATTTTTTAAAACATTTTTTTTTTTTTACACGCTCATGGGTTACAGGGTTCGCTTATCTCTCTTTTTCTTGCTTTTTTGGGATGCCTGAGTGTTGCGTGACACGTCATTTCTCCTAGGAGGCCACGGAATGGGACATTCATCGTAGCTGTATATACGTGTTTGTTGTTTGCTCACACTTTTGTAATGCGCAAGGACGCTTTCGTGTGGCGGATGTTTTTAGGCCTGTGCATGTCTTTGGCCGCGCATGGGTTTCCCCTATTCGATTCCACGAATACGTGTGGTTCGCGTGCGTGGGGGCGTTCCGTGTACTTCCCAGTAGTACATCCCCAGTTACGCCCTTATTTTCATGCGTTGTTCACCATTCCACGCGTTCCACCCCATGTTCTGCCCCCCTTTTTGGTGTGCACTAATTTTGTGCGCTTTCGCTGTGTGCGTCATGCATGGTGTTCTGGATGTTGCAATGACGTGTGCGCCACGCACGGATTTGGCACACATCCAGGGGAAAACACGCGCAGGCCCTTCCATGAATCGCACGCGTGCGCTTGCTTTTTCACGCTTGCGCCAGCTTGCACCACAATTTTCGGCGCACATTTGTTCCATGAATCGGCCCCACTATATCCACAAGGTGATATGGTGCTATGGCTGAAGTGCATAGTGCTCATGGCAAATACATATTCAGGTTCCTATGTCAAGAATTACCTCCTAAAGTGCAAATGCATATTTATAATAACTGTGCAAACTAGCAATATGCAACATAATGTTGCAATAAGCAGCTGAAGGATAGTATTCCCTATGTAGGGATACATACAGTGCTTATATATAATTACATGGCCAGCGGTAGCGGCCATGTAGTTATGGTTAAGTTGCTAAACCCACAGGAAGAGCACTTTTTGAGCGGCTTATAACTTTGCTCTCCCTGGATGAGTCCTCACCAAACTTTGCAAAAAAAAGTGCGCAATATACTATCTTTTTGCAAAGTTTGAGGTTTGGTCCGGGGGGGGGGCATAGTTATAGGGGGGTCCCAACATTTCTTTTTTTCCCCCCATAGAGTGACTGGAGAACAAATTTCTGTTGCGCCTTCAGTCCAAACCGCTGGATGGATTTTCACTAAATTTGCGGTAGGAGCAGCTGCTTGGTCCTGAAAGCGTGCTTTTGTAAATTTGGTGAAAATCCGGCCAGTAGTTTTAAAACTACCAAAAAGTAGGTCTAAAAAAATTAGTGATCTATGTCCGCTCCGCGGACACACTTCCCTGTTCGCTCCGCAGACAGGACACTGATTGGTTAATCGGCTTGCGCCATGTCCACAGACATGCAACGTGTGGGATGAAGCGTGAGGTGCGTCACATTATTTCGATGCGCCCGCCATAGTGGATCCACGACAGCATAAATCCAGTTTTGGGCAGTGTGTAGGAGTGCTTGGAGAGGGTGGGGGAGTAAGAGATGGGTCAAATGATGTATTTGTTTAGGTAGGAGAAGGCCGTGATGTTTGTGGTCACAGCGGTTTTCCGCGGACATACTAAACACTGGGCGCGCTTCTGGCTAGTCCACTTCACTATGATGTTGGTTTTCGGTCGTTAGTAGAGCATTGGGTGAAGAGGGTATGCATTGAAGAGTTTGGGCATTGGTTGTAATTATTATTTTAGAATGTTAATTGAAGTGGGTAGGTTTTGAGGTGGATGTGTGATGTTTTTGGGCTGTGGTCAATCGGTAGGTGTTAGTTTCTATGGGTGTATTATGCTGCGGTGGTTGTGGCCAGGGCCTAGAGACCTGGGTGCATGGCCTTGGCCGTGCTCCTGAGACTCTAGGCCCTGGCCACAACCACCGCTGCTAAAATACACCAATGTTGCCAAACTTTTTGACTGTGGTATGTGGGCTGCTTAGGGGACATGTTTTCAAAAATGTGAATAGTAGGAACGGGGCGCTGTTGTGCGCACAAAATATGGCTGCCTGAGGTTAGAGCTCCTCTCCAGCGAAGATCCTTTTAGAAATTAATCCTGGTTTGGGACCCGCCCGATATGCCCACGCTACATGAAATGCACCATAATATGTTGAGGCATGCATGGTGAAAATCCTGAAAGAAATCTGACAACCATTCGTAGTGAAATCCACTTCACCGTCTTCAGCGAGAGCCCAGATGAGGAGTGGCCAGATATGAGCTCCGTGCCGCAGTCGCCAGACCCCGCCGCCTGAATAAAACACCTAGGCCCTGGATGTGGGCGGAGACGGCAAACCGCCCGTCGTAGCCTTGCATGTCGTACCCCAGTCAACTAGATTATGGCGGTCTGAGCTAATGAGACAATTTACGGGGATACCATCTAACCTGCTGGCCCGGACCAGAACCGCCTTTCGTATCCTTGAGGTCCCGTCGGTGTAAAGCCACCGGTGTGAGAAGGGAACCTTTACCCTTTGTTAGCCTATCCTGTTGCTGGGGGCGCGCGCCCTGCAACGCTGTGTCATTCGCGCTGGCCTGGTGACCCTGCAGCGGGCGATCCTTACTTCCCCCGCGCCCATACCGGGTCCTTCTCTACATGTGGAATTGCTGAGGCCAAGACTTGCGCCGCATCGGGGCAGGTCACCGGGCCCTGCACGGAGCAGTCGGCCTCGCTATCTGTTGAGGGTTACTTGTTGCACCAGGAAATGTTTATCCAGTTCTAACTATTTGAAGGGATGGAGGACGGATTACCCCAGCGCTGGACCATACCATACCATACCATACCACAGGCTGAATCCATCCGTGGCGTGACAGAGTTTTGGGTACATAAAACACACTGCGGGCCGTTCGAGCGTGGGAACTGGACCCCCACTGAGGTACATGGCAGAACTTATTATATCCGAACCTGCCAGCGAGCGCTGACTGGAAAACTCACGTTGCAAGTAGATGAGGGAAATCAGGACTAATTGCTGACCGCTATATAAGGGAACCCCTGGCGTTTTGGCCCCGCAGCGAACACTATAAAGGAGGCAGCCTCATCCCGTGTGCCAATTGCAGGATACCCACAGATGCCTATGTTTGTTACCCAAAACTAGGCGTGCAACAGTACGTGAGAGGACACAGTACATTCTAGGTGAGGAGAACCCCTGATATTATGAATTGCACAGCTAATTAAAATATATTCTGGCTTTGGACCCACAGCGAACAATACGAAGGAGGCAGCCTCATCCCCGAGTGTCAATTACTAAATACCTGCAGCTGACTATGTTCTTCATGCGAAACTAGGGTTACGACAAATACGTGAGAGAACACAGTAAATCCTAGGAGAGAACCCCTAATGCTACGATCTGCATGGTGAAATGCATTCTCAATAAAACCATATTCATTTGAAAACTTTGCCTATGCCTGAGCGAGAAACAAACCATATGAGATTCTGTGATTCTCAATCACCCATACACGCGCTCTAACCCTGTAACTTCAAGAAGCTACGTGCATCACAACTCAAGCATAAAATCCCGGCATATCGGTCAACCCAAACCTCCCGGAACTGCTCTGATAGCACTCGCATAGTCATAAGTTTGCATCACCGGCCGGTTGATACTGGCCACGCAGGCGGCCGCTAGCTGTTTATAACTACTCCCTGGGTAATGCCAAGGGGAACTAACACCAAGAAGAGGACTGGACCAATGGATTCCTTCACGGGCACTCAGTCCCAGATCAATATACCTAACTCCTTAACCGAACCTCCCACAACATCATCCGAGAATGACAAATTCGAGCATCTCCTCACCACTGCAGAATGGCTTTGTCAGTTAACGTCAAGTTGGACGATATTGTTGCCACCATTGGGTCACGCAAAACTCTAGTTGACACGATAAGTGCAAGGATCACAGAAGCGGAGGGTAGGATCAGTAACAATGAGGACTCGATTGGCCAAAATACAAGGGACATTACTACTTTGAAGGACGAAAATGTTCAAACTACGAGGCAAATGTGACGATTTGGAATCTAGATCTCGCCGCAACAATATCCGTATAGTGAGACTAGCCGAATCCTCTTGCAAAGGCCCCATGGAGACCCAGATCGAGATGCTGTTGAAATCCCTGTTCGGAGCCGACTCCTTCTCAGACCACTTCCTGGTAGAGAGAGCTCACCGCACATTGGCCCCTATGCCTAGACCAGGAGCCCCTCCCCGCACAATCGTCAAACTGCTAAACTACAGAGACACCGCTCTTCGTCTGGCGAGGGAGATGGGTCCACTCCGACATGGCGGTGACGCCATTCATATATACCAGGATTTCGCCATGGGAGTGCAAGCACAAAGGAGATCGTATGACCCAGTCAAGAGGCAACTTAGATTGAGAAAGGTTCCATATGCATTGATATTCCCGGCGAAGCTGCGCATACAACATGGTGGCCGTGCGCACTTCTTTGAACATCCAACTGCAGCCATGGATTACAATGAAGCTACGATCCCACTTCCGCCTCGAGTGGGCCCCAGACCAAAATTACTTCCTACAACCGGTTATAGCCAGGAGACATCCTGACGATTGAATGTTTGTGCCAATGTATCCTTTTTCAAATGTTTGCTAATCGGTGATATGGGTGTCTGGATGGCACCGGCCTATGTTTATTGGTTGTAGCCGGACAAGGTGAGCTCGGCTTCACCGGCGATGGACAGCAACGTATGCACCTCTGGAAAGTTCCACGAGTTAATGAAAAGGGTTCATAATCATGTTGGGGTTGATGGGGTGGGGTGGGGTGGGGTATGGGAAAGGGCCACTTTAGACCCCTTCCCTAGAACTGTTGGGGATGTTCATTGGTTAAAATTGGAGAGTCATGTTACATCGGGTATTGCTGATCGGATGGGAGCACATCGATATTCAGAGCACAAACCTGAATCAATAGGCATCTATGATGCAGGCTGATGCGGGGGGGGGGGGGGTGGGGTAGGATTGATGATTAAACTGCTCTCCTGGAATGGTTGGGGGCTTAACAACAAAATGGACATCAGGGTAGATACGTATTGGTCTGGGGGAGATGGCAGGTTGACAAGTTGTAATAGTTAATACCTACGGACCGAATGTCATCAACCCTGAATTTTACAGCGCTATTCAAGATATGCTGATTATAGATATAATAATATGGAGCGGGACATCAACACAATTCTCAACATATCCCTAGACCGGTCTTCGACCACCCCTCGGAACCCTACAAGAGCTGCACTTTTCCTAAAGCAGATAATGCAACAAACATCTACAATCGACATATGGCGAGAATTACACCCACAGGTAAAAAGGTTCACCTACTATTCCTCTGTGCACGACTCAGTCACGCATTGACTACTGACTTAGAAGTTCAACCCTCTCAGGCGCAGTGTCTAAATGCGAGAAACTACGGAAGAGACAATCAAATATTTATATGAGCTCGACCTTCCAACGCTAACCCCTGGTACACGAATGGCACTAGATATTCCCATTGTTAATGCAATGAAAGAGATAACCTCCGTCGGAGCCCCTTGCTCTGATGGCCTGGGAGCCGAACTGTACAAAGAATTTCAAGACACACTAGCCCCAGTGTTATTAAAAGTTTGGGAGGAGGCAATGGATCGTGGCATACTCCCCGAATCGATGCGCGAGACGGTTATCACGGTGCTTCTCAATCCTCGCCGCCCTGCGCAAGACAAGGCATCTTACAGGCCACTCTCGTCAGTCAACACGGATGCCAAAGTTTTTGCAAAAATCCTGGTGACCAGACTCCTACCGTTCATGCCAATCTTGGTCCACCCTGACCAAGCAGGCTTTATTCCCCACAAGGTCCACAGCTTTGAATCTACAAAGACGTTTTGGAGTAATGACGCAAATAAATCCAAAGGCAAAGACTGCCATTGCAGCATTAGACGCCGAGAAAGCCTTTGACTCGGTTTCCTGGTCCTACCTATTCCTGGTACTGAAGAGGTTCGGTTTAAGTCAATTTGTAAAATGCGTCTGATTGCTTTATACAAATCTAGGTGTGAGAGTTCTAACAAACCACAACATGTCACCTCCCTTTCCACTACAGAGGGGCACCCGGCAAGGATGTCCCTTCTCCCCAATACTGTTTGCACTTGCTTTAGAATCTATGGCAGAATTTGTACGCAAAAACCATGCACACAGAGGGCTCAGAATGACGGGATCACCGCAGATAATATCTCACTACGCTGATGATACCCTGTTATACATTAGGAAACTGGAAGAAATTTTGATTCCCATTATGGCAGACATCCATATGTTCTCAGAATACTCTGGCTATAAAATCAATGTCTTGAAATCAGAACTATTCCCATTGACACCCAACACCAGAGATCTTTCTGACATTACTGTTTAAGTGGTCCCCTAGACACGTCCGCTATTTAGGAATAATGATATCTGGAGATTACATTAGGTACCGAAAACTATGGGGAACTGCTACAAAATTTGTCTACCAAACTGCAATTGTGGTCTAAACTCCCCATCTCTCTATATGGGCGAGTGGCCCTTCTTAAAATGGCGATCCTCCCCAAATCTTTGTACTACTTTGGCAACATTCCTATCTGGCCTGGAAGAGCTTTCTTTTCGAAACTTCAGACATTAGTCACCTCCTTTGTATGGGGCTGAAAGACGGCCAGGCTGAAGTGGTCCAAGTTGACGGAACCATTCTCGAAGGGCGGCTTGTCGGCACCTGACTTTGTTATATTATCTGGTGTCCCAAGCGCAGTTCGCAAAGCACTGGTATGAACCTGATGACACAGCCACACAAATCCCTCTAGAGAAATATGCTGCCTCCCCTGCCGATATTCGGTCGGTCATATTTGACCCCCAAACACAAAGACTCTTACGATTTGTGCCCGGTAAACACCACTATACGGGCATGGTTCAAAATATATAAGAGAATTGGATTGACAACCCCATATGACCCGGAAGTCCTGCTATGGAATTTCCCCAACATCACACCCACATTGGACAAGGCACTGCAGAAATCATGGGACCCAAACGAACAATTTAAAATGCGAGCCAGGTTCCCAGGGGGTACATACTGTGAATTGGGGGGGATTCGTTGAGACGGTGGTGGATGGACACCTCAGACACTCTGTTCCACCTCATGAAAGCTGCATTTGCTTCTAAATGGCCAACATTCCCTCTGGAACCCCCTACACTCGAGTGTATAAGGGCCATAACGGCAGCTGGACGGCAAAAGAAAGGGGTCTCAATGCTGTATAACTTGGTCCAGTCACATTCAGACTCATGTAACACCATTAAGGAAACCTGGGAGCACGACCTGGGTATTGACATAGGTGAGGCCCGCTGGCTCCGATGCTGCCAACTCACTAGAACTGTGTCAATGAACTCATGACTGAAACTTATCCAATTCAAGATACTGGACCAACTCCACTATACCCCTGCAAAATTGTCCAAATTTGTGGAAGGCTGCACCGGGAAGTGCTTAAAATGTGATGCACCCAATGCAGACACATACCACGTGTACTGGGCATGCCCATTGGTAGCAACTTTCTGGGGAGAGGTTGCAGAAATTCTTGAAGATATCGCGATGATCCCTGCATCCCCATCCCCGTTGAAATACTTATTTGGTGACATTGGGAAGGTGGCCGAGACCACCAGGCGACTGTTTAACATTGCATGTGTCATAGCTGTGTAACAAATTCTCAATGTACAATAATTTCAACCTATACCCGTTATCTGATTATTTGTAACCTGCCTCCATGACATGTAACCTTATGTATGTAACCTTGTAACCTTATATATGTAACCTTATGTATGTAACCTTACGTAACTAAGTCTGCCACAAGTAACAGTGCCATGATGCCTTTGGGCTCTATGTGCACTAAATAAATATAAAATAAATAGCTAAAAGGTGTATATTGAGGTGTTGGAAGTCCACTGGAGCGCCATAAAGGGAGGACTTCCTTTTTTAAATTGATTTTTATTGACATTTTACAAGAAGTAGTGATCTAACACAACAAAGAATTTAATCAAGTTCAAACAGCCAAGAACAAATAAAGAAATGAGAGAACTCCCGCCCCCCCTGGAATTTCAGAAGCAGTAGTGACAAAGCCGTATCCTCTGTGTGGTAGAAGAGTGACAACAAGAAGAGGTAGAACCCTGAGATCTTATCCAAGTTCAATCAGATTTCCCTTTAGTCTCTAGTCCGCTCCTGGATCAGAGTCCTCTTGAGGGAGTATGATGCCAAGTAGTTCCATGCTTTTAGGGCACCAAGCTCTACGTGATCCCTCTTTCAAAAAGTTCAACAAGGGAGTCCAGCCAGATATAAATTTCATATGTCGAGCCTGCATGGAGTGTGAGAGTCACATTCTTGCCACCCACTCATGCTCTTGGGGTGGGGGGGGGGTTCCTTCGACCGCCACCTGCACGCCAGTGTCATTGCTGCAGCCATCATCATAGTGACATACACTATACGGCCCGACTTTGTAGGGATGTCCATCAGGGCTCGATTTAGGCCTAGCATGTAAAGACCTCTGTTACCACTCAGCGTGATTCCCAGTACTCGTTCAATGGCTCGATGGATAAAACCCCAAAAAGTAACCAACCCTGGGCATTTCCACCAGATGTGGGCCCATGAGCCCCGTTTCCCACAGTTCCTGCAGCAGAGCGGGGATGAGCGCTCCAACATTTTATTAATTCTGACTGGGGTTAAATGCCACTGATGGGTTAACTTCATCCACATCTCCTGGATCTGGATAGATCTAGTGAGTTTTGGGATCTGTTTCCACAGTTCCTGCCATTCTCCCTCATCTATTAGTGCCTGTGGCAACCTCCCATTTCTCCATGTAAGCTCTACGTGGGAGACCCTCCACCAGTTTAATAAACTTGTAGATGGATGCTATGAGGGCCCTGTCCCCCTCGTGTGTCCAGGTACTTCTCAAACAAGGTCAAGGGACGTGTGCCTGCCTGTTTCTGATCCGGATGGGACAGCCAATGCCTCAGTTGTATATATCCATATCTGTGGGTCTCCTTCAGCCCGAACTCTGACTTGCACTGCTTGAATTCCTTTACCTTATCCCCCACAAACATGTCCCGAAGCATCCGACATCCCCCTAGGTGCCAGTCATCAAATGCCGAAGTTTTATAACCCGACGAGAATTGCAGGTTATCAAGAAGAGGTGTATAAGGGGAGGGGAAGGTAGTAATGTGTGCCCTCTTGACTGCTGCATCCCAGGCTTCCCCTACAGCCGAGGTGATTCAGCTCTCATACATCTGAGGGGTTCTATCCGCTTTCGGGAGCCAAAGCGGTCCCTCCAGACTTCTGGCTACCACCGCCCTATCCATTGGCCTCCACGGCTTGTCTCAGTCATCTCTCTGCCAATCTCGAAGAACCCTCACCTGAGCTGCCAGGTAGTAAGCTCTAAAATTGGGTTCCCCCATTACCCCCCTGGCTGGCGAGAGTCCTCATAAGAGCTGTGACCACCCTGGGCCGTTTGCGGTTCCAAATAAAAGGGTTAGTAAGATTATAAAGGGTTCTGAAGAAGGAATTAAGAACTGCTACCGGAAGGGCAGCAAAGTAATACAGCAGCCTCGGCAGCACTGCCATTTTAAGGACATTAATGCGCCCCACCCACAAGATGTACAATGGACCCCAGTCTACCAGCTTGGACTTAATTCTCTCCAGCAGAGGGAGGTAATTCGCCCAATACAGTTCCTCCACAGTTTTAGTAAGATAGATCCCTAGATATCTAAGCCCCCCGCTTGCCCATCTGAAAGCGTAGTCTCGCTTGAAACCTTGCACCAAGGCTGTTTGCAGGTTCAGGCCTAGGATCTCCGACTTATTGGTATTCACCTTCAGGCCAGCAACTCGTCCAAATCGATCCACCTCCTCGTTCAGCGCTGATAGTGATGTCTCAGGGTCAGTTAGTGTGAGTAACATGTCATCCGCAAATGCGGCTATTTTATGGGTCTGCCCACCATACCCTTTATCCCCCGTCCACTCTTATCGCCTCTAAAAAAGGTTCCAAATGAAGTGCATAGAGTAACTGAGACAGGGGGCATCCCTGCTTTGTACCCCTCTCCATTTGCACCGGTTCTGAGATCTGGCCATTGATTACTAAGCAAAGTGATGGGCTTCGATAGGAAGCCATTACTCGAGCCGTGAATTTGGGCCCGAAACCCATTTTGACCATAGTGGCGAACAGGATGCCCCACTCCACGGGGTGAAAAGCCTTTTCAGCATCAACCGCTAAAAGAATAGCTGGGATCCCCTTAATCTGGGATTTCTCGACCAAATGGATCACTCTCCGCACATTATCAGCCGTCTGGCACCCCTTTTATAAAGCCTGTCTGATTGCGTCGCACCAGCTTGGGCATGAGGGAATCTAATCGGGACGCCAAGAGCTTCGTATAAATCTTTGTGTCGGCGTTTGAGTGCGATCGGTTGGTAAGATCCACACTCCTCTGGATCCTTGCCCTGCTTATATATGAGGGTTACTTTGGCCTCGTCCATGGATCCAGGGAGGACACCACACGAACCAACGTAGTTAAAAATCCTAGTTAGGTGAGGGATTAGAAACTCTTTATGATTCTTAAAGAACTCAACCATAAAGCCATCGGGGCCTGGGGCTTTATTCGGGGAGAGTGCAGAGATTGCTTTCCTGACTTCATCAGCAGCTATTTCCCCTTCAAGCTGATCCCGCTCGTCACTCAAGAGGGCCGTGAGATCAAGACTATCCAGGTAAGCCTTTTGCAATATGGGATTAGGGTTACTTGATGTATATAAGGTGGCATAGAACTGGCGGAATTCCCTCTCTATTGTTTTGTTATTCGTAAATCTCTGGCCCCCCTCCCCCTTTATAGCTAGGATTGTCTTATGCTTTTCATTCTTATGTAACATTCGGGCCAGCAGCTTATCAGATTTGTTTGCCTTAATGTAATGCATTTGGCGCAGGCGCAATAACTTGCGCTCAGCCGCTCTAGTTTGAATAAGGTTTAATTGCCCTCTTAGCATACAGACTTCTTTAGCTGCGGCCAGTGTGTGTTTGGTGGCCAGTATTGTCATTGCCTCCTTGAGTTTCCTGCCCAAGTTCTCTTCCTCAAGCCTTAACTCCCTCTCCCTTCTAGCTTTAATTGCCAGGATTTTCCCCCTCATCGTGGCCTTGAGTGCATCCCACCATATTTGCGGAGAAGTATCCTCCCAAGTATTCTTCTCCACGTACTCCTCCAGCTCCTGGTCCACTTCCCGGACCAGAACCAGATCTTTAAACAGCAGCCAGAGGCAACAGCTCCCCCAGACCAGTGGGCCCTCCAGCCTCCGTATTCCAATCCTGCAAAGGCCAATGACCATTCACCTCAGCCCAACATCTTCTTGCTGCGAAGTGTCGCAGCGTCGCATGTGCCCCCCTCGCCACCCTCGGAGCGGACGCCCAGCAAGACAGTGGTGCTGGCCAGCCGAAATCTCGAGGGCCACACTATGAGAAGGTTCCAGCAAGAGTTCGCCAAAAGTGACCCAGGGGAAGATCGTTGTCCGTGGCAGCCAAAAGCCGAAAAGAAGCAAAGATAATGCAGGAGCGGGAGCAGGCTCAAAAAGTCACCCAGCGCAGCGTACCTTAATAATCCACTGTTCCGAACTCCTCTCGAGCCCTCAGCAAGCGTATAGCCCAGCAAATCCTACAACAAAGTAGCTTCTGAGTGCGCGGGCGCCCAAGGGCTGCGTCTGTCTCCTTGCGCCCATACGGCTTT